>NC_137290.1:24900000-26100000 GCF_054371585.1 Giraffa tippelskirchi
GAAGAATTGATGCTTTAGAACTGTGGTGTTGGAGAAGACTCTTGAGAGTCCCTTGGACTGCAAGGAGATCCAACCAGTCCATCCTAAAGATCAGCCCTGGGTGTTCACTGAAAGTACTGATGTTGTAGCTGAAACTCCAATTCTTTGGCCACCTGATATGAACGATTGACTCACCAGAAAAGACCCTAATGCTGGAATAATTGGGAGCAGGAGCACAAGGGGACAACAGGAGATGAGGTGGCTGGATGTCATCACCGCCATCCAGCAGAGTTTGGGTAAACTCTGGGAGTTGCTGAACGACAGGGAGGCCTGGCGTGTTGTGGTTCTAGGGGTCGCAAAGAGTCGGACATGACAGAGTGACTGAACTGACCTGAACTGATTTAAGTTTGATTAAATCATTCTGGAGATATAAGCATGTTCGTGAAGCAAACAGTACAACTCTTCCAGTTTCATGATTTCCTATTTTAGACGAGTGTACATCCCCATGCACTTGCTATCACTCTGTTACAGCATAGTTGAGAGGTTTTCACAGACCACATGGACCACAAATCATAAAATGTTTATTCTCTAGACCTTCTTAAAAAAAGCTTGCGAACCCCTGCCTAGAGCTTCTGAAACTTGGGTCATTTATCTACAACCCTTGAAAAATTTAGCACTCCACTGACACATTTCCTTGTTACATTATTTATGTTATTTGTACTTAAATATATTCTTTGAAGTGGAGACTTCTACTTCTAAATACAGAAATCTAGTATTGGCTATACATGAGCACTAAGTATAAAATATTACTAATACATATTATTAATCAAGTCTTACTAGGTGATGTCTCCAGCTAGAGTTTCCTGGCCTGGGATCTGCTTGCCGTGCTTTGGAAAGAGATTTAAAAGACAGATTAGTTCCAAAGCAGCACTTTGTCCTTCATGTAAGAACTAATGATTGTTAAAGCCTTGAGTCCAAGATGGGCTCCATGGTGGGGGCTGGCTTGTATAATGCTGCTTGTGCATTGTAGAAAGGGGTAGAAGATGCATTTGATGTGTGTGTGTGTGTGTGTGTGTGTGTGTGTGTGTGTGTCTGCTTAGTCACTCAGTCATGTCCGGCGCTTTGCAACCCCATGAAATGTAGCCTGCCAGGCTCCTCTGTCTGTGGCCTTCTCCAGGCAACAATACTGGATTGTGTTGCCATTTCCTTCTTCAAGGGATCTTCACGACCCAGGAAATGAACCCAGGTCTCCTGCATTGCAGGCAGTTTCTTTACCATCTTAGCTACCAGGGATGCCCACATTGCTTTGGGCAGAGACAAATATTGCCCCCAGCAGAGAACCACAGCAAACCACATGAAGCTAAAGTCATCTGGGCTGTCATTACAAGCTCCATTCACACAAGTGAATGCTGCCAAGTAAACTGGAGGGTGGAGACAATGGTGCCTGGAGACTTGGCTATGTGTCTGCCTGCTACTCTCGTGTATGTAGGAGTCACTTGTGGTGAGTGAGCGTGGCAAGTGCCCTGTGATCCAGGAGGAGCCAAGGGCCCGTCCACCACAGTCAGGGCCAGGGGACACTCCTAAGTCCCACCTGACCGGGTGCAAGACTTCATGTGCTCAGGCCAGTGGGCCTTCTGGCAGGGGTAGTCAGAGTAGCTGGTATTCCGAAGCAGTAGAAAACGGCCTCCTTCTTGCAGTTGGTACACCACAGCTTCCTCTTGGTCTCGGCCACTGCCTGCTGCTCCTCCAGCTCCAGTTGCTTCTTCACCTCAGCAATGAGCTGGTCGTGCTCCATTTCTAGGCTCTGCTGCATCTCTGACTTGGTCAGCTCTGCCAGAGGAGGGGAGGGGAGAGGATACCGACTTCATCGTCCATCCCAAGCCATGGGCTCATTCACACCAGGTCCGAAGGTGAATCCTATCAGGTGTGAATCCTTGGGTCGGGGATGTCCTGGTCATATGAGCCCGTTCAGAGACTCACCCAGCTTCCCTGAGATCCAACGTCTTTATCTGTAGAACGGGCATCCACCATGCTGACCATGAATGTCAGCATGATCATGAACGTCAGGTCCTGAGGATCCTGAAAATGGGGCCCTGCGGTGATTCTGCAGGAAGTACTCACATAAAACCTCTGAAAAATGTCCACTCAATTCACTTTGAAATTTATCATTTGTATAAGCTTGTTTCTCTATCAAATACAGAGTACCTATGATCTGTAGGCACTGTTGTAAAGACTTTATAAATATGAACTCTTTTAATCCGTACTCCAACCTTAAGGAGGTGTATACTCCTATAATACCCATTTCACAGATGAGGAAACTGAGGCACACAGCTAAGATGAGCAGAGCTGCGGCTACAACTTGGGTATATTTCCTTTTTGATGTGTTTAGTGGCAGCAGATCTAATCTTCCAGACAGGGCATCAGGACTGATCACTGGGCTGACAGGACAATTATCCAACTGCTCAGGCTACTGAGACTTCTCGCAATTTTACAACAGGACAGAGCTCACAAGCAGGAGAAGCTACCACAGCTGTTGTGATGAATTTGTTGCTGATGTTGGTATTTGGAAGAGAGGAAAACGGGTTTCTGCCAGCTCTTGCTTCATACCTGGTTTCTCCAGGTTAGACTCCCTAGGATGCTGTGTTCTCCCTAAGAGTGGTAAGGCGGCCTGGCCTACTTTTGACTCAGTGCACATTTGGGCCTAACTCTAGACATGCCAAGAAGTTCCTATCCAGAACCTTTGTCAGTGGAGGCCAGGTCAGCAGCACTTACCCAAGTTGTATTTCATGCCTGAGAGCTCCTGTTGGTGCAGCCACTGGAGGTCCCCCCCCCATACAGTTATATATTTATTCCTTGTTCAAATTCTCCATTATTATTGTTTTTTTTAATTTTTTAAATATAAATTTATTTATTTTATTTGGAGGCTAATTACTTTGCAATATTTTAGTGGTTTTGCCATACATAGACATGAACCTGCCACGGGTGTACATGTGTTCCCCATCCTGAACCCTCCCCACACCTCACTTCCCATCCCATCCCTCTGGGTCATCCCAGTGCACCAGCCCCGAGCACCCTGTCTCATGCATGAAAAATGGACTGGCGATTAATTTTGCATGCAATAATATACATGTTTCAATTCCATTCTCCCTAATCATCCCATACTTGTCCTCTCCCAAATAGTCTAAAATCCTGTTCTATACCTTTGTGTCTCTTTCCCTGTCTGTCTCGCATTTAGGGTTATAATTACCATCTTTCTGAATCATATATATGCATTAGTATGCTGTATTTGTGTTTTTATTCCTGGCTTACTTTACTCTGTATAATAGGCTCCAGTTTCATCCACCTCATTAGATCTGATTTAAATGTATTCTTTTTAATGGCTGAGTAATATTCCATTGTGTATTTGTACCACGGCTTTCCTATCCATTCGTCTGCTCATTGACATCTACGTTGCTTCCCTATCCTGGCTATTATGAACAGGGCTGCAATGAACACTGGGGTATACGTGTCTCTTTCAATTCTGGCTTCCCCTTTGTATCTAAATCCTCAGCCTGCAGATCTGTATGGAGACAGAAAGACCTATAAAGTGCATCTGGGTGTTTGCTGTCAATAGGGCTTGGAAGCTCCAGAATCACGATACGGTTAATGTCATCTGCTGAATCAAAGAGTGGGAAGCCTGGTCTCTGCTGGCCTCCCCCAGATGGTTGTCAGTGGGTTAATTCAAATTCATGAGAAGTTCTGCTTAAACAAACAAACAAACACAAAAAAAAAACAAATACAAGTGGTCCATCTTTTCTGAGAGGTGCTGCAGTAAAAGCCATTTAAAGTGAAAAAGACCAGATTTTCAAAATAAATAGGACAGTGAGTGACCTACCTATGAACAAGTTCCATTCCTAGAGCACGGTCATAAGTGCAATTTCTTTGTAGAAGTCCAACAAAGTTAGCCTAAGCAACCAACTCACACAATCAGCTAGATAGTACAATACCAGGTACATCACTGCTGCTTTTATGCTTGCTTATGGACGTCCTGGGCTTGAAATAAAGATACTGTAATACTGCACTCTGTACAGTAAAGCACACAAAGCACAACGACTTGTAGAGGATGTGTGCGGGTGACAGTGTACGCCAGGGAGGTGAACTAACTTACAGGATTAAACATGCAAACATTCACGTCTTTCAAAATTCCCAACTTGAAGGTTCACACATAAGAGACTTCAGTTCTATTCAGCCCCTCAGTCATGTCCAACACTCTGCGACTCCATGAACTGCAGGACACCAGGCCTTCCTGTCCATCACCAACTCCCGAAGTCCACCCAAACCCATGTCTGTTGAGTCGGTGATGCCATCCAACCATCTCATCCTCTGCCTTCCCCTTCTCCTCCTGCCTTCAATCCTTCCCAGCACCAAGGTCTTTGCAAATGAGTCAGCTCTTTGCATCCAGTGGCCAAAGTATTGGACTTTCAGCTTCAGCATCAGTCCTTCCAATGTACACCCAGGACTGATCTTCTTTAGGATGGACTGGCCGGATCTCCTGCAGTCCAAGGGCCTCTTAAGTGTTTTCTCCAACACTACAGCTCAAAAGCTTAAATTCTTTTGTTCTCAGCCCTCTTGATATCCCAATTCTCACATCCATACATGTCCACTGGAGAAACCATAGCCTTGACTAGACTGACCTCTGCTGACAAAGTGATGTCTCTCTGCTTTTTAATATGCTGTCAAGCTTGGTCATAACTTTCCTTTCAAGGAGTAAGCATCTTTAAATTTCATGGCTGCAATCAGCATCTGCAGTGATTTTGGAGCCCAGAAAATTTGAGTCAGCCACTATTTCCACTCTTTCCCCATCCATTTGCCGTGAAGTGATGCGACCGGATGCCATGATCTTAGTTTTCTGAATGTTGAGCTTTAAGCCAACTTATACGGAAATACATACACGTACATATTAGAAAAAGATCTTATGGTTAACAATACCTCTGAGAAAGGGTGGAGAATGAAATATGAATTCAATCAAGACAATAGATTTTTGTGTGTCTAGGTATCCATTTCACTTCGTTCTAAGAAGACATGTATGCACTGTCTGTAAAATGAGAAAAGAAAAGAGAAAAGTAAAACAGCAAGCTGCAAATTAATTTTTAAAAATAATGCCAAATGGAACGTGTCAGGCCTCTAGGATACAGTGGCCAGGCAACCAAGGGGAAGTAAACAAATAAAACAAGGACTATTTTTCTCCTGTCCATGTGGCAAAAAAAGAGCTGGTGCCATGGAGTGCAGATAGGGAGGCTTGGTACATTTCACAGCCTGTCTGTTCTGATATCTCGTCCTCTTGGAAGACTGAGGCTGCTGCTGCTGGCTTTGCTGCAGCTTCTGCTGGTGCTGCATCTTCTGCATGTGCCTCTTTTGGGTGGACGTTTGAAACTTACTTGATGAGGTCCGCACAACCTGTTGCATGGCCAGGGCAGTCTCCTTCGGTAAAACTGGCCTCTGCTTTTTCACCGGGTTTCTCAGGCTGCTGCTGCTGCTGGTGGTGGTGGTGGCTGGGCCGTGACCGTGCAGATGGTGCTGTTGGTGGCCGTGACCCCAGCCATGTGAGTTTGGGAGGATGAGTGGGTGAGGACCAGCATTTTGGGGGGAGACCGGCTGCCCGCTGTTGTGGATGATGAAGCTTCACCTATAACGGAAGCCAACACATGAAAAAACAAAACAGAAAGTTGACGGGACTCAGGCTGACCTGCAGGGTCTCCAGGCCAGTGAGTTCTAAGTGACCATCCCAGGCTGCCATGCCAAGGGCCTCCACGTGAATGGGCACATTCTTGCTTTACATGATTAAGCCACTTCTTCAGTGTGTGCTAGCTTCAAATATCAGGCTCCTTGGGGTACTCAAATGTGGGCTTGCTGATATTTGAGAAACTTGTCAAGACCTCTGAGGGACTGAGGCCAACATGACCCAGCCCTTGGCCTGGAGTTGCCCACCTGCTAGTCGATGACCCACTGGCTGAACAGAATCGTTGCAAGTACCTTGTTTTACAAAGTTAGAGTTAGTAAGCACTTTGAGAAAGACTTAGCCAAATTCCCTCTGGTCATTAACAGGAATCCTTTGCTTGGATAGGAAACCTACAGAGCATGTACCCCAAGGAACCAGACAGCCTCCCAGTGGCCAAAGCACTGAATACCAATGAATCACCCAGAACGAAGAATATTCCCTTTCATCTCTTCTAATTCCTTCACGAGAAGTCTCAGTGTGGTCCTGGCAGTCTTGACACCTATCACTCAAGGGAACTCCACACCAAGGACAGAACCATCCCCAGCACAATGGTATTTATGGAGAATTTAGAAGCCTTGCTTTCGTTTTGACTGCAGTTCTCCATTTTGCATCTTTTATGCACAGCACAAAATACTGTTTTCCCTACTGTGTGGTAGTTAAGTTTAAGTTCAAAATTGAGTTCATTTTTTTAAACAGCTGCTGCTTCAGATAAGAAAATATACTAAGGCAATACGTGAACAAGCAGGTTTTGGGAATGACAAAAATAATGACTACGAGTGACTGAGTTTGAAAAATGCTTCCTTTTGGAGTGCATCTTCTGGGAGAAAATGAGCTATGAGAATGGAGGGCAGCATTTCAACAGACAGCAGGGAAAATTTGGAAGAGAACAGTTTTAGCCAAGACATGCCCAGGAATAGGCAGAATTTTGGTGGGTGAGGTCAGGC
Organism: Giraffa tippelskirchi; assembly: GCF_054371585.1. Classification (NCBI taxonomy): domain Eukaryota; kingdom Metazoa; phylum Chordata; class Mammalia; order Artiodactyla; family Giraffidae; genus Giraffa; species Giraffa tippelskirchi. The sequence continues at coordinate 24,906,682 of NC_137290.1, forward strand.
AGTGAGAAGGGCTGGCCCGGGGGTGACCACATGAGTATTTATCTGTAAGGGGAAGGAGTCTGTTACGACTGCAGGGGCCCCAGGCACTGGAGAGATGAACATGCATCCCCAGAGAGGATTCCCTCGGGTTCACACAAAAAAAACACGGATGCAAGTCAGCATCCTTGATCTCAGACAATGTGCCTGGACCTCAAACTGGGTTTAATAAAGACTGAAAGTGAGGTCGCTCAGTCGTGTCCAACTCTTTTGCAACCTCATGGACTGTAGCTCTCCAGGCTCCTCTGTCCATGGGATTTCCCAGGCAAGAATACTGGAGTGGGTTGCTATTTCCTTCCCCAGGGGATCTAACCAACCCAGGGAAAGAAACCTGGGCCTCCGGGATTGCATGCAGATTCTTTATTATCTGAGCCACCAAGGAAGCCCTTAATGACAACACCTTTTTTGAGGGGCTCAGCATGCTTCCACTGCATGACTCCATGCCTGTCATTTTTAGATGTCTGTCACCCAGAAAAGACGTGAATTCTTGATTATTCTAGGGGACATTTTCAGTTAGCTGTCGTTCTAGGAAAATCAAGGAGTGTGAAAGGAAAAGTATGCTGACAGGTTGACTTTTCCACCCGAGGGCGGAGGGGGGAGGGGGTCTTGGTGGTTACACAACTGACTGTCCCTCTTGCTCCTCCGGGGAAGAATTCAACCAAAGTCCTGGGCCAGAACACAGGGTGGGGCTGGGAGAAGAGCTCTACCTAGAGTGAGGTTGCCCCCATCCTTTCCCAGGATAACCTTTCAGATATCGGTCACAGCCTCTACCCCTTCCCCTTGCAGGGGCAGAAGTGGCTTTGAGCTTGCCCCTTGTAAAACGTAGAGATCCCACAGGCAAGGCTTCTAACTTGCAAAAGCAAAAGCAACATTTGTGCCTCTCTTTTCTGCCATGTGATTAAAAATATGCTGTCCTTGTGGATTAGCTAGTCTGATACCTCCTTGGGCAAAGGGCAACCACAAAAAGGTCCTTTCTCTCTCTCATCTTGCCGAAGCAAGCAACTGGCTATGAGCAGAGTGGTAACTGCTCTGAAAGAGTCCCATTCGAGCTCTTTTCCAAATTAAAAGACAAACAAACAAACAACAACAAAGCAGGAGTATGCAATCTGAAAACTTTCCAGGCTTGACACACTTTTGGGGAGTCTTCATTTATACACTAAAACGTTTTAATTTCTAAAGGATATGGAAGGTTTACTGGGGCAGTGGGGAGGGAGAGGAAAGGCCATGGAAAATTCCATTTGTCCTAAAACTTTGGGAGTATGCACTCACCTGCTGTCTCAAAAAGAAGTGAATTTCTTAAAGGTCAACACTCCAAAGGCGACCCCACCCAACTAGCCTACTTATATCAGACCTAGGTCGCAGTCTTGTACATTAAAAAGGGACTTTTTAAGAGAAGGCTGGAAACGACTGATATGACACCTGTACGTGGAGTCAAGGTCCTGAAGCGAGCTCCCTTAGCCTCTGCTCTGGGACCTCTAGCTAGAAAAGCCATCTTTCGATCTGAGGATTCAGTTTCTCTGTATAAGCTGCACTCCTAACTGAAGATCACTTGGAGGTCACCAAGCACTCTTCAAAACACCAGTCACTTAATAAACACGTAAGTGAAAGCACACCTTTGAAAAGATGCTCAACTGCAGAGTCTGACATGAAGCCAATTCTTCAAGACCGAAATCATCCTCAGGTGGCTCTGGATTTCAACTTCTGTGAAGTTCCTCTAACTGACTTCTTGTTTCAGAATCATCCTTTGCGTAAAATTCCCACCAAGTTCAGAGGATCCTAGAGAAACTTCCTTCTGACACCAGTGAGAGGAACAGCTCAGCTTCATTTTATCACCTGGAGTGCTTTCTATTTGGGGGGGGGGAGCATGAGCTATTTTAAAGCACTCATATGTTTTTTCCCTTTTCACTTCAACTTCAGGAAGCTCAGGGTCAAAAAGGAAGAGTGACTTTGCTAATTCTGAAGGCTGACATAGTTATTTCTGTATACAAACTTTCCCTACATCTCTCACTATTTCATGTTCATTTTTCTCGCTCTCTTGATTTCCATTTTATCAGTATATCTGAAATCCTTTCTGGAAGCAGTGAAAAAACCCACAACTAAACAAACAATGTACTTCAGAAAGAAAGGAATAGTATAAATCTATCACTCATAGGAACACTGCCATCTGGGACCCAACAATTCCACAAACTTTATTGAAAAAATGCTACTCCCGTTGCCTTATGCAGCATCAGAAGTGCTCCCTCAAACCCCAATCCACACAGAATTGGATGTTTCAGATGCCACTCATAATTTTAAGGGATGAGGTGGTGATCCATCCTTCCTGACTGACTCAACTGCTCTCTCTCTTCCTGCCCCATATCACTGAGAGATATTCCATCCTCTTTCAATGAATTCCAGGAACTGAGGTTCAGGAACCTGAACAGTTCACAATGATACAAACACAGAGGATAAAAGCTCAAAACCCATCCCCCCTCCTGCTTTAAGCAGTGAGACGAAGAAAACCCCAGGGGACACAGAACTGAGAAGATGGGTCCTGTCAGAAGCTGCCCATTGTCTGTTTTGTCACTAAGTCATGTCCAGCTCTTTTGTGATCCCATGGACTATATAGACCACAACACTCCTCTGTCCATGGAATTCTCCAGGGAAGACTACTGGAGTAGGTTGTCATTTCCTTCCCCTGGGGATCTTCCCAATCCAAGGATCAAATTTGCGTCTCTTGCATTGGCAGGCAGATTCCTTACCACTGAGCTACATAATTAAACCTGGCTATCCGTGTATGTAACTCACAAACTACAAGAGTTTTTATGGCTACAATCTCCAATTTGTTCTTAGGCCACGTGTCTCCTGGGCCCTTAATTAATTCTTATCTTTCTTGGGCATATCAATACCCACTTGCCAAGCCAGCTGAGAAATTCACTGACTGCTTCACCAATGGGCTAAATATCTTTTAAATCATTCCTATGATCCACTGGTATGGACCTAAAAGAAGCAGAAGATATTAAGAAGAGGTGGCAAGAATACACAGAAGAACTGTACAAAAAAGATCTTCACGACCCAGATAATCACGATGGTGTGATCACTCACCTAGAGCCAGACATCCTGGAATGTGAAGTCAAGTGGGCCTTAGAAAGCACCACTAGATACAAAGCTAGTGGAGGTGATGGAATTCCCGTTGAGCTATTTCAAATCCCCAAAGGTGATGCTGTGAAAGTGCTGCACTCGATATGCCAGCAAATTTGGAAAACTCAGCACTGGCCACAGTTTTCATTCCAATCCCAAAGAAAGGTGATGCCAAAGAATGCTCAAACTATCACACAATTGCACTCATCTCACAGGCTAGTAAAGTAATGCTCAAAATTCTTCAAGCCAGGCTTCACCTATACGTGAACTGTGAACTTCCAGATGTTCAAGCTGGTTTTAGAAAAGAGAGAGGAACCAGAGATCAAATTGCCAATATCTGCTGGATCATTGAAAAAGCAAGAGAGTTCCAGAAAAAACATCTATTTCTGCTTTATTGACTATGCCAAAGCCTTTGACTGTGTGGATCACAATAAACTGTGGAAAATTCTGACAGAGATGGCAATACCAGACCATCTGACCTGTCTCTTGGGAAACCTGCATGCAGGTCAGGAAGCAACAGTTAGAACTGGATATGGAACAACAGACTGGTTCCAAATAGGAACAGGAGTACATCAAGGATATATATTGTCACCCTGCTTATTTAACTTATATGCAGAGTACATCATGAGAAACGCTGGGCTGGAAGAAACACAAGCTGGAATCAAGACTGCCGGGAGAAATATCAATAACCTCAGATATGTGGATGACACCACCCTTATGGCAGAAAGTGAAGAAGAACTAAAGAGCCACTTGATGAAGATGAAAGAGGAGAGTGAAAAAGTTGGCTTAAAGCTCAACGTTCAGAAAAGCAGGATCATGGCATCTGGTCTCATCATTTCATGGGAAATAGATGGGGAAACAGTGTCAGACTTTATTTTGGGGGGCTCCAAAATCACTGCTGATGGTGATTGCAGCCATGAAATTAAAAGACGCTTACTCATTGGAAGGAAGGTTATGGCCAACCGAGATAGCATATTTAAAAACAGAGACATTACTTTGCCTACAAAAGTCCGTCTAGTCAAGGCTATGGTTTTTCCAGTGGTGATGTATGGATGTGAGAGTTGAACGGTGAAGAAAGCTGAGCACCAAAGAATTGATGCTTTTGAACTGTGGTGTTGGAGTAGACTCTTGAGATTCTCTTGGACTGCAAGGAGATCCAATCAATCCATCCTAAAAGAGATCAACCCTGGGTGTTCATTGGAAGGTCTGATGTGGAAGCTGAAACTCCAAAACTTTGGGCACCTCATGCGAAGGGTTGACTCATTAGAAAAGACCCTAATGCTGGGTAAGATTGGGGGCGGGAGGAGAAGGGCACCACAGAGGACGAGATGGTTGGATGGCATTACCGACTCGATGGACATGGGTTTGGATAGACTCCGGGAGTTGATGATGGACAGAGAGGCCTGGCGTACTGCAATTCATGGGGTCGTAAAGAGTCAGACTCGAATGAGCGACTGAACTGAACTGAACTGAACTGATGTTCCACTGCAGGCTTTGCCAACATGCCTGGGGTGTGGCAAGTTTGAAAGAAGCCACTGCTCTTTCAGTCCCCAACAGCAGTAAAGGGAGAACTGCGAAGACTCAGGCAGCAGTTCACAACTAGGTGAGATTGAGCTTTGTCTAGACACTTTTGAAGTCCTCCACTGGGTAGATGCTACTGACATCCAGTTTGTAAAGGCCAGGGATACTGCTAAGCATCCTTGAATAAACAGGACAAAGAACTGTCCAGCATAAAATGTCAATAGCGCCAAGGTTGAGAGGCCTTGGGCCCATGTCAGCTAAATGCAAATATGGCAGAAAACGGGCTCATGTGTGCATCATACAATGCCCCTTGGATTTCTACAGGCCTGAAGAAGAACTCAGCAGTCTGGTGCCGCTCACCCAGAAAACCTTATACTCTAGTAAGAAAATGTATTTTGAGATGCCTGGGCAGTGTGAGGGGAGGTAAGGGAGAATAAACTTATCAAGGTGTTTGACCTGAATGCTTTTATCAATTTCAGACCTGTCCAATGTCTTAGCATCGATAACCACTTGAGACATGTAAGTGAACATATTGGAAAGGAAACTGCTTAGGTTCAAAATGACCTGACTGCTGGAAGCAACTATTACTTTCTAAGAGACTTCTTCTCCTGTGCTCAAAATCAACCACATTGGGTATCAAGAAGGTTAAAGGTAGGCAGGCCCAGCTCAAGTCCTTGTCCTGCTCAGTAACTAGCTAGATGACTTGGAGCTAACCTAAGCTTTGTTGTGCACACTTCATGATGTCTGAGCATCATGTGACATGACATGTGCTGCTATAAATGGCAATGTGACATTCAAAAACCAAATCAAGAAACCAGAAACTGATACAGTCACTTACCCTCCTGTTTGGGAGATGTTTCTTTGGCTTCCTTCCTAGGTTTTCGACCCTCCAGCGCAGAAAGGTCTTCTCTTAAATCTATGACAAATCTGCTCTCTGAATCAGAATCCAGGCCCAAATGCACTCTTGGGGAGTCGGTCTCACCTTTTCCCTTCAGATTATCCTTTGTGGGATGAGGAAAGGGTTTTGCTTTGTCTGAAAAGTCCTTCTCAAGCTGGTGCCTCATCTTCTCCTTGACTGGTCTTGAGTCCACTTTCTCACTGGCTGGTGACGTGCTTTCAGCTCCTCTTCCATCTCTACTGGATTCAACAATTTGGACTTTTTTTTTTTTTTTTTGACAGCAGATGGCTCTTTTTCCATCTGAGACAACTCTGTGTTTTCAGCATCTTCTGGCTCATTCTTGGACCTCTATTCCTCTTCACTGATAGGGTCACTTCCGCTACTATCTGACTTCTCAGTATCCCTGGAATCGCTGGGTTCAACAGTCATATAAACATCTTCTGAGATTTCATTTATGCCTACATTAAAAAAAAAAAAGAAAGAAAACAGGATGCAGCATACTCACAGATAAAGGAGCAGGACCAGAAATCCACAAATATTTAACATGCTCAATGCTGAAAAAAAAAAAAAAATCACATTGCGTCACACTGGCCTGGTGGCGTTAGCAGTAGACTTAACTTGCAGGTGAATAGAGGTGACAAATTGAGCTTGCCTGAAGAGTGTTTCAGTTACTGACATTCAAAAATGGCATCGGACCAAACCACGTGAATTCTAATTTATACAGATCTCAATCTTGGCAGCACAGGTTAACTACTGGGAAACATAGAATGGGAGGGATGGAAGGGAACACTACACAGGATTTGTTAAAACTGATCAATTTTCAGTTCAGTAGAGTTCAGTCGCTCAGTCTTGTCTGACTCTTTGCGACCACATGAACGGCAGCACGCAAGGCCTCTCTGTCCACCACCATCTCCCGGAGTCCACCCAAACTCATCTCCGTTGAGTCAGTGATGCCATCCAACCATCTCGTTCTCTGTTGTCCCCTTCTCCTCCTGCCCTCAATCTTTCCCAGCAGTAGGGTCTTTTCTAATGAGTCAGCTCTTCGTATCAGGTGGCCAAAGTATTAAAGTTTCAGCTACAACAGCAGTCCTTCCAATGAACACCCAGGACTGATCTCCTTTAGCATGGACTGTTTGGATCTCCTTGCAGTCCAAGGGACTCTCAAGAGTCTTCTCCAACACCACAGTTCAAAGGCATCAATTCTTCAACTCTCAGCTTTCTTTATAGTCCAACTCTCACATTCACACATGACAACTGGAAAAGCCATAACCTTGACTAGACAGACCTTTGTTGACAAAGTAATGTCTCTGCTTTTTAATATGCTGTCTAGCTTCGTCATAACTTCCCTTCCAAGGAGTAAGCGTCTTTTAATGACATGGCTGCAGTCAGCATTTGCAGTGATTTTGGAGCCCAGAAATATAAAGTCAGCCATCGTTTCCTCATTTATTTGCCATGAAGTGACGTGACCGGATACCATGACCTTAGTTTTCTGAATGTTGAGCTTTAAGCCAACATTTTCACTCTGCTCTTTCACTTTCATCAAGAGGCTTTTTAGTTCTTCCTCACTTTCTGGCATAAGGGTGATGTCATCTGCATACCTGAGGTTATTGATATTTCTCCCAGCCATCTTGATTCCAGCTGGTGCTTCCATTTTACAGATTAGAAATAAAAGAGGGCCTGAGAAATCCCTTGTCCTGGGACACAAAGAAAACCAAGACAGAGAGGCGAGGCCAGAGACATGGGTTCTTGAGTCACCACTTCGGCTCTTCCCACATATTCCCAAAGCATTTTGTCTTTTACTCTTTGTGTCCAGGACTCAAAGAAATAAGCCAAGCCTTAAAGCAGGGAACGCAAACTCACAGCCCAAGAGCCACGTGGGGTGAGCAGACGTGTTATTTAGGAAGCAATGATTTGACCCAATGCTTTCCAATCTTTCGTTATTTGTTGCTTATAACTTAGAATGTGCTGGCCAATTCAGAAATCTGGAAGTTTCACACAGAAATTAAGATTTTAGGCTTGCCTGAAAGAGCAGAAGACCTGGCCATTCTGGGTCACAGGGCTTCAAGGCTGGCTGAGGCTGAGAACTACTGGCCCATTTCAGTTGGGGGAGCACTGTCTCCAGGTCACCCAGCTGCCCAGCCCCCATCTGGCTCCCTGCCCGGAAACAGAGTCAACCACCATTGTGCTTCTACTGTTTCTCTACTTGTAACTGATTCCAGAGGAAAGGCACCCATTTCCATGTCTCAAACAAAAGGAAAACCGATCAAACAACAGGAGTTTCCTGCATATACAAGCAAAAATGGGGAAAAGTCTATTTCTAACAATAATTTCATTTAACCTGTTTATGTTTCCTCTCCCAGTAGTGACTGTCATCCATCTGTAGGTAAATAATCTGTTACCTACAAGTTTGCAAAGAGGAAATCCCCATCAACTCTGTATTGTCTTCGTTCTAGAGCAATGGTTACCATGAGTGGGATCATGGAAGAGAAAATCGTAAAAGGGCAAGAGCCACAAACAGCCCAGCAAGATCAGGAGTGAACTATATCCACCTCCGCCAGGGCTCAAAGGGAAAGAATCTAAAAACCAAATCTGGTTTGATTTCTGGATCTCAGGGCTGGTGCAGTTGGCAACTAAAGGTCGGACCCAAGAATGACAAGCATGACCACATTTGCTTGGGTACTGGAGCCCAAAGGAGGTGAATTCAGATCCTACTCCTCTGCTTCTATTAGTTGTGTGACCCTGAATGGGTGAACTACCTCTCTGAGCCTCAGTTTCTTCCCCTGGACAATGGGTTTGGTAACACTTTCAACCTTCCAGGGCAATCTTTGCACAGTGCAGGGGGGATAGGAAGTCCTCCGTACATCCTTATTGACAATAACAAATTGAGGAGCTAGACTAGCTGCCTGGAAGAACCCAAGAAAGGTATGGACTGCATAGTTCATCCATGTCACTCAATGACCTAACCAAATGGGCAACCCAGCAAGGAGTGCTTTGGTTAGACAGCCTAGGTGACACCCAACTACAGCTCCTTTCTCACCCGAAGGTCAAGAGCACCCAGTGAAAAGGAAACCTGAAGATTCCTTAAAAAACTGTGAATAGAATGGCCATATGGCCCAGAAATCCCACTGCTGGACATACACATGGAGGAAACCAGAACCGAAAGAGACTCATGTACCCCAATGTTATTCACAGCAGTGTTTACAATAGCTAGCACATGGAAACAACCTAGATGTCCATTGGCAGACAAAAAGAGAAGAAGGCTCTGATCCATACACACAATGGAATTTTACTCAGCCATTAAAAAGAATGCATTGGAATCAGTTCTAATGAGGTGGATGAAACTGGAGCCTATTATACAGAGCAAAGTAAGCCAGAAAGATAAAACACCAACACAGTGTATTAATGCAAATATATGAAATTTAGAAAGATGGTAATGATGACCCTATATGTTAGACAGCAAAAGAGACACATATGTAAAGAACAGACTGCTGGACTCTGTGGGAAAAGGTGAGGGTGGGATGATTTGAGAGAATAGCATTGAAACATGTATAGTATGTGAAATAGATCGTGAGTCCAGATTCGATGCATGAGACAGGGTGTCAGGGCTGGTGTACTGGGGTGAATGACTCTGAGGGATGGGATGGGGAGGGAGGTGGGAGGGTCGGGATGGGGAACGCATGTACACCCAGGGCTGTTACATGTGAATGCATGGCAAAAGCCACTACAATATTGTAAAGTAATTAGCCTCCAATTGATATAAATTTTAAAAAAGAGGTAAAAAATAAAAAGAAAAATTAGAAAATATTTTAACTCAGTAATGATAAAAAAACAGTGTACCAGAATTCATGAGATGCATGTTTGGAAGTGTTCATAATTTTAAATGCTTGTATTAAAAAAGAATAAAAGCCTAAGGCAATGGAAAAAAGAAAAAAAAAAAACACAACTCCCACAAAGCGTTCAGCAAAGGCTATGTATAGGAAAGGTGAGGGATGGATGTGATTAGCTCTTGCAAATTTCCTGGTGTCAGATCTTGTGTTCTTGAAGTAACTGGTGGTCAGCTAACTGTGTTCCTGTAATCCTTGAGGGAAGCAAATATTCCCTATTCCCTATTTCCCGAAAGGATAGGTCCCAAGCTTGACAATCACCCTCCACGGTACTGGTTGGGATGTGGGGGTTCCCTGTGCAGGCCGGTTATCCTAGTCATGGAGCATTCATCTAGCACCCACTCTTGTTACTTCCAGAAGTGCCCAGTCCTAGGTGGAAGAGGCAGTTCTCAGTTCTCTGTGCCCTCCTCTTTCCAAGGCCCCCATACACTGTCCAGCCACCTTCAATGAGGGAGCCAGGTACCCACTATGTAGCTGACCCTCAGCCTCCTCAGTCTACCCAGTTGGAGAGCTTGGTCCTGTAGACTGTGACCCATGCAGATTGCCACAACCATTCAGTCGTGGAGGTGGGAATGGAACACGTTGGCCACTGCTTTGAAACCTGGGCCAGACCAGTCAGTGGCTTCAGCAAAGGCTCTGGGACTCTGCAAGACACAGCCTGTTCCCAAGCTCCACAGTTCATTCCCCATCCCAAGGCCCAAGGGCCTAGAGGGCTCTGTGGGAAGGCTGTAATATAGCTCACTACACTCTGCTCAGAGGCTTTCTGTGGGTGGTGTTGGGGTTTCTAACTCCACTGAAGGTCTTGGGCTGAGGCCTGCAACACCATTTTCCATCCTGCCTCTATTACAGTATCTTCCTTGATGAGCTTATTCAACCGGTGACTAAAAGTTGGTAACTTGGACCATCACGGGCCATTTCCAGTAGCCCGAGGACCACATTCTACTCTGTTTCTATAATGCAGGGATTTCAACTTCACAATGTCATGTGATGTAAAAGATTTCATCTTCCTCTAACTGAAATATTTAACTTAGAATAATGTCCCCATGGATATATATTGCAAACGAGGCTACCATTTATTTATTCACTGCTGGAATTATACTTGACATGTAATATGATTGAAACAATTATCATCGGGCTATAGTTGCATTACAATGTTGCTTTAGTTTCTGAGTACGTATGTCCAAGTGAATCCATTTTAAGTGTACATATATCCCCTCATTTTTGCATTTCCTTCCCATTTAGGTCACCACAGAGCAGAGTCGAGTCCCCTTGTTCTTTCATTTTTCTCAAACTGTAACATTTTCTTAAGTGTTAACTGGAGGTTAATTACTATACAATATCGCGATGGTTTCTGCCATGCATCAACATTAATAAGCCATAAGTATATCGGGGTCCCGCCCATCCTGGAGCCTCTCCCACATGCCCTCCTACGCTATTTTTCTGGGTTGTTCCAGAGCACTGCTTTGCATTCCTGCTTCGTGCTGAGGAAAATCCGAAAGATGATTTTTCTGTATGAAATATGTAATTTTCTCTATCTCACATGTGAGAACATGGGTGCAGATTTTTCTACATGAAATAGGAAATATGTACTTCATGTTTGAAAATCTACTTGTATAATTTTTTCATCATATATGGAATCTTGTCTGTTTCACATGTGGATATCTGTGCACACGTTTTCCTACATGAATGGGGAATTCCAGGTATTTCAGATATGAAAAGTTGAGCATATGCTTTGCTGCCTGAACTCTGAAGTTGTATACATTTCCTATGTGAAAATCTCAATGAAATTTTACTGACATGAAGTATGCAATTAAGATATGGGAACCAACAGGGAATTGGAATTCTGTTTCATAAAAGAAATTCTGGGCACCACTGTTTCTTCGTGAAATACTTAATTCTTTGTATTTCTTATATAGAAAAGAATGACTGTCCACCATGAAGTCTGGAGTTTTCTTTATTAACTGCATCAAAATCTAGGCACTAATTTTCCTTCGTGAAACTCGAACTTCTCTATATTTCACATCTGATGATCAGAATGAACATTTCCCTATGAGAAATAAGGAAATCTTTGCATTTCCTGTAAACCATTGGTTCTTCAGTCTCTGAAACACCTGTTTGCATTTGTATCCCGGTGCGTTACGCGTATGTGTGTACACGTCTGTGCTTGTGTCACCTGTTCCTCTGTGTGTGTGTGTGTGTGTGTGTGTGTGTGTGTGTGTGTGGCCTAAGTTAGGTGCTCAGTGTGAAACACCAGACATCCTAGGAGGCAGAGTATGAGCGTTGCATCTATCCAGGCACTTAAGTTCAGTGTGCCCACGTTAGCTATGTGGCCGAGAGGAAGAGAGGAAGCAATGGTCAGGAGGAGCATTTTGGTCCACTTGAAACACTTGCAGGAGGAGCTTTGCTTCTCTGGGAAGTGCATCCGCAGGAGCACATCCTTAGCCGCCGGGGTGCCTGCTCTAATCTCTGGGCCAGGGGAAAGGCCAAGAGCTGACAGACAGCAGGCCAGGGGCTCCAGGGTGGTTTGGCTTGGGGCTGCATTGTGGGGCCCGAAGAGCTAGCCGAGGAAAGTGTGCTGCTTCATCCTCAGAGGATGGCTACATTCCTGACACTGCTCAAGCCTAAGGCACATGGTTAGGGACGGACTCTGCAGGTGGTGAACTTTGGTGAGGTCAGCGGTAATAGCGACTCCCCCACCACCCCCACCCCCCACCAAACCCACGCTCTGCCCGTGGCTTGCCGTTTAGATCCAAGGTGAGCACCTGTGTCCCTGACGTACCCACGAAACTTGTGTCACCTGTGTGAATCCCTGAGCACACAGAGTCGCCCGCTGCCCCAGTGGCAACTTCAAGCTTGACGGTGGCTGCAGTGTCACCTTCAGATTCCTTGCCTTCGACTCCAGCTGGCCTGGCTCGCCCAGTCGCTGGTCTGGCACATCTACACTGTTGGTCAGGCAAATGGCTTGTGTGGACCGGCGCACTGTGCACTGAGCCAAGTTGGGCCCCTGCGTGCCCAGAATTCCAAGGGGTGTGTCCCGTGAGCGAACGCCTTTTGACTCCATTAGATTGGTTCTGTGATGAGGTCTGGAGGTCAGGGTATAGAGTTCAGGTCCTTCCCGCCAGCATATTACCCATGCGTGGTGGCACACGGTTCTGCGCATGGCTGTCTCCCTTTCCCTGCTCATTGGCTGTGGGCAAGTAACCAGTTGGTTGTGCCACGTAGCCTGCCACGGGTGGGCGGGCTTTGCTGGCTGCCGGCTGTGCTCTCACGTCCAGCTTCTTCGTGGTTCTGGGCTACGGCCAGAACACCATGGAGAGTGAGACGGGGCCAGAGAAATGCGGCAGCACCCCAGGATCCTGGGTCTTAGTTGTGTGCCCAGGTCTTCACGAGAGAGGGACCCTGGGACCTACCAGCACGGTGGGGGCGGCAGAGGCAATGCAGGCCGCAGGTAGTGCACCAGGCGAGGAGGCCGCCCTCTTCTGGGTGGAGGCGGTAGAGGAAGGTGCGGCCCTGGAGGAGGGAGAGTTGGCGGGATTCGGGCAGGAGTTCCAGCTGCTGGTGTTAGACGTCATGGAGGAGGTGGAGGTGGTGGCCTACGAGGAGCAGGAACAGGTGTCCTCGCAGGAACAGGGCCAGGAACATCCAAGCCCCAGAGCTCCCAGGGACCAGCCCGCACTGGAGGCCCTGAAGGCCCTGCAGGTGGAGCTGGATTCCGTGAATAAGAAAGCCCAAAGGGCCCACGCTCGCACAACAACTGCCAGAGGCGGAAGCTGAGTCTAGAACACAGAAGTGCCATCATCCAGGGAATCCGTGAATTCTGGGTCGAAGTTGTATCCCTTGGTGTGGTGCTTGTGAAGGTTTTTTTTTTTTTTTTTTTTTAACCTGGGTAATTGCAGAAGCGGTTTAGAGATCTGGCAGTTCTGGTACAAAATGTATTTTTTGGATGCTGGGTATTGGTTACCGTTCTGTGTATCTGTTCCCGATATTCGGTATGATGTCCTTGCTGTTCTGATTAGCACAAATTGCTACTTGGGCTTTACTTGCAGAGGTCCCAATCAGAATTGTCATTAGCACCAGGGACTCTTCAGAGGAAAGGCTTGTCTGGGATCCAGGTCTTCTCTGAAAAGCTGAGTGAATTTGGGGGTGAGGTTCGGTTGTGTAAATGCTCATGCACATAGGAGTGCCTGTACGTAGGAGTGCCTGTTTTCCAGAAGTAACCTATGTTTTAGGAGGCTGAGATGGAGCTTAGGGCCTTTCCTGTTAGGAACAGAACCTCCTCTGGTAGTGCATTCATAGGTACAGCCTTGGGGCTTGTCATGCCTTCATACAGTCTACGTTAACAGAAATGTGAGGAGTTAACTCATCGCAAGTTGAAGTCAGATAGTGCCATTTTACTCTTTAGGCTAGATTTGTCCTTCCAGCACTTTTTTCCTCTAGCATCTAGAGGCTCCTTGACCTAAAGCAGTTTATGAACCACCCCCAAATGTCAGCTATGATGGCTGACCAAGATGAAGACATGCTTCACTTCATCACCAACTTGAAGGTCATGCAGGAGACACTGATAATTGTGGAGGGAAGGTGACTGGGGAGGGGAGAGGGCATGATTTACCCCTGGAAACAGGAAAGGACAGCTCTTCTGTAAAGATGTGTCATACCCACCCACCCCTACACCACTCCCCACACTTTGTCCTGGCAGGTGGAAGAACTCAGGAATCCCACTCATCACTGCAACATCACATTGTCCTTCTGGAAGAATAGGTATTTCCAGAATGAAGTGCTTGTTAAGGACTATCTCATTAATGTCACTGGTAAGAGGCAGGTCCTTGGATTTGGGGAGTGGGGGCAGAAAAGTGTAGGTTGAATTGGAAAGTGATTTAGGTCTTTCTCCCATACTCCTTTTCCTGCAGGATATCGAGCATCTCATTCCACCCTAATTCACTGGAACCAGGGATTTGAACGTAAGGCATACAGCCGCAGGCACCACGACAGCAGCGTTAACTTTTTCAACTGGTTCTTGGACCACAATTTCACAGGATCTGACCGGATTGCTGAGATAGGGCCCCACACGGCCACTGGGCCAGAACTGATGATGTATGTTGGGGTTCTTGGAGGTGCACGGAAGGGCTCAGGGTCTGGCCAGTCCTGTGCTGACCTCCCTCATTGCCCTGACAAAGCGTCATAAAGGATCTGTGGCCCAATCCAGTGCGGTACTATATGAGGAGGAAGGCTCTTCCACGAGAGGTACTGGGAGGACGAGAGGTGAGGAGCCCAGGGATCGAGCACTGGCATAAGTGTTTCCCAGAAACTTGGGTCATTTATTTCACTTGTGGAGAAAGTGAGAGTCCGTGGAATGCAGTGTAACACCAAGGAACGAGGGAATCTGCAAGAGACAGCAGGAGTAGACAACTGTAGTGAAAAACAGGTTCTAAGTAGAGAAGCTTGAGGTAGATGAAGTGTTCTGGTCAGGGCAATGTCACTCCAATTTATATCTGACTCAGCTGAACATCTCTGAACTGGCATTCCATGGCCAACAAGGCTACCCTCAGGCTCCTCTTAAATTGGGGCCCACCTACTATTGAAGTCCCCTTTCTACAAAGGTCTGTGAGCCTTCTTTCTGGTAGGCTGTTCCCCACTGACCATCATTTGATTCCGTTTTGATCATCACACTTGTTTCTGGTTTTGTTTTCTTTTACATCTTTTTCACCTGCCACTCTCATTCTGAGAATACTGACCACTGTGCAGGATTATGGAGAATAGTCTTTTAACTTATTTATTTTACCTGGAGGATGATTACTTTATAAAACCATGATGGTTTTTCCCATACATTGGCCAACACGAATCACCCACAGATATACACGTGTCCCCCCAAATGCTGAACCCACCACCCACCGCCCTCCCCTACATGTCTTTGTGGGTTGTCCCACAACATGACTTTGGTTGCCTTGCTTCACGCATCAAATTTGCCCTGATCATCTATTTTGCATAAGGTAATATAAATGTTTCAGGGCTATTTTCTCAAATTAACCCAGCCTCACGTTCCACCACGGAGTCCAAAGTCTGTTCTTACATGTCTGTGTCTTATTTGCTGTCCTGCATGTTGGATGTCCAGTACGATCTACGTGGTCCTAAACTCCATATATTTGTGTTAACATGCAGTATTTGTTTTTTTTCTTTCTGACTTACTTCACTCTGTTTAATAGGCTCCATATTCATTCCAACTCATTAGGACTGAGTTCAATGCATTTCTTTTAAGAGCTGAGTAACATACCATTGTGTATATGTACGCCAACTCCCTTAACCCTTCATCTGCCGATGGACATATAGGTTGCTTGCATGTCCTAGTTCTTGTAAATAGTTGTACAGTGAAGAATGGGGTACGTGGCTTAAAAACCTGTATGCAGGTCAGGAAGCAACAGTTCGAACTGGACATGGAACAACAGCCTGGTTCCAAATAGGAAAAGGAGTATGTCAAGGCTGTATGTTGTCACCCTGCCTATTTAACTCTATACACAGAGTACATCATGAGAAACGCTGGGCTGGAAGAAACACAAGCTGGACTCAAGATTGCTGGGAGAAATATCAATAACCTCAGATATGCGGATGACACCACCCTAAACCCATGGCTGATTCATGTCAATGTATGGCAAAAACCATTACAATATTGTAAAGTAATTAGACCCCAACTAAAATAAATAAATTTATTTAAAAAAAAAAGAAAGTGAAGAAAAAGTAAAGAGCCTCTTGATGAAAGTGAAAGAGGAGAGTGAAAAAGTTGGCTTAAAGCTCAATGTTCAGAAAACTAAGATCATGGCATCTGGCCCCATCACTTCATGGGAAATAGATGGGGAAACAGTGGAAACAGTGTCAGACTTTATTTTTGGGGGGTCCAAAATCACTGCTGATGATGACTGCAGCCATGAAATTAAAAGACACTTACTCCTTGGAAGGAAGGTTATGGCCAACCTAGATAGCATATTTAAAAGCAGAGACATTACTTTGCCAACAAAAGTCCATCTAGACAAGGCTATGGTTTTTTTCAATGGTCATGTATGGATGTGAGAGTTGGATGGTGAAGAAAGCTGAGAGCTGAAGAATTGATGCTTTTGAAGTGTGTTGTTGGAGAAGACTCTTGAGAGTCCCTAGGACTGCAAGGAGATCCAATCAATCCATCCTATGGGAAATCAGTCCTGGGTGTTCATTGGAAGGATTGATGTTGAAGCTGAAACTCCAATACTTTGGCCACTTCATGTGAAGAGTTTACTCATTGGAAAAGACCCTAGTGCTGGGTAGGATTGGCGGCAGGAGGAGAAGTGGACGACCGAGGATGAGGTGGTTGGATGGCATCGCTGACTTGATGGACATTGGTTTGAGTAGACTCCTGGAGTTGGTGGTGGACAGAGAGGCCTGGTGTGCTACAATTCATGGGGTCGCAAAGAGTCAGACACGACTATGCGACTGAACTGAACTGAGAGAGGAAATGTAAAAGTTCACAGACTCTCTCTCCTGGGAACTGACTTGAAAGATTAAAGCTGTCTTTAGTGTTGTTGAGAGAGGATAGGTTGACATATCTGTGTCTGTGTCTCTGTCTGTTTTGAAAGGAAACCCCCGATTTTGAGAAGCTTATGATGGAGTGTCCCCCTTTACCTAAAATAGAAAATCTAAGAAGGTGCTTCACATGAAGATCAATGGCCAGCTAGTTCTCTCGGACAGGAAAGTAATGAAGAGTGGTCTGGTGGTGAAATAGATCGAGAGGGAGAAACAAGTAAACATGAAATAATTCCGAAGGATAAATAGAAAGCATCAACCGTATGTGTCTGTGTATTGTTTGGCCTGGTCCTCAAGACAAATACTTCAACTCCATGTAGGGTCTCAGTTTAAGGCGTGGGAATTACCAGACCATGGAGAGTTGTAGAGGGGGTTAAGCCATATGTTGGGGTTGTGTCAGGGGACACAGTTCTTCCTGTGGGGCGGGGTTGGGGAGGAAGGAGAAGGAAGAGCAGGGGCCATTAACTGTGGGTCTGGCAACTTCACAAGGGAAATGTGGATGTTCATGGAAAGGGTCTGGTGAACAAGGGCCAGAGATTGAAATAATGGAACACAACTTTATTGGAAGGTGGTGTCCCAGGTATCATCA
Source organism: Giraffa tippelskirchi (assembly GCF_054371585.1). Classification (NCBI taxonomy): domain Eukaryota; kingdom Metazoa; phylum Chordata; class Mammalia; order Artiodactyla; family Giraffidae; genus Giraffa; species Giraffa tippelskirchi. Next base: position 24,924,275 of record NC_137290.1, read on the forward strand.
CTGCTGGATATCATCAGGCATTTTAAGAGTACAGGACAAGGAAAAAGCCTTAACATTCAACTCACTATGAACCACATAGCCTTCTTGTGTATATGACTGCACGGTTCAGCTTTGCTGAGAGTCATCTTCCCAGAGCTAGGGTTCCAGGTAACATCTTAGGGGATGGGGGCATAAAGTATATGGAGGGGCTGTGGCCCAGGGTGAAAGTGAGGGGGTGGGAAGGCAGTCAGGATATTAGTTTCTGGCAAAAGTGACCAGGGGAAAAGATAAATCGCCAGGAAACAGACAGACAAACAAAACCAGATCCCATCATATATGTTTGAGCTCATGTGAACTCTGTTCTTTTTTCCAGGAACTCAGTTTAGGTACAAAGTCTGCAGGGGCAGAAGTCAGGGGAATGGGGATGTTAAACAGGCAAGGTCCAGCCTACCGAGCTGTGCACTCTGTGTCCCATGATGGCTCAGCGGTTAATATCCTTTTTTCCAGGAAGGCTTAAGCTCTGTGCCCAAGGCCCTCTGTCAGGACTAGGTGTAGAAATAACATTTTTCTCACGAACCCTCTGGTGACAGTGTCTCTTCCTTGCTGAATGGCTCAGCACAGACTGTATAAAACCACAAGGGACATTCTTCTGGGGCTTTGTCGCTACTCTGCGGGCCAAGGGCCAATGGGAACACCTGGAGAATACAGAGCTCACTGAGGGACTGGTCAGAACTTAGGGTGGCCCTTTCCAAGTAGATGGCTGCTTTTCAGAATCATGTCCACCTCTGGATTGGGCAAAGGACAGACTGGCACAAAGGGAGTAGGGAGAGGTCAACGTTTGCCCACTCGCCCCAGATACAATGGCTCCAATGTGCGCTTGCCTGAGGGTGATATTTCTGTCTCACATGGAGTTCTCACTCCAAAAATTGTCTCCCGACAGCAGCATCTCTTTTGAGGGCAAAGGGTAAAGAATGAACGTCAAAGTTCATGGGTTCATGGATGCCCCCTTCAAGGTGCACTGAATGAGATCTCCTGCTCAGGGCCAACTTTTGCATTTGACTATCTGCACCCCAGTATGCCCCTTCTGCAGAGGAGCATCTACAGTTCCAGAAGGCAAGGCTTGGCCTTCTCTGGGTGCTTTCTGTACAAGCAGCCCAGCAAACAATGGAAACATGTCTTCTTACTTTCTTAATCTGCAATCTTCAAAGAATCCTTGGGGCTCCGGCAGGCTGGTACCTGTGTTTCTCAGCACCAGTTCAAAACAAAACAACACAAAGCAGAAACTAATGTGTAATAACTCTGCTGTGGGTGTGGGATGGCATATTGGTGCATGTGTTTGGGGACCTTAGACTGGGCTCATTCTAGTTATCCACATTCAGAAGTTTTAGTAAGGCACTGCAAAGAACTTAAAGACAAGAAGAGTTAAGGACAGGGTGCCCCAACGCCTAATATCACCTGTCTTCAGTACCAGTGATTCAGTACCAGGGGTGGCTTTAGCTCTAACCTGTCCTGAAGTGAAGAGTGCAGAGATAGTCATGGATCGGTTAGTAAAACTGAACTGTGCATCGTTGACTTGATGGTCATTCTCTGGAAACTTGCCATGACATGTGTCCCAGTGTCTTTCGGGCTTTCACTTGGGCCCTAAGATCTAGGTGCTATTAGATTTGACTGCACACTTGGACGTGTTGTGTAAGGTTTTCTTCCACTGAATATCAATGCGTGTGAGACTTGGCGGGTTACTGATGATTTCTTGAGCATTCTGGCTCAATCACCCTGAGCTGCATTTGTTTCCTGTTCCCTGGATGTGTTCATGTTTTCCTCTGTTTAGAATGAAGATTGGGTGTCTCTGTTGTGCCTGCCCTTGAATGTGAGTTGATGTTTCTTCCTCTGGGTCTGCCTATGCCTCCTGTCTTCTTTGATATGACATCCATGCCTGTGCCATTATACACAGCTCTGCTGCAATAGCTGTGTCAGTTCTTGCACGGCCCTATTCAACATACGTGAATTGTGTTGCTTGTATTCACTTTTGTTTTTTAAGTTTGTGTGTCTTTGTCAGATTGTGTGTGAATTGGATGATTTCTTTCATTCCTGGATCAAATGTTTCCAACATCTTGACTTGTGACTTTTTTTTAAGAGATACACGATATTTGTGAACAGCAAGAAATGCTTTATCACAGGAATAGTTAACAGTGACCCCCGTTTGGAAACAGCAATGCCCACACACTTACAGAAATGCCCATGGGGCAAGAATATCACTCGTTGAAATGAGAATATTAATTAGGATCACAAAGGGCAAAGATGTTGCAGGAATGCATCTGTCAGAAAATTTTTGATCTGTCAGGAGAGATTTGGGGTTGACTTGTTAAGTGTTCTATAAACACTGCTGCAGGAAAGAAGGACATTGACTATTACCACTTCTTGCAGTGATCGTTAACCTGGCATTACCCATGCAGAATTTCTTCATGATTTTAAGTGAAGCATCACTCAGGCAGTAAGAGTTGGGACTTGCCTTTCTGTGAATAGGAATTTGTTAAAGAATTCTTGTCCTCAGTGACCTGCTATAGCCTGGGCAAAGGGGGTGCATGATCAATTTCAAGTTCAAAGCCCCTTGCTATTTCTGTGCTTTTTCTGGAAGGAAAGCACAGGGAATGGAATCATGCCACCATGATTGGCACTGTGAACCAGTCTGTTGTGATGGGAGTAGAGAACACAGGCACACGTCACTCAACCATCCACAGTGAGGACTTCCAACCCTGCCAACCTCTTTGTAAGTCAGCCCCCTCATGAGCAAATCCCATTCACCTTCCAGGATGTATCATAGAAGTAGAAGAGGACGCTGATTTGATCAACTAGTGAGTGAAAAAAATAATAATAACCGGGCCAAGAAAAGAGGGGTGCTTACCAAAGTTCATTATACTGGACAAGTAAACAATTAGCGGCACATCTGTGCAAGTTTCTTTTCAGGATTGTTTGTGTGGGGGGGTAGGTGGGTGGGAGAGCATGCACACACATGTGCTGACACAAATGTGTGTGTGAGCTGTCTGAGCTGGTCTGGCTGGGGGATGGAAGAATGGACACTGAAAACGTGAAAGAGCTTGTGTAAGGTAGAAAGATCATAGGGCAGCAGAAGCACTGACACCACGGAAAAAAGCCCAGGGGCCTCACCAACAGAGCAAGCTGGAAGTGTAAACAGGCATGTAAATGTAAACATGGATGCCTGATCAGAAAGGAGAGGCAGAAACGAAGCACCTGGGCGCAGTCAGGGAGGATACGAAGGAGCAGAAAAATGAAGCGGGCCAGATTCCCAGGCACAGAAGAGGGGCTCTGCACAGCCCCTAGGACACCCAGCTACAAAGGGTTTTCTGTCCTTCTCAAGTTCAGGACCATTCTATCCTCGACATGACCAGGCATCTGAGCACAGCTTGCCCTTTTCTGTAAGGTTTGGGAGACTGGTAGCACTGTAGCAGAAGCACCTGCTACATGCAGAGTTTGTCAGTTTGAAACATCACTCCTTAAAAGGGTGTCTTGGGTTGATCCTCTTACCCCTCCTAGTCCCACAGGCCTGGGCTGATGGGGTAGGCTGAGCTGTGTTCTCACCTGGAGGCTGGGTGAGAACAGAATCACTGTGAAAGGGCCTCTGTACAATAAATGGGCAGACTTCAATTCCTCTGACAATGGAGAGCCGTGGCCCTTGGTGGGGCACTATCCTTAGCATCTCTGTATAAATTTCTCTCAACAGAGAGAATTCCATGTGTGTATCACATTTTGACATGAGGGCAAAAGTGTTCTACGTGAAGCATGGAACTTGGTATTTCACATCTGAATACATGCATGTAGATTTCCTGAATGAAATACAGAATTCTCTGCATTTCATCTGTGAATATCTCACCACACACTTTCCAAATTGAGAATGAAATTCCCCATATTTTACAGTATGAAAATGTATGCACATATTAAAACATAATGTGACACACATGAGAAGCAAACTACTAAACGATAGAAAAGATAAAAGATATACTCTCTCTATATATCCTAGCAAATCAGTTCATGACAAAGTTTCCAAAATAATGAGTAGTCCTCAAGTAAGACCTGATGAAAACCTTTGTCACACTTTGTCCTAAATTCACCTGGTAACTAGGAGAGCTCTCAGTGTCTGTTAATTTGCTTCACACACAAGAAAAAACTGGTCATCCTTTTATGAGTGTATGTGGTTTTGAAATGAGACATTCTCTCAAGAGATTCTGTTAACCTCCACAGACTTGAGAGATAAGGTGTTACTGTAACTAAATACCCCTGTACCCAGCAACCTTGGGCCAAGCAATATCGAAACATTAGAGTTTAAAGCAGAGTATGTTTTATTGCAGAGCCATGCAAGAAGTGTGGCTTATGCCTTTAAAAACCTCAATCTACCTAAAGATACAAAGAAGCTACATATAGAAAACTATAAAACACTGATGAAAGAAATCAAACAAGACACAAATAGATGGAGAAATATACCATGTTCATGGATCAGAAGAATCAACATAGTGAAAACGAGTATACTACCCAAAGCAATCTATAGATTCAATGTAATCCCTATCAAGCTACCAGCGGTATTTTTCAGAGCTAGAAAAAATAATTTCACAATTTGTATGGAAATATAAAAAACCTCAAATAGCCAAAGAAATCTTGAGAAAGAAGAATGGAATAGGAGTAATCAACCTGCCTGACTTCAGGCTATACTACAAAGCAACAGTCATCAAGACAGTATGGTACTGGCGTGGAGACAGAAACATAGATCAATGGAACACAATAGCAAGCCCAGAGATAAATTCATGTACCTATGGACACCTTATCTTTGGCAAAGGAGGCAAGAAAATAAAACGGAGAAAAGACAATTTCTTTAACATGTGGAGCTGGGAAAACTGGTCAACCACTTGTAAAAGAATGAAACTAGAACACTTTCTAACACCGTACACAAAAATAAACTCAAAATGGATTGAAGATCTGAACGTAAGACCACAAACTATAAAAGCCCTAGAGGAAAACATAGACAAAACACTTTCCGACACAAATCACAGCAGAATGCTCTATGACCCACCTCCCAGAGTAATGGAAATAAAAGCAAAAATAAACAAATGGGAGCTAATGAAACTTAAAAGCTTTTGTACAACCACAGAGACTAGAAGCAAGGGGAAAAGCCTACCTTCAGAATGGGAGAAACTAATAGCAAATGAAGCAACTGACAAAGAGTTAATCTCAAAAGTATACAAGCAACACCTGCAGCTCAAGTCCAGAAAAGTAAGTGAACCAATCAAAAATTGGGCCAAAGAACTAAACAGACATTTCTCCAAAGAAGACATACAGATGGCTAACAAACACATGAAAAGATGCTCAACATCACTCATTAGCAGAGAAATGCAAATCAAAACCACAACGAGGTACCATCTCACACTGGTCAGAATGCCTGCCATCCAATAATCTACAAACAATAAATGCTCGAGAGGGTACGGAGACAAAGGAACCCTCTTACACTCTCGGTGGGAATGCAAACTAGTACAGGCACTATGGAGAACAGTGTGGAGGTTCTGCCATACAACCCAGCAAACCCACTGCTGCGCATATACACCGAGGAAGCCAGAACTGAAAGAGACACGTGTACCCCAATATTCATCGAAGGCCTGTTTATAATAGCCAGGACACGGAAGCAACCCAAATGGCCATCAGCAGACGAATGGATAAGAAAGCTGTGATACATATACACAATGGAATATTACTCAGCTATTAAAATAAATGCATTTGAATCCCTTCTAACGAGGTGGATTAAACTGGTGCCTATTATACAGAGTGAAGTAAGTCAGAAAGCAAAACACCAATACAGTATATTAACAAATATATATGGAACTTAGAAAGATGCTAACGATAACCCTATATGCGGGACAGCAAAATAGACACAGATGTATAGAACAGTCTTTTGGACTCTGTGGGAGATTACAGGGGTGGAATGATTTGGGAGAATGACATTGAAACATGTATATTATCATATGTCAAACCAGATCATATGCCATATCGTATCATATGACAGACCAGATTCGATGCATGAGACAGGGTGTTCGGGGCTGGTGCACTGGGAGGACCCAGATGAATGGGATGGGGAGGGAGGTGTGAAGGGGCTTCAGGATGTGGAACACATGTACACCTGTGGCGGATTCATGTCAATGTGTGGAAAAACCACTTAGATATTGTAAAGTAATTAGCGCCCAATTAAAATAAATAAATTTATAATAAACAATAAAAGTTACCTGAAAATGAACTAATTAGATTTTCGTAAAAAAGAAAAAAAAAAAAGAATGCTCTAGAGCTAACAAGTCCTGTGAACTGAACTTCATTCGTCCCATTCTGTCCCTTCAGTCTGGGCTAGTCATCAGGTTTTTTTGTTTGTTTGTTTGTTTGTTTGTTTGTTTGTTTTTTGACTACTGAAAAGATGGAGTAGATTTTCTTCCAGTCTTTACATCTACTTAGACATAATCTTTCACATTTTTATTGAATGAAACAATATATCTGTTTCTATTAAAATATTTATTGTTAGCAAAAACCAACCAAACAAACAGCAAAAAGGAAATTGGTGTCCAGATTTTCACATGAGAAACAGAGATAATGCCATCATTCATGCAGGAAAATATGCACCCTGATTTTCAGATGTGAAATATAAATAAGTCCGTATTTTATGTAATGAAAACTGTGCTGTGATGTAGATGTTGGAAAATTTGAGAAATTCATATTTAATATAGGAAAATGGATGCCCAGATTTTCTGATGAGAAATACACAGAATTTCAAAACTTCATGTAGTAATACAGACATGCAGATGTTCATAAATAAAATACTGATTATTTCATATATCATGCCCCCAAAAAATTGCTTTCACAGTCTCATATGTGACATATACAGATGCACATTTTTCATATGGGAAAATCAAAACCTAGAAATACAACTGTTACTTCAGAGATTTATGCAATTCATGTAGAAATATTGGCACCCAGATTTTCATGTGTGAAATATGGATTATTCCATATATCATGCAGGGCAGTCTTCACCCAGATTTTCAGAAATGAAATCCAGAGAATTCCAAACTTCAATAGGGAAATCTGTGACCAGATTTTCATATATGAAATATAGCTCATTCTATATTTGACTGTCTGGCCCAGATGTTAATTTGCGAATCACGGAAAATCCCATATTTTGTATGTCAAAATCTGACACAAATATTCACATGTGAATAACTGACATTTTGTATCTCACATGAGAAAATCTGTCCCCAGATTTGCAAATGCAAAATATACAGAATTCCATATTTCATACTGAAGAGCTTCATGCAAGTTTTCTTGGGTGAAATACAGAGAGTTTCACACCTCAAGCATGAAAATCACTTTATGAATGAAACAGAAATTTCCATATTTCTTTAGGAAAATCGATGCCAAGTGTTTCAATTGTTAAATATACAGTATTCTGTAGTTCAGGAAGTAAAGTCAGTACACAGGTTTTCAGATGAGAAATATGAAAAATTCCATATTTTGTGTTACAAAACGTGACCTTATTTATTGCCAATTCCATGTGAAATACAAGAATTTCATATTTCAGGGGAAAGTGCTCTGTGCCTTGAGTTTCAAATGTGAAAGTAGAGAAATCCATATTTCATGTAGGAAAATCAGTGCCTAGACTTTCATTCATGAAATATAGAGAACTGCATATCTCATTTGGAAAATCGCGACCCAGATTTTCCTAAATGAAATATAAAAAGTTCCTTATCTCATGGATTAGGTCTCTGCCAAGATTGTTTTTTTACGTGAGATATAAAAGTCTATCCCACAAATGCAGATGCTGAAGAAGCTGAAATAATCAGTTCTTATGAAGACTTACAAGACCTTGTAGAGCTAACACCAAATGAAAGATATCCTTATCATTATAGGGGGTTGGATTTCAAAAGTAGGAAGTCAAGAGGTACCTGGAGTGACAGGCAAGTTTGACCTTGGAGTGAAAAATGAAGCAAGACATGGACTAATCAAATTCTGTCATGAATTGCACTGGTCATAGCAATCATCCTTTTACAACAACAGAAGAGACGACCTTACAGAAGGATGTCATCAAATGGTCTCTGCCGATATCCGATTGATCATCTTCTTGGTAGCAATCAAGTGGGAAAAGCTGCATACCGTCAGCAAAAACAAGACCTGTGGATCGTCATCAGATCATCATCTTCTCATGGCAAAATGCAGGCTTAAACTAAACGGGGAGGAGTTGGGGTGGGGTGCAGAGGGGAGAACGACTAGGCCAGCCAGGTACAAATTGAATCAAATCCCCTCTGAATATGCAGTGGAGGTAACAAATAGTTTCAAGGGTTTATATCTAGTAAAGAGAGTGTCTCAAGTACTGTGGTAGGAGGTCCAAAATATTGAACAGTGAGCAAACCATCCTGACGAAAAATAAAAGCATGAAGGCACAGTGACTGTCTGAGGAGGGTTTACAAGTTGCTGTGGAAAGGAGAGAAGCAAAAAACATGCGGAAAAGGCAAAGGTACCCCAACTGAGCGCAGAGTTCCAGAGAATAACAAAGAGAGACAAACAGGGCTTCTTCAATAAACAATGCAAAGAAATAGAAGAAAACAATAGAAAGGAAAGACTAGAGATCTCTTCAAGAAAATTGGAGATATCAAAAGAACATTTCATCCAAAGATGGCCATGATAAAGGACAGCAACAGCAAAGACCGAAAATAAGTAGAAGAGATCAAGATGAGATGAAAAGAATCTACAGAAGTGTAGAAAAACAGGCCTAAACGACTCAGATAAGCACGATGGTGTGACCATTTGCCCAGAGCCCGCCATTCAGGAGTGTGAAACCAAGTGAGGTGATGGAGTTCCAGCAGAGCTACTTAGAGTCCTAAAAGACGATGCTATCAAGGTGCTGCACTCAGATCAATTCAGTTGAGTTCAGTCGCTCAGTCATGTCCGACTCTTTGCAGCCCCATGAATCGCAGCACACCAGGCCTCCCTGTCCATCACCAACTCCCGAAGTTCACCCAAACCTATGTTCATTGAGTCGGTGATGCCATCCAACCATCTCATCCTCTGTCATCCCCTTCTCCTCCTGCCCGCAATCCTTCCCAGCATTGGGGTATTTTCCAATGAATCAACTCTTCGCATGAGGTGGCCTAAGTACTGGAGTTTCAGCTTGAACATCAGTTCTTCCAATGAACACCCGGGACTGATCTCCTTTAGGATGGACAGGTTGGATCTCCTTGCAGTCCAAGGGACTCTCAAGAGTCTTCTCCAACACCACAGTTCAAAAGTATCAATTCCTCAGTGCTCAGCTTTCTTCACCATTCAACTCTCACATCCATATATGACCACTGGAAAAACCATAGCCTTGACTAGATGGGCCTTTGTTGGCAAAGTAATGTCTCTGCTTCTAAATATGCTATCTAAGTTGGTCATAACCTTCCTTCCAAAGAACAAGTGTCTTTTAATTTCATGGCTGAAATCACCATCAGCAGTGATTTTGGAGCCCCCGAAATTAAAGTCTTTCACTGTTTCCACTGTTTCCCCATCTATTTCCCATGAAGAGATGGGAGCAGATGTATGATCTTAGTTGTCTGAACGTTGAGCTTTAACCCAGCTTTTTCACTCTCCTCTTTCACTTTCATCAAGAGGCTCTTGAGTTCATCTTCACTTTCTGCCAAGGGTGGTGTGGTCTGTGTATCTGAGATTATCACTATTTCTCATGGCAATCTTGATTCCAGCTTGAGTTTCTTCCAGCCCAACGTTTCTCATGATGTACTCTGCATATAAGTTTGATAAGCAGGGTGACAATATACAACCTTGACGTTCTCCTCTTCCTTTTTGGAAGCAGTCAGTTGTTCCATGTCCAGTTCTAACTCTTGCTTCCTGACTTGCATACAGGTTTCTCAAGAGAAACTTCAGATGGTCTTGCATTCCCATCTCTTTCAGAATTGTCCACAGTTTATTTTGATCCACACAGTCAAAAGCTTTGACATAGTCAATAGAGCAGATCGATGTTTTTCTGGAACTCTCTTGCATTTTCGATGATCCAGCGGATGTTGGCAATTTGATCTCTGGTTCCTCTGCCTTTTCTAAAACCAGCATGAACCTCTGGAAGTTCACAGTTCACGTATTGCTGAAGCCTGGCTTGGAGAATTTTGAGCATTACTTTACAAGTGTGTGAAATGAGTGCAATTATACGGTTTTTAAGCATTCTTTGGCATTGCATTTCTGTGACATGGGAATGAAAACCGACCCTTTCCAATCCTGTGGCCACTGCTAAGTTTTTCAGATTTGCTGGCATAACAAGTGCAGCACTTTCACAGCATCATCTCTGAGGATTTGCAATAGCTCAACTGGAATTCTATCACCTCCACTAGCTTTATACGTAGTGAGGCTTTTAAGGCCCACTTGACTTCACATTCCAGGATGTTTGGTTGTAGTGAGTGAGTGCACCATTGTGATCATCTGGGGCATGAAGATCTTCCTTGTACAGTTTTTCTGTGTATTCTTGCCACCTCTACTTAATATCTTCTGCTTCTGTCAGGTTCATACCATTTTTGTCCTTTATCGAGACCATCTTTGCATGAAAAGTTCCCTTGGTATCTCTAATTTTCTTGAACAGATTGCTAATCTTTCCCATTCTGATGTCTTCCTCTGTGTCTTTGCATTGATCACTGAGGAAGGGTTTCTTATATCACCTTGCTCTTGTTTGGAACTCTGCATTCAGATGCGAATATCTTTCCTTTTCTCCTTTGCATTTTGCTTCTCTTCTTTCCGCAGCTATTTTTCAGGCCTCCTCAGAAAGCTATTTTGCTTTTGTGCACTTCTTTTCAGTGGGGATGGTCTTGATCCCTGTCTCCTGTACAGCGTCACATACCTCTGTCCATAGTTCATCAGGCACTCTGTCTATCAGATCTAGTCTCTTAAATCTATTTGTCAATTCCACTGTATAATTATAAGGGATTTGATTTAGGTCATACATGAATGGTCTAGTGGCTTTCCCTACTTTTTTCAATTTAAGTCTAAATTTGGCAATAAGGAGTTCATGATCTGAGCCACAGTCTTCCCCCATTATTTTGTTTGTTTGTTTGTTTTGCTGAATGTATAGAGCTCCTCCATCTTTGGCTGCAAAGAATATAATCAATCTGATGTCAGTGTTGACCATCTGGTGATCTCCATGTGTAGAGTCTTCTCTTGTGTTGTTGGAGGAGGGTTTTTGCTATGACCTGTGCTGCACTCAAGATGTCAGCAAATCTCGAAAACCTAACAATGGCCACAGGCCTGGAAAAAGTAAATCCTTTCCCCAATTCCCAAGAAGAGTAGGACTAAAGAACATTCAAGCCACCATATAATAGTGCTGGCCTCCCATGCTAAAAATTTATGCTCAAAATCCTTCATGCTAGGCTTCAGCATTACGTGAACTGAGAAATTCCAGATCTTCAGGTAGCTTTAGAAACAGCAGAGGAGCAAGAGCTCAAGTTGTCACCATTTGCTGGATGAGAGAAATAGCAAGTTAATTCCAGAAAAACCTCTACTTCTTTTTCACTGACGACTCTATACAGTCTTTGATTGTGTGGATCATAACAAATTGTGAGAAACCCTTAAAGAGATGGGAATACAGGACCATCTTTTACCTGGATCCTGAGAGACCTGTGGGCAGGTCAAGAACCAAGCATTAGAACCACGTATGGAAAAAGTGACTGGTTCAGGATTGAGAAAGGATGACAAAGCTGTTGATTGTCACCTTGTTTATTTAACTTAAGCACATAGCACATCATGAGAAATGCCAGGCTGGATGAGTTACACCTGGAATCATGATTGATGGGAGAAATGTCAACCATCTACAATATGCATATGCATACCACTCTAATGATAGAAAATGAAGAGGGACTAAAGAATCTTTTGATGAGGGTGAAGGAGGACAGTGCAAAATCAGGCATAAAACTCAGTATAAAAACGCAGATCACAATATCCGTTTCCATCACTTCATGGCAACTAGAAAGGGGAAACGGGAAAGCTGTGCCAGATTTCCTCTTCCTGGGCTCTAAAATCGCTGCAGATGGTGACTGCAGCCATGAAATTAGAAAACAAATGCTTATTGGCAGGAAAGCTATGATACACCTAAACAGTGTGTAAAAAGCAAAGCTATCATGTTGCTGACAAAGGTTCGTAGAGTCGAGGCTACGTTCTTTCTAGTAGTCATATATGGTTGTGAGAGATGAACCACAGTGGAGGCGGAACGCCAAAGAACAGATGCTTTTGAACTGTGGGGCTGGAGAAGACTCTTGAGAATCCCTTGGACAGCAAGGAGACCAAACCAGTCAATCTTCAAGGAAATCGACCCTAAATACTCATTGGAAGGACCACTGCTGAAGCTGAAGCTCTAAAACTTTGTCCACCTGATGCGAAAAGCAAACTCCCTGGAAAAGACCCTGATGCTGGGAAAGACTGAAGGCAGAATGCAAAGCCAGAAACAAGGATGAGATGGTTGGATGGCATCACCGATGCAGTGGATATGAACCTGGGCACACTCCGGGAGATAGTGGAGGACAGCTCCACACCCACGGCTTCACAAAGTGTCAGACACGACGTGGCCACAGAACAACGATGTGGAAGTTTCCTAATTTCATTCTTTTACCTTTAGCTGTCAAGATTTTCCACCATCACTTATAAAAGAGATTGTCTTTTTTCCATGGAATATTGCTGCCTCCTTTGTCATAGATTAGGGGACCCATTTGGGCATGAGATTATCTCCAGGTTTTCTGTCATGTTCCATTGCTCTATATTCCTGTTTCTGTGTTAGTTCCATACCACATTGATTACTACAGCTTTGTAGTATAGACTGAAATCAGGGAGTCTGAATCCTCCAGCTCTTGTTTTTCTCTCTCAAGGCAACATGGTTCTTCAAGGTCTTCTGTATTTCCATACAAGTTGAAAAACTTTTTTGTTCTACTATCTGTGAAAAATGCCATTGGCAATTTCATAGGAATGGCACTGAATCTGTAAACTGCATTTTATAGTGTAGCCATTTTCACAACGTTTTTTCTTCCAGTACATGAGAATCGTGTATCTCACTATCTCTTTGTATCACTTTTGTTTCATCCATGCCTTATTTTTTTCTGTGCACAAGTTTGTTCCCAGCCTAGGTAGGTTTGTTCCCAGAAAATTTTCTTTTCTTGTTTCCATGGTGAATGGGATTGTTTCCTTCGTTTCTATTTTTTTTGTTGTTGTTGTTATTTTATAGAAAAGCAAGAGTGTTCTGTGTGTTATCTTTGTATCCAGCTCCTTCCCTAAAGTCCTGGATTAGTTCTAGTCATTTCCTGGTGGCATCTTTGGATTCTCTGGGCATAGTATCATGCCATGTGCAAACAGTGACAGTTTCACCTCTTCTTTCCCAGTTCGTTTGAAAATTGTTTTCTTCTTCTCCTCTGATTGCTTGCAATTGGAGTCCAGAGACGATGCTGAATAACAATGGTGAGAGTTGGCATCTTTATCTTATTCATAACATTAGGGGGCATGCTCTCAGGTTTTTACCATTGTGAATCATGTGTGCAGTGGATTTATTCATATATGGTTGAAGAAGGTTCCCTGTGATCCCACTGCCTGTACATGTTTTTGCATATACCCATCATGAATGGGTGTTGAATGTTGTCAAAAGTGTTTTCTGCATCTGTATCCTGAAGAGTTTCAAGGCCTCTCCTTGGAAAACTTCGTTACCTTTCAGTGTTCTTTCTTCCTTTCGCCTCCTGATGCAAAGAGCTGACTCAGTAGAAAATGTCCTGATACTGGGAAAGATTGAAGGTAAAAGGAGAAGTGGTCAGCAGATGATGAAACGGTTAGATAACATCACCAACCCTATGGACATGAATCTGAACAAGTTCTGGGAAATAGGGAAGAGAAGTCTGGCAGGCTAAAGTCCATGGGGTTCTGAAGAGTTGGGTATGACTTACTGACTGAATAACAACACAAATTCTCTCCTGTGATTGATACTACTATTCATTCTTGACTACTTCCTTTTCTAATGCACTTCACCCTATCCATACCTCAGTGTTGTTAATTTTACCCCTTATCATGCTTTAGATTCAGCCACATATCATTGTCTTTATTGACACTCACCTGGCACAAAATGTGCAGATTTCTCAACTGCAGATGACTCAAGGGACTGCAATTCATTCTCTAGCATCCACGTATGTTCCTCGGACACTGTCTACCTTGCTACAATCAGAGAAAATTGTCACTCACCAGCTAAGCCATGTGATGGAAAGCAAGATCTTGAGAAGAGCCTATGAGGACTCTGGATTCTACCTTATTCTCAGTCTTCACGTTGTTTCTTTAAGTCTATTCTTCAATCACACCGACCTTTCAATCTGTGCTCTTTTCTTCTTAGTCTCACCATCTGGGCCTATGCCATTCTACTGCTCCCCTTGGTTTCTCTTGTCTGTTAATGCCTATGAGATCTTATTTTAACTTCCTCATGCAGCTTTTTCTGACTTTACAGATTGTTATTAGACTACTATTTTAGATTGACCTGTTCAATGCACTTTGATAGATTGTCTTCTCTGACTGGAATAGACGATCATCTCCCAAGTCTATTTCGCTTGGGATTTTATTCAGTTGTCTTCTGGAATAGAGGTCTGTGTTTGAAACATACAACCTAAATAGTGGAATCGATAAGAAACATGTTTAACCTTACTATTCTTGATAAACTCTGGACTTGAAGACAGATTATTAAGATCCTATCCCTTGAAAAAAAGGAAGTATATTGTTTATAAGTTAAAACCACCAACTTTGGGTGTCCATCTCAAGATCAGCTAAAAAAAAATCATCAGCTTCTAAGAAAAGCTTATCTTTCCATGACTTATGTGGCCAAGGAACATCAAAAAGGAAAAAATAAAAATAAAAACATACAAACAAAGTAATCTCACAGGTCTGTACAAAGGATAGTAAATAGCAGCAGACAATGGCATTTCACCGTAAGAGAAATTGAGGCTAGAGTATGAATATTTTTCCCGTTCCTTTTCTTGACAAATGGTAGTTGTTATTCTGTGGTGGGAATGTTTTCCATCAGATTTCCTAAAAGCAGAGCCCATCTTTGTTACTCAGAGGACTCAATGGTGAGGGTTTTCCAGAAGAAATGGAATGAGGGAAACAGGGTATAGCAGAGGGGAAACAAAATCTAATGTCAAGCAGAGACCAAGTTACACCAGGCTTTATCTCACTTTGTATTAAGACATTTACTTCCGTGTCAATCAGTCCAAATCTCACCCACAGATGTGGGAATTTCACCTCTTGGGTGAGGAAGCTTTCATATGACCAAAGGCAATTTTCCAGAACAGGAAACTTTTCACAAAAATTAGTGGCCAGGGTTTATGGAGTTGAGGGATGCCTAGTGAAAGTAACCTGAGTGGTGCACTATAATAAGTATAGTCTGGTGTGTTCTACCCAGCAGGCCACACTGCTTCTCGTTTTTTACCGCTGGTCTTCCTACTTACTGTATGCCTGAAACAGAGGCTACCACTGACCCTTGGACCACTAAAATTTGCCATGAAGCAAGCCACATCCACATATTATAGGAATTAGAAAGTGTCAGTTGCTCAGTGGTGCCCAATCTTGGCGACCTCATGGACTGGACCCCACCAGGCTCTTCTGTCCATGGTATTTTCCAGCCAAGAATACTGGAATGGGTAGACAGTTCCTTTGCAAGGGGATCTTGACAAATTGAACCTGGGTCTCCCACGTTGCAGGCAGATATCTTATTGTCTGAGCCGTGCACATCAAGGACAAAGAGAATACCAGGTATTTCACTGACTAGCTGCCATACTCAAAGTCCAAGTCCAGGGTCCAATTGTCCTACTGAATGATTCCTTTAATGGTTGCTGCTAGTAATCCAGGCTCTAAAGTCAAAGAGAAAGTTGCTCAGGCATGTCTGAGCCTTTGTGACCCCATGGACTCAGCAGCCCATGGAATCTTCTAGGCCGGAATACTGGTGTGGGTAGCCTATCCCTTCTCCAGTGTATCTTCCTGATCCAGGAATTGAACCGGGGTCTCCTGCATTGCAGGCAGATTCTTTATCAACTGAGCTATCAGAGAAGCCCAATCTTGGCAGTAAGGCCAACCTCTAAACTGCATGTCCTATTACAAAGTGATGTGCACAGAATTAGATAAGTACAAGTAAGAAGGCTTCTAAGGAGCAAAATGACCAAGTGGTTGCTATTGAAAATATCTCTATATGAAAGAGTTTAGAAGTTCCAGGGAGATGTCTTGATTATGAAGCTTGCAGGGAAAGGAAAAAATAGAAGACAGAGCTTTGCAGGCCCACATTCATTCCATAATTCAGCTCTAACAGCTTAAATAGTATCTATTGCATACACTGTTCTCTGAGGCAGAAAAGGTTAAAGCTTAGAGTTCGGCAACTGGCAATCTGATCCAATTGCTAATCTAATCCACGGACCAGGAGCTGACTGCGGCTCAGATCATGAACTCCATTATACTCTTTGCAGCCAAAGATGTAGAAACTTCATAGAGCCAGCACAGAAAGACCAGAAGCTCTCTGTGGCTCAGATCATGAGCTCCTTATTGCCAAATTCAGACTTAAATTGAAGAAAGTGGGGGACACCACTAGACCATTCAGGTATGACATAAATCAAATCCCTTATGATTATGCAGTGGAAGTAAGACACAAACTGAAGGGACTATATATGATACACAGAGTGCCTGATGAACTATGGATGAAGGTTCATGACATTGTACAGGAGACATGGATCGAGACCATCCCAACAAGAAAAAAAAAATACAAAAAAGGAAAATGGCTGCCTGACGAGACCTTACAAAGAGCTGTGAAAAGAAGAGAAGTGAAAAGCAAAGGAGAACAGAAAATATATATCTATTTGAATGCACAATTTGAAAGAATAGCAAGGAGAGTTAAGAAAGCCTTCCTCAGTGATCAGTGCAAAGAAATAGAGGAAAACAATAGAATGGGAAAGGCTCGAGATTTCTTCAAGAAAATCAGAGATACCAAGGGAACATTTCATGCAAAAATGGGCTTGAAAAAGGACCAAAAATGGTATGTACCTTACAGAAGCAAAATACATTAATTAGTGGTGACAAGAATACACAGAACTGTACAAAAAAATCTCCATAACCCAGATAGTCACCATGGTGTGATCACTCACCTAGAGACATGTATCCTGGAATGTGAAGCCAATTGGGCCTTAGGAAGAAGCACTGTGTACAAAGCTAGTGGTAATTATGCAATTCCATTTTTAAATCCTAAAAGATGATGCTGTGAAAGTTCTGCGCTCAATATGTCAGCAAATTTGGAAAACTCAGAGGTGCCCACAAGATTGCAAAAGGTCAGTTTTCATTCCAATCCCAAGGAAAGGCAATGCCAAAGAATACTCCTTGCTTGGGCCTACAAAAAACACTACACTACACTTGCTTTCACCACAGCTCACAGTCAGTTGTTTGGCTTTACTGCACACAAGAGAGCACACCCAAGTTTTTTTGGTAAAAGTATTGACTTCTAAGTGTGTGTGTACCAAAGAGGGATACAATACTTTTATTTCAAGAACCAAGTAGACTTATTGATGTAACTTGTTTGTGTAAAATTTCTTGAGGAATGAAATTTTGCAAGTTTCATATTTGTGGTTTCTATTTAACTAAGCAGCCTATATTTTAGGTTGATATAATTTACTTCGTAGTGAAGTAAACACTGGCTGAGTGTTACCCTTTAACTGTTAGGAAACCAGTGATGTGTGATGTCACTGTTGCTCAGATTGAGAAACAGTGATGATCTGTGAGGATCTAGAGAGATTAGCTTTGTAGTGTAGTCATGCATTATTTGAATTTGCACTGTGTAAAATCAGACAAATTAGAAAAGTATCTGCAGAATGATTTGAAATGGCACGTAGTATTTTTCAGTAATTAAAGATGTGTTTCCTAAAGATGCATCAGTTGGTTCAGAAAACTGCATTAGATCTCCTTCATGATATCACACAATTACTGGGAACTTGATCTTGAGGTCTCTGATTGAAGAAGATCCTTTTCAGGTTTTGTCTGAAGAATTTGTGATAAAAGAACCATGTTATACATTTTCTATCTCTGATCCAGGTGAATCAGATGACTTTCCTTCACTCACATTTCCTCAAAAACGTTGGAATATAGTTGAAAGTGATCAGCTTAAATCTATTTGTTGGGGTGGGAGTGACCTTTCTATAGCGATCAATGAAAAGACGTCAAGAAAGAGCTCTTCACGATCAATGAAAAGACGTCAAGAAAGAGCTCTTGACTCTTTGCAACCCCATGGACTGTAGCCTACCAGAATTCTCCGTCCATGCGATTTTCCAGGCAAGAGTATTCGAGTGTGTTGCGTTTTCCTTCTCTAGGGAATCTTCCCGACCCAGGGATTAAACCCGGGTCTCCTGCGTTGTAGGCAGACGTTTTAGTGTCTGAGCCACCAGGAAGGCCGCCTCACAAGATATCTAAAACCGATAATATGAAAAATTTAGTACAACAGCTTAAATTTTATGGGTTTAGTAAAATACGACAAACTTTTCAAAGATCTCCTTCAGTAGCTGACTTTCTGGCAGAAAAAAAAAATCTCTGTTTTGAATATGGTGTTCATATTTTTTTTCACTTAGTTCAGCAATGTATGAGATTAATCCATGTGACCCAGTGAGTGTGTTCACATGGGTACTTAAAACTGACTTTAAAACTGAGAAAACATGTTATTGACTTTTGTTTTCTTTTTTCTTTTTCTTTTCTTTATTCTTTTTTTAAGTTGAGAACAGCTGGATATCAAAACATTTGAGATCTCAAAAATTTCCTAGCAAGTTTCAACAAGACACAAATCTTGAAGCCACTGAAAGTGGAACTTACTGTAGATATACAACATGATTTTACTTGTGGAACGCAGTAACTTCTAATATGTATGTATTTAAAACTGCTAATGGAGGTGTTTAGATGCTATTAACTTTGTATGCTTAAATGAATCAGTTTTGTAGTTGAGCTATGCTTTTCTGTTTTACCGTGCTTTAAAAAGTCATTAAATTTTCTTCTTGAGTTTTAGATGCACTTCTATCATAATCTGAATTTTAAACGAGTCCATGCCCAGCTTTTTGTAAGAAGAAAAAGAATAAACTGGAATTAAAAATGTCTCTCCAGTATCTTCATTAATTCATGATTACAAGAAGAAGCATGTTAAAGCAAGGAGCAATGTGGATTATCATAAATATGCTTTTCTTTCTGAAACTAGAGGAGTGTATTTTCAGGTTCAACACGTTTAAGTGTGCCTTTCATACGAAAACCTTCTACTAGCCAGATAACTGGTAATACAAGTGCCCCAAATCAAAGGGATTTTTCTTCTCCATCATTAACGTCAGTTAGAACACCAGCGCAAACTGTGATAGATCAACCTATGGTTTACAATCACTTGAACATTTTTCCATCAACACTCACATAGCAGCTACATCCAACAAAAGATCATATTGAGAATTTTGCTACTATGACTACCTCTACTTCACAGTATCACATCTTATCGCCATGGCAGAGCAGTTATTTTGGACTAATGGTTGAGATGTCTAACTTTCCAGTTACATACAGAGATATGTGAGCCCTATATGATACTTTCTCTAAGCTGGAACATGCAGGCAATTCATGGTTCCTAGTGCCAATGACCGCTGATACATCTGCTGCCTCTCTTTCAAGGTTAACTCATCAACCATCTTCCTTATATGGAAATTATCCTAATTACAACCGATCTAACAAATATGTGTCAAATATGCAGGATAATGAAGAGTGAAATTAATGTTGGTACATGTTAACAAATCCCTACATCTCTTAATTGAACAATAAGGTATATATTCATATTCATAGTTTGTTTTTTTAATAAGAGTAAAATTAGAATTTCCTTCAATGTCTGACTATTGGACAGTGCTTTAATATAAAGACTTCAGTTCAAGAAAACTTTTGATATGTATCCCATGTAAATTAAACAATCACTTGTTTTTTAAAAAAAGGAAATTAAAGTAAAGGGAAAAGAAGTAATGGATAAAGTGACTTTTGAAACCATCCAGGCTGATCTGAATGGATATCAAAATTAGGATGATACGGGAGAAATAACAGATACAAATCTAACTGAGGCAAGGCAAATGCACAATATATACCTTATAGCTGTCTCAGGTGCATCCTATTCTGTCACTTAAAATAAAGAGAGGTTAGACATGAGGTTGTCTCCATTAGAAACTATGTTTCACACTTGAAAATATATGTGGTGTAGCCTGCTCAGTTATCATGATCAGCATAATAATATCAGAGAGAAGATGACAGAGTGAAAAATTGTAACATGGCATAAAATAGTATGGTATTATAAAGAGTCACTTTTACTCTTCTGTCTTTAATGCGTGTGTTTATTGCCTACCAACAGGATTTCACCCTATATTTCCAAATGCATAATTTGATATTACTTTCCTGTTCCTGTAAAGACAGACTTACATCCTTCTGTGGAATGCAACACCTCAGTTTGGTTCAGATGTTCTTGGATGACCTGATATCTGCTTGCCTTAGTAGCTTCACTAAGTTCCTCTTTCGTTGTCCTTCTGTAGCTATGAAAGGCAAACTATTTTCAGGCATGCTAAGTCTCTTCTCACAACTTTGCTTCAACGTTTTCTTGCAGCTGGAAGGCGAATGTGTTAGCCTTCCTACCAAAGTAAGCACAGATATCAGGCCTTCTATGTGTTTACACACTTTTACTTATGTATCTTGCACATCAGCAAACATATAGCTCCTTCCAAATGACGTGTTTTAAGTACTTCCTGAGTTAGCAATAAAGAGATGTAATAACCAATCAAAAGCTTTATTCATTACTCAACAAAATCCCATATCCTCCACTATTGCTATAATTGACCCTTATAATTGACTGAGAATGTTTTCCTTTATCAAATACGTATTATATTTATGTGAAAGACAAATGAGGTACTTCAAATTATAAAATGATTGTATGCTCTCAGCAAATTTGCAGTCTATTAGAACCCATTTTAAGCGTTTTGTTTCAGCCTGCACTTGCCTAAAATTCAATAGCAATTATACATAAATATAAAACAAAGAATAAGCATTCAGTTTAATCATCTATCAAAGTCATGGAGAAAACATGGCCCAAAGTCAATGGCTGCTCCTTAATATACTGTGCAATGAAATATTCTGAGCAGAATATCTGCTTGCTGGTCTGTTCTATACAGACTCTTATGAGCTCTATTTAGAACTGTGGGCAATCTCAACTTGTAGCCATTCCTTTAGACAGTGGTGGAAACATGGAGTCATGTCCGTGTGTTTGTGTGCTACTCCACATAGGGCAACACCAAGTTAAGGTCATCATTCTCATTCTTCCAGCTAATTGACAGTGAGGCCTGGGAAATCTGTGTAGATAAGGGCACATTCACAGCAGCACTTTTTTTTTTCTTGCACTGAAAATTGTCTTTAAAATGCAGGTCAGAGTACTATGCATTAGAGAATTAAGCATTTTGCAGCACATCTGAGTCACTGAAATTGGTGTCTTTAATTATCATTTCAAGCACTAAGTTAAATGGCCTCAGTTTAGATTTCAAGCATCTTGATGTGTAGGCAAATGTACGTGCTTTGAGCACAATCAACACAAATGTGATTGAACCTTCTATTTCTTTGCCTTGTGCAGACTATTCCTTCTGACTCCCTTTCAGCTTCTTTTCATAGTCTACCTTGAGTGAAAGATCCTTCTCAAAGATAACAGGATTAATCTCCATAGATCTTTGGGATATCCATTAAAAGCCATGGCTATGGGCATCAAGATATCTCAAGTTGACAAACCTGTGTTTCTATCCACTCCTGAATATTATCAAATTATTGCACATATTATCAAATTGTGTCTCAATCATCCTACCTAGGGAAACCTGGTTACGTCCTCACATTTCATGACACATTAAAACTTTGATCTATTCTTATATGTCTTTATTGTATCAGTGTTTACAATCCTGATAACATTAAGAAAATATAGGTCAGTACATTAGTTAGACAACGTGCATGATTCCATTTTTTTAAGTCTGGTGTCTAAAATAGTAAAAGTGCAAAAGAAAATTTCTGGAACAAAACTGCATAAATTTTGAGAAAAAGACAGATAACATGACGGGTAGGATCAGAGGATGGAATTGGATGCTTAAAGTATAACAAGAAAATAGGTAAATGCAGGACACAAAGGTCAGTGTGACTTCAATACTGTTTCCCGACAATATCATTTTATGTTACCAATCACAGAATAGTCTTATATACAAAATATTCTAAGATACCCTGAGATGTAGAACAAAGATGCATCTTTTAAAGTGGTCTTGTTTAGGATGTCACTAGCGTGAAACCATTTAACTAGAAAAATAATTTCCCACATTTGGTCAAGGGAAAAAAAAAGTGTGAGAGAGAGAGAGAGAGGAAAAAAAAATGGAATTAGTAAGAGTCCCTGAGTAAGAATTCTCAATTTTCTTTTCTTTTTTTTCCTGTTATTTGTGATTTGGGCACATAAGAGTGTGGCAGGGCTTCTGTGTGTGTGCATAGGAATAAAATGTGTTTGTGTATGTCTGGGTGTTCTTTTTGACTTCCACTTTACAGATTTTTTCCCTGAAAAAAAATGATTAACCCAGAAATACAAATAGGGAAATGAAATACAAATGAAAATGACCTTAGAAAAGACTACTTTCTCTGTTCACAGGGGTGAATTGAAAAGATTGAGAACAATTAGTTAATGATCAAGCTACTTCAGTAAAACAGCTAAAAACTCTGGAACTCTCACAGTTAGCCAAGAATAAGTTGAGAGGGACCTTAGATGTCTACTATCTCACAATAACAAAACAGCCTACCTCTATTATGGCAGTGACAGAGAAGGCTAATTCGACATGTGGATTTTCAATCAGATCACCATGTAATGGGATATTCCCTCCCTTCCTAGCCAGGAAGATACTGTTAAAAATGATGGAGAGCAGGTAGGCTGCACATTCATTATTAATGAAAAATACTCTTGGGAATCAAATGAAACAAAGAATGACATTTGGAATTCTGTCCCTACAAGGTGGAACATACCTTCCCCATGCCCAAGAGTATCAGAAAGAGAGTTAAAATAGACAGAAGGTATAACATCCATATTCTTCTCACCTAATATCTTCAAATTCCAATCCGCGCCCCACTGCTAAGCTGCTGACTATACAGGACTTCTGGCTTCAGCTGTCTGTGGCAACCAGCCAATAAGAATTTTATCAATATAATTTATTTTGATATGCATTGATAGTGCGTGTCTTTAAAAGGCCACAAGACTTCAGAGCTGACTCGAAGAGGAAAACTTTGTACTCTCTGTCTTCAATTTCATGGGGCTTCCATATACATTTCCTTACCTTCACAATCCTCACCCTTCATGTGTAGACAAAAACTGCAACATTAAGAGAAGAGGAATGGCTTCTTCACAGAGAAGGCAATAGGGAAAGTAAAAATGAAGCAGGTGGCCTACCTCCCTATATGCTCAGCAAAGTCAGCCCATATAAGTATTTCTAAGGGATACTAGCATGCATAGGTCAAAGATGCTGCTCCCAGGATTACAGAGCTTGATTGAGATATTTTAATTATATTTTACTTCTCATCTTCTTCCTCAGGTAACATACCAGGCATGCTAACACCTCCAAAAATGGGGAGGTCTGGGAAGTACTTAGAGACAATGTCTGCTGCTGCAGAAGACCAAGGTTGTACATTCAAGTGGTATGTGGGGTAAGGGTTCCATCTCAGCATTCCTCATGACTTTGCAGAAATTTTCCATCCCTGGAGAGCTCTCCAAAGTCTTTGTAAAAAGTATATTTTGAGGGAGGATAGGAAGGAAACTGACAAGAACTCTGTGCTTTCTCACTGTCCTCAATCTCACTTATCACACTATGTACTATGAGAGATTAATATGCTTTATGAACCATCCCACAAGCCGTGCCTACACTTAATTTTTGATGTTCTGTTGTGTCTGACACTCTAAGATCATTTACTGCATTATACTGGGCTCTCTTTCATTGGGATAAGGCAGAGTTTGCTCAAATTCATATCCATCGATTCGGTGATGCCTTGCAACCATCCCATCCTCTGTGTTTCCCTTCTCCTCCAGCCCTCCATCTTTCCCAGTGTCAGCTTCTTTCCAGTGATTTGGCTGTTGGCCTCAGATGACCAAATATTGGCCCTTCAGAATCAGCATCGGTCTTTCTGTGAATAGTCAGGGTTAATTCCCTTCATGGTGGATTTCTTTGATCTCTCTGCTCTTCACAAGACTCTCAAGATTCTTCTCCAGCCCCACAGTTACAAAGCATTGATGCTTTGAAGCTCGGTTCTTGTGGTCCTTCTCTCAGCTCCATACACGACTGTTGGTAAACAAGTTTGTATATTCAGATCTTTGCCAGGAATGTCTTCACATTTTAATATGTGGAATAGATTAGTCAAAGCTTCTCATCCAAGGGACAGAATCTTTCAGTTTCATGGCTGCAGTCCATGCCCGAAGTGGTGTTGTAGGTCAAGAAAACAAAATATTTCACTGATTTCATTTTCTCTTCATTGATGCGCCTGGAAATGATGGAGCAAATTCCGCTTTCTTAGTTTTTTGAATATTGAGTATCAATCCAGGTTTTCCACACTCCTCTTTCACTTTCATCGAGAGGCTTCTTGTTCCTATTCTTCTGTCATTCGGGTGGTGTCATCATGTTAATTAAGGTTATTCATAACTCCCACATAAATTTTATTTCAAGCTTGAGATCCATCTAGGATTTTATTTTTCATGATGTTCTCTGCACAGACGTTAAATAAGCAGAGTAACAACATATAGTTTTGACATATTCCTTTCCCGATTTTGAACCAGTTAATTGCCCCATGTCCAATTCTAACTGTTGTGCCTTGATTAGCATACACATTTCCCAGGAGGTAGTCTGGTATTCTTACCTCTTTAATAATTTTCCACAATTTGTTGTTGTGGTTGTGTGTATGCTTCACAGTGTACACGTCATTAACAAGGACAATTAAGCAGATAACAATGATTTTATGATATTCCCATGCTTTTTCTACGATCCAAAAATCAAGTAATAATTATGATCAAAGCACTAACTACACTTGCCCGTTTTTTTTTTTGTTTTGTTTTTTGGTTTTTTTGGTCGTTGTTGTTGCTGTTGTTGCTTTCTCTCTTTATCAAGTAGTCAAACAACAACTGGTAGTTTCCTGTGAACTTCCCATATTACTTCTACAAGAATTAAATTATGTCCATGGCAGTCTCTGGCCTTCAACACCGACTGAATGGAGTCAAACTTTGAGATCCGAAATCTGGCATGTGTACTCCGGGAAAATGTCAGGAACGTTAAAAATATTGCTAGATATATTCAAGTGCTGACTTTTCGAACCAAATTATGCTATTATATTTTATGTGGAAAAGTTCTGCATTCCTCCATGTTGATGACAATCCCTCATTGACAGACATTTCAGGGAGAGGACGGTAGAAAAACAACAACAACAAAATGTGCTTGATTGCATGTCAGAAGTCAAAGTTGTACCAATTATGTGTGTTTGAATGGGGCTTCCCATCACATAGATTAATTCATGTCAACTAATATTTCATGTTTTGTTATCAAGAGAAAAAAAAAAAAGAATAACAGAGCTTGCCTGGAAAACTGATAAGTTCCAAAAAGGCAGAAATGTAGGAGAACTTGAAATGCATCTTTCTCAATGAATGGATTACAAATTATACGTTTATACTGCCTGAAAATAGTTCTCCCAGAGCATCAGATCAATACTAACAGAATACCATGGTCACCAGAGTGGCCCATGTGGATATCAGACATATCTGGATGGAAAGGAATTAAGATGGGAGAAGGAGGATGAGATGAAGCAAGACAAAACCTCTGTCTTAGAATAAGAGACACAGATGCATAGAACAATTTCATGGACTCTGAGGGAGAAGGTGAGGGTGGGACGTTCTGGGAGAATAGCATTGAAACATGTATATTATCATATGTGAAACAGAACACCATTCCATGTTCGATGCATGAGACAAGGGCTCAGGGCCGGGGCAATGGGATGACCCAGAGGGATGGGATGGGGAGGGAGGTGGGTGGGGGGGTCCAGGAAGGGGAACACATGTAAACCCGTGGCTGATTCATGTCAATGTATGGCAAAAACTATTACAATATTGTAAAGTAATGAGCCCCCAACTAAAATAAATAAATTTATAAAAAAACAAAACAAAACAAAAAACCTCTGTCTTGTGGGTGGTGGGAGATGGAGAAGCAGGAAAGAGATTTCCAGAAGAAGGCAAGCCCCTTCGCTAAAGGGTAAATTACTTTGGACTGAAAGGAAGCATGGTAAAACAACTGATGAAATATAAACTGTATAGAGCAGGAGTCACACAGACAATGTGTGATGTGACCCTACATGCCCCAAATTGCAATACAGCTCAATCTGTGTGCATGGGGTCTGGAAGCTGGAACAGAGGATTTAGAAAGCCCTCCTGGGAGAGGACTGCTGTTGACTATGTGGAGATGGCATGATGGAACAAGTACAATTAGTTGTGCTGTAGGAAATTCCTGTTGAGCATTCCCAAACTGCCAAAGAGGCAGGACCTTACTTGCTGTGTCACACTCAGGAGGTA
Source organism: Giraffa tippelskirchi (assembly GCF_054371585.1). Taxonomy (NCBI): domain Eukaryota; kingdom Metazoa; phylum Chordata; class Mammalia; order Artiodactyla; family Giraffidae; genus Giraffa; species Giraffa tippelskirchi. The sequence goes on from NC_137290.1 coordinate 24,950,955, forward strand.
GAGATACCATTGCAGCTCCTTCTCTTCCCACCTTTTGAAAGCTACTACAAGGCAATAGAAAAAGACCAGCCAGAAGTACCACTCATGCTTCTTCAACCTCAGGATAGAAAAGGATCCCATTAAAGCCAAATATTTTCTGCCCATGGCTGCTATCTCCTATTGATAATTGGCACTGCCAGGTTCCAGCAGTCCAAGCAGCTGTACCACCCCCTGTGCTCACCAAGAGAGACCCCAGTGCTCCACAAGTGTCTCAGGGCAGACTCCTTTGGTGACCACATGTAAAAGAAGGATAAAAATTACATCTGAGACCAAGGAACAGAGCCATTAAGGCAGTGGCTAGCATATCTTCCAACCAGCTGAGCATGCTGCAGATTAAATATACATGATTGATGACACGGACATTGTGTCTATGAAATACATCAAAAGACAGTAAGAGTTCAAATGAAAGAAAATGCCCAGCCTCAGGCAGCTGTAAGAATGCACATGTGTTATAGCAGTTTTGAGTCTGAGCTCTCCCTAGAGAGATCCAGAGTCCAACTCTCTCCACCTCTGGAGAGCTTTCAAAAGAGGTGCAATTGTCCTGTGACTCATGTTGGGGACTAGGATGCTAATCAGATGAGACACAAGGCAATATGTATTATTCTTCTGATGCTTTGAATTCTTGTGTTGTCAGTGCACTATTTTTCTCAGTTGTAGGCTTCTTTATTACTGCATATTGATTTGGTATTTTAAGATTATTTTGACCATTTATTTATGTATATATACTTCTATTTTTACTTTGGTTTCCTATTTTCTGTGCCTTTTGCCGATGGTGCCCATCTTCATTTTTAAATAGATGTATATTTCTATATTAACTGTGATTTTCTGCTATTCTGTGGGGGCTGTATCTGATCTTAGCATATTTGCTTTCTTTATTTGTCAGTTGTCGCTCTGCTCTGGTGTTGTTTTTTTCTTGAGATTTATTTGATCAATTTTCTCTATGAATCTGCCATCTACGCTGTTGTGTCTATTGTGCGTGCTACTGTTGGTTTTGTTTCCTTGCCATTTATCTATGCTACTTTTTTAATCTCCTCAAACACTTATTATGGTATTGTGGTTCTCTGAACATAAGTTGACCCTGATCGTGCAGGGTCCCAGCACTGAGACCAGGATCATACTTCCTGTCTACAGTGAATATTAACTAGGACAGTCTCCATGAAGGTTCCCTTTTTAATCTAAAATGCACTCCACCCCACTGCCTGAACAACCCAGAGCTGACGCCTCATGCCTCACAGCAAGCATGACAGAAACACAAACCAAATCATTGGCAGATAGACTGCCTAATGTCAGATTAACCCAATAGATACCTGCGAATGACACAAACAGATATGGTCCCACCATTAGACAGGGAAGACTCAGCTGTAGACTCAAGAACATAATTGCCATCTCTTCAACTCCAAAGCCCACACTAGCCACTTGACCAACCTTATCGACTTGGAGTGGACACTAGGACCAATAACAATAACCCAGAAGTCTGGGAAGAAATGACTGTAAACACAGTGAATAGGTAAATGTGAAGACAGAGAAATATGTTGTGGGCAAAGGGACATGGGAAAAACTCAAAGCATAATTAAAGAAGAAATGAGAACACTCCCTGAAAAAGACTTGGGAGTAATGATAGTAAAGATGATCAAACATTCCAGAAATAGAAGGGAAAAGACAAGAAATATTCTTGAAGTGCCTGGCAAAATGAATAAGCAACAACAAGTAATTAACAACCAAAAAACTGACATTGGTATACTATAGGCTAATACACATCGTTGTCCTGCTGAAGCCAACACAACATTGGAAAGAAAACATCCTCCTATTTACACATTGAAGTTTAACAAGAAATACAAGTGTTCAATGATACAACAGACCTGACAAAGTTATTTGGTACTTACAGGACATTTCACAAAAACACAGCAGAATATAAATTTTTCTAAAGTGAAAACAAAATCTCTCCAGGATAAATCACAAACTGAATCTCAAATCAAGCCTTGGTAAATTTAAGATAATGGAAATTGTATCAAGCATTTTTTTTTTCTTTTGAATCACAATGCTATGATTTACACCAGACTTTGGCCAGGGGGAAGGGGTGGTCATTCTAAAATACACAATTACATGTCCGCTAACAAATACGCCTCTACACCTCTATGTGGCCAAGCGATCACTGATGAATTCAGAGAAAATGAAAGAATAAGTTTAGAAACAAATAATACTTAAAACATGATTATCTAAAATTTATGATGCACACTAAAGCAGTAAAAGAGTGAAGTTGATAAATTCTACACATCTCAAGTAATCAACCTAACCTAGGTTTGTGGCACAACCCCCAAACTCATCCTCAGTAAATCTAAATCATTGACAGAAAGAAGAAAAAGCAGACAAAACTCCTAAAAGTGAATAGAAGGGAGAACATGATAAAAAATCAGAGCAGAAATTAAAGAAAATATAATGATGAAAAAATAGCCAACGTCAATATCATTAAAAAGAGTCTCCTGGAGAGGAAAAAAAAAAAAAAGATATATCATGAGCCAGACTTATCAAGAAAAAGAAAAAAAGAAAAACACTTAAATCAGTAGAATTTGTGATACAAAAGGGGACAATATAACTGATACTACAGAAATAACAAACGATCAGAAGAGACTACAACAAACAATTATAAGTCAATAAAATTTAGAATCTGAAATCCATGGACAAACGCTCAGAAATTCAAATAAGAAGAAACAGAAAATATGAACACAGCTATTAGAAACACTAATGTTGAAACTGTGATGGAAAAATTTTCCAGTAAACACAATTAAAGCCATATGGCTTTCCAGGGAAGTTTTATGAACCATTGAGAGAACCGCTAACACTTAAGCTTCTGAAACTCTTCCACAATTCTAGAGTAGAAGGAAAACCCACAAACTCATCCTACAAGGTCACCATCACCCTGATACCGACAGCAAGATAACACAGAAAAGGAAACTTAGAGACCAATATCACATAGATGAACAGAGTCAAACATAGTTAACAAAATGCGACCAAGAAAATTCATCAATCCCTTAAAAGGATCGAACACCATTATTAAGTGGGGTTTATCCACGATATGCAAACATTCTTCAGTAGCTGCATATCAATATATATTGAAGGATTAAAACTATATGATCATCTCAACAGATGTTGAAAAACCTTTGACATAATTTAACAAGTGTTTGTGATAGAAACTCCTGAAACTGACCATAGCAAAAACTACCTCAACTTAACAAAGGCACACTAATCAAAACTACAATGGAGCATCACCTCATACCATTCTAAATGGCCATCGATAAAAACAAATCGGTTCTACTGAGATGGATGAAACTGGAGCCCATTATACAGAGTGAAGTAAGCCAGAAAGAAAAACAACAATACAGTATACTAATGCATATATATGGAATTTGAAAGATGGTAACGATAACCCTATATGCGAGACAGAATAAGAGACACAGATGCATGGAACAATTTTATGGACTCTGAGGGAGAAGGTGAGGGTGGGACGTTCTGGGAGAATGGCATTGAGACATGTGTATTGTCATATGTGAAAGAGAGCACCATTCCATGTTCGATGCATGTGACAAGGGCTCAGGGCCGGGGCAATGGGATGATCCAGAAGGATGGGATGGGGAGGGAGGTGGGTGGGGGGTCCGGGAAGGGGAACACATGTAAACCCATGGCTGATTCATGTCAATGTATGGCAAAAACTATTACAATATTGTAAAGTAATTAGCCCCCAACTAAAATAAATAAATTTATAAAAAAAAAACAAAAAAACAATTCACCTATAAAAAAAAAAAAAAAAAAAAAAACAAATCTACAACAGGGGGCTTCCCTGCTAGTCCAGTGGCTAAGGCACCATGATCACAATGCAGGGGTCCCAGATTTGATTCCTGGTCATGGAACTAGATTCCACATGCAGCAAATGACATTTGTCACAACCAGATAAAGAAGTAAATATATGTGTATATATATATATATATATATGTGTGTGTGTGTGTGTGTGTATAATTGTATAATAATATATGAAGGAGATGGTGTAGAGAATACAGAATTCTCCTGCCCTCCTGCACTATTGTTAGGAATGTAATTGAATGCTGCCACGTTGCCTAACACTATGGGAGTTCTTTAGATAACCAAGAATAAAACTACCATATAAGCCAACAATCCCACTATTTGCTATATACTCAAAGGAAATGGTAATTTAAAAAATTATATGTACCCCAGTAACCATTATAACACCATTTATAATAACCAATAAAGGGAAGCAACCTTAGTGCCCATGGAAAGAAAAATGGATAAAGAAGCTATGTTACATATATAGGATGAAAAATTACTCACCCATAAAAAGAAACAAAATTGGATTATTTGTAGAGTTACAAATGAATCTAGAGCCTATGATGCAGTGAAATAATTCAGAAACAGAAGGGCAAATATTGAATATTAATGCATATAAATGGAATCTCTAAAATAGGTACTGAAGAATCCGTTTGGAAGGTAGAAAGAGATGCAGTCATACAAAACAGACTTGTGGACACAGAGTGGGATGGAGAGAATGGAATGAATTGAACAAATTGCACTGACAGATGTAAAATACCAAATATGTAGTAGACAGCTAATGAGGAGTTCCTGCTCAGTGCTATGAAATGCTTTAGTGGAGTGTGTGGTGCGCTAGGAGAGCAGACCCCTGAGGGATATGGGAGGACTGTTCAAAAGGGAGGCTCAGCTATATTCACTAATAACTGATTTATTTTACTATGCAGCAGAAACAAACACAACACTGTATATTTCTTATACTCCAAATTTCAATCGTTTTGTTTCAAGTGAAGCTAGAAAATCAGTCCTCAGCCAAATTGTGCAAGTGACAAGAACAGCATCACAGTGTGTGTCATGGAAAATGTGTAACCGGGACTGCTTTAGTATGTATAGACAAAGAAAAAACAACAACAACAACAACAACAAAAAGAACTTAAAATACAGAGCTAAGTTACCCAGAATAAATTCAGGCTCTACACTTAGGTGTCCATTCACTTGACCCTTGTCATTGTTTCTAAAAGTAAAGAAGATGTTTTTAAAATAATATAAACATGTATGGTTATATGTTTTCCTAAATTGATGCCACAAATTAATGAAAACATAAATTCCCTCAGGTTTTAATAAGTAGGAGCAAGCCTTTGAGTTTCAGAACATTGGTAGGCAGGAATTAGTAAACATAGGCTAAAGCTGAGATGCTGCACAAGAATCCTTTTTTCTTTTTTTTTTTTAATTCTAGAATGTGTGCTAATGACTGAGAAAAATGCATAGCCTAAAAGGGACTAATTATGGTTCTTCATCAGGGCTTTCATCCTAAGAAGGTTTTAATCATGTGGAGCAACTTCTCAAGTAATGTGAAAATGCTGCTCTGAAGAAGGATGGGAGGAGCCAGGTTTTACAGAAGTTTTGGTACAACGATCAGGTGTGGAGGTTGTCCAAATATTATGGTTAACAAAATAAAATCAGGACACATCAATTGAATGGATTGAGATATTTTCTACCTATGGGAAGATGAAAGAATCTGGGCCCCTTGAAATAATTTCTTTGTTAAGCACCTTAACTACGCTGGGAAAGATTGAGGGAAGGATGAGAAGGGAACGACAGAGGGTGAGATGGCTGCAAAGAATCACCGACTCAAAAATCATGCATTTGAGAAAGCTCTGGAGATTTGAAAGGCAGGGGAACCCAGGGTTTTTGCTGTACATGGAGTCGCAAAGAGTCAGACAAGACTGAGTGGTGAACAACATCAAAAAATTGATATTGGCAGTGCTTGGGGGACTTTGTCATTGTACATGTGATGATAAGTGAGACTGAGGATAATTAGAAAGAACACAACTCTTGTTGGTTTCATTCCCTCAAAACATGCTTCTCACAATGTCTTTTGAGAGCTTTCCAGAGAAGGAGAACTTGTCAGGTGTCATGTGGTATCCTGAGATGGAAACCTTACCCTATATGCCACTTGGATCTACAACCTTGGTCTTAGGCAGAAGCAGGCATTGTCTCTAAATATGTGCAGAGTTGCCCATCTTTTGATGTGTTAACAGTCATGGTATGTGATCTGAAGGATGGGGTGAGAGGTAAACAAACTTATAGCCTTTCAATCAAACTCTGTAATCCTGGGAGAAGCATCTTTGACTTGTGTATCTTAGTCACCCTTAGGAATGCTTACAAGGGGTTACATCACTGAGCATGTATGTAGGTAGGAAACTGAATCCATTTTGACTTTACCACTGGCCTTCTCTGTGAATAGACCATTCCTCTTCTCTCAATGTCACAGTTTTTGTCTTCAGATGAAGGTTGAGCATTGTGGAAGTGTGTGAATGCATATGAAATCCCCATAAAACTGAAGATAGGGAGTACAGTTTTCTTATTTGAATCAGATCTCAAGACTTTTGGCTTTACAGATACGCACTATCAATGCATCTCAAATATTCATAAAATTCTTATATGATGATGGTCACACAGATTTGAGGCCAGACGACCTGCTTGTTAGCAGTGAGGTGGGGCTTGGATAGTTCAGGTATTATGTAAGAAGAATGTGAGCCATGTTATAACTTCCTTTTAATTTAACTGTCTATCTCATCCACTTGGGAAGGGGGAAGGTGACTTCCACCATGTGGGAACAGAATTCCAGGTTTCGTTCTTAGTTTCATTTGATGCCTAAGTGTGTTTATTACTGGTGAGTGTGATGCTTCCTATAGGAAGGTCATATCCTATTAAAGGAAGGCCCGGATGAAACTCCAGGCCTCTACATGGCCTTCTGTGGTACTGCCATATTAGAGGCTGGGTGTTTTGTTATGGCCAGACATAATAAACATTAAGGTCCCACGCATCTTTTGCTGGGCTGATTGGGAGAGCACCAGGGTTTTTAATTATGTTTGGATGGAGTAGCTTGGTTATTATTGAAATGCTTTCAACCTTTGACACATCCATTTGTCTTGCACTTTGAAAAGAAAAAAGACTTTTGAATGAGCATTTTAATTTCTGCCTGTTTATATTTTTGAATGAATTATTTCCTCAGCAGAAATTTCTAACAGAAAAGTCCAAAAGAGAGCCCAGACATACGTTCACAAACACATTTTTAATCTGATGCACACACACACAAGCACAGTCATGATCTGATATGCTTAAACACAATTACAAAAAGAAAAGAAAACCCAAGGACTCGCTGAAGGACACCTATGAGCTTCCCAGAGTTCCTCTGCTACGTCTCTCGGCTTAGTTTTGGAAATTATTTTGTACTTGAATGATTTCTCTCTAGTGACTTTTTAAATCAGAATGTTTTAAAAGATATAACTTTGTTGTGCATTCCATGGGATCTTAAAATATTTTGCATGTAAGACTATTCTGTGATTTGCTAAAATGAAAATAATTTGTAGGGTAACAATACTGAAGTCATATTTACCTATTTCGGCCCTGCAGTTACACATTTGCTTGTTAAATTTTAAGCATCCAATTTTATCCTCTGACCTTCTCCCATCAAATTTCTACTTCTTGTCTCAATCTTCTGTGTTTAACTCACTTACATTTTTGTTCTAACTTTTACTATTTTAGGCACCAATTATAAAATAAATAAGTAAAGGAAAGAAAATTGAACTCTTGTACAATATTTCCCTAAGGTATTGAGCTATTTTCTCTGTCAACTTTTGAGAATTAAAGGTACTGATATGATAAAGCCATATGGGAACTGATCACCAAGCTAATGTATCATGTAACCAGGCTTCCCATGGTAGGGCAATTGAGGTATAGTTTAATAACATGTTTTCTGGAGGGAACAAAAACAGTAGTTTTGCCACATGATATAGTGACTGCCCTTATGCATGCCTTTCCCACTTACCACAGAGCACTAAGGGAGTTAATCCTGTTCTTTTTGAGAAGGACCTGCCACTCAAAACAGAACAGGAAAAAAGATAAAAGGGAGTGAGAAGGGATAATCAGTACACGGCAATGAAATAGAAGACATGATTGCTTTTAAGGTGCTATTTCTCAAAGCATGCAATTTGACTACATAGTAAAATGCCTGAAACCGAAAACCAGACCATTGGACTTTGGGCTTGAAATGATAACTAAGGACACCGATTTCAATAACTCTTACAATGGCTGCAAAATGCTTACCTCTCTAAAGCACAGTATTCTCAGCCAAATTCAATGAAAACTTTCAGTGAAAGAAAAAGAGTGTGCTGTGTGGACACCTCCCTTTTCTACACAAATATTCCACAGCTGTCACTGTCTAAAGGAACGTCCACAAAGTGCAGATTGCCAAGATCCCTAGGTAGTGTTCATGACAGTCTGCATAGTCCAAAGGCAGACACTCTGCTCGTTGTATTTCGTTGTGAACTATATGAAGGATCAGCCATTGATTTTGATCCCTCCTTACTCCATTACTTTTCTAGATGATTATCAGGAATGATTCCTTTTTTTTGTTTGTTTGTTTTTTCATAAGTATCTCTATAACTACTACTGAATTTTAGGGAACTGCGGCCTGAAACAACATGCTTAGTATGGGTTCTTATAGACTGTAAACTTCATAAGAGCAGCAATCATTTTATAATTTGAATTCCGACATTTCACATTCATGTAAATATATATATATATTTCTCAATGGAGAAAATATTCTCAGTAAGTAGGAAAGGCCAATTATGGTAATAGTGCAGGTTATAGGATGTTGTTGAGTAGTGTATATAGCATTGGATTGGTGATTACTTTTCATTATTGATAATTCAGTAAGTACTTACCAAATGTCATTTGCATGGTCTACGTTTTAGCTGATGTGAAAGATACATAAAGAAAAGAGGGTAGACGCAAAACACATTGAAGACCTGATACCTGTGCTCACCTTGGTAGGAGGGTGAACAGAGGTTCCTTCCATCCACAAGAAAGGGTTGAGGCAAAGTTGTAAGAAGGGGCTTAGCATGTCTGAAAGCAGTGTGTGTGTGATTGTAGCTCCAGAAGAACGGTGTAACAAAATGATAATGAAGCTACTATGGAAAACAAATATCTTGTCTTCAAAGAACTTAACCATCCTGAGGTGCTGTAATCACTACAGGAATTTATTTTGTCTCTGAGGGAACAGATAAACAAAATCTACATATGCATTAGAAAATATAGGGTGGAATCACCGTGGCGGGAAATAAAAGTATGCTTTAAGGACAGCAGAGCTAAAATGACCCTATACAATACCACTTGTAAAATCCTATCTTGTGCTGAGCATGTTCCAGTAACTGATCATGTCCTGTAATCTTTGGTATCACAGCGATGGTATAACAGTTATCCTAATTTTGGACATGCTACAATATCTATATTTTCAAGTATGAAATGAATTTCTATAATGAAGACAATCTCCTGTCTAATGTCTTAAGACTCTACTGCTGCTAAGTCGTTTCACCTGTGTCCAACTCTGTGCGACCCTATGGACAGCAACCCACCAGGAGCCTCATTCCACGGAATTCTCCAGGCAAGAATATTGGAGCGGGGCATCATTTCCTTCTTCATCTTAAGACTCTACCTGTACCTAAAAGAATATCATGTAACTGTGAATGCAATAAGGTACGTACTGTGTATGTGTACTTTTTTAAATTGTATTTGTATCTCTTCCTTCACCCGTACCATCCTCATTTAGACACCCATTCATTTCAGCAGGGATGATTTCCCAAATCACTTTACATCCATTAACTCTTTTCCCTTTGCTCTCATTTTCTTGTTTACAAACAATAGATTAGGTGCCATTTACCTAGGATGCCTAATGGATGTTTTCTTGAACTGAAGAGTTTATAAAAGAGTGCAGAAGAATAGCCAGACATTGAAATAAAGCCTTAATTTACTCTTCATTGTTTCAAAATAGAAAACAAAACTGTGCAGATGAATGTGTAACTTTATTGTTCAAATACAAGAATTGTAGGTATTTGTTGACATCTCCCAACATAAATTTTAATCTTCATTAGGTTCCATAAGCTGATACTTATTTGATAGGTCAGTTTTAATTAGCATGGTTTTCACATAAGGAATATCGTTGATGAATTGACTTGAAAGAGCGGAGGTGGATGTATAAGCGATCGTTGGCACTGGGGACCTTGAGTTGCCTCTCTGTTGCTGGTTAGGAAAAGGACTGTCATGGACTGACATATCGTTATACATATCTGGAAATGTAGAAGGTTCCACCATCAGTCCAAAAGAACTGCTCCGAAATGGAGATACGATGTGGTTCTGAGAAGTAGAGGTAGCGGTAGTAGCAAAGTCCTCAACGTGGCCATTTACTTGAGTGTAGGTGCTATGGGAGTGCCAATTAAAAATGCTCAACTGGTTTAAAACAGAAGGTTGATCTACCACATTCTGTTCTGTTTGTCTAACTGATATTGATGATGGAGAAGGTAAGTCACGTGGAGATAGGGAGCTTGTTTTAGGGACGATCTGGCTGGTATGTGTCTTTTTTGTGAAAGGCACACTTAAACTTGTAGAAGCTGAAAATGGACTCTCTCCACTAGTTTCACAATGAAAACCAGAGTTACAATCATCTATGTTGACCCTTGCTTTAACATGCTTCTTGTAATCTGGAACTAATGAAGATTTTGGAAACACATTGTTAATCCCGACTCTTCTTTTCATTCTTACTAAAAGTTGGGGAAAATCTCTTTTGAAATTTGGATTTTGGTAGACCTGTAACTAAAATCAAAGGATGCAATCATTTAGTTATTTTTTGTAAACCAAGGTACACCTGACAAGCAAAGCTGAACTATAAAAATGTATTCCTTTAATGATACAAATTAAATAGCATCAAATAAAACATCTCCATTAGTAGTTTTAACACCCTACGTGTTAGAAACAGGTATGCTCCTCAGCTAAAAAATATGTTGTATATATACAATAAATACCAGTTAAAGTAGCTTGAGGACAAGTATCCAGTTTCAAGTTGCTAGGAGAGTTTGTTAAATACCAAATATTTTACCCTCCAGCTGTTCTCAACTTCAAAAAATAAAATGTTTTCAACAATTTGCTATCTCAATTTTAAATTCAGTTTTAGCTACATATGTGAACATGCTTTCTAAGTCACATGAATTAATCTTACATATTGCCAATAAGTGGAAAATGTTAATACCTTGCTCAAAACTGAGACATTGTTTTCTTCTTCCAGAAAGTCAGGTAGTGAAGCAGATCTTTGAAAAGTTTGTCGCTTTTTACTAAACCCATAAAGGTTAAGCTGGCGAACTAAACTTTTCATACTATCAGTTTTAAATATTCTGAAAGGGACCTTTCTTTCCAAGACTTCTTTCTTGAAGAGTTCTTCATTGATCACTATAGAAGTGCCACTTTCGTCCCACCAAATAGATTCAAACTGATCACTTTCAACTAGAGTCCAGAGTTTTTGAGGAAAAGTGAGTGAAAGAAAATCATTCCACTCATTTGTTTCAGAGACAGAAAATGTGTAGCGTGGCCATTTTATCCCAAATTCCTCAGCCAAAGCCTGAAAAGCATATTCTTCAATCATAGATCTCAAAACTGAGTCCCCAGTAAGTGTGTAATCACACAAAGAAGAGCTAATGGAGGTTTCGGAACCAGTTGATTCATCTTTACGAGGCACATCTTGAATTTCTGAAGGAATATGTGCCATCTCAGAGAACTCTTTCTTCAGATACTTTCCTCATTTGTCTGATTTTACACAGTCCAACTTCAAATGCTGCTTGGCTGGCGTACAGAGATAAACTCTCTAGACCATTAGCATGGTTCTCAAAGTCAAAAAGCTGTGACATCACAAAGTCATTGGTCTCCTAGCAATTGAAGAGTAGCTCTGACATCATAAAGTCACTGGTCTTCTAGCAATTGAAGGGCAATGTTCAACCAGTGTTTACTTCTACATCAACTTAATATAAAGTCTGCTTACATAAATAGGATCCAAAAACATGAAACCTGCAAAATGTCATTCCTAAAGAATTTTTACGCAGAAAAGTCACATCAATAAATCTACTTGGTTCCTGAAATAAAAGTGATTGATCACCCTTCTATACATATTCTTAACATTCAGGACTGTTACCAACCCAAACATGGGTCTGCTCACTTCTGTGCAATAAAGTCAATCAACTGACTGTGGGTTTCAGTGAAAGCAAGTGTAGTGTTTATTGTATGACCTTCAACAGAAGTGTTTATATTAATGCAGAGTAAAACAGGAACTTAAATTAAGACTCATTTTACTCTTAATTATTTCAAAATAGAAATTGGCACTATGAAGATGAATATGTAACTTTATGCTTCAAATAAGAGAATTGTAGGAATTTATTAACATCTCCCAACATTAATTTTACACTTCAATATCCTCCATAATCTGACTCCTATTTGATAGATCAGTTGTCTTAGGACAGTTTTCAAATAATGAATATGGTTGATGAGTGGATCTTGAAAGAGAAACAGCAGATGTTTCAGGGACCTTGGCACTGGGAAAAATAAATTGCCTGACTGTTGTAGTTTAGGAAAAGGATGGTCATGGGTTGACATATTACCATACAAACCTGGAAAGGCAGAAGGCTCCACCCTCAGTCCAAACTGACTGTTCTGTAATGGAGATATGTTGCGGTACAGAGAAATAGAAGTAGACATAGCTGGAAAATTTTCACTGGAGCCATTTGATTTAGTGCAGCTGCTATGCGAAGTCCCATGACAAATGCTCAAACTAGATTGAGGGATGGGGAGGGAGATGGGAGGGTATTCCCAAAGGGAGGGGATATATGTGCCTCTATAATTGATTTATTTTGAATTCTAACAGAATACAGAAAAATTCTCTAAAGAAATTACTCTTCCATTAAAACAACAACAACAACAGCTAAATCAGCAGCAAATTGATGTATCACAATATGCTCCTGTGGTCTAACTGATATTTATGATGGAGAAGAGAAGTCATTTCAAGTTCGGACACTTGTATCAGCAGCTATCTGGATGCTAGAAGGCTTTCACATGAATGGCACACTTAAACGTGTTCAGGCTGAAAATACACTCTGTCCTCTAGTTTCAGGATGAAAGTCAGGGTTTTGATCATCCACATTACCCCTTGCTTTAACATGCTTCTTATAATCTCAGACTAACGAAGATACTGTACAGACATTTTTATTCCCAATAGCATCATATAACCCCCTGCATTAGTATTTTTAAAAACTTACATTACAGTAGAAATTATGCTCCTCAAGTAAAATATGTTACAAATCGCCAGTAAATACAACTTTAAATGGCTTCTGGACTTGTGTCTTGTTCCAAGTTTTTCTCTTTTTTTTTTGTCAAATGTAATTTAAAGCCTGTTTATTAAGCTGGCAAAACATTTGCCACACCAAAGACAGTAAATGAACTATTTGGTCAATCCAAGATTTGTTAACATGTTTCAGGCTGAACAATTTAGGTCCTCTTGCTCAAGGCTATGCCATTACCTTGTTCATCTTCTGCTATTCTTTCTATAATAAGAGCTCGATTTCAAATATCTGATGAGACCTTCAGCCCATAAAATTGCAACTATAAAGTGTTTAAAGATATTGTTCTATGAAAGCAGCTGCTATCCTTACATTGGATAAAAAATTTAAAACTTAAATTTCCAGTAACAAAGAAACATATCTGAACAATATTTCTAGTGGTCAACTGTTACATTTTGGATACAGCTACTATACTTTTAAAAATATATATATTTCCCTTTATTGGGTAAAATAGATGCAAAATGCACAGTGCATAGGTCATAATCAGGCTATTCTAGACAGCCTAACAATGAAATTCAATGTTGTATACATCAGAATATCTTCTCAATACATCAGTAGGTAAAATTTTACTTCATCACTAAATTTTTGCTGCAAATATTAGAACAGAAAGCATGGGTGAACCAGACTTCTGTCCTTTCATACCATGGTGGTTCAGCTGCCTGCCCCCTCTCCACATCATATATTCTTGGTATTGTCATACTTTGCATTTGCCTGGTATCCATATTAGGGAAAAAAATAAAACAAACTAGATATCTTGAACAGGCTTAACACATTATGTTAATGTGAAAATATTTCAAAGATTGGGTATTTTATCAACATTTCACCCAGTTTTCACAGAATCATGGTACACACGGTTTCAGTAGGAAAATTAAAATCATCAGTATTATATGAAATGAGTAGCTATTGTGTTAGAAAACACACAGAGAGTAATTTCTTATCCTAAACATGGAGGGAAAACTTAGTTATGAGAAAACAATAATTGTCACCAATAATACGGAAACATTTGCTAAACAGTACATTTGAATAGTCAGTATTACAAAAAGTAAGATCATGGCGTCTGTTCCCACCAGTTCAAGGCAAATAAAATGGGAACATGCAGAAAAAAATGAGAGATTTCACTTCCTGTGGCTCTAAATTCATTGCAAATGGTGACGACAACCTTAAAATTACAAGACAGTTGCTTCTTGACAGAAAAGCTGTGACAAATTTAGAAGTTTTTTTTTTTTAAAAACTAAGACCTGATTGGCCAATAGAGTCACAACCACTGTCTTTCCAAAGACACGTACAGATGTGAGAACACCAAAGAATTGGTTATTTTGAACTACTCTGCTGTGGTGGCCTAGTGAGAGTTCCTTGGACTGCAGGAAGATCAATCCAGTGAATCTTCAGGTAATCAACACTGAAGATTCATTGGAAGGCCTGGTGCTGAAAATAAAGCTCCAAAGCTTGTTCATCTGAGGCAAGGAGCTGACTCATTAAAATAGATCCTAATCTTTAAAAAATGTTGAACGCAGGAGGAGCAGTAGGTAAGAGAGGATGAGACATTTGGATAGCATCAACGATTCATAGGACATGATCTCAGGGAGTCTATGGGAGATGGTGAGGGACAGAGAAGCCTGATGTGCTACAGTCCAAGGGGATACAAAGAGTCAAACATGACTTAGTGGTTGAAGAACAGCGACACTTGAGTTAATCAAATGGGTCTTGCAGGTTGAAGGTTGGTTCCAAAATATCAGAGGAATAGGAGACAAAGACCACTCTCTCCCCAACGAGTTCATCTAAGGATCAACTACACATGGAAGAACTTTCAGAAAACAAATTGTGAACACGGTTGACTGGCCCAAGATACCGAGAAAGTCAAACATGTCTTTTCAAAAGGAGGTAGACAAAATAAAAGAGACATAAAAAGAGACAAAGTATTTAGGGGCTGAGGCTGGTCTTGGAGAGGACGTTGTAAAAGAATAGTAAACCCTCTCAGATCAGTGACAGTGGAGAACTCTGGGATCACATAGAGCAACATAATCAAGGGAAAGAAAAACAAAAACACATGTCCTTAAGTGAAACTACCAGCAGAGAAGAAGCTCAGATGCTCCTGTCCACCATCATTGAGGTGGACCTGGGAGGGATATCTGGGCTGTATCATCTGCCCTATGGTAAAGACCCAGCTTTAATGCTCTGAGGACAATCTGACAGAGGTGAGGTGACGTAGCAACCGAAACCATTGGAATACCAGAGACAAAATGCAAAAAAGGGCCATTCTTGAGAGAAGTCTCTAAGACCACATAGCGAAAACTGACACACTCACAGCACAAAATTTTCCACCTTACAGATATCAAAGATGTGTAACCTAGCTAACATTTATGGCCATTTCCTCCACGGAGGCAGAGAGGAATGCTCGGATCAGTGAGAACAGAAGGCAAGATGGTGCTGTTATATCATCCTCCGAGACAAACATCTCCCTCCAAGATCTGAGCAGGCTGCCAGTTGCTAATCATGTCTTCATGCGTTCATGTACAGTTCACATAGGACAGAAGGGTCAGAGCCTGAGTTCAGCACCCGTCCAGAGACACATGCACTCTTGCAATTTGTTCTTATGGCAAAGCCAATAATAAAGAAAAGTTACATGTCTCTAAATCAGTTTAGTTCACCTCAGTCACTCAGTCGTGTCTGACATTTGCAACTTCATGAATCACAGCACGCCAGGCCTTCCTGTCCAATACCAACTTCTGGAGCTTATCCAAACTCATGTCCTTCTAGTCAGTGATACCATCCAGCCACCTCATCCTCTGTCGTCCTCTTCTTCTCATGCCCCAATCCTTCCCAGAATCAGGGTCTTTTCCAGTGAGTCAACTCTTCGCATGAGGTCACCAAACTATTGGGGATTCAGCTTCAACATCAGTCCTTCCAAAGAATATCCAGGACGGATCTCCTTTAGGATGGACTGGTTGAACCTTCTTGCAGACCAAGGGACTCGCAAGAGTCTTCTCCAACACCACAGCTCAAAAGCATCAATTCTTCAGCGCTCAGGCTTCTTCACTGTCCAAATCTCACATCCATACGTCATGTAAAAACCATAGCTTTGGCTAGACAGACCTTTGTTGGCAAAGTAATGTCTCTGCTTTTCAGTATGCTATCTAGTGTGGTTACAACCTTCCTTCCAAGAAGTAAGTGTCTTCTAATTTCATGGCTGGATTCACCATCAGCAGTGATTTCGGAGCCCCCCAAAAATAAAGTCTGACACTGTTTGCACGGTTTCTCCATATATTTCCCGTGAAGTGATAGGACCAGGTATCATGATCTTAGTTTTCTGATTGTTGAGTTTTAAGTCAACTTTTTCACTCTCCTCTTTCACTTCCGTCAGGAAGCTCTTGAGTTCTTCTTTGCTTTCTTCCATAAGAAAAGTTGGATGTCTCTAAATCAGTTCAGTTAAGCTCAGTCCCTCAGTAGTGTCTGACTTTTGCAACCATATGAATTGCAGCACGCCAGGCTTTCCTGTCCATCACCAACTTCTGGAGCTTATCCAAACTCATGTCCTTCGAGTCAGTGATACCATTCAGCCATCGCATCCTCTGTCTTCCACTTCTCCTCCTTCCCCCAATCCTTCCCAGCATCAGGGTCTTTTCCAATGAGTCAAATCTTCGCATGAGGTCACCAAACTATTGGAGAATCAGCTTCAACATCAGTTCTTCCAATGAACACCCAGGACTGATGGCCTTTAGGATGGACTGGTTGGACCTTCTTGCAGTCCAAGGGACTCCACAGTTCAAAGGCATCAATTCTTCAGTGCTCAACATTCTTCCACCGTCCAAATCTCACATTCACACATGACTACTGGAAAAACCATAGCCCAGACTAGACGGACCTTGTTGGCAAAACGATGTCTCTGCCTTTTAGTATGATATCTTGATTGCTCATAACTTTCCTTCCAAGGAGTAAGGGTCTTTTAATTACATGGCTGCTAAATAGCCTGGAGTTAAAACTCCCCTTAATGTCCTCTAAACCATTCAATGAAAAACAAAGAACTGTCTCACCTGAAAAAAACATGGACATTAAGGCTGTTACACCCAGCTCCAAGTCGTTCTAGCTTCTGGCCGATCTCCAAAATTCCTGGCCCCAGCCATTTAAGAGATATCTACTCAAAACAACCTTGGAGAAGAACAGGCCCCCTTAAGACAGTAGCTTTCCACATATATGTCTGTATATACTTACTCTTTTCTTGGGTTAGTGCAGCAGCTCATTTATCTGACTGCTGCCCCTTTTTGCCTCATTAAAGGTGATCTGTTCCTATAAAGTGCCAGTCTCATTATTTTGCTGAACCTCACCTTCTCTAACTCCCTTACCCTAAAAACAAACTGATTGGCTGGAACACGACAGATACTTAAGATGCATGGACTACCTTGGACAGTGCCTTGCCTGCCACCCAATTGCCTGAGAAACTTGGACCTGGGAGGGAAACAAAGCACATCGTCGATTGTGGTCAGTGCCCTTGCACACCACCCGAGAACTTGAGTGGCTTAGACTTGGGAAATGTGTGAATCAGAGGGCCCACTTTGGACAGTGACCTCGCAGATCACCCAGGAACCCGAGCAAGGTGAACTGAGAAAGTATATGTCACATTTGTCAGTGGCAAGCCCACCTTGGTGGCCAAAGCACCTTAACCACCCCACATATCCCAGTCGTATTTGTTCTCAGTGACCCCCCGCCCCCTCACCAGCACCACCACTGCACCGCTGAGCAAGTGAGGTCGAATAATGGCCTTCTGTCCCCTCGTGTCATGGTGCAAACTACTGCTGCTGCTTCTGCTAAGTCGCTTCAGTGGTGTCCGACTCTGTGTGACCCCATAAATGGCAGCCCACCAGGTTACCCGGTCTCTGGGTTTCTCCAGGCAAGAACAGGGGAGTGGGTTGCCATTACCTTCTCCAGGTGCAAACTAGTCATAAGTAAATTAGTCATGAAAGAGAGCTGCAAACTGAGGAAGTAAGAACAATCAAAGAAGGGCAAAGTAGCCCAGAAGTGACAGGTGCAACAAATTGAAACACTGACGTTAGTGCAGAAACTGTGTAATCTAGGGACAACAATAGCTTTTGACAACAAGTAAAAGCAGGATAAAGAGACTATCTGACACTGATCTGACACCACAAAGCTCAGAGCAACTTTAGAGAAATTGTTAGACTATTCTTTATTATTTTCATGTTTGTTGTTGTTGTTCTTTATCATTCCCTTTACTTTCGTTTCTATATACCGCGTTATATTTTGAGAATGACTTTGGCTTCCATCTTTTTTCCAGTATTTATAGTAGTTTAAATTCTATTCTAGTTTCTTAATCTTTGCTTTTTGATTTTTTTTTTAAATCAATGATTATAACTTTAGGAATTCGATCTTTAGAATTGATTTCCATTTACGGATTTAATTCCTGAGTTGATCGTACTCTTCCCTTTTTACTCTCCCTTTTCTCCTCTTAGAAGTTTCTATCTCCCTCCTCACCTTGTTCTGCTCTGTATAACTCTATGAATCCCTTTGACTGTTTTTGGCTATGGAGAACTGCTTCACCATCAACCTTGGGTTTTATCTTCTGTTCTGTGGATACAGAATTCTTGTTGCTACTGTAACTCGGGGACCAAAACCCAGAGGCCACGAGGTCAATTCCAGATATTTAGATCATTTTGGAACCCCTGACATCAGTGAACATTAAAAGAGGAGTGCATCCAAAAGTTCCCATGCCTACATGGAAATCAAGCCCCAAGCTGAAGCCAGCAATTTCAGTGCACGACAACCCACAGGTATTCTTCAGCAAAGCCCAAACACAAAAATAAATATTACAAAAGGTGCTACATGAAGCCATATCAAAGTCACAGACACCACAAAGCACATTATAGGACAACTCATTGCACTTCATAGAGCAGTGATCATGCTCCACCTGACAGACCACAGGCACAAGATCCCCCAAGCATTAAAGCTTGACAACTTACAGGTCCAATCCCACCCAGAAAGATCAGCTTCCACAGCAAAGTGGAGCCATAGCCCTGTAGCCTGCAGAAAGGGGACCCAAACCACAGGATCTAAACAAAATGAAATGGGAGAGAAATATGCAGCCGGTGAAGGTACATGATAAAAACTCACCAAAATAAGCAAAAGAAGAGGAGATAGAAAGTCTTCCTGAAAAAGAACTCAGAACAATGATAGTAAAGATGACCAAAAGCTTGAAAGCTAAGTGGAGTCACGAGTAAATAGAACTGGAGGCCCACACTGAGGAGAAATGAACACATTTACCATGGATCTATAAGGAATAAAGAAAAGTCAAGCAGTAATGGTCAGTGCAATAATGGAGATTAACAACATCCTGGAAGGAACCAACAGTAGAATAACTGAGACGGAGAAAGAACTATTAAGCTGGAGGTAGAAAAGAAGAACCTCCATTAAATGTGGAAGGAAGTAACTCCCTCAGTCCCAACACACCAGAGAGTCCCACATAGGATGAGCCCAAACTGAAACACCCCGCCACAAATATTTTATTCAAACTCAGAAAATTTAAGCACACACACACACACACACAAATAAAAGCAAACATCAAGTACAAAGAGAAGAAAGACATAAATATCATACAGTTGGATCCCCATAAGGATAGCTGCTGATCTTTCAGGAGAAATTCTTTTGGCCAATAGAGGATGGTAACACATTCTCAAAATGAAACAAGCACGCACTCTTGCTCCTTTCACATGCTAGCTAGGTAATAGTCAAAATTCGTAGGCAGTACATAAACCAAGAAATCCCACATGTGAAAGCTAAATTTGGAAACAATAGATGAGCCAGAGAACCATTTGGGAACATTCATTGGCTCCTAGAGGAAACAACGGGATTTCAGAAAAGCATTTACTTCTGCTTCAGTGTTCCACCAAAGACATTGGCTGAGTGTGTCACACACAGTACTGAGTACTATCACAGCAAACTCTGGACAGTTTCAAAGAGACAGAAGTCACAGACAATCTTACCTCTTACCTGAGAAACGTGTACTCAGGTCAAGATGGAAGAACTGGAAAAAGACATGGAACAATTGACCAGTTTAAAACTGGGAAAAGATAGTGACAGAACTGCTGATAATCACTCTGCTTATGTGAAATATATGCAGACTATACTATTGAAAATGCCGGGCTGGATGAATAATTAGCTGGAATCAAGGTTTCTGTGACAAGCTTTAACAACCTTACATAGTCTGATGGGAACTCTGTAGGAAAAGAAAGTGAAGAGGAACTAAAGAGTGTCTTGAGGATGAATGAGGAAAGTGAAAAATTTTGCTGAAAACTCAACATTCAAAAAGCCAAACACCAGGGAATCTGGTCCCATCACTACTTGGCAAATAGAAGAGAAAAACGTGGAATCAGTGACAGACTTAATTTTCCTGGGCTCCAAAAATCACAGTGAATGGAGACTGCAGTCATCAAATTAATAGATACTTACTTGCTTCATGGAGGAAAAGCAATGACAAACCTAGACTTTTTTTGTTGTTTAAAAAAAAGAGACATCAGCTTATTAACTAAGGCCCCCTTAGTCACAAACGCCCGTGGTTTATCGAGTAGTCATGCATAGATTGTGAGAATTGGAACATAAAGAAGCCTCAGAGCTGAATAACTGATGCCATCGAACTGTGATGCTGGATAAAACTCTTAGGGCTTCCATGGACTGCAAGGAGATCAAATCAATCAATCCTCAATGTAATCAACCCTGAATATACTTTTGAATCACTAATGCTGAAGCTGAAACTCCAGGATTTTCCAAATCTGACGCAAAGAACCAACTCTGGAAAACACCATGATGCTTGGAAAGACTGAGGACAGGAGGAGAATGGAGTGACAGAGGATGAGATGGTTGGATGGCTTCACTAAGTCCATGTACATGTGTTTGAACAAACTATGGGAGACCGTGAAAGAGAGGGTTGCCTGTAGTGTTTCAGTCCAGGGAGTCACAAAAGAGTTGGACATGACTGAATGAATGAACAATAGCAATCAAAATATCTAGAGTTAATCTTTACAATCACTCTAAAATCTATTTAGTAAAAGAAATACAAACAACGAAAACAACAGAACACATTAAGGTGGTATACTAGAAGACAGGACAATGTTTTTGTTTGTTTGTTTGATTGTTTTGTAATATGGCAACAATAGACTGTCAAAGAGACAACTCTTACAATTGAATAGATTTTAAACATTATGTTGTAAACAAAATTTTATGCAAGCGATAAGTGATAGAGTGCAATAGTTACTATACTAACAGTAGACAAAACAGATTTTAAATTAAAAAAAATTATATGAAACAAATGACATTAAATATATTCAGTTCAGTCACACAGTCATATCTGATTCCTTGCCTCCCCATGGACTGCAGCACGCCAGACCTCCCTGTCCATCACCAACTCCCAGAGTTCACCCAAACCCATGTCCATTGAGTTGGTGATGCCATCCAACCATCTCATCCTCTGTGGACCCCTTCTCCTCCTGCCCTGAGAAGGGCAGAGGTACCTGATGTACTAGCATCAGGGTCTTTTCTAATGAGTCAGCTCTTTGCATCAGGTGGCCAAAGAATTGGCGTTTCAGCTTCAGAATCAGCCCTTCCAATGAATATTAAGGCCTGATCGGAAATCAATAAATATTAGTATGGGTATAAGATACTATAAATAGTAAAGGAGTAGAGAAAATTGAACAAAAAACAAAATTAGTAATAAGAATATTAGGTAAACTAAACAAACAAAAAGAGAAGATTTAGTTACTGAAATGAGAATGAATAGTATATCATTGCTTTTATTTATTTTAATTAGTTTATTTATCTGTTTTTAAGTTACAATATTGTATTGGTTTTGCCATACATTGACATGAATCCACCATGGGTGTATATGTGTTCACCTTCCAGAACCACGCTCCCACCTCTCTCCCTATCCCATCCCTTCGGGTCATCCTGGTGCACAAGTCCCGAACACCCAGTATCATACATCGAACCTGGACTGGTGATTCGTTTCACATATGATAATTTATATGCTTCCGTGGCATTCTCCCATATCATCCCACTCTCATCCCACTCTCAACCTCTCCCATAGACTCCATAAAACTGTTCTATACATCTGTGTCTCTTTTTCAGCCTCGCATACAGGGTTACCTTTACCAATTTACTAAATTTCATATATATGTGTTAGTATACTCTATTGGTATTTTTCTTTCTAGCTTACCTCACTCTGTATAATAGACTCCAGTTTCATCCACCTCATTAGAACTGATTTGAATGTTTTCCTTTTAATGGTTGAATGATATTTCATTGTGTATATGTACCACAGCTTCCTTATCCATTCGTTTGCTGATGGGCATCTAGGCTGTTTTCATGTACTGGCTAGTATAAACAGCACTGTGATGAATATTAGGGTACACGAGTCCCTTTCACTTCTGGTTTCCTTGGTGTGTATGCCCAGCAGTGGGATTGCTGGGTCATGTGGCAGTTCTTTTCCCAGTTTTTTGAGGAATCTCCACACTGTTCTCCATAGTGGCTGTACTAGTTTGCATTCCCAGCAACAGTGTAAGAGGGTTCCCTTTTCTCCACACCCTCTCCAGCATTTATTGCTTCTAGACTTTTGGATAGCAGCCATTCTGACGGGCGTGAAATGGTACCTCATTGTGCTTTTGATTTACATTTCTCTGATAACGAGTGATGTTGAGCATCTTTTCATGTGTTTGTTAGCCATCTGGATGTCTTCTTTGAAGAAATGTCTGTTTAGTTCTTTGGCCCACTTTTTGATCGGGTCGTTTATTTTCCTGGAATTGAGCTGCAGATGCTGCTTGTATATTTTTGAGATTAATTATTTGTCCATTGCTTAATTTGCTATTATTTTTCCCATTCTGAAGGCTGTCTTTTCACCTTGCTTATAGTTCCCTTTGCTGTGCAAAAGCTTTTAATTTTAATTAGATCCCATTTGTTTATTTTTCCTTTTATATCCAATATTCTGGAAGATGGATCATAGAGGATCCTGCTGTGGTTTATGTCGGAGAGTGCTTTGCCTATGTTTTCCTCTAGGAGTTTTATCGTTTCTGGTCTTATGTTTAGATATTTAATCCATTTTGAGTTTATTTTTGTGTATGGTGTTAGGAAGTGTTCTAGTTTCATTCTTTTACAAGTGGTTGACCAGTTTTCCCAGCACCACCTGCTAAAGAGATTGTCTTTTCTCCATTGTATATTCTTGCCTCCTTTGTTGAAGATAAGGTGTCGATGCTGCTGCTGCTGCTAAGCCGCTTCGGTCGTGTCCAACTCTGTGCGACCTCATAGGCGGCAGCCCACCAGGCTCTGCTGTCCCTGGGATTCTGCAGGCAAGAATACTGGAGTAGGTTGCCATTTCTTTC
Source organism: Giraffa tippelskirchi (assembly GCF_054371585.1). Taxonomy (NCBI): domain Eukaryota; kingdom Metazoa; phylum Chordata; class Mammalia; order Artiodactyla; family Giraffidae; genus Giraffa; species Giraffa tippelskirchi. Next base: position 24,974,623 of record NC_137290.1, read on the forward strand.
TCCAGTGCATGAAAGCGAATAGTGAAAGTGAATTCGCTCAGTCGTGTCTGACTCTTGGCGACCCCATGGGCTGCCGCCTACCAGGCTCCTCCATCAATTGGGTTTCCCAGGCAAGAGTACTGGAGTGGGATGCCATTGCCTTCTCCAAGGTGCCCATGGGTGCGTGGATTTATCTCTGGGCTCTCTATTTTGTTCCATTTATCTGTATTTCTGTCTTTGTGCCAGTACCATACTGTCTTGATGACTGTGACTTTGTAGCAGAGCCTGAACTCAGGCAGGTTGATTCCTCCAGTCCCATTCTTCTTTCTCAAGATTGCTTTGGCGTCCGAGGTTTTTTGTAGTTCCATACATATTATGATATTTGTTCTAGTTCTCTGAAAAAATACCGTTGCTAGCTTGATAGGGATTGCATTGAATCTATACATTACTTTGGGGAGTATATTCATTTTCACTATATTGATTCTTCCGATCTATGAACACGGTATATTTCTCCATCTATTTCTGTCTGCTTTGATTTCTTTCACCAGTGTTTTATAGTTTTCTATATATAGGTCTTTCGTTTCTTTAAGTAGATATAGTCCTAAGTATTTTATTGTGTTCATTGTGATGGTGAAGGGAATTGTTTCCTTAATTTCTCTTTCTGTTTTCTCGTTGTTAGTGTATCAGAATGCAAGGGATTTATATGTGTTAATTTTATATCGTGAAACTTTACTATATTCATTGATTAGCTCTAGTAATTTTCTGGTGGAGCCTTTAGGGTTTTCTATGTCGAGAATCATGTGATCTGCAAATAGTGAGATATTTCCATCTTCTTTTCCAACCTGGATTCCTTTAATTTCTTTTTCTGCTCCGATTGCTGTGGCCAAAACTTCCAAAACTATGTTGAATAGGAGTGGGGAGAGTGGGCACCCTTGTCTTGTTCCTAACTTTACGGGAAATGCTTTCAGTTTTTCACCATTTATGATAATGTTTGCTGTGGGTTTGTCATATACAGCTTTTATTATGTGGAAGTACGTTCCTTCTATTTCTGCTAATTGGAGGGTTTTTATCATAAATGGATGTTGAATTTTGTCAAAGGTTTTCTATGCATCTATTGAAATAATCATATGGTTTTTATTTTTCAATTTGTTCATGTGGTGTATTACCTTGATTGATTTGCAGAGATTCAAGAATCCTTGCATCCCTGGGATAAAGCCCATTTGGTCTTGATGCATGATGCTTTTAATATGTTGTTGGATTGTGTTTTCTAGGGTTTAGTTAAGGATTTTTGCATCTATGTTCATCATTGATACTGGCCTGTAGTTTTCTTTTTTTGTGGCATCTTTGTCAGGTTTTGGCATTAGGGTGATGTTGGCCTCCTAGAATAAGTTTGGAAGTTTATTTTCGTCTGCAATTTTCTGGAAGAGTTTGAGTAAGATAGGTGTTAGCTCTTCTCTAAATTTTTGGTAGAATTCAGCTGCTTTTAAACATATTAAATAAAGAGGAATTTTTGGTATTTAAAAAATGTATTTCTGTCAACAATAGTCTCAAGTTATGTGAAGCAGTCAAATAGCTAGAATAACAGAACGGCTAAAACAATTTTGGAAACTGGAAAAAACGAATAGATTCATAAAAAAAACTTGAATTGCTTAATGCATTGCTCATAAATAAGTGCATAGAACCGATTTTTTTTTTTATGCTGTACTATATATAGTGCTATTTGTGCTGAGTATCTCATTGGCAATATATTAAAGACACAGGTATACTATATATATATTAGTAACACCTTAAAGTGTATTAAGTCACTACACTCCTGTCTGACACTCTTCATCACACAATTGTTGCCCACGTTTATTTTCGATCCATGGGATTCTAAAGGAGAAGAAATAAAATGTGCTGCAATGCCTAGTTCCAGGAGATCTTCCCGACCCATGGATCAAAACAACATCTCTGTGACACATTATATGTGTGTGTGTGTGTGTGTGTACACACACACACACAAATATATAATGTGCATATATATATATATATGTTTAGATATATACACACATACAAATATATATATGTATATATATATATATATATATATATATATATATAAGAGAGAGAGAGATTTTGCCAAGCCTGTGACGGTGTGTATCACAATAATCTGTTAAAATTGAAAGAGATGGGAATACAATATCACCTGACCTGCTTCTTCAGCAACATTTATACAGGTCAGGAAGCAACAGTTAGAATGGAACATGGAACAACAGACTGGTTCCAAATAGGCAAAGGAGTACATGAAGGCTGCATTCTGTCACCCTGCTTATTTAACTTATATGCACAATACATCTTGAGAAACACTGGGCTGGAAAAAGCACAAGCTGGAAACAAGATTCCTGGGAGAAATACCAATAACCTCAGATACAAAAATCACACCACTCTTATGGCAGAACATGACTTCAGGTCAGTTCAGTCTCTCTGTCATATCCATCACTTTCGACCCCATGAACCGCATCATGCCAGGCTTCCCTGTCCATCACCAACTCCCAGAGTCCACTCAAGCCCATGGCTAGTGGATCAATGATGCCATCCAGCCATCTCAACTTCTGTCATCCCTTTCTCCTCCTTTCCATAATCTTTGCAGGCACCATGATCTTTTCCAGTGAGTCAGCTCTTCTCATCAGGTGGCCGAAATATTGGAGTTTCAGCTACAACATCAGTCCTTCCAATGAAGCTGAAGGACTGATCTCCTTTAGGATGGATCTCCTTGCAGTTCAAAGGACTTTCATCAGTCCTCTCCAACACCACAGTTCAAAAGCATTAATTCGTTGGCACTCAGCTTTCTTTATAGTCCAACTTTCACATCCATACATGACCATTGCAAATAGCATAGTGTTGACAATACAGACCTTTTTGGTAAAGTAATATCTCTGTTTTTTAATATGCTGTCTAGGTTGGTCATAACTTTCCTTCCAAGGAGTGAACATCTTTGAATTTCATGGCTGCAATCACCATCTGCAGTGATTTTGGAGCCCAGAAAAATAAAGTCAGCCACTGTTTCCACTCTTTCCTCATCTATCTGTCATGAAGCGATGGGAACAAATGCCATGATCTTAGTTCTCTGAATGCTGTGCTTTAAGCCAACATTGTCATTCTTCTTTCTCACATTCATCAAAAGTCTTTTTAGTTCTTCTTCAGTTTCAGCTATAAGAGTGTGCCATCTTCCTATCTGAGGTTATTGATATTTCTCCTGACAATCTTCATTCCAGCTTGTATTTCCTCCAGTCAGCATTGCTCATGATGTACTCTGCATATCAGTTAAATAAGCAGGGTGACAATATACAGCCTTGACGTACTTATTGTTTTTCCTATTTGGAACCAGTCTGTTGTTCCATATCCAGTTCTAACAGTGACTTCTTGACCTGCATACAGGTTTTTCAAGAGGCAGATCAGGTGATGTGGCATGCTCATCTCTTTCAGAATTTTCCACACTTTATTGTGATCAATACAGTCAAAGGGTTTGGCATAGTCAATAAAGCAGAAATTGATTTTTATTTTTATTTTTGGAACTCTCTTGCTTTTGCAATGATCCACAAAATGTTGGCAATTGGATCTCTGGTTCCTCTGCCTTTGTGAAAACCAGCATGAATATCTGGACTTTCACTGTTCACGTATTGCTGAAGCCAGGCTTGGATAATTTTTAAGTATTATTTTACTCCCGTGTGAGATGAGTGCGATTGGGGGTAGATTGAGCATTCTTTGGCACTGCCTTTCTTTGCGATTGGAATGAAAACTGACCTTTTCCAGTCCTGTGGCCACTGCTGAGGTTTCCATATTCGCTGGCATATTGAGTGCAGCACTTTCACAGCGTCATCTTTCAGGAATGGAAGTAGTTCAACTGGAATCCCATCACCTCCACTAGCTTTGTTCATGTTGATGATTCCTAAGGTTACTTTACTTCACATTCCAGGATGTCTGGCTCTAGGTGAGTCATCACACCATTGTGATTATCTGAGTCATGGAGATCTTTTTTGAATTATTCCTCTGAGTGTTATTGCCACCTCTTCTTAGTATCTTAATATCTCTCTGCAGAAAGTGAAGAGGAACTAAAAAGCCTCTTGATGAAAGCAAAAGTGGAGAGTGAAAAAGGATGTCTTAAAGTTTAACATTCAGAAAACTAAGATCATGGCATCTGGTCTCATCACTTCATGGGAAATGGATGAGGAATCAGTGACAGGCTTTATCCTTTTGGGCTCCAAAATCACTGAAGATGGTGATTGAAGCCATGGCCTTAAAATATGCTTACTCCTTGGGAGGAAAGTTTTGCCCATCCTAGATAGCGTATTAAAAAGCAGAGACATTGCTTTGCCAAGAAAGGTCCATCCAATCACGGTTATGGTTTTCCAGTAGTCATGTATGGATATGAGAGTTGAAATGTGAAGATAGCTGGGCATCGAAGAATTGATGTTTTTGAACTGTTGTGTTGGAGAAGACTCTTGAGATTCTCTTGGACTGCAAGGAGATCCAACCAGTTCATCCGTAAAAAGATCAGCCCTGCGTGTTCATTGGAAGGGCTGATGTTAAAGCTGAAACTCCAATACTTGGGCACTTCATGTAAAGATTTGAGCCATTGCAAAAGACCCTGATGCTGGGAAGGATTGGGGACGTGAGGAGAAGGCGAAAACAGATGACGAGATGGCTATATGGCATTACCAACTCAATGGATATGAGTTTGGATAAGCTCTGGGTGTTGGCGACGGACAGGGAGGCCTGGCGTGCTGTGATTTGTGGTGTCACAAAAAGTTGGACACGACTGAGACACTGAACTGAACTGATATACACACATACCTGCACATATACATGGCTATGTATATGTCGACAGTTTAGATATATAATTTTGCTGTCTATACATTATAGTATATATTTAGCAGGAGGTATGTAACTGTAGACATTTACTTTGCAGGATCTGATGATTTGCTAAATGTGCTTTAGCTTACATTCACCTCAGAGTAGTATCTAATTTCCGTTGTGACTTACACTTTAACACATTTGGTTTTTAGAAAAGTATTCTTTAATTTTCCACAGATTGATAAATTTGCAAACACGTATCCCATTTTTAACTTTTAGCTCCACTTCTTGATTTTCAGAGAACACACTGTCTATCATTTGAAATATTTAAAGATTTTTTATGGCTTAATGTAAAGCGTACTTACAAGAATATTCGAGAGAATGTTCAGATACTTATGAATATGTGTGTGTGTGTGTATGTGTGTGTGTATACATATATGTGTGTGCATGTGTATACACACAATGTATATATACAATATATATGTATATATAGGTATATGACTTGAAAACCTAACATCCCCCTCCTACTTACCCTTCCTTGATCTTGAAGTGTTTCAGATGATGCTCTTTAAATTTATATATTGCATTCAGTCTCCTCTCTCTTTGGGACTTGTAGTAAACCTGTGTTAAGTACGTTCACATTACCTTAGGTCCACTCTATGTCCTGTGGAGGGAGAAGCCAACAGTCACCTTTTTTGTTGTATTTTTTTTTTTTTAAGTATAAGAATCTCTCTACAGACAGTAACTTATTTCTCAGGTGGTAGGGAATAGAGCACACTGTGAATCAAGAATGTTGCCAGCCATATCAGTAAACAAAAGAGGCTGCGGGCATCAAGTTATAAGCCATTGTATCCATCTCTAAATGTAAAACACGAGGGCACCCTTGATGAAATCAGGTTGCCCACTGTCAAGTTCTTAGCTACTACAGCTGTCACCAGTGCCCGAAAAACTGACTTGAGACAGAAAGAATAGATACTAGCCCTAGTTAAGGTGCTTAACAAAGGAATTATTTCAAGGAACCCAGATTCTTGCATCTTCCCATAGGTAGAAAATATCTCAATCCATTCACTTGATGTGTCCTGATTTTATTTCATTAACCATAATATTTGGACCTTCTCCATACCTAATCATTGTACCAAAACTTCTGTAAAACCTGGCTCCTCCAATTCTTCAGAGCAGTCTTTTTGCATTACTTGAGAAGTTGCTCCACATGATTAAATCCTTCTTAGGATGAAAGTCCTGAGGAAGAAAACATAATTAGTCACTTTTAGGCTATGCATTATTCTCAGTCAGTAGCACACATGCTAGAATTGCAAAATAAGGGATTCTTGTGCAGCATTTCAGCTTTAGCCTATGTTTACTAATTCCTACGTAGCATTGTTCTGAAAGTCAAAAGTTTGCTACTATTTATTAAAACTTGTGGGAATTCATCTTTTCATAAATTGGTGACATCAATTTAAGAAAACCTATAGCCATACATGTTTACTTTAATTTTAAAAACATCTTCTTTACTTTTAGAAACAATGACAAAGGGGAAGTGAAGGGACACCTAAGTGTAGAGTCTGAATTTATTCTGAGTAACTTAGCTCTGCATTTTAAGTTTTTTTTTTCTTTGTCTATACATACTAAAGAAATCATGGTTATACATTTTTCTCGACACACACTGTGATGCTTTTCTTGTCACTTGCACAAGTTGGCCAAGGACTGAGTTTCTTGCTTCACTTGAAAAAAATGATTAAAATTTGGAGTATAATAAATATACAATGTTATGTTAGTTTCTGCTGCACAGTAAAATAAATCAGTTATTAGTGAATATAGCTGAGCCACCCTTTTGAACAGTCCTCCCATATCCCGCAGGAGTCTGCTCTCCTAGCCCACAATGCACTCCACTAAAGCACTTCATAGCACTAAGCAGGAACTCCTCACTAGCTATCTACTACATATTTGGTATTTTACATCTGTCAGTGCAATTTGTTCAATTCATTCCATTCTCTCCATCCCACTCTGTGTCCGCAAGTCTGTTTCCTATGACTGTATCTCTTTCTACTTCCAAACGGGGACTTCAGTTACTGGTTTATAGATTCCATTTATATGCATTAATATTCAATATTTGTCCTTCTGTTTTTGAATTATTTCACTGAATAATGGGCTCTAGATTCATCTGTAACTCTACAAATAAATCAATTTTGTTTCTTTTTATGGGTGAGTAATTTTTCATCCTACATATGTAACATAGCTTCTTTATCCATTCTTTCAATGGACACTAAGGTTGCTTTTCTTTATTGGCTACTATAAATGGTGTTGCAGTGGTTACTGGGGTACCTATGTCTATTTCAATTATCATTTCCTTTGAGTGTATATCAAATAGTGGGATTTTTGGGTTATATGGCAGTTTCATTCTTAATTATCTAAAGATCTTTCATAATATTTGGCATCCTGGCAGCATTCATTTACATTTATAACAATAGTGAAGGAGGGCAGGAGGATCCTCTATTCTCTACACCATCTTCTTCATATATTATTATACAATTATATACACACACAGAGAGATGCATACATATATATATACTTCTTTATTGGTTGCGACAAATGTCAGTTACTGCATATGGAATCTAGCTCCATGACCAGGGGTCAAATCTGGGACCCCTGCATTGTGATCATGGTGTCTTAGCCACTGGACTAGCAGAGAAGTCTCCTGTTGTAGATTTGCTTTTATCTATGGCCATTGGGAATGGTATGAGGTGATACTTCATTGTAGTTTTGATTTGTGTGCCTTTGCTAAGTTGAGGTAGTTTTTGCTGTGGTCAGTTCCAGGAGTTTCTATCACAAACACTTGTTAAATTCTGTCAAAGGTTTTTCAACATCTATTTAGGTGATCATATAGTTTTAATCCTTCAATATATATTGATATGCAGCTACTGAAGAATGTTTGCATATCTGGGATAAACCCCATTTAATGATGGTGTTCAATCCTTTTAGATTGATGGGGTGCTTTTTTGTGGCATTTTGTTAACGATGTATGATTCTGTTCCTCTATGTGATATTGGTCTCTAACTTTCTTTTTCTGTGTTATCTTGGTGTCGGTATCAGGGTGATGGTAACCTTGTAGGATGCGTTTGTGGGTTTCCCTTCTTCTCTAGAATTTTGGAAGAGTTTCAGAAGCTCATCTGTTAGTGGTTCTCTGACTGGTTTATAAAATTTCCCTGTTAAGCCATATGGCTTTAATTTTGTTTACTGCAAAATTTTTTGCCATCACAGTTTCAATGTTAGTGTTTCTAATAGCTATGTTCATATTTTCTGTTTCTTCTTATTTGAATTTCTGAGTGTTTGTCCATAGATTTCAGATTCTAAACTTTATTAACTTAAAATTGTTTGTTATAGTCTCTTCTGATCCTTTGTTATCTCAATATTTCCTAAGGCACAAACCACAAATACTAAAAGAATTTACAAAACACACGCAAAGTTTGAATTCTCCTTTCTGTGTTTGGCTTCTGATGGCTCAATAATATTTGACTTGTTTCACAGATCCTTCTTCTAAAAAAAAAAAAAAATCTCTTACCTGCACCCCAAGAAACTGTAACACTCAGGCTAATTTCCTGCAATAAGTAGTCATTTAATTAAAGAACAAATTTAACAGAAAAAAAAAGAAACTCATCAAATGAATCTCAAGGCAAAAAATAACAACATTGTAGAGTGTCAACTGATGAATAAAGAAAGCAAATCTGATACATTTGAATCGGTTCTACTGAGATGGATGAAACTGGAGCCCATTATACAGAGTGAAGTAAGCCAGAAAGAAAAACAACAATACAGTATACTAATGCATATATATGGAATTTGAAAGATGGTAACGATAACCCTATATGCGAGACAGAATAAGAGACACAGATGCATGGAACAATTTTATGGACTCTGAGGGAGAAGGTGAGGGTGGGACGTTCTGGGAGAATAGCATTGAAACATGTATATTATCATAAGTGAAACAGAACAACATTCCATGTTCGATGCATGAGACAAGGGCTCAGAGCCGGGGCAATGGGATGATCCAGAAGGATAGGATGGGGAGGGAGGTGGGTGGGGGGTCCAGGAGGGGGAACACATGTAAACCCATGGCTGATTCATGTCAATGTATGGCAAAAACTATTGCAATGTTGTGAAGTGATTGGCCCCCAACTAAAATAAATAAATTTATAAAAAAATAAAATAAAAAAAAATAAAAAACTGTGGATCAGTTCTATAATAAATATGTAAAGTTCTGAAAAAAAAAAAAAGAAAGCAAATCTGACAAGAACACATGCAGCTCATACAGAATAGCCGAATATCACAGTTAATAGAGAAATACACATCTATTTAAAAAATGAAGATATGCAACATCACCAAAAGGCACAGCAAATAGGAAAACAAAATAAAAATATAAATATATATACAAAAAATTGGTTGAAATAATCTTTAAAGACCAAATTAATGTGCAGGAACAAAGAAGCCTACAACTGAGAAAAATAGTGCACCGACAACACAAGAATTGAAAGCATCAGAAGAATAATACATATTCCCTAGTGCCTCATCTGATCACTGTCCTCCCCAACGTAAGTCACAGGACAATTACAACTTTTTTGGAAGCTCTCCAAAGGTGGAGAGAATTAGACTATTGATCTCTCTAGGGACAGTTCAGACTCAAAACTGCTATAACTCCTGTGCATTCTTACAGCTACCTGAGCCTGGGCATTTTCTTTTGTTTGAGCTCTTATTGTCTTCTGATGTATTCCATAGACACAGGGTCTGTGTCATTAATCATGTGTATTTAAGCTGCAGTATGCTCAACTGGTTGAGCATTTTAACCTTAATTATTTCAAAATAGAAATTGGCACTAAGAAGATGAATATGTAACTTTATTCTTCAAATAAGAGAATTGTGGGAATTTGTTGACATCTCCCAACATTAATTTTACACTTCAGTATCCTCCGTAATCTGACACCTATTTGGTAGATCAGTTGTATTAGGCCAGTTTTCAAATAATGAAGATGTTTGATGAGTGGATCTTTAAAGAGAAGCAGCAGATGTATCAGGGATCTTTGGCACTGGGAAAAATAAATTGCCTGACTGTTGTAGTTTAGGAAAAGGATGGTCATGGGCTGACATATTACCATACAAACCTGGAAAGGTAGAAGGCTCCACTCTCAGTCCAAACTAACTGTTCTGTAATGGAGATAGGTTGTGGTACGGAGAAATAGAAGTAGACATAGCTGGAAAATTTTCACTGGAGCTATTTGATTTAGTGCAGCTACTATGTGAAATCCCATGACAAATGCTCAACCTAGATTGTGGGATTGGTAGGCAGATCGGAGGGTATTCCAAAAGGGAAGGGTTATATGTGCATCTATGGTTGATTTTTTATTTTTTTACTTTTTTGATTTTGGATTCTGACAGAATACAACTAAATTCTGGAAAGCAATTACTCTTCAATTAAAACAGCAACAATTAAAGCAGCCGTAGATTGATGTCCCACAATAAATGCTCCTGCGGTCTAATTGATATTTATGATGGAGAAGAGAAATCATTTCCAGTTGGGGCACTTGTATCAGCAGGTATCCGGAGGGTAGAAGGCTTTCGTATGAATGGCACACTTAAACTTGTGCAGGCTGAAAATACACTCTGTCCTCTAGTTTCAGGATGAAAGTCAGAGTTTTGATCATCCACATTACCCTTTGCTTTAACATGCTTCTTGTAATCTCGGACTAATGAAGATGCTGTAGAGACATTTTTATTCCCAATTCTTCTTTTTGTTCCTCAACAAATGCTAAAGGATCTTCTCTAGGCAGGAGACACAGACAGGTTGTATAAATTCAAACCCAAAACAGCAAAGCAAATGGCAAAAGGATCATTCTTATCAATAGTTACCTTAAATGGAAATGGGTTGACTGTCCTAAGCAAAAGACAAAGACTAGCTTAATGGATACACAAACAAGACTGCTGTTTAAGTTGTGTACAACAGACCCACCACAAAACAATGGACACTTACAGACTGAAATTGAAGGGCTGGAAAAAGATATTCTAAGCAAATCAGAGACCAAAAGAAAGCAGGAGAAGCAATACACATATCAGACAAAATAGACTTTAAAATAAAGCCTGTAAAAGAGACAAAGAAGCACACTACATAATGATCAAAACTTCTATCTGAGAAGAAGATAGAACGATTAAAAATACATATGCATGCACCATAGGAGGACCACAATATGTAAGGCAAAGGCTAACAAGCATTAAAGGGGAAATGAACAATAACACAATAATAGTGAAAGACTGTACTACCCCACTTACACCTATGGATAGATCAAGTAAACAGAAAATTAACAAGGAAATACAAACTTTAAATGATACAATGGACCAGTTAGAAATAATTGATATCTATATGACATTTCACCACAAAACAATGGATTTCACCTTTTTCTCAAGTACATATGGAAACTTCTCCAAGATAGATCACATACTCGGCCATAGGTCCAGCCTTGGTAGATTCAAAAAAACCTTGAAATCATTCCAAGCATATTTTCTGACCACAGTCAAGTAAGACTAGATGTCAACTGCAGGAGAAACACTATTCAAAAGTCAAATATATGAAGGCTGAATACCACGCTGGTAAACAACTAACAAATCACCATGGAACAACAACAAAAAAAAAATATCAAAATATTCATAGAAACAAAAGAAAATGAAAACACAACACCCCAAAACCTATGCGACCCTATAAAATCAGTGCAAAGACAACGGTTCATAGCAAAAGAGCCTTACCTCAAGAAACAAGAACAAAGTCAAACAAACAACCTAACTCTAGGCCTAAGGGAACTAGAGAAGGAAGAAATGAAGAATCCAGGGTTAGTAGAAGGAAAGAAGTCATATAATAGGGCAGAAACAGATGTAAAATGAACAAAAGAGACTAGAGCAAAAATCAACAAAGCTAAAAGTGGGTTCTTTGAGAAGATATATAAAATTGACAAACCATTAGTCGGACTCATCAAGAAACAAAGGGAGAAGAATCAAATCAACAAAATAAGATATGAAAATGGAGAGATCAAAATAGACAGCACAGAAATTACGAAGGATCATGAGACTATTATCAACTAGTAGATGCCAATAAAATCAGCAACTTGGAAGAAGTGGACAAATTCTTAGAAAAGTACAACTTCTAAGTACAACTTAGTCTGTCACTGAGCCCTTTCCGATTAAGTCAGCATCCTTCTGGTCTGCCTGCCCCAGTGGTGAAATTTGCTTTCGAAGTTGAGGTATCACTCAAGGCATCTCTGTGGATCCTGCAGGGGTTTTGTTGTCCCTGGTTTGATATTCAAGCTGAGCCTGAAGCACAGGAGAGTATGACCCAGTGCTTCCCATTTTCCAATTTGTTTTCTCTGTGGCAGCACTGGCATTAAACTGGGGATACCTTAGGTGCAATTCCCAAGTGTTGTTTCATTCCTAGTACCTCATATCTCTACCCTTAAACTCATCACAAAAAAATCCAGAAACAACAAAATAATAGAAAAAGAAAAGTGTCAGCCAAATCCAACCATGGAGAGGCCCTGGTGTACCATGCTGAACTGCTCCCCACCCAGGCTTTTTCTCTCTGAAAAGGCTTTCACTTTTGAAGTTTTTGGTCTACACATTGCCTTGGGATGTCCAGTGATTTTGCAGACCTAAACCAGGCCTCTGGTGGGGGGAAAGAAAATGGTGTTCCATGAGAGCTGGGATTTTCATTTTCATACTCTAGCTGCTATCGGTGACAAATTCCCCACAATTCCCCTACTGGCTCCCAGCTACCACTCCTGTCATTAACGTCCCATGACACTCCGACGTTGTCCCAGGGCATGCTTCATGCTGAAGGAGGGTAATGTATGCAAAGTACACTGTACGTATTCAATTGGCTCTGCCTGATTATTATTATTTTTATTATTATTATTATTATTACTTTTTTTTTTTCTCCATGGCTGTGAACAGTCTTTCTCTAGTTGGGGCAAGCAGAGGCTACTTCTTACTGCAGAGTGCAGTCTTCTCATTGAGGTAGCTTCTCCTGTTGCACAGCAAAGATTCTAGAATATGGTGTCAGTTATTGTGGCCTGGGGGCTTAGCTACTCTATAGCATGTGAAATCTCCTGGGGCCAGGGATTGAACCTGTGTCCCCCTGCATTTCCAAATGGATTCCAAACCACTGGACCAGCAGGGAAGTCTGACTCCACCTAATTGAAAAGATGAAAGTAACATGAGGAATGCCTATAGAAAGATATAGAGATGCTCACAGAATAGGAAGAAAAGGTTAGCAGCCAGGCCTTTTGAGGCATGTGAAGCAGGCAAATTTGGGGATCAAAGTATCAAGAGCCCGCTGATATTTTCTTCTGCACCCTACTCTTGGGATGAACCAAGGCCAACCACTTTTTGGAGTTGCCTTCGAGCTTCAAAGTCCAAAGTGGGAGATAGAGAGGGTTTCTTTGGCTTGGCCACTCACTGCATGCAGGGGACAGAATGACTGCCTCTCAAAAAACCAAACATGCTCCGTGATACCAGAAGAAAAGAGAATGGAGGCTGACTGGGTACGAGCACAGGAAGCTACCGTTGTTTGGGAAGTTAATGGAAGCTCTGATCCTGCTTCTCCCCGAAGCCAGATACTCACAGCACCCTCACGCACTCGGGGACATAGTGAAACACAGCCGTAAGCCAACCCATGGGTCTCCTGGGAAAAAAGCTCCGAGCTCCCCACAGTAACACTGTCTCCTCTCCATCCCCATGTCCTCTTCCATCTCCCTAGCCCCTACAACTTCTCCACTGATGGCTTCCACAGTTCCGCCCGGGAGCCAGGCTATGCCTGGATTCCAGTGTGCACGATGGTGCGGACTGGATGAGAAAGCTGTCCTTCTGCGACCATTGGGTGAAGGAGATGCACAACGCCTACAGGAACAATGTCGGCAGTGAGTGAGCCAGGGAGAGGGCCATCCATGGTGGTTGAAGGGTCTGTCTGCCTGGGCTCCAGGAGCACCCCAAGACCAAGGGAAATTCATCAAGAATGGATGCTGTCACTCATATCCCACCTGCTCGGTGCCAGCTTCCAAGAGGCTTACAAATCCTAGCCCACTCAGTGTCGCCCTCATGACACCCTCTGGGAGAGGATCTCATCATCCCCACTTTGGGTCTGGGGAAGCTGAAGGAGAGATGACTTGTCTTGCCTATCCATGATTTTGCCTCGGGCCCTACCGTGGTGCTCCACATGTGGTCCTTGGACCAGCAGCATCAGGGTCACCTGGAGGTTCCTTGGAAATGCAGACTCTCTGGTCCCCACCTCAAACCTGTCAGATCTGCAGCTCTGGGGTGGGCCTGGCCCTCTACATCTTAAGTGGACTTCCAGGTGATTCTGATGCTTGTTGAAAGTTGAGGACCACGGGGTTTGCCCTGACTACTCTGGCCGTGGTCCCTGAAGCAACCACATGAGTTCTTCTCCTGGGAGCTTGTTAGAAATGTAGACTCCAGGCCCCTCCCAAGGCAACTGAGTCAGATCTGTGTCTTTAACAAGACTCCCCGGTGATTTGTGAAAACACTGGTGTGTAAGCTTGGCTCATTTTGGGATCCCCTGAGGAATTTACCGTTCTGCTGTTTTTGGCCTATCCGCTGCTTGGCATTGGGACTTACTGAGTTCCCTGGAGGATTCTACTGTGTGGACAAGTTATGAAAGCCACCAGCTACCATGTCAGGAGAGCATTGGTTTATCACACTGAACAAGAAACCTGCAGGGTGCCGGAGGCAGGGTTGATTCACCAATGACCCTTGATCACTATTTCTGGAATTCTCTAGGTCTTTGACCTTTACAGGTGAGGCTGCTTCTCCCCCAGGAGGCACATGGGGATGTTTTTGATTATCATGATGTCTCTAAGCAGCTACTGGCTGGTAAAGGGAATACGATTTGTGTATGTGGATAATAAACTGTTCCATCTGCTCCTTGACCCCATTTTCAGAAAGAGTAGAGTCCCAGGAAGATCTTCGGGCCTCTGGCTGGACAGAACCCATTTCTAGTCCCAACGCTGCCACTTTCTTATTCCCCAAGCCTTAGTTTCTAAGTCAGTGAAATGGGGATAAAAATAATTCTGCATCCCTGGTGACTGAAAGGTTTGTTGTTCATGCATACAAAAGGCAGGATTCTGTGCCTGGAGTACAGCAGGTACTCAGTAGCATTTATCACTAGTTCCTTTCAGTTATGCTTCAGAGTCTTTTAGATTCTTCTCTGTTGTCTGCTTTCTGCAGAGAAACCATCAGTTCTTCAGGACAGATTTTCTGTGGTTGCAGCCCTGGCAACCGGGCATGGTTATTGAGCATATCCTCTATGAAAGGCTCTGTTATGAAGACTTTTTGTCCAAGAGTAATAGCTTCTTTTGCTCTTTGCAACATCTCTGTAATGTAAGAATTTCATATAGATAAGTACTCTATTGATTTATTTTGGGCTGTGCTGGGTCTTCATTGCTGCATGAGCTTTTTCTCTAGTTGCAGAGAGCAAGGGGCAACTCTAGAGTTGTGATGCAAGGGCTTCTCGTTGCAAGGGGGTTCTGGTGGCCACGGCTCCATTCTTGGAAAAGAAGGAGCTGCTAAAGTCCTGGATCTGGACCTGTGTGCACCACCCCACAGAGCCTGCCAGCCCCCACCCCACCCAGAGGCCTGGCAAGTGGATTGTTAATGTCACAGAGCTTAATTTGGGGGACATGGTTTGCCACTTCCTGCCTCAGAAACAGATTCTAAGGAAATGCAAAAATGGTTAGGGTCTCAGCAGATGAAACCCATGAGAAGATGGAGGGTCCTGAGAGAAGGGTTCATGAGAGGAAAAGCTGAGAAAGCTTTACATATATCGTTCCAGCCTCCTGGAAGGCTCCTCCCCTTGCCCAGCTCTATGGACTCATCCTTTTCCAGCCTCGGCCTCACTCCAGAGCAAGCATTCCCTCCCAGCTCGCACTCGAACCTTTCAGCTCAGTCAGGCCTGCCTGTACTTCCCTCCCCCAGCTCCCAATATTCCTCCTCCCCTCTTGTCAAGAAAGAGTTACCTTTGTGACATATGGCTTCATCACCGACCCTCCACGTGGAGTGTAAGCTCCATTAGCTGAGCACATACTGTGTGCTGGTCTCTCATGCACAGTCGCTCTGCACGGGCAGTGAGCAGAATATGCAGGCCGTCTCACCCATCACTCAGCTCATGGCCTGTCTACAAGCAGTCAGCACCTAAGTGTAACAAGCGTATCAGTTGACCACCAGATCTTTGGAGAAAAAATAAAGTGGAGAATGGAGAACAGAGCAGGCTCTATGGATAGGCAGGATGGGGGGGTATGTGGTGATCAAGGCCTGCCTGGTTTTGACGTGACAGTAGGAAAAAGGTGGGAGGAGAGGAACTAAGCCTAGACAGCATAAAAGGGATGGAATTTCCGGAGAGGAATCAAGGAGTTCAAAGGTTGGAGCTTCGTGTGGAAAGACAGAGTGCCCTCAGGGATGCACCAAGCAAAGGGCAATGTGGGTACGGGTGGTGTGGTCATGGAGGTGCCTGGGGCCTTTGGAGGCACTTCAACATTTTGTCCAAGCACTTATTTTTAAAGCAGATTTCTTTAACTTTAACAATGAATCGATATAGAGGAACTTTGCTACCTGGCTGTCCTTAACACTGGTGGTTCAGGGGCCCCAATGCAGGGGCACAGGTTTGACGTCTGCTTGGGGAACTGAGTTCCCACATGCCACATGGCATGGCATATATTCAGTTTGGAGGAGACAATATTAATAATAGCTATAAGAATGACCATGGGAAAAACTGAGCACCAAAGAATTGATGCTTTTGAACTGTGGTGCTGGAAAGACTCTTGAGACTCCCTTGGACTGCAAGGAGATCCAACCAGTCCATTTTAAAGGTAATCCATCCGGAATATTCATTGGAAGGACTGATTCTGAAGCTCCAATACCTAGGCCACGTGATTGGAAGTAGTGACTGATTGGAACGGACTCGGATGCTGGGAAAGATTGAAGGCAGGAAAAGAAGGTGACAACAGAGGATGAGCTGCTGGGATGGCATCACTGACTCGATGGACAAGTGTTTGAGCAAGCTCTGGGAGTTGATGATGGACAGGTAAGCCTACGGCAGGGCGTACTGCATTTCATGGGGTCGCAAAGAATCAGATATGACTAAGCGAGTGAACTGACTGATAGGGGTGATACACCAAGATCTGACCAAATCAGTGGTGTGAATCTAATGAATTAGCACATGTTTCCAGAATTGGTGTACCAGGTCAAGTGCCGGTCTCAGGTGAGCCTATGTGAAGCCCTCTGTTGGGGTGAGAGGGAGAGTCTAGAGACCCTTTTCCAAGTTCAGATCTAATTGAGAAGAATCTCTACCCTGAGCATGCGACAGAGATCAAAAGAAACTTTGCTTCTGTCAGAGTTAGATTGAGAACCTGCTTAGGCTTCTGGTCGTGGGCACCCCACTACATGCACACTCATTCTTACCTGGAGAATGACAGAGAAGTCCATAGAGCTGTTACTGCTATTCACTTGGTTTCTCACGTTAAAGGGGGTTTCCTAGGGTGGTGTAGCAGATGTTTTGAAATGATCATTTACTATCGTGAAGTGAAATACTAATGGATAATAATACCTCCTTAAAACTAAAATGTTCTGTCCCAGGAAATTTTTAAAAAGAAACAAAAAGAAAAACACAACTGTCTTGGAGATCAACATCCAGTACTACAAAGAGAAATAGGGAGTGAACACTTTGTTGGTTCAGTGGTTAAGACTTGACCTTCCAATGCAGGGGGTGCAGCTTCTATCTACATGGAGCTAAGATCCCACATGTCTCAAGAACAAAACATAAAACAAGTGATATGATAACATAAACATAAAAGAAGTGATATGATAACAATTCAGTAAAGAGCTCAAAAATGGTCCACATGTTTTTTTTTAAAGAACTAAGAGTAGGTCATTTATACTCAAGGGTTCCTCAGATGGTGGTAGTGATAAAGAACCCACCTGTTAATGCAGGAGAAATAAGAGACACAGGTTTGATCCCTGGGTCAGGAAGGTCCCCTGAAGGAGGCCATGGCAACCCACTCCAGTATTCTTGCCTGGAGAATCTCAGGGACAAAAGAACCTGGGGTCTATAGCGTCACAAAGAGTTGGACACAACTGAACACACACATGTATTCATACTCACAAGAACGCATGCTCCAGTAGGTCAATGTTTGAGCACTCACACTTGCACCCAGATGTGTCCTCACTGAGGATTCAGCCTGGCAAATGCAGGAGGACACAAGTGTGCAGTCTCAGCCATTCAGAAAGCCATCGAGGCACTGTGGTCATCATGTGATTGCAACAAACTGCAAAGCAACCCATGGTTAGGCTCTGAATAAAACAAAATATAGACTTCTCAGGTTTACACAATAATTGCAGCCCTGGAAAACTTTTATTAAACTCATGGGACAAAGTGCAGATAAGGGTCTCCACTCAGGGTATTATGAATGGTTTTGGACTAACTTAAATATCTGGCAGAACATTTGAGAATCGTTCACGTCTAACGTGTATGCCATGAAGCAGGCACCTGCCCCCATGTGTAGTGCCCCCCCACCCCGTATCAAGACAACAGTAAAAAACCACACCCCTAGAATTTGTCACAGTCACTCCTTCTTCTTCAAGAACTGCTGGTCTAGGGCCGCCCTCTCTTAGTGAGCCAGGAAGAGGTAGAGCTGACAGAGATGCCACTTTATAAACTAAAGTGAAGTGAAGTGGATTCACTCAGTCATATCCGACTCTTTGTGACCCCTTAGGCTATACAGTTCATGGAATTCTCCAAGCCAGAATACTGGAGGGGGTGGCCTTTCCCTTCTCCAGGGGATTTCCTGACCCAGGGACCAAACCCAGGTTTCCTGCATTGCAGACAGTTTCCTTATGAGCTGAGCCACCAGGGAAGCCCAAGAATCCTGGCTTGGGTAGCCTATCCCTTCTTCGGGGGATCTTCCCAACCCAGGAACTGGGGTCTCCTGCCATTGCAGGGTCTCCTCCATTTCTCCTATGAGATTCTTTCCCAGTGTAGTAGCTATAATGATCACCTGAGTTAAATTTGCTCATTCCAATTCATTTTAGCTCCCTGAATCCTAAGACTTTGAGGTTTTCACTTGCTCTCTCCTGCTTGACCCCGTCCACCTTACCTTGATTCATGCACCTAACATTCCAGGTGCCTATGCAATGCCATTCTTTACAGCATCAGATCTCTACTTTCATCTCCAGACACATGCCTAGCTGAGCTGCATTTCTGTTTTGCTCCAACCACTGTGGGATTGCTGAAGCCGTTGTTGCAGCTCGGTAAGGAGGCTGTTCCTACTGGCATCTAGAGAAGGCTCTGCAACAGAGATTTGCTGGATTGTGCCTGGGTTGACAGATTTGGTTAGAGCAGGAGAAACAGGAGACAGGGGCTCAGTTTTCAATTTTGCAAGTTTGAGATGCCTGCTAGATTCCTAGGTGGGGAGGACATGAGGGCAGGTGGAGGCTTGAATCGGGCCAGGTCAGGACAGAACATGTAATTCTGAGAATATGGATTTATTCATGGGGTTGGATTCAAAGCAGTAGGTCTCATAACTTACGGAGGTGGGGAGTGAGGGATGCTGCTGGCAAGTGATTGCTGAGCAGGGGTGCTGCTAAATTTTCTGCAGTGCACAGAACATTCCCCATGACATAGAATTATCCAGCTGCAATGGCAGTAGTGCTAACGTTCAGAGACCCTGACCCAGAGCATAAAGAAAGAGTGAGAGGCCTGAGCCACTTGCCCATGTTATTGTTGTTTAGTTGTTCAGTCCTGTCTGACTCTTTGCAGCCCCATGGACTGTAGCCCCCAGACTCCTCTGCCCATGGGACTTTCCAGGCAAGAATACTGGAGTGGGGTGTCATTTCCTTAGAAATATAAATATAAAAATATACATTAAAATATATAGTAACCTTCAAGGTAAGGCCCCATTGCACAGAGAAATAAAGTTACCTACCCAGGATCATGCATGATTTGTGGTTGAAATTGGCCTTTAGACTTGGGTCTGTCTGCCATGTAGCTTGTGTTTTCAACTAAGACCAATGAACTGCAATGTTGCAGGACAGGGCATCTCTTCACTTTCATGGGTCCTCACCACTTAGTGTTGTAGGGTTCGTTGTCCCAGAGGTAGGAATCAAGGCTTAGGTGAGGATTTTTATGGGAGTGGAATGAAGCACAAAGTGCTTTCTTCAAGAAAGCAGCTCCCACCCATTGAAATAGTTCTATCCAATCCTGAATTTTGAAGAAAAAGGGCGATCCTCCCACCTGAAAACTTTCCTCTTTTTTATTCTTTCACTGTCAATATCACCAGCCTCCTTGCTTTTCTCTGCAGAAAGCAAGACTTTGGAAGCCAGGCTTTCTTTGAGGGCATGGATGCAGGGCCGGGTACCCCGGATTTCCAGATGTTGTCTTGATTTTTTTTTTTTCTTCTTACACAGTGAATGAGATGAGGAAGATCTCTGATTTACTGATTGATAAGAGCATCTGCCAGGATGTCCTGTCTAAAAATATTATTCCTGTGAAGGAGCCATTATCTGGTGCCTCCTGAAAGACCATTCTTTACAGTCTGCCTATGTCTTCTGAATAAAGGAGTTTTTACCTTTTTTTAACTTAAAAAGAAGTGCTTATATTTTTGTTGTAAAACTTTGTTGGAGGTGGGGCATGACTCATGGCATGCAAAATCTTAGTTCCCTGACCAGAGATGGAACCTGTGCCCCCTGTAGTGAAAGCATGGTCTTAACCACTGACTGCCAAGGAAGTGCCCTTAAAGCATTTTGTTTGGATGGCTGTTCCTCTTATGGCTGGAGACATAGGTAGTGGGATTTTAGTCCATCATGTATCTAAGCTGGCTTGTCTTCTTTCAGGACACCACAGGGATGAGTTGGGCGTTGGTTAGTGTGTTTTGATTTTTGCAGAATCGCATAGTTGAAGAAAAAGAAATGTTTTTATTTACATAATGAATGCACATGGGAGCAAACAAAGTACGATCCCATTATGGCCCGCCTGGCTCTTCTGTCCATGGAATTCTTTTTTATTTTTTGTAATAAATTTATTTATTTTAGTTGGGGTACTTACTTTACAATATTGTAGTGGTTTTTGCCATACATTGACATGAATCAGCCATGGGTCCACTTGTGTTCCCCATCTTGAACCCCCCTCCCACCTCCCTCCCCATCCCACCCCTCTGGGTCATCCCATTGCCCAAACCCTGAGCCTTTGTCTCATGCATCGAACCTGGGTTGGTGTTCTGTTTCACATATGATAATAAACATGTTTCAATGCTGTTCTCTCAGAACGTCCCACCCTCACCTTCTCCCTCAGAGTCCATAAGACTGTTCTATGCATCAGTGTCTCTTATTCTGTCTCGCATATAGCGTTTCGTTACCATCTTTGAAATTCCATATATATGCATTAGTATACTGTATTGGTGTTTTTCTTTCTGGCTTACTCCACTCTGTATAATGGGCTCCAGGTTCATCCATCTCAATAGAACTGATTCAAATGTATTCTTTTTAATGGCTGAGTAATATTCCCTTGTGTATACGTACCACAGCTTCCTTATCCATTTGTCTGCTGATGGACATCTAGGTTGCTTCCATGTCCTAGCTATTGTAAACAGTGCTGCGATGAACATTGGGGTATATGCGTCTCTTTCAATTCTGGTTTCTTCGGTGTGTATGCCCAGCAGTGGAATTCTTAAGGTAAGAATACTGGAGTGGGTTGTCCCCCCTTATGCAAGTCAAAGTACAGAAAGATGATTAATGAAAATCCAGTCTATACCTGCAACTTATGATCACTGTTCCTCTTTATCAACCTCCTCACCCACCAAAAAAAAAAAAAGTGTGACCAGTGTTGGCCCCTTTTTTTTTTTGTCCATCCTCGGTCCCTGTTGTCTCTATTTAGTCTCCTTGGGTAGCTCTTTTAAACCTCAGTCTGGGTGATCTGGTCCCAATCTTACAATGTCTAGACACTTTTGAAGCAGGAAGTCCAGGGGAGGGCTGCACTGTGTGTCTCATATGGGATCTTAGTTCCCCAGGGATCAAACCTGTGCTTCTTGAGTTGGAAGATGAAGTCATAAACACTGGACCACCAGGGAATCCCCTGGACCCCTTTTTATTGTCCCAACTGGAATGTGAGTGCTACTGCCATCTAGTGCGTGGAGGTCAGCAATTCTGTCAAACATTTTGCAGTGTCAGAATCGCTCCAGGCCCTCTACCCCGACCCCACTAGGCCCAAATGTCCACACTGAGAAACACAAGAACACACATATTAGTATCTGCATTTCCTTTCCTCCTTTCCCCCCCTTCCTTCCTTCCTTTCTTCCTTCCTCTCTTTCTTTCTTCCTTCCTTCCTTCCTTTTTCTTCCTTCCTTCCTTCCTTTCTTTCTTTCTTTCTTTCTTTTAATCCCTGGTTTGCATTTATAGCCTAAGCTGTCTTCCTATCGGCTGAGAAGTTCAAATGTTGACAGCCAGGGTGAATTCTGCAAGTATTCCCCATGTAGAAGGGCAGAGGTAGAAGGTGTCCTGATAAGCTAGTAGGAGCTAAATGAGAAAGAGAAGCTCATCTTTTCTCTCTGTGGAAGATGGTTGAGTCCATACACAGTTGAAAGTTTGAGAGACTTAACTCCTAAAGGTCCACTCCCAGGGAGCCTAGAGCAGTCCACTCCCTGGCTTTGGGTGGTTTCTCCTTAGAATGCACATTACAATAGCTCCTTGACCTCATGTTTTGTGAAAAGAAGTGCTTTATTTTTCATTGTTCTTGATTATGAATATTCAGTTTTTAGGCTAAAATTAAGAGATTGCACTTACTCTAGATACACCCGGGGAGGCAACATGCCCTTTAGGCTTCCCATGTGGCTTTGTGGGAAAGAATCCTCCTCCAGTGCAGGAGACGTGGGTTCGATGCCTGGGTCAAGAGCATCCCCTGAAGAAGGAAATGGCTATCCATTCCAAAATTCCAGCCTGGGAAATCTCATGGACAGAGAAGCCTGTTGGACTGCAGTCCATGTGGTTGCAAAGAATC
This sequence comes from Giraffa tippelskirchi, assembly GCF_054371585.1. Taxonomy (NCBI): domain Eukaryota; kingdom Metazoa; phylum Chordata; class Mammalia; order Artiodactyla; family Giraffidae; genus Giraffa; species Giraffa tippelskirchi. Next base: position 24,997,520 of record NC_137290.1, read on the forward strand.
TGACATGACTGAGCACACACACACAAACAAAAGCAAAAATAAACAAACAAAATTCAGTGCAGACACACACAGGTACACACGCATGCTCAACCCTGAGTATTTTGGTGATGTGTAGATCTGTTTGTATGAACCCCAAAGATTCATACAAGGTACACAAGGATTAAGGCAAATCATGCAGCATTTTCTGTACTCATGGACAGCATTGGTCCAAAACAGGAGCTTAAGGCCTTACCTGCCAATTGTAAACACCTAAGGAACCTTTATATGGCCAGTGCTCGGGCCTTCCCTCATGCCGCTGAATTCAGTGTTTGGGGCTGGGGACAAGTAGTCAGGCTTATTTTTCTAAACTCTGGACTGGAGCAATGCCAGTGTTAAGCCAAGTTTAGCAGTCAGCAGCTGGCACAGTTTCCAGCCTGTGAACAGAATCTGGCTCCCAACTGGTTTCTGTAAATGAAGTTTTATTGGAACGCAGCCACCTGCATGTAACACAATATTTTATGGCACTTTTGGAGTAGAGCCTGTACTCCTGCAGAGATTCATTTACTCTGTGGCTTGTTATGGAAAATATTGGGTGACCCCTGACTGATATGATTAGTTGTGTTTTTCGGTAAGAGCTGTGTGGAATCTGTTAACCACATAGGAATGTTGTAGAGAACAAGATGTCCTCCCGTAACATGGGCAACACCGCCATCCCCAGCTACTCCGCTTCATGGGAAGAATTTTTGTGAGATACTTCTTTTCCAACTTTATGCATGAAAAGGCTGCCTGTGTTTTCCCTCTGGAATGCAGGGGTTCCTCATTTCTGAGAGCAGAAACGATGAAATGGGCCTCCTGTCTTTCCCCTTTTACTGTCATGTTCTCAGTTCAACTGTTGAAGTCCTAATCATACTGCTGTTTAGTTGGAACTTCCTCTTTTCTATGTTCATCAGTCCTCCTCCTCCTTTTTTTTGGGGGGGGTGCACTTTTTTCCCTCTTTCATGCTGCCTGTTCAGTTTGTAAGAGGCCTTTCCAGTAAAATTGAATGCACATTTTTCCCCCTCTAAAGTAGCTGCACATTCAGCCATTCTCCTTGCAAGCATCTTCAGCCCTGGTCCTGAGAGTGTCTCTGAAGGGCCCCAGATCATCAGGTACACACACACCAGACAAACACATGAATGCACACGTGCACACTCGGGTCAGAATTTTTAGAGCTATTTCTTTAATGACAAGATTGCTGTCCCAGTTTGCTTTGAAAGCTCACTTTTGGATTCTCGCTGGTGGCCAACCCCAAGTGTTTCCTTGGGACAGGGCCCTTCCTAATCTTGCCTCATTATGGTAATAAATGAAGTTGGAGCGATTTGTGGCTCCAGTCTCCTATGAGTGGGTTGGGTGGGGATTTGGGGTGACTACCTGTGGCCCCTTAAAATGGTAAGTCTCTGGTGTGTGGTATTAGGAGCACCCCCCCACACTTCTTGGGTGCAGGGCAGCATGCAAGGGTCATGTTAAGAGGGAGAATGAAGGCTTTGGAGGAGCCCTGCATTCCAGCATTCAGTCTGTACCTTGGTCTTTCTACCAGGTTGGTGGATGGAGCTGACGTTCCGGGTAGGGGTAGCAAAGAGATGGGAGAAGTCAGTAGTGAGCTCACAGCCAGTGGAACTAGCTCAGAGGTGGCTCATCTTTGTTCCTGAGGGATCCTTGAGGGAGCCTACATCCTTTCTGACCTGCTTTCAGGGAACAGTCAGAGGAACTTGGCACCCCTTATCAGAGCCTAAGTGCATTCGGGTCTATCGGAGGTGATGTCAGGGTGAAAGACAATGTTTCCTGTCTGCATAGTCTCTCACTGTTTTCTGGGCCTTTGCTGCTTCCACCGTTTTGTCCCTTTGCTACGTTTTGGGGGTCACTAGAGGCAGCAGCTGAGGAAGAGGGGAAGGAATTCAAGAAATGCAAGCTCATGGATCCTTGGGAATCTGGGCCAGCTTGGTGAAACAAAGACCCACAGCAGACATGGAGGTTGGGTTGGTGGTAGGGACAGGCAGGAACTTTGGATCTGAGTCATTAAGTAGAGGCATTTTCCCACAGTCAGTGTGAGGAGGAGTTGGCACCCTACCTGAGCAATAAGACACATGTTCATGTCCAAGACGAATTAGTCCCCATTCCTCAGATAGATGCAAGGAGCCAAAAGGAGGTACAGCACACCACCTGGAGTATATGTCTGTCTTCTATTTTCCCATTCTCTAAATATTTATTTGGCTAGGCAGGGTCTTATTTGTGAGGCACGGGATCTTTGACCTTCCTTGGTGGCATGTGAACCCTTAGTTGTGGCATGTGGAATCTAGTTCCCTGACTAGAGATCAAACCTGAGCTCCCCGCATTTGGAATATGGAGTCTTAACGTCTGTACCTGCAGATACCAAGGACATTCCTATTTTCCCTTTCTTTCTAACGTGAGCTTGAGACTAGGTTGATGAAGAATGAAGTCTCTGGGTAAATGAGGAGCTGGGCTCCCCATCTTTATCAAAGAATTGATGCTTTTGAACTGTGTTGTTGGAGAAGACTCTTGAGAGTCCCTTGGATTGCAAAGAGATCCAGCCAGTCCATCCTAAAGGCAATCAGTCCTGAGTGTTCATTGGAAGGACTGATGTTGAAGCTGAAACTCCAAGACTTCGGCCACCTGACGCAAAGAGCCGAATCATTTGAAAAGACCCTGATACTTGGAAGGATTTGTGGGCAAAGAGTTGGGCATGACTGAGCAACTGAATTGATTACAGTATCATCAGGAATTCTGTGTGCATACAAAACTGAAAATAAAAATCAAGGTTAATGATGAAGCAACTCTCCATAGCCAGAAATAGCAAATGGGATTCACAGAAATACATAGAGCAGAGATATAGAGGTGTCTGGGAGCAGAAAATGGAGAATCAAAGTGGGATACAGAAGTCAACTCAGGATTAAAAAACATAAATTAAAACAGATCCTAAAGGTTAGATTCCTAAGGTTATATCATTCATAGCAAATTTTAAAAACAAATTAAGAACCTAGAAAGAGGGGAGACTCCCAGATCACAGTTGTTTTCTACCTTACTATATATGAGATATATATATATATATATATATATATATATATATATATATGAAATATGTTAATAAATAGGTTTGCTTAGTATTATTAGTATTATTAGTATTAGAAAGGCAATCATTCATTTCAGTTCACTTCAGTTATCCAGTCATTTGTGACCCCACGGACTGCAGTATGCTAGGCCTTCCTGTGTCTCACCAATTCCTGGAGAGTACTCAAATTCATGTCCATTGAGTCGGTGATGCCATCCAACCATCTCTTCCTCTTTCGTCCCCTTCTCCTCTCACCTTCAATCTTTCCCAGCATGAGGGTCTTTTCAAATGAGTCAGCTCTTTGCATTACATGGACAAAATATAGAAATGAAAGTTAAGGAAATAATAATGAACACAAATTTGAAAAATGATAATAAGCATAATTTAAAGAGAGGTCTAGGTATTTCCTTTGAGTTGTTTGTTATGTGGTGCAGTTCAGTGTCAGATAGTCACTTGTTCCAGATTCTGCTTGTCATGATTGGCTACGATTGACCCTCAACTGAACAATCTCCATATTAGCTGCTGAATTTTAATCTGTTGCACATGTCACTTCTGGGGTATTTTACCCTTCTTTGCTTAATTTCACTTCCTTTGTTTGCAAGTCAATTCTGTGTTGATTTTCCACCCTGAGGTGAGGGAGCAGCGACCCCTCATTCAAGCTCACATGCTCAGTGGTTTGGTGGTGAGAATGGGAACATTGAAAACAATTATCACTGAGATATCTGTGGATTTTTGAATGGATGGACCACAGTGGGCTTACCATTTCCAAAGGTGTCATGTAATTTCTTGATCCACTCTGCTCAGGTACCTGGCTGTTCCACAGGGCCACTGAACCAAATGAGCCCTGCATTTCATACATTTCCCAGGTCTAAGCAACTCAGTTTCTCAGGTTTTCTGCAAGGCAACTGATTTTGTTTGTCTATGTGCTTTGTCCCCTGACAAGGTCCATGAGGAACAAGTGAGTGGGTGGGGAGCAAGGCACTGTCTCAGATGGGCTATACATCTTACTCACCTGTATGGCCCCAGGCACTCTCTTTGCTGGCTGTGCCAAAAAGGCACGGTTGCAGGTGTGCCACTTGTCTCCAGAACGGAGCTGGTCTCAGGCTGTGAGGCTGCTGGCCAATGTGAACTGTCCATGAACCCAGGAAGACACGGTGAACAATTGGCAGCCTGTTCAGAGCTTGGTGGGAGATGTCGTCTCTGTGGCTGAGATATGAGCAGCCCCTTGGCTTCTGCCTCTTGCTGTCACACACATTGCACTCTGCCTCCCTGGTGAAAAGGTCATAAAAGGTGGCTGACGTGGTCTCCTTTTGTATTTTCCAGTGTGCAAATGTTTGTTTTGTGAGCATGACAGCATTCACTATGTGGCCTTATAGCCTATTTGGAAGAAAGTTGTTGTTGTTGTTTTTGTTGTTTTTGCATAAATTTTATCTCTAGTTTCCCCACAGTTTAGGTTGCTCTGCCACCTTTGCTCTGTCAAATTGTCCTCAGGACATTAAAGGCTGGCCTTTACCGTGAGGCAGATGATACAGTCTGGGCCTACCTTTTAAGACCCATTAAATGATCGTGTACAGGAGTTTCTGAGTCATTTCTTTGTGGATAATTGCATTTAAGGGTATAGTCTGTGTTTTTGTTTTTGTTTTGTTCTCCCCAGTTAGGCTGCCCTCTGTGATCACAAGCTCCCCATTGACACGGATGTGAGAGGGTTTCCTATTGTGTGCAAGCTTCTCCTCCTTTACGACTCCTTCTACAAAACGGGAATCCATCCCCAGATTAATTTATCTCTGTTTATGTTTCTTATACTTTGTCCTTCCACCTCTTGGAGACTGGTTTGCCTTTATGGATATCTAGGTGGTGAAATTCCAGTTGGGCTATTTCAAATCCTGAAAGATGATACTGTGAAAGTGCTGCACTCAATATGCCTGCAAATTCGGAAAACTCAGCAGCAGCCACAGGACTGGAAAAGGTCAGTTTTATCCCAATCCCAAGGAAAGGCAATGCCAAAGACTGCACAATCTACCGCACAATTGCACCCATCTCATGCTAGTAAAGTAATGCTCAAAATTCTCCAAGCCAGGCTTCAGCAATACATGAACCATAAACTTCTAGATGTTCAAGCTGGTTTTAGAAAAGCCATAGGAACCAGAGATCAAATTACCAACATCTGGTGGATCATCAAAAAAAGCAAGAGAGTTCCAGAAACAAACAAACAAACAAACAAAAACCCCATCTATTTCTACTTTATTGACTATGCCAAAGCCTTTGACTGTATGGGTCACAGTAAACTGTGGAAATTTCTAAAAGAGATGGGCATACCAGACCACCTGACCTGGCTCTTGAGAAACCTGTATGCAGGTCAGGAAGCAGCAGTTAGAACTGGACATGGAACAACAGACTGGTTCCAAATAGGGAAAGGAATAATTCAAGGCTGTATATTGGCCCTGCTTATAAAACTTACATGCAGAGTACATCATGAGAAACGCTGGACTCTCACGAAGCACAAGCTGGAAACAAGACTACCAGGAGAATTATCAATAACAACAGATACGCAGATGACACCACCATTATGGCAGAAAGTGAAGACCTAAAGTGCCTCCAGATGAAAGTGAGAGAGAAGAGTGAAAAAGTTGGCTTAAAGCTCAACATTCAGAAAAAACTAAGATCATGGCAACTGGTTCTATCAGTTCATGGCAAATAGATGGGGAAACAGTGTCAGACATTGTATTTTGGGGCTCCAAAATTACTGCAGATTGTGGTTGGAGCCATGAAATGAAAAGACACTTACTCCTTGGAAGGAAAGTTATGACCAACCTAGATAGCGTATTACAGAGTACAAGGGGCTGGTGCACCAGGATGATGCGGAGGGATGGGATGGTGAGGGAGGAGCGAAGGGGATTCTGGAAGGGGAACACATGCACATCCACGGTGAATACATGTCAATGTATGGCAAAACAAATACAATATCGAAAAGTTAAAAAATAGATAAATAAACTAATTTTAAAAAAATAAAATAAAATAAAAATCAGGGAAATTACTTTGCCAGCAAAGTCCATCCAGTCAATGCCATGATTTTTCCAGTAGTCATGTATGGATGTGAGAGCTGGACTGTGAAGTAAGCTGAGCACCAGAGACTTGATGTTTTTAAACTATGTTCTTGGAGAAGACTCTTGAAAGTCCCTTGGACTGCAAGGAGAACAAACCAGTCCATCCTAAAGGGGATCAGCCCTGGGTGTTCATTGGAAGGACTGATGCTGAAGCTGAAACTCCAATACTTTGGCTGCCACTTGCGAAGAACTGACTTATTGGAAAAGACCCTAATGCTGGGAAGGATTGTGGGCAGGAGGAGAAGGGGACGACAGAGGACAAAATGGCTGGATGGCATCACTGACTCAATAGACATGAGTTTGGGTAAACTCTGGGAGTTGTTGATGGACAAGGAGGCCTGGCATGCTGTGGTTCATGCGGTCGCAAAGAGTCGGACACAACTGAGCAACTGAAATGAACTGAACTGAACTGAGTTGAAGAGCCAGGCAACAGAGTATACAAGTTGTTTTATGGAAGTTGTTCCATGTGCCAATGATCCTTAGATATATTTATGTGGAAAGAATTGGTTTCTGATTCCTATTGCTCTGACATTTTGAGACCCAAATGACACCCTTGGAAGGGCTATTTTATGAACTGAAACACTGTTGTTGTTCAGTCACTAAACTTTGTTTGACTCTTCATGTCCTCTTGGACTACAGCACACCAAGACTCTGTATCTCATCTTCTCCCAGAGTCTTCCTGAGATCGAATCCTTTGAATCAGTGGTGCTATCCAAAATTTTCATCCTCTCTTATCCACTGCTCCTTCTTCTGCCATCATTTCCTAAGGATCGGTATTTTTTCTAATAAGCCAGCTCTTCATGTGGTCAAAGCATTAGCTTCATCTTCAACATCAGTCCTTCCATTAAATCATCAGGGTTAATTTACTTTAGGATCGACACATTTGATCTCTCTGCCATCCAAGAGAATTTCACAAACCCTTCCCAGTAGAGCAGTTCAAAAGCTTCAATATTTTGTTGTTCTGACATCAGTACACCCCTACTGGAAAGACCATAGATGAGACACTACGGGCCTCTATTGGCCAAATCATGTCTTTGCTTTTTAACACAATTTGCTGATCTGTCATAGCTTTTCTACTGAGAAGAAATTGTCTTCTAAATGTGAGGCTGTTTTCATGATTTGCATAAATTTAGAACCACAAAAGAAGAACCCTGTCACTGCTTCTGTCTTTTCCCCTTAGATTTGTCATGAACTGTGGGGCCAGATGCCGTGATCTTAGTTTCCGCCATACTGAGAATTCAAATGTACTGTTTAACAGATAGTTCCCTATCAACATTGATATTTTTTTTTACTCTTGTTTTTCCTCAGTTTTTTGGATAAGAAATCGTGTCTAGGAGATTTCTATGAAAATATTTACTCATTATATATAATACTGCTGTTTTAAGTTTTCTACTGTGCTATAGTTTTGTGACAACTGGTTAAAATATTTATAAAATGCACAACCTATGAAAACTGTCCTCATTAACATAATATCTTGAGATTGTTTATGATATCTAGTTAGTTTTTCCCTAGTGTGGGCTCTAGGCAAATACAAAGGAGGGCAAGCCCCAAAGATTGTCATGTGAGAGGGGGCAGGGGAATACATTAAAAAAAGAAAAATGGGGTAGCTCTTACCCGAAATGCAGCTAGGTGACCATTGGGGATATTGTTCAGACTTGTTACTATTTTACTGAAACTTTGAATGCTTAAAATTCTATTTAATGTAAGGAAAGGACAGCTTTCTTAGAACAATATCTCGAATCAAGTGACAGTTGCAACTTTATGGGCTCAAGGTCTCCTCATAAGGATAAATACCATCTCTTATTACAGAAAGAATAGAAGAAGATGAGCCAGATTAAGATTTAGCCTTTCAACGAAAAGCACTAAATTATTCAGCCAGAAGGTTAGTAACAAATATTGGGTGGTGCAAAGAGTTCATTAGTCTATTTAGAGCAGATGTAAACTGTGCAATCAACTGAAAAATTGACTTAAATTATATTTTGAGAAAAAAAAGACTCTAGAAAAGTACATTGGCTTATAATTCCTGTTATGTATAACAGCGATGAAGAAAAATTAAAATCCAAGTATAAAACGATTTGAAAGCCTACTTTTTCTTTTTTTTTCTTTCTTTTTTTTTTTGCGTAATTGTAGAGAATACAGGTTTCCAAATGTATACTCTTCGTGGCATCTAATATTTGAGGACCCTTTTGTGTAACCATCCTCTTTTCTTAAAAAAAAAAAATACCCTCTGGTTTTCAAACAGTTGTACAAGTTTTATGGCAAAACAAGGAGTGATATAACACACAGAAAAATATCAAAAGCATTGATGACAAGCTTAAATCGCAGGATTATTTAAACTCTGTGTTACATTTCAACAGGAAATAATCGGTTAGTTTTGATGGAATCCCTCCAAGAGCTGGGGGAAAATGAAACAGAATTTGAACCTGTAACTGAGATTTTCTGCCACAATTATGATCTAACTCTTTCCCATCTTTACTCCCTTTCTTGTTCTAAGCAGTCCCTAAATAAGATTGAAAAGTATGAAAATGATGAAGAGAGAAAGAAGTAGGAGATTGTAGACTTCTGTGAGTTCCAAGAATAATTTAAATCAGAGAATTGAAAAAAGGCAGAAACAAAGGAAAATAGTCAAACAAAAGAAAATGATAATGCTTTAAACATTCAGTCAAGTCAAAGACCTTTAGTTCCTCCACAAGAGCTAGAGATAATATTATGATTGATATACTATGAGCATTCTTATAGATATGGATCCCCAACCAGGCTGGACATGTTAAGTGTATATACTCCAGAGAAGTTGGAGCTGGACGATCAAACACATTGACTCCCAATTTCCTTGGTAACAACCCATTAGAAGACTGTCCTAAAACTGATCACACACACACCCCATGGGTACCATTCTGACTTTGAAAGTCTTTCCCTGAAAGCCGTTGGGGAGTGTGGGTCTCTTAAGCATTAGCTGCTTGGACGCCTCAGGTCAGTTCAGATCAGTGGCTGAGTCATGTCTGACTCTACCACCCCACAGAATACAGAACGGTAGGCCTCCCTATCCATCACCAACCCCCGGACTTTACTCAAACTCATCTCCATTGAGTCAGTGATGCTATCCAACCATCTCATCCTCTGTTGTCCCCTTCTCCTCCTGCCCTCAATCTTTTCTAGCATCAGGATCTTTTCCAATGAGTCAGCTCTTCTCATCATGTGGCCAAAATATTGGAGGTTCGGCTTCAACATCAGTTCTTTCAATGAACACCCAGGACTGATCTGCTTTAGAATGGATTGGTTGGATCACCTTGCAGTCCAAGGGACTTTCAAGAGTCATCTCCAGCACCACAGTTCGAAAGCATCAATTCTTCAGTGCTCAGCTTTCTGTGTAGTTCAACTCTCACATCCATACCTGACTACTGGGGGGGGGGGGGCATACCTCGACTAGACTGACATTTGTTGGCAAAGCGCTGTCTTTGGTTTTTAATATGCCATCTAGTTTGGTCATAACTTTCCTTCCAAGGAATAGGCGTCTTTTAATTTCATGGCTGCAGTCACCACCTGTAGGAATTTGAGAGCCCATAAAAATAAAGTCAGCCACTGTTTCCTCATCTATTTGCCATGAAGTGATGGGACCATATACCATGATCTTATTTTTCTGAATGTTGAGCTTTAAGCTACCTTTTTCAGTCTCCTCTCTCATTTCCTCTGGAGGCTCTTTAGTTCTTATTCATTTTCTGCCGTAAGGGTGGTGTCATCTGTGTATCTGAGATTATTGATATTTCTCCCAGCAACTTTGGTTCCAACCTGTGCTTCAACCATCCCAGCATTTCTCATGATGTATTCTGCATATAAGTTAAATAAGCAGGGTGACAATATACACCCTCGATTGTGCTCCTTTTCCTAGTTGGAGCCAGTCTGTCTTTGCCAGTCCGGATCTAACTGTTTCTTCCTCACCTGGATGCAGATTTAGCAGCGAGTGGTGGCTGTGTGGCACTGGAGATGGAGTGGGAAATGGCGGCTGCATGGCGCTGGAGTAGCGAGCTACAGAGTGGAGGTACCCTACAGCCAAGGTCAGTAGTGGCAGCTGTGAGGAGATACCCCACGTCCAAGGTAAGGAGCAGTGGCTACACTTTGCTGGAATAGCTGTGAAGAAATACCCCACATCCAAGTAGGAGCAACTGCATTAAGACGGTAGGTGATGAGAGAGGGCACCAGAGGTTAGACAGACTGAACCACAGACACAGAAAACTAACCTATCAAATCACAAGGATTGCAGCCTTGTCTAATTCAATGAAACTAAGCCATGCCGTGAAGGGCTAACCACGACGGACAGGTTTGGTGGAAAGCTCTGACAAAATGTGGTTCACTGGAGAAGGGAATGACAAACCACTCCAGTATTCCTGCCTTGAGAACTCCATGAACAGTATGAAAAGGTAGAAAGCTAGAACACTGAAAGATGAACTCCCCAAGTCGGTATGTGCCCAATATGCTACTGGAGATCAGTGGAGAAATACCTGCAGGAAAAATGAAGAAAAAGAACCAAAGCAAAATGAACACCCACTTGTGCATGTGCCTGGTGACGGAAGCAAAGTCCCATGCTGTAAAGAGCAATATTGCTTAGGAATCTGGAATGTTAGGTCCATGAATCAAGTAAAATTGCAAGTGGTCAAACAGGAGATGGAAAAGCAGTATTTTAGGAATCAGCAAACTAAAATGGACAGGAATGGGTAAATTTAACTCAGATGATCATTATATCTACTACTGTGGGCAAGAGTCCCCTTGAAGAAACGGAGTAGACATCATAGTTGACAAAAGACATGCAGTATTTGATTGCAATCTCAAAAATTACAGAATGATCTCTGTTCCTTTTGAAGGCACACCCTTCAATATCATGGTAATCCAAGTAAATACCCTGACTAATAAAGCAGAAGAAGGCCGAACGGTTCTATGAAGATCTACAGGACCTTACAGAACGAACATCCAAAAAAAGATGTCATTTGCATTGTAGAGGACTGGAATGGAAAAGTAGAAAGTCAATAAACCCCTGGAGGAACAGGCAAATTTGATCTTGGAGTAAAAAACATGAAGCAGGACAAAGGCTAATAGAGTTTTGCCAAGAGAATTCATGGATCATAGCAAGCACCCTTTTCCAACAACACAAAAGAAGACTCTCCACATGCATATCACCAGAAGGTCAACACCAACATCATACTGATAATATTGTTTGCAGCCAAAGACGGAGAAACTTCCTATGGTCTGCAAAGAAAAGCCCGAGAGCTCACTGTGGCTCAGATCATAAACTCCTTATTGACAAATTCAGACTTCAATTGAAGAAAGTGGGGAACACCACTAGACCATTCAGGTATGACTGAAATCAAGTCCCTTACGATTATACAGTGAAGTAAGAAACAAATTGAAGGGACTAGATCTGATACACAAAGTGCCTGATGAACTATGGGCGAAGGTTCATGACACTGTACAGGAGAGATGGATCAAGACCATCCCACAAAGAAAAAAAAAAATCAAAAAAGGAAAATGGCTGTCTGATGAGACATTACAAATAGCTGTTAAAAGAAGAGAAGTGAAAAGCAAAGGAGAAAAGGAAATATATACCCATTTGAATGCAGAATTCCAAAGAATAGCAAGGAGAGTTAAGAAAGCCTTCCTCAGTGATCAGTGCAAATAAATAGAGAAAAACAATAGAATGGGAAAGGCTTGAGACTTCTTAAAGAAAATTAGAGATACCAAGGAAACATTTCATGCAAAGATTGGCTCGATAAAGGACCGAAATGGTATGGACCTAACAGAAGCAAAATATATTAAGAAGAGGTGACAAGAATACACACAACTGTACAAAAATATCTTCATGACCCAGATAGTCACCATGGTGTGATCACTCACCTAGAGACAGGCATCCTGCTATGTGACACCAAGGGAGCCTTAGGAAGAAGCACTACGTACAAAGCTAGTGGAAATTATGGAATTCCATTTTTGAATCCTCAAAGATAATTCTGTGAAAGTTCTGCACTCAATACGTCAGCAAATTTGGAAAACTCAGCAGTGGCCACAGGACTACAAAAGATCAGGTTTCATTCCAATCCCAAGGAAAGGCAATGCCAAAGAATACTGCTTGCTTGGGCCTACAATAAACATTACACTACACTTGCTTTCACCACAGCTCACAGTCAGTTGTTTGACTTTAATGCACACAAACGAGCACACCCAAATTTGTTTTGGTAACAGTATTCACATCTAAGAGTGTGTGTACCAAAGAGTGATACAATACTTTTATTTCAAGAACCAAGGAGATTTATTGATGTGATTTGTTTGTGTAAAATTTCTTGAGGAATGAAATTTTGCAAGTTTCACATTTGTGGATTCTATTAAGTAAGCAGCCTATAATTTAGGTTGATATAATTTACATAATAGATCACTCACCTAGAGCCAGACATCCTGGACTGTGAAGTCAAGTGGGCCTCAGAAAGCATCGCTAGAAACAAAGCTAGTGGAGGTGATGGAATTCCAGTTGACCTATTTCAAATCCTCAAAGGTGATGCTGTGAAAGTGCTACACTAGATATGCCAGCAAATTTGGAAAACTCAGCAGTGGCCACAGGACTGGAAAAGGTCAGTTTTCATTCCAATCCCAAAGAAAGGCAATGCCAAAGAATGCTCGAACTACCACACAATTACACTCATCTCACAAGCTAGTAAAGTAATGTTGAAAATTCTCCAAGCCAGGCTTCAGCAATAGGTGAAGCGTGAACTTCCAGATATTCAAGCTGGTTTTAGAAAAGGCAGAGGAACCAGAGATCAAATTGCCAATATCTGCTGAATCATCAAAAAAGAGTTCCAGAAAAACATCTATTTCTGCTTTATTGACTATGTCAAAGCCTTTGACTGTGTGGATCACAATAAACTGGAAAATTCTGAAAGAGATGGGAATACCAGACCATCTGACCTGTCTCTTGAGAAACATGTATGCAGGTCAGTAAGCAACTGTTCGAACTGGACATGGAACAACAGACTGGTTCCAAATAGGAACAGGAGTCCGTCAAGGCTGTATATTGTCACCCTGCTTATTTAACTTATATGCAGAGTACATCATGAGAAATGCTGGGCTGGAAGAAACACAAGCTGGAATCACGATTGCTGGGAGAAATATCAATAACCTCAGATATGTGGATGACACCACCCTTATGGCAGAAAGTGAAGAAGAACTAAAGAGCCACTTGATGAAGATGAAAGAGGAGAGTGAAAAAGTTGGCTTAAAGCTCAACGTTCAGAACACTAAGATCATGGCATCTAGTCCCATCACTTCATGGGAAATAGATGGGGAAACAGTGGAAACAGTGTCAGACTTTATTTTTGGGGGCTCCAGAATCACTGCTGATGGTGACAGCAGCCATGAAATTAAAAGATGCTTACTCCTTGGAAGGAAGGTGATGGCCAACCTAGATAGCATATTTAAAAGCAGAGATATTACTTTGCCAACAAAAGCCCGTCTACTCAAGGCTATGGTTTTTCCAGTGGTCATGTACGGATGTGAGAGTTGGACGGTGAAGAAAGCTGAGCGCCGAAGAATTGATGCTTTTGAACTGTGGTGTTGGAGAAGACTCTTGAGAGTCCCTTGGACTTCAAGGAGATCCAATCAATCCATCCTAAAAGAGATCAATCCTGGGTGTTCATTGGAAGGTCTGATGTTGAAGCTGAAACTCCAATACTTTGGCCACCTTATGTGAAGGGTTGAGTCATTGGAAAAGATCCTAATGCTGGGAAGGATTGGGAGCAGAAGGAGAAGGGGACGACAGAAGACGAGATGGTTGGATAGCATCACCGACTCGACGAACATGGGTTTGGGGAGACGCTGGGAGTTGGTGACGGACAGGGAGGCCTGGTGTACTGCAATTCACGTGGTTGCAAAGAGTCGGACACGACTGAGAGACTGAACTGAACTGAAGTAAACACTGGGTAAGTGTTACCCTTTAATTTTTAGGAAACGAGTGATTGTGTGATGTCAGTGCTACTCAGATTGAGAAACAGTGACGATCTGTGATGAGGTAGAGAGATCAGCTTTGTAGTGTAACTACACATCATTTGAATTTGCACTGTGTAAAATCAGACAAATTAGAAAAGTGTCTGAAGAAAGATTTGAAATGGCACATAGTTTTTCAGAAATTAAAAGTGTATTTCCCAAAGATGGATCAGTTGGTTCAGAAACCTTCATTAGATCTCCCTCATCATTTCACACAATTACTGGGAACTTGGTCTTGAGGTCTCTGATTGAAGAAGATCCTTTTCAGGTTTTGTCTGAAGAATTTCTGATAAAAGAATCATTTTACACATTTTCTATCTCTGATCCAGGTGAACCAAATGACTTTCTTTCACTCACTTTTCCTCAAAAACGTTGGAATATAGTTGAAAGTGATCAGCTTACATCAATTCGGTGGGATGGGAGTGACCTTTCTATAGTGATCAATGAAAAGAGGTCAAGAAAGAGCTCTTGACTCTTTGCAACCCCATGGACTGTAGCCTACCAGAATTCTCCATCCACGAGATTTTCCAGGCAAGAATATTGGAGTGTGTTGCCATTTCCTTCTCTAGGAAATTTTCCTGACCCAGGGATCAAACCCCAGTCTCCTGCATTGTAGGCAGACGTTTTACTGTCTGAGCCACCAGGAAAGGCCCCTTGCAAAATATCTAAAACCGATAATATGAAAAATTTAGCACAACAGCTTAACCTTTATGGGTTTAGTAAAATGCAACAGACTTTTCAAAATCTCCTTCACTAACCGACTTTCTGCCGGAAAAAAAAAAAAATATATATATATATATATATATATATATATATACACACACATATATATGTTTTGAACATGTTATTCATATTTTTTCACTTAGTTCAGGGACGCATGAGATTAATCCGTGTGACCTAGTGAATGTGTTCACATAGGTACTTAAAACTGATTTTAAAACTGAGATAACATGCTACTGATATTTGTTTCTTTTCTTTTTTTTTCTTTTCTTTTTTCTTTTTTAAGTTGAGAAGAGCTGGATGTTAAAACATTTGAGACTTCAAAAATTTCCTAGCAATTTTCAACTAGAAAGAAATCCTGAAGCCACTGAAAGTGTTATTTACTGTTGCTATACAATATATTTTTACTTGTGGAACACAATAAATTCGAATATGTATGTATTTAAAACTTCTAATGGAGGTGTTTAGATGCTAATAAGTTTGTATGCTTAAATGAATCGATTTTATATTTGAGCTATGCTTTTTTGTTTTACCGTGCTTTATAAACTCACTAATTTTCTTCTTGGGATTTAGATGCAGTTTTATCATAATCTGAATTTTAAACGAGGCTATCCCCAGCTTTTTGTAAGAACGAAAACAATAAACTGGAATTAAAAATATCTCTCCACTATCTTCATTATAATCAATGGTTACAAGAAGAAGCATGTTAAAGCAAGGGACAATGTGGATTGTCATAATCTGGTTTTCCTCTGGTTTTCCTTCTGAAACTAGAGGAGTGTATTTTCAGCCTCAACAAGTTTAAGTGTGCCTTTCATACTAAAACCTTCTACTAGCCAGATAATTGGTAATACACGTGCCCCAAATCAAAGGGCTTTTCTTCTCCATCATCAATATCAGTTAGACCACCAGAGCAAACTGTGATAGATCAACCTATGGTTTTCAATCACTTGAACATTTTTCTATCAACACTCACAGAACAGCTACACCAAACAAATGAGCATATTGAGAAGTTTGCTACTATGACTACCTCTACGTCACAGTACCACATCTTATCTCCATGACAGAGCAGTTATTTTGGACTAATGGTTGAGATGTCTAACTTTTCAGTTAGGTACAGAGATATGTCAGCACATTATGGACCTGTCTCTGAGCTGGAACATACAGGAAATTCATGGTTCCCAGCGCCAATGATCGCTGATACATCTGCTGCCTCTCTTTCAAGGTTAACTCATCAACTGTCTTTCTTATATGAAAATTATGCTAATTACAAATGATCTAACAAATAAGTGTCAGATTATGCAGGATAATGAAGAGTGAAATTAATGCTGGTACATGTTAATAAATTCTTACATCTCTTGTTTCAACAGTAAGATATATGCTCATCATAATAGACTTTTTTTTTAATAAGAGTAAAATTACACTTTCCTTCAATGTCTGGCTATTGGACAGTGTTTTAATATAAACACTTTACTTCCAGGAACCTTTTGATAAGCATCCTATGTAAATTACATATAATCAATTGTTTGAAAAAAAAAGGAAATGAAAGCAAAGGGCAAAGCAGTCATGGATAAAGTGACTTTTGAAATCACTTAGGCTGATCTGAATGGATAACAAAATTAGGATGGTATGGGAGAAAGCACAGATACAAATCTATCTGAGACAAAGCAAATGCACAGTATGTATCTTACTGCTGTCTCAGCTGCATGCTAGTCTCTCACTTAAAAGAAAAAGAAGTTAGACATGAGGTTATCTCCATTAAAAAGTATGTTTCACACTTGAAAATATATGTGGTGTAGCCTGCTCAGTAATCATGATCAGGATGATAATATCAGAGAGAAGATGACAGAGTGAAAAATTGTAACATAGCACAAAATAGGTATTTTACAAATGGTATTATAAACGGTCACTTTTGCTCTTCTGTCTTTAATGCGTATGTTTATTACCTATCAACAGGATTTCACTCTATTTTTCCAAATGCATATTTTGATGTTTCTTGCCTTTTCCTGCAAAGACAGACTTACATCCTTCTGTGGAATGCAACACCTCAGGTTGGTTCAAATATTCTTGGAAGACCTGATATCTGCTTGCTTTAGTAGCTTCATTAAGTTTCTCTTTCATTGTCCTTCTGTAGCTGCAGAAGGCAAACTACTTTCAGTCACGTTAAGCCCTTTCTCACCACTTTGCTTCAACCTTTTCTTGCAGTTGGAAGGCACCTGTTAGCCTACATGCCAAAGTAAGCACAGATATCAGGCCTTCTATGTATTTACACACATTTCCTTATGTATCTTGCACATCAGCAAACATATAGTGCCTGCCAAATGAGGTATTTTAAGTACTTTCTGAGTTAGCAATAAAAAAGTGTAATAACCAATCAAAAGCTATATTCATTACTCAACAACATCCCATATCCTCCAGTATTGCTATAATTGACCCTTATAATTGACTGAGAATTTTTTGCTTTATCAAATATATATTATATTTATGTGAAAGGCAAATGAGATAATTCAAAGTATAGAACGATTGTATGCTCTCAAGAAATTTAGTCTATTAGAACCCATTCTAAGCATGCTGTTTCAGCCGGCACTTCCCTAAAATTCAATAGTAATTACAGATGAATATAAAACAAAATGTAATCATTCAGTTTAATCATCTAGCAAAGTCATGAAGAAAGCATGGCCCCAAATCAGTGGCTGCTCCTTAATATATTGTGCAATGAAATACTCTGAGCAGAGTATCTGCTTGCTGGCCTGTGCTACCCAGACTTTTATGAACTCTATTTAGAACTGTGGGCAATCTCACTTGTAGCCATTCCCTTAGGCAGTGGTGGCAACATCGAATCATGTCCGTATGTTTGTTTGCTACTCCACATAGGGCAACACCAAGTTAAGGTCATCATTCTCATTCTTGCGGCTAATGCACAGTGAGGTTTGGGAAATCTTTGTGTAGATAAGGGAGTTGTTCACAACAGCACATTCTTCTTGCCCTGAAAATTGTCTTTAAAATGCAGGTCAGAATACTATGCATTAGAGAATTAAGCATTTTGCAGCAAATCTGAGTCACTGACACTGGTGTCCTTAATCATCATTTCAAGCACTAAGTTAAATGGCCTCAGTTTAGATTTCAGGCATCGTGATATGTAGGCAAATGTGCGTGCTTTGAGCAGAATCTACATAAACGCGATTGCATCTTCAATTTAATTGCCTTCTACAGACTATTCCTTCTGACTCCCTTTCAGCTTCTTTTCATATTCTACCTTGAGTGAAAGGTCCTTCCCAACGATAACAGGATTAATCTCTATAGTCCTTTGGGATAGCTACTAAAAGGTATGGATATTAAGCCAGAAACAAAAACACCAATACAGTATACTAATGCATATATATGGAATTTGAAAGATGGTAACGATAACCCTATATGTGAGACAGAATAAGAGACACAGATGCATAGAACAGTCTTATGGACTCTGAGGGAGAAGGTGAGGGTGGGACGTTCTGGGACAATAGCATTGAATCATGTATATTGTCATATGTGAAACAGAACACCATTCCATGTTCGATGCATGAGACAAATGCTCAGGACTAGGGCAATGGGATGACCCAGAGGGATGGCATGGGGAAGGAGGTGGGAAGGGGGTTCAGGATGGGGAACACATGCAAACCCATGGCTGATTCATGTCAATGTATGGCAAAAACTACTACAATGTTGTAAAGTAATTAGCCCCCAATTAAAATAAATAAATTTATTTTTTTAAAAAAAGGCACGGATATTGACGTCAAGATATCTCAAGTTGACAAGCCTCTGTTTCTATCCACTCCTGAATATTATCAAATTGTGGCACATATAATCAAATTATGCCTCAATCATCCTACCTAGGGAAACCTGGCTACATCCTCACATTTCACGACACATTACACCTTTGCTCTATTCCTATATGTCTTTGTTGTATCAGTGTTTACAATCCTGAAAAGGATAAGAAAATCTATCTCAGTATATTAGTTAGACAGTGTGCATGGATTCATTTTTTTTTCTGTCTGGTGCCTAAAATAGTAAGAGTGAAAAGGAAAATTTCAGGGATGAAAATGCAGAAATTTTGGAAAAAAAGACAGATAAAATGATGGGTAAGATCAGAGGATGGAATTGGATGCTTAAAGTGTAACAAGCAAATGGGTAAATGCAGGATACAGAGATCAGTGCAACTTCAAAATTGTTTCCTGACAGCATAATTTTATGTAACCAATCACAGAATAGTCTTACATACAAAATATTCTAAGAAACCCTGAAATGTAGAATGAAGATGTATCTTTTAAAGTGTTATTGTTTAGGATGTCACTAGAGTGAAATCATTTAACTAAAAAAAATAATTTCCCACATTTGGTTAAGAAAAGAAAGAGAGAGAGATTTTTGGAATCAATAAGGGTCCCTGAGTTACAATTCTCAATTTTCCATTTTTTTCCCTGTTATTTGTGATTTGGACATATAAGAGTATGGCAGGGCTTGTGTGTGTGTGCATAGGAATAAAATGTTTGTGTATGTCTGAGTATTCTTTTTGACTTCCGCTTTACAGATTTTTCCCTAAAAAAATGATTAACCCAGAAATATAAATGGGGAAATGAAATACAAATGAAAATGAACTTACAAGGACTAGTTTCTCTATTCACAGGGGTGAATTAAAAAGATTGAGAACAATTAGTTAATAACCAAGCTACTTCAGCAAAACACAGCTAAAAACTCTGGAACTTTCACAGTCAGCCAAGCATAAATTGAGTGGGACCTTAGATGTCTACTATCTGGCAATAACAAAACAGCCTCCCTCTATTATGGCAGTAAGAGAGAAGGATAACTAGACATGTGAATTTTCTATCAGGCCTTCATGTAATGGAATATTCCTTCCCTTTCTAGCCAGGAAGATACAGTTAAGAATTATGGGGAGCAGGTAGGCTGCTCACTCATCAATAAGGAAAAATACTCTTGGGAATCAAATGAAACAAAGAATGAAATTTGGAATTCTGTTCCCACAAGGTGGAACATGCCTTCCCCATGCCCAAGTGTACCAGAAAGACAGTTAAAATAGACAGAAGGTATAACATCCATATTCTTCTCACCTAATACCTTCAAATTCCAAGCCGCACCCCACTGCTAAGCTGCTGACTATACAGGACTTCTGGCTTTAACTGTCTGTAGCAACCAGCCAATAAGAATTTCATGAATATAATTTATTTTAGTATGCATTGATAGTGTGTGTGTCTTAATAAGGCCACAATATTTGAGAGCTGACTCGAAGTGGAAAACTTTGTGCTCTCAGTCAATTTTGGGGGGCTTCAATACACATTCACTTACTTTCCCAACCCTTACCCTTCATATGTAGACAAAAAATGCAACATTAAGAGGAGAGAAATGACTTCTTCACAGAGAAGGCAATTGGGAAAGTAAAAATGAAGCAGGTAGCCTACTTCCCTATATGCTCAGCAAAGTCAACCCACATAAGTATTTCTAAGGGCTACTAGCATCACAGGTCAAAGATGCTGCTCCCAGGATTACAGAGCTTGATTGAGATATTTTAGTTTTGTTTTACCTCTCATCTCCTAGCTCAGGTCACATGGCAGGCATGCCAACACCTCCAAAAATGGTGAGGTCTAGGAAGTATTTAGAGACAATGCCTGCTGCTGCATAAGACCAAGGTTGTACATTCGAGTGACACGTGGGTAAGGCTTCCATCTCAGCATTCCACATGACTCTACAGAAGTTTTCCTGCCCTGGAAAGCTCTCCAAAAAATTTGTAAAATTACATTTTGAGGAAGGATAGGAGGGAAACTGACAAGAACTGCGTGCTTTCTCATTGTCCTCAATCTCACTTATCACCCTATGTACTATGAGAGATTAATATGCTTTATGAAATGTCCCACAAGCTGTGCTACACTTAATTTATGATGTTTTGTTTTGTGTCTGACACTCGGAGACCATTTACTGCATTATATTGGGCTCCCTGTCACATTCATGTCCATCGATTCGGTGATGCCTTGCAACCATCCCGTCTGCGGTGTTTCCCTTCTCCTCTTGCCCTCAATATTTCCCAGCATCAGGTTCTTTCCAGTGATTTGGCTCTTGGCCTCAGGTGACCAAGTATTGGCCCTTCAGATTCAGCATCAGTCTTTCTGTGAATAGTCAGGGTTAATTCCCTTCATGGTTGATTTCTTTGATCTCTCTGCTCTTCACAAGATTCTTCTCCAGCCCTAGAGTTGCAAGGCATTGGCATTGATGCTTTGAAGCTCAGTTCTTGTGTTCCCTCTCTCAGCTCCATACATGACTGTTGGTAATCAAGAGTTAGTATATTCAGATATTAGCCAGGAATGTCTTCACATTTTAATATGTTGAAAAAATTAGTCAAAGCTTTCATCTAAGGGACAGGGTCTTTTAGTTTCATGGCTGCAGTCCATGCCCTCAGTGGTGTTGTAGGTCAAGAAAACGAAATATTTCACTGATTTCACTTTCTCTTCATTGATGCGCTGGGAAATGATGGGACCAAATGCCACATTCTTAGTTTTTTGAATATGAGTATCATTCCAGGTTTTCCATTCTCCTCTTTCACCTTCATCAAGAGGCTTCTTAGTTCCTATAGTTCTTTTGTAATTTGGGTGATGTCATCTTGATAACTAAGGTTATTCATAACTCCCACATACATTTTATTTCAAGCTTGAGATCCATCTAGGATTTTATTTTTTTATGATGTTCTCTGCACAGAAGTTAAATAAGCAGGGTAACAAATATATAGTTTTGACATATTCCTTCCTGATTTTGAACCAGTTAGTTGTCCCATGTCCAATTCTAACTGTTATGCCTTGATTAGCTTACACATTTTCCAGGAGGTGTTCTGGTATTTTTATCTCTTTAAGAATTTTCCACAATTTGTTGTTGTTGTGTGTATGTTTCACAGTGTACACGTCATTAACAGGGACAATTAAGCAGATATAGATGATTTTATGGTATTCCCTTGCTTTTTCTATGATCCAGGAATCAAGTCATAATTATGATCAAATCACTAACTATACATGCCCTGTTTTTTGTTTTTTGTTTTTTGTCGTTGCTGTTGCTCTTTTCTCTCTTTATCAAGTAGTCAAATAACAACTGGTAGTTTCCTCTGAATTTGCCATATTACTTCTACAAGAATTAAATTATGCTCATGGTAGTCTCTGACCTGCAACACCCACTGAATGGAGTTAAGCTTCAAGATCCGAAATCTGGCATGTATACTCTGGGAAAATGTCAGGAACATTCAAAATATAGCTAGATATATTCAAGTGTTGATTTTTGAGCCAAATTATGCTATTATATTTTATGTGGAAAAGTTCTGCACTCCTTCATGCTGAGATCAACTCCTCATTAACAGAAATTTCCGTGTTGGGGTAGAAAAACAACAACAACAAAATGTGCTAGATTGCATGTCGGAACTCAAAGTAGTATCAATTACATGTGTAGGAATGGTACTTTCCATCAAATAGATTAATCCATGTCAACTAATGTTTCATGTTTTCTTATCAAGGAAAAAATGAATAACAAAGCTTGCCAGGTAAAACTGAGAAGTTCCAAGAAGGCAGAAATGTAGGAGAACGTGAAATACATCTCTCTCAATGAATGGATCACAAATAATACATCAATGCTGACCATAGTTCTCCCAGAGCATCAGACCAATACTAACAGAAGACCCTGATCACCAGAGTGGCCAATGTGGATATCAGATATACCTGGGTGGAAAGGAATTAAGATGGGAGAAGGAGGATGAGGGGAAGCAAGACAAAACCTCTGTCTTGTGGTGGGAGATGGAAAAGCAGGGAAGAGATTTCCAGCAAAAGGCACGCCCCTTCACTAAAGGGTAAACTACTTTGGACTGAAAGGAAGCAAGGTAAAACAGCTGATGACATATAATTTGTATAGAGAGAGAATCACACAGACAATGTGTATTGTGGCCCTACCTACCCCAAAGTGCAATACAGCTCAACCTGTGTGCATGGGGTCTGGAAGCTGGAACATGGGGTTTAGAAAGCACTCCTGGGAGAGGACTGCCATTGACTATGTGGACATGACATGATGGAAGAAGTACAAATAGTTGTGTAGCAGGGACTACCTATTGAGAATTCTCAAACTACTAAAGAGGCAGGACCTTACTTGCTGTGTCACACTCAGGAGGTAGAGATACTATTACAGCCCCTCCTCTTCCCACCTGTTAACATCTACTACAAGGCAATAGAAAAAGGCCAGCCAGAAGTATCACTCATGTTCCTACAACCTCAGAATAGAACAGGATCCCATTAAAGCCAAATATTTTCTGCCCATGGCTGCTGGCTCCTATTGATAATTGGCACCACCAGCTTCCAGCAGTCCATGCAGCTGTACTACCTCCTGTGCTCACCAAGACAGACCCCAGTGTTCCACAAGTGTCCCAGGACAGACTTCCTTGGTGACCACATGTAGAGGAAGGAAGAAAATTACATCTGAGACTCAGGAACAGAGCCATTATGGCAGTGGCTAGCATATCTTCCAACCAGTTGAGCATGCTGCAGCTTAAATACACATGATTAATGACACAGACCCCATGTCTATGGAATACATCAGAAGACAATAAGAGTTCAAACGAAAGAAAATGCCCAGGCTCAGGCAGCTGTAAGAATGCACAGGAGTTATAGCAGTTTTGAATCTGAACTGTCCCTAGGGAGATCCAGAGTCTAATTCTTTCCACCTTTGGAGAGCTTCCAAAAGAGATGTAATTGTCCTGTGACTTAAGTTGGGGAGGACACTGATTAGATGAAGCACTAGGGAATATGTATTATTCTTCTGATGCTTTGAATTCTTGTGTTGTCGGTGCACTATTTTTCTCAGTTGTAGGCTTCTATGTTCCTACACATTTATTTGGTCTTTAAAGATTATTTCAACCATTTTTTGATGTATATTTATATTTTTATTTTGTTTTCCTATTTTCTGTGCCTTTTGTTGCTGTTGCGTATCTTCATTTTTTAAATAGATGTGTATTTCTCTATTAACTGTGATATTCGGCTATTCTGTATGAGCTGCATGCGATCTTGTCAGATTTGCTTTCTTTATTCGTCAGTTGACACTATTCTGGTGTTGTTTTTTGCCTTGAGATTCATTTGATCAGTTTTCTTTCTGAATCTGCCGTCTTCTCTGTTGTGTTTATTGCTCGTGCTACTTTGGGTTTTGTTTGGTTTGGTTTCCTTGCCATTTAACTATGCTACTTTTTTATCTTCTCAATCACTTACTATGGTATTGTGGTTCTCTGAACAGAAGTTGGTCCTGATCTTCCAGCGTGTCAGCACTGAGACCAAGATCATGGGACACCAGGTACTTCCTGTATACAGTGAATATTAACTGGTGGCATTCTCCATGAAGGGCTCCTTTTTAATCTAAAATGCACTCCACCCAACTGCGTGAACAACCTAGAGCTGACGCCTCATGCCACACAACAAGCATGACAGAAACACAAACCAAATCATCGACAGATAGACTGGATAATGTCAGACTATCCCCATAGACACCTGCGAATGACACAAACAGACATGGTCCCACCGTTAGACAGGGAAGACTCAGCTGTAGACTCAAGAACATAGTTGTCATCTCTCCCACTCCAAAGCTCACACTAGCCACTTGATCAAACTTATCGACTAGGAGTAGAGGCTAGGACCAAGAACTATAACCCAGCAGTCTGGGAAGAAATGACTGTTAATACAGTAAGCAGGGAAATGTGAAGACAGAGAAATATGTTGTGGGTAAAGGGACATGGTAAATACTCAAAACATAATTAAGGAGGAAATGGGAAGGCACCCTGAAAAAGACTTGGGAGTAATGATAGTAAAGATGATCAAACATTCCAGAAATAGGAGGGAAAAATACAAGAAACATTTTTGAAGGACCTGGCAAAATGAATAAACAACGACAAGGAATTAACAACAGAAAAACTGGCATTGGTATACTATAGGCTAATACACATTCTTGTACTGCTGGAGACAACCCAACATTGGGAAGCAAATATTCTCCAATTTACAAGTGTAGTCTAACAAGAAATACAAGTGTTCAATGATACAACAGACTTGACAAGGTTATTTGGTACTTATAGGACATTTCATCCAAGCACAGCAGAATATACACTTTTCTAAAGTGGAAATCAAGTCTCTCCACAATAAATCACAAACTGGATCTCAAATCAAGCCTTGGTAAATTTAAGATAATGGAAATTGTATCAAGCATTTTTTTTTTTAACCACAATGCTATGATTTACATACCAGATTTTGGGGTGGGGGGGAGGGTTACTCTAAAATCTCAAATACACGTAGCTAACAAATACACCTCTACATGGCCAAGCAATCACTGATGAATTCAGAGAAAATAAAAGAATAAATTTAGTAGCAAATAATATTCAAAATATGATTATCCAAAACATATGCAGCATGCTAAAGCACTACAAGAGGAAGTTGATAAATACTACACATCTCAAGTGATCAACCTAACCTACGTTTGTGTGAAAACCCCCAAACTCATCCTAGGTAAATCTAAATCATTGAGAGAAAGAAGAACAAGCAGACAGATTTCCTAAAAGTGAATAGAAGGGAGAAAAGGATAAAAATCGGAGCAGAAATTAAAGAAAACATGATGATGAAAAAACAGCAAAAGTCAACATCACTAAGAAGAATCTCTTGGAGAGGAAAAAATATTTGGATAAATCATGAGCCAGACTTAACAAGAAAAAAAGAAAAAGAAAAAAAAAGGTCAAATACTTCAATCAGTAGAATTTGACATGAAAAATGAGACAATATAACTGATACCATAGAGATAACAAAGGATCAGAAGAGACTACAACAAACAATTATAAGTTAATAAAATTTAGAATCCGAAATCTATGGACAAACACTCAGAAATTCAAATAAGAAGAAACAGAAAATAAGAACACAGCTATTAGAAACAATAACTTTGAAACTGTGATGGAAAAAAAAAAAAATTCCAGGAAACAAAATTAAAGCCATATGGCTTCACAGAGAATTTTTTGAACCAGTCAGAGAACCACTAACAGATGAGCTTCTGAAACTCTTCCAAAATTCTAGAGAAGAAGGGAAGCCCACAAACTCATCCTACAAGTTCACCATCACCCTGATATCAACTGTAAGATAACACAGAAAAGGAAAATTAGAGGCCAATATCACATAGATGAACAGAGTCAAACATCGTTAACAAAATGTGACCAAAAAACCCGTCAAGCCCTTAAAAGGATTGAACCCCATTATTAAGTGGGGTTTATCCCAGATATGCAAACATTCTTCAGTAGCTGCATATCAATATATATTGAAGGATTAAAACTTTATAATCACCTAAATAGATGTTGAAAAACCTTTGACAGAATTTAACAAGTGTTTGTGATAGAAACTCCTGAAACTGACCATAGCAAAAACTACCTCAGCTTAGCAAAGGCACACAAATCAAAACTACAATGACGTATCACCTCATACCATTCCCAATGGCCATCGATAAAAGCAAATCTACAACAGGGGACTTCTTTGCTAGTCCAGTGGCTAAGACACCATGATCACAATGCAGGGATCCCAGATTTGATCCCTGGTCATGGAACTATATTCCATATGCAGTAACTGACATTTGTCGCAAGCAATAAAGAAGTAAATATATGTATATGTATGTATATATATACATATATATATATAAAATTGTATAATAATATATGAAGAAGATGGTGTAGAGAATAGGGAATCTTCCTGTCCTCCTTCACTATTGTCAGAAATGCAAATGAATGCTGCCAGGATGCCGAATATTATGAAAGTATTTTAGATAATTAAAAATAAAACTACCATCAGTTCAGTTCAGTTCAGTCGCTCAGTCGTGTCTGACTCTCTGCGACCCCATGAATTGCAGCACGCCAGGCCTCTCTGTCCATCACCAACTCCCGGAGTCTACCCAAACCCATGTTCATCGACTCGGTGATGCCATCCAACCATCTCATCCTCTGCGGTCCCCTTCTCCTCCCGCCGCCAATCCTACCCAGCATTAGGGTCTTTTCCAATGAGTCAACCCTTCGCATGAGGTGGCCGAAGTATTGGAGCTTCAGCTTCAACATCAGACCTTCCAATGAACACCCAGGATTGATCTCCTTTAGGATGGATTGATTGGATCTCCTTGCAGTCTCCAAGGGACTCTCAAGAGTCTTCTCCAACACCACAGTTCAAAAGCATCAACTCTGCGGCACTCAGCTTTCTTCATCATCCAACTCTCACATCCATACATGACCACTGGAAAAACCATAGCCTTGATTAGATGGACTTTTGTTGGCAAAGTAATGTCTCTGCTTTTAAACATGCTATCTAGGTTGACCATAACCTTCCTTCCAAGGAGTAAGCGTCTTTTAATTTCATGGCTGCAGTCACCATCAGCAGTGATTCTGGAGCCCAAAAAAGTAAAGTCTGACACTGTTTCCACTGTTTCCCCATCTATTTCCCATGAAGTGATGGGACCAGATGCCATGATCATAGTGTTTTGAACGTTGAGCTTTAAGCCAACTTTCTCACTCTCCTCCTTCACCTTCATCAAGAGGCTCTTTAGTTCTTCTTCACCTTCTGCCATAAGGGTGGTGTCATCTGCACATCTGAGGTTATTGATATTTCTCCCGGAAATCTTGATTCCAGCTTGTGTTTCTTCCAGCCCAGCGTTTCTCATGATGTACTCTGCATAGACGTTAAATATGCAGGGGGACAATATACAGCCTTGACGTACTCCTTTTCCTATTTGGAACCAGTCTGTTGTTCCATGTCCAGTTCGAACTGTTGCTTCCTGACCTGCATACAGGTTTCTCAAGAGACAGGTCAGATGGTCTGGTATTCCCATCTCTTTCAGAATTTTCCACAGTTTATTGTGATCCACACAGTCAAAGGCTTTGGCATAGTCAATAAAGCAGAAACAGATGTTTTTCTGGAACTCTCTTGCTTTTTCGATGATCCAGCGGATATTGGCAATTTGATCTCTGGTTCCTCTGCCTTTTCTAAAACCAGCTTGAACATCTGGAAGTTCATGGTTCACGTATTGCTGAAGCCTGGCTTGGGGAATTTTGAGCATTACTTTACTAGCGTGTGAGATGAGTGCAATTGTACGGTAGTTTGAGCATTCTTTGGCATTGCCTTTCTTTGGGATTGGAACGAAAACTGAGCTTTTCCAGTCCTGTGGCCACTGCTGAGTTTTCCAAATTTCCTGGCATATCGAGTGCAGCACTTTCACAGCATCACCTTTGAGGATTTGAAATAGCTCAACTGGAATTCCATCACCTCCACTAGCTCTGTTCGTAGTGATGCTTTCTAAGGCCCACTTAACTTCACATTCCAGGATGTCTGGCTCTAGGTGAGTGATCACACCATCGTGATTATCCGGGCCGTTAAGATCTTTTTCGTACAGTTCTTCTGTGTATTCTTGCCACCTCTTCTTAATAGCTTCTGCTTCTGTTAGGTCCATACCATTTCTGTCCTTTATCGAGCCTATCTTTCCATGAAATGTTCCTTTGGTATCTCTAATTTTCTTGAAGAGATCTCTAGTCTTTCCCAATCTGTTGTTTTCCTCTATTTCTTTGCACTGATCGCTGAGGAAGGCTTTCTTATCTCTCCTTGCTATTCTTTGGAACTCTGCATTCAGATGAGAATATCTTTCCTTTTCTCCTTTGCTTTTCGCTTCTCTTCTCTTCCCAGCTATCTGTAAGGCCTCCTCAGACAGCCATTTTCCTTTTTTGCATTTCTTTTCCATGGGGATTTTCTTGATCCTTGTCTCCTGTACAATGTCACAAACCTCTGTCCATAGTTCATCAGGCACTCTGTCCATCATGTCTAGTCCCTTAAATCTATTTGTCACTTCCACTGTATACTCATAAGGGATTTGATCTAGGTCATACCTGAATGGTCTAGTGGTTTTCTCTACTTTCTTCAATTTAAGTCTGAATTTGGCAATAAGCAGTTCATGATCTGAGCCACAGTCTGCTCCCGGTCTTGTTTTTGCTGACTGTATAGAGCTTCTCCATCTTTGGCTGCAAAGAATATAATCAATCTGATTTCGGTGTTGACCATCTGGTGATGTCCACGGGTAGAGTCTTCTCTTGTGTTGTTGGAATAGGGTGTTTGCTATTACCAGTGCGTTCTCGTGGCAAAACTCTATTAGCCTTTGCCCTGCTTCATTCTGTACTCCAAGGCCAAGCTTGCCTGTTACGCCAGGCGTTTCTTGACTTCCTACTTTTGCATTCCAGTCCCCTATAATGAAAAGGACATCTTTTTTGGGTGTTAGTTCTTGAAGGTCTTGTAGGTCTTCATAGAACCGTTCAACTTCAGCTTCTTTGGCGTTACTGGTCGGGGCATAGACTTGGATTACCGTGATATTGAATGGTTTGCCTTGGAAACAAACAGAGATCATTCTGTCGTTTTTGAGATTGCATCCAAGTACTGCATTTTGGACTCTTTTGTTGACCATGATGGCTACTCCATTTCTTCTAAGGGATTCTTGCCCACAGTAGTAGATATAGTAGTAGATATAATGGTCATCTGAATTAAATTCACCCATTCCAGTCCATGTTAGTTCGCTGATTCCTAGAATGTCGTCATTCACTTTTGCCATCTCCTGTTTGACCACTCAATTTGCCTTGATTCATGGACCTAACATTCCAGGTTCCTATGCAGTATTGCTCTTTACAGCATCCGACTTTGCGTCTATCACTAGTCACATCCACAGTTGGGTACCGTTTTTGCTTTGGCTCCATCCCATCATTCTTTCTGGAGTCATTTCTCCACTGATCTCCGTTAGCATATTGGGCACCTACTGACCTGGGGAGTTCATCTTTCGGTGTCCGATCTTTTTGCCTTTTCATACTGTTCATGGGGTTCTCAAGGCAAGAATACTGAAGTGGTTTGCCATGCCCTTCTCCAGTGGACCAATTCCTATCAGGTATAGGTACAGTCTGATATAGGTATAGGTATAGTCTGGTGTGTTCTACCCAGCAGGCCACACTGCCTCTCGTTTTTACCACTGGTCTTCCTACTTATTGCATGCCTGAAACAGAGTCTACCTCTGACCCTTGGACCACTAAAATTTGCCATGAAGCAAGCCACACACACATATTATAAGTGTTGGAAAGTGTCAGTTGCTCAGTGGTGTCCGATCTTGGCGACCCCATCGACCGGACCCCACCAGGCTCTTCTACCCGTGGAATTTTCCAGCCAAGAATACTGGAATGGGGAGACAGTTCCTTTTGCCAGGGGATCTTGACAAATTGAACCTGGGTCTCCCATGTTGCAGGCAGATATCTTACTGTCTGAGCCGTGCACATCAAGGACAATGAGAATACCAGGTATTTCACTGACTAGCCACCATACTCCAAGTCCAAGGTCCATGGTCCAATTGTCCTATTGAATAGTTCCTTTAATAGTTGGTACTAGTAATCCATGCTCTAAAGTCAAAGTGAAAGTTGCTCAGGCATGTCTGAGTCTTTGCAACCCCATGGACTCAGCAGGCCATGGAATCTTCTAGGCCAGAATACTGGTGTGGGTAGCCTATCCCGTCTTCAGCAGATCTTCCTGATCATCAAGGAATCAAACCGGGGTCTCCTCCATTGCAGGCGGATTCTTTACCAACTAAGCTATCAGAGAAGCCCAATCCGGGCAGTAAGGTCCACCTCTAAACTGCATGTCCTATTACAAAGTGATGCACAGATTCAAATATGTACGAGTAAGAAGGCTTCTGAGGAGCAAAATAATCAAGTGGTTGCTGTTGAAAATATCTATATATGAAAGAATTTAGAAGTTCCAGGGAGATGTCTTGATTATGAAGCTTGCAGGGAAAGGAAAAAAAAAAAGGAAGACAGAGCTTTGCAGGCCCACATTCATTCCATAATTCAGCTCCTACAGCTTAAATAGTACCTATTGCATACACTGTTCTCTGAAGCAGAAAAGGTTAAAGCCTAGAGTCTGGCAACTGGCAATCTGATCCAATTGATAATCTAATCCACAGACCTGGAGCTGACTACGGCACAAATCATGAACTCTATTATACTCTTTGCAGCCAAAGTTGGAGAAACTTCATAGAGTCAGCACAGAAAAGACTGGAAGCTCTCTGTGGCTCAGATCATGAACTCCTTATTACCAAATTCAGACTTAAATTGAAGAAAGTGGGGAACACCACTAGACCATTCAGGTATGACATAAATCAAATCTCTTATGATTATGCAGTGGAAGTAAGACACAAACTGAAGGGACTAGATCTGATAGACAGAGTGCCTGATGAACTATGGACGAAGCTTCATGACATTTTACAGGAGACATGGACCAAGACCATCCCAACAAGAAAAAAAAAATACAAAAAAGGAAAATGGTTGCCTGACGAGACTGTACAAAGAGCTGTGAAAAGCAAAGGAGAAAAGGAAATATATACCTGTTTGAATGCAGAATTCCAAAGAATAGCAAGGAGAGTTAAGAAAGCCTTCCTCAGTGATCAGTGCAAAGAAATAGAGGAAAACAATTGAATGGGAAAGACGAGATTTCTTCAAAAAATTAGAGATACCAAGGGAACATTTCATGCAAAAATGGGCTTGAAAAAGGACCAAAATGGTATGTACCTTACAGAAGCAAAATACGTTAATTAGTGGTGACAAGAATACACAGAACTGTACAAAACACCTTCATGACCCAGGTAGTCATCATGGTGTGATCACTCACCTAGAGACATGCATCCTGGAATGTGAAGCCAAGTGGGCCTTAGGAAGAGGCACTACGTACAAAGCTAGTGGTAATTATGGAATTCCATTTTTAAATCCTAAAAGATGATGCTGTGAAAGTTCTGCGCTCAATGTGTCAGCAAATTTGGAAAACTCAGAGGTGCCCACAGGACTGCAAATGATCAGTTTTCTTTCCAATCCCAAGGAAAGGCAATGCCAAAGAATACTCCTTGCTTGGACCTACAATAAACATCACACTACACTTGCTTTCACCACAGCTCACAGTCAGTTGTTTGACTTTACTGCACACAAGCAAGCACACCCAAGTTTTTTTGGTAAAAGTATTGACTTCTAAGAGTGTGTGCACTAAAGAGGGATACAATACTTTTATTTCAAGAACCAAGTAGACTTATTGATGTAATTTGTTTGTGTAAAATTTCTTGAGGAATGAAATTTTGCAAGTTTCATATTTGTGGTTTCTATTTAAGTAAGCAGCCTATATTTTAGGTTGATATAATTCACTTCATAGTAAAGTAAACACTGGCTGAGTGTTACCCTTTAATTGTTAGGAAACCAGTGATTGTGTGATGTCACTGCTGCTCAGATTGAGAAACAGTGATGATCTGTGAGGATCTAGAGAGATTAGCTTTGTAGTGTAGCCACACATCATTTGAATTTGCACTGTGTAAAATCAGACAAATTAGAAAAGTATCTGCAGAATGATTTGAAATGACACATAGTTTTTTCATAAATTCAAAGTGTGTTTCCTAAAGATGGATCAGTTGGTTCAGAAACCTGCGTTAGTTCTCCTTCATGATATCACACAATTACTGGGAACTTGGTCTTGAGGTCTCTGATTGAAGAAGATCCTTTTCAGGTTTTTTTTTTATATATATAAATTTATTTATTTTAGTTGGGGGCTAACTACTTTACAATATTGTAATAGTTTTTGCCACACATTGACTTGAACCAGCCATGGGCCCACATGCGTTCCCCCTCCTGGGCCTCCCACTCACCTCCCTCCCCATCCCATCCCTGCGGGCCATCCCACCGCCCCGGCCCTGAGCATCTGTCCCATGCATCTAACATGGAATGGTGTTCTGTTTCACATATGACAATATGCATGATTGAATGCTATTCTCCCAGAACGTCCCACCCTCACCTTCTCCCTCAGAGTCCATAAGATTGTTCTATGCATCTGTGTCTCTTATTCTGTCTCGCATATAGGGTTATCATTACCATCTTTCAAATTCCATATATATGCATTAGTATACTGTATTGGTGTTTTTCTTTCTGGCTTACTTCACTCTGTATAATGGGCTCCAGTTTCATCCATCTCAGTAGAACCGATTCAAATGTATTTTTTTAATGGCTGGGTAATATTTCATTGTGTATATGTACCACAGCTTCCTTATCCATTCGTCTGCTGATGGACATCCAGGTTGCTTCCATGTCCTGGCTATTGTAAACAGTGCTGCGATGAACATTGGGGTACACGTGTCTCTTTCAATTCTGGTTTCCTCGGTGTGTATGCCCAGCAGTGGGATTGCTGGGTCATATGGCAGTTCTATTCCCAGTTTTTTAAGGAATCTCCACACTGTTCTCCATAGTGGCTGTACTAGTTTGCATTCCCACCAACAGTGTAAGAGGGTTCCCTTTTCTCCACACCCTCTCCAGCATTTATTGCTTGTAAACTTTTGGATAGCAGCCATTCTGACTGGTGTGAAATGATACCCCGTTGTGGCTTTGATTTGCATTTCTCTAATAATGAGTGATGTTGAGCATCTTTTCATGTGTTTGTTAGCCATCTGTATGTCTTCTTTGGAGAACTGACTGTTTAGTTCTTTGGCCCATTTTTTGATTGGGTCGTTTATTTTTCTGGAATTCAGCTGCAGAAGTTGCTTGTATATTTTTGAGATTAATTGTTTATCTGTTGCTTCGTTTGCTATGATTTTCTCCCATTCTGAAGGCTGTCTTTTCACCTTGCTTATAGTTTCCTTTGTTGTGCAAAAGCTTTTCATTTTAATTAGGTCCCATTTGTTTATTTTTGCTTTTATTTCCAATATTCTGGGAGGTGAGTCATGGAGGATCCTGCTGTGATTTATGTCAGAGAGTGTTTTGCCTGTTTTCCTCTAGGAGTTTTATAGTTTCTGGTCTTTTGTTTAGATCTTTAATCCATTTTGAGTTTATTTTTGTGTATGGTGTTAGGAAGTGTTCTAGTTTCATTCTTTTACAGGTGGTTGACCAGTTTTCCGAGCACCACTTGTTAAAGAGATGGTCTTTTCTCCATTGTATATTCTTGCCTCCTTTATTGAAGATAAGGTGTCCATAGGTGCGTGGGTTTATCTCTGGGCTTTCTATTTTGTTCCATTTACCTATATTTCTATCTTTGTGCCAGTACCATACTGTCTTTATGACTGTGGCTTTGTAGTAGATCCTGAAGTCAGGCAGGTTGATTCCTCCAGTTCCATTCTACTTCCTCAAGATTGCTTTGGCTAGTCAAGGTTTCTTATATTTCCATACAAATTTTGAGATGATTTGTTCTAGTTCTGTGAAAAATACCATTGGTAGCTTGATAGGGATTGCATTGAATCTATAGATTGCTTTGGATAGTATACTCATTTTCACTATATTAATTCTTCCAATCCATGAACACGGTATATTTCTCCATCTGTTTGTGTCCTCTTTGATTTTTTTCATCAGTGTTTTATAGTTTTCTATATATAAGTCTTTTGTTTCTTTAGGTAGATATATTCCTAAGTATTTTATTCTTTTTGTTGAAATGGTGAATGGTATTGTTTCCTTAATTTCTCTTTCTGTTTTCTCATTATTGGAGTATAGGAATGCAAGGGATTTCTGTGTGTTAATTTTAAATCCTGCAACTTTACTATATTCATTGATTAACTCTATTAATTTTCTAGTAGGGTCTTTAGGGTTTTCTATGTAGAGGATCATGTCATCTGCAAACAATGAGAGTTTTAATTCTTCTTTTCCTATCTGTATTCCTTTTATTTCTTTTTCCGCTCTGATTGCTGTGGCCAAAACTTCCAAAACTATGTTGAATAGTAGTGGTGAAAGTGGGCATCCTTGCCTTGTTCCTGACTTTAGGGAAAATGCTTTCAGTTTTTCACCATTGAGGATAATATTTGCTGTGGGTTTGTCATATATAGCTTTTATTATGTTGAGGTATGTTCCTTCTATTCCTGCTTTCTGGAGGGTTTTTATCATAAATGGATGCTGAATTTTGTCAAAGGCTTTTTCTGCATCTATTGAGATAATCATATGGTTTTTATCTTTCAATTTTGTTAATGTGGCGTATTACATTGATTGATTTGCGGATGTTAAAAAAAAAACCTTGCATTCCTGGGATAAAGCCCACTTGGTCATGATGTATGATCTTTTTAATACGATGTTGGATTCTGTTTGCTAGAATGTTATTAAGGATCTTTGCATCTATGTTCATCAGTGATATTGGCCTGTAGTTTTCTTTTTTTGTGACATCTTTGTCTGGTTTTGGAATTAGGGTGATGGTGGCCTCATAGAATGAGTTTGGAAGTTTATCATCTTCTGCAATTTTCTGGAAGAGTTTGAGTAGGATGGGTGTTAGCTCTTGTCTAAATTTTTGGTAGAATTCCGCTGTGAAGCCGTCTGGTC
Organism: Giraffa tippelskirchi; assembly: GCF_054371585.1. Taxonomy (NCBI): domain Eukaryota; kingdom Metazoa; phylum Chordata; class Mammalia; order Artiodactyla; family Giraffidae; genus Giraffa; species Giraffa tippelskirchi. Next base: position 25,032,840 of record NC_137290.1, read on the forward strand.
GTGGGCTTTTGTTTGCTGGAAGATTTCTGATTACAGTTTCGATTTCCGTGCTTGTGATGGGTCTGTTAAGATCTTCTATTTCTTCCTGGTTCAGTTTTGGAAAGTTATACTTTTCTAAGAATTTGTCCATTTCTTCCAAGTTGTCCATTTCGTTGGCATATAGCTGTTGGTAGTAGTCGCTTATGATCCTTTGTATTTCTGTGGAGTCTGTTGTGATCTCTCCATTTTCATTTCTCATTTTGTTGATCTGATTCTTCTCCCTTTGTTTCTTGATGAGTCTGGCTAATGGCTTGTCAATTTTGTTTATCTTCTCGAAAAACCAGCTTTTAGTTTTGTTGATTTTTGCTATGGTCTCTTTTGTTTCTTTTGCATTTATTTCTGCCCTAATTTTTAAGATTTCTTTCCTTCTACTGACCCTGGGGTTCTTCCTTTCTTCCTTCTCTAGTTGCTTTAGATGTAGAGTTAGTTGATCTATTTGACTTTTTTCTTGTTTCTTGAGGTACACCTGCATTGCTATGAACCTTCCCCCCATAGGTTTTGGGTTGTCGTGTTTTCATCTTCATTCATTTCTATGCATAATTTGATTTCTTTTTTGATTTCTTCTGTGATTTGTTGGTTATTCAGAAGCGTGTTGTTTAGCCTCCATATGTTGGAATTTTTAATAGTTTTTTTTCCCCGTAATTGAGGTCTAATCTTACTGCATTGTGGTCAGAGATGATGGCTGGGATGATTTCAATTTTTTTTGAATTTACCAAGGCTAGATTTATGGCCCAGGATGTGATCTATCCTCGAGAAAGTTCTGTGTGCATTTGAGAAAAAGGTAAAATTGATTGTTTTGGGGTGGAAAGTCCTGTAAATATCAATTAAATCTAATTTGTCTATTGTATCATTGAAAGTTTGTGTTTCCTTGTTAATTTTCGGTTTAGTTGATCTATCCATATGTGTGAGTGGAGTATTAAAGTCTCCCACTATTATTGTGTTATTGTTAATTTCCCCTTTCATACTTGTTAGTATTTGCCTTATATATTGTGGTGCTCCAATGTTGGGTGCATATATATTTATGATTTTTACGTCTTCTTCTTGGATTGATCCTTTGATCTTTATGTAGTGTCCTTCTTTTTCCCTTTTCACAGCCTTTATTTTAAAGTCTATTTTATCTGAAATGAGTATTGCGACTCCTGTTTTCTTTTGGTCTCCGTTTGCATGAAATATGTTTTTCCATTCCTTCACTTTCAGCCTGTGTGTGTCCCTAGTTTTGAGGTGGGTCTCTTGTAGACAGCATATATAGGGGTCTTGTTTTTGTATCCATTCAGCAAGCCTTTGTCTTTTGGTTGGGGCGTTCAACCCATTTACATTTAAGGTAATTATTGATAAGCACGATCCCTTTGCCATTTACTTTGTTATTTTGAGTTCATGTTGAAACATTCTTTCTGTGTTTCCTGTTTAGAGAAGATCCTTTAGCATTTGTTGGAGAGCTGGTTTGGTGGTGCTGAATTCCCTCAGCTCTTGCTTGTCTGTAAAGCTTTTGAATTCTCCTTCATATCTGAATGAGATCCTTGCTGGGTTGTAGGTTATTCTCTTTCTTTACTTTAAGTATGTGCTGCCATTCCCTTCTAGCCTGAAGGGTTTTTATTGAAAGATCAGCTGTTATCCTTATGGGGATCCCCTTGTGTGTTATTTGTTGTTTTTCCCTTGCTGCTTTTAATATTTGTTCTTTGTGTTTGATCTTTGTTAATTTGATTAATATGTGTCTTGGGGTGTTTCGCCTTGGGTTTATCCTGTTTGGAACTCTCTGGGTTTCTTGGACTTCTGTGACTATTTCTTTCCTCATTTTAGGGAAATTTTCAACTATTATCTCCTCGAGTATTTTTTCACGGCCTTTCCTTTTATCTTCTTCTTCTGGGACTGCTATGATTCGAATGTTGGGGCGTTTCATATTGTCCCAGAGGTCCCTGAGGTTTTCCTCATTTCTTTTGATTCTTTTTTTCTTTTTTCCTCTCTGCTTCTTTTATTTCCATCATTCTATCTTCTACCTCACTTATCCTATCTTCTGCCTCCGTTATTCTACTGTTGGTTCCCTCCAGAGTGTCTTTTACCTCCTTTATTTCATTATTCATTATATATTGACTCCTTTTTATTTCTTCTAGGTCCTTGATAAACATTTCTTGCATCTTCTCAATCCTTGTCTCCAGGCTATTTATCTGTAACTCCATTTTGCTTTCAAGATTTTGGATCATTTTTATTATCATTATTCTAAATTCTTTTTCAGATAGATTCCCTATCTCCTCCTCTTTTGTTTGGTTTGGTGGGCATTTCTCATTTTCCTTTACTTGCTGAGTATTTCTCTGCCTTTTCATCTTGTTTAGATTGCTGTGTTAGGCGTGGCCTTTCTGTATTCTGGTAGTATGAAGTTCCTCTTCATTGTGGAGGTTCCTCACTGTGGGTGGGATTGGACAGGTGGCTTGTCAAGGCTTCCTGGTTGGGGGAGCTTGTGTCGGTGTTCTGGTGGGTGGAGCTGGATTTCTGCTCTCTAGAGTGCAATGGAGTGACCAGTATTGAGTTTTGAGATGTCTATGGATTTGGTGTGCCTCTAGGCAGCCTGTATATGGATGCTCAGGGCTATGTTCCTGCGTTGCTGGAGAATTTGCGTGGTATGTCCTGCTCTGGAACTTATTGGCTCTTGGCTGCAGCTTGATTTCAGTGTATATGTGGAGGCTATTGGACGGTGTCTTATTAATTAATGTTTCCCCTGGCTTTCAGTCTTATTCTTGCAGTAGCCTCAAGACTTCTCCATCCATACAGCATCAATAATAAAACTTTTAGGTTAATGGTGAAAAGATTCTCCACAGTGAGGGATACCCAGAAAGGTTCACCGAGTTACATGGAGAGATGAGGTGGTGGTGGTGGAGGGGGGGGGGGGGTTGAGGTGACCAGGAGGGGAAGAGGGGAATTCAAATGTGGAGAGAGCAATCTAGCCAGTAAACACTTCCCTCTGTGCTTTCCACAGTCTGTAACCCTCAGAGTGGTTCACAGAGATACATAGAGAGGGGGGAGGAAGGTAATAGAGGTGAGCATGAGTAGAAAGGGAGGAATCAAGAGGGGAGAGAGAGATCTGGGCAGTATCCTGTTCCTGAAGTGTTCTCCGGTACCCAGAACACCCTCAGAGATTCACAGAGTTGGGTTGAGAAGAGGAGGAGGGTGGGAGATAGAGGTTCCCTGGGGGAGAAGAAATAGCATCAATAGGGGGAGAGAGCAATCAGGCCAGTGATCACCCTCCTGAGTAAAAATGGGTGCTAAAGATTGGGTTCTTAAATGTACAAAATTGATATCAAATATGTAAAACAAAGATTAAAAATCTAGAGTAGATGTTAGACTCTTATAAAACTTACAATATAAAAAAAATAAAAAAGGAAACAGTGTAAAAATAAAATAAAACAGTAAAACAGTAAAAAAAAAAAAAGAAACAGTAAAAAAAGTAAAACGGGGAAAAAAAAACAGTGGAAAAAGAAAACACAAAATGTATAAGATATATGTATGCAGTTTGCTTCAAAAATAGGGTTGTTTTTTTTTTTCAAGTTAATAGTGGGTTATGAAAATGAAAGTTAAAGGTGTAATAGAAGACTTGAATAAAAAGGAAAGAAGAGAAAAAAATTTAAAAAAAAATTGATAATAGTAAAAATATATATATCCCGGACTTTCTCTGGAGCTGTTGTGAGCAGTGTGGGGTCTGCTCAGTTTCAGATAGATCCTTGTTCCTGCTTATACTTTTCAAGATCTATAGGTCCCTTTCAATGCAGTCGGTATTAACTACAGGGATTTTAATCTGTTGGCCTGTCACTTCCAAGGCGCTTCCCTCTGTTTATTTGGCTTCTGTTTGGAGGTCTCTTCAGTATCTAATTTCCGCCCTGCCACAAAGGGGTGGAGGTGGTCTCTTTAGGTTCGCTTGTTCAGTTGTGCTGTGGGGAGGGAGGAACACTGCAAAACTGGTGTGTGTGTGGCGAGCTCGCAGTGTCTCGGCCGCACTGGGTTCGCCCCCTGCTCACGGCGTGTGTGCTTTCCCCGTCTACCCTGCTCAGGCTTCAGGTTACTCGGCCGGGGAGTGGGCCCTGAGATACGTGCACTTCCCAGGTCTAAGCCGCTCAGGTTCAGGCTCCCGGTTACTCCACAAAGGCGCAGACTCGGTTTCCCCCGCGGCTTGTGCCGTTCCCGGTCGGAGCTGCTCAGGCGGCCAGGAGTTTGGCGAACGCACTCTCCCCTGTTGGGGCAGTGTGGCTTATCACCTCCCTGGTCCCCGCCTCGGTTTACCCGGGCGTCCGGCTCTGGTGTGCTTTGTGTCGGTTCTGGGAAGCTGGTCTCTGGCTGCGACCCTCCCGGTGGCTGTCGACCCTCCGGGATCTCAGGCAGTCTTTGCTTAGAAACTGGGAGCCTGTTTGCAGTTTGGTAGGGGGTGCCTTCTCTGCGGCCGAGTTTGCCCCTTTCCGACTCTGGCTGGCCCCGCCTGCCTGCTGTGTCTGGCGGGGGATGGGGCGGTCCACAGCCAGCTAGCTCTCCTCTGGTATGGCTCAGTCCTTTGTTCTGTGAGCGGGGCGGCAGAGCCTTAGAGTTGGGCTTTTCGCAGGATAGTTCTCTCTCTCTGGCTGTCCCGCAGTTTAGGTTGCTATCTCACATTAGCTCCCTCAGATTGCCCTCAGGGCACTCAGGCCCGGTCCTTACCCTAAGCAGTGCCGCCCCCTCCTCTCCATTCAGCCCCCACTTGCTGGTGGTGGATGATGCGAGCGTCTGGAGTTCTTTGCTGGGAGTTGCTTTAGGCACGTAATCTGTGGGTTTTATTTATTTTTTCTCCCAGTTACGTTGCCCTCCGAGATAAGAAATCTTCCCCCACACCCGCCGGTGAGAGGGTTTCCTGGTGCTTGGAAATTGCTCCTCTTTTACAACTCCCTCCCCGGGACGGGTCTCCGTCCCTAACTCTTTTGTCTCTCTTTTTATCTTTTATAATTTCTCCTATCTCATTTGAAGATAATGTGCTGTCTTTGTGGAAGCCTGATGTCCTCTGCCAGCGTTCAGAAGTAGTTTTGTGAAATTTGCTCAGCGTTCAGATGTTCTTTCAATAAATTTGTGGAGGAGAGAGTGGTCTCCCCGTCCTATTCCTCTGCCATCTTAGCCCCGCCTCCCTTTTCAGGTTTTGTCTGAAGAATTTGTGATAAAACAACCGTGTTACACATTTTCTATCTCTGATCCAGGTGAATCAGATGACTTGTTTTCACTCACATTTCCTCAAAAACGTTGGAATATAGTTGAAAGTGATCAGCTTAAATCTATTTGTTGGGGTGGGAGTGACCTTTCTATAGCGATCAATGAAAAGACGTCAAGAAAGAGCTCTTCACGATCAATGAAAAGACGGCAAGAAAGAGCTCTTGACTCTTTGCAACCCCATGGACTGTAGCCTACCAGAATTCTCCGTCTATGTGATTTTCCAGGCAAGAGTATTGGAGTGTGTTGCCAGTTCCTTCTCTAGGGAATCTTCCCGACCCAGGGATCAAACCCGGGTCTCCTACGTTGTCGTTAGCTGTTTTACTGTCTGAGCCACCAGGAAAGCCACTCACAAAATATCTAAAACCGATAATATGAAAAAATTAGTACAACAGCTTAAACTTTGGGGGTTTAGTAAAATGCGACAAACTTTTCAAAGATCTCCTTCACTAGCTGACTTCCTGGCAGGAAAAAAAAAAATCTCTGTTTTGAACATGGTATTCATATTTTTTTTCACTTAGTTGAGGAATGTATGAGATTAATCCGTGTGACTCAGTGAGTGTGTTAACATAGATACTTAAAACTGAGAAAACATGTTACAACCTTTGTTTCTTATTTTTTTTCCCTTTTCTTTTTTTTTTGTGTTGCTTTATATACTTTTTTTTATAAATTTATTTATTTTAGTTGGGGGCTAATTACTTTACAATATTGTAATAGTTTTTGCCATACATTGACATGAATCAGCCATGGGTTTACATGTGTTCCCCTTCCTGGACCCCCCACCCACCTCCCTCCCCATCCCATCCTTCTGGATCATCCCATTGCCCCGGCCCTGAGCCCTTGTCACATGCATCGAACATGGCATGGTGTTCTGTTTCACATATGATAATATACATGTTTCAATGCTATTCTCCCAGAACGTCCCACCCTCACCTTCTCCCTCAGAGTCCATAAGATTGTTCCATGCATATAGCTGGATATTAAAACATTTGATATTTCAAAAATTTCCTTGCAAGTTTCAAATAGACATAAATCCTGCAGCCACTGAAAGTGGAATTTACTCTAGATATACCACATGATTTTACTTGCGGAACACAGTAACTTCTAATATGTATGTATTTAAAAATGCTAATGGAGCTGTTTAGATGCTATTAACTTTGTATGCTTAAATGAATCAGTTTTATAGTTGAGCTATGCTTTTTTGTTTTACCGTGCTTTAAAAAGTCACTAAATTTTCATCCTGGTTTTTAGATACAGTTCTATCATAATCTGAATTTTAAACGAGTCTGTGCCCAGTTTTTTGTAAGAATGAAAAGAATACAGATGGCTAACAAACACATGAAAAGATGCTCAACATCACTCATTATTAGAGAAATGCAAATCAAAACCACAATGAGGTATCATTTCACACCAGTCAGAATGGCTGCTATCCAAAAGTCTACAAGCAATAACTGCTGGAGAGGGTGTGGAGAAAAGGGAACCCTCTTGCACTGTTGGTGGGAATGCAAACTAGTACAGCCACTATGGAGAACAGTGTGGAGATTCCTTAAAAAACTGGGAATAGAACTGCCATATGACCCAGCAATCCCACTGCTGGGCATATACACCGAGGAAACCAGAATTGAAAGAGACGCGTGTACCCCAATGTTCCTCGCAGCACTGTCTACAATAGCCAGGACATGGAAGCAACCTGGATGTCCATCAGCAGACGAATGGATAAGGAAGCTGTGGTACATATACACAATGGAATATTACTCAGCCATTAAAAAAATGCATTTGAATCGGTTCTACTGAGATGGATGAAACTGGAGCCCATTATACAGAGTGAAGTAACCCAGAAAGAAAAACACCAATACAGTATACTAATGCATATATATGGAATTGAAAGATGGTAACGAAAACCCTATATGCGAGACGGAATAAGAGACACAGATGCATAAAACAATTTTATGGACTCTGAGGGAGAAGGTGAGGGTGGGACGTTCTGGGAGAATAGCATTGAAACATGTATATTATCATATGTGAAACAGAACACCATTCCATGTTCGATGCATGATACAAGGGCTCAGGGCCAGGGCAATGGGATGACTCAGAGGGATGGGATGGGGAGGGAGGTGGGTGGGGGGTTCAGGAAGGGGAACTCATGTAAACCCATGGCTGATTCATGTCAGTGTATGGCAAAAACTATTACAATGTTGTAAAGTAATTAGCCACCAACTAAAATAAATAAATTTATATAAAAAAAGAATGAAAAGAATAAACTGGAATTAAAAATGTCTCTCCAGTATCTTCTTTAATACAGGATTACAAGAAGAAGCATGTTAAAGCAAGGGGCAATGTGGATTATCATAACTCTGCTTTTATTTCTGAAACTAGAGGAATGTATTTTCAGCTTGAACAAGTTTAAGTGTGCCTTTCATACTAAAACCTTCTACTAGCCAGATAACTGGTAATACAAGTGCCCCAAATCAAAGGGATTTTTCTTCTCTATCATTAATGTCAGTTGGGACACAAGCACAAACTGTGGTAGATGAACCTATGGTTTACAATCACTTGAACATTTTTCCATCAACACATAGCAGCTACATCCAACAAAAGATCATATTGAGAATTTTGCTACTATGACTACCTCTACTTCACAGTACCACATCTTATCGCCATGGCAGAGCAGTTGTTTTGGACTAATGGTTGAGATGTCTAACTTTTCCAGTTAGGTACAGAGATATGTGAGCCCTATATGATACTTTCTCTAAGCTGGAACATGCAGGCAATTCATGGTTCCCTGTGTCAATGACCGCTGATACATCTGCTGCCTCTCTTTCAAGGTTAACTCATCAACCATCTTCCTTATATGAAAATTATCCTAATTACAACCAATCTAACAAATACCTGTCAAATATGCAGGATAATGAAGAGTGAAATTAATGTTGGTACACGTTAACAAATTCCTACATCTCTTAACTGAACAATAAGGTATATGTTCATATTCATAGTTTTTTTTTATAAGAGTAAAATTAGACTTTCCTTCAATGTCTGACTATTGGACAATGCTTTAATATAAAGACTTCAGTTCAAGGAAACTTTTGATATGTATCCCATGCAAATTAAACCTAATCAATTTTAAAAAAAGGAAATTAAAGCAAAGGGAAAAGAAGTAATGGATAAAGTGACTTTTTTTTTTGTTTTTTTAGGGTGAATGTATTTTTTTCTTTTTTTTTTTTTTTTTCTTTTTTCTTTTTTTAATAAATTTATTTATTTTAGTTGGGGGCTAATTACTTTACAATATTGTAATAGTTTTTGCCATACATTGACATGAATCAGCCATGGGTTTACATGTGTTCCCCTTCCCGGACCCCCCACCCACCTCCCTCCCCATCCCATCCTTCTGGATCATCCCATTGCCCCGGCCCTGAGCCCTTGTCACATGCATCGAACATGGAATGGTGCTCTCTTTCACATATGACAATACACATGTCTCAATGCCATTCTCCCAGAACGTCCCACCCTCACCTTCTCCCTCAGAGTCCATAAAATTGTTCCATGCGTCTGTGTCTCTTATTCTGTCTCGCATATAGGGTTATCGTTACCATCTTTCAAATTCCATATATATGCATTAGTATACTGTATTGTTGTTTTTCTTTCTGGCTTACTTCACTCTGTATAATGGGCTCCAGTTTCATCCATCTCAGTAGAACCGATTCAAATGTATTTTTTATTAATAGCTGAGTAATATTCCATTGTGTATATGTACCACAGCTTTGAAACCATCCAGGCTGATCTGAATGGATATTAAAATTAGGATGATATGGGAGGAAGAACAGATACAAATCTAACTGAGGCAAGGCAAATGCACAATATATACTTTACTGCTGTCTCAGGTGCATCCTATTCTGTCACTTAAAATAAAAAGAAGTTAGACATGAGGTTGTCTCCATTAGAAACTATGTTTCACACTTGAAAATATAGGTGGTGTAGCCTGCTCAGTTATCATGATCAGGATAATAATATCAGAGAGAAGATGACAGAGTGAAAAATTGTAACAAAGCACAAAATAGGTATTTTACAAATGGTATTATAAAGGGTAAAAATATACGTGGTGTAGCCTGCTCAGTTATCATGATCAGGATAATAATATCAGAGAGAAGATGACAGAGTGAAAAATTGTAACAAAGCACAAAATAGGTATTTTACAAATGGTATTATAAACGGTCACTTTTACTCTTCTGTCTTTAATGCATACGTTTATAGCCTACCAAGAGGATTTCACCCTGTATTTCCAAACGCATATTTTGATGTTGCTTTCCTGTTCCTGCAAAGACAGACTTGCATCCTTCTGTGGAATGCAACATCTCAGCTTGGTTCAGATATTCTTGGACGACCTGATATCTGCTTGCCTTAGTAGCTCCACTAAGTTCCTCTTCCGTTGTCCTTCTGTAGCTATGAAAGGCAAACTATTTTCAGGCATGCTAAGTCTCTTCTCACAACTTTGCTTCAACCTTTTCTTGCAGTTGGAAGGCGAATGTGTTAGCCTTCCTACCAAAGTAAGCACAGATATCAGGCCTTCTATGTGTTTACCCACTTTTACTTATGTATCTTGCACATCAGCAAACATATACTTCCTGCCAAATGACGTATTTTAAGTACTTCCTGAATTAGCAATAGAGAAATGTAATAACCAATCAAAAGCTATATTCATTACTCAACAACATCCCATATCCTCCACTATTGCTATAATTGACCCTTATAATTGACTGAGAATTTTTATTTATGTGAAAGACAAACGAGGTAATTCAAATTATAAAATGATTGTATGCTCTCAGCAAATTTGCAGTCTATTAGAACCCATTCTAAGCGTGTTGTTTCAGCCTGCTCTTCCCTAAAATGCAATCGTAATTATACATAAATATTAAAAAAAATAAACATTCAGTTTAATATCTATCAAAGTCATGGAGAAAGCATGGCCCAAAATCAACGGCTGCTCCTTAATATATTGTGTGATGAAATATTCTGAGCAGAGTATCTGCTTGCTGGCATGTGCTATACAGACTCTTACGAACTCTATTTAGAACTGTGGGCAATCTCAACTTGTAGCCATTCCTTTAGACAGTGGTGGAAACATGGAGTCATGTCCATGTGTTTGTGTGCTACTCCACATAGGGCAACACCAAGTTAAGGTCATCATTCTCATTCTTCCAGCTAATTGACAGTGAGGCCTGGGGAATCTTTGTGTAGATAAGGGCACATTCACAGCAGCACATTTTTTTTTTTTCTTGCACTGAAAATTGTCTTTAAAATGCAGGTCAGAATACTATGCATTAGAGAATTAAGCATTTTGCAGCACATCTGAGTCACTGAAATTGGTGTCTTTAATTATCATTTCAAGCACTAAGTTAAAAGGCCTCAGGTTAGATTTCAGGCATCTTGATATGTAGGCAAATGTGCCTGCTTTGAGCACAATCAACATAAACGTGATTGCACCTTGTATTTCTTTGCCTTGTGCAGACTATTCCTTCTGACTCCCTTTCAGCTTCTTTTCATAGTCTACCTTGAGTGAAAGATCCTTCCCAAAGATAACAGGATTAATCTCCATAGACCTTTGGGATAGCCAGTAAAAGCCATGGCTATGGGCATCAAGACATCTCAAGTTGACAAACCTCTGTTTCTATCCACTCCTGAATATTATCAAATTGTGGCACATATTATCAAATTGTGCCTCAATCATCCCACCTAGGGAAACCTGGTTACATCCTCACATTTCATGACACATTAAAACTTTGATCTATTCTTATATGTCTTTATTTTGTCAGTGTTTACAATCCTGAAAAAGTTAAGAAAATATAGTTCAGTATATTAGTTAAACGTTGTGCATCATCTTCATTTTTTTTAAGTCTGGTGCATAAGATAGTAAAAGTGCAAAAGAGAATTTCTGGGATGAAACTGCAGAAATTTTGAGAGAAAGACAGATAACATGTCGGGTAAGATCAGAGGATGGAATTGGATGCTTAAAGTATAACAAGCAAATGGGTAAATCCACGACACAAAAGTCAGTGTAACTTCAATATTGTTTCCCAACAATATCATTTTTTTGTATCTTTTTTTTTTATAAATTTATTTATTTTAGTTGGGGGCTAATTACTTTATAATATCGTAATAGTTTTTTTCCATACATTGACATGAATCAGCCATGGGTTTACATGTGTTCCCCTTCCTGGACCCCCCACCCACCTCCCTCCCCATCCCATCCTTCTGGGTCATCCCATTGCCCCAGCCCTGAGCCCTTGTCACATGCATCGAACATGGAATGATGTTCTGTTTCACATATGATAATATACATGTTTCAATGCTATTCTCCCAGAACGTCCCACCCTCACCTTCCCCCTCAGAGTCCATAAGATTGTTCTATGCATCTGTGTCTCTTATTCTGTCTCGCATATAGGGTTATCGTTACCATCTTTCAAATTCCATATATATATGCATTAGTATACTGTATTGGTGTTTTTCTTTCTGGCTTACTTCACTCTGTATAATGGGCTCCAGTTTCATCCATCTCAGTAGAACCGATTCAAATGTATTTTTTTTTAATGGCTGAGTAATATTCCATTGTGTATATGTACCACAGCTTCCTTATCCATTCGTCTGCTGATGGACATCTAGGTTGCTTCCATGTCCTGGCTATTGTAGACAGTGCTGCGAGGAACATTGGGGTACACGCGTCTCTTTCAATTCTGGTTTCCTCGGTGTATATGCCCAGCAGTGGGATTGCTGGGTCATATGGCAGTTCTATTCCCAGTTTTTTAAGGAATCTCCACACTGTTCTCCATAGTGGCTGTACTAGTTTGCATTCCCACCAACAGTGCAAGAGGGTTCCCTTTTCTCCACACCCTCTCCAGCAGTTATTGCTTGTAGACTTTTGGATAGCAGCCATTCTGACTGGTGTGAAATGATACCTCATTGTGGTTTTGATTTGCATTTCTCTAATAATGAGTGGTGTTGAGCATCTTTTCATGTGTGTGTTAGCCATCTGTATGTCTTCTTTGGAGAAATTACCTACTCTCCATAATTTTTAACAGTAACTTCCTGGCTAGGAAGGGAGGGAATATCCCATTACATGGTGACCTGATTGAAAATCCACATATCTAATTAGCCTTCTCTGTTACTGCCATAATAGAGGGAGGCTGTTTTGTTATTGCCAGATAGTAGACATCTAACGTCCCACTCAACTTGTGCTTGGCTAACTATGAGAGTTCCAGAGTTTTTAGTTGAGTTTTACTGAAGTAGCTTGATCATTAACTAATTATTCTCAATCTTTTTAATTCACCCCTGTGAATAGAGAAAGTAGTCTTTTCTAAGGTCATTTCCTTTTGTATTCGATTTCCCTATTTGTATTTCTGGGTTAATCATTTTTTTCAGGGAAAAATCTGTAAAGTGGAAGTCAAAAAGAACACCCAGACATACACAAACACATTTTATTCCTATGCACATACACACTCACAAGCCCTGCCACACTCTTACATGCCCAAATCACAAATAACAGAAAAAAAAAAAGAAAGGAAATTGAGAATTCTTACTCAGGGACCCTTAATAATTCCAATTTCTCACTCTCTCTCTCTTTTTTCTTGAGCAAATGTTGGAAACTATTTTTGTAGTTAAATGATTTCACTCTAGTGACATCCTAAAGAAGAACACTTTAAAAGATGCATCTTTGTTCTACATCTCAGGGTATCTTAGAATATCTTGTATATAAGACTATTCTGTGATTGGTTACATAAAATGATATTGTTTAGTTCTTTGGCCCATTTTTTGATTGGGTCGTTTATTTTTCTGGAATTCAGCTGCAGAAGTTGCTTGTACATTTTTGAGATTAATTGTTTGTCTGTTGCTTCATTTGCTATTATTTTCTCCCATTCTGAAGGCTGTCTTTTCACCTTGTTTACAGTTTCCTTTGTTGTGCAAAAGCTTTTAATTTTAATTAGGTCCCATTTGTTTATTTTTGCTTTTATTTCCAATATTCTGGGAGGTGGGACATGGAGGATCCTGCTGTGATTTATGTCGGAGAGTGTTTTGCCTATGTTTTCCTCTAGGAGTTTTACCTTTCTTTCTTTTTTTTTCTGTTATTTGTGATTTGGGCATGTAAGAGTGTGGCAGGGCTTGTGAGTGTGTATGTGCATAGGAATAAAATGTGTTTGTGTATTTCTGGGTGTTCTTTTTGACTTCCACTTTACAGATTTTTCCCTGAAAAATATGATTAACCCAGAAATACAAATAGGGAAATCGAATACAAAAGGAAATGACCTTAGAAAAGACTACTTTCTCTATTCACAGGGGTGAACTAAAAAGATTGAGAATAATTAGTTAATGATCAAGCTACTTCAGTAAAACTCAACTAAAAACTCTGGAACTCTCATAGTTAGCCAAGCACAAGTTGAGTGGGACGTTAGATGTCTACTATCTGGCAATAACAAAACAGCCTCCCTCTATTATGGCAGTAACAGAGAAGGCTAATTAGATATGTGGATTTTCAATCAGGTCACCATGTAATGGGATATTCCCTCCCTTCCTAGCCAGGAAGTTACTGTTAAAAATTATGGAGAGTAGGTAATTTCTCCAAAGAAGACATACAGATGGCTAACACACACATGAAAAGATGCTCAACATCACTCATTATTAGAGAAATGCAAATCAAAACCACAATGAGGTATCATTTCACACCAGTCAGAATGGCTGCTATCCAAAAGTCTACAAGCAATAACTGCTGGAGAGGGTGTGGAGAAAAGGGAACCCTCTTGCACTGTTGGTGGGAATGCAAACTAGTACAGCCACTATGGAGAACAGTGTGGAGATTCCTTAAAAAACTGGGAATAGAACTGCCATATGACCCAGCAATCCCACTGCTGGGCATATACACCGAGGAAACCAGAATTGAAAGAGACGCGTGTACCCCAATGTTCCTCGCAGCACTGTCTACAATAGCCAGGACATGGAAGCAACCTAGATGTCCATCAGCAGACGAATGGATAAGGAAGCTGTGGTACATATACACAATGGAATATTACTCAGCCATTAAAAAAAATACATTTGAATCGGTTCTAATGAGATGGATGAAACTGGAGCCCATTATACAGAGTGAAGTAAGCCAGAAAGAAAAACACCAATACAGTATACTAATGCATATATATATGGAATTTGAAAGATGGTAACGATAACCCTATATGCGAGACAGAATAAGAGACACAGATGCATAGAACAATCTTATGGACTCTGAGGGGGAAGGTGAGGGTGGGACGTTCTGGGAGAATAGCATTGAAACATGTATATTATCATATGTGAAACAGAACACCATGCCATGTTCGATGCATGTGACAAGGGCTCAGGGCCGGGGCAATGGGATGACCCAGAAGGATGGGATGGGGAGGGAGGTGGGTGGGGGGTCCAGGAAGGGGAACACATGTAAACCCATGGCTGATTCATGTCAATGTATGGCAAAAACTATTACAATATTGTAAAGTAATTAGCCCCCAACTAAAATAAATAAATTTATAAAAAAAAGTATATAAAGCAACACAAAAAAAAAAAGAAAAGGGAAAAAAAATAAGAAACAAAGGTTGTAACATGTTTTCTCAGTTTTAAGTATCTATGTTAACACACTCACTGAGTCACACGGATTAATCTCATACATTCCTCAACTAAGTGAAAAAAAAATATGAATACCATGTTCAAAACAGAGATTTTTTTTTTTCCTGCCAGGAAGTCAGCTAGTGAAGGAGATCTTTGAAAAGTTTGTCGCATTTTACTAAACCCCCAAAGTTTAAGCTGTTGTACTAATTTTTTCATATTATCGGTTTTAGATATTTTGTGAGTGGCTTTCCTGGTGGCTCAGACAGTAAAACAGCTAACGACAACGTAGGAGACCCGGGTTTGATCCCTGGGTCGGGAAGATTCCCTAGAGAAGGAACTGGCAACACACTCCAATACTCTTGCCTGGAAAATCACATAGACGGAGAATTCTGGTAGGCTACAGTCCATGGGGTTGCAAAGAGTCAAGAGCTCTTTCTTGCCGTCTTTTCATTGATCGTGAAGAGCTCTTTCTTGACGTCTTTTCATTGATCGCTATAGAAAGGTCACTCCCACCCCAACAAATAGATTTAAGCTGATCACTTTCAACTATATTCCAACGTTTTTGAGGAAATGTGAGTGAAAACAAGTCATCTGATTCACCTGGATCAGAGATAGAAAATGTGTAACACGGTTGTTTTATCACAAATTCTTCAGACAAAACCTGAAAAGGGAGGCGGGGCTAAGATGGCAGAGGAATAGGACGGGGAGACCACTCTCTCCTCCACAAATTTATTGAAAGAACATCTGAACGCTGAGCAAATTTCACAAAACTACTTCTGAACGCTGGCAGAGGACATCAGGCTTCCACAAAGACAGCACATTATCTTCAAATGAGATAGGAGAAATTATAAAAGATAAAAAGAGAGACAAAAGAGTTAGGGACGGAGACCCGTCCCGGGGAGGGAGTTGTAAAAGAGGAGCAATTTCCAAGCACCAGGAAACCCTCTCACCGGCGGGTGTGGGGGAAGATTTCTTATCTCGGAGGGCAACGTAACTGGGAGAAAAAATAAATAAAACCCACAGATTACGTGCCTAAAGCAACTCCCAGCAAAGAACTCCAGACGCTCGCATCATCCACCACCAGCAAGTGGGGGCTGAATGGAGAGGAGGGGGCGGCACTGCTTAGGGTAAGGACCGGGCCTGAGTGCCCTGAGGGCAATCTGAGGGAGCTAATGTGAGATAGCAACCTAAACTGCGGGACAGCCAGAGAGAGAGAACTATCCTGCGAAAAGCCCAACTCTAAGGCTCTGCCGCCCCGCTCACAGAACAAAGGACTGAGCCATACCAGAGGAGAGCTAGCTGGCTGTGGACCGCCCCATCCCCCGCCAGACACAGCAGGCAGGCGGGGCCAGCCAGAGTCGGAAAGGGGCAAACTCGGCCGCAGAGAAGGCACCCCCTACCAAACTGCAAACAGGCTCCCAGTTTCTAAGCAAAGACTGCCTGAGATCCCGGAGGGTCGACAGCCACCGGGAGGGTCGCAGCCAGAGACCAGCTTCCCAGAACCGACACAAAGCACACCAGAGCCGGACGCCCGGGTAAACCGAGGCGGGGACCAGGGAGGTGATAAGCCACACTGCCCCAACAGGGGAGAGTGCGTTCGCCAAACTCCTGGCCGCCTGAGCAGCTCCGACCGGGAACGGCACAAGCCGCGGGGGAAACCGAGTCTGCGCCTTTGTGGAGTAACCGGGAGCCTGAACCTGAGCGGCTTAGACCTGGGAAGTGCACGTATCTCAGGGCCCACTCCCCGGCCGAGTAACCTGAAGCCTGAGCAGGGTAGACGGGGAAAGCACACACGCCGTGAGCAGGGGGCGAACCCAGTGCGGCCGAGACACTGCGAGCTCGCCACACACACACCAGTTTTGCAGTGTTCCTCCCTCCCCACAGCACAACTGAACAAGCGAACCTAAAGAGACCACCTCCACCCCTTTGTGGCAGGGCGGAAATTAGATACTGAAGAGACCTCCAAACAGAAGCCAAATAAACAGAGGGAAGCGCCTTGGAAGTGACAGGCCAACAGATTAAAATCCCTGTAGTTAATACCGACTGCATTGAAAGGGACCTATAGATCTTGAAAAGTATAAGCAGGAACAAGGATCTATCTGAAACTGAGCAGACCCCACACTGCTCACAACAGCTCCAGAGAAAGTCCGGGATATATATATATTTTTACTATTATCAATTTTTTTTTAAATTTTTTTCTCTTCTTTCCTTTTTATTCAAGTCTTCTATTACACCTTTAACTTTCATTTTCATAACCCACTATTAACTTGAAAAAAAAAAACAACCCTATTTTTGAAGCAAACTGCATACATATATCTTATACATTTTGTGTTTTCTTTTTCCACTGTTTTTTTTTCCCCGTTTTACTTTTTTTACTGTTTCTTTTTTTTTTTTTACTGTTTTACTGTTTTATTTTATTTTTACACTGTTTCCTTTTTTATTTTTTTTATATTGTAAGTTTTATAAGAGTCTAACATCTACTCTAGATTTTTAATCTTTGTTTTACATATTTGATATCAATTTTGTACATTTAAGAACCCAATCTTTAGCACCCATTTTTACTCAGGAGGGTGATCACTGGCCTGATTGCTCTCTCCCCCTATTGATGCTATTTCTTCTCCCCCAGGGAACCTCTATCTCCCACCCTCCTCCTCTTCTCAACCCAACTCTGTGAATCTCTGAGGGTGTTCTGGGTACCGGAGAACACTTCAGGAACAGGATACTGCCCAGATCTCTCTCTCCCCTCTTGATTCCTCCCTTTCTACTCATGCTCACCTCTATTACCTTCCTCCCCCCTCTCTATGTATCTCTGTGAACCACTCTGAGGGTTACAGACTGTGGAAAGCACAGAGGGAAGTGTTTACTGGCTAGATTGCTCTCTCCACATTTGAATTCCCCTCTTCCCCTCCTGGTCACCTCAACCCCCCCCCCCTCCACCACCACCACCTCATCTCTCCATGTAACTCGGTGAACCTTTCTGGGTATCCCTCACTGTGGAGAATCTTTTCACCATTAACCTAAAAGTTTTATTATTGATGCTGTATGGATGGAGAAGTCTTGAGGCTACTGCAAGAATAAGACTGAAAGCCAGGGGAAACATTAATTAATAAGACACCGTCCAATAGCCTCCACATATACACTGAAATCAAGCTGCAGCCAAGAGCCAATAAGTTCCAGAGCAGGACATACCACGCAAATTCTCCAGCAACGCAGGAACATAGCCCTGAGCATCCATATACAGGCTGCCTAGAGGCACACCAAATCCATAGACATCTCAAAACTCAATACTGGTCACTCCATTGCACTCTAGAGAGCAGAAATCCAGCTCCACCCACCAGAACACCGACACAAGCTCCCCCAACCAGGAAGCCTTGACAAGCCACCTGTCCAATCCCACCCACAGTGAGGAACCTCCACAATGAAGAGGAACTTCATACTACCAGAATACAGAAAGGCCACGCCTAACACAGCAATCTAAACAAGATGAAAAGGCAGAGAAATACTCAGCAAGTAAAGGAAAATGAGAAATGCCCACCAAACCAAACAAAAGAGGAGGAGATAGGGAATCTATCTGAAAAAGAATTTAGAATAATGATAATAAAAATGATCCAAAATCTTGAAAGCAAAATGGAGTTACAGATAAATAGCCTGGAGACAAGGATTGAGAAGATGCAAGAAATGTTTATCAAGGACCTAGAAGAAATAAAAAGGAGTCAATATATAATGAATAATGAAATAAAGGAGGTAAAAGACACTCTGGAGGGAACCAACAGTAGAATAACGGAGGCAGAAGATAGGATAAGTGAGGTAGAAGATAGAATGATGGAAATAAAAGAAGCAGAGAGGAAAAAAGAAAAAAAGAATCAAAAGAAATGAGGAAAACCTCAGGGACCTCTGGGACAATATGAAACGCCCCAACATTCGAATCATAGCAGTCCCAGAAGAAGAAGATAAAAGGAAAGGCCGTGAAAAAATACTCGAGGAGATAATAGTTGAAAATTTCCCTAAAATGAGGAAAGAAATAGTCACAGAAGTCCAAGAAACCCAGAGAGTTCCAAACAGGATAAACCCAAGGCGAAACACCCCAAGACACATATTAATCAAATTAACAAAGATCAAACACAAAGAACAAATATTAAAAGCAGCAAGGGAAAAACAACAAATAACACACAAGGGGATCCCCATAAGGATAACAGCTGATCTTTCAATAAAAACCCTTCAGGCTAGAAGGGAATGGCAGCACATACTTAAAGTAAAGAAAGAGAATAACCTACAACCCAGCAAGGATCTCATTCAGATATGAAGGAGAATTCAAAAGCTTTACAGACAAGCAAGAGCTGAGGGAATTCAGCACCACCAAACCAGCTCTCCAACAAATGCTAAAGGATCTTCTCTAAACAGGAAACACAGAAAGAATGTTTCAACATGAACTCAAAATAACAAAGTAAATGGCAAAGGGATCGTGCTTATCAATAATTACCTTAAATGTAAATGGGTTGAACGCCCCAACCAAAAGACAAAGGCTTGCTGAATGGATACAAAAACAAGACCCCTATATATGCTGTCTACAAGAGACCCACCTCAAAACTAGGGACACACACAGGCTGAAAGTGAAGGAATGGAAAAACATATTTCATGCAAACGGAGACCAAAAGAAAACAGGAGTCGCAATACTCATTTCAGATAAAATAGACTTTAAAATAAAGGCTGTGAAAAGGGAAAAAGAAGGACACTACATAAAGATCAAAGGATCAATCCAAGAAGAAGACGTAAAAATCATAAATATATATGCACCCAACATTGGAGCACCACAATATATAAGGCAAATACTAACAAGTATGAAAGGGGAAATTAACAATAACACAATAATAGTGGGAGACTTTAATACTCCACTCACACATATGGATAGATCAACTAAACCGAAAATTAACAAGGAAACACAAACTTTCAATGATACAATAGACAAATTAGATTTAATTGATATTTACAGGACTTTCCACCCCAAAACAATCAATTTTACCTTTTTCTCAAATGCACACAGAACTTTCTCGAGGATAGATCACATCCTGGGCCATAAATCTAGCCTTGGTAAATTCAAAAAAAATTGAAATCATCCCAGCCATCATCTCTGACCACAATGCAGTAAGATTAGACCTCAATTACGGGGAAAAAAAACTATTAAAAATTCCAACATATGGAGGCTAAACAACACGCTTCTGAATAACCAACAAATCACAGAAGAAATCAAAAAAGAAATCAAATTATGCATAGAAATGAATGAAGATGAAAACACGACAACCCAAAACCTATGGGGGGAAGGTTCATAGCAATGCAGGTGTACCTCAAGAAACAAGAAAAAAGTCAAATAGATCAACTAACTCTACATCTAAAGCAACTAGAGAAGGAAGAAAGGAAGAACCCCAGGGTCAGTAGAAGGAAAGAAATCTTAAAAATTAGGGCAGAAATAAATGCAAAAGAAACAAAAGAGACCATAGCAAAAATCAACAAAACTAAAAGCTGGTTTTTCGAGAAGATAAACAAAATTGACAAGCCATTAGCCAGACTCATCAAGAAACAAAGGGAGAAGAATCAGATCAACAAAATGAGAAATGAAAATGGAGAGATCACAACAGACTCCACAGAAATACAAAGGATCATAAGCGACTACTACCAACAGCTATATGCCAACGAAATGGACAACTTGGAAGAAATGGACAAATTCTTAGAAAAGTATAACTTTCCAAAACTGAACCAGGAAGAAATAGAAGATCTTAACAGACCCATCACAAGCACGGAAATCGAAACTGTAATCAGAAATCTTCCAGCAAACAAAAGCCCACGACCAGACGGCTTCACAGCGGAATTCTACCAAAAATTTAGACAAGAGCTAACACCCATCCTACTCAAACTCTTCCAGAAAATTGCAGAAGATGATAAACTTCCAAACTCATTCTATGAGGCCACCATCACCCTAATTCCAAAACCAGACAAAGATGTCACAAAAAAAGAAAACTACAGGCCAATATCACTGATGAACATAGATGCAAAGATCCTTAATAACATTCTAGCAAACAGAATCCAACATCGTATTAAAAAGATCATACATCATGACCAAGTGGGCTTTATCCCAGGAATGCAAGGTTTTTTTTTTAACATCCGCAAATCAATCAATGTAATACGCCACATTAACAAAATTGAAAGATAAAAACCATATGATTATCTCAATAGATGCAGAAAAAGCCTTTGACAAAATTCAGCATCCATTTATGATAAAAACCCTCCAGAAAGCAGGAATAGAAGGAACATACCTCAACATAATAAAAGCTATATATGACAAACCCACAGCAAATATTATCCTCAATGGTGAAAAACTGAAAGCATTTTCCCTAAAGTCAGGAACAAGGCAAGGATGCCCACTTTCACCACTACTATTCAACATAGTTTTGGAAGTTTTGGCCACAGCAATCAGAGCGGAAAAAGAAATAAAAGGAATACAGATAGGAAAAGAAGAATTAAAACTCTCATTGTTTGCAGATGACATGATCCTCTACATAGAAAACCCTAAAGACCCTACTAGAAAATTAATAGAGTTAATCAATGAATATAGTAAAGTTGCAGGATTTAAAATTAACACACAGAAATCCCTTGCATTCCTATACTCCAATAATGAGAAAACAGAAAGAGAAATTAAGGAAACAATACCATTCACCATTTCAACAAAAAGAATAAAATACATAGGAATATATCTACCTAAAGAAACAAAAGACTTATATATAGAAAACTATAAAACACTGATGAAAAAAATCAAAGAGGACACAAACAGATGGAGAAATATACCGTGTTCATGGATTGGAAGAATTAATATAGTGAAAATGAGTATACTATCCAAAGCAATCTATAGATTCAATGCAATCCCTATCAAGCTACCAATGGTATTTTTCACAGAACTAGAACAAATCATCTCAAAATTTGTATGGAAATATAAGAAACCTTGACTAGCCAAAGCAATCTTGAGGAAGTAGAATGGAACTGGAGGAATCAACCTGCCTGACTTCAGGATCTACTACAAAGCCACAGTCATAAAGACAGTATGGTACTGGCACAAAGATAGAAATATAGGTAAATGGAACAAAATAGAAAGCCCAGAGATAAACCCACGCACCTATGGACACCTTATCTTCAATAAAGGAGGCAAGAATATACAATGGAGAAAAGACCATCTCTTTAACAAGTGGTGCTCGGAAAACTGGTCAACCACCTGTAAAAGAATGAAACTAGAACACTTCCTAACACCATACACAAAAATAAACTCAAAATGGATTAAAGATCTAAACAAAAGACCAGAAACTATAAAACTCCTAGAGGAAAACAGGCAAAACACTCTCTGACATAAATCACAGCAGGATCCTCCATGACTCACCTCCCAGAATATTGGAAATAAAAGCAAAAATAAACAAATGGGACCTAATTAAAATGAAAAGCTTTTGCACAACAAAGGAAACTATAAGCAAGGTGAAAAGACAGCCTTCAGAATGGGAGAAAATCATAGCAAACGAAGCAACAGATAAACAATTAATCTCAAAAATATACAAGCAACTTCTGCAGCTGAATTCCAGAAAAATAAACGACCCAATCAAAAAATGGGCCAAAGAACTAAACAGTCAGTTCTCCAAAGAAGACATACAGATGGCTAACAAACACATGAAAAGATGCTCAACATCACTCATTATTAGAGAAATGCAAATCAAAGCCACAACGGGGTATCATTTCACACCAGTCAGAATGGCTGCTATCCAAAAGTTTACAAGCAATAAATGCTGGAGAGGGTGTGGAGAAAAGGGAACCCTCTTACACTGTTGGTGGGAATGCAAACTAGTACAGCCACTATGGAGAACAGTGTGGAGATTCCTTAAAAAACTGGGAATAGAACTGCCATATGACCCAGCAATCCCACTGCTGGGCATACACACCGAGGAAACCAGAATTGAAAGAGACACGTGTACCCCAATGTTCATCGCAGCACTGTTTACAATAGCCAGGACATGGAAGCAACCTGGATGTCCATCAGCAGACGAATGGATAAGGAAGCTGTGGTACATATACACAATGAAATATTACCCAGCCATTAAAAAAATACATTTGAATCGGTTCTACTGAGATGGATGAAACTGGAGCCCATTATACAGAGTGAAGTAAGCCAGAAAGAAAAACACCAATACAGTATACTAATGCATATATATGGAATTTGAAAGATGGTAATGATAACCCTATATGCGAGACAGAATAAGAGACACAGATGCATAGAACAATCTTATGGACTCTGAGGGAGAAGGTGAGGGTGGGACGTTCTGGGAGAATAGCATTCAATCATGCATATTGTCATATGTGAAACAGAACACCATTCCATGTTAGATGCATGGGACAGATGCTCAGGGCCGGGGCGGTGGGATGGCCCGCAGGGATGGGATGGGGAGGGAGGTGAGTGGGAGGCCCAGGAGGGGGAACGCATGTGGGCCCATGGCTGGTTCAAGTCAATGTGTGGCAAAAACTATTACAATATTGTAAAGTAGTTAGCCCCCAACTAAAATAAATAAATTTATATATATAAAAAAAAAACCTGAAAAGGATCTTCTTCAATCAGAGACCTCAAGACCAAGTTCCCAGTAATTGTGTGATATCATGAAGGAGAACTAACGCAGGTTTCTGAACCAACTGATCCATCTTTAGGAAACACACTTTGAATTTATGAAAAAACTATGTGTCATTTCAAATCATTCTGCAGATACTTTTCTAATTTGTCTGATTTTACACAGTGCAAATTCAAATGATGTGTGGCTACACTACAAAGCTAATCTCTCTAGATCCTCACAGATCATCACTGTTTCTCAATCTGAGCAGCAGTGACATCACACAATCACTGGTTTCCTAACAATTAAAGGGTAACACTCAGCCAGTGTTTACTTTACTATGAAGTGAATTATATCAACCTAAAATATAGGCTGCTTACTTAAATAGAAACCACAAATATGAAACTTGCAAAATTTCATTCCTCAAGAAATTTTACACAAACAAATTACATCAATAAGTCTACTTGGTTCTTGAAATAAAAGTATTGTATCCCTCTTTAGTGCACACACTCTTAGAAGTCAATACTTTTACCAAAAAAACTTGGGTGTGCTTGCTTGTGTGCAGTAAAGTCAAACAACTGACTGTGAGCTGTGGTGAAAGCAAGTGTAGTGTGATGTTTATTGTAGGTCCAAGCAAGGAGTATTCTTTGGCATTGCCTTTCCTTGGGATTGGAAAGAAAACTGATCATTTGCAGTCCTGTGGGCACCTCTGAGTTTTCCAAATTTGCTGACACATTGAGCGCAGAACTTTCACAGCATCATCTTTTAGGATTTAAAAATGGAATTCCATAATTACCACTAGCTTTGTACGTAGTGCCTCTTCCTAAGGCCCACTTGGCTTCACATTCCAGGATGCATGTCTCTAGGTGAGTGATCACACCATGATGACTACCTGGGTCATGAAGGTGTTTTGTACAGTTCTGTGTATTCTTGTCACCACTAATTAACGTATTTTGCTTCTGTAAGGTACATACCATTTTGGTCCTTTTTCAAGCCCATTTTTGCATGAAATGTTCCCTTGGTATCTCTAATTTTTTGAAGAAATCTCGTCTTTCCCATTCAATTGTTTTCCTCTATTTCTTTGCACTGATCACTGAGGAAGGCTTTCTTAACTCTCCTTGCTATTCTTTGGAATTCTGCATTCAAACAGGTATATATTTCCTTTTCTCCTTTGCTTTTCACAGCTCTTTGTACAGTCTCGTCAGGCAACCATTTTCCTTTTTTGTATTTTTTTTTTCTTGTTGGGATGGTCTTGGTCCATGTCTCCTGTAAAATGTCATGAAGCTTCGTCCATAGTTCATCAGGCACTCTGTCTATCAGATCTAGTCCCTTCAGTTTGTGTCTTACTTCCACTGCATAATCATAAGAGATTTGATTTATGTCATACCTGAATGGTCTAGTGGTGTTCCCCACTTTCTTCAATTTAAGTCTGAATTTGGTAATAAGGAGTTCATGATCTGAGCCACAGAGAGCTTCCAGTCTTTTCTGTGCTGACTCTATGAAGTTTCTCCAACTTTGGCTGCAAAGAGTATAATAGAGTTCATGATTTGTGCCGTAGTCAGCTCCAGGTCTGTGGATTAGATTATCAATTGGATCAGATTGCCAGTTGCCAGACTCTAGGCTTTAACCTTTTCTGCTTCAAGGAACAGTGTATGCAATAGGTACTATTTAAGCTGTAGGAGCTGAATTATGGAATGAATGTGGGCCTGCAAAGCTCTGTCTTCCTTTTTTTTTTTTCCTTTCCCTGCAAGCTTCATAATCAAGACATCTCCCTGGAACTTCTAAATTCTTTCATATATAGATATTTTCAATAGCAACCACTTGATTATTTTGCTCCTCAGAAGCCTTCTTACTCGTACATATTTGAATCTGTGCATCACTTTGTAATAGGACATGCAGTTTAGAGGTGGACCTTACTGCCCGGATTGGGCTTCTCTGATAGCTTAGTTGGTAAAGAATCCGCCTGCAATGGAGGAGACCCCGGTTCGATTCCTTGATGATCAGGAAGATCTGCTGAAGACGGGATAGGCTACCCACACCAGTATTCTGGCCTAGAAGATTCCATGGCCTGCTGAGTCCATGGGGTTGCAAAGACTCAGACATGCCTGAGCAACTTTCACTTTGACTTTAGAGCATGGATTACTAGTACCAACTATTAAAGGAACTATTCAATAGGACAATTGGACCATGGACCTTGGACTTGGAGTATGGTGGCTAGTCAGTGAAATACCTGGTATTCTCATTGTCCTTGATGTGCACGGCTCAGACAGTAAGATATCTGCCTGCAACATGGGAGACCCAGGTTCAATTTGTCAAGATCCCCTGGCAAAAGGAACTGTCTCCCCATTCCAGTATTCTTGGCTGGAAAATTCCACGGGTAGAAGAGCCTGGTGGGGTCCGGTCGATGGGGTCGCCAAGATCGGACACCACTGAGCAACTGACACTTTCCAACACTTATAATATGTGTGTGTGGCTTGCTTCATGGCAAATTTTAGTGGTCCAAGGGTCAGAGGTAGACTCTGTTTCAGGCATGCAATAAGTAGGAAGACCAGTGGTAAAAACGAGAGGCAGTGTGGCCTGCTGGGTAGAACACACCAGACTATACCTATACCTATATCAGACTGTACCTATACCTGATAGGAATTGGTCCACTGGAGAAGGGCATGGCAAACCACTTCAGTATTCTTGCCTTGAGAACCCCATGAACAGTATGAAAAGGCAAAAAGATCGGACACCGAAAGATGAACTCCCCAGGTCAGTAGGTGCCCAATATGCTAACGGAGATCAGTGGAGAAATGACTCCAGAAAGAATGATGGGATGGAGCCAAAGCAAAAACGGTACCCAACTGTGGATGTGACTAGTGATAGACGCAAAGTCGGATGCTGTAAAGAGCAATACTGCATAGGAACCTGGAATGTTAGGTCCATGAATCAAGGCAAATTGAGTGGTCAAACAGGAGATGGCAAAAGTGAATGACGACATTCTAGGAATCAGCGAACTAACATGGACTGGAATGGGTGAATTTAATTCAGATGACCATTATATCTACTACTATATCTACTACTGTGGGCAAGAATCCCTTAGAAGAAATGGAGTAGCCATCATGGTCAACAAAAGAGTCCAAAATGCAGTACTTGGATGCAATCTCAAAAACGACAGAATGATCTCTGTTTGTTTCCAAGGCAAACCATTCAATATCACGGTAATCCAAGTCTATGCCCCGACCAGTAACGCCAAAGAAGCTGAAGTTGAACGGTTCTATGAAGACCTACAAGACCTTCAAGAACTAACACCCAAAAAAGATGTCCTTTTCATTATAGGGGACTGGAATGCAAAAGTAGGAAGTCAAGAAACGCCTGGCGTAACAGGCAAGCTTGGCCTTGGAGTACAGAATGAAGCAGGGCAAAGGCTAATAGAGTTTTGCCACGAGAACGCACTGGTAATAGCAAACACCCTATTCCAACAACACAAGAGAAGACTCTACCCGTGGACATCACCAGATGGTCAACACCGAAATCAGATTGATTATATTCTTTGCAGCCAAAGATGGAGAAGCTCTATACAGTCAGCAAAAACAAGACCGGGAGCAGACTGTGGCTCAGATCATGAACTGCTTATTGCCAAATTCAGACTTAAATTGAAGAAAGTAGAGAAAACCACTAGACCATTCAGGTATGACCTAGATCAAATCCCTTATGAGTATACAGTGGAAGTGACAAATAGATTTAAGGGACTAGACATGATGGACAGAGTGCCTGATGAACTATGGACAGAGGTTTGTGACATTGTACAGGAGACAAGGATCAAGAAAATCCCCATGGAAAAGAAATGCAAAAAAGGAAAATGGCTGTCTGAGGAGGCCTTACAGATAGCTGGGAAGAGAAGAGAAGCGAAAAGCAAAGGAGAAAAGGAAAGATATTCTCATCTGAATGCAGAGTTCCAAAGAATAGCAAGGAGAGATAAGAAAGCCTTCCTCAGCGATCAGTGCAAAGAAATAGAGGAAAACAACAGATTGGGAAAGACTAGAGATCTCTTCAAGAAAATTAGAGATACCAAAGGAACATTTCATGGAAAGATAGGCTCGATAAAGGACAGAAATGGTATGGACCTAACAGAAGCAGAAGCTATTAAGAAGAGGTGGCAAGAATACACAGAAGAACTGTACGAAAAAGATCTTAACGGCCCGGATAATCACGATGGTGTGATCACTCACCTAGAGCCAGACATCCTGGAATGTGAAGTTAAGTGGGCCTTAGAAAGCATCACTACGAACAGAGCTAGTGGAGGTGATGGAATTCCAGTTGAGCTATTTCAAATCCTCAAAGGTGATGCTGTGAAAGTGCTGCACTCGATATGCCAGGAAATTTGGAAAACTCAGCAGTGGCCACAGGACTGGAAAAGCTCAGTTTTCGTTCCAATCCCAAAGAAAGGCAATGCCAAAGAATGCTCAAACTACCGTACAATTGCACTCATCTCACACGCTAGTAAAGTAATGCTCAAAATTCCCCAAGCCAGGCTTCAGCAATACGTGAACCATGAACTTCCAGATGTTCAAGCTGGTTTTAGAAAAGGCAGAGGAACCAGAGATCAAATTGCCAATATCCGCTGGATCATCGAAAAAGCAAGAGAGTTCCAGAAAAACATCTGTTTCTGCTTTATTGACTATGCCAAAGCCTTTGACTGTGTGGATCACAATAAACTGTGGAAAATTCTGAAAGAGATGGGAATACCAGACCATCTGACCTGTCTCTTGAGAAACCTGTATGCAGGTCAGGAAGCAACAGTTCGAACTGGACATGGAACAACAGACTGGTTCCAAATAGGAAAAGGAGTACGTCAAGGCTGTATATTGTCCCCCTGCATATTTAACGTCTATGCAGAGTACATCATGAGAAACGCTGGGCTGGAAGAAACACAAGCTGGAATCAAGATTTCCGGGAGAAATATCAATAACCTCAGATGTGCAGATGACACCACCCTTATGGCAGAAGGTGAAGAAGAACTAAAGAGCCTCTTGATGAAGGTGAAGGAGGAGAGTGAGAAAGTTGGCTTAAAGCTCAACGTTCAAAACACTATGATCATGGCATCTGGTCCCATCACTTCATGGGAAATAGATGGGGAAACAGTGGAAACAGTGTCAGACTTTACTTTTTTGGGCTCCAGAATCACTGCTGATGGTGACTGCAGCCATGAAATTAAAAGACGCTTACTCCTTGGAAGGAAGGTTATGGTCAACCTAGATAGCATGTTTAAAAGCAGAGACATTACTTTGCCAACAAAAGTCCATCTAATCAAGGCTATGGTTTTTCCAGTGGTCATGTATGGATGTGAGAGTTGGATGATGAAGAAAGCTGAGTGCCGCAGAGTTGATGCTTTTGAACTGTGGTGTTGGAGAAGACTCTTGAGAGTCCCTTGGAGACTGCAAGGAGATCCAATCAATCCATCCTAAAGGAGATCAATCCTGGGTGTTCATTGGAAGGTCTGATGTTGAAGCTGAAGCTCCAATACTTCGGCCACCTCATGCGAAGGGTTGACTCATTGGAAAAGACCCTAATGCTGGGTAGGATTGGCGGCGGGAGGAGAAGGGGACCGCAGAGGATGAGATGGTTGGATGGCATCACCGAGTCGATGAACATGGGTTTGGGTAGACTCCGGGAGTTGGTGATGGACAGAGAGGCCTGGCGTGCTGCAATTCATGGGGTCGCAGAGAGTCAGACACGACTGAGCGACTGAACTGAACTGAACTGATGGTAGTTTTATTTTTAATTATCTAAAATACTTTCATAATATTCGGCATCCTGGCAGCATTCATTTGCATTTCTGACAATAGTGAAGGAGGACAGGAAGATTCCCTATTCTCTACACCATCTTCTTCATATATTATTATACAATTTTATATATATATATGTATATATATACATACATATACATATATTTACTTCTTTATTGCTTGCGACAAATGTCAGTTACTGCATATGGAATATAGTTCCATGACCAGGGATCAAATCTGGGATCCCTGCATTGTGATCATGGTGTCTTAGCCACTGGACTAGCAAAGAAGTCCCCTGTTGTAGATTTGCTTTTATCGATGGCCATTGGGAATGGTATGAGGTGATACGTCATTGTAGTTTTGATTTGTGTGCCTTTGCTAAGCTGAGGTAGTTTTTGCTATGGTCAGTTTCAGGAGTTTCTATCACAAACACTTGTTAAATTCTGTCAAAGGTTTTTCAACATCTATTTAGGTGATTATAAAGTTTTAATCCTTCAATATATATTGATATGCAGCTACTGAAGAATGTTTGCATATCTGGGATAAACCCCACTTAATAATGGGGTTCAATCCTTTTAAGGGCTTGACGGGTTTTTTGGTCACATTTTGTTAACGATGTTTGACTCTGTTCATCTATGTGATATTGGCCTCTAATTTTCCTTTTCTGTGTTATCTTACAGTTGATATCAGGGTGATGGTGAACTTGTAGGATGAGTTTGTGGGCTTCCCTTCTTCTCTAGAATTTTGGAAGAGTTTCAGAAGCTCATCTGTTAGTGGTTCTCTGACTGGTTCAAAAAATTCTCTGTGAAGCCATATGGCTTTAATTTTGTTTCCTGGAATTTTTTTTTTTTTCCATCACAGTTTCAAAGTTATTGTTTCTAATAGCTGTGTTCTTATTTTCTGTTTCTTCTTATTTGAATTTCTGAGTGTTTGTCCATAGATTTCGGATTCTAAATTTTATTAACTTATAATTGTTTGTTGTAGTCTCTTCTGATCCTTTGTTATCTCTATGGTATCAGTTATATTGTCTCATTTTTCATGTCAAATTCTACTGATTGAAGTATTTGACCTTTTTTTTTCTTTTTCTTTTTTTCTTGTTAAGTCTGGCTCATGATTTATCCAAATATTTTTTCCTCTCCAAGAGATTCTTCTTAGTGATGTTGACTTTTGCTGTTTTTTCATCATCATGTTTTCTTTAATTTCTGCTCCGATTTTTATCCTTTTCTCCCTTCTATTCACTTTTAGGAAATCTGTCTGCTTGTTCTTCTTTCTCTCAATGATTTAGATTTACCTAGGATGAGTTTGGGGGTTTTCACACAAACGTAGGTTAGGTTGATCACTTGAGATGTGTAGTATTTATCAACTTCCTCTTGTAGTGCTTTAGCATGCTGCATATGTTTTGGATAATCATATTTTGAATATTATTTGCTACTAAATTTATTCTTTTATTTTCTCTGAATTCATCAGTGATTGCTTGGCCATGTAGAGGTGTATTTGTTAGCTACGTGTATTTGAGATTTTAGAGTAACCCTCCCCCCCACCCCAAAATCTGGTATGTAAATCATAGCATTGTGGTTAAAAAAAAAAATGCTTGATACAATTTCCATTATCTTAAATTTACCAAGGCTTGATTTGAGATCCAGTTTGTGATTTATTGTGGAGAGACTTGATTTCCACTTTAGAAAAGTGTATATTCTGCTGTGCTTGGATGAAATGTCCTATAAGTACCAAATAACCTTGTCAAGTCTGTTGTATCATTGAACACTTGTATTTCTTGTTAGACTACACTTGTAAATTGGAGAATATTTGCTTCCCAATGTTGGGTTGTCTCCAGCAGTACAAGAATGTGTATTAGCCTATAGTATACCAATGCCAGTTTTTCTGTTGTTAATTCCTTGTCGTTGTTTATTCATTTTGCCAGGTCCTTCAAAAATGTTTCTTGTATTTTTCCCTCCTATTTCTGGAATGTTTGATCATCTTTACTATCATTACTCCCAAGTCTTTTTCAGGGTGCCTTCCCATTTCCTCCTTAATTATGTTTTGAGTATTTACCATGTCCCTTTACCCACAACATATTTCTCTGTCTTCACATTTCCCTGCTTACTGTATTAACAGTCATTTCTTCCCAGACTGCTGGGTTATAGTTCTTGGTCCTAGCCTCTACTCCTAGTCGATAAGTTTGATCAAGTGGCTAGTGTGAGCTTTGGAGTGGGAGAGATGACAACTATGTTCTTGAGTCTACAGCTGAGTCTTCCCTGTCTAACGGTGGGACCATGTCTGTTTGTGTCATTCGCAGGTGTCTATGGGGATAGTCTGACATTATCCAGTCTATCTGTCGATGATTTGGTTTGTGTTTCTGTCATGCTTGTTGTGTGGCATGAGGCGTCAGCTCTAGGTTGTTCACGCAGTTGGGTGGAGTGCATTTTAGATTAAAAAGGAGCCCTTCATGGAGAATGCCACCAGTTAATATTCACTGTATACAGGAAGTACCTGGTGTCCCATGATCTTGGTCTCAGTGCTGACACGCTGGAAGATCAGGACCAACTTCTGTTCAGAGAACCACAATACCATAGTAAGTGATTGAGAAGATAAAAAAGTAGCATAGTTAAATGGCAAGGAAACCAAACCAAACAAAACCCAAAGTAGCACGAGCAATAAACACAACAGAGAAGACGGCAGATTCAGAAAGAAAACTGATCAAATGAATCTCAAGGCAAAAAACAACACCAGAATAGTGTCAACTGACGAATAAAGAAAGCAAATCTGACAAGATCGCATGCAGCTCATACAGAATAGCCGAATATCACAGTTAATAGAGAAATACACATCTATTTAAAAAATGAAGATACGCAACAGCAACAAAAGGCACAGAAAATAGGAAAACAAAATAAAAATATAAATATACATCAAAAAATGGTTGAAATAATCTTTAAAGACCAAATAAATGTGTAGGAACATAGAAGCCTACAACTGAGAAAAATAGTGCACCGACAACACAAGAATTCAAAGCATCAGAAGAATAATACATATTCCCTAGTGCTTCATCTAATCAGTGTCCTCCCCAACTTAAGTCACAGGACAATTACATCTCTTTTGGAAGCTCTCCAAAGGTGGAAAGAATTAGACTCTGGATCTCCCTAGGGACAGTTCAGATTCAAAACTGCTATAACTCCTGTGCATTCTTACAGCTGCCTGAGCCTGGGCATTTTCTTTCGTTTGAACTCTTATTGTCTTCTGATGTATTCCATAGACATGGGGTCTGTGTCATTAATCATGTGTATTTAAGCTGCAGCATGCTCAACTGGTTGGAAGATATGCTAGCCACTGCCATAATGGCTCTGTTCCTGAGTCTCAGATGTAATTTTCTTCCTTCCTCTACATGTGGTCACCAAGGAAGTCTGTCCTGGGACACTTGTGGAACACTGGGGTCTGTCTTGGTGAGCACAGGAGGTAGTACAGCTGCATGGACTGCTGGAAGCTGGTGGTGCCAATTATCAATAGGAGCCAGCAGCCATGGGCAGAAAATATTTGGCTTTAATGGGATCCTGTTCTATTCTGAGGTTGTAGGAACATGAGTGATACTTCTGGCTGGCCTTTTTCTATTGCCTTGTAGTAGATGTTAACAGGTGGGAAGAGGAGGGGCTGTAATAGTATCTCTACCTCCTGAGTGTGACACAGCAAGTAAGGTCCTGCCTCTTTAGTAGTTTGAGAATTCTCAATAGGTAGTCCCTGCTACACAACTATTTGTACTTCTTCCATCATGTCATGTCCACATAGTCAATGGCAGTCCTCTCCCAGGAGTGCTTTCTAAACCCCATGTTCCAGCTTCCAGACCCCATGCACACAGGTTGAGCTGTATTGCACTTTGGGGTAGGTAGGGCCACAATACACATTGTCTGTGTGATTCTCTCTCTATACAAATTATATGTCATCAGCTGTTTTACCTTGCTTCCTTTCAGTCCAAAGTAGTTTACCCTTTAGTGAAGGGGCGTGCCTTTTGCTGGAAATCTCTTCCCTGCTTTTCCATCTCCCACCACAAGACAGAGGTTTTGTCTTGCTTCCCCTCATCCTCCTTCTCCCATCTTAATTCCTTTCCACCCAGGTATATCTGATATCCACATTGGCCACTCTGGTGATCAGGGTCTTCTGTTAGTATTGGTCTGATGCTCTGGGAGAACTATGGTCAGCATTGATGTATTATTTGTGATCCATTCATTGAGAGAGATGTATTTCACGTTCTCCTACATTTCTGCCTTCTTGGAACTTCTCAGTTTTACCTGGCAAGCTTTGTTATTCATTTTTTCCTTGATAAGAAAACATGAAACATTAGTTGACATGGATTAATCTATTTGATGGAAAGTACCATTCCTACACATGTAATTGATACTACTTTGAGTTCCGACATGCAATCTAGCACATTTTGTTGTTGTTGTTTTTCTACCCCAACACGGAAATTTCTGTTAATGAGGAGTTGATCTCAGCATGAAGGAGTGCAGAACTTTTCCACATAAAATATAATAGCATAATTTGGCTCAAAAATCAACACTTGAATATATCTAGCTATATTTTGAATGTTCCTGACATTTTCCCAGAGTATACATGCCAGATTTCGGATCTTGAAGCTTAACTCCATTCAGTGGGTGTTGCAGGTCAGAGACTACCATGAGCATAATTTAATTCTTGTAGAAGTAATATGGCAAATTCAGAGGAAACTACCAGTTGTTATTTGACTACTTGATAAAGAGAGAAAAGAGCAACAGCAACGACAAAAAACAAAAAACAAAAAACAGGGCATGTATAGTTAGTGATTTGATCATAATTATGACTTGATTCCTGGATCATAGAAAAAGCAAGGGAATACCATAAAATCATCTATATCTGCTTAATTGTCCCTGTTAATGACGTGTACACTGTGAAACATACACACAACAACAACAAATTGTGGAAAATTCTTAAAGAGATAAAAATACCAGAACACCTCCTGGAAAATGTGTAAGCTAATCAAGGCATAACAGTTAGAATTGGACATGGGACAACTAACTGGTTCAAAATCAGGAAGGAATATGTCAAAACTATATATTTGTTACCCTGCTTATTTAACTTCTGTGCAGAGAACATCATAAAAAAATAAAATCCTAGATGGATCTCAAGCTTGAAATAAAATGTATGTGGGAGTTATGAATAACCTTAGTTATCAAGATGACATCACCCAAATTACAAAAGAACTATAGGAACTAAGAAGCCTCTTGATGAAGGTGAAAGAGGAGAATGGAAAACCTGGAATGATACTCATATTCAAAAAACTAAGAATGTGGCATTTGGTCCCATCATTTCCCAGCGCATCAATGAAGAGAAAGTGAAATCAGTGAAATATTTCGTTTTCTTGACCTACAACACCACTGAGGGCATGGACTGCAGCCATGAAACTAAAAGACCCTGTCCCTTAGATGAAAGCTTTGACTAATTTTTTCAACATATTAAAATGTGAAGACATTCCTGGCTAATATCTGAATATACTAACTCTTGATTACCAACAGTCATGTATGGAGCTGAGAGAGGGAACACAAGAACTGAGCTTCAAAGCATCAATGCCAATGCCTTGCAACTCTAGGGCTGGAGAAGAATCTTGTGAAGAGCAGAGAGATCAAAGAAATCAACCATGAAGGGAATTAACCCTGACTATTCACAGAAAGACTGATGCTGAATCTGAAGGGCCAATACTTGGTCACCTGAGGCCAAGAGCCAAATCACTGGAAAGAACCTGATGCTGGGAAATATTGAGGGCAAGAGGAGAAGGGAAACACCGCAGACGGGATGGTTGCAAGGCATCACCGAATCGATGGACATGAATGTGACAGGGAGCCCAATATAATGCAGTAAATGGTCTCCGAGTGTCAGACACAAAACAAAACATCATAAATTAAGTGTAGCACAGCTTGTGGGACATTTCATAAAGCATATTAATCTCTCATAGTACATAGGGTGATAAGTGAGATTGAGGACAATGAGAAAGCACGCAGTTCTTGTCAGTTTCCCTCCTATCCTTCCTCAAAATGTAATTTTACAAATTTTTTGGAGAGCTTTCCAGGGCAGGAAAACTTCTGTAGAGTCATGTGGAATGCTGAGATGGAAGCCTTACCCACGTGTCACTCGAATGTACAACCTTGGTCTTATGCAGCAGCAGGCATTGTCTCTAAATACTTCCTAGACCTCACCATTTTTGGAGGTGTTGGCATGCCTGCCATGTGACCTGAGCTAGGAGATGAGAGGTAAAACAAAACTAAAATATCTCAATCAAGCTCTGTAATCCTGGGAGCAGCATCTTTGACCTGTGATGCTAGTAGCCCTTAGAAATACTTATGTGGGTTGACTTTGCTGAGCATATAGGGAAGTAGGCTACCTGCTTCATTTTTACTTTCCCAATTGCCTTCTCTGTGAAGAAGTCATTTCTCTCCTCTTAATGTTGCATTTTTTGTCTACATATGAAGGGTAAGGGTTGGGAAAGTAAGTGAATGTGTATTGAAGCCCCCCAAAATTGACTGAGAGCACAAAGTTTTCCACTTCGAGTCAGCTCTCAAATATTGTGGCCTTATTAAGACACACACACTATCAATGCATACTAAAATAAATTATATTCATGAAATTCTTATTGGCTGGTTGCTACAGACAGTTAAAGCCAGAAGTCCTGTATAGTCAGCAGCTTAGCAGTGGGGTGCGGCTTGGAATTTGAAGGTATTAGGTGAGAAGAATATGGATGTTATACCTTCTGTCTATTTTAACTGTCTTTCTGGTACACTTGGGCATGGGGAAGGCATGTTCCACCTTGTGGGAACAGAATTCCAAATTTCATTCTTTGTTTCATTTGATTCCCAAGAGTATTTTTCCTTATTGATGAGTGAGCAGCCTACCTGCTCCCCATAATTCTTAACTGTATCTTCCTGGCTAGAAAGGGAAGGAATATTCCATTACATGAAGGCCTGATAGAAAATTCACATGTCTAGTTATCCTTCTCTCTTACTGCCATAATAGAGGGAGGCTGTTTTGTTATTGCCAGATAGTAGACATCTAAGGTCCCACTCAATTTATGCTTGGCTGACTGTGAAAGTTCCAGAGTTTTTAGCTGTGTTTTGCTGAAGTAGCTTGGTTATTAACTAATTGTTCTCAATCTTTTTAATTCACCCCTGTGAATAGAGAAACTAGTCCTTGTAAGTTCATTTTCATTTGTATTTCATTTCCCCATTTATATTTCTGGGTTAATCATTTTTTTAGGGAAAAATCTGTAAAGCGGAAGTCAAAAAGAATACTCAGACATACACAAACATTTTATTCCTATGCACACACACACAAGCCCTGCCATACTCTTATATGTCCAAATCACAAATAACAGGGAAAAAAATGGAAAATTGAGAATTGTAACTCAGGGACCCTTATTGATTCCAAAAATCTCTCTCTCTTTCTTTTCTTAACCAAATGTGGGAAATTATTTTTTTTAGTTAAATGATTTCACTCTAGTGACATCCTAAACAATAACACTTTAAAAGATACATCTTCATTCTACATTTCAGGGTTTCTTAGAATATTTTGTATGTAAGACTATTCTGTGATTGGTTACATAAAATTATGCTGTCAGGAAACAATTTTGAAGTTGCACTGATCTCTGTATCCTGCATTTACCCATTTGCTTGTTACACTTTAAGCATCCAATTCCATCCTCTGATCTTACCCATCATTTTATCTGTCTTTTTTTCCAAAATTTCTGCATTTTCATCCCTGAAATTTTCCTTTTCACTCTTACTATTTTAGGCACCAGACAGAAAAAAAAATGAATCCATGCACACTGTCTAACTAATATACTGAGATAGATTTTCTTATCCTTTTCAGGATTGTAAACACTGATACAACAAAGACATATAGGAATAGAGCAAAGGTGTAATGTGTCGTGAAATGTGAGGATGTAGCCAGGTTTCCCTAGGTAGGATGATTGAGGCATAATTTGATTATATGTGCCACAATTTGATAATATTCAGGAGTGGATAGAAACAGAGGCTTGTCAACTTGAGATATCTTGACGTCAATATCCGTGCCTTTTTTTAAAAAAATAAATTTATTTATTTTAATTGGGGGCTAATTACTTTACAACATTGTAGTAGTTTTTGCCATACATTGACATGAATCAGCCATGGGTTTGCATGTGTTCCCCATCCTGAACCCCCTTCCCACCTCCTTCCCCATGCCATCCCTCTGGGTCATCCCATTGCCCTAGTCCTGAGCATTTGTCTCATGCATCGAACATGGAAT
Organism: Giraffa tippelskirchi; assembly: GCF_054371585.1. Lineage (NCBI taxonomy): Eukaryota > Metazoa > Chordata > Mammalia > Artiodactyla > Giraffidae > Giraffa > Giraffa tippelskirchi. The sequence continues at coordinate 25,070,401 of NC_137290.1, forward strand.
GGTGTTCTGTTTCACATATGACAATATACATGATTCAATGCTATTGTCCCAGAACGTCCCACCCTCACCTTCTCCCTCAGAGTCCATAAGACTGTTCTATGCATCTGTGTCTCTTATTCTGTCTCACATATAGGGTTATCGTTACCATCTTTCAAATTCCATATATATGCATTAGTATACTGTATTGGTGTTTTTGTTTCTGGCTTAATATCCATACCTTTTAGTAGCTATCCCAAAGGACTATAGAGATTAATCCTGTTATCGTTGGGAAGGACCTTTCACTCAAGGTAGAATATGAAAAGAAGCTGAAAGGGAGTCAGAAGGAATAGTCTGTAGAAGGCAATTAAATTGAAGATGCAATCGCGTTTATGTAGATTCTGCTCAAAGCACGCACATTTGCCTACATATCACGATGCCTGAAATCTAAACTGAGGCCATTTAACTTAGTGCTTGAAATGATGATTAAGGACACCAGTGTCAGTGACTCAGATTTGCTGCAAAATGCTTAATTCTCTAATGCATAGTATTCTGACCTGCATTTTAAAGACAATTTTCAGGGCAAGAAGAATGTGCTGTTGTGAACAACTCCCTTATCTACACAAAGATTTCCCAAACCTCACTGTGCATTAGCCGCAAGAATGAGAATGATGACCTTAACTTGGTGTTGCCCTATGTGGAGTAGCAAACAAACATACGGACATGATTCGATGTTGCCACCACTGCCTAAGGGAATGGCTACAAGTGAGATTGCCCACAGTTCTAAATAGAGTTCATAAAAGTCTGGGTAGCACAGGCCAGCAAGCAGATACTCTGCTCAGAGTATTTCATTGCACAATATATTAAGGAGCAGCCACTGATTTGGGGCCATGCTTTCTTCATGACTTTGCTAGATGATTAAACTGAATGATTACATTTTGTTTTATATTCATCTGTAATTACTATTGAATTTTAGGGAAGTGCCGGCTGAAACAGCATGCTTAGAATGGGTTCTAATAGACTAAATTTCTTGAGAGCATACAATCGTTCTATACTTTGAATTATCTCATTTGCCTTTCACATAAATATAATATATATTTGATAAAGCAAAAAATTCTCAGTCAATTATAAGGGTCAATTATAGCAATACTGGAGGATATGGGATGTTGTTGAGTAATGAATATAGCTTTTGATTGGTTATTACACTTTTTTATTGCTAACTCAGAAAGTACTTAAAATACCTCATTTGGCAGGCACTATATGTTTGCTGATGTGCAAGATACATAAGGAAATGTGTGTAAATACATAGAAGGCCTGATATCTGTGCTTACTTTGGCATGTAGGCTAACAGGTGCCTTCCAACTGCAAGAAAAGGTTGAAGCAAAGTGGTGAGAAAGGGCTTAACGTGACTGAAAGTAGTTTGCCTTCTGCAGCTACAGAAGGACAATGAAAGAGAAACTTAATGAAGCTACTAAAGCAAGCAGATATCAGGTCTTCCAAGAATATTTGAACCAACCTGAGGTGTTGCATTCCACAGAAGGATGTAAGTCTGTCTTTGCAGGAAAAGGCAAGAAACATCAAAATATGCATTTGGAAAAATAGAGTGAAATCCTGTTGATAGGTAATAAACATACGCATTAAAGACAGAAGAGCAAAAGTGACCGTTTATAATACCATTTGTAAAATACCTATTTTGTGCTATGTTACAATTTTTCACTCTGTCATCTTCTCTCTGATATTATCATCCTGATCATGATTACTGAGCAGGCTACACCACATATATTTTCAAGTGTGAAACATACTTTTTAATGGAGATAACCTCATGTCTAACTTCTTTTTCTTTTAAGTGAGAGACTAGCATGCAGCTGAGACAGCAGTAAGATACATACTGTGCATTTGCTTTGTCTCAGATAGATTTGTATCTGTGCTTTCTCCCATACCATCCTAATTTTGTTATCCATTCAGATCAGCCTAAGTGATTTCAAAAGTCACTTTATCCATGACTGCTTTGCCCTTTGCTTTCATTTCCTTTTTTTTTCAAACAATTGATTATATGTAATTTACATAGGATGCTTATCAAAAGGTTCCTGGAAGTAAAGTGTTTATATTAAAACACTGTCCAATAGCCAGACATTGAAGGAAAGTGTAATTTTACTCTTATTAAAAAAAAAGTCTATTATGATGAGCATATATCTTACTGTTGAAACAAGAGATGTAAGAATTTATTAACATGTACCAGCATTAATTTCACTCTTCATTATCCTGCATAATCTGACACTTATTTGTTAGATCATTTGTAATTAGCATAATTTTCATATAAGAAAGACAGTTGATGAGTTAACCTTGAAAGAGAGGCAGCAGATGTATCAGCGATCATTGGCGCTGGGAACCATGAATTTCCTGTATGTTCCAGCTCAGAGACAGGTCCATAATGTGCTGACATATCTCTGTACCTAACTGAAAAGTTAGACATCTCAACCATTAGTCCAAAATAACTGCTCTGTCATGGAGATAAGATGTGGTACTGTGACGTAGAGGTAGTCATAGTAGCAAACTTCTCAATATGCTCATTTGTTTGGTGTAGCTGTTCTGTGAGTGTTGATAGAAAAATGTTCAAGTGATTGAAAACCATAGGTTGATCTATCACAGTTTGCTCTGGTGGTCTAACTGATATTGATGATGGAGAAGAAAAGCCCTTTGATTTGGGGCACGTGTATTACCAATTATCTGGCTAGTAGAAGGTTTTAGTATGAAAGGCACACTTAAACTTGTTGAGGCTGAAAATACACTCCTCTAGTTTCAGAAGGAAAACCAGAGGAAAACCAGATTATGACAATCCACATTGTCCCTTGCTTTAACATGCTTCTTCTTGTAACCATTGATTATAATGAAGATAGTGGAGAGATATTTTTAATTCCAGTTTATTGTTTTCGTTCTTACAAAAAGCTGGGGATAGCCTCGTTTAAAATTCAGATTATGATAAAACTGCATCTAAATCCCAAGAAGAAAATTAGTGAGTTTATAAAGCACGGTAAAACAAAAAAGCATAGCTCAAATATAAAATCGATTCATTTAAGCATACAAACTTATTAGCATCTAAACACCTCCATTAGAAGTTTTAAATACATACATATTCGAATTTATTGTGTTCCACAAGTAAAAATATATTGTATAGCAACAGTAAATAACACTTTCAGTGGCTTCAGGATTTCTTTCTAGTTGAAAATTGCTAGGAAATTTTTGAAGTCTCAAATGTTTTAACATCCAGCTCTTCTCAACTTAAAAAAGAAAAAAGAAAAGAAAAAAAAAGAAAAGAAACAAATATCAGTAGCATGTTATCTCAGTTTTAAAATCAGTTTTAAGTACCTATGTGAACACATTCACTAGGTCACACGGATTAATCTCATGCGTCCCTGAACTAAGTGAAAAAATATGAATAACATGTTCAAAACATATATATGTGTGTATATATATATATATATATATATATATTTTTTTTTTTTTTTTTCCGGCAGAAAGTCGGTTAGTGAAGGAGATTTTGAAAAGTCTGTTGCATTTTACTAAACCCATAAAGGTTAAGCTGTTGTGCTAAATTTTTCATATTATCGGTTTTAGATATTTTGCAAGGGGCCTTTCCTGGTGGCTCAGACAGTAAAACGTCTGCCTACAATGCAGGAGACTGGGGTTTGATCCCTGGGTCAGGAAAATTTCCTAGAGAAGGAAATGGCAACACACTCCAATATTCTTGCCTGGAAAATCTCGTGGATGGAGAATTCTGGTAGGCTACAGTCCATGGGGTTGCAAAGAGTCAAGAGCTCTTTCTTGACCTCTTTTCATTGATCACTATAGAAAGGTCACTCCCATCCCACCGAATTGATGTAAGCTGATCACTTTCAACTATATTCCAACGTTTTTGAGGAAAAGTGAGTGAAAGAAAGTCATTTGGTTCACCTGGATCAGAGATAGAAAATGTGTAAAATGATTCTTTTATCAGAAATTCTTCAGACAAAACCTGAAAAGGATCTTCTTCAATCAGAGACCTCAAGACCAAGTTCCCAGTAATTGTGTGAAATGATGAGGGAGATCTAATGAAGGTTTCTGAACCAACTGATCCATCTTTGGGAAATACACTTTTAATTTCTGAAAAACTATGTGCCATTTCAAATCTTTCTTCAGACACTTTTCTAATTTGTCTGATTTTACACAGTGCAAATTCAAATGATGTGTAGTTACACTACAAAGCTGATCTCTCTACCTCATCACAGATCGTCACTGTTTCTCAATCTGAGTAGCACTGACATCACACAATCACTCGTTTCCTAAAAATTAAAGGGTAACACTTACCCAGTGTTTACTTCAGTTCAGTTCAGTCTCTCAGTCGTGTCCGACTCTTTGCAACCACGTGAATTGCAGTACACCAGGCCTCCCTGTCCGTCACCAACTCCCAGCGTCTCCCCAAACCCATGTTCGTCGAGTCGGTGATGCTATCCAACCATCTCGTCTTCTGTCGTCCCCTTCTCCTTCTGCTCCCAATCCTTCCCAGCATTAGGATCTTTTCCAATGACTCAACCCTTCACATAAGGTGGCCAAAGTATTGGAGTTTCAGCTTCAACATCAGACCTTCCAATGAACACCCAGGATTGATCTCTTTTAGGATGGATTGATTGGATCTCCTTGAAGTCCAAGGGACTCTCAAGAGTCTTCTCCAACACCACAGTTCAAAAGCATCAATTCTTCGGCGCTCAGCTTTCTTCACCGTCCAACTCTCACATCCGTACATGACCACTGGAAAAACCATAGCCTTGAGTAGACGGGCTTTTGTTGGCAAAGTAATATCTCTGCTTTTAAATATGCTATCTAGGTTGGCCATCACCTTCCTTCCAAGGAGTAAGCATCTTTTAATTTCATGGCTGCTGTCACCATCAGCAGTGATTCTGGAGCCCCCAAAAATAAAGTCTGACACTGTTTCCACTGTTTCCCCATCTATTTCCCATGAAGTGATGGGACTAGATGCCATGATCTTAGTGTTCTGAACGTTGAGCTTTAAGCCAACTTTTTCACTCTCCTCTTTCATCTTCATCAAGTGGCTCTTTAGTTCTTCTTCACTTTCTGCCATAAGGGTGGTGTCATCCACATATCTGAGGTTATTGATATTTCTCCCAGCAATCGTGATTCCAGCTTGTGTTTCTTCCAGCCCAGCATTTCTCATGATGTACTCTGCATATAAGTTAAATAAGCAGGGTGACAATATACAGCCTTGACGGACTCCTGTTCCTATTTGGAACCAGTCTGTTGTTCCATGTCCAGTTCGAACAGTTGCTTACTGACCTGCATACATGTTTCTCAAGAGACAGGTCAGATGGTCTGGTATTCCCATCTCTTTCAGAATTTTCCAGTTTATTGTGATCCACACAGTCAAAGGCTTTGACATAGTCAATAAAGCAGAAATAGATGTTTTTCTGGAACTCTTTTTTGATGATTCAGCAGATATTGGCAATTTGATCTCTGGTTCCTCTGCCTTTTCTAAAACCAGCTTGAATATCTGGAAGTTCACGCTTCACCTATTGCTGAAGCCTGGCTTGGAGAATTTTCAACATTACTTTACTAGCTTGTGAGATGAGTGTAATTGTGTGGTAGTTCGAGCATTCTTTGGCATTGCCTTTCTTTGGGATTGGAATGAAAACTGACCTTTTCCAGTCCTGTGGCCACTGCTGAGTTTTCCAAATTTGCTGGCATATCTAGTGTAGCACTTTCACAGCATCACCTTTGAGGATTTGAAATAGGTCAACTGGAATTCCATCACCTCCACTAGCTTTGTTTCTAGCGATGCTTTCTGAGGCCCACTTGACTTCACAGTCCAGGATGTCTGGCTCTAGGTGAGTGATCTATTATGTAAATTATATCAACCTAAATTATAGGCTGCTTACTTAATAGAATCCACAAATGTGAAACTTGCAAAATTTCATTCCTCAAGAAATTTTACACAAACAAATCACATCAATAAATCTCCTTGGTTCTTGAAATAAAAGTATTGTATCACTCTTTGGTACACACACTCTTAGATGTGAATACTGTTACCAAAACAAATTTGGGTGTGCTCGTTTGTGTGCATTAAAGTCAAACAACTGACTGTGAGCTGTGGTGAAAGCAAGTGTAGTGTAATGTTTATTGTAGGCCCAAGCAAGCAGTATTCTTTGGCATTGCCTTTCCTTGGGATTGGAATGAAACCTGATCTTTTGTAGTCCTGTGGCCACTGCTGAGTTTTCCAAATTTGCTGACGTATTGAGTGCAGAACTTTCACAGAATTATCTTTGAGGATTCAAAAATGGAATTCCATAATTTCCACTAGCTTTGTACGTAGTGCTTCTTCCTAAGGCTCCCTTGGTGTCACATAGCAGGATGCCTGTCTCTAGGTGAGTGATCACACCATGGTGACTATCTGGGTCATGAAGATATTTTTGTACAGTTGTGTGTATTCTTGTCACCTCTTCTTAATATATTTTGCTTCTGTTAGGTCCATACCATTTCGGTCCTTTATCGAGCCAATCTTTGCATGAAATGTTTCCTTGGTATCTCTAATTTTCTTTAAGAAGTCTCAAGCCTTTCCCATTCTATTGTTTTTCTCTATTTATTTGCACTGATCACTGAGGAAGGCTTTCTTAACTCTCCTTGCTATTCTTTGGAATTCTGCATTCAAATGGGTATATATTTCCTTTTCTCCTTTGCTTTTCACTTCTCTTCTTTTAACAGCTATTTGTAATGTCTCATCAGACAGCCATTTTCCTTTTTTGATTTTTTTTTTTCTTTGTGGGATGGTCTTGATCCATCTCTCCTGTACAGTGTCATGAACCTTCGCCCATAGTTCATCAGGCACTTTGTGTATCAGATCTAGTCCCTTCAATTTGTTTCTTACTTCACTGTATAATCGTAAGGGACTTGATTTCAGTCATACCTGAATGGTCTAGTGGTGTTCCCCACTTTCTTCAATTGAAGTCTGAATTTGTCAATAAGGAGTTTATGATCTGAGCCACAGTGAGCTCTCGGGCTTTTCTTTGCAGACCATAGGAAGTTTCTCCGTCTTTGGCTGCAAACAATATTATCAGTATGATGTTGGTGTTGACCTTCTGGTGATATGCATGTGGAGAGTCTTCTTTTGTGTTGTTGGAAAAGGGTGCTTGCTATGATCCATGAATTCTCTTGGCAAAACTCTATTAGCCTTTGTCCTGCTTCATGTTTTTTACTCCAAGATCAAATTTGCCTGTTCCTCCAGGGGTTTATTGACTTTCTACTTTTCCATTCCAGTCCTCTACAATGCAAATGACATCTTTTTTTGGATGTTCGTTCTGTAAGGTCCTGTAGATCTTCATAGAACCGTTCGGCCTTCTTCTGCTTTATTAGTCAGGGTATTTACTTGGATTACCATGATATTGAAGGGTGTGCCTTCAAAAGGAACAGAGATCATTCTGTAATTTTTGAGATTGCAATCAAATACTGCATGTCTTTTGTCAACTATGATGTCTACTCCGTTTCTTCAAGGGGACTCTTGCCCACAGTAGTAGATATAATGATCATCTGAGTTAAATTTACCCATTCCTGTCCATTTTAGTTTGCTGATTCCTAAAATACTGCTTTTCCATCTCCTGTTTGACCACTTGCAATTTTACTTGATTCATGGACCTAACATTCCAGATTCCTAAGCAATATTGCTCTTTACAGCATGGGACTTTGCTTCCGTCACCAGGCACATGCACAAGTGGGTGTTCATTTTGCTTTGGTTCTTTTTCTTCATTTTTCCTGCAGGTATTTCTCCACTGATCTCCAGTAGCATATTGGGCACATACCGACTTGGGGAGTTCATCTTTCAGTGTTCTAGCTTTCTACCTTTTCATACTGTTCATGGAGTTCTCAAGGCAGGAATACTGGAGTGGTTTGTCATTCCCTTCTCCAGTGAACCACATTTTGTCAGAGCTTTCCACCAAACCTGTCCGTCGTGGTTAGCCCTTCACGGCATGGCTTAGTTTCATTGAATTAGACAAGGCTGCAATCCTTGTGATTTGATAGGTTAGTTTTCTGTGTCTGTGGTTCAGTCTGTCTAACCTCTGGTGCCCTCTCTCATCACCTACCGTCTTAATGCAGTTGCTCCTACTTGGATGTGGGGTATTTCTTCACAGCTATTCCAGCAAAGTGTAGCCACTGCTCCTTACCTTGGACGTGGGGTATCTCCTCACAGCTGCCACTACTGACCTTGGCTGTAGGGTACCTCCACTCTGTAGCTCGCTACTCCAGCGCCATGCAGCCGCCATTTCCCACTCCATCTCCAGTGCCACACAGCCACCACTCGCTGCTAAATCTGCATCCAGGTGAGGAAGAAACAGTTAGATCCGGACTGGCAAAGACAGACTGGCTCCAACTAGGAAAAGGAGCACAATCGAGGGTGTATATTGTCACCCTGCTTATTTAACTTATATGCAGAATACATCATGAGAAATGCTGGGATGGTTGAAGCACAGGTTGGAACCAAAGTTGCTGGGAGAAATATCAATAATCTCAGATACACAGATGACACCACCCTTACGGCAGAAAATGAATAAGAACTAAAGAGCCTCCAGAGGAAATGAGAGAGGAGACTGAAAAAGGTAGCTTAAAGCTCAACATTCAGAAAAATAAGATCATGGTATATGGTCCCATCACTTCATGGCAAATAGATGAGGAAACAGTGGCTGACTTTATTTTTATGGGCTCTCAAATTCCTACAGGTGGTGACTGCAGCCATGAAATTAAAAGACGCCTATTCCTTGGAAGGAAAGTTATGACCAAACTAGATGGCATATTAAAAACCAAAGACAGCGCTTTGCCAACAAATGTCAGTCTAGTCGAGGTATGCCCCCCCCCCCAGTAGTCAGGTATGGATGTGAGAGTTGAACTACACAGAAAGCTGAGCACTGAAGAATTGATGCTTTCGAACTGTGGTGCTGGAGATGACTCTTGAAAGTCCCTTGGACTGCAAGGTGATCCAACCAATCCATTCTAAAGCAGATCAGTCCTGGGTGTTCATTGAAAGAACTGATGTTGAAGCCGAACCTCCAATATTTTGGCCACATGATGAGAAGAGCTGACTCATTGGAAAAGATCCTGATGCTAGAAAAGATTGAGGGCAGGAGGAGAAGGGGACAACAGAGGATGAGATGGTTGGATAGCATCACTGACTCAATGGAGATGAGTTTGAGTAAAGTCCGGGGGTTGGTGATGGATAGGGAGGCCTACCGTTCTGTATTCTGTGGGGTGGTAGAGTCAGACATGACTCAGCCACTGATCTGAACTGACCTGAGGCGTCCAAGCAGCTAATGCTTAAGAGACCCACACTCCCCAACGGCTTTCAGGGAAAGACTTTCAAAGTCAGAATGGTACCCATGGGGTGTGTGTGTGATCAGTTTTAGGACAGTCTTCTAATGGGTTGTTACCAAGGAAATTGGGAGTCAATGTGTTTGATCGTCCAGCTCCAACTTCTCTGGAGTATATACACTTAACATGTCCAGCCTGGTTGGGGATCCATATCTATAAGAATGCTCATAGTATATCAATCATAATATTATCTCTAGCTCTTGTGGAGGAACTAAAGGTCTTTGACTTGACTGAATGTTTAAAGCATTATCATTTTCTTTTGTTTGACTATTTTCCTTTGTTTCTGCCTTTTTTCAATTCTCTGATTTAAATTATTCTTGGAACTCACAGAAGTCTACAATCTCCTACTTCTTTCTCTCTTCATCATTTTCATACTTTTCAATCTTATTTAGGGACTGCTTAGAACAAGAAAGGGAGTAAAGATGGGAAAGAGTTAGATCATAATTGTGGCAGAAAATCTCAGTTACAGGTTCAAATTCTGTTTCATTTTCCCCCAGCTCTTGGAGGGATTCCATCAAAACTAACCGATTATTTCCTGTTGAAATGTAACACAGAGTTTAAATAATCCTGCGATTTAAGCTTGTCATCAATGCTTTTGATATTTTTCTGTGTGTTATATCACTCCTTGTTTTGCCATAAAACTTGTACAACTGTTTGAAAACCAGAGGGTATTTTTTTTTTTTAAGAAAAGAGGATGGTTACACAAAAGGGTCCTCAAATATTAGATGCCACGAAGAGTATACATTTGGAAACCTGTATTCTCTACAATTACGCAAAAAAAAAAAGAAAGAAAAAAAAAGAAAAAGTAGGCTTTCAAATCGTTTTATACTTGGATTTTAATTTTTCTTCATCGCTGTTATACATAACAGGAATTATAAGCCAATGTACTTTTCTAGAGTCTTTTTTTTCTCAAAATATAATTTAAGTCAATTTTTCAGTTGATTGCACAGTTTACATCTGCTCTAAATAGACTAATGAACTCTTTGCACCACCCAATATTTGTTACTAACCTTCTGGCTGAATAATTTAGTGCTTTTCGTTGAAAGGCTAAATCTTAATCTGGCTCATCTTCTTCTATTCTTTCTGTAATAAGAGATGGTATTTATCCTTATGAGGAGACCTTGAGCCCATAAAGTTGCAACTGTCACTTGATTCGAGATATTGTTCTAAGAAAGCTGTCCTTTCCTTACATTAAATAGAATTTTAAGCATTCAAAGTTTCAGTAAAATAGTAACAAGTCTGAACAATATCCCCAATGGTCACCTAGCTGCATTTCGGGTAAGAGCTACCCCATTTTTCTTTTTTTAATGTATTCCCCTGCCCCCTCTCACATGACAATCTTTGGGGCTTGCCCTCCTTTGTATTTGCCTAGAGCCCACACTAGGGAAAAACTAACTAGATATCATAAACAATCTCAAGATATTATGTTAATGAGGACAGTTTTCATAGGTTGTGCATTTTATAAATATTTTAACCAGTTGTCACAAAACTATAGCACAGTAGAAAACTTAAAACAGCAGTATTATATATAATGAGTAAATATTTTCATAGAAATCTCCTAGACACGATTTCCTATCCAAAAAACTGAGGAAAAACAAGAGTAAAAAAAAATATCAATGTTGATAGGGAACTATCTGTTAAACAGTACATTTGAATTCTCAGTATGGCGGAAACTAAGATCACGGCATCTGGCCCCACAGTTCATGACAAATCTAAGGGGAAAAGACAGAAGCAGTGACAGGGTTCTTCTTTTGTGGTTCTAAATTTATGCAAATCATGAAAACAGCCTCACATTTAGAAGACAATTTCTTCTCAGTAGAAAAGCTATGACAGATCAGCAAATTGTGTTAAAAAGCAAAGACATGATTTGGCCAATAGAGGCCCGTAGTGTCTCATCTATGGTCTTTCCAGTAGGGGTGTACTGATGTCAGAACAACAAAATATTGAAGCTTTTGAACTGCTCTACTGGGAAGGGTTTGTGAAATTCTCTTGGATGGCAGAGAGATCAAATGTGTCGATCCTAAAGTAAATTAACCCTGATGATTTAATGGAAGGACTGATGTTGAAGATGAAGCTAATGCTTTGACCACATGAAGAGCTGGCTTATTAGAAAAAATACCGATCCTTAGGAAATGATGGCAGAAGAAGGAGCAGTGGATAAGAGAGGATGAAAATTTTGGATAGCACCACTGATTCAAAGGATTCGATCTCAGGAAGACTCTGGGAGAAGATGAGATACAGAGTCTTGGTGTGCTGTAGTCCAAGAGGACATGAAGAGTCAAACAAAGTTTAGTGACTGAACAACAACAGTGTTTCAGTTCATAAAATAGCCCTTCCAAGGGTGTCATTTGGGTCTCAAAATGTCAGAGCAATAGGAATCAGAAACCAATTCTTTCCACATAAATATATCTAAGGATCATTGGCACATGGAACAACTTCCATAAAACAACTTGTATACTCTGTTGCCTGGCTCTTCAACTCAGTTCAGTTCAGTTCATTTCAGTTGCTCAGTTGTGTCCGACTCTTTGCGACCGCATGAACCACAGCATGCCAGGCCTCCTTGTCCATCAACAACTCCCAGAGTTTACCCAAACTCATGTCTATTGAGTCAGTGATGCCATCCAGCCATTTTGTCCTCTGTCGTCCCCTTCTCCTCCTGCCCACAATCCTTCCCAGCATTAGGGTCTTTTCCAATAAGTCAGTTCTTCGCAAGTGGCGGCCAAAGTATTGGAGTTTCAGCTTCAGCATCAGTCCTTCCAATGAACACCCAGGGCTGATCCCCTTTAGGATGGACTGGTTTGTTCTCCTTGCAGTCCAAGGGACTTTCAAGAGTCTTCTCCAAGAACATAGTTTAAAAACATCAAGTCTCTGGTGCTCAGCTTACTTCACAGTCCAGCTCTCACATCCATACATGACTACTGGAAAAATCATGGCATTGACTGGATGGACTTTGCTGGCAAAGTAATTTCCCTGATTTTTATTTTATTTTATTTTTTTAAAATTAGTTTATTTATCTATTTTTTAACTTTTCGATATTGTATTTGTTTTGCCATACATTGACATGTATTCACCGTGGATGTGCATGTGTTCCCCTTCCAGAATCCCCTTCGCTCCTCCCTCACCATCCCATCCCTCCGCATCATCCTGGTGCACCAGCCCCTTGTACTCTGTAATACGCTATCTAGGTTGGTCATAACTTTCCTTCCAAGGAGTAAGTGTCTTTTCATTTCATGGCTCCAACCACAATCTGCAGTAATTTTGGAGCCCCAAAATACAATGTCTGACACTGTTTCCCCATCTATTTGCCATGAACTGATAGAACCAGTTGCCATGATCTTAGTTTTTTCTGAATGTTGAGCTTTAAGCCAACTTTTTCACTCTTCTCTCTCACTTTCATCTGGAGGCACTTTAGGTCTTCACTTTCTGCCATAATGGTGGTGTCATCTGCGTATCTGTTGTTATTGATAATTCTCCTGGTAGTCTTGTTTCCAGCTTGTGCTTCGTGAGAGTCCAGCGTTTCTCATGATGTACTCTGCATGTAAGTTTTATAAGCAGGGCCAATATACAGCCTTGAATTATTCCTTTCCCTATTTGGAACCAGTCTGTTGTTCCATGTCCAGTTCTAACTGCTGCTTCCTGACCTGCATACAGGTTTCTCAAGAGCCAGGTCAGGTGGTCTGGTATGCCCATCTCTTTTAGAAATTTCCACAGTTTACTGTGACCCATACAGTCAAAGGCTTTGGCATAGTCAATAAAGTAGAAATAGATGGGGTTTTTGTTTGTTTGTTTGTTTGTTTCTGGAACTCTCTTGCTTTTTTTGATGATCCACCAGATGTTGGTAATTTGATCTCTGGTTCCTATGGCTTTTCTAAAACCAGCTTGAACATCTAGAAGTTTATGGTTCATGTATTGCTGAAGCCTGGCTTGGAGAATTTTGAGCATTACTTTACTAGCATGAGATGGGTGCAATTGTGCGGTAGATTGTGCAGTCTTTGGCATTGCCTTTCCTTGGGATTGGGATAAAACTGACCTTTTCCAGTCCTGTGGCTGCTGCTGAGTTTTCCGAATTTGCAGGCATATTGAGTGCAGCACTTTCACAGTATCATCTTTCAGGATTTGAAATAGCCCAACTGGAATTTCACCACCTAGATATCCATAAAGGCAAACCAGTCTCCAAGAGGTGGAAGGACAAAGTATAAGAAACATAAACAGAGATAAATTAATCTGGGGATGGATTCCCGTTTTGTAGAAGGAGTCGTAAAGGAGGAGAAGCTTGCACACAATAGGAAACCCTCTCACATCCGTGTCAATGGGGAGCTTGTGATCACAGAGGGCAGCCTAACTGGGGAGAACAAAACAAAAACAAAAACACAGACTATACCCTTAAATGCAATTATCCACAAAGAAATGACTCAGAAACTCCTGTACACGATCATTTAATGGGTCTTAAAAGGTAGGCCCAGACTGTATCATCTGCCTCACGGTAAAGGCCAGCCTTTAATGTCCTGAGGACAATTTGACAGAGCAAAGGTGGCAGAGCAACCTAAACTGTGGGGAAACTAGAGATAAAATTTATGCAAAAACAACAAAAACAACAACAACAACTTTCTTCCAAATAGGCTATAAGGCCACATAGTGAATGCTGTCATGCTCACAAAACAAACATTTGCACACTGGAAAATACAAAAGGAGACCACGTCAGCCACCTTTTATGACCTTTTCACCAGGGAGGCAGAGTGCAATGTGTGTGACAGCAAGAGGCAGAAGCCAAGGGGCTGCTCATATCTCAGCCACAGAGACGACATCTCCCACCAAGCTCTGAACAGGCTGCCAATTGTTCACCGTGTCTTCCTGGGTTCATGGACAGTTCACATTGGCCAGCAGCCTCACAGCCTGAGACCAGCTCCGTTCTGGAGACAAGTGGCACACCTGCAACCGTGCCTTTTTGGCACAGCCAGCAAAGAGAGTGCCTGGGGCCATACAGGTGAGTAAGATGTATAGCCCATCTGAGACAGTGCCTTGCTCCCCACCCACTCACTTGTTCCTCATGGACCTTGTCAGGGGACAAAGCACATAGACAAACAAAATCAGTTGCCTTGCAGAAAACCTGAGAAACTGAGTTGCTTAGACCTGGGAAATGTATGAAATGCAGGGCTCATTTGGTTCAGTGGCCCTGTGGAACAGCCAGGTACCTGAGCAGAGTGGATCAAGAAATTACATGACACCTTTGGAAATGGTAAGCCCACTGTGGTCCATCCATTCAAAAATCCACAGATATCTCAGTGATAATTGTTTTCAATGTTCCCATTCTCACCACCAAACCACTGAGCATGTGAGCTTGAATGAGGGGTCGCTGCTCCCTCACCTCAGGGTGGAAAATCAACACAGAATTGACTTGCAAACAAAGGAAGTGAAATTAAGCAAAGAAGGGTAAAATACCCCAGAAGTGACATGTGCAACAGATTAAAATTCAGCAGCTAATATGGAGATTGTTCAGTTGAGGGTCAATCGTAGCCAATCATGACAAGCAGAATCTGGAACAAGTGACTATCTGACACTGAACTGCACCACATAACAAACAACTCAAAGGAAATACCTAGACCTCTCTTTAAATTATGCTTATTATCATTTTTCAAATTTGTGTTCATTATTATTTCCTTAACTTTCATTTCTATATTTTGTCCATGTAATGCAAAGAGCTGACTCATTTGAAAAGACCCTCATGCTGGGAAAGATTGAAGGTGAGAGGAGAAGGGGACGAAAGAGGAAGAGATGGTTGGATGGCATCACCGACTCAATGGACATGAATTTGAGTACTCTCCAGGAATTGGTGAGACACAGGAAGGCCTAGCATACTGCAGTCCGTGGGGTCACAAATGACTGGATAACTGAAGTGAACTGAAATGAATGATTGCCTTTCTAATACTAATAATACTAATAATACTAAGCAAACCTATTTATTAACATATTTCATATATATATATATATATATATCTCATATATAGTAAGGTAGAAAACAACTGTGATCTGGGAGTCTCCCCTCTTTCTAGGTTCTTAATTTGTTTTTAAAATTTGCTATGAATGATATAACCTTAGGAATCTAACCTTTAGGATCTGTTTTAATTTATGTTTTTTAATCCTGAGTTGACTTCTGTATCCCACTTTGATTCTCCATTTTCTGCTCCCAGACACCTCTATATCTCTGCTCTATGTATTTCTGTGAATCCCATTTGCTATTTCTGGCTATGGAGAGTTGCTTCATCATTAACCTTGATTTTTATTTTCAGTTTTGTATGCACACAGAATTCCTGATGATACTGTAATCAATTCAGTTGCTCAGTCATGCCCAACTCTTTGCCCACAAATCCTTCCAAGTATCAGGGTCTTTTCAAATGATTCGGCTCTTTGCGTCAGGTGGCCGAAGTCTTGGAGTTTCAGCTTCAACATCAGTCCTTCCAATGAACACTCAGGACTGATTGCCTTTAGGATGGACTGGCTGGATCTCTTTGCAATCCAAGGGACTCTCAAGAGTCTTCTCCAACAACACAGTTCAAAAGCATCAATTCTTTGATAAAGATGGGGAGCCCAGCTCCTCATTTACCCAGAGACTTCATTCTTCATCAACCTAGTCTCAAGCTCACGTTAGAAAGAAAGGGAAAATAGGAATGTCCTTGGTATCTGCAGGTACAGACGTTAAGACTCCATATTCCAAATGCGGGGAGCTCAGGTTTGATCTCTAGTCAGGGAACTAGATTCCACATGCCACAACTAAGGGTTCACATGCCACCAAGGAAGGTCAAAGATCCCGTGCCTCACAAATAAGACCCTGCCTAGCCAAATAAATATTTAGAGAATGGGAAAATAGAAGACAGACATATACTCCAGGTGGTGTGCTGTACCTCCTTTTGGCTCCTTGCATCTATCTGAGGAATGGGGACTAATTCGTCTTGGACATGAACATGTGTCTTATTGCTCAGGTAGGGTGCCAACTCCTCCTCACACTGACTGTGGGAAAATGCCTCTACTTAATGACTCAGATCCAAAGTTCCTGCCTGTCCCTACCACCAACCCAACCTCCATGTCTGCTGTGGGTCTTTGTTTCACCAAGCTGGCCCAGATTCCCAAGGATCCATGAGCTTGCATTTCTTGAATTCCTTCCCCTCTTCCTCAGCTGCTGCCTCTAGTGACCCCCAAAACGTAGCAAAGGGACAAAACGGTGGAAGCAGCAAAGGCCCAGAAAACAGTGAGAGACTATGCAGACAGGAAACATTGTCTTTCACCCTGACATCACCTCCGATAGACCCGAATGCACTTAGGCTCTGATAAGGGGTGCCAAGTTCCTCTGACTGTTCCCTGAAAGCAGGTCAGAAAGGATGTAGGCTCCCTCAAGGATCCCTCAGGAACAAAGATGAGCCACCTCTGAGCTAGTTCCACTGGCTGTGAGCTCACTACTGACTTCTCCCATCTCTTTGCTACCCCTACCCGGAACGTCAGCTCCATCCACCAACCTGGTAGAAAGACCAAGGTACAGACTGAATGCTGGAATGCAGGGCTCCTCCAAAGCCTTCATTCTCCCTCTTAACATGACCCTTGCATGCTGCCCTGCACCCAAGAAGTGTGGGGGGGTGCTCCTAATACCACACACCAGAGACTTACCATTTTAAGGGGCCACAGGTAGTCACCCCAAATCCCCACCCAACCCACTCATAGGAGACTGGAGCCACAAATCGCTCCAACTTCATTTATTACCATAATGAGGCAAGATTAGGAAGGGCCCTGTCCCAAGGAAACACTTGGGGTTGGCCACCAGCGAGAATCCAAAAGTGAGCTTTCAAAGCAAACTGGGACAGCAATCTTGTCATTAAAGAAATAGCTCTAAAAATTCTGACCCGAGTGTGCACGTGTGCATTCATGTGTTTGTCTGGTGTGTGTGTACCTGATGATCTGGGGCCCTTCAGAGACACTCTCAGGACCAGGGCTGAAGATGCTTGCAAGGAGAATGGCTGAATGTGCAGCTACTTTAGAGGGGGAAAAATGTGCATTCAATTTTACTGGAAAGGCCTCTTACAAACTGAACAGGCAGCATGAAAGAGGGAAAAAAGTGCACCCCCCCCAAAAAAAAGGAGGAGGAGGACTGATGAACATAGAAAAGAGGAAGTTCCAACTAAACAGCAGTATGATTAGGACTTCAACAGTTGAACTGAGAACATGACAGTAAAAGGGGAAAGACAGGAGGCCCATTTCATCGTTTCTGCTCTCAGAAATGAGGAACCCCTGCATTCCAGAGGGAAAACACAGGCAGCCTTTTCATGCATAAAGTTGGAAAAGAAGTATCTCACAAAAATTCTTCCCATGAAGCGGAGTAGCTGGGGATGGCGGTGTTGCCCATGTTACGGGAGGACATCTTGTTCTCTACAACATTCCTATGTGGTTAACAGATTCCACACAGCTCTTACCGAAAAACACAACTAATCATATCAGTCAGGGGTCACCCAATATTTTCCATAACAAGCCACAGAGTAAATGAATCTCTGCAGGAGTACAGGCTCTACTCCAAAAGTGCCATAAAATATTGTGTTACATGCAGGTGGCTGCGTTCCAATAAAACTTCATTTACAGAAACCAGTTGGGAGCCAGATTCTGTTCACAGGCTGGAAACTGTGCCAGCTGCTGACTGCTAAACTTGGCTTAACACTGGCATTGCTCCAGTCCAGAGTTTAGAAAAATAAGCCTGACTACTTGTCCCCAGCCCCAAACACTGAATTCAGCGGCATGAGGGAAGGCCCGAGCACTGGCCATATAAAGGTTCCTTAGGTGTTTACAATTGGCAGGTAAGGCCTTAAGCTCCTGTTTTGGACCAATGCTGTCCATGAGTACAGAAAATGCTGCATGATTTGCCTTAATCCTTGTGTACCTTGTATGAATCTTTGGGGTTCATACAAACAGATCTACACATCACCAAAATACTCAGGGTTGAGCATGCGTGTGTACCTGTGTGTGTCTGCACTGAATTTTGTTTGTTTATTTTTGCTTTTGTTTGTGTGTGTGTGCTCAGTCATGTCAGATTCTTTGCAACCACATGGACTGCAGTCCAACAGGCTTCTCTGTCCATGAGATTTCCCAGGCTGGAATTTTGGAATGGATAGCCATTTCCTTCTTCAGGGGATGCTCTTGACCCAGGCATCGAACCCACGTCTCCTGCACTGGAGGAGGATTCTTTCCCACAAAGCCACATGGGAAGCCTAAAGGGCATGTTGCCTCCCCGGGTGTATCTAGAGTAAGTGCAATCTCTTAATTTTAGCCTAAAAACTGAATATTCATAATCAAGAACAATGAAAAATAAAGCACTTCTTTTCACAAAACATGAGGTCAAGGAGCTATTGTAATGTGCATTCTAAGGAGAAACCACCCAAAGCCAGGGAGTGGACTGCTCTAGGCTCCCTGGGAGTGGACCTTTAGGAGTTAAGTCTCTCAAACTTTCAACTGTGTATGGACTCAACCATCTTCCACAGAGAGAAAAGATGAGCTTCTCTTTCTCATTTAGCTCCTACTAGCTTATCAGGACACCTTCTACCTCTGCCCTTCTACATGGGGAATACTTGCAGAATTCACCCTGGCTGTCAACATTTGAACTTCTCAGCCGATAGGAAGACAGCTTAGGCTATAAATGCAAACCAGGGATTAAAAGAAAGAAAGAAAGAAAGAAAGGAAGGAAGGAAGGAAGAAAAAGGAAGGAAGGAAGGAAGAAAGAAAGAGAGGAAGGAAGAAAGGAAGGAAGGAAGGGGGGGAAAGGAGGAAAGGAAATGCAGATACTAATATGTGTGTTCTTGTGTTTCTCAGTGTGGACATTTGGGCCTAGTGGGGTCGGGGTAGAGGGCCTGGAGCGATTCTGACACTGCAAAATGTTTGACAGAATTGCTGACCTCCACGCACTAGATGGCAGTAGCACTCACATTCCAGTTGGGACAATAAAAAGGGGTCCAGGGGATTCCCTGGTGGTCCAGTGTTTATGACTTCATCTTCCAACTCAAGAAGCACAGGTTTGATCCCTGGGGAACTAAGATCCCATATGAGACACACAGTGCAGCCCTCCCCTGGACTTCCTGCTTCAAAAGTGTCTAGACATTGTAAGATTGGGACCAGATCACCCAGACTGAGGTTTAAAAGAGCTACCCAAGGAGACTAAATAGAGACAACAGGGACCGAGGATGGACAAAAAAAAAAAGGGGCCAACACTGGTCACACTTTTTTTTTTTTTGGTGGGTGAGGAGGTTGATAAAGAGGAACAGTGATCATAAGTTGCAGGTATAGACTGGATTTTCATTAATCATCTTTCTGTACTTTGACTTGCATAAGGGGGGACAACCCACTCCAGTATTCTTACCTTAAGAATTCCACTGCTGGGCATACACACCGAAGAAACCAGAATTGAAAGAGACGCATATACCCCAATGTTCATCGCAGCACTGTTTACAATAGCTAGGACATGGAAGCAACCTAGATGTCCATCAGCAGACAAATGGATAAGGAAGCTGTGGTACGTATACACAAGGGAATATTACTCAGCCATTAAAAAGAATACATTTGAATCAGTTCTATTGAGATGGATGAACCTGGAGCCCATTATACAGAGTGGAGTAAGCCAGAAAGAAAAACACCAATACAGTATACTAATGCATATATATGGAATTTGAAAGATGGTAACGAAACGCTATATGCGAGACAGAATAAGAGACACTGATGCATAGAACAGTCTTATGGACTCTGAGGGAGAAGGTGAGGGTGGGACGTTCTGAGAGAACAGCATTGAAACATGTTTATTATCATATGTGAAACAGAACACCAACCCAGGTTCGATGCATGAGACAAAGGCTCAGGGTTTGGGCAATGGGATGACCCAGAGGGGTGGGATGGGGAGGGAGGTGGGAGGGGGGTTCAAGATGGGGAACACAAGTGGACCCATGGCTGATTCATGTCAATGTATGGCAAAAACCACTACAATATTGTAAAGTAAGTACCCCAACTAAAATAAATAAATTTATTACAAAAAATAAAAAAGAATTCCATGGACAGAAGAGCCAGGCGGACCATAATGGGATCGTACTTTGTTTGCTCCCATGTGCATTCATTATGTAAATAAAAACATTTCTTTTTCTTCAACTATGCGATTCTGCAAAAATCAAAACACACTAACCAACGCCCAACTCATCCCTGTGGTGTCCTGAAAGAAGACAAGCCAGCTTAGATACATGATGGACTAAAATCCCACTACCTATGTCTCCAGCCATAAGAGGAACAGCCATCCAAACAAAATGCTTTAAGGGCACTTCCTTGGCAGTCAGTGGTTAAGACCATGCTTTCACTACAGGGGGCACAGGTTCCATCTCTGGTCAGGGAACTAAGATTTTGCATGCCATGAGTCATGCCCCACCTCCAACAAAGTTTTACAACAAAAATATAAGCACTTCTTTTTAAGTTAAAAAAAGGTAAAAACTCCTTTATTCAGAAGACATAGGCAGACTGTAAAGAATGGTCTTTCAGGAGGCACCAGATAATGGCTCCTTCACAGGAATAGTATTTTTAGACAGGACATCCTGGCAGATGCTCTTATCAATCAGTAAATCAGAGATCTTCCTCATCTCATTCACTGTGTAAGAAGAAAAAAAAAAAAATCAAGACAACATCTGGAAATCCGGGGTACCCGGCCCTGCATCCATGCCCTCAAAGAAAGCCTGGCTTCCAAAGTCTTGCTTTCTGCAGAGAAAAGCAAGGAGGCTGGTGATATTGACAGTGAAAGAATAAAAAAGAGGAAAGTTTTCAGGTGGGAGGATCGCCCTTTTTCTTCAAAATTCAGGATTGGATAGAACTATTTCAATGGGTGGGAGCTGCTTTCTTGAAGAAAGCACTTTGTGCTTCATTCCACTCCCATAAAAATCCTCACCTAAGCCTTGATTCCTACCTCTGGGACAACGAACCCTACAACACTAAGTGGTGAGGACCCATGAAAGTGAAGAGATGCCCTGTCCTGCAACATTGCAGTTCATTGGTCTTAGTTGAAAACACAAGCTACATGGCAGACAGACCCAAGTCTAAAGGCCAATTTCAACCACAAATCATGCATGATCCTGGGTAGGTAACTTTATTTCTCTGTGCAATGGGGCCTTACCTTGAAGGTTACTATATATTTTAATGTATATTTTTATATTTATATTTCTAAGGAAATGACACCCCACTCCAGTATTCTTGCCTGGAAAGTCCCATGGGCAGAGGAGTCTGGGGGCTACAGTCCATGGGGCTGCAAAGAGTCAGACAGGACTGAACAACTAAACAACAATAACATGGGCAAGTGGCTCAGGCCTCTCACTCTTTCTTTATGCTCTGGGTCAGGGTCTCTGAACGTTAGCACTACTGCCATTGCAGCTGGATAATTCTATGTCATGGGGAATGTTCTGTGCACTGCAGAAAATTTAGCAGCACCCCTGCTCAGCAATCACTTGCCAGCAGCATCCCTCACTCCCCACCTCCGTAAGTTATGAGACCTACTGCTTTGAATCCAACCCCATGAATAAATCCATATTCTCAGAATTACATGTTCTGTCCTGACCTGGCCCGATTCAAGCCTCCACCTGCCCTCATGTCCTCCCCACCTAGGAATCTAGCAGGCATCTCAAACTTGCAAAATTGAAAACTGAGCCCCTGTCTCCTGTTTCTCCTGCTCTAACCAAATCTGTCAACCCAGGCACAATCCAGCAAATCTCTGTTGCAGAGCCTTCTCTAGATGCCAGTAGGAACAGCCTCCTTACCGAGCTGCAACAACGGCTTCAGCAATCCCACAGTGGTTGGAGCAAAACAGAAATGCAGCTCAGCTAAGCATGTGTCTGGAGATGAAAGTAGAGATCTGATGCTGTAAAGAATGGCATTGCATAGGCACCTGGAATGTTAGGTGCATGAATCAAGGTAAGGTGGACGGGGTCAAGCAGGAGAGAGCAAGTGAAAACCTCAAAGTCTTAGGATTCAGGGAGCTAAAATGAATTGGAATGAGCAAATTTAACTCAGGTGATCATTATAGCTACTACACTGGGAAAGAATCCCATAGGAGAAATGGAGGAGACCCTGCAATGGCAGGAGACCCCAGTTCCTGGGTTGGGAAGATCCCCCGAAGAAGGGATAGGCTACCCAAGCCAGGATTCTTGGGCTTCCCTGGTGGCTCAGCTCATAAGGAAACTGTCTGCAATGCAGGAAACCTGGGTTTGGTCCCTGGGTCAGGAAATCCCCTGGAGAAGGGAAAGGCCACCCCCTCCAGTATTCTGGCTTGGAGAATTCCATGAACTGTATAGCCTAAGGGGTCACAAAGAGTCGGATATGACTGAGTGAATCCACTTCACTTCACTTTAGTTTATAAAGTGGCATCTCTGTCAGCTCTACCTCTTCCTGGCTCACTAAGAGAGGGCGGCCCTAGACCAGCAGTTCTTGAAGAAGAAGGAGTGACTGTGACAAATTCTAGGGGTGTGGTTTTTTACTGTTGTCTTGATACGGGGTGGGGGGGCACTACACATGGGGGCAGGTGCCTGCTTCATGGCATACACGTTAGACGTGAACGATTCTCAAATGTTCTGCCAGATATTTAAGTTAGTCCAAAACCATTCATAATACCCTGAGTGGAGACCCTTATCTGCACTTTGTCCCATGAGTTTAATAAAAGTTTTCCAGGGCTGCAATTATTGTGTAAACCTGAGAAGTCTATATTTTGTTTTATTCAGAGCCTAACCATGGGTTGCTTTGCAGTTTGTTGCAATCACATGATGACCACAGTGCCTCGATGGCTTTCTGAATGGCTGAGACTGCACACTTGTGTCCTCCTGCATTTGCCAGGCTGAATCCTCAGTGAGGACACATCTGGGTGCAAGTGTGAGTGCTCAAACATTGACCTACTGGAGCATGCGTTCTTGTGAGTATGAATACATGTGTGTGTTCAGTTGTGTCCAACTCTTTGTGACGCTATAGACCCCAGGTTCTTTTGTCCCTGAGATTCTCCAGGCAAGAATACTGGAGTGGGTTGCCATGGCCTCCTTCAGGGGACCTTCCTGACCCAGGGATCAAACCTGTGTCTCTTATTTCTCCTGCATTAACAGGTGGGTTCTTTACCACTACCACCATCTGAGGAACCCTTGAGTATAAATGACCTACTCTTAGTTCTTTAAAAAAAAACATGTGGACCATTTTTGAGCTCTTTACTGAATTGTTATCATATCACTTCTTTTATGTTTATGTTATCATATCACTTGTTTTATGTTTTGTTCTTGAGACATGTGGGATCTTAGCTCCATGTAGATAGAAGCTGCACCCCCTGCATTGGAAGGTCAAGTCTTAACCACTGAACCAACAAAGTGTTCACTCCCTATTTCTCTTTGTAGTACTGGATGTTGATCTCCAAGACAGTTGTGTTTTTCTTTTTGTTTCTTTTTAAAAATTTCCTGGGACAGAACATTTTAGTTTTAAGGAGGTATTATTATCCATTAGTATTTCACTTCACGATAGTAAATGATCATTTCAAAACATCTGCTACACCACCCTAGGAAACCCCCTTTAACGTGAGAAACCAAGTGAATAGCAGTAACAGCTCTATGGACTTCTCTGTCATTCTCCAGGTAAGAATGAGTGTGCATGTAGTGGGGTGCCCACGACCAGAAGCCTAAGCAGGTTCTCAATCTAACTCTGACAGAAGCAAAGTTTCTTTTGATCTCTGTCGCATGCTCAGGGTAGAGATTCTTCTCAATTAGATCTGAACTTGGAAAAGGGTCTCTAGACTCTCCCTCTCACCCCAACAGAGGGCTTCACATAGGCTCACCTGAGACCGGCACTTGACCTGGTACACCAATTCTGGAAACATGTGCTAATTCATTAGATTCACACCACTGATTTGGTCAGATCTTGGTGTATCACCCCTATCAGTCAGTTCACTCGCTTAGTCATATCTGATTCTTTGCGACCCCATGAAATGCAGTACGCCCTGCCGTAGGCTTACCTGTCCATCATCAACTCCCAGAGCTTGCTCAAACACTTGTCCATCGAGTCAGTGATGCCATCCCAGCAGCTCATCCTCTGTTGTCACCTTCTTTTCCTGCCTTCAATCTTTCCCAGCATCCGAGTCCGTTCCAATCAGTCACTACTTCCAATCACGTGGCCTAGGTATTGGAGCTTCAGAATCAGTCCTTCCAATGAATATTCCGGATGGATTACCTTTAAAATGGACTGGTTGGATCTCCTTGCAGTCCAAGGGAGTCTCAAGAGTCTTTCCAGCACCACAGTTCAAAAGCATCAATTCTTTGGTGCTCAGTTTTTCCCATGGTCATTCTTATAGCTATTATTAATATTGTCTCCTCCAAACTGAATATATGCCATGCCATGTGGCATGTGGGAACTCAGTTCCCCAAGCAGACGTCAAACCTGTGCCCCTGCATTGGGGCCCCTGAACCACCAGTGTTAAGGACAGCCAGGTAGCAAAGTTCCTCTATATCGATTCATTGTTAAAGTTAAAGAAATCTGCTTTAAAAATAAGTGCTTGGACAAAATGTTGAAGTGCCTCCAAAGGCCCCAGGCACCTCCATGACCACACCACCCGTACCCACATTGCCCTTTGCTTGGTGCATCCCTGAGGGCACTCTGTCTTTCCACACGAAGCTCCAACCTTTGAACTCCTTGATTCCTCTCCGGAAATTCCATCCCTTTTATGCTGTCTAGGCTTAGTTCCTCTCCTCCCACCTTTTTCCTACTGTCACGTCAAAACCAGGCAGGCCTTGATCACCACATACCCCCCCATCCTGCCTATCCATAGAGCCTGCTCTGTTCTCCATTCTCCACTTTATTTTTTCTCCAAAGATCTGGTGGTCAACTGATACGCTTGTTACACTTAGGTGCTGACTGCTTGTAGACAGGCCATGAGCTGAGTGATGGGTGAGACGGCCTGCATATTCTGCTCACTGCCCGTGCAGAGCGACTGTGCATGAGAGACCAGCACACAGTATGTGCTCAGCTAATGGAGCTTACACTCCACGTGGAGGGTCGGTGATGAAGCCATATGTCACAAAGGTAACTCTTTCTTGACAAGAGGGGAGGAGGAATATTGGGAGCTGGGGGAGGGAAGTACAGGCAGGCCTGACTGAGCTGAAAGGTTCGAGTGCGAGCTGGGAGGGAATGCTTGCTCTGGAGTGAGGCCGAGGCTGGAAAAGGATGAGTCCATAGAGCTGGGCAAGGGGAGGAGCCTTCCAGGAGGCTGGAACGATATATGTAAAGCTTTCTCAGCTTTTCCTCTCATGAACCCTTCTCTCAGGACCCTCCATCTTCTCATGGGTTTCATCTGCTGAGACCCTAACCATTTTTGCATTTCCTTAGAATCTGTTTCTGAGGCAGGAAGTGGCAAACCATGTCCCCCAAATTAAGCTCTGTGACATTAACAATCCACTTGCCAGGCCTCTGGGTGGGGTGGGGGCTGGCAGGCTCTGTGGGGTGGTGCACACAGGTCCAGATCCAGGACTTTAGCAGCTCCTTCTTTTCCAAGAATGGAGCCGTGGCCACCAGAACCCCCTTGCAACGAGAAGCCCTTGCATCACAACTCTAGAGTTGCCCCTTGCTCTCTGCAACTAGAGAAAAAGCTCATGCAGCAATGAAGACCCAGCACAGCCCAAAATAAATCAATAGAGTACTTATCTATATGAAATTCTTACATTACAGAGATGTTGCAAAGAGCAAAAGAAGCTATTACTCTTGGACAAAAAGTCTTCATAACAGAGCCTTTCATAGAGGATATGCTCAATAACCATGCCCGGTTGCCAGGGCTGCAACCACAGAAAATCTGTCCTGAAGAACTGATGGTTTCTCTGCAGAAAGCAGACAACAGAGAAGAATCTAAAAGACTCTGAAGCATAACTGAAAGGAACTAGTGATAAATGCTACTGAGTACCTGCTGTACTCCAGGCACAGAATCCTGCCTTTTGTATGCATGAACAACAAACCTTTCAGTCACCAGGGATGCAGAATTATTTTTATCCCCATTTCACTGACTTAGAAACTAAGGCTTGGGGAATAAGAAAGTGGCAGCGTTGGGACTAGAAATGGGTTCTGTCCAGCCAGAGGCCCGAAGATCTTCCTGGGACTCTACTCTTTCTGAAAATGGGGTCAAGGAGCAGATGGAACAGTTTATTATCCACATACACAAATCGTATTCCCTTTACCAGCCAGTAGCTGCTTAGAGACATCATGATAATCAAAAACATCCCCATGTGCCTCCTGGGGGAGAAGCAGCCTCACCTGTAAAGGTCAAAGACCTAGAGAATTCCAGAAATAGTGATCAAGGGTCATTGGTGAATCAACCCTGCCTCCGGCACCCTGCAGGTTTCTTGTTCAGTGTGATAAACCAATGCTCTCCTGACATGGTAGCTGGTGGCTTTCATAACTTGTCCACACAGTAGAATCCTCCAGGGAACTCAGTAAGTCCCAATGCCAAGCAGCGGATAGGCCAAAAACAGCAGAACGGTAAATTCCTCAGGGGATCCCAAAATGAGCCAAGCTTACACACCAGTGTTTTCACAAATCACCGGGGAGTCTTGTTAAAGACACAGATCTGACTCAGTTGCCTTGGGAGGGGCCTGGAGTCTACATTTCTAACAAGCTCCCAGGAGAAGAACTCGTGTGGTTGCTTCAGGGACCACGGCCAGAGTAGTCAGGGCAAACCCCGTGGTCCTCAACTTTCAACAAGCATCAGAATCACCTGGAAGTCCACTTAAGATGTAGAGGGCCAGGCCCACCCCAGAGCTGCAGATCTGACAGGTTTGAGGTGGGGACCAGAGAGTCTGCATTTCCAAGGAACCTCCAGGTGACCCTGATGCTGCTGGTCCAAGGACCACATGTGGAGCACCACGGTAGGGCCCGAGGCAAAATCATGGATAGGCAAGACAAGTCATCTCTCCTTCAGCTTCCCCAGACCCAAAGTGGGGATGATGAGATCCTCTCCCAGAGGGTGTCATGAGGGCGACACTGAGTGGGCTAGGATTTGTAAGCCTCTTGGAAGCTGGCACCGAGCAGGTGGGATATGAGTGACAGCATCCATTCTTGATGAATTTCCCTTGGTCTTGGGGTGCTCCTGGAGCCCAGGCAGACAGACCCTTCAACCACCATGGATGGCCCTCTCCCTGGCTCACTCACTGCCGACATTGTTCCTGTAGGCGTTGTGCATCTCCTTCACCCAATGGTCGCAGAAGGACAGCTTTCTCATCCAGTCCGCACCATCGTGCACACTGGAATCCAGGCATAGCCTGGCTCCCGGGCGGAACTGTGGAAGCCATCAGTGGAGAAGTTGTAGGGGCTAGGGAGATGGAAGAGGACATGGGGATGGAGAGGAGACAGTGTTACTGTGGGGAGCTCGGAGCTTTTTTCCCAGGAGACCCATGGGTTGGCTTACGGCTGTGTTTCACTATGTCCCCGAGTGCGTGAGGGTGCTGTGAGTATCTGGCTTCGGGGAGAAGCAGGATCAGAGCTTCCATTAACTTCCCAAACAACGGTAGCTTCCTGTGCTCGTACCCAGTCAGCCTCCATTCTCTTTTCTTCTGGTATCACGGAGCATGTTTGGTTTTTTGAGAGGCAGTCATTCTGTCCCCTGCATGCAGTGAGTGGCCAAGCCAAAGAAACCCTCTCTATCTCCCACTTTGGACTTTGAAGCTCGAAGGCAACTCCAAAAAGTGGTTGGCCTTGGTTCATCCCAAGAGTAGGGTGCAGAAGAAAATATCAGCGGGCTCTTGATACTTTGATCCCCAAATTTGCCTGCTTCACATGCCTCAAAAGGCCTGGCTGCTAACCTTTTCTTCCTATTCTGTGAGCATCTCTATATCTTTCTATAGGCATTCCTCATGTTACTTTCATCTTTTCAATTAGGTGGAGTCAGACTTCCCTGCTGGTCCAGTGGTTTGGAATCCATTTGGAAATGCAGGGGGACACAGGTTCAATCCCTGGCCCCAGGAGATTTCACATGCTATAGAGTAGCTAAGCCCCCAGGCCACAATAACTGACACCATATTCTAGAATCTTTGCTGTGCAACAGGAGAAGCTACCTCAATGAGAAGACTGCACTCTGCAGTAAGAAGTAGCCTCTGCTTGCCCCAACTAGAGAAAGACTGTTCACAGCCATGGAGAAAAAAAAAAAGTAATAATAATAATAATAATAAAAATAATAATAATCAGGCAGAGCCAATTGAATACGTACAGTGTACTTTGCATACATTACCCTCCTTCAGCATGAAGCATGCCCTGGGACAACGTCGGAGTGTCATGGGACGTTAATGACAGGAGTGGTAGCTGGGAGCCAGTAGGGGAATTGTGGGGAATTTGTCACCGATAGCAGCTAGAGTATGAAAATGAAAATCCCAGCTCTCATGGAACACCATTTTCTTTCCCCCCACCAGAGGCCTGGTTTAGGTCTGCAAAATCACTGGACATCCCAAGGCAATGTGTAGACCAAAAACTTCAAAAGTGAAAGCCTTTTCAGAGAGAAAAAGCCTGGGTGGGGAGCAGTTCAGCATGGTACACCAGGGCCTCTCCATGGTTGGATTTGGCTGACACTTTTCTTTTTCTATTATTTTGTTGTTTCTGGATTTTTTTGTGATGAGTTTAAGGGTAGAGATATGAGGTACTAGGAATGAAACAACACTTGGGAATTGCACCTAAGGTATCCCCAGTTTAATGCCAGTGCTGCCACAGAGAAAACAAATTGGAAAATGGGAAGCACTGGGTCATACTCTCCTGTGCTTCAGGCTCAGCTTGAATATCAAACCAGGGACAACAAAACCCCTGCAGGATCCACAGAGATGCCTTGAGTGATACCTCAACTTCGAAAGCAAATTTCACCACTGGGGCAGGCAGACCAGAAGGATGCTGACTTAATCGGAAAGGGCTCAGTGACAGACTAAGTTGTACTTAGAAGTTGTACTTTTCTAAGAATTTGTCCACTTCTTCCAAGTTGCTGATTTTATTGGCATCTACTAGTTGATAATAGTCTCATGATCCTTCGTAATTTCTGTGCTGTCTATTTTGATCTCTCCATTTTCATATCTTATTTTGTTGATTTGATTCTTCTCCCTTTGTTTCTTGATGAGTCCGACTAATGGTTTGTCAATTTTATATATCTTCTCAAAGAACCCACTTTTAGCTTTGTTGATTTTTGCTCTAGTCTCTTTTGTTCATTTTACATCTGTTTCTGCCCTATTATATGACTTCTTTCCTTCTACTAACCCTGGATTCTTCATTTCTTCCTTCTCTAGTTCCCTTAGGCCTAGAGTTAGGTTGTTTGTTTGACTTTGTTCTTGTTTCTTGAGGTAAGGCTCTTTTGCTATGAACCGTTGTCTTTGCACTGATTTTATAGGGTCGCATAGGTTTTGGGGTGTTGTGTTTTCATTTTCTTTTGTTTCTATGAATATTTTGATATTTTTTTTTTTTTTTGTTCCATGGTGATTTGTTAGTTGTTTACCAGCGTGGTATTCAGCCTTCATATATTTGACTTTTGAATAGTGTTTCTCCTGCAGTTGACATCTAGTCTTACTTGACTGTGGTCAGAAAATATGCTTGGAATGATTTCAAGGTTTTTTTGAATCTACCAAGGCTGGACCTATGGCCGAGTATGTGATCTATCTTGGAGAAGTTTCCATATGTACTTGAGAAAAAGGTGAAATCCATTGTTTTGTGGTGAAATGTCATATAGATATCAATTATTTCTAACTGGTCCATTGTATCATTTAAAGTTTGTATTTCCTTGTTAATTTTCTGTTTACTTGATCTATCCATAGGTGTAAGTGGGGTAGTACAGTCTTTCACTATTATTGTGTTATTGTTCATTTCCCCTTTAATGCTTGTTAGCCTTTGCCTTACATATTGTGGTCCTCCTATGGTGCATGCATATGTATTTTTAATCGTTCTATCTTCTTCTCAGATAGAAGTTTTGATCATTATGTAGTGTGCTTCTTTGTCTCTTTTACAGGCTTTATTTTAAAGTCTATTTTGTCTGATATGTGTATTGCTTCTCCTGCTTTCTTTTGGTCTCTGATTTGCTTAGAATATCTTTTTCCAGCCCTTCAATTTCAGTCTGTAAGTGTCCATTGTTTTGTGGTGGGTCTGTTGTACACAACTTAAACAGCAGTCTTGTTTGTGTATCCATTAAGCTAGTCTTTGTCTTTTGCTTAGGACAGTCAACCCATTTCCATTTAAGGTAACTATTGATAAGAATGATCCTTTTGCCATTTGCTTTGCTGTTTTGGGTTTGAATTTATACAACCTGTCTGTGTCTCCTGCCTAGAGAAGATCCTTTAGCATTTGTTGAGGAACAAAAAGAAGAATTGGGAATAAAAATGTCTCTACAGCATCTTCATTAGTCCGAGATTACAAGAAGCATGTTAAAGCAAAGGGTAATGTGGATGATCAAAACTCTGACTTTCATCCTGAAACTAGAGGACAGAGTGTATTTTCAGCCTGCACAAGTTTAAGTGTGCCATTCATACGAAAGCCTTCTACCCTCCGGATACCTGCTGATACAAGTGCCCCAACTGGAAATGATTTCTCTTCTCCATCATAAATATCAATTAGACCGCAGGAGCATTTATTGTGGGACATCAATCTACGGCTGCTTTAATTGTTGCTGTTTTAATTGAAGAGTAATTGCTTTCCAGAATTTAGTTGTATTCTGTCAGAATCCAAAATCAAAAAAGTAAAAAAATAAAAAATCAACCATAGATGCACATATAACCCTTCCCTTTTGGAATACCCTCCGATCTGCCTACCAATCCCACAATCTAGGTTGAGCATTTGTCATGGGATTTCACATAGTAGCTGCACTAAATCAAATAGCTCCAGTGAAAATTTTCCAGCTATGTCTACTTCTATTTCTCCGTACCACAACCTATCTCCATTACAGAACAGTTAGTTTGGACTGAGAGTGGAGCCTTCTACCTTTCCAGGTTTGTATGGTAATATGTCAGCCCATGACCATCCTTTTCCTAAACTACAACAGTCAGGCAATTTATTTTTCCCAGTGCCAAAGATCCCTGATACATCTGCTGCTTCTCTTTAAAGATCCACTCATCAAACATCTTCATTATTTGAAAACTGGCCTAATACAACTGATCTACCAAATAGGTGTCAGATTACGGAGGATACTGAAGTGTAAAATTAATGTTGGGAGATGTCAACAAATTCCCACAATTCTCTTATTTGAAGAATAAAGTTACATATTCATCTTCTTAGTGCCAATTTCTATTTTGAAATAATTAAGGTTAAAATGCTCAACCAGTTGAGCATACTGCAGCTTAAATACACATGATTAATGACACAGACCCTGTGTCTATGGAATACATCAGAAGACAATAAGAGCTCAAACAAAAGAAAATGCCCAGGCTCAGGTAGCTGTAAGAATGCACAGGAGTTATAGCAGTTTTGAGTCTGAACTGTCCCTAGAGAGATCAATAGTCTAATTCTCTCCACCTTTGGAGAGCTTCCAAAAAAGTTGTAATTGTCCTGTGACTTACGTTGGGGAGGACAGTGATCAGATGAGGCACTAGGGAATATGTATTATTCTTCTGATGCTTTCAATTCTTGTGTTGTCGGTGCACTATTTTTCTCAGTTGTAGGCTTCTTTGTTCCTGCACATTAATTTGGTCTTTAAAGATTATTTCAACCAATTTTTTGTATATATATTTATATTTTTATTTTGTTTTCCTATTTGCTGTGCCTTTTGGTGATGTTGCATATCTTCATTTTTTAAATAGATGTGTATTTCTCTATTAACTGTGATATTCGGCTATTCTGTATGAGCTGCATGTGTTCTTGTCAGATTTGCTTTCTTTTTTTTTTTTTCAGAACTTTACATATTTATTATAGAACTGATCCACAGTTTTTTATTTTTTTTTATTTTATTTTTTTATAAATTTATTTATTTTAGTTGGGGGCCAATCACTTCACAACATTGCAATAGTTTTTGCCATACATTGACATGAATCAGCCATGGGTTTACATGTGTTCCCCCTCCTGGACCCCCCACCCACCTCCCTCCCCATCCCATCCTTCTGGATCATCCCATTGCCCCGGCTCTGAGCCCTTGTCTCATGCATCGAACATGGAATGTTGTTCTGTTTCACTTATGATAATATACATGTTTCAATGCTATTCTCCCAGAACGTCCCACCCTCACCTTCTCCCTCAGAGTCCATAAAATTGTTCCATGCATCTGTGTCTCTTATTCTGTCTCGCATATAGGGTTATCGTTACCATCTTTCAAATTCCATATATATGCATTAGTATACTGTATTGTTGTTTTTCTTTCTGGCTTACTTCACTCTGTATAATGGGCTCCAGTTTCATCCATCTCAGTAGAACCGATTCAAATGTATCAGATTTGCTTTCTTTATTCATCAGTTGACACTCTACAATGTTGTTATTTTTTGCCTTGAGATTCATTTGATGAGTTTCTTTTTTTTTCTGTTAAATTTGTTCTTTAATTAAATGACTACTTATTGCAGGAAATTAGCCTGAGTGTTACAGTTTCTTGGGGTGCAGGTAAGAGATTTTTTTTTTTTTTTAGAAGAAGGATCTGTGAAACAAGTCAAATATTATTGAGCCATCAGAAGCCAAACACAGAAAGGAGAATTCAAACTTTGCGTGTGTTTTGTAAATTCTTTTAGTATTTGTGGTTTGTGCCTTAGGAAATATTGAGATAACAAAGGATCAGAAGAGACTATAACAAACAATTTTAAGTTAATAAAGTTTAGAATCTGAAATCTATGGACAAACACTCAGAAATTCAAATAAGAAGAAACAGAAAATATGAACATAGCTATTAGAAACACTAACATTGAAACTGTGATGGCAAAAAATTTTGCAGTAAACAAAATTAAAGCCATATGGCTTAACAGGGAAATTTTATAAACCAGTCAGAGAACCACTAACAGATGAGCTTCTGAAACTCTTCCAAAATTCTAGAGAAGAAGGGAAACCCACAAACGCATCCTACAAGGTTACCATCACCCTGATACCGACACCAAGATAACACAGAAAAAGAAAGTTAGAGACCAATATCACATAGAGGAACAGAATCATACATCGTTAACAAAATGCCACAAAAAAGCACCCCATCAATCTAAAAGGATTGAACACCATCATTAAATGGGGTTTATCCCAGATATGCAAACATTCTTCAGTAGCTGCATATCAATATATATTGAAGGATTAAAACTATATGATCACCTAAATAGATGTTGAAAAACCTTTGACAGAATTTAACAAGTGTTTGTGATAGAAACTCCTGGAACTGACCACAGCAAAAACTACCTCAACTTAGCAAAGGCACACAAATCAAAACTACAATGAAGTATCACCTCATACCATTCCCAATGGCCATAGATAAAAGCAAATCTACAACAGGAGACTTCTCTGCTAGTCCAGTGGCTAAGACACCATGATCACAATGCAGGGGTCCCAGATTTGACCCCTGGTCATGGAACTAGATTCCATATGCAGTAACTGACATTTGTCGCAACCAATAAAGAAGTATATATATATGTATGCATCTCTCTGTGTGTGTATATAATTGTATAATAATATATGAAGAAGATGGTGTAGAGAATAGAGGATCCTCCTGCCCTCCTTCACTATTGTTATAAATGTAAATGAATGCTGCCAGGATGCCAAATATTATGAAAGATCTTTAGATAATTAAGAATGAAACTGCCATATAACCCAAAAATCCCACTATTTGATATACACTCAAAGGAAATGATAATTGAAATAGACATAGGTACCCCAGTAACCACTGCAACACCATTTATAGTAGCCAATAAAGAAAAGCAACCTTAGTGTCCATTGAAAGAATGGATAAAGAAGCTATGTTACATATGTAGGATGAAAAATTACTCACCCATAAAAAGAAACAAAATTGATTTATTTGTAGAGTTACAGATGAATCTAGAGCCCATTATTCAGTGAAATAATTCAAAAACAGAAGGACAAATATTGAATATTAATGCATATAAATGGAATCTATAAACCAGTAACTGAAGTCCCCGTTTGGAAGTAGAAAGAGATACAGTCATAGGAAACAGACTTGCGGACACAGAGTGGGATGGAGAGAATGGAATGAATTGAACAAATTGCACTGACAGATGTAAAATACCAAATATGTAGTAGATAGCTAGTGAGGAGTTCCTGCTTAGTGCTATGAAGTGCTTTAGTGGAGTGCATTGTGGGCTAGGAGAGCAGACTCCTGCGGGATATGGGAGGACTGTTCAAAAGGGTGGCTCAGCTATATTCACTAATAACTGATTTATTTTACTGTGCAGCAGAAACTAACATAACATTGTATATTTATTATACTCCAAATTTTAATCATTTTTTTCAAGTGAAGCAAGAAACTCAGTCCTTGGCCAACTTGTGCAAGTGACAAGAAAAGCATCACAGTGTGTGTCGAGAAAAATGTATAACCATGATTTCTTTAGTATGTATAGACAAAGAAAAAAAAAACTTAAAATGCAG
This sequence comes from Giraffa tippelskirchi, assembly GCF_054371585.1. Taxonomy (NCBI): domain Eukaryota; kingdom Metazoa; phylum Chordata; class Mammalia; order Artiodactyla; family Giraffidae; genus Giraffa; species Giraffa tippelskirchi. Next base: position 25,105,339 of record NC_137290.1, read on the forward strand.
AGCTAAGTTACTCAGAATAAATTCAGACTCTACACTTAGGTGTCCCTTCACTTCCCCTTTGTCATTGTTTCTAAAAGTAAAGAAGATGTTTTTAAAATTAAAGTAAACATGTATGGCTATAGGTTTTCTTAAATTGATGTCACCAATTTATGAAAAGATGAATTCCCACAAGTTTTAATAAATAGTAGCAAACTTTTGACTTTCAGAACAATGCTACGTAGGAATTAGTAAACATAGGCTAAAGCTGAAATGCTGCACAAGAATCCCTTATTTTGCAATTCTAGCATGTGTGCTACTGACTGAGAATAATGCATAGCCTAAAAGTGACTAATTATGTTTTCTTCCTCAGGACTTTCATCCTAAGAAGGATTTAATCATGTGGAGCAACTTCTCAAGTAATGCAAAAAGACTGCTCTGAAGAATTGGAGGAGCCAGGTTTTACAGAAGTTTTGGTACAATGATTAGGTATGGAGAAGGTCCAAATATTATGGTTAATGAAATAAAATCAGGACACATCAAGTGAATGGATTGAGATATTTTCTACCTATGGGAAGATGCAAGAATCTGGGTTCCTTGAAATAATTCCTTTGTTAAGCACCTTAACTAGGGCTAGTATCTATTCTTTCTGTCTCAAGTCAGTTTTTCGGGCACTGGTGACAGCTGTAGTAGCTAAGAACTTGACAGTGGGCAACCTGATTTCATCAAGGGTGCCCTCGTGTTTTACATTTAGAGATGGATACAATGGCTTATAACTTGATGCCCGCAGCCTCTTTTGTTTACTGATATGGCTGGCAACATTCTTGATTCACAGTGTGCTCTATTCCCTACCACCTGAGAAATAAGTTACTGTCTGTAGAGAGATTCTTATACTTAAAAAAAAAAAAATACAACAAAAAAGGTGACTGTTGGCTTCTCCCTCCACAGGACATAGAGTGGACCTAAGGTAATGTGAACGTACTTAACACAGGTTTACTACAAGTCCCAAAGAGAGAGGAGACTGAATGCAATATATAAATTTAAAGAGCATCATCTGAAACACTTCAAGATCAAGGAAGGGTAAGTAGGAGGGGGATGTTAGGTTTTCAAGTCATATACCTATATATACATATATATTGTATATATACATTGTGTGTATACACATGCACACACATATATGTATACACACACACATACACACACACACACATATTCATAAGTATCTGAACATTCTCTCGAATATTCTTGTAAGTACGCTTTACATTAAGCCATAAAAAATCTTTAAATATTTCAAATGATAGACAGTGTGTTCTCTGAAAATCAAGAAGTGGAGCTAAAAGTTAAAAATGGGATACGTGTTTGCAAATTTATCAATCTGTGGAAAATTAAAGAATACTTTTCTAAAAACCAAATGTGTTAAAGTGTAAGTCACAACGGAAATTAGATACTACTCTGAGGTGAATGTAAGCTAAAGCACATTTAGCAAATCATCAGATCCTGCAAAGTAAATGTCTACAGTTACATACCTCCTGCTAAATATATACTATAATGTATAGACAGCAAAATTATATATCTAAACTGTCGACATATACATAGCCATGTATATGTGCAGGTATGTGTGTATATCAGTTCAGTTCAGTGTCTCAGTCGTGTCCAACTTTTTGTGACACCACAAATCACAGCACGCCAGGCCTCCCTGTCCGTCGCCAACACCCAGAGCTTATCCAAACTCATATCCATTGAGTTGGTAATGCCATATAGCCATCTCGTCATCTGTTTTCGCCTTCTCCTCACGTCCCCAATCCTTCCCAGCATCAGGGTCTTTTGCAATGGCTCAAATCTTTACATGAAGTGCCCAAGTATTGGAGTTTCAGCTTTAACATCAGCCCTTCCAATGAACATGCAGGGCTGATCTTTTTACGGATGAACTGGTTGGATCTCCTTGCAGTCCAAGAGAATCTCAAGAGTCTTCTCCAACACAACAGTTCAAAAACATCAATTCTTCGATGCCCAGCTATCTTCACATTTCAACTCTCATATCCATACATGACTACTGGAAAACCATAACCGTGATTGGATGGACCTTTCTTGGCAAAGCAATGTCTCTGCTTTTTAATACGCTATCTAGGATGGGCAAAACTTTCCTCCCAAGGAGTAAGCATATTTTAAGGCCATGGCTTCAATCACCATCTTCAGTGATTTTGGAGCCCAAAAGGATAAAGCCTGTCACTGATTCCTCATCCATTTCCCATGAAGTGATGAGACCAGATGCCATGATCTTAGTTTTCTGAATGTTAAACTTTAAGACATCCTTTTTCACTCTCCACTTTTGCTTTCATCAAGAGGCTTTTTAGTTCCTCTTCACTTTCTGCAGAGAGATATTAAGATACTAAGAAGAGGTGGCAATAACACTCAGAGGAATAATTCAAAAAAGATCTCCATGACTCAGATAATCACAATGGTGTGATGACTCACCTAGAGCCAGACATCCTGGAATGTGAAGTAAAGTAACCTTAGGAATCATCAACATGAACAAAGCTAGTGGAGGTGATGGGATTCCAGTTGAACTACTTCCATTCCTGAAAGATGACGCTGTGAAAGTGCTGCACTCAATATGCCAGCGAATATGGAAACCTCAGCAGTGGCCACAGGACTGGAAAAGGTCAGTTTTCATTCCAATCGCAAAGAAAGGCAGTGCCAAAGAATGCTCAATCTACCCCCAATCGCACTCATCTCACACGGGAGTAAAATAATACTTAAAAATTATCCAAGCCTGGCTTCAGCAATACGTGAACAGTGAAAGTCCAGATATTCATGCTGGTTTTCACAAAGGCAGAGGAACCAGAGATCCAATTGCCAACATTTTGTGGATCATTGCAAAAGCAAGAGAGTTCCAAAAATAAAAATAAAAATCAATTTCTGCTTTATTGACTATGCCAAACCCTTTGACTGTATTGATCACAATAAAGTGTGGAAAATTCTGAAAGAGATGAGCATGCCACATCACCTGATCTGCCTCTTGAAAAACCTGTATGCAGGTCAAGAAGTCACTGTTAGAACTGGATATGGAACAACAGACTGGTTCCAAATAGGAAAAACAATAAGTACGTCAAGGCTGTATATTGTCACCCTGCTTATTTAACTGATATGCAGAGTACATCATGAGCAATGCTGACTGGAGGAAATACAAGCTGGAATGAAGATTGTCAGGAGAAATATCAATAACCTCAGATAGGAAGATGGCACACTCTTATAGCTGAAACTGAAGAAGAACTAAAAAGACTTTTGATGAATGTGAGAAAGAAGAATGACAATGTTGGCTTAAAGCACAGCATTCAGAGAACTAAGATCATGGCATTTGTTCCCATCGCTTCATGACAGATAGATGAGGAAAGAGTGGAAACAGTGGCTGACTTTATTTTTCTGGGCTCCAAAATCACTGCAGATGGTGATTGCAGCCATGAAATTCAAAGATGTTCACTCCTTGGAAGGAAAGTTATGACCAACCTAGACAGCATATTAAAAAACAGAGATATTACTTTACCAAAAAGGTCTGTATTGTCAACACTATGCTATTTGCAATGGTCATGTATGGATGTGAAAGTTGGACTATAAAGAAAGCTGAGTGCCAACGAATTAATGCTTTTGAACTGTGGTGTTGGAGAGGACTGATGAAAGTCCTTTGAACTGCAAGGAGATCCATCCTAAAGGAGATCAGTCCTTCAGCTTCATTGGAAGGACTGATGTTGTAGCTGAAACTCCAATATTTCGGCCACCTGATGAGAAGAGCTGACTCACTGGAAAAGATCATGGTGCCTGCAAAGATTATGGAAAGGAGGAGAAAGGGATGACAGAAGTTGAGATGGCTGGATGGCATCATTGATCCACTAGCCATGGGCTTGAGTGGACTCTGGGAGTTGGTGATGGACAGGGAAGCCTGGCATGATGCGGTTCATGGGGTCGAAAGTGATGGATATGACAGAGAGACTGAACTGACCTGAAGTCATGTTCTGCCATAAGAGTGGTGTGATTTTTGTATCTGAGGTTATTGGTATTTCTCCCAGGAATCTTGTTTCCAGCTTGTGCTTTTTCCAGCCCAGTGTTTCTCAAGATGTATTGTGCATATAAGTTAAATAAGCAGGGTGACAGAATGCAGCCTTCATGTACTCCTTTGCCTATTTGGAACCAGTCTGTTGTTCCATGTTCCATTCTAACTGTTGCTTCCTGACCTGTATAAATGTTGCTGAAGAAGCAGGTCAGGTGATATTGTATTCCCATCTCTTTCAATTTTAACAGATTATTGTGATACACACCGTCACAGGCTTGGCAAAATCTCTCTCTCTCTTATATATATATATATATATATATATATATATATATATATATACATATATATATTTGTATGTGTGTATATATCTAAACATATATATATATATATATATGCACATTATATATTTGTGTGTGTGTGTACACACACACACACACACACACATATAATGTGTCACAGAGATGTTGTTTTGATCCATGGGTCGGGAAGATCTCCTGGAACTAGGCATTGCAGCACATTTTATTTCTTCTCCTTTAGAATCCCATGGATCGAAAATAAACGTGGGCAACAATTGTGTGATGAAGAGTGTCAGACAGGAGTGTAGTGACTTAATACACTTTAAGGTGTTACTAATATATATATAGTATACCTGTGTCTTTAATATATTGCCAATGAGATACTCAGCACAAATAGCACTATATATAGTACAGCATAAAAAAAAAAATCGGTTCTATGCACTTATTTATGAGCAATGCATTAAGCAATTCAAGTTTTTTTTATGAATCTATTCGTTTTTTCCAGTTTCCAAAATTGTTTTAGCCGTTCTGTTATTCTAGCTATTTGACTGCTTCACATAACTTGAGACTATTGTTGACAGAAATACATTTTTTAAATACCAAAAATTCCTCTTTATTTAATATGTTTAAAAGCAGCTGAATTCTACCAAAAATTTAGAGAAGAGCTAACACCTATCTTACTCAAACTCTTCCAGAAAATTGCAGACGAAAATAAACTTCCAAACTTATTCTAGGAGGCCAACATCACCCTAATGCCAAAACCTGACAAAGATGCCACAAAAAAAGAAAACTACAGGCCAGTATCAATGATGAACATAGATGCAAAAATCCTTAACTAAACCCTAGAAAACACAATCCAACAACATATTAAAAGCATCATGCATCAAGACCAAATGGGCTTTATCCCAGGGATGCAAGGATTCTTGAATCTCTGCAAATCAATCAAGGTAATACACCACATGAACAAATTGAAAAATAAAAACCATATGATTATTTCAATAGATGCATAGAAAACCTTTGACAAAATTCAACATCCATTTATGATAAAAACCCTCCAATTAGCAGAAATAGAAGGAACGTACTTCCACATAATAAAAGCTGTATATGACAAACCCACAGCAAACATTATCATAAATGGTGAAAAACTGAAAGCATTTCCCGTAAAGTTAGGAACAAGACAAGGGTGCCCACTCTCCCCACTCCTATTCAACATAGTTTTGGAAGTTTTGGCCACAGCAATCGGAGCAGAAAAAGAAATTAAAGGAATCCAGGTTGGAAAAGAAGATGGAAATATCTCACTATTTGCAGATCACATGATTCTCGACATAGAAAACCCTAAAGGCTCCACCAGAAAATTACTAGAGCTAATCAATGAATATAGTAAAGTTTCATGATATAAAATTAACACATATAAATCCCTTGCATTCTGATACACTAACAACGAGAAAACAGAAAGAGAAATTAAGGAAACAATTCCCTTCACCATCACAATGAACACAATAAAATACTTAGGACTATATCTACTTAAAGAAACGAAAGACCTATATATAGAAAACTATAAAACACTGGTGAAAGAAATCAAAGCAGACAGAAATAGATGGAGAAATATACCGTGTTCATAGATCGGAAGAATCAATATAGTGAAAATGAATATACTCCCCAAAGTAATGTATAGATTCAATGCAATCCCTATCAAGCTAGCAACGGTATTTTTTCAGAGAACTAGAACAAATATCATAATATGTATGGAACTACAAAAAACCTCGGACGCCAAAGCAATCTTGAGAAAGAAGAATGGGACTGGAGGAATCAACCTGCCTGAGTTCAGGCTCTGCTACAAAGTCACAGTCATCAAGACAGTATGGTACTGGCACAAAGACAGAAATACAGATAAATGGAACAAAATAGAGAGCCCAGAGATAAATCCACGCACCCATGGGCACCTTGGAGAAGGCAATGGCATCCCACTCCAGTACTCTTGCCTGGGAAACCCAATTGATGGAGGAGCCTGGTAGGCGGCAGCCCATGGGGTCGCCAAGAGTCAGACACGACTGAGCGAATTCACTTTCACTTTTCGCTTTCATGCACTGGAGAAAGAAATGGCAACCTACTCCAGTATTCTTGCCTGCAGAATCCCAGGGACAGCAGAGCCTGGTGGGCTGCCGCCTATGAGGTCGCACAGAGTTGGACACGACCGAAGCGGCTTAGCAGCAGCAGCAGCATCGACACCTTATCTTCAACAAAGGAGGCAAGAATATACAATGGAGAAAAGACAATCTCTTTAGCAGGTGGTGCTGGGAAAACTGGTCAACCACTTGTAAAAGAATGAAACTAGAACACTTCCTAACACCATACACAAAAATAAACTCAAAATGGATTAAATATCTAAACATAAGACCAGAAACGATAAAACTCCTAGAGGAAAACATAGGCAAAGCACTCTCCGACATAAACCACAGCAGGATCCTCTATGATCCATCTTCCAGAATATTGGATATAAAAGGAAAAATAAACAAATGGGATCTAATTAAAATTAAAAGCTTTTGCACAGCAAAGGGAACTATAAGCAAGGTGAAAAGACAGCCTTCAGAATGGGAAAAATAATAGCAAATTAAGCAATGGACAAATAATTAATCTCAAAAATATACAAGCAGCATCTGCAGCTCAATTCCAGGAAAATAAACGACCCGATCAAAAAGTGGGCCAAAGAACTAAACAGACATTTCTTCAAAGAAGACATCCAGATGGCTAACAAACACATGAAAAGATGCTCAACATCACTCGTTATCAGAGAAATGTAAATCAAAAGCACAATGAGGTACCATTTCACGCCCGTCAGAATGGCTGCTATCCAAAAGTCTAGAAGCAATAAATGCTGGAGAGGGTGTGGAGAAAAGGGAACCCTCTTACACTGTTGCTGGGAATGCAAACTAGTACAGCCACTATGGAGAACAGTGTGGAGATTCCTCAAAAAACTGGGAAAAGAACTGCCACATGACCCAGCAATCCCACTGCTGGGCATACACACCAAGGAAACCAGAAGTGAAAGGGACTCGTGTACCCTAATATTCATCACAGTGCTGTTTATACTAGCCAGTACATGAAAACAGCCTAGATGCCCATCAGCAAACGAATGGATAAGGAAGCTGTGGTACATATACACAATGAAATATCATTCAACCATTAAAAGGAAAACATTCAAATCAGTTCTAATGAGGTGGATGAAACTGGAGTCTATTATACAGAGTGAGGTAAGCTAGAAAGAAAAATACCAATAGAGTATACTAACACATATATATGAAATTTAGTAAATTGGTAAAGGTAACCCTGTATGCGAGGCTGAAAAAGAGACACAGATGTATAGAACAGTTTTATGGAGTCTATGGGAGAGGTTGAGAGTGGGATGAGAGTGGGATGATATGGGAGAATGCCACGGAAGCATATAAATTATCATATGTGAAACGAATCACCAGTCCAGGTTCGATGTATGATACTGGGTGTTCGGGACTTGTGCACCAGGATGACCCGAAGGGATGGGATAGGGAGAGAGGTGGGAGCGTGGTTCTGGAAGGTGAACACATATACACCCATGGTGGATTCATGTCAATGTATGGCAAAACCAATACAATATTGTAACTTAAAAACAGATAAATAAACTAATTAAAATAAATAAAAGCAATGATATACTATTCATTCTCATTTCAGTAACTAAATCTTCTCTTTTTGTTTGTTTAGTTTACCTAATATTCTTATTACTAATTTTGTTTTTTGTTCAATTTTCTCTACTCCTTTACTATTTATAGTATCTTATACCCATACTAATATTTATTGATTTCCGATCAGGCCTTAATATTCATTGGAAGGGCTGATTCTGAAGCTGAAACGCCAATTCTTTGGCCACCTGATGCAAAGAGCTGACTCATTAGAAAAGACCCTGATGCTAGTACATCAGGTACCTCTGCCCTTCTCAGGGCAGGAGGAGAAGGGGTCCACAGAGGATGAGATGGTTGGATGGCATCACCAACTCAATGGACATGGGTTTGGGTGAACTCTGGGAGTTGGTGATGGACAGGGAGGTCTGGCGTGCTGCAGTCCATGGGGAGGCAAGGAATCAGATATGACTGTGTGACTGAACTGAATATATTTAATGTCATTTGTTTCATATAATTTTTTTTAATTTAAAATCTGTTTTGTCTACTGTTAGTATAGTAACTATTGCACTCTATCACTTATCGCTTGCATAAAATTTTGTTTACAACATAATGTTTAAAATCTATTCAATTGTAAGAGTTGTCTCTTTGACAGTCTATTGTTGCCATATTACAAAACAATCAAACAAACAAACAAAAACATTGTCCTGTCTTCTAGTATACCACCTTAATGTGTTCTGTTGTTTTCGTTGTTTGTATTTCTTTTACTAAATAGATTTTAGAGTGATTGTAAAGATTAACTCTAGATATTTTGATTGCTATTGTTCATTCATTCAGTCATGTCCAACTCTTTTGTGACTCCCTGGACTGAAACACTACAGGCAACCCTCTCTTTCACGGTCTCCCATAGTTTGTTCAAACACATGTACATGGACTTAGTGAAGCCATCCAACCATCTCATCCTCTGTCACTCCATTCTCCTCCTGTCCTCAGTCTTTCCAAGCATCATGGTGTTTTCCAGAGTTGGTTCTTTGCGTCAGATTTGGAAAATCCTGGAGTTTCAGCTTCAGCATTAGTGATTCAAAAGTATATTCAGGGTTGATTACATTGAGGATTGATTGATTTGATCTCCTTGCAGTCCATGGAAGCCCTAAGAGTTTTATCCAGCATCACAGTTCGATGGCATCAGTTATTCAGCTCTGAGGCTTCTTTATGTTCCAATTCTCACAATCTATGCATGACTACTCGATAAACCACGGGCGTTTGTGACTAAGGGGGCCTTAGTTAATAAGCTGATGTCTCTTTTTTTTAAACAACAAAAAAAGTCTAGGTTTGTCATTGCTTTTCCTCCATGAAGCAAGTAAGTATCTATTAATTTGATGACTGCAGTCTCCATTCACTGTGATTTTTGGAGCCCAGGAAAATTAAGTCTGTCACTGATTCCACGTTTTTCTCTTCTATTTGCCAAGTAGTGATGGGACCAGATTCCCTGGTGTTTGGCTTTTTGAATGTTGAGTTTTCAGCAAAATTTTTCACTTTCCTCATTCATCCTCAAGACACTCTTTAGTTCCTCTTCACTTTCTTTTCCTACAGAGTTCCCATCAGACTATGTAAGGTTGTTAAAGCTTGTCACAGAAACCTTGATTCCAGCTAATTATTCATCCAGCCCGGCATTTTCAATAGTATAGTCTGCATATATTTCACATAAGCAGAGTGATTATCAGCAGTTCTGTCACTATCTTTTCCCAGTTTTAAACTGGTCAATTGTTCCATGTCTTTTTCCAGTTCTTCCATCTTGACCTGAGTACACGTTTCTCAGGTAAGAGGTAAGATTGTCTGTGACTTCTGTCTCTTTGAAACTGTCCAGAGTTTGCTGTGATAGTACTCAGTACTGTGTGTGACACACTCAGCCAATGTCTTTGGTGGAACACTGAAGCAGAAGTAAATGCTTTTCTGAAATCCCGTTGTTTCCTCTAGGAGCCAATGAATGTTCCCAAATGGTTCTCTGGCTCATCTATTGTTTCCAAATTTAGCTTTCACATGTGGGATTTCTTGGTTTATGTACTGCCTACGAATTTTGACTATTACCTAGCTAGCATGTGAAAGGAGCAAGAGTGCGTGCTTGTTTCATTTTGAGAATGTGTTACCATCCTCTATTGGCCAAAAGAATTTCTCCTGAAAGATCAGCAGCTATCCTTATGGGGATCCAACTGTATGATATTTATGTCTTTCTTCTCTTTGTACTTGATGTTTGCTTTTATTTGTGTGTGTGTGTGTGTGTGCTTAAATTTTCTGAGTTTGAATAAAATATTTGTGGCGGGGTGTTTCAGTTTGGGCTCATCCTATGTGGGACTCTCTGGTGTGTTGGGACTGAGGGAGTTACTTCCTTCCACATTTAATGGAGGTTCTTCTTTTCTACCTCCAGCTTAATAGTTCTTTCTCCGTCTCAGTTATTCTACTGTTGGTTCCTTCCAGGATGTTGTTAATCTCCATTATTGCACTGACCATTACTGCTTGACTTTTCTTTATTCCTTATAGATCCATGGTAAATGTGTTCATTTCTCCTCAGTGTGGGCCTCCAGTTCTATTTACTCGTGACTCCACTTAGCTTTCAAGCTTTTGGTCATCTTTACTATCATTGTTCTGAGTTCTTTTTCAGGAAGACTTTCTATCTCCTCTTCTTTTGCTTATTTTGGTGAGTTTTTATCATGTACCTTCACCGGCTGCATATTTCTCTCCCATTTCATTTTGTTTAGATCCTGTGGTTTGGGTCCCCTTTCTGCAGGCTACAGGGCTATGGCTCCACTTTGCTGTGGAAGCTGATCTTTCTGGGTGGGATTGGACCTGTAAGTTGTCAAGCTTTAATGCTTGGGGGATCTTGTGCCTGTGGTCTGTCAGGTGGAGCATGATCACTGCTCTATGAAGTGCAATGAGTTGTCCTATAATGTGCTTTGTGGTGTCTGTGACTTTGATATGGCTTCATGTAGCACCTTTTGTAATATTTATTTTTGTGTTTGGGCTTTGCTGAAGAATACCTGTGGGTTGTCGTGCACTGAAATTGCTGGCTTCAGCTTGGGGCTTGATTTCCATGTAGGCATGGGAACTTTTGGATGCACTCCTCTTTTAATGTTCACTGATGTCAGGGGTTCCAAAATGATCTAAATATCTGGAATTGACCTCGTGGCCTCTGGGTTTTGGTCCCCGAGTTACAGTAGCAACAAGAATTCTGTATCCACAGAACAGAAGATAAAACCCAAGGTTGATGGTGAAGCAGTTCTCCATAGCCAAAAACAGTCAAAGGGATTCATAGAGTTATACAGAGCAGAACAAGGTGAGGAGGGAGATAGAAACTTCTAAGAGGAGAAAAGGGAGAGTAAAAAGGGAAGAGTACGATCAACTCAGGAATTAAATCCGTAAATGGAAATCAATTCTAAAGATCGAATTCCTAAAGTTATAATCATTGATTTAAAAAAAAAATCAAAAAGCAAAGATTAAGAAACTAGAATAGAATTTAAACTACTATAAATACTGGAAAAAAGATGGAAGCCAAAGTCATTCTCAAAATATAACGCGGTATATAGAAACGAAAGTAAAGGGAATGATAAAGAACAACAACAACAAACATGAAAATAATAAAGAATAGTCTAACAATTTCTCTAAAGTTGCTCTGAGCTTTGTGGTGTCAGATCAGTGTCAGATAGTCTCTTTATCCTGCTTTTACTTGTTGTCAAAAGCTATTGTTGTCCCTAGATTACACAGTTTCTGCACTAACGTCAGTGTTTCAATTTGTTGCACCTGTCACTTCTGGGCTACTTTGCCCTTCTTTGATTGTTCTTACTTCCTCAGTTTGCAGCTCTCTTTCATGACTAATTTACTTATGACTAGTTTGCACCTGGAGAAGGTAATGGCAACCCACTCCCCTGTTCTTGCCTGGAGAAACCCAGAGACCGGGTAACCTGGTGGGCTGCCATTTATGGGGTCACACAGAGTCGGACACCACTGAAGCGACTTAGCAGAAGCAGCAGCAGTAGTTTGCACCATGACACGAGGGGACAGAAGGCCATTATTCGACCTCACTTGCTCAGCGGTGCAGTGGTGGTGCTGGTGAGGGGGCGGGGGGTCACTGAGAACAAATACGACTGGGATATGTGGGGTGGTTAAGGTGCTTTGGCCACCAAGGTGGGCTTGCCACTGACAAATGTGACATATACTTTCTCAGTTCACCTTGCTCGGGTTCCTGGGTGATCTGCGAGGTCACTGTCCAAAGTGGGCCCTCTGATTCACACATTTCCCAAGTCTAAGCCACTCAAGTTCTCGGGTGGTGTGCAAGGGCACTGACCACAATCGACGATGTGCTTTGTTTCCCTCCCAGGTCCAAGTTTCTCAGGCAATTGGGTGGCAGGCAAGGCACTGTCCAAGGTAGTCCATGCATCTTAAGTATCTGTCGTGTTCCAGCCAATCAGTTTGTTTTTAGGGTAAGGGAGTTAGAGAAGGTGAGGTTCAGCAAAATAATGAGACTGGCACTTTATAGGAACAGATCACCTTTAATGAGGCAAAAAGGGGCAGCAGTCAGATAAATGAGCTGCTGCACTAACCCAAGAAAAGAGTAAGTATATACAGACATATATGTGGAAAGCTACTGTCTTAAGGGGGCCTGTTCTTCTCCAAGGTTGTTTTGAGTAGATATCTCTTAAATGGCTGGGGCCAGGAATTTTGGAGATCGGCCAGAAGCTAGAACGACTTGGAGCTGGGTGTAACAGCCTTAATGTCCATGTTTTTTTCAGGTGAGACAGTTCTTTGTTTTTCATTGAATGGTTTAGAGGACATTAAGGGGAGTTTTAACTCCAGGCTATTTAGCAGCCATGTAATTAAAAGACCCTTACTCCTTGGAAGGAAAGTTATGAGCAATCAAGATATCATACTAAAAGGCAGAGACATCGTTTTGCCAACAAGGTCCGTCTAGTCTGGGCTATGGTTTTTCCAGTAGTCATGTGTGAATGTGAGATTTGGACGGTGGAAGAATGTTGAGCACTGAAGAATTGATGCCTTTGAACTGTGGAGTCCCTTGGACTGCAAGAAGGTCCAACCAGTCCATCCTAAAGGCCATCAGTCCTGGGTGTTCATTGGAAGAACTGATGTTGAAGCTGATTCTCCAATAGTTTGGTGACCTCATGCGAAGATTTGACTCATTGGAAAAGACCCTGATGCTGGGAAGGATTGGGGGAAGGAGGAGAAGTGGAAGACAGAGGATGCGATGGCTGAATGGTATCACTGACTCGAAGGACATGAGTTTGGATAAGCTCCAGAAGTTGGTGATGGACAGGAAAGCCTGGCGTGCTGCAATTCATATGGTTGCAAAAGTCAGACACTACTGAGGGACTGAGCTTAACTGAACTGATTTAGAGACATCCAACTTTTCTTATGGAAGAAAGCAAAGAAGAACTCAAGAGCTTCCTGACGGAAGTGAAAGAGGAGAGTGAAAAAGTTGACTTAAAACTCAACAATCAGAAAACTAAGATCATGATACCTGGTCCTATCACTTCACGGGAAATATATGGAGAAACCGTGCAAACAGTGTCAGACTTTATTTTTGGGGGGCTCCGAAATCACTGCTGATGGTGAATCCAGCCATGAAATTAGAAGACACTTACTTCTTGGAAGGAAGGTTGTAACCACACTAGATAGCATACTGAAAAGCAGAGACATTACTTTGCCAACAAAGGTCTGTCTAGCCAAAGCTATGGTTTTTACATGACGTATGGATGTGAGATTTGGACAGTGAAGAAGCCTGAGCGCTGAAGAATTGATGCTTTTGAGCTGTGGTGTTGGAGAAGACTCTTGCGAGTCCCTTGGTCTGCAAGAAGGTTCAACCAGTCCATCCTAAAGGAGATCCGTCCTGGATATTCTTTGGAAGGACTGATGTTGAAGCTGAATCCCCAATAGTTTGGTGACCTCATGCGAAGAGTTGACTCACTGGAAAAGACCCTGATTCTGGGAAGGATTGGGGCATGAGAAGAAGAGGACGACAGAGGATGAGGTGGCTGGATGGTATCACTGACTAGAAGGACATGAGTTTGGATAAGCTCCAGAAGTTGGTATTGGACAGGAAGGCCTGGCGTGCTGTGATTCATGAAGTTGCAAATGTCAGACACGACTGAGTGACTGAGGTGAACTAAACTGATTTAGAGACATGTAACTTTTCTTTATTATTGGCTTTGCCATAAGAACAAATTGCAAGAGTGCATGTGTCTCTGGACGGGTGCTGAACTCAGGCTCTGACCCTTCTGTCCTATGTGAACTGTACATGAACGCATGAAGACATGATTAGCAACTGGCAGCCTGCTCAGATCTTGGAGGGAGATGTTTGTCTCGGAGGATGATATAACAGCACCATCTTGCCTTCTGTTCTCACTGATCCGAGCATTCCTCTCTGCCTCCGTGGAGGAAATGGCCATAAATGTTAGCTAGGTTACACATCTTTGATATCTGTAAGGTGGAAAATTTTGTGCTGTGAGTGTGTCAGTTTTCGCTATGTGGTCTTAGAGACTTCTCTCAAGAATGGCCCTTTTTTGCATTTTGTCTCTGGTATTCCAATGGTTTCGGTTGCTACGTCACCTCACCTCTGTCAGATTGTCCTCAGAGCATTAAAGCTGGGTCTTTACCATAGGGCAGATGATACAGCCCAGATATCCCTCCCAGGTCCACCTCAATGATGGTGGACAGGAGCATCTGAGCTTCTTCTCTGCTGGTAGTTTCACTTAAGGACATGTGTTTTTGTTTTTCTTTCCCTTGATTATGTTGCTCTATGTGATCCCAGAGTTCTCCACTGTCACTGATCTGAGAGGGTTTACTATTCTTTTACAACGTCCTCTCCAAGACCAGCCTCAGCCCCTAAATACTTTGTCTCTTTTTATGTCTCTTTTATTTTGTCTACCTCCTTTTGAAAAGACATGTTTGACTTTCTCGGTATCTTGGGCCAGTCAACCGTGTTCACAATTTGTTTTCTGAAAGTTCTTCCATGTGTAGTTGATCCTTAGATGAACTCGTTGGGGAGAGAGTGGTCTTTGTCTCCTATTCCTCTGATATTTTGGAACCAACCTTCAACCTGCAAGACCCATTTGATTAACTCAAGTGTCGCTGTTCTTCAACCACTAAGTCATGTTTGACTCTTTGTATCCCCTTGGACTGTAGCACATCAGGCTTCTCTGTCCCTCACCATCTCCCATAGACTCCCTGAGATCATGTCCTATGAATCGTTGATGCTATCCAAATGTCTCATCCTCTCTTACCTACTGCTCCTCCTGCGTTCAACATTTTTTAAAGATTAGGATCTATTTTAATGAGTCAGCTCCTTGCCTCAGATGAACAAGCTTTGGAGCTTTATTTTCAGCACCAGGCCTTCCAATGAATCTTCAGTGTTGATTACCTGAAGATTCACTGGATTGATCTTCCTGCAGTCCAAGGAACTCTCACTAGGCCACCACAGCAGAGTAGTTCAAAATAACCAATTCTTTGGTGTTCTCACATCTGTACGTGTCTTTGGAAAGACAGTGGTTGTGACTCTATTGGCCAATCAGGTCTTAGTTTTTAAAAAAAAAAAACTTCTAAATTTGTCACAGCTTTTCTGTCAAGAAGCAACTGTCTTGTAATTTTAAGGTTGTCGTCACCATTTGCAATGAATTTAGAGCCACAGGAAGTGAAATCTCTCATTTTTTTCTGCATGTTCCCATTTTATTTGCCTTGAACTGGTGGGAACAGACGCCATGATCTTACTTTTTGTAATACTGACTATTCAAATGTACTGTTTAGCAAATGTTTCCGTATTATTGGTGACAATTATTGTTTTCTCATAACTAAGTTTTCCCTCCATGTTTAGGATAAGAAATTACTCTCTGTGTGTTTTCTAACACAATAGCTACTCATTTCATATAATACTGATGATTTTAATTTTCCTACTGAAACCGTGTGTACCATGATTCTGTGAAAACTGGGTGAAATGTTGATAAAATACCCAATCTTTGAAATATTTTCACATTAACATAATGTGTTAAGCCTGTTCAAGATATCTAGTTTGTTTTATTTTTTTCCCTAATATGGATACCAGGCAAATGCAAAGTATGACAATACCAAGAATATATGATGTGGAGAGGGGGCAGGCAGCTGAACCACCATGGTATGAAGGGACAGAAGTCTGGTTCACCCATGCTTTCTGTTCTAATATTTGCAGCAAAAATTTAGTGATGAAGTAAAATTTTACCTACTGATGTATTGAGAAGATATTCTGATGTATACAACATTGAATTTCATTGTTAGGCTGTCTAGAATAGCCTGATTATGACCTATGCACTGTGCATTTTGCATCTATTTTACCCAATAAAGGGAAATATATATATTTTTAAAAGTATAGTAGCTGTATCCAAAATGTAACAGTTGACCACTAGAAATATTGTTCAGATATGTTTCTTTGTTACTGGAAATTTAAGTTTTAAATTTTTTATCCAATGTAAGGATAGCAGCTGCTTTCATAGAACAATATCTTTAAACACTTTATAGTTGCAATTTTATGGGCTGAAGGTCTCATCAGATATTTGAAATCGAGCTCTTATTATAGAAAGAATAGCAGAAGATGAACAAGGTAATGGCATAGCCTTGAGCAAGAGGACCTAAATTGTTCAGCCTGAAACATGTTAACAAATCTTGGATTGACCAAATAGTTCATTTACTGTCTTTGGTGTGGCAAATGTTTTGCCAGCTTAATAAACAGGCTTTAAATTACATTTGACAAAAAAAAAAGAGAAAAACTTGGAACAAGACACAAGTCCAGAAGCCATTTAAAGTTGTATTTACTGGCGATTTGTAACATATTTTACTTGAGGAGCATAATTTCTACTGTAATGTAAGTTTTTAAAAATACTAATGCAGGGGGTTATATGATGCTATTGGGAATAAAAATGTCTGTACAGTATCTTCGTTAGTCTGAGATTATAAGAAGCATGTTAAAGCAAGGGGTAATGTGGATGATCAAAACCCTGACTTTCATCCTGAAACTAGAGGACAGAGTGTATTTTCAGCCTGAACACGTTTAAGTGTGCCATTCATGTGAAAGCCTTCTAGCATCCAGATAGCTGCTGATACAAGTGTCCGAACTTGAAATGACTTCTCTTCTCCATCATAAATATCAGTTAGACCACAGGAGCATATTGTGATACATCAATTTGCTGCTGATTTAGCTGTTGTTGTTGTTGTTTTAATGGAAGAGTAATTTCTTTAGAGAATTTTTCTGTATTCTGTTAGAATTCAAAATAAATCAATTATAGAGGCACATATATCCCCTCCCTTTGGGAATACCCTCCCATCTCCCTCCCCATCCCTCAATCTAGTTTGAGCATTTGTCATGGGACTTCGCATAGCAGCTGCACTAAATCAAATGGCTCCAGTGAAAATTTTCCAGCTATGTCTACTTCTATTTCTCTGTACCGCAACATATCTCCATTACAGAACAGTCAGTTTGGACTGAGGGTGGAGCCTTCTGCCTTTCCAGGTTTGTATGGTAATATGTCAACCCATGACCATCCTTTTCCTAAACTACAACAGTCAGGCAATTTATTTTTCCCAGTGCCAAGGTCCCTGAAACATCTGCTGTTTCTCTTTCAAGATCCACTCATCAACCATATTCATTATTTGAAAACTGTCCTAAGACAACTGATCTATCAAATAGGAGTCAGATTATGGAGGATATTGAAGTGTAAAATTAATGTTGGGAGATGTTAATAAATTCCTACAATTCTCTTATTTGAAGCATAAAGTTACATATTCATCTTCATAGTGCCAATTTCTATTTTGAAATAATTAAGAGTAAAATGAGTCTTAATTTAAGTTCCTGTTTTACTCTGCATTAATATAAACACTTCTGTTGAAGGTCATACAATAAACACTACACTTGCTTTCACTGAAACCCACAGTCAGTTGATTGACTTTATTGCACAGAAGTGAGCAGACCCATGTTTGGGTTGGTAACAGTCCTGAATGTTAAGAATATGTATAGAAGGGTGATCAATCACTTTTATTTCAGGAACCAAGTAGATTTATTGATGTGACTTTTCTGCGTAAAAATTCTTTAGGAATGACATTTTGCAGGTTTCATGTTTTTGGATCCTATTTATGTAAGCAGACTTTATATTAAGTTGATGTAGAAGTAAACACTGGTTGAACATTGCCCTTCAATTGCTAGAAGACCAGTGACTTTATGATGTCAGAGCTACTCTTCAATTGCTAGGAGACCAATGACTTTGTGATGTCACAGCTTTTTGACTTTGAGAACCATGCTAATGGTCTAGAGAGTTTATCTCTGTACGCCAGCCAAGCAGCATTTGAAGTTGGACTGTGTAAAATCAGACAAATGAGGAAAGTATCTGAAGAAAGAGTTCTCTGAGATGGCACATATTCCTTCAGAAATTCAAGATGTGCCTCGTAAAGATGAATCAACTGGTTCCGAAACCTCCATTAGCTCTTCTTTGTGTGATTACACACTTACTGGGGACTCAGTTTTGAGATCTATGATTGAAGAATATGCTTTTCAGGCTTTGGCTGAGGAATTTGGGATAAAATGGCCACGCTACACATTTTCTGTCTCTGAAACAAATGAGTGGAATGATTTTCTTTCACTCACTTTTCCTCAAAAACTCTGGACTCTAGTTGAAAGTGATCAGTTTGAATCTATTTGGTGGGACGAAAGTGGCACTTCTATAGTGATCAATGAAGAACTCTTCAAGAAAGAAGTCTTGGAAAGAAAGGTCCCTTTCAGAATATTTAAAACTGATAGTATGAAAAGTTTAGTTCGCCAGCTTAACCTTTATGGGTTTAGTAAAAAGCGACAAACTTTTCAAAGATCTGCTTCACTACCTGACTTTCTGGAAGAAGAAAACAATGTCTCAGTTTTGAGCAAGGTATTAACATTTTCCACTTATTGGCAATATGTAAGATTAATTCATGTGACTTAGAAAGCATGTTCACATATGTAGCTAAAACTGAATTTAAAATTGAGATAGCAAATTGTTGAAAACATTTTATTTTTTGAAGTTGAGAACAGCTGGAGGGTAAAATATTTGGTATTTAACAAACTCTCCTAGCAACTTGAAACTGGATACTTGTCCTCAAGCTACTTTAACTGGTATTTATTGTATATATACAACATATTTTTTAGCTGAGGAGCATACCTGTTTCTAACACGTAGGGTGTTAAAACTACTAATGGAGATGTTTTATTTGATGCTATTTAATTTGTATCATTAAAGGAATACATTTTTATAGTTCAGCTTTGCTTGTCAGGTGTACCTTGGTTTACAAAAAATAACTAAATGATTGCATCCTTTGATTTTAGTTACAGGTCTACCAAAATCCAAATTTCAAAAGAGATTTTCCCCAACTTTTAGTAAGAATGAAAAGAAGAGTCGGGATTAACAATGTGTTTCCAAAATCTTCATTAGTTCCAGATTACAAGAAGCATGTTAAAGCAAGGGTCAACATAGATGATTGTAACTCTGGTTTTCATTGTGAAACTAGTGGAGAGAGTCCATTTTCAGCTTCTACAAGTTTAAGTGTGCCTTTCACAAAAAAGACACATACCAGCCAGATCGTCCCTAAAACAAGCTCCCTATCTCCACGTGACTTACCTTCTCCATCATCAATATCAGTTAGACAAACAGAACAGAATGTGGTAGATCAACCTTCTGTTTTAAACCAGTTGAGCATTTTTAATTGGCACTCCCATAGCACCTACACTCAAGTAAATGGCCACGTTGAGGACTTTGCTACTACCGCTACCTCTACTTCTCAGAACCACATCGTATCTCCATTTCGGAGCAGTTCTTTTGGACTGATGGTGGAACCTTCTACATTTCCAGATATGTATAACGATATGTCAGTCCATGACAGTCCTTTTCCTAACCAGCAACAGAGAGGCAACTCAAGGTCCCCAGTGCCAACGATCGCTTATACATCCACCTCCGCTCTTTCAAGTCAATTCATCAACGATATTCCTTATGTGAAAACCATGCTAATTAAAACTGACCTATCAAATAAGTATCAGCTTATGGAACCTAATGAAGATTAAAATTTATGTTGGGAGATGTCAACAAATACCTACAATTCTTGTATTTGAACAATAAAGTTACACATTCATCTGCACAGTTTTGTTTTCTATTTTGAAACAATGAAGAGTAAATTAAGGCTTTATTTCAATGTCTGGCTATTCTTCTGCACTCTTTTATAAACTCTTCAGTTCAAGAAAACATCCATTAGGCATCCTAGGTAAATGGCACCTAATCTATTGTTTGTAAACAAGAAAATGAGAGCAAAGGGAAAAGAGTTAATGGATGTAAAGTGATTTGGGAAATCATCCCTGCTGAAATGAATGGGTGTCTAAATGAGGATGGTACGGGTGAAGGAAGAGATACAAATACAATTTAAAAAAGTACACATACACAGTACGTACCTTATTGCATTCACAGTTACATGATATTCTTTTAGGTACAGGTAGAGTCTTAAGATGAAGAAGGAAATGATGCCCCGCTCCAATATTCTTGCCTGGAGAATTCCGTGGAATGAGGCTCCTGGTGGGTTGCTGTCCATAGGGTCGCACAGAGTTGGACACAGGTGAAACGACTTAGCAGCAGTAGAGTCTTAAGACATTAGACAGGAGATTGTCTTCATTATAGAAATTCATTTCATACTTGAAAATATAGATATTGTAGCATGTCCAAAATTAGGATAACTGTTATACCATCGCTGTGATACCAAAGATTACAGGACATGATCAGTTACTGGAACATGCTCAGCACAAGATAGGATTTTACAAGTGGTATTGTATAGGGTCATTTTAGCTCTGCTGTCCTTAAAGCATACTTTTATTTCCCGCCACGGTGATTCCACCCTATATTTTCTAATGCATATGTAGATTTTGTTTATCTGTTCCCTCAGAGACAAAATAAATTCCTGTAGTGATTACAGCACCTCAGGATGGTTAAGTTCTTTGAAGACAAGATATTTGTTTTCCATAGTAGCTTCATTATCATTTTGTTACACCGTTCTTCTGGAGCTACAATCACACACACACTGCTTTCAGACATGCTAAGCCCCTTCTTACAACTTTGCCTCAACCCTTTCTTGTGGATGGAAGGAACCTCTGTTCACCCTCCTACCAAGGTGAGCACAGGTATCAGGTCTTCAATGTGTTTTGCGTCTACCCTCTTTTCTTTATGTATCTTTCACATCAGCTAAAACGTAGACCATGCAAATGACATTTGGTAAGTACTTACTGAATTATCAATAATGAAAAGTAATCACCAATCCAATGCTATATACACTACTCAACAACATCCTATAACCTGCACTATTACCATAATTGGCCTTTCCTACTTACTGAGAATATTTTCTCCATTGAGAAATATATATATATATTTACATGAATGTGAAATGTCGGAATTCAAATTATAAAATGATTGCTGCTCTTATGAAGTTTACAGTCTATAAGAACCCATACTAAGCATGTTGTTTCAGGCCGCAGTTCCCTAAAATTCAGTAGTAGTTATAGAGATACTTATGAAAAAACAAACAAACAAAAAAAAGGAATCATTCCTGATAATCATCTAGAAAAGTAATGGAGTAAGGAGGGATCAAAATCAATGGCTGATCCTTCATATAGTTCACAACGAAATACAACGAGCAGAGTGTCTGCCTTTGGACTATGCAGACTGTCATGAACACTACCTAGGGATCTTGGCAATCTGCACTTTGTGGACGTTCCTTTAGACAGTGACAGCTGTGGAATATTTGTGTAGAAAAGGGAGGTGTCCACACAGCACACTCTTTTTCTTTCACTGAAAGTTTTCATTGAATTTGGCTGAGAATACTGTGCTTTAGAGAGGTAAGCATTTTGCAGCCATTGTAAGAGTTATTGAAATCGGTGTCCTTAGTTATCATTTCAAGCCCAAAGTCCAATGGTCTGGTTTTCGGTTTCAGGCATTTTACTATGTAGTCAAATTGCATGCTTTGAGAAATAGCACCTTAAAAGCAATCATGTCTTCTATTTCATTGCCGTGTACTGATTATCCCTTCTCACTCCCTTTTATCTTTTTTCCTGTTCTGTTTTGAGTGGCAGGTCCTTCTCAAAAAGAACAGGATTAACTCCCTTAGTGCTCTGTGGTAAGTGGGAAAGGCATGCATAAGGGCAGTCACTATATCATGTGGCAAAACTACTGTTTTTGTTCCCTCCAGAAAACATGTTATTAAACTATACCTCAATTGCCCTACCATGGGAAGCCTGGTTACATGATACATTAGCTTGGTGATCAGTTCCCATATGGCTTTATCATATCAGTACCTTTAATTCTCAAAAGTTGATAGAGAAAATAGCTCAATACCTTAGGGAAATATTGTACAAGAGTTCAATTTTCTTTCCTTTACTTATTTATTTTATAATTGGTGCCTAAAATAGTAAAAGTTAGAACAAAAATGTAAGTGAGTTAAACACAGAAGATTGAGACAAGAAGTAGAAATTTGATGGGAGAAGGTCAGAGGATAAAATTGGATGCTTAAAATTTAACAAGCAAATGTGTAACTGCAGGGCCGAAATAGGTAAATATGACTTCAGTATTGTTACCCTACAAATTATTTTCATTTTAGCAAATCACAGAATAGTCTTACATGCAAAATATTTTAAGATCCCATGGAATGCACAACAAAGTTATATCTTTTAAAACATTCTGATTTAAAAAGTCACTAGAGAGAAATCATTCAAGTACAAAATAATTTCCAAAACTAAGCCGAGAGACGTAGCAGAGGAACTCTGGGAAGCTCATAGGTGTCCTTCAGCGAGTCCTTGGGTTTTCTTTTCTTTTTGTAATTGTGTTTAAGCATATCAGATCATGACTGTGCTTGTGTGTGTGTGCATCAGATTAAAAATGTGTTTGTGAATGTATGTCTGGGCTCTCTTTTGGACTTTTCTGTTAGAAATTTCTGCTGAGGAAATAATTCATTCAAAAATATAAACAGGCAGAAATTAAAATGCTCATTCAAAAGTCTTTTTTCTTTTCAAAGTGCAAGACAAATGGATGTGTCAAAGGTTGAAAGCATTTCAATAATAACCAAGCTACTCCATCCAAACATAATTAAAAACCCTGGTGCTCTCCCAATCAGCCTAGCAAAAGATGCGTGGGACCTTAATGTTTATTATGTCTGGCCATAACAAAACACCCAGCCTCTAATATGGCAGTACCACAGAAGGCCATGTAGAGGCCTGGAGTTTCATCCGGGCCTTCCTTTAATAGGATATGACCTTCCTATAGGAAGCATCACACTCACCAGTAATAAACACACTTAGGCATCAAATGAAACTAAGAACGAAACCTGGAATTCTGTTCCCACATGGTGGAAGTCACCTTCCCCCTTCCCAAGTGGATGAGATAGACAGTTAAATTAAAAGGAAGTTATAACATGGCTCACATTCTTCTTACATAATACCTGAACTATCCAAGCCCCACCTCGCTGCTAACAAGCAGGTCGTCTGGCCTCAAATCTGTGTGACCATCATCATATAAGAATTTTATGAATATTTGAGATGCATTGATAGTGCGTATCTGTAAAGCCAAAAGTCTTGAGATCTGATTCAAATGAGAAAACTGTACTCCCTATCTTCAGTTTTATGGGGATTTCATATGCATTCACACACTTCCACAATGCTCAACCTTCATCTGAAGACAAAAACTGTGACATTGAGAGAAGAGGAATGGTCTATTCACAGAGAAGGCCAGTGGTAAAGTCAAAATGGATTCAGTTTCCTACCTACATACATGCTCAGTGATGTAACCCCTTGTAAGCATTCCTAAGGGTGACTAAGATACACAAGTCAAAGATGCTTCTCCCAGGATTACAGAGTTTGATTGAAAGGCTATAAGTTTGTTTACCTCTCACCCCATCCTTCAGATCACATACCATGACTGTTAACACATCAAAAGATGGGCAGCTCTGCACATATTTAGAGACAATGCCTGCTTCTGCCTAAGACCAAGGTTGTAGATCCAAGTGGCATATAGGGTAAGGTTTCCATCTCAGGATACCACATGACACCTGACAAGTTCTCCTTCTCTGGAAAGCTCTCAAAAGACATTGTGAGAAGCATGTTTTGAGGGAATGAAACCAACAAGAGTTGTGTTCTTTCTAATTATCCTCAGTCTCACTTATCATCACATGTACAATGACAAAGTCCCCCAAGCACTGCCAATACCAATTTTTTGATGTTGTTCACCACTCAGTCTTGTCTGACTCTTTGCGACTCCATGTACAGCAAAAACCCTGGGTTCCCCTGCCTTTCAAATCTCCAGAGCTTTCTCAAATGCATGATTTTTGAGTCGGTGATTCTTTGCAGCCATCTCACCCTCTGTCGTTCCCTTCTCATCCTTCCCTCAATCTTTCCCAGCGTAGTTAAGGTGCTTAACAAAGAAATTATTTCAAGGGGCCCAGATTCTTTCATCTTCCCATAGGTAGAAAATATCTCAATCCATTCAATTGATGTGTCCTGATTTTATTTTGTTAACCATAATATTTGGACAACCTCCACACCTGATCGTTGTACCAAAACTTCTGTAAAACCTGGCTCCTCCCATCCTTCTTCAGAGCAGCATTTTCACATTACTTGAGAAGTTGCTCCACATGATTAAAACCTTCTTAGGATGAAAGCCCTGATGAAGAACCATAATTAGTCCCTTTTAGGCTATGCATTTTTCTCAGTCATTAGCACACATTCTAGAATTAAAAAAAAAAAAGAAAAAAGGATTCTTGTGCAGCATCTCAGCTTTAGCCTATGTTTACTAATTCCTGCCTACCAATGTTCTGAAACTCAAAGGCTTGCTCCTACTTATTAAAACCTGAGGGAATTTATGTTTTCATTAATTTGTGGCATCAATTTAGGAAAACATATAACCATACATGTTTATATTATTTTAAAAACATCTTCTTTACTTTTAGAAACAATGACAAGGGTCAAGTGAATGGACACCTAAGTGTAGAGCCTGAATTTATTCTGGGTAACTTAGCTCTGTATTTTAAGTTCTTTTTTTGTTGTTGTTGTTGTTGTTTTTTCTTTGTCTATACATACTAAAGCAGTCCCGGTTACACATTTTCCATGACACGCACTGTGATGCTGTTCTTGTCACTTGCACAATTTGGCTGAGGACTGATTTTCTAGCTTCACTTGAAACAAAACGATTGAAATTTGGAGTATAAGAAATATACACTGTTGTGTTTGTTTCTGCTGCATAGTAAAATAAATCAGTTATTAGTGAATATAGCTGAGCCTCCCTTTTGAACAGTCCTCCCATATCCCTCAGGGGTCTGCTCTCCTAGCGCACCACACACTCCACTAAAGCATTTCATAGCACTGAGCAGGAACTCCTCATTAGCTGTCTACTACATATTTGGTATTTTACATCTGTCAGTGCAATTTGTTCAATTCATTCCATTCTCTCCATCCCACTCTGTGTCCACAAGTCTGTTTTGTATGACTGCATCTCTTTCTACCTTCCAAACGGATTCTTCAGTACCTATTTTAGAGATTCCATTTATATGCATTAATATTCAATATTTGCCCTTCTGTTTCTGAATTATTTCACTGCATCATAGGCTCTAGATTCATTTGTAACTCTACAAATAATCCAATTTTGTTTCTTTTTATGGGTGAGTAATTTTTCATCCTATATATGTAACATAGCTTCTTTATCCATTTTTCTTTCCATGGGCACTAAGGTTGCTTCCCTTTATTGGTTATTATAAATGGTGTTATAATGGTTACTGGGGTACATATAATTTTTTAAATTACCATTTCCTTTGAGTATATAGCAAATAGTGGGATTGTTGGCTTATATGGTAGTTTTATTCTTGGTTATCTAAAGAACTCCCATAGTGTTAGGCAACGTGGCAGCATTCAATTACATTCCTAACAATAGTGCAGGAGGGCAGGAGAATTCTGTATTCTCTACACCATCTCCTTCATATATTATTATACAATTATACACACACACACACACACACACACACACACACACATATATATATATATATATATATATACACATATATTTACTTCTTTATCTGGTTGTGACAAATGTCATTTGCTGCATGTGGAATCTAGTTCCATGACCAGGAATCAAATCTGGGACCCCTGCATTGTGATCATGGTGCCTTAGCCACTGGACTAGCAGGGAAGCCCCCTGTTGTAGATTTGTTTTTTTTTTTTTGTTTTTTTTTTTATAGGTGAATTGTTTTTTTTTTTTTTTTTTATAAATTTATTTATTTTAGTTGGGGGCTAATTACTTTACAATATTGTAATAGTTTTTGCCATACATTGACATGAATCAGCCATGGGTTTACATGTGTTCCCCTTCCCGGACCCCCCACCCACCTCCCTCCCCATCCCATCCTTCTGGATCATCCCATTGCCCCGGCCCTGAGCCCTTGTCACATGCATCGAACATGGAATGGTGCTCTCTTTCACATATGACAATACACATGTCTCAATGCCATTCTCCCAGAACGTCCCACCCTCACCTTCTCCCTCAGAGTCCATAAAATTGTTCCATGCATCTGTGTCTCTTATTCTGTCTCGCATATAGGGTTATCGTTACCATCTTTCAAATTCCATATATATGCATTAGTATACTGTATTGTTGTTTTTCTTTCTGGCTTACTTCACTCTGTATAATGGGCTCCAGTTTCATCCATCTCAGTAGAACCGATTTGTTTTTATCGATGGCCATTTAGAATGGTATGAGGTGATGCTCCATTGTAGTTTTGATTAGTGTGCCTTTGTTAAGTTGAGGTAGTTTTTGCTATGGTCAGTTTCAGGAGTTTCTATCACAAACACTTGTTAAATTATGTCAAAGGTTTTTCAACATCTGTTGAGATGATCATATAGTTTTAATCCTTCAATATATATTGATATGCAGCTACTGAAGAATGTTTGCATATCGTGGATAAACCCCACTTAATAATGGTGTTCGATCCTTTTAAGGGATTGATGAATTTTCTTGGTCGCATTTTGTTAACTATGTTTGACTCTGTTCATCTATGTGATATTGGTCTCTAAGTTTCCTTTTCTGTGTTATCTTGCTGTCGGTATCAGGGTGATGGTGACCTTGTAGGATGAGTTTGTGGGTTTTCCTTCTACTCTAGAATTGTGGAAGAGTTTCAGAAGCTTAAGTGTTAGCGGTTCTCTCAATGGTTCATAAAACTTCCCTGGAAAGCCATATGGCTTTAATTGTGTTTACTGGAAAATTTTTCCATCACAGTTTCAACATTAGTGTTTCTAATAGCTGTGTTCATATTTTCTGTTTCTTCTTATTTGAATTTCTGAGCGTTTGTCCATGGATTTCAGATTCTAAATTTTATTGACTTATAATTGTTTGTTGTAGTCTCTTCTGATCGTTTGTTATTTCTGTAGTATCAGTTATATTGTCTCCTTTTGTATCACAAATTCTACTGATTTAAGTGTTTTTCTTTTTTTCTTTTTCTTGATAAGTCTGGCTCATGATATATCTTTTTTTTTTTTTTTTCCTCTCCAGGAGACTCTTTTTAATGATATTGACGTTGGCTATTTTTTCATCATTATATTTTCTTTAATTTCTGCTCTGATTTTTTATCATGTTCTCCCTTCTATTCACTTTTAGGAGTTTTGTCTGCTTTTTCTTCTTTCTGTCAATGATTTAGATTTACTGAGGATGAGTTTGGGGGTTGTGCCACAAACCTAGGTTAGGTTGATTACTTGAGATGTGTAGAATTTATCAACTTCACTCTCTTACTGCTTTAGTGTGCATCATAAATTTTAGATAATCATGTTTTAAGTATTATTTGTTTCTAAACTTATTCTTTCATTTTCTCTGAATTCATCAGTGATCGCTTGGCCACATAGAGGTGTAGAGGCGTATTTGTTAGCGGACATGTAATTGTGTATTTTAGAATGACCACCCCTTCCCCCTGGCCAAAGTCTGGTGTAAATCATAGCATTGTGATTCAAAAGAAAAAAAAATGCTTGATACAATTTCCATTATCTTAAATTTACCAAGGCTTGATTTGAGATTCAGTTTGTGATTTATCCTGGAGAGATTTTGTTTTCACTTTAGAAAAATTTATATTCTGCTGTGTTTTTGTGAAATGTCCTGTAAGTACCAAATAACTTTGTCAGGTCTGTTGTATCATTGAACACTTGTATTTCTTGTTAAACTTCAATGTGTAAATAGGAGGATGTTTTCTTTCCAATGTTGTGTTGGCTTCAGCAGGACAACGATGTGTATTAGCCTATAGTATACCAATGTCAGTTTTTTGGTTGTTAATTACTTGTTGTTGCTTATTCATTTTGCCAGGCACTTCAAGAATATTTCTTGTCTTTTCCCTTCTATTTCTGGAATGTTTGATCATCTTTACTATCATTACTCCCAAGTCTTTTTCAGGGAGTGTTCTCATTTCTTCTTTAATTATGCTTTGAGTTTTTCCCATGTCCCTTTGCCCACAACATATTTCTCTGTCTTCACATTTACCTATTCACTGTGTTTACAGTCATTTCTTCCCAGACTTCTGGGTTATTGTTATTGGTCCTAGTGTCCACTCCAAGTCGATAAGGTTGGTCAAGTGGCTAGTGTGGGCTTTGGAGTTGAAGAGATGGCAATTATGTTCTTGAGTCTACAGCTGAGTCTTCCCTGTCTAATGGTGGGACCATATCTGTTTGTGTCATTCGCAGGTATCTATTGGGTTAATCTGACATTAGGCAGTCTATCTGCCAATGATTTGGTTTGTGTTTCTGTCATGCTTGCTGTGAGGCATGAGGCGTCAGCTCTGGGTTGTTCAGGCAGTGGGGTGGAGTGCATTTTAGATTAAAAAGGGAACCTTCATGGAGACTGTCCTAGTTAATATTCACTGTAGACAGGAAGTATGATCCTGGTCTCAGTGCTGGGACCCTGCACGATCAGGGTCAACTTATGTTCAGAGAACCACAATACCATAATAAGTGTTTGAGGAGATTAAAAAAGTAGCATAGATAAATGGCAAGGAAACAAAACCAACAGTAGCACGCACAATAGACACAACAGCGTAGATGGCAGATTCATAGAGAAAATTGATCAAATAAATCTCAAGAAAAAAACAACACCAGAGCAGAGCGACAACTGACAAATAAAGAAAGCAAATATGCTAAGATCAGATACAGCCCCCACAGAATAGCAGAAAATCACAGTTAATATAGAAATATACATCTATTTAAAAATGAAGATGGGCACCATCGGCAAAAGGCACAGAAAATAGGAAACCAAAGTAAAAATAGAAGTATATATACATAAATAAATGGTCAAAATAATCTTAAAATACCAAATCAATATGCAGTAATAAAGAAGCCTACAACTGAGAAAAATAGTGCACTGACAACACAAGAATTCAAAGCATCAGAAGAATAATACATATTGCCTTGTGTCTCATCTGATTAGCATCCTAGTCCCCAACATGAGTCACAGGACAATTGCACCTCTTTTGAAAGCTCTCCAGAGGTGGAGAGAGTTGGACTCTGGATCTCTCTAGGGAGAGCTCAGACTCAAAACTGCTATAACACATGTGCATTCTTACAGCTGCCTGAGGCTGGGCATTTTCTTTCATTTGAACTCTTACTGTCTTTTGATGTATTTCATAGACACAATGTCCGTGTCATCAATCATGTATATTTAATCTGCAGCATGCTCAGCTGGTTGGAAGATATGCTAGCCACTGCCTTAATGGCTCTGTTCCTTGGTCTCAGATGTAATTTTTATCCTTCTTTTACATGTGGTCACCAAAGGAGTCTGCCCTGAGACACTTGTGGAGCACTGGGGTCTCTCTTGGTGAGCACAGGGGGTGGTACAGCTGCTTGGACTGCTGGAACCTGGCAGTGCCAATTATCAATAGGAGATAGCAGCCATGGGCAGAAAATATTTGGCTTTAATGGGATCCTTTTCTATCCTGAGGTTGAAGAAGCATGAGTGGTACTTCTGGCTGGTCTTTTTCTATTGCCTTGTAGTAGCTTTCAAAAGGTGGGAAGAGAAGGAGCTGCAATGGTATCTCTACCTCCTGAGTGTGACACAGCAAGTAAGGTCCTGCCTCTTTGGCAGTTTGGGAATGCTCAACAGGAATTTCCTACAGCACAACTAATTGTACTTGTTCCATCATGCCATCTCCACATAGTCAACAGCAGTCCTCTCCCAGGAGGGCTTTCTAAATCCTCTGTTCCAGCTTCCAGACCCCATGCACACAGATTGAGCTGTATTGCAATTTGGGGCATGTAGGGTCACATCACACATTGTCTGTGTGACTCCTGCTCTATACAGTTTATATTTCATCAGTTGTTTTACCATGCTTCCTTTCAGTCCAAAGTAATTTACCCTTTAGCGAAGGGGCTTGCCTTCTTCTGGAAATCTCTTTCCTGCTTCTCCATCTCCCACCACCCACAAGACAGAGGTTTTTTGTTTTGTTTTGTTTTTTTATAAATTTATTTATTTTAGTTGGGGGCTCATTACTTTACAATATTGTAATAGTTTTTGCCATACATTGACATGAATCAGCCACGGGTTTACATGTGTTCCCCTTCCTGGACCCCCCACCCACCTCCCTCCCCATCCCATCCCTCTGGGTCATCCCATTGCCCCGGCCCTGAGCCCTTGTCTCATGCATCGAACATGGAATGGTGTTCTGTTTCACATATGATAATATACATATTTCAATGCTATTCTCCCAGAACGTCCCACCCTCACCTTCTCCCTCAGAGTCCATGAAATTGTTCTATGCATCTGTGTCTCTTATTCTAAGACAGAGGTTTTGTCTTGCTTCATCTCATCCTCCTTCTCCCATCTTAATTCCTTTCCATCCAGATATGTCTGATATCCACATGGGCCACTCTGGTGACCATGGTATTCTGTTAGTATTGATCTGATGCTCTGGGAGAACTATTTTCAGGCAGTATAAACGTATAATTTGTAATCCATTCATTGAGAAAGATGCATTTCACGTTCTCCTACATTTCTGCCTTTTTGGAACTTATCAGTTTTCCTGGCAAGCTCTGTTATTCTTTTTTTTTTTTCTCTTGATAACAAAACATGAAATATTAGTTGACATGAATTAATCTATGTGATGGGAAGCCCCATTCAAACACACATAATTGGTACAACTTTGACTTCTGACATGCAATCAAGCACATCTTGTTGTTGTTGTTTTTCTACCGTCCTCTCCCTGAAATGTCTGTCAATGAGGGATTGTCGTCAACATGGAGGAATGCAGAACTTTTCCACATAAAATATAATAGCATAATTTGGTTCAAAAAGTCAGCACTTGAATATATCTAGCAATATTTTTTTTTTTATAAATTTATTTATTTTAGTTGGGGGCTAATTACTTTACAATATTGTAATAGTTTTTGCCATACATTGACATGAATCAGCCATGGGTTTACATGTGTTCCCCTTCCTGGACCCCCCACCCACATCCCTCCCCATCCCATCCTTCTGGATCATCCCATTGCCCCGGCCCTGAGCCCTTGTCACATGCATCGAACATGGAATGGTGTTCTCTTTCACATATGATAATATACATGTTTCAATGCTATTCTCCCAGAACGTCCCACCCTCACCTTCTCCCTCAGAGTCCATAAAATTGTTCTATGCATCTGTGTCTCTTATTCTAAGACAGAGGTTTTGTCTTGCTTCATCTCATCCTCCTTCTCCCATCTTAATTCCTTTCCATCCAGGTATGTCTGATATCCACATGGGCCACTCTGGTGACCATGGTATTCTGTTAGTATTGATCTGATGCTCTGGGAGAACTATTTTCAGGCAGTATAAACGTATAATTTGTAATCCATTCATTGAGAAAGATGCATTTCACGTTCTCCTACATTTCTGCCTTTTTGGAACTTATCAGTTTTCCTGGCAAGCTCTGTTATTCTTTTTTTTTTCTCTTGATAACAAAACATGAAATATTAGTTGACATGAATTAATCTATGTGATGGGAAGCCCCATTCAAACACACATAATTGGTACAACTTTGACTTCTGACATGCAATCAAGCACATTTTGTTGTTGTTGTTTTTCTACCGTCCTCTCCTTGAAATGTCTGTCAATGAGGGATTGTCGTCAACATGGAGGAATGCAGAACTTTTCCACATAAAATATAATAGCATAATTTGGTTCGAAAAGTCAGCACTTGAATATATCTAGCAATATTTTTAACGTTCCTGACATTTTCCCGGAGTACACATGCCAGATTTCGGATCTCAAAGTTTGACTCCATTCAGTCGGTGTTGAAGGCCAGAGACTGCCATGGACATAATTTAATTCTTGTAGAAGTAATATGGGAAGTTCACAGGAAACTACCAGTTGTTGTTTGACTACTTGATAAAGAGAGAAAGCAACAACAGCAACAACAACGACCAAAAAAACCAAAAAACAAAACAAAAAAAAAAAACGGGCAAGTGTAGTTAGTGCTTTGATCATAATTATTACTTGATTTTTGGATCATAGAAAAAGCATGGGAATATCATAAAATCATTGTTATCTGCTTAATTGTCCTTGTTAATGACGTGTACACTGTGAAGCATACACACAACCACAACAACAAATTGTGGAAAATTATTAAAGAGGTAAGAATACCAGACCACCTCCTGGGAAATGTGTATGCTAATCAAGGCACAACAGTTAGAATTGGACATGGGGCAATTAACTGGTTCAAAATCGGGAAAGGAATATGTCAAAACTATATGTTGTTACTCTGCTTATTTAACGTCTGTGCAGAGAACATCATGAAAAATAAAATCCTAGATGGATCTCAAGCTTGAAATAAAATTTATGTGGGAGTTATGAATAACCTTAATTAACATGATGACACCACCCGAATGACAGAAGAATAGGAACAAGAAGCCTCTCGATGAAAGTGAAAGAGGAGTGTGGAAAACCTGGATTGATACTCAATATTCAAAAAACTAAGAAAGCGGAATTTGGTCCATCATTTCCAGGCGCATCAATGAAGAGAAAATGAAATCAGTGAAATATTTTGTTTTCTTGACCTACAACACCACTTCGGGCATGGACTGCAGCCATGAAACTAAAAGACCCTGTCCCTTGGATGAAAAGCTTTGACTAATCTATTCCACATATTAAAATGTGAAGACATTCCTGGCAAAGATCTGAATATACAAACTTGTTTACCAACAGTCGTGTATGGAGCTGAGAGAAGGACCACAAGAACCGAGCTTCAAAGCATCAATGCTTTGTAACTGTGGGGCTGGAGAAGAATCTTGAGAGTCTTGTGAAGAGCAGAGAGATCAAAGAAATCAACCATGAAGGGAATTAACCCTGACTATTCACAGAAAGACCGATGCTGATTCTGAAGGGCCAATACTTGGTCACCTGAGGCCAAGAGCCAAATCACTGGAAAGAACCTGATGCTGGGAAATATTGAGGGCAAGAGGAGAAGGGAAACACCGCAGACGGGATGGTTGCAAGGCATCACCGAATCGATGGATATGAATTTGAGCAAACTCTGCCTTATCCCAATGAAAGAGAGCCCAGTATAATGCAGTAAATGATCTTAGAGTGTCAGACACAACAGAACATCAAAAATTAAGTGTAGGCACGGCTTGTGGGATGGTTCATAAAGCATATTAATCTCTCATAGTACATAGTGTGATAAGTGAGATTGAGGACAGTGAGAAAGCACAGAGTTCTTGTCAGTTTCCTTCCTATCCTCCCTCAAAATATACTTTTTACAAAGACTTTGGAGAGCTCTCCAGGGATGGAAAATTTCTGCAAAGTCATGAGGAATGCTGAGATGGAACCCTTACCCCACATACCACTTGAATGTACAACCTTGGTCTTCTGCAGCAGCAGACATTGTCTCTAAGTACTTCCCAGACCTCCCCATTTTTGGAGGTGTTAGCATGCCTGGTATGTTACCTGAGGAAGAAGATGAGAAGTAAAATATAATTAAAATATCTCAATCAAGCTCTGTAATCCTGGGAGCAGCATCTTTGACCTATGCATGCTAGTATCCCTTAGAAATACTTATATGGGCTGACTTTGCTGAGCATATAGGGAGGTAGGCCACCTGCTTCATTTTTACTTTCCCTATTGCCTTCTCTGTGAAGAAGCCATTCCTCTTCTCTTAATGTTGCAGTTTTTGTCTACACATGAAGGGTGAGGATTGTGAAGGTAAGGAAATGTATATGGAAGCCCCATGAAATTGAAGACAGAGAGTACAAAGTTTTCCTCTTCGAGTCAGCTCTGAAGTCTTGTGGCCTTTTAAAGACACGCACTATCAATGCATATCAAAATAAATTATATTGATAAAATTCTTATTGGCTGGTTGCCACAGACAGCTGAAGCCAGAAGTCCTGTATAGTCAGCAGCTTAGCAGTGGGGCGCGGATTGGAATTTGAAGATATTAGGTGAGAAGAATATGGATGTTATACCTTCTGTCTATTTTAACTCTCTTTCTGATACTCTTGGGCATGGGGAAGGTATGTTCCACCTTGTAGGGACAGAATTCCAAATGTCATTCTTTGTTTCATTTGATTCCCAAGAGTATTTTTCATTAATAATGAATGTGCAGCCTACCTGCTCTCCATCATTTTTAACAGTATCTTCCTGGCTAGGAAGGGAGGGAATATCCCATTACATGGTGATCTGATTGAAAATCCACATGTCGAATTAGCCTTCTCTGTCACTGCCATAATAGAGGTAGGCTGTTTTGTTATTGTGAGATAGTAGACATCTAAGGTCCCTCTCAACTTATTCTTGGCTAACTGTGAGAGTTCCAGAGTTTTTAGCTGTTTTACTGAAGTAGCTTGATCATTAACTAATTGTTCTCAATCTTTTCAATTCACCCCTGTGAACAGAGAAAGTAGTCTTTTCTAAGGTCATTTTCATTTGTATTTCATTTCCCTATTTGTATTTCTGGGTTAATCATTTTTTTTCAGGGAAAAAATCTGTAAAGTGGAAGTCAAAAAGAACACCCAGACATACACAAACACATTTTATTCCTATGCACACACACAGAAGCCCTGCCACACTCTTATGTGCCCAAATCACAAATAACAGGAAAAAAAAGAAAAGAAAATTGAGAATTCTTACTCAGGGACTCTTACTAATTCCATTTTTTTTTTCCTCTCTCTCTCTCTCTCACACTTTTTTTTTCCCTTGACCAAATGTGGGAAATTATTTTTCTAGTTAAATGGTTTCACGCTAGTGACATCCTAAACAAGACCACTTTAAAAGATGCATCTTTGTTCTACATCTCAGGGTATCTTAGAATATTTTGTATATAAGACTATTCTGTGATTGGTAACATAAAATGATATTGTCGGGAAACAGTATTGAAGTCACACTGACCTTTGTGTCCTGCATTTACCTATTTTCTTGTTATACTTTAAGCATCCAATTCCATCCTCTGATCCTACCCGTCATGTTATCTGTCTTTTTCTCAAAATTTATGCAGTTTTGTTCCAGAAATTTTCTTTTGCACTTTTACTATTTTAGACACCAGACTTAAAAAAATGGAATCATGCACGTTGTCTAACTAATGTACTGACCTATATTTTCTTAATGTTATCAGGATTGTAAACACTGATACAATAAAGACATATAAGAATAGATCAAAGTTTTAATGTGTCATGAAATGTGAGGACGTAACCAGGTTTCCCTAGGTAGGATGATTGAGACACAATTTGATAATATGTGCAATAATTTGATAATATTCAGGAGTGGATAGAAACACAGGTTTGTCAACTTGAGATATCTTGATGCCCATAGCCATGGCTTTTAATGGATATCCCAAAGATCTATGGAGATTAATCCTGTTATCTTTGAGAAGGATCTTTCACTCAAGGTAGACTATGAAAAGAAGCTGAAAGGGAGTCAGAAGGAATAGTCTGCACAAGGCAAAGAAATAGAAGGTTCAATCACATTTGTGTTGATTGTGCTCAAAGCACGTACATTTGCCTACACATCAAGATGCTTGAAATCTAAACTGAGGCCATTTAACTTAGTGCTTGAAATGATAATTAAAGACACCAATTTCAGTGACTCAGATGTGCTGCAAAATGCTTAATTCTCTAATGCATAGTACTCTGACCTGCATTTTAAAGACAATTTTCAGTGCAAGAAAAAAAAAAGTGCTGCTGTGAATGTGCCCTTATCTACACAGATTTCCCAGGCCTCACTGTCAATTAGCTGGAAGAATGAGAATGATGACCTTAACTTGGTGTTGCCCTATGTGGAGTAGCACACAAACACACGGACATGACTCCATGTTTCCACCACTGTCTAAAGGAATGGCTACAAGTTGAGATTGCCCACAGTTCTAAATAGAGCTCATAAGAGTCTGTATAGAACAGACCAGCAAGCAGATATTCTGCTCAGAATATTTCATTGCACAGTATATTAAGGAGCAGCCATTGACTTTGGGCCATGTTTTCTCCATGACTTTGATAGATGATTAAACTGAATGCTTATTCTTTGTTTTATATTTATGTATAATTGCTATTGAATTTTAGGCAAGTGCAGGCTGAAACAAAACGCTTAAAATGGGTTCTAATAGACTGCAAATTTGCTGAGAGCATACAATCATTTTATAATTTGAAGTACCTCATTTGTCTTTCACATAAATATAATACGTATTTGATAAAGGAAAACATTCTCAGTCAATTATAAGGGTCAATTATAGCAATAGTGGAGGATATGGGATTTTGTTGAGTAATGAATAAAGCTTTTGATTGGTTATTACATCTCTTTATTGCTAACTCAGGAAGTACTTAAAACACGTCATTTGGAAGGAGCTATATGTTTGCTGATGTGCAAGATACATAAGTAAAAGTGTGTAAACACATAGAAGGCCTGATATCTGTGCTTACTTTGGTAGGAAGGCTAACACATTCGCCTTCCAGCTGCAAGAAAACGTTGAAGCAAAGTTGTGAGAAGAGACTTAGCATGCCTGAAAATAGTTTGCCTTTCATAGCTACAGAAGGACAACGAAAGAGGAACTTAGTGAAGCTACTAAGGCAAGCAGATATCAGGTCATCCAAGAACATCTGAACCAAACTGAGGTGTTGCATTCCACAGAAGGATGTAAGTCTGTCTTTACAGGAACAGGAAAGTAATATCAAATTATGCATTTGGAAATATAGGGTGAAATCCTGTTGGTAGGCAATAAACACACGCATTAAAGACAGAAGAGTAAAAGTGACTCTTTATAATACCATACTATTTTATGCCATGTTACAATTTTTCACTCTGTCATCTTCTCTCTGATATTATTATGCTGATCATGATAACTGAGCAGGCTACACCACATATATTTTCAAGTGTGAAACATAGTTTCTAATGGAGACAACCTCATGTCTAACCTCTCTTTATTTTAAGTGACAGAATAGGATGCACCTGAGACAGCTATAAGGTATATATTGTGCATTTGCCTTGCCTCAGTTAGATTTGTATCTGTTATTTCTCCCGTATCATCCTAATTTTGATATCCATTCAGATCAGCCTGGATGGTTTCAAAAGTCACTTTATCCATTACTTCTTTTCCCTTTACTTTAATTTCCTTTTTTTAAAAAACAAGTGATTGTTTAATTTACATGGGATACATATCAAAAGTTTTCTTGAACTGAAGTCTTTATATTAAAGCACTGTCCAATAGTCAGACATTGAAGGAAATTCTAATTTTACTCTTATTAAAAAAACAAACTATGAATATGAATATATACCTTATTGTTCAATTAAGAGATGTAGGGATTTGTTAACATGTACCAACATTAATTTCACTCTTCATTATCCTGCATATTTGACACATATTTGTTAGATCGGTTGTAATTAGGATAATTTCCATATAAGGAAGATGGTTGATGAGTTAACCTTGAAAGAGAGGCAGCAGATGTATCAGCGGTCATTGGCACTAGGAACCATGAATTGCCTGCATGTTCCAGCTTAGAGAAAGTATCATATAGGGCTCACATATCTCTGTATGTAACTGGAAAGTTAGACATCTCAACCATTAGTCCAAAATAACTGCTCTGCCATGGCGATAAGATGTGATACTGTGAAGTAGAGGTAGTCATAGTAGCAAAATTCTCAATATGATCTTTTGTTGGATGTAGCTGCTATGTGAGTGTTGATGGAAAAATGTTCAAGTGATTGTAAACCATAGGTTGATCTATCACAGTTTGCGCTGGTGTTCTAACTGACGTTAATGATGGAGAAGAAAAATCCCTTTGATTTGGGGCACTTGTATTACCAGTTATCTGGCTAGTAGAAGGTTTTCGTATGAAAGGCACACTTAAACGTGTTGAACCTGAAAATACACTCCTCTAGTTTCAGAAAGAAAAGCATATTTATGATAATCCACATTGCTCCTTGCTTTAACATGCTTCTTCTTGTAATCATGAATTAATGAAGATACTGGAGAGACATTTTTAATTCCAGTTTATTCTTTTTCTTCTTACAAAAAGCTGGGCATGGACTCGTTTAAAATTCAGATTATGATAGAAGTGCATCTAAAACTCAAGAAGAAAATTTAATGACTTTTTAAAGCACGGTAAAACAGAAAAGCATAGCTCAACTACAAAACTGATTCATTTAAGCATACAAAGTTAATAGCATCTAAACACCTCCATTAGCAGTTTTAAATACATACATATTAGAAGTTACTGCGTTCCACAAGTAAAATCATGTTGTATATCTACAGTAAGTTCCACTTTCAGTGGCTTCAAGATTTGTGTCTTGTTGAAACTTGCTAGGAAATTTTTGAGATCTCAAATGTTTTGATATCCAGCTGTTCTCAACTTAAAAAAAGAATAAAGAAAAGAAAAAGAAAAAAGAAAACAAAAGTCAATAACATGTTTTCTCAGTTTTAAAGTCAGTTTTAAGTACCCATGTGAACACACTCACTGGGTCACATGGATTAATCTCATACATTGCTGAACTAAGTGAAAAAAAATATGAACACCATATTCAAAACAGAGATTTTTTTTTTCTGCCAGAAAGTCAGCTACTGAAGGAGATCTTTGAAAAGTTTGTCGTATTTTACTAAACCCATAAAATTTAAGCTGTTGTACTAAATTTTTCATATTATCGGTTTTAGATATCTTGTGAGGCGGCCTTCCTGGTGGCTCAGACACTAAAACGTCTGCCTACAACGCAGGAGACCCGGGTTTAATCCCTGGGTCGGGAAGATTCCCTAGAGAAGGAAAACGCAACACACTCGAATACTCTTGCCTGGAAAATCGCATGGACGGAGAATTCTGGTAGGCTACAGTCCATGGGGTTGCAAAGAGTCAAGAGCTCTTTCTTGACGTCTTTTCATTGATCGTGAAGAGCTCTTTCTTGACGTCTTTTCATTGATCGCTATAGAAAGGTCACTCCCACCCCAACAAATAGATTTAAGCTGATCACTTTCAACTATATTCCAACGTTTTTGAGGAAATGTGAGTGAAGGAAAGTCATCTGATTCACCTGGATCAGAGATAGAAAATGTATAACATGGTTCTTTTATCACAAATTCTTCAGACAAAACCTGAAAAGGATCTTCTTCAATCAGAGACCTCAAGATCAAGTTCCCAGTAATTGTGTGATATCATGAAGGAGATCTAATGCAGTTTTCTGAACCAACTGATGCATCTTTAGGAAACACATCTTTAATTACTGAAAAATACTACGTGCCATTTCAAATCATTCTGCAGATACTTTTCTAATTTGTCTGATTTTACACAGTGCAAATTCAAATAATGCATGACTACACTACAAAGCTAATCTCTCTAGATCCTCACAGATCATCACTGTTTCTCAATCTGAGCAACAGTGACATCACACATCACTGGTTTCCTAACAGTTAAAGGGTAACACTCAGCCAGTGTTTACTTCACTACGAAGTAAATTATATCAACCTAAAATATAGGCTGCTTAGTTAAATAGAAACCACAAATATGAAACTTGCAAAATTTCATTCCTCAAGAAATTTTACACAAACAAGTTACATCAATAAGTCTACTTGGTTCTTGAAATAAAAGTATTGTATCCCTCTTTGGTACACACACACTTAGAAGTCAATACTTTTACCAAAAAAACTTGGGTGTGCTCTCTTGTGTGCAGTAAAGCCAAACAACTGACTGTGAGCTGTGGTGAAAGCAAGTGTAGTGTAGTGTTTTTTGTAGGCCCAAGCAAGGAGTATTCTTTGGCATTGCCTTTCTTTGGGATTGGAATGAAAACTGACCTTTTGCAATCTTGTGGGCACCTCTGAGTTTTCCAAATTTGCTGACATATTGAGCGCAGAACTTTCACAGCATCATCTTTTAGGATTTAAAAATGGAATTGCATAATTACCACTAGCTTTGTACACAGTGTTTCTTCCTAAGGCCCAATTGGCTTCACATTCCAGGATACATGTCTCTAGGTGAGTGATCACACCATGGTGACTATCTGGGTTATGGAGATTTTTTTGTACAGTTCTGTGTATTCTTGTCACCACTAATTAATGTATTTTGCTTCTGTAAGGTACATACCATTTTTGGTCCTTTTTCAAGCCCATTTTTGCATGAAATGTTCCCTTGGTATCTCTGATTTTCTTGAAGAAATCTCGAGCCTTTCCCATTCTATTGTTTTCCTCTATTTCTTTGCACTGATCACTGAGGAAGGCTTTCTTAACTCTCCTTACTATTCTTTCGAATTGTGCATTCAAATAGGTATATATTTTCTGTTCTCCTTTGCTTTTCACTTCTCTTCTTTTCACAGCTCTTTGTAAGGTCTCGTCAGGCAGCCATTTTCCTTTTTTGTATTTTTTTTTTCTTGTTGGGATGGTCTCGATCCATGTCTCCTGTACAATGTCATGAACCTTCATCCATAGTTCATCAGGCACTCTGTGTATCATATATAGTCCATTCAGTTTGTGTCTTACTTCCACTGCATAATCATAAGGGATTTGATTTATGTCATACCTGAATGGTCTAGTGGTGTCCCCCACTTTCTTCAATTTAAGTCTGAATTTGGCAATAAGGAGCTCATGATCTGAGCCACAGAGAGCTTCTGGTCTTTCTGTGCTGGCTCTATGAAGTTTCTACATCTTTGGCTGCAAAGAGTATAATGGAGTTCATGATCTGAGCCGCAGTCAGCTCCTGGTCTGTGGATTAGATTAGCAATTGGATCAGATTGCCAGTTGCCGAACTCTAAGCTTTCACCTTTTCTGCCTCAGAGAACAGTGTATGCGATAGATACTATTTAAGCTGTTAGAGCTGAATTATGGAATGAATGTGGGCCTGCAAAGCTCTGTCTTCTATTTTTTCCTTTCCCTGCAAGCTTCATAATCAAGACATCTCCCTGGAACTTCTAAACTCTTTCATATAGAGATATTTTCAATAGCAACCACTTGGTCATTTTGCTCCTTAGAAGCCTTCTTACTTGTACTTATCTAATTCTGTGCACATCACTTTGTAATAGGACATGCAGTTTAGAGGTTGGCCTTACTGCCAAGATTGGGCTTCTCTGATAGCTCAGTTGATAAAGAATCTGCCTGCAATGCAGGAGACCCCGGTTCAATTCCTGGATCAGGAAGATACACTGGAGAAGGGATAGGCTACCCACACCAGTATTCCGGCCTAGAAGATTCCATGGGCTGCTGAGTCCATGGGGTCACAAAGGCTCAGACATGCCTGAGCAACTTTCTCTTTGACTTTAGAGCCTGGATTACTAGCAGCAACCATTAAAGGAATCATTCAGTAGGACAATTGGACCCTGGACTTGGACTTTGAGTATGGCGGCTAGTCAGTGAAATACCTGGTATTCTCTTTGTCCTTGATGTGCACGGCTCAGACAATAAGATATCTGCCTGCAACGTGGGAGACCCAGGTTCAATTTGTCAAGATCCCCTTGCAAAGGAACTGTCTACCCATTCCAGTATTCTTGGCTGGAAAATACCATGGACAGAAGAGCCTGGTGGGGTCCAGTCCATGAGGTCGCCAAGATTGGGCACCACTGAGCAACTGAC
Organism: Giraffa tippelskirchi; assembly: GCF_054371585.1. Classification (NCBI taxonomy): domain Eukaryota; kingdom Metazoa; phylum Chordata; class Mammalia; order Artiodactyla; family Giraffidae; genus Giraffa; species Giraffa tippelskirchi. Next base: position 25,147,391 of record NC_137290.1, read on the forward strand.
ACTTTCTAATTCCTATAATATGTGGATGTGGCTTGCTTCATGGCAAATTTTAGTGGTCCAAGGGTCAGTGGTAGCCTCTGTTTCAGGCATACAGTAAGTAGGAAGACCAGCGGTAAAAAACGAGAAGCAGTGTGGCCTGCTGGGTAGAACACACCAGACTATACTTATTATAGTGCACCACTCAGGTTACTTTCACTAGGCATCCCTCAACTCCATAAACCCTGGCCACTAATTTTTGTGAAAAGTTTCCTGTTCTGGAAAATTGCCTTTGGTCATATGAAAGCTTCCTCACCCAAGAGGTGAAATTCCCACATCTGTGGGTGAGATTTGGACTGAGTGACACGGAAGTAAATGTCTTAATACAAAGTGAGATAAAGCCTGGTGTAACTTGGTCTCTGCTTGACATTAGATTTTGTTTCCCCTCTGCTATACCCTGTTTCCCTCATTCCATTTCTTCTGGAAAACCCTCACCATTGAGTCCTCTGAGTAACAAAGATGGGCTCTGCTTTTAGGAAATCTGATGGAAAACATTCCCACCACAGAATAACAACTACCATTCGTCAAGAAAAGGAACGGGAAAAATATTCATACTCTAGCCTCAATTTCTCTTACGGTGAAATGCCATTGTCTGCTGCTATTTACTATCCTTTGTACAGACCTGTGAGATTACTTTGTTTGTATGTTTTTATTTTTATTTTTTCCTTTTTGATGTTCCTTGGCCACATAAGTCATGGAAAGATAAGCTTTTCTTAGAAGCTGATGATTTTTTTTAGCTGATCTTGAGATGGACACCCAAAGTTGGTGGTTTTAACTTATAAACAATATACTTCCTTTTTTTCAAGGGATAGGATCTTAATAATCTGTCTTCAAGTCCAGAGTTTATCAAGAATAGTAAGGTTAAACATGTTTCTTATCGATTCCACTATTTAGGTTGTATGTTTCAAACACAGACCTCTATTCCAGAAGACAACTGAATAAAATCCCAAGCGAAATAGACTTGGGAGATGATCGTCTATTCCAGTCAGAGAAGACAATCTATCAAAGTGCATTGAACAGGTCAATCTAAAATAGTAGTCTAATAACAATCTGTAAAGTCAGAAAAAGCTGCATGAGGAAGTTAAAATAAGATCTCATAGGCATTAACAGACAAGAGAAACCAAGGGGAGCAGTAGAATGGCATAGGCCCAGATGGTGAGACTAAGAAGAAAAGAGCACAGATTGAAAGGTCGGTGTGATTGAAGAATAGACTTAAAGAAACAACGTGAAGACTGAGAATAAGGTAGAATCCAGAGTCCTCATAGGCTCTTCTCAAGATCTTGCTTTCCATCACATGGCTTAGCTGGTGAGTGACAATTTTCTCTGATTATAGCAAGGTAGACAGTGTCCGAGGAACATACGTGGATGCTAGAGAATGAATTGCAGTCCCTTGAGTCATCTGCAGTTGAGAAATCTGCACATTTTGTGCCAGGTGAGTGTCAATAAAGACAATGATATGTGGCTGAATCTAAAGCATGATAAGGGGTAAAATTAACAACACTGAGGTATGGATAGGGTGAAGTGCATTAGAAAAGGAAGTAGTCAAGAATGAATAGTAGTATCAATCACAGGAGAGAATTTGTGTTGTTATTCAGTCAGTAAGTCATACCCAACTCTTCAGAACCCCATGGACTTTAGCCTGCCAGACTTCTCTTCCCTATTTCCCAGAACTTGTTCAGATTCATGTCCATAGGGTTGGTGATGTTATCTAACCGTTTCATCATCTGCTGACCACTTCTCCTTTTACCTTCAATCTTTCCCAGTATCAGGACATTTTCTACTGAGTCAGCTCTTTGCATCAGGAGGCGAAAGGAAGAAAGAACACTGAAAGGTAACGAAGTTTTCCAAGGAGAGGCCTTGAAACTCTTCAGGATACAGATGCAGAAAACACTTTTGACAACATTCAACACCCATTCATGATGGGTATATGCAAAAACATGTACAGGCAGTGGGATCACAGGGAACCTTCTTCAACCATATATGAATAAATCCACTGCACACATGATTCACAATGGTAAAAACCTGAGAGCATGCCCCCTAATGTTATGAATAAGATAAAGATGCCAACTCTCACCATTGTTATTCAGCATCGTCTCTGGACTCCAATTGCAAGCAATCAGAGGAGAAGAAGAAAACAATTTTCAAACGAACTGGGAAAGAAGAGGTGAAACTGTCACTGTTTGCACATGGCATGATACTATGCCCAGAGAATCCAAAGATGCCACCAGGAAATGACTAGAACTAATCCAGGACTTTAGGGAAGGAGCTGGATACAAAGATAACACACAGAACACTCTTGCTTTTCTATAAAATAACAACAACAACAAAAAAATAGAAACGAAGGAAGCAATCCCATTCACCATGGAAACAAGAAAAGAAAATTTTCTGGGAACAAACCTACCTAGGCTGGGAACAAACTTGTGCACAGAAAAAAATAAGGCATGGATGAAACAAAAGTGATACAAAGAGATAGTGAGATACACGATTCTCATGTACTGGAAGAAAAAACGTTGTGAAAATGGCTACACTATAAAATGCAGTTTACAGATTCAGTGCCATTCCTATGAAATTGCCAATGGCATTTTTCACAGATAGTAGAACAAAAAAGTTTTTTAACTTGTATGGAAATACAGAAGACCTTGAAGAACCATGTTGCCTTGAGAGAGAAAAACAAGAGCTGGAGGATTCAGACTCCCTGATTTCAGTCTATACTACAAAGCTGTAGTAATCAATGTGGTATGGAACTAACACAGAAACAGGAATATAGAGCAATGGAACATGACAGAAAACCTGGAGATAATCTCATGCCCAAATGGGTCCCCTAATCTATGACAAAGGAGGCAGCAATATTCCATGGAAAAAAGACAATCTCTTTTATAAGTGATGGTGGAAAATCTTGACAGCTAAAGGTAAAAGAATGAAATTAGGAAACTTCCACATCGTTGTTCTGTGGCCACGTCATGTCTGACACTTTGTGAAGCCGTGGGTGTGGAGCTGTCCTCCACTATCTCCCGGAGTGTGCCCAGGTTCATATCCACTGCATCGGTGATGCCATCCAACCATCTCATCCTTGTTTCTGGCTTTGCATTCTGCCTTCAGTCTTTCCCAGCATCAGGGTCTTTTCCAGGGAGTTTGCTTTTCGCATCAGGTGGACAAAGTTTTAGAGCTTCAGCTTCAGCAGTGGTCCTTCCAATGAGTATTTAGGGTCGATTGCCTTGAAGATTGACTGGTTTGGTCTCCTTGCTGTCCAAGGGATTCTCAAGAGTCTTCTCCAGCCCCACAGTTCAAAAGCATCTGTTCTTTGGCGTTCCGCCTCCACTGTGGTTCATCTCTCACAACCATATATGACTACTAGAAAGAACGTAGCCTCGACTCTACGAACCTTTGTCAGCAACATGATAGCTTTGCTTTTTACACACTGTTTAGGTGTATCATAGCTTTCCTGCCAATAAGCATTTGTTTTCTAATTTCATGGCTGCAGTCACCATCTGCAGCGATTTTAGAGCCCAGGAAGAGGAAATCTGGCACAGCTTTCCCGTTTCCCCTTTCTAGTTGCCATGAAGTGATGGAAACGGATATTGTGATCTGCGTTTTTATACTGAGTTTTATGCCTGATTTTGCACTGTCCTCCTTCACCCTCATCAAAAGATTCTTTAGTCCCTCTTCATTTTCTATCATTAGAGTGGTATGCATATGCATATTGTAGATGGTTGACATTTCTCCCATCAATCATGATTCCAGGTGTAACTCATCCAGCCTGGCATTTCTCATGATGTGCTATGTGCTTAAGTTAAATAAACAAGGTGACAATCAACAGCCTTGTCATCCTTTCTCAATCCTGAACCAGTCACTTTTTCCATACGTGGTTCTAATGCTTGGTTCTTGACCTGCCCACAGGTCTCTCAGGATCCAGGTAAAAGATGGTCCTGTATTCCCATCTCTTTAAGGGTTTCTCACAATTTGTTATGATCCACACAATCAAAGACTGTATAGAGTCGTCAGTGAAAAAGAAGTAGAGGTTTTTCTGGAATTAACTTGCTATTTCTCTCATCCAGCAAATGGTGACAACTTGAGCTCTTGCTCCTCTGCTGTTTCTAAAGCTACCTGAAGATCTGGAATTTCTCAGTTCACGTAATGCTGAAGCCTAGCATGAAGGATTTTGAGCATAAATTTTTAGCATGGGAGGCCAGCACTATTATATGGTGGCTTGAATGTTCTTTAGTCCTACTCTTCTTGGGAATTGGGGAAAGGATTTACTTTTTCCAGGCCTGTGGCCATTGTTAGGTTTTCGAGATTTGCTGACATCTTGAGTGCAGCACAGGTCATAGCAAAAACCCTCCTCCAACAACACAAGAGAAGACTCTACACATGGAGATCACCAGATGGTCAACACTGACATCAGATTGATTATATTCTTTGCAGCCAAAGATGGAGGAGCTCTATACATTCAGCAAAACAAACAAACAAACAAAATAATGGGGGAAGACTGTGGCTCAGATCATGAACTCCTTATTGCCAAATTTAGACTTAAATTGAAAAAAGTAGGGAAAGCCACTAGACCATTCATGTATGACCTAAGTCAAATCCCTTATAATTATACAGTGGAATTGACAAATAGATTTAAGAGACTAGATCTGATAGACAGAGTGCCTGATGAACTATGGACAGAGGTATGTGACGCTGTACAGGAGACAGGGATCAAGACCATCCCCACTGAAAAGAAGTGCACAAAAGCAAAATAGCTTTCTGAGGAGGCCTGAAAAATAGCTGCGGAAAGAAGAGAAGCAAAATGCAAAGGAGAAAAGGAAAGATATTCGCATCTGAATGCAGAGTTCCAAACAAGAGCAAGGTGATATAAGAAACCCTTCCTCAGTGATCAATGCAAAGACACAGAGGAAAACATCAGAATGGGAAAGATTAGCAATCTGTTCAAGAAAATTAGAGATACCAAGGGAACTTTTCATGCAAAGATGGTCTCGATAAAGGACAAAAATGGTATGAACCTGACAGAAGCAGAAGATATTAAGTAGAGGTGGCAAGAATACACAGAAAAACTGTACAAGGAAGATCTTCATGCCCCAGATGATCACAATGGTGCACTCACTCACTACAACCAAACATCCTGGAATGTGAAGTCAAGTGGGCCTTAAAAGCCTCACTACGTATAAAGCTAGTGGAGGTGATAGAATTCCAGTTGAGCTATTGCAAATCCTCAGAGATGATGCTGTGAAAGTGCTGCACTTGTTATGCCAGCAAATCTGAAAAACTTAGCAGTGGCCACAGGATTGGAAAGGGTCGGTTTTCATTCCCATGTCACAGAAATGCAATGCCAAAGAATGCTTAAAAACCGTATAATTGCACTCATTTCACACACTTGTAAAGTAATGCTCAAAATTCTCCAAGCCAGGCTTCAGCAATACGTGAACTGTGAACTTCCAGAGGTTCATGCTGGTTTTAGAAAAGGCAGAGGAACCAGAGATCAAATTGCCAACATCCGCTGGATCATCGAAAATGCAAGAGAGTTCCAGAAAAACATCGATCTGCTCTATTGACTATGTCAAAGCTTTTGACTGTGTGGATCAAAATAAACTGTGGACAATTGTGAAAGAGATGGGAATGCAAGACCATCTGAAGTTTCTCTTGAGAAACCTGTATGCAAGTCAGGAAGCAAGAGTTAGAACTGGACATGGAACAACTGACTGCTTCCAAAAAGGAAGAGGAGAACGTCAAGGTTGTATATTGTCACCCTGCTTATCAAACTTATATGCAGAGTACATCATGAGAAACGTTGGGCTGGAAGAAACTCAAGCTGGAATCAAGATTGCCATGAGAAATAGTGATAATCTCAGATACACAGACCACACCACCCTTGGCAGAAAGTGAAGATGAACTCAAGAGCCTCTTGATGAAAGTGAAAGAGGAGAGTGAAAAAGCTGGGTTAAAGCTCAACGTTCAGACAACTAAGATCATACATCTGCTCCCATCTCTTCATGGGAAATAGATGGGGAAACAGTGGAAACAGTGAAAGACTTTAATTTCGGGGGCTCCAAAATCACTGCTGATGGTGATTTCAGCCATGAAATTAAAAGACACTTGTTCTTTGGAAGGAAGGTTATGACCAACTTAGATAGCATATTTAGAAGCAGAGACATTACTTTGCCAACAAAGGCCCATCTAGTCAAGGCTATGGTTTTTCCAGTGGTCATATATGGATGTGAGAGTTGAATGGTGAAGAAAGCTGAGCACCGAGGAATTGATACTTTTGAACTGTGGTGTTGGAGAAGACTCTTGAGAGTCCCTTGGACTGCAAGGAGATCCAACCTGTCCATCCTAAAGGAGATCAGTCCCGGGTGTTCATTGGAAGAACTGATGTTCAAGCTGAAACTCCAGTACTTAGGCCACCTCATGCGAAGAGTTGATTCATTGGAAAATACCCCAATGCTGGGAAGGATTGGGGGCAGGAGGAGAAGGGGATGACAGAGGATGAGATGGTTGGATGGCATCACCGACTCAATGAACATAGGTTTGGGTGAACTTCGGGAGTTGGTGATGGACAGGGAGGCCTGGTGTGCTGCGATTCATGGGGCTGCAAAGAGTCGGACATGACTGAGCGACTGAACTCAACTGAATTGATCTGAGTGCAGCACCTTGATAGCATCGTCTTTTAGGACTCTAAGTAGCTCTGCTGGAACTCCATCACCTCACTTGGTTTCACACTCCTGAATGGCGGGCTCTGGGCGAATGGTCACACCATCGTGCTTATCTGAGTCGTTTAGGCCTGTTTTTCTACACTTCTGTAGATTCTTTTCATCTCATCTTGATCTCTTCTACTTATTTTCGGTCTTTGCTGTTGCTGTCCTTTATCATGGCCATCTTTGGATGAAATGTTCTTTTGATATCTCCAATTTTCTTGAAGAGATCTCTAGTCTTTCCTTTCTATTGTTTTCTTCTATTTCTTTGCATTGTTTATTGAAGAAGCCCTGTTTGTCTCTCTTTGTTATTCTCTGGAACTCTGCGCTCAGTTGGGGTACCTTTGCCTTTTCCGCATGTTTTTTGCTTCTCTCCTTTCCACAGCAACTTGTAAACCCTCCTCAGACAGTCACTGTGCCTTCATGCTTTTATTTTTCGTCAGGATGGTTTGCTCACTGTTCAATATTTTGGACCTCCTACCACAGTACTTGAGACACTCTCTTTACTAGATATAAACCCTTGAAACTATTTGTTACCTCCACTGCATATTCAGAGGGGATTTGATTCAATTTGTACCTGGCTGGCCTAGTCGTTCTCCCCTCTGCACCCCACCCCAACTCCTCCCCGTTTAGTTTAAGCCTGCATTTTGCCATGAGAAGATGATGATCTGATGACGATCCACAGGTCTTGTTTTTGCTGACGGTATGCAGCTTTTCCCACTTGATTGCTACCAAGAAGATGATCAATCGGATATCGGCAGAGACCATTTGATGACATCCTTCTGTAAGGTCGTCTCTTCTGTTGTTGTAAAAGGATGATTGCTATGACCAGTGCAATTCATGAAAGAATTTGATTAGTCCATGTCTTGCTTCATTTTTCACTCCAAGGTCAAACTTGCCTGTCACTCCAGGTACCTCTTGACTTCCTACTTTTGAAATCCAACCCCCTATAATGATAAGGATATCTTTCATTTGGTGTTAGCTCTACAAGGTCTTGTAAGTCTTCATAAGAACTGATTATTTCAGCTTCTTCAGCATCTGCATTTGTGGGATAGACTTTTATATCTCACGTAAAAAAACAATCTTGGCAGAGACCTAATCCATGAGATAAGGAACTTTTTATATTTCATTTAGGAAAATCTGGGTCGCGATTTTCCAAATGAGATATGCAGTTCTCTATATTTCATGAATGAAAGTCTAGGCACTGATTTTCCTACATGAAATATGGATTTCTCTACTTTCACATTTGAAACTCAAGGCACGGAGCACTTTCCCCTGAAATATGAAATTCTTGTATTTCACATGGAATTGGCAATAAATAAGGTCACGTTTTGTAACACAAAATATGGAATTTTTCATATTTCTCATCTGAAAACCTGTGTACTGACTTTACTTCCTGAACTACAGAATACTGTATATTTAACAATTGAAACACTTGGCATCGATTTTCCTAAAGAAATATGGAAATTTCTGTTTCATTCATAAAGTGATTTTCATGCTTGAGGTGTGAAACTCTCTGTATTTCACCCAAGAAAACTTGCATGAAGCTCTTCAGTATGAAATATGGAATTCTGTATATTTTGCATTTGCAAATCTGGGGACAGATTTTCTCATGTGAGATACAAAATGTCAGTTATTCACATGTGAATATTTGTGTCAGATTTTGACATACAAAATACGGGATTTTCCGTGATTCGCAAATTAACATCTGGGCCAGACAGTCAAATATAGAATGAGCTATATTTCATATATGAAAATCTGGTCACAGATTTCCCTATTGAAGTTTGGAATTCTCTGGATTTCATTTCTGAAAATCTGGGTGAAGACTGCCCTGCATGATATATGGAATAATCCATATTTCACACATGAAAATCTGGGTGCCAATATTTCTACATGAATTGCATAAATCTCTGAAGTAACAGTTGTATTTCTAGGTTTTGATTTTCCCATATGAAAAATGTGCATCTGTATATGTCACATATGAGACTGTGAAAGCAATTTTTTGGGGGCATGATATATGAAATACTCAGTATTTTATTTATGAACATCTGCATGTCTGTATTACTACATGAAGTTTTGAAATTCTGTGTATTTCTCATCAGAAAATCTGGGCATCCATTTTCCTATATTAAATATGAATTTCTCAAATTTTCCAACATCTACATCACAGCACAGTTTTCATTACATAAAATACGGACTTATTTATATTTCACATCTGAAAATCAGGGTGCATATTTTCCTGCATGAATGATGGCATTATCTCTGTTTCTCATGTGAAAATCTGGACACCAATTTCCTTTTTGCTGTTTGTTTGGTTGGTTTTTGCTAACAATAAATATTTTAATAGAAACAGATATATTGTTTCATTCAATAAAAATGTGAAAGATTATGTCTAAGTAGATGTAAAGACTGGAAGAAAATCTACTCCATCTTTTCAGTAGTCAAAAAACAAACAAACAAACAAACAAACAAACAAACAAAAAAACCTGATGACTAGCCCAGACTGAAGGGACAGAATGGGACGAATGAAGTTCAGTTCACAGGACTTGTTAGCTCTAGAGCATTCTTTTTTTTTTTTTCTTTTTTACGAAAATCTAATTAGTTCATTTTCAGGTAACTTTTATTGTTTATTATAAATTTATTTATTTTAATTGGGCGCTAATTACTTTACAATATCTAAGTGGTTTTTCCACACATTGACATGAATCCGCCACAGGTGTACATGTGTTCCACATCCTGAAGCCCCTTCACACCTCCCTCCCCATCCCATCCATCTGGGTCCTCCCAGTGCACCAGCCCCGAACACCCTGTCTCATGCATCGAATCTGGTCTGTCATATGATACGATATGGCATATGATCTGGTTTGACATATGATAATATACATGTTTCAATGTCATTCTCCCAAATCATTCCACCCCTGTAATCTCCCACAGAGTCCAAAAGACTGTTCTATACATCTGTGTCTATTTTGCTGTCCCGCATATAGGGTTATCGTTAGCATCTTTCTAAGTTCCATATATATTTGTTAATATACTGTATTGGTGTTTTGCTTTCTGACTTACTTCACTCTGTATAATAGGCACCAGTTTAATCCACCTCGTTAGAAGGGATTCAAATGCATTTATTTTAATAGCTGAGTAATATTCCATTGTGTATATGTATCACAGCTTTCTTATCCATTCGTCTGCTGATGGCCATTTGGGTTGCTTCCGTGTCCTGGCTATTATAAACAGGCCTTCGATGAATATTGGGGTACACGTGTCTCTTTCAGTTCTGGCTTCCTCGGTGTATATGCGCAGCAGTGGGTTTGCTGGGTTGTATGGCAGAACCTCCACACTGTTCTCCATAGTGCCTGTACTAGTTTGCATTCCCACCGAGAGTGTAAGAGGGTTCCTTTGTCTCCGTACCCTCTCGAGCATTTATTGTTTGTAGATTATTGGATGGCAGGCATTCTGACCAGTGTGAGATGGTACCTCGTTGTGGTTTTGATTTGCATTTCTCTGCTAATGAGTGATGTTGAGCATCTTTTCATGTGTTTGTTAGCCATCTGTATGTCTTCTTTGGAGAAATGTCTGTTTAGTTCTTTGGCCCAATTTTTGATTGGTTCACTTACTTTTCTGGACTTGAGCTGCAGGTGTTGCTTGTATACTTTTGAGATTAACTCTTTGTCAGTTGCTTCATTTGCTATTAGTTTCTCCCATTCTGAAGGTAGGCTTTTCCCCTTGCTTCTAGTCTCTGTGGTTGTACAAAAGCTTTTAAGTTTCATTAGCTCCCATTTGTTTATTTTTGCTTTTATTTCCATTACTCTGGGAGGTGGGTCATAGAGCATTCTGCTGTGATTTGTGTCGGAAAGTGTTTTGTCTATGTTTTCCTCTAGGGCTTTTATAGTTTGTGGTCTTACGTTCAGATCTTCAATCCATTTTGAGTTTATTTTTGTGTACGGTGTTAGAAAGTGTTCTAGTTTCATTCTTTTACAAGTGGTTGACCAGTTTTCCCAGCTCCACATGTTAAAGAAATTGTCTTTTCTCCGTTTTATTTTCTTGCCTCCTTTGCCAAAGATAAGGTGTCCATAGGTACATGAATTTATCTCTGGGCTTGCTATTGTGTTCCATTGATCTATGTTTCTGTCTCCACGCCAGTACCATACTGTCTTGATGACTGTTGCTTTGTAGTATAGCCTGAAGTCAGGCAGGTTGATTACTCCTATTCCATTCTTCTTTCTCAAGATTTCTTTGGCTATTTGAGGTTTTTTATATTTCCATACAAATTGTGAAATTATTTTTTCTAGCTCTGAAAAATACCGCTGGTAGCTTGATAGGGATTACATTGAATCTATAGATTGCTTTGGGTAGTATACTCGTTTTCACTATGTTGATTCTTCTGATCCATGAACATGGTATATTTCTCCATCTATTTGTGTCTTGTTTGATTTCTTTCATCAGTGTTTTATAGTTTTCTATATGTAGCTTCCTTGTATCTTTAGGTAGATTGAGGTTTTTAAAGGCATAAGCCACACTTCTTGCATGGCTCTGCAATAAAACATACTCTGCTTTAAACTCTAATGTTTCGATATTGCTTGGCCCAAGGTTGCTGGGTACAGGGGTATTTAGTTACAGTAACACCTTATCTCTCAAGTCTGTGGAGGTTAACAGAATCTCTTGAGAGAATGTCTCATTTCAAAACCACATACACTCATAAAAGGATGACCAGTTTTTTCTTGTGTGTGAAGCAAATTAACAGACACTGAGAGCTCTCCTAGTTACCAGGTGAATTTAGGACAAAGTGTGACAAAGGTTTTCATCAGGTCTTACTTGAGGACTATTCATTATTTTGGAAACTTTGTCATGAACTGATTTGCTAGGATATATAGAGAGAGTATATCTTTTATCTTTTCTATCGTTTAGTAGTTTGCTTCTCATGTGTGTCACATTATGTTTTAATATGTGCATACATTTTCATACTGTAAAATATGGGGAATTTCATTCTCAATTTGGAAAGTGTGTGGTGAGATATTCACAGATGAAATGCAGAGAATTCTGTATTTCATTCAGGAAATCTACATGCATGTATTCAGATGTGAAATACCAAGTTCCATGCTTCACGTAGAACACTTTTGCCCTCATGTCAAAATGTGATACAGACATGGAATTCTCTCTGTTGAGAGAAATTTATACAGAGATGCTAAGGATAGTGCCCCACCAAGGGCCACGGCTCTCCATTATCAGAGGAATTGAAGTCTGCCCATTTATTGCACAGAGGCCCTTTCACAGTGATTCTGTTCTCACCCAGCCTCCAGGTGAGAACACAGCCCAGCCTACCCCATCAGCCCAGGCCTGTGGGACTAGGAGGGGTAAGAGGATCAACCCAAGACACCCTTTTAAGGAGTGATGTTTCAAACTGACAAACTCTGCATGTAGCAGGTGCTTCTGCTACAGTGCTACCAGTCTCCCAAACCTTACAGAAAAGGGCAAGCTGTGCTCAGATGCCTGGTCATGTCGAGGATAGAATGGTCCTGCACTTGAGAAGGACAGAAAACCCTTTGTAGCTGGGTGTCCTAGGGGCTGTGCAGAGCCCCTCTTCTGTGCCTGGGAATCTGGCCCACTTCATTTTTCTGCTCCTTCGTATCCTCCCTGACTGCGCCCAGGTGCTTCGTTTCTGCCTCTCCTTTCTGATCAGGCATCCATGTTTACATTTACATGCCTGTTTACACTTCCAGCTTGCTCTGTCGGTGAGACCCCTGGGCTTTTTTCCGTGGTGTCAGTGCTTCTGCTGCCCTATGATCTTTCTACCTTACACAAGCTCTTTCACGTTTTCAGTGTCCATTCTTCCATCCCACAGCCAGACCAGCTCAGACAGCTCACACACACATTTGTGTCAGCACATGTGTGTGCATGCTCTCCCACCCACCTACCCCCCCACACAAACAATCCTGAAAAGAAACTTGCACAGATGTGCCGCTAATTGTTTACTTGTCCAGTATAATGAACTTTGGTAAGCACCCCTCTTTTCTTGGCCCGGTTATTATTATTTTTTTCACTCACTAGTTGATCAAATCAGCGTCCTCTTCTACTTCTATGATACATCCTGGAAGGTGAATGGGATTTGCTCATGAGGGGGCTGACTTACAAAGAGGTTGGCAGGGTTGGAAGTCCTCACTGTGGATGGTTGAGTGACGTGTGCCTGTGTTCTCTACTCCCATCACAACAGACTGGTTCACAGTGCCAATCATGGTGGCATGATTCCATTCCCTGTGCTTTCCTTCCAGAAAAAGCACAGAAATAGCAAGGGGCTTTGAACTTGAAATTGATCATGCACCCCCTTTGCCCAGGCTATAGCAGGTCACTGAGGACAAGAATTCTTTAACAAATTCCTATTCACAGAAAGGCAAGTCCCAACTCTTACTGCCTGAGTGATGCTTCACTTAAAATCATGAAGAAATTCTGCATGGGTAATGCCAGGTTAACGATCACTGCAAGAAGTGGTAATAGTCAATGTCCTTCTTTCCTGCAGCAGTGTTTATAGAACACTTAACAAGTCAACCCCAAATCTCTCCTGACAGATCAAAAATTTTCTGACAGATGCATTCCTGCAACATCTTTGCCCTTTGTGATCCTAATTAATATTCTCATTTCAACGAGTGATATTCTTGCCCCATGGGCATTTCTGTAAGTGTGTGGGTATTGCTGTTTCCAAACGGGGGTCACTGTTAACTATTCCTGTGATAAAGCATTTCTTGCTGTTCACAAATATCGTGTATCTCTTAAAAAAAAGTCACAAGTCAAGATGTTGGAAACATTTGATCCAGGAATGAAAGAAATCATCCAATTCACACACAATCTGACAAAGACACACAAACTTAAAAAACAAAAGTGAATACAAGCAACACAATTCACGTATGTTGAATAGGGCCTTGCAAGAACTGACACAGCTATTGCAGCAGAGCTGTGTATAATGGCACAGGCATGGGTGTCATATCAAAGAAGACAGGAGGCATAGGCAGACCCAGAGGAAGAAACATCAACTCACATTCAAGGGCAGGCACAACAGAGACACCCAATCTTCATTCTAAACAGAGGAAAACATGAACACATCCAGGGAACAGGAAACAAATGCAGCTCAGGGTGATTGAGCCAGAATGCTCAAGAAATCATCAGTAACCCGCCAAGTCTCACACGCATTGATATTCAGTGGAAGAAAACCTTACACAACACGTCCAAGTGTGCAGTCAAATCTAATAGCACCTAGATCTTAGGGCCCAAGTAAAAGCCCGAAAGACACTGGGACACATGTCATGGCAAGTTTCCAGAGAATGACCATCAAGTCAACGATGCACTGTTCAGTTTTACTAACCAATCCGTGACTATCTCTGCACTCTTCACTTCAGGACAGGTTAGAGCTAAAGCCACCCCTGGTACTGAATCACTGGTACTGAAGACAGGTGATATTAGGCGTTGGGGCACCCTGTCCTTAACTCTTCTTGTCTTTAAGTTCTTTGCAGTGCCTTACTAAAACTTCTGAATGTGGATAACTAGAATGAGCCCAGTCTAAGGTCCCCAAACACATGCACCAATATGCTATCCCACACCCACAGCAGAGTTATTACACATTAGTTTCTGCTTTGCGTTGTTTTGTTTTGAACTGGTGCTGAGAAACACAGGTACCAGCCTGCCGGAGCCCCAAGGATTCTTTGAAGATTACAGATTAAGAAAGTAAGAAGACATGTTTCCATTGTTTGCTGAGCTGCTTGTACAGAAAGCACCCAGAGAAGGCCAAGCCTTGCCTTCTGGAACTGTAGATGCTCCTCTGCAGAAGGGGCATACTGGGGTGCAGATAGTCAAATGCAAAAGTTGGCCCTGAGCAGGAGATCTCATTCAGTGCACCTTGAAGGGGGCATCCATGAACCCATGAACTTTGACGTTCATTCTTTACCCTTTGCCCTCAAAAGAGATGCTGCTGTCGGGAGACAATTTTTGGAGTGAGAACTCCATGTGAGACAGAAATATCACCCTCAGGCAAGCCCACGTTGGAGCCATTGTATCTGGGGCGAGTGGACAAACGTTGACCTCTCCCTACTCCCTTTGTGCCAGTCTGTCCTTTGCCCAATCCAGAGGTGGACGTGATTCCGAAAAGCAGCCATCTACTTGGAAAGGGCCACCCTAAGTTCTGACCAGTCCCTCAGTGAGCTCTGTATTCTCCAGGCGTTCCCATTGGCCCTTGGCCCGCAGAGTAGCGACAAAGCCCCAGAAGAATGTCCCTTGTGGTTTTATACAGTCTGTGCTGAGCCATTCAGCAAGGAAGAGACACTGTCACCAGAGGGTTCGTGAGAAAAATGTTATTTCTACACCTAGTCCTGACAGAGGGCCTTGGGCACAGAGCTTAAGCCTTCCTGGAAAAAAAGGATATTAACCGCTGAGCCATCATGGGACACAGAGTGCACGGCTGGGTATGCTGGACCTTGCCTGTTTAACATCCCCATTCCCCTGACTTCTGCCCCTGCAGACTTTGTACCTAAACTGAGTTCCTGGAAAAAAGAACAGAGTTCACATGAGCTCAAACATATATGATGGGATCTGGTTTTGTTTGTCTGTCTGTTTCCTGGCGATTTATCTTTTCCCCTGGTCACTTTTGCCAGAAACTAATATCCTGACTGCCTTCCCACCCCCTCACTTTCACCCTGGGCCACAGCCCCTCCATATACTTTATGCCCCCATCTCCTAAGATGTTACCTGGAACCCTAGCTCTGGGAAGATGACTCTCAGCAAAGCTGAACCGTGCAGTCATATACACAAGAAGGCTATGTGGTTCATAGTGAGTTGAATGTTAAGGCTTTTTCCTTGTCCTGTACTCTTAAAATGCCTGATGATATCCAGCAGTGATGATACCTGGGACACCACCTTCCAATAAAGTTGTGTTCCATTATTTCAATCTCTGGCCCTTGTTCACCAGACCCTTTCCATGAACATCCACATTTCCCTTGTGAAGTTGCCAGACCCACAGTTAATGGCCCCTGCTCTTCCTTCTCCTTCCTCCCCAACCCCGCCCCACAGGAAGAACTGTGTCCCCTGACACAACCCCAACATATGGCTTAACCCCCTCTACAACTCTCCATGGTCTGGTAATTCCCACGCCTTAAACTGAGACCCTACATGGAGTTGAAGTATTTGTCTTGAGGACCTGGCCAAACAATACACAGTCACATACGGTTGATGCTTTCTATTTATCCTTCGGAATTATTTCATGCTTACTTGTTTCTCCCTCTCGATCTATTTCACCACCAGACCACTCTTCATTACTTTCCTGTCCGAGAGAACTAGCTGGCCATTGATCTTCATGTGAAGCACCTTCTTAGATTTTCTATTTTAGGTAAAGGGGGACACTCCATCATAAGCTTCTCAAAATCGGGGGTTTCCTTTCAAAACAGACAGAGACACAGACACAGATATGTCAACCTATCCTCTCTCAACAACACTAAAGACAGCTTTAATCTTTCAAGTCAGTTCCCAGGAGAGAGAGTCTGTGAACTTTTACATTTCCTCTCTCAGTTCAGTTCAGTCGCATAGTCGTGTCTGACTCTTTGCGACCCCATGAATTGTAGCACACCAGGCCTCTCTGTCCACCACCAACTCCAGGAGTCTACTCAAACCAATATCCATCAAGTCAGCGATGCCATCCAACCACCTCATCCTCGGTCGTCCACTTCTCCTCCTGCCGCCAATCCTACCCAGCATTAGGGTCTTTTCCAATGAGTAAACTCTTCACATGAAGTGGCCAAAGTATTGGAGTTTCAGCTTCAACATCAATCCTTCCAATGAACACCCAGGACTGATTTCCCGTAGGATGGATTGATTGGATCTCCTTGCAGTCCTAGGGACTCTCAAGAGTCTTCTCCAACAACACACTTCAAAAGCATCAATTCTTCAGCGCTCAGCTTTCTTCACCATCCAACTCTCACATCCATACATGACCATTGAAAAAAAACCATAGCCTTGTCTAGATGGACTTTTGTTGGCAAAGTAATGTCTTTGCTTTTAAATGTGCTATCTAGGTTGGCCATAAACTTCCTTCCAAGGAGTAAGTGTCTTTTAATTTCATGGCTGCAGTCATCATCAGCAGTGATTTTGGACCCCCCCCAAAAAAAGTCTGACACTGTTTCCACTGTTTCCCCATCTATTTCCCATGAAGTGATGGGGCCAGATGCCATGATCTTAGTTTTCTGAACGTTGAGCTTTAAGCCAACTTTTTCACTCTCCTCTTTCACTTTCATCAAGAGGCTCTTTAGTTTTTCTTCACTTTCTTTTTTTTTTTTTATAAATTTATTTATTTTAGTTGGGGGCTAATTACTTTACAATATTGTAATAGTTTTTGCCATACATTGACATGAATCAGCCATGGGTTTAGGGTGGTGTCATCCGCATATCTGAGGTTATTGATATTTCTCCCGGCAATCTTGATTCCAGCTTGTGTTTCTTCCAGCCCAGCGTTTCTCATAATGTACTCTGTGTATAGAGTTAAATAGGCAGGGTGACAACATACAGCCTTGACATACTCCTTTTCCTATTTGGAACCAGGCTGTTGTTCCATGTCCAGTTCGAACTGTTGCTTCCTGACCTGCATATGGGTTTTTAAGCCACGGACCCCAATCTTCACCGTACAACTATTTACAAGAACTAGGACATGCAAGCAACCTATATGTCCATCGGCAGTGAAGGGTTAAGGGAGTTGGGGTACATATACACAATGGTATGTTACTCAGCTCTTAAAAGAAATGCATTGAACTCAGTCCTAATGAGTTGGAATGAATATGGAGCCTATTAAACAGAGTGAAGTAAGTCAGAAAGAAAAAACAAATACTGCATGTTAACACAAATATATGGAGTTTAGGACCACGTAGATCGTACTGGACATCCAACATGCAGGACAGCAAATAAGACACAGACATATAAGAACAGACTTTGGACTCCGTGGTGGAACGTGAGCCTGGGTTAATTTGAGAAAATAGCCCTGAAACATTTATATTACCTTATGCAAAATAGATGTTCAGGGCAAATTTGATGCGTGAAGCAAGGCAACCAAAGTCATGTTGTGGGACAACCCAGAAAGACATGTAGGGGAGGGCGGTGGGTGGTGGGTTCAGCATTTGGGGGGAGACGTGTATATCTATGGGTGATTCGTGTTGGCCAATGTATGGCAAAAACCGTCATGGTTTTATAAAGTAATCATCCTCCAGGTAAAATAAATAAGTTAAAAGACTATTCTCCATAATCCTGCACAGTGGTCAGTATTCTCAGAATGAGAGTGGCAGGTGAAAAAGATGTAAAAGAAAACAAAACCAGAAACAAGTGTGATGATCAAAACGGAATCAAATGATGGTCAGTGGGGAACAGCCTAGCAGAAAGGAGGCTCACAGACCTTTATAGAAAGGGGACTTCAATAGTAGGTGGGCCCCAATTTAAGAGGAGCCTGAGGGTAGCCTTGTTGGCCATGGAATGCCAGTTCAGAGATGTTCAGCTGAGTCAGATATAAATTGGAGTGACATTGCCCTGACCAGAACACTTCATCTACCTCAAGCTTCTCTACTTAGAACCTGTTTTTCACTACAGTTGTCTACTCCTGCTGTCTCTTGCAGATTCCCTCGTTCCTTGGTGTTACACTGCATTCCACGGACTCTCACTTTCTCCACAAGTGAAATAAATGACCCAAGTTTCTGGGAAACACTTATGCCAGTGCTCGATCCCTGGGCTCCTCACCTCTCGTCCCCCCAGTACCTCTCGTGGAAGAGCCTTCCTCCTCATATAGTACCGCACTGGATTGGGCCACAGATCCTTTATGACGCTTTGTCAGGGCAATGAGGGAGGTCAGCACAGGACTGGCCAGACCCTGAGCCCTTCCGTGCACCTCCAAGAACCCCAACATACATCATCAGTTCTGGCCCAGTGGCCGCGTGGGGCCCTATCTCAGCAATCCGGTCAGATCCTGTGAAATTGTGGTCCAAGAACCAGTTGAAAAAGTTAACGCTGCTGTCGTGGTGCCTGCGGCTGTATGCCTTACGTTCAAATCCCTGGTTCCAGTGAATTAGGGTGGAATGAGATGCTCGATATCCTGCAGGAAAAGGAGTATGGGAGAAAGACCTAAATCACTTTCCAATTCAACCTACACTTTTCTGCCCCCACTCCCCAAATCCAAGGACCTGCCTCTTACCAGTGACATTAATGAGATAGTCCTTAACAAGCACTTCATTCTGGAAATACCTATTCTTCCAGAAGGACAATGTGATGTTGCAGTGATGAGTGGGATTCCTGAGTTCTTCCACCTGCCAGGACAAAGTGTGGGGAGTGGTGTAGGGGTGGGTGGGTATGACACATCTTTACAGAAGAGCTGTCCTTTCCTGTTTCCAGGGGTAAATCATGCCCTCTCCCCTCCCCAGTCACCTTCCCTCCACAATTATCAGTGTCCCCTGCATGACCTTCAAGTTGGTGATGAAGTGAAGCATGTCTTCATCTTGGTCAGCCATCATAGCTGACATTTGGGGGTGGTTCATAAACTGCTTTAGGTCAAGGAGCCTCTAGATGCTAGAGGAAAAAAGTGCTGGAAGGACAAATCTAGCCTAAAGAGTAAAATGGCACTATCTGACTTCAACTTGCGATGAGTTAACTCCTCACATTTCTGTTAACGTAGACTGTATGAAGGCATGACAAGCCCCAAGGCTGTACCTATGAATGCACTACCAGAGGAGGTTCTGTTCCTAACAGGAAAGGCCCTAAGCTCCATCTCAGCCTCCTAAAACATAGGTTACTTCTGGAAAACAGGCACTCCTACGTACAGGCACTCCTATGTGCATGAGCATTTACACAACCGAACCTCACCCCCAAATTCACTCAGCTTTTCAGAGAAGACCTGGATCCCAGACAAGCCTTTCCTCTGAAGAGTCCCTGGTGCTAATGACAATTCTGATTGGGACCTCTGCAAGTAAAGCCCAAGTAGCAATTTGTGCTAATCAGAACAGCAAGGACATCATACCGAATATCGGGAACAGATACACAGAACGGTAACCAATACCCAGCATCCAAAAAATACATTTTGTACCAGAACTGCCAGATCTCTAAACCGCTTCTGCAATTACCCAGGTTAAAAAAAAAAAAAAAAAAAAAACCTTCACAAGCACCACACCAAGGGATACAACTTCGACCCAGAATTCACGGATTCCCTGGATGATGGCACTTCTGTGTTCTAGACTCAGCTTCCGCCTCTGGCAGTTGTTGTGCGAGCGTGGGCCCTTTGGGCTTTCTTATTCACGGAATCCAGCTCCACCTGCAGGGCCTTCAGGGCCTCCAGTGCGGGCTGGTCCCTGGGGGCTCTGGGGCTTGGATGTTCCTGGCCCTGTTCCTGCGAGGACACCTGTTCCTGCTCCTCGTAGGCCACCACCTCCACCTCCTCCATGACGTCTAACACCAGCAGCTGGAACTCCTGCCCGAATCCCGCCAACTCTCCCTCCTCCAGGGCCGCACCTTCCTCTACCGCCTCCACCCAGAAGAGGGCGGCCTCCTCGCCTGGTGCACTACCTGCGGCCTGCATTGCCTCTGCCGCCCCCACCGTGCTGGTAGGTCCCAGGGTCCCTCCCTCGTGAAGACCCAGGCACACAACTAAGACCCAGGATCCTGGGGTGCTGCCGCATTTCTCTGGCCCTGTCTCACTCTCCATGGTGTTCTGGCCGTAGCCCAGAACCACGAAGAAGCTGGACGTGAGAGCACAGCCGGCAGCCGGCAAAGCCTGCCCACCGGTGGCAGTCTACGTGGCACAACCAACTGGTTACTTGCCCACAGCCAATGAGCAGGGAAAGGGAGACAGCCATGCGCAGAACCGTGTGCCACCACGCATGGGTAATATGCTGGCGGGAAGGACCTGAACTCTATACCCTGACCTCCAGACCTCTTCACAGAACCAATCTAATGGAGTCAAAAGGCTTTCGCTCACGGGACACACCCCTTGGAATTCTGGGCACGCAGGGGCCCAACTTGGCTCAGTGCACAGTGCGCCGGTCCACACAAGCCATTTGCCTGACCAACAGTGTAGATGTGCCAGACCAGCGACTGGGCGAGCCAGGCCAGCTGGAGTCGAAGGCAAGGAATCTGAAGGTGACACTGCAGCCACCGTCAAGCTTGAAGTTGCCACTGGGGCAGCGGGCGACTCTGTGTGCTCAGGGATTCACACAGGTGACACAGGGTTTGTGGGTACATCAGGGACACAGGTGCTCACCTTGGATCTAAACGGCAAGCCACGGGCAGAGCGTGGGTTTGGTGGGGGGTGGGGGGCGGCGGGGGAGGCGCTATTACCGCTGACCTCACCAAAGTTCACCACCTGCAGAGTCCGTCCCTAACCATGTGCCTTAGGCTTGAGCAGTGTCAGGAATGCAGCCATACTCTGAGGATGAAGCAGCACACTTTCCTTGGCTCGCTCTTCGGGCCCCACAACGCAGCCCCAAGCCAAACCACCCTGGAGCCCCTGGCCTGCTGTCTGTCAGCTCTTGGCCTTTCCCCTGGCCCAGAGCTTAGAGCAGGCACCCCGGCGGCTAAGGATGTGCTCCTGCGGATGCACTTCCCAGAGAAGCAGAGCTCCTCCTGCAAGTGTTTCAAGTGGACCGAAATTCTCCTCCTGACCATTGCTTCCTCTCTTCCTCTCGGCCACATAGCTAACGTGGGCACACTGAACTTAAGTGCCTGGATAGATGCAACGCTCACACTCTGCCTCCTAGGATGTCTGGTGTTTCACACTGAGCACCTAACTTAGGCCACACACACACACACACACACACACACACAGAGGAACAGGTGACACAAGCACAGACGTGTACACACATACGCGTAACGCACCGGGATACAAATGCAAACAGGTGTTTCAGAGACTGAAGAACCAATGGTTTACAGGAAATGCAAAGATTTCCTTATTTCTCATAGGGAAATGTTCATTCTGATCATCAGATGTGAAATATAGAGAAGTTCGAATTTCACGAAGGAAAATTAGTGCCTAGATTTTGATGCAGTTAATAAAGAAAACTCCAGATTTCATGGTGGACAGTCATTCTTTTCTATATAAGAAATACAAAGAATTAAGTATTTCACGAAGAAACAGTGGTGCCCAGAATTTCTTTTATGAAACAGAATTCCAATTCCCTGTTGGTTCCCATATCTTAATTGCATACTTCATGTCAGTAAAATTTCATTGAGATTTTCACATAGGAAATGTATACAACTTCAGAGTTCAGGCAGCAAAGCATATGCTCAACTTTTCATATCTGAAATACCTGGAATTCCCCATTCATGTAGGAAAACGTGTGCACAGATATCCACATGTGAAACAGACAAGATTCCATATATGATGAAAAAATTATACAAGTAGATTTTCAAACATGAAGTACATATTTCCTATTTCATGTAGAAAAATCTGCACCCATGTTCTCACATGTGAGATAGAGAAAATTACATATTTCATACAGAAAAATCATCTTTCGGATTTTCCTCAGCACGAAGCAGGGAATGCAAAGCAGTGCTCTGGAACAACCCAGAAAAATAGCGTAGGAGGGCATGTGGGAGAAGCTCCACGATGGGCGGGACCCCGATATACTTATGGCTTATTAATGTTGATGCATGGCAGAAACCATCACGATATTGTATACTAATTAACCTCCAGTTAACATTTAAGAAAATGTTACAGTTTGAGAAAAGTGAAAGAACAAGGGGACTCGACTCTGCTCTGTGGTGACCTAAATGGGAAGGAAATGCAAAAATGAGGGGATATATGTACACTTAAAATGGATTCACTTGGACATACGTACTCAGAAACTAAAGCAACATTGTAATGCAACTATAGCCCGATGATAATTGTTTCAATCATATTACATGTCAAGTATAATTCCAGCAGTGAATAAATAAATGGTAGCCTCGTTTGCAATATATATCCATGGGGACATTATTCTAAGTTAAATATTTCAGTTAGAGGAAGATGAAATCTTTTACATCACATGACATTGTGAAGTTGAAATCCCTGCATTATAGAAACAGAGTAGAATGTGGTCCTCGGGCTACTGGAAATGGCCCGTGATGGTCCAAGTTACCAACTTTTAGTCACCGGTTGAATAAGCTCATCAAGGAAGATACTGTAATAGAGGCAGGATGGAAAACGGTGTTGCAGGCCTCAGCCCAAGACCTTCAGTGGAGTTAGAAACCCCAACACCACCCACAGAAAGCCTCTGAGCAGAGTGCAGTGAGCTATATTACAGCCTTCCCACAGAGCCCTCTAGGCCCTTGGGCCTTGGGATGGGGAATGAACTGTGGAGCTTGGGAACAGGCTGTGTCTTGCAGAGTCCCAGAGCCTTTGCTGAAGCCACTGACTGGTCTGGCCCAGGTTTCAAAGCAGTGGCCAACGTGTTCCATTCCCACCTCCACGACTGAATGGTTGTGGCAATCTGCATGGGTCACAGTCTACAGGACCCAGCTCTCCAACTGGGTAGACTGAGGAGGCTGAGGGTCAGCTACATAGTGGGTACCTGGCTCCCTCATTGAAGGTGGCTGGACAGTGTATGGGGGCCTTGGAAAGAGGAGGGCACAGAGAACTGAGAACTGCCTCTTCCACCTAGGACTGGGCACTTCTGGAAGTAACAAGAGTGGGTGCTAGATGAATGCTCCATGACTAGGATAACCGGCCTGCACAGGGAACCCCCACATCCCAACCAGTACCGTGGAGGGTGAATGTCAAGCTTGGGACCTATCCTTTCGGGAAATAGGGAATAGGGAATATTTGCTTCCCTCAAGGATTACAGGAACACAGTTAGCTGACCACCAGTTACTTCAAGAACACAAGATCTGACACCAGGAAATTTGCAAGAGCTAATCACATCCATCCCTCACCTTTCCTATACATAGCCTTTGCTGAACGCTTTGAGGGAGTGGTGTTTTTTTTTTCTTTTTTCCATTGCCTTAGGCTTTTATTCTTTTTTAATACAAGCATTTAAAATTATGAACACTTCCAAACATGCATCTCATGAATTCTGGTACACTGTGTTTTTATTATCACTGAGTTAAAATATTTTCTAATTTTTCTTTTTATTTTTTACCTCTTTTTTAAAATTTATATCAATTGGAGGCTAATTACTTTACAATATTGTAGTGGCTTTTGCCATGCATTCACATGTAACAGCCCTGGGTGTACATGCGTTCCCCATCCCGACCCTCCCACCTCCCTCCCCATCCCATCCCTCAGAGTCATTCACCCCAGTACACCAGCCCTGACACCCTGTCTCATGCATCGAATCTGGACTCGCGATCTATTTCACATACTATACATGTTTCAATGCTATTCTCTCAAATCATCCCACCCTCACCTTTTCCCACAGAGTCCAGCAGTCTGTTCTTTACATATGTGTCTCTTTTGCTGTCTAACATATAGGGTCATCATTACCATCTTTCTAAATTTCATATATTTGCATTAATATACTGTGTTGGTGTTTTATCTTTCTGGCTTACTTCGCTCTGTATAATAGGCTCCAGTTTCATCCACCTCATTAGAACTGATTCCAATGCATTCTTTTTAATGGCTGAGTAAAATTCCATTGTGTGTATGGATCAGAGCCTTCTTCTCTTTTTGTCTGCCAATGGACATCTAGGTTGTTTCCATGTGCTAGCTATTGTAAACACTGCTGTGAATAACATTGGGGTACATGAGTCTCTTTCGGTTCTGGTTTCCTCCATGTGTATGTCAAGCAGTGGGATTTCTGGGTCATATGGCCATTCTATTCACAGTTTTTTAAGGAATCTTCAGGTTTCCTTTTCACTGGGTGCTCTTGACCTTCGGGTGAGAAAGGAGCTGTAGTTGGGTGTCACCTAGGCTGTCTAACCAAAGCACTCCTTGCTGGGTTGCCCATTTGGTTAGGTCATTGAGTGACATGGATGAACTATGCAGTCCATACCTTTCTTGGGTTCTTCCAGGCAGCTAGTCTAGCTCCTCGATTTGTTATTGTCAATAAGGATGTACGGAGGACTTCCTATCCCCCCTGCACTGTGCAAAGATTGCCCTGGAAGGTTGAAAGTGTTACCAAACCCATTGTCCAGGGGAAGAAACTGAGGCTCAGAGAGGTAGTTCACCCATTCAGGGTCGCACAACTAATAGAAGCAGAGGAGTAGGATCTGAATTCACCTCCTTTGGGCTCCAGCATCCAAGCAAATGTGGTCATGCTTGTCATTCTTGGGTCCGACCTTTAGTTGCCAACTGCACCAGCCCTGAGATCCAGAAATCAAACCAGATTTGGTTTTTAGATTCTTTCCCTTTGAGCCCTGGCGGAGGTGGATATAGTTCACTCCTGATCTTGCTAGGCTGTTTGTGGCTCTTGCCCTTTTACGATTTTCTCTTCCATGATCCCACTCATGGTAACCATTGCTCTAGAATGAAGACAATACAGAGTTGATGGGGATTTCCTCTTTACAAACTTGT
The DNA here is from genome assembly GCF_054371585.1 of Giraffa tippelskirchi. NCBI lineage: Eukaryota > Metazoa > Chordata > Mammalia > Artiodactyla > Giraffidae > Giraffa > Giraffa tippelskirchi. The sequence goes on from NC_137290.1 coordinate 25,172,597, forward strand.
AGGTAACAGATTATTTACCTACAGATGGATGACAGTCACTACTGGGAGAGGAAACATAAACAGGTTAAATGAAATTATTGTTAGAAATAGACTTTTCCCCATTTTTGCTTGTATATGCAGGAAACTCCTGTTGTTTGATCGGTTTTCCTTTTGTTTGAGACATGGAAATGGGTGCCTTTCCTCTGGAATCAGTTACAAGTAGAGAAACAGTAGAAGCACAATGGTGGTTGACTCTGTTTCCGGGCAGGGAGCCAGATGGGGGCTGGGCAGCTGGGTGACCTGGAGACAGTGCTCCCCCAACTGAAATGGGCCAGTAGTTCTCAGCCTCAGCCAGCCTTGAAGCCCTGTGACCCAGAATGGCCAGGTCTTCTGCTCTTTCAGGCAAGCCTAAAATCTTAATTTCTGTGTGAAACTTCCAGATTTCTGAATTGGCCAGCACATTCTAAGTTATAAGCAACAAATAACGAAAGATTGGAAAGCATTGGGTCAAATCATTGCTTCCTAAATAACACGTCTGCTCACCCCACGTGGCTCTTGGGCTGTGAGTTTGCGTTCCCTGCTTTAAGGCTTGGCTTATTTCTTTGAGTCCTGGACACAAAGAGTAAAAGACATAATGCTTTGGGAATATGTGGGAAGAGCCGAAGTGGTGATTCAAGAACCCATGTCTCTGGCCTCTCCTCTCTGTCTTGGTTTTCTTTGTGTCCCAGGACAAGGGATTTCTCAGGCCCTCTTTTATTTCTAATCTGTAAAATGGAAGCACCAGCTGGAATCAAGATGGCTGGGAGAAATATCAATAACCTCAGGTATGCAGATGACATCACCCTTATGCCAGAAAGTGAGGAAGAACTAAAAAGCCTCTTGATGAAAGTGAAAGAGCAGAGTGAAAATGTTGGCTTAAAGCTCAACATTCAGAAAACTAAGGTCATGGTATCCGGTCACGTCACTTCATGGCAAATAAATGAGGAAACGATGGCTGACTTTATATTTCTGGGCTCCAAAATCACTGCAAATGCTGACTGCAGCCATGTCATTAAAAGACGCTTACTCCTTGGAAGGGAAGTTATGACGAAGCTAGACAGCATATTAAAAAGCAGAGACATTACTTTGTCAACAAAGGTCTGTCTAGTCAAGGTTATGGCTTTTCCAGTTGTCATGTGTGAATGTGAGAGTTGGACTATAAAGAAAGCTGAGAGTTGAAGAATTGATGCCTTTGAACTGTGGTGTTGGAGAAGACTCTTGAGAGTCCCTTGGACTGCAAGGAGATCCAAACAGTCCATTCTAAAGGAGATCAGTCCTGGGTGTTCATTGGAAGGACTGCTGTTGTAGCTGAAACTTTAATACTTTGGCCACCTGATACGAAGAGCTGACTCATTAGAAAAGACCCTACTGCTGGGAAAGATTGAGGGCAGGAGGAGAAGGGGACAACAGAGAACGAGATGGTTGGATGGCATCACTGACTCAACGGAGATGAGTTTGGGTGGACTCCGGGAGATGGTGGTGGACAGAGAGGCCTTGTGTGCTGCCGTTCATGTGGTCGCAAAGAGTCAGACAAGACTGAGCGACTGAACTCTACTGAACTGAAAATTGATCAGTTTTAACAAATCCTGTGTAGTGTTCCCTTCCATCCCTCCCATTCTATGTTTCCCAGTAGTTAACCTGTGCTGCCAAGATTGAGATCTGTATAAATTAGAAATTCACGTGGTTTGGTCCGATGCCATTTTTGAATGTCAGTAACTGAAACACTCTTCAGGCAAGCTCGATTTGTCACCTCTATTCACCTGCAAGTTAAGTCTACTGCTAACGCCACCAGACCAGTGTGACGCAATGTGATTTTTTTTTTTTTTTTCAGCATTGAGCATGTTAAATATTTGTGGATTTCTGGTCCTGCTCTTTTATCTGTGAGTATGCTGCATCCTGTTTTCTTTCTTTTTTTTTTAATGTAGGCATAAATGAAATCTCAGAAGATGTTTATATGACTGTTGAACCCAGCGATTCCAGGGATACTGAGAAGTCAGATAGTAGCGGAAGTGACCCTATCAGTGAAGAGGAATAGAGGTCCAAGAATGAGCCAGAAGATGCTGAAAACACAGAGTTGTCTCAGATGGAAAAAGAGCCATCTGCTGTCAAAAAAAAAAAAAAAGTCCAAATTGTTGAATCCAGTAGAGATGGAAGAGGAGCTGAAAGCACGTCACCAGCCAGTGAGAAAGTGGACTCAAGACCAGTCAAGGAGAAGATGAGGCACCAGCTTGAGAAGGACTTTTCAGACAAAGCAAAACCCTTTCCTCATCCCACAAAGGATAATCTGAAGGGAAAAGGTGAGACCGACTCCCCAAGAGTGCATTTGGGCCTGGATTCTGATTCAGAGAGCAGATTTGTCATAGATTTAAGAGAAGACCTTTCTGCGCTGGAGGGTCGAAAACCTAGGAAGGAAGCCAAAGAAACATCTCCCAAACAGGAGGGTAAGTGACTGTATCAGTTTCTGGTTTCTTGATTTGGTTTTTGAATGTCACATTGCCATTTATAGCATCACATGTCATGTCACATGACACTCAGACATCACGAAGTGTGCACAACAAAGCTTAGGTTAGCTCCAAGTCATCTAGCTAGTTACTGAGCAGGACAAGGACTTGAGCTGGGCCTGCCTACCTTTAACCTTCTTGATACCCAATGTGGTTGATTTTGAGCACAGGAGAAGAAGTCTCTTAGAAAGTAATAGTTGCTTCCAGCAGTCAGGTCATTTTGAACCTAAGCAGTTTCCTTTCCAATATGTTCACTTACATGTCTCAAGTGGTTATCGATGCTAAGACATTGGACAAGTCTGAAATTGATAAAAGCATTCAGGTCAAACACCTTGATAAGTTTATTCTCCCTTACCTCCCCTCACACTGCCCAGGCATCTCAAAATACATTTTCTTACTAGAGTATAAGGTTTTCTGGGTGAGCGGCACCAGACTGCTGAGTTCTTCTTCAGGCCTGTAGAAATCCAAGGGGCATTGTATGATGCACACATGAGCCCGTTTTCTGCCATATTTGCATTTAGCTGACATGGGCCCCAGGCCTCTCAACCTTGGCGCTATTGACATTTTATGCTGGACAGTTCTTTGTCCTGTTTATTCAAGGATGCTTAGCAGTATCCCTGGCCTTTACAAACTGGATGTCAGTAGCATCTACCCAGTGGAGGACTTCAAAAGTGTCTAGACAAAGCTCAATCTCACCTAGTTGTGAACTGCTGCCTGAGTCTTCGCAGTTCTCCCTTTACTGCTGTTGGGGACTGAAAGAGCAGTGGCTTCTTTCAAACTTGCCACACCCCAGGCATGTTGGCAAAGCCTGCAGTGGAACATCAGTTCAGTTCAGTTCAGTTCAGTCGCTCATTCGAGTCTGACTCTTTACGACCCCATGAATTGCAGTACGCCAGGCCTCTCTGTCCATCATCAACTCCCGGAGTCTATCCAAACCCATGTCCATCGAGTCGGTAATGCCATCCAACCATCTCGTCCTCTGTGGTGCCCTTCTCCTCCCGCCCCCAATCCTACCCAGCATTAGGGTCTTTTCTAATGAGTCAACCCTTCGCATGAGGTGCCCAAAGTTTTGGAGTTTCAGCTTCCACATCAGACCTTCCAATGAACACCCAGGGTTGATCTCTTTTAGGATGGATTGATTGGATCTCCTTGCAGTCCAAGAGAATCTCAAGAGTCTACTCCAACACCACAGTTCAAAAGCATCAATTCTTTGGTGCTCAGCTTTCTTCACCGTTCAACTCTCACATCCATACATCACCACTGGAAAAACCATAGCCTTGACTAGACGGACTTTTGTAGGCAAAGTAATGTCTCTGTTTTTAAATATGTTATCTCGGTTGGCCATAACCTTCCTTCCAATGAGTAAGCGTCTTTTAATTTCATGGCTGCAATCACCATCAGCAGTGATTTTGGAGCCCCCCAAAATAAAGTCTGACACTGTTTCCCCATCTATTTCCCATGAAATGATGAGACCAGATGCCATGATCCTGCTTTTCTGAACGTTGAGCTTTAAGCCAACTTTTTCACTCTCCTCTTTCACATTCATCAAGAGGCTCTTTAGTTCTTCTTCACTTTCTGCCATAAGGGTGGTGTCATCCACATATCTGAGGTTATTGATATTTCTCCCGGCAGTCTTGATTCCAGCTTGTGTTTCTTCCAGCCCAGCGTTTCTCATGAGATACTCTGCATATAAGTTAAATAAGCAGGGTGACAATATATATCCTTGACGTACTCCTGTTCCTATTTGGAACCAGTCTGTTGTTCCATATCCAGTTCTAACTGTCGCTTCCTGACCTGCATGCAGGTTTCCCAAGAGACAGGTCAGATGGTCTGGTATTGCCATCTCTGTCAGAATTTTCCACAGTTTATTGTGATCCACACAGTCAAAGGCTTTGGCATAGTCAATAAAGCAGAAATAGATGTTTTTTTCTGGAACTCTCTTGCTTTTTCAATGATCCAGCGGATATTGGCAATTTGATCTCTGGTTCCTCTGTCTTTTCTAAAACCAGCTTGAACATCTGGAAGTTCACAGTTCACGTATAGGTGAAGCCTGGCTTGTAGAATTTTGAGCATTACTTTACTAGCCTGTGAGATGAGTGCAATTGTGTGATAGTTTGAGCATTCTTTGGCATCACCTTTCTTTGGGATTGGAATGAAAACTGACCCTTCCAGTCCTGTGGCCACTGCTGAGTTTTCCAAATTTGCTGGCATATCGAGTGCAGCACTTTCACAGCATCACCTTTGGGGATTTGAAATAGCTCAACGGGAATTCCATCACCTCCACTAGCTTTGTTTCTAGTGATGCTTTCTAAGGCCCACTTGACTTCACATTCCAGGATGTCTGGCTCTAGGTGAGTGATCACACCATCGTGATTATCTGGGTCGTGAAGATCTTTTTTGTACAGTTCTTCTGTGTATTCTTGCCACCTCTTCTTAATATCTTCTGCTTCTTTTAGGTCCATACCAGTGGATCATAGGAATGATTTAAAAGATATTTAGCCCATTGGTGAAGCAGTCAGTGAATTTCTCAGCTGGCTTGGCAAGTGGGTATTGATATGCCCAAGAAAGATAAGAATTAATTAAGGGCCCAGGAGACGCGTGGCCTAAGAACAAATTGGAGATTGTAGCCATAAAAACTCTTATAGTTTGTGAGTTACATACACGGATAGCCAGATTTAATTATGTAGCTCAGTGGTAAGGAATCTGCCTGCCAATGCAAGAGACGCAAATTTGATCCTTGGATTGGGAAGATCCCCAGGGGAAGGAAATGACAACCTACTCCAGTAGTCTTCCCTGGAGAATTCCATGGACAGAGGAGTGTTGTGGTCTATATAGTCCATGGGATCACAAAAGAGCTGGACATGACTTAGTGACAAAACAGACAATGGGCAGCTTCTGACAGGACCCATCTTCTCAGTTCTGTGTCCCCTGGGGTTTTCTTCGTCTCACTGCTTAAAGCAGGAGGGGGGATGGGTTTTGAGCTTTTATCCTCTGTGTTTGTATCATTGTGAACTGTTCAGGTTCCTGAACCTCAGTTCCTGGAATTCATTGAAAGAGGATGGAATATCTCTCAGTGATATGGGGCAGGAAGAGAGAGAGCAGTTGAGGCAGTCAGGAAAGATGGATCACCACCTCATCCCTTAAAATTATGAGTGGCATCTGAAACATCCAATTCTGTGTGGATTGGGGTTTGAGAGAGCACTTCTGATGCTGCATAAAGCAACGGGAGTAGCATTTTTTCAATAAAGTTTGTGGAATTGTTGGGTCCCAGATGGCAGTGTTCCTATGAGTGATAGATTTATACTATTCCTTTCTTTCTGAAGTACATTGTTTGTTTAGTTGTGGGTTTTTTCACTGCTTCCAGAAAGGATTTCAGATATACTGATAAAATGGAAATCAAGACACCGAGAAAAATGAACATGAAATAGTGAGAGATGTAGGGAAAGTTTGTATACAGAAATAACTATGTCAGCCTTCAGAATTAGCAAAGTCACTCTTCCTTTTTGGCCCTGAGCTTCCTGAAGTTGAAGTGAAAAGGGAAAAAACATATGAGTGCTTTAAAATAGCTCATGTCTCCCCCCCCCAAATAGAAAGCACTCCAGGTGATAAAATGAAGCTGAGCTGTTCCTCTCACTGGTGTCGGAAGGAAGTTTCTCTAGCATCCTCTGAACGTGGTGGGAATTTTACGCAAAGGATGATTCTGAAACAAGAAGTCAGTTAGAGGAACTTCACAGAAGTTGAAATCCAGAGCCACCTGAGGATGATTTCGGTCTTGAAGAATTGGCTTCATGTCAGACTCTGCAGTTGAGCATCTTTTCAAAGGTGTGCTTTCACTTACGTGTTTATTAAGTGACTGGTGTTTTGAAGAGTGCTTGGTGACCTCCAAGTGATCTTCAGTTAGGAGTGCAGCTTATACAGAGAAACTGAATCCTCAGATCGAAAGATGGCTTTTCTAGCTAGAGGTCCCAGAGCAGAGGCTAAGGGAGCTCGCTTCAGGACCTTGACTCCACGTACAGGTGTCATATCAGTCGTTTCCAGCCTTCTCTTAAAAAGTCCCTTTTTAATGTACAAGACTGCGACCTAGGTCTGATATAAGTAGGCTAGTTGGGTGGGGTCGCCTTTGGAGTGTTGACCTTTAAGAAATTCACTTCTTTTTGAGACAGCAGGTGAGTGCATACTCCCAAAGTTTTAGGACAAATGGAATTTTCCATGGCCTTTCCTCTCCCTCCCCACTGCCCCAGTAAACCTTCCATATCCTTTAGAAATTAAAACGTTTTAGTGTATAAATGAAGACTCCCCAAAAGTGTGTCAAGCCTGGAAAGTTTTCAGATTGCATACTCCTGCTTTGTTGTTGTTTGTTTGTTTGTCTTTTAATTTGGAAAAGAGCTCGAATGGGATTCTTTCAGAGCAGTTACCACTCTGCTCATAGCCAGTTGCTTGCTTCGGCAAGATGAGAGAGAGAAAGGACCTTTTTGTGGTTGCCCTTTGCCCAAGGAGGTATCAGACTAGCTAATCCACAAGGACAGCATATTTTTTAATCACATGGCAGAAAAGAGAGGCGCAAATGCTGCTTTTGCTTTTGCAAGTTAGAAGCCTTGCCTGTGGGATCTCTACGTTTTACAAGGGGCAAGCTCAAAGCCACTTCTGCCCCTGCAAGGGGAAGGGGTAGAGGCTGTGACCGATATCTGAAAGGTTATCCTGGGAAAGGATGGGGGCAACCTCACTCTAGGTAGAGCTCTTCTCCCAGCCCCACCCTGTGTTCTGGCCCAGGACTTTGGTTGAATTCTTCCCCGGAGGAGCAAGAGGGACAGTCAGTTGTGTAACCACCAAGACCCCCTCCCCCCTCCGCCCTCGGGTGGAAAAGTCAACCTGTCAGCATACTTTTCCTTTCACACTCCTTGATTTTCCTAGAACGACAGCTAACTGAAAATGTCCCCTAGAATAATCAAGAATTCACGTCTTTTCTGGGTGACAGACATCTAAAAATGACAGGCATGGAGTCATGCAGTGGAAGCATGCTGAGCCCCTCAAAAAAGGTGTTGTCATTAAGGGCTTCCTTGGTGGCTCAGATAATAAAGAATCTGCATGCAATCCAGGAGGCCCAGGTTTCTTTCCCTGGGTTGGTTAGATCCCCTGGGGAAGGAAATAGCAACCCACTTCAGTATTCTTGCCTGGGAAATCCCATGGACAGAGGAGCCTGGAGAGCTACAGTCCATGAGGTTGCAAAAGAGTTGGACACGACTGAGCGACCTCACTTTCAGTCTTTATTAAACCCAGTTTGAGGTCCAGGCACATTGTGTGAGATCAAGGATGCTGACTTGCATCCGTGTTTTTTTTGTGTGAACCCGAGGGAATCCTCTCTGGGGATGCATGTTCATCTCTCCAGTGCCTGGGGCCCCTGCAGTCGTAACAGACTCCTTCTCCTTACAGATAAATACTCATGTGGTCACCCCCGGGCCAGCCCTTCTCACTGCCTGACCTCACCCACCAAAATTCTGCCTATTCCTGGGCATGTCTTGGCTAAAACTGTTCTCTTCCAAATTTTCCCTGCTGTCTGTTGAAATGCTGCCCTCCACTCTCATAGCTCATTTTCTCCCAGAAGATGCACTCCAAAAGGCAGCATTTTTCAAACTCAGTCACTCGTAGTCATTATTTTTGTCATTCCCAAAACCTGCTTGTTCACGTATTGCCTTAGTATATTTTCTTATCTGAAGCAGCAGCTGTTTAAAAAAATGAACTCAATTTTGAACTTAAACTTAACTACCACACAGTAGGGAAAACAGTATGTTGTGCTGTGCATAAAAGATGCAAAATGGAGAACTGCAGTCAAAACGAAAGCAAGGCTTCTAAATTCTCCAAAAATACCATTGTGCTGGGGATGGTTCTGTCCTTGGTGTGGAGTTCCCTTGAGTGATAGGTGTCAAGACTGCCAGGACCACACTGAGACTTCTCGTGAAGGAATTAGAAGAGATGAAAGGGAATATTCTTCATTCTGGGTGATTCATTGGTATTCAGTGCTTTGGCCACTGGGAGGCTGTCTGGTTCCTTGGGGTACATGCTCTGTAGGTTTCCTATCCAAGCAAAGGATTCCTGTTAATGACCAGAGGGAATTTGGCTAAGTCTTTCTCAAAGTGCTTACTACCTCTAACTTTGTAAAACAGGGTACTTGCAACGATTCTGTTCAGCCAGTGGGTCATCGACTAGCAGGTGGGCAACTCCAGGCCAAGGGCTGGGTCATGTTGGCCTCAGTCCCTCAGAGGCCTTGACAAGTTTCTCAAATATCAGCAAGCCCACATTTGAGTACCCCAAGGAGCCTGATATTTGAAGCTAGCACATACTGAAGAAGTGGCTTAATCATGTAAAGCAAGAATGTGCCCATTCACGTGGAGGCCCTTGGCATGGCAGCCTGGGATGGTCACTTAGAACTCACTGGCCTGGAGACCCTGCAGGTCAGCCTGAGTCCCGTCAACTTTCTGTTTTGTTTTTTCATGTGTTGGCTTCCGTTATAGGTGAAGCTTCATCATCCACAACAGCGGGCAGCCGGTCTCCCCCCAATATGCTGGTCCTCACCCACTCATCCTCCCAAACTCCCATGGCTGGGGTCACGGCCACCAACAGCACCATCTGCACGGTCACGGCCCAGCCACCACCACCACCAGCAGCAGCAGCAGCCTGAGAAACCCGGTGAAAAAGCAGAGGCCAGTTTTACCGAAGGAGACTGCGCTGGCCATGCAACAGGTTGTGCGGACCTCATCAAGTAAGTTTCAAACGTCCACCCAAAAGAGGCACATGCAGAAGATGCAGCACCAGCAGAAGCCGCAGCAAAGCCAGCAGCAGCAGCCTCAGTCTTCCAAGAGGACGAGATATCAGAACAGACAGGCTGTGAAATGTACCAAGCCTCCCTATCTGCACTCCATGGCACCAGCTCTTTTTTTGCCACATGGACAGGAGAAAAATAGTCCTTGTTTTATTTGTTTACTTCCCCTTGGTTGCCTGGCCACTGTATCCTAGAGGCCTGACACGTTCCATTTGGCATTATTTTTAAAAATTAATTTGCAGCTTGCTGTTTTACTTTTCTCTTTTCTTTTCTCATTTTACAGACAGTGCATACATGTCTTCTTAGAACGAAGTGAAATGGATACCTAGACACACAAAAATCTATTGTCTTGATTGAATTCATATTTCATTCTCCACCCTTTCTCAGAGGTATTGTTAACCATAAGATCTTTTTCTAATATGTACGTGTATGTATTTCCGTATAAGTTGGCTTAAAGCTCAACATTCAGAAAACTAAGATCATGGCATCCGGTCGCATCACTTCACGGCAAATGGATGGGGAAAGAGTGGAAATAGTGGCTGACTCAAATTTTCTGGGCTCCAAAATCACTGCAGATGCTGATTGCAGCCATGAAATTTAAAGATGCTTACTCCTTGAAAGGAAAGTTATGACCAAGCTTGACAGCATATTAAAAAGCAGAGAGACATCACTTTGTCAGCAGAGGTCAGTCTAGTCAAGGCTATGGTTTCTCCAGTGGACATGTATGGATGTGAGAATTGGGATATCAAGAGGGCTGAGAACAAAAGAATTTAAGCTTTTGAGCTGTAGTGTTGGAGAAGACACTTAAGAGGCCCTTGGACTGCAGGAGATCTGGCCAGTCCATCCTAAAGAAGATCAGTCCTGGGTGTACATTGGAAGGACTGATGCTGAAGCTGAAAGTCCAACACTTTGGCCACTGGATGCAAAGAGCTGACTCATTTGCAAAGACCTTGGTGCTGGGAAGGATTGAAGGCAGGAGGAGAAGGGGAAGGCAGAGGATGAGATGGTTGGATGGCATCACCGACTCAACAGACATGGGTTTGGGTGGACTTCGGGAGTTGGTGATGGACAGGAAGGCCTGGTGTCCTGCAGTTCATGGAGTCGCAGAGCATTGGACATGACTGAGGGGCTGAATAGAACTGAAGTCTCTTATGTGTGAACCTTCAAGTTGGGAATTTTGAAAGACGTGAATGTTTGCCTGTTTAATCCTGTAAGTTAGTTCACCTCCCTGGCGTACATTGTCACCCGCACACATCCTCTACAAGTCGTTGTGCTTTGTGTGCTTTACTGTACAGAGTGCAGTATTACAGTATCTTTATTTCAAGCCCAGGACGTCCATAAGCAAGCATAAAAGCAGCAGTGATGTACCTGGTATTGTACTATCTAGCTGATTGTGTGAGTTGGTTGCTTAGGCTAACTTTGTTGGACTTCTACAAAGAAATTGCACTTATGACCGTGCTCTAGGAATGGAACTTGTTCATAGGTAGGTCACTCACTGTCCTATTTATTTTGAAAATCTGGCCTTTTTCACTTTAAATGGCTTTTACTGCAGCATCTCTTAGAAAAGATGGACCACTTGTATTTGTTTTTTTTTTTGTTTTTTTATTTGTTTGTTTGTTTGTTTAAGCAGAACTTCTCATGAATTTGAATTAACCCACTGACAACCATCTGGGGGAGGCCAGCAGAGACCAGGCTTCCCACTCTTTGATTCAGCAGATGACATTAACCGTATCGTGATTCTGGAGCTTCCAAGCCCGATTGACAGCAAACACCCAGATGCACTTTATAGGTCTTTCTGTCTCCATACAGATCTGCAGGCTGAGGATTGAGATACAAAGGGGAAGCCAGAATTGAAAGAGACACGTATACCCCAATGTTCATTGCAGCCCTGTTCATAATAGCCAGGATAGGGAAGCAACCTAGATGTCAATGAGCAGACGAATGGATAGGAAAGCCGTGGTACAAATACACAATGGAATATTACTCAGCCATTAAAAAGATTACATTTAAATCAGATCTAATGAGGTGGATGAAACTGGAGCCTATTATACAGAGTAAAGTAAGCCAGGAATAAAAACACAAATACAGCATACTACTGCATATATATGATTCAGAAAGATGGTAATTATAACCCTAAATGCGAGACAGACAGGGAAAGAGACACAAAGGTATAGAACAGGATTTTAGACTATTTGGGAGAGGACAAGTATGGGATGATTAGGGAGAATGGAATTGAAACATGTATATTATTGCATGCAAAATTAATCGCCAGTCCATTTTTGATGCATGAGACAGGGTGCTCGGGGCTGGTGCACTGGGATGACCCAGAGGGATGGGATGGGAAGTGAGGTGTGGGGAGGGTTCAGGATGGGGAACACATGTACACCCGTGGCAGGTTCATGTCTATGTATGGCAAAACCACTAAAATATTGCAAAGTAATTAGCCTCCAAATAAAATAAATAAATTTATATTTAAAAAATTAAAAAAACAATCTCTTTAACAAGTGGTGCTGGGAAAACTGGTCAACCACTTGTAAAAGAATGAAACTAGAACACTTCCTAACACCGTACACAAAAATAAACTCAAAATGGATTAAAGATCTAAACGTAAGACCGGAAACAATAAAACTCCTAGAGGAAAACATAGGCAAAACACTCTCCGACATAAATCACAGCAGGATCCTCCATGACCCACCTCCCAGAATATTGGAAATAAAAGCAAAAATAAACAAATGGGACCTAATTAAAATTAAAAGCTTTTGCACAACAAAGGAAACTATAAACAAGGTGAAAAGACAGCCTTCAGAATGGGAGAAAATAATAGCAAATGAAGCAACAGACAAACAATTAATCTCAAAAATATACAAGCAACTTCTGCAGCTGTATTCCCGAAAAATAAACGACCCGATCAAAAAATGGGCCAAAGAACTAAACAGACATTTCTCCAAAGAAGACATACAGATGGCTAACAAACACATGAAAAGATGCTCAACATCACTCATTATTAGAGAAATGCAAATCAAAACCACAATGAGGTATCATTTCACACCAGTCAGAATGGCTGCTATCCAAAAGTCTACAAGCAGTAAATGCTGGAGAGGGTGTGGAGAAAAGGGAACCCTCTTACACTGTTGGTGGGAATGCAAACTAGTACAGCCACTATGGAGAACAGTGTGGAGATTCCTTAAAAAACTGGGAATAGAACTGCCATATGACCCAGCAATCCCACTGCTGGGCATATACACCGAGGAAACCAGAATTGAAAGAGACGCGTGTACCCCAATGTTCATCGCAGCACTGTTTACAATAGCCAGGACATGGAAGCAACCTAGATGTCCATCAGCAGACGAATGGATAAGGAAGCTGTGGTACATATACACAATGGAATATTACTCAGCCATTAAAAAAAATACATTTGAATCGGTTCTACTGAGATGGATGAAACTGGAGCCCATTATACAGAGTGAAGTAAGCCAGAAAGAAAAACAACAATACAGTATACTAATGCATATATATGGAATTTGAAAGATGGTAACAATAACCCTATAAGCGAGACAGAATAAGAGACACAGATGCATGGAACAATTTTATGGACTCTGAGGGAGAAGGTGAGGGTGGGACGTTCTGGGAGAATGGCATTGAGACATGTGTATTGTCATATGTGAAACAGAGCACCATTCCATGTTCGATGCATGTGACAAGGGCTCAGGGCCGGGGCAATGGGATGATCCAGAAGGATGGGATGGGGAGGGAGGTGGGTGGGGGGTCCGGGAAGGGGAACACATGTAAACCCATGGCTGATTCATGTCAATGTATGGCAAAAATTATTACAATATTGTAATGTAATTAGCCCCCAACTAAAATAAATAAATTTATAAAAAAAAAAAAAACAAACAATAATAATGGAGAATTTGAACAAGGAATAAATATATAACTGTATGGGGGGGGAACCTCCAGTGGCTGCACCAACAGGAGCTCTCGGGCATGAAATACAACTTGGGTAAGTGCTGCTGACCTGGCCTCCACTGACAAAGGTTCTGGATAGGAACTTCTTGGCATGTCTAGAGTTAGGCCCAAATGTGCACTGAGTCAAAAGTAGGCCAGGCCGCCTTACCACTCTTAGGGAGAACACAGCATCCTAGGGAGTCTAACCTGGAGAAACCAGGTATGAAGCAGGAGCTGGCAGAAACCCGTTTTCCTCTCTTCCAAATACCAACATCAGCAACAAATTCATCACAACAGCTGTGGTAGCTTCTCCTGCTTGTGAGCTCTGACCTGTTGTAAAATTGCGAGAAGTCTCAGTAGCCTGAGCAGTTGGATAATTGTCCTGTCAGCCCAGTGATCAGTCCTGATGCCCTGTCTGGAAGATTAGATCTGCTGCCACTAAACACATCAAAAAGGAAATATACCCAAGTTGTAGCCGCAGCTCTGCTCATCTTAGCTGTGTGCCTCAGTTTCCTCATCTGTGAAATGGGTATTATAGGAGTATACACCTCCTTAAGGTTGGAGTAAGGATTAAAAGAGTTCATATTTATAAAGTCTTTACAACAGTGCCTACAGATCATAGGTACTCTGTATTTGATAGAGAAACAAGCTTATACAAATGATAAATTTCAAAGTGAATTGAGTGGACATTTTTCAGAGGTTTTATGTGAGTACTTCCTGCAGAATCACCGCAGGGCCCCATTTTCAGTATCCTCAGGACCTGACGTTCATGATCATGCTGACATTCATGGTCAGCATGGTGGATGCCCGTTCTACAGATAAAGACGTTGGATCTCAGGGAAGCTGGGTGAGTCTCTGAACGGGCTCATATGACCAGGACATCCCCGACCCAAGGATTCACACCTGATAGGATTCACCTTCGGACCTGGTGTGAATGAGCCCATGGCTTGGGATGGACGATGAAGTCGGTATCCTCTCCCCTCCCCTCCTCTGGCAGAGCTGACCAAGGCAGAGATGCGGCAGAGCCTAGAAATGGAGCACGACCAGCTCATTGCTGAGGTGAAGAAGCAACTGGAGCTGGAGGAGCAGCAGGCAGTGGCCGAGACCAAGAGGAAGCTGTGGTGTACCAACTGCAAGAAGGAGGCCGTTTTCTACTGCTTCGGAATACCAGCTACTCTGACTACCCCTGCCAGAAGGCCCACTGGCCTGAGCACATGAAGTCTTGCACCCGGTCAGGTGGGACTTAGGAGTGTCCCCTGGCCCTGACTGTGGTGGACGGGCCCTTGGCTCCTCCTGGATCACAGGGCACTTGCCACGCTCACTCACCACAAGTGACTCCTACATACACGAGAGTAGCAGGCAGACACATAGCCAAGTCTTCAGGCACCATTGTCTCCACCCTCCAGTTTACTTGGCAGCATTCACTTGTGTGAATGGAGCTTGTAATGACAGCCCAGATGACTTTAGCTTCATGTGGTTTGCTGTGGTTCTCTGCTGGGGGCAATATTTGTCTCTGCCCAAAGCAATGTGGGCATCCCTGGTAGCTAAGATGGTAAAGAAACTGCCTGCCATGCAGGAGACCTGGGTTCATTTCCTGGGTCGTGAAGATCCCTTGAAGAAGGAAATGGCAACACACTCCAGTATTGTTGCCTGGAGAAGGCCACAGACAGAGGAGCCTGGCAGGCTACATTTCATGGGGTTGCAAAGCGCCGGACATGACTGAGTGACTAAGCAGACACACACACACACACACACACACACACACACACACACACATCAAATGCATCTTCTACCCCTTTCTACAATGCACAAGCAGCATTATACAAGTCAGCCCCCACCATGGAGCCCATCTTGGACTCAAGGCTATAACAATCATTAGTTCTTACATGAAGGACAAAGTGCTGCTTTGGAACTAATCTGTCTTTTAAATCTCTTTCCAAAGCACGGCAAGCAGATCCCAGGCCAGGAAACTCTAGCTGGAGACATCACCTAGTAAGACTTGATTAATAATATGTATTAGTAATATTTTATACTTAGTGCTCATGTATAGCCAATACTAGATTTCTGTATTTAGAAGTAGAAGTCTCCACTTCAAAGAATATATTTAAGTACAAATAACATAAATAATGTAACAAGGAAACGTGTCAGTGGATTGCTAAATTTTTCAAGGGTGGTAGATAAATGACCCAAGTTTGAGAAGCTTAGGCAGGGGTTTGTAAGCTTTTTTTAAGAAGGTCTAGAGAATAAACGTTTTAGAATTTGTGGTCCATGTGGTCTGTGAAAACCTTTCAACTATGCTGTAACAGGGTGATAGCAAGTGCATGGGGGTGCACACTCGTCTAAAAAAGGAAATTATGAAATTGGAACAGTCGTACTATTTGCTTCACGAACATGCTTATATCTCCAGAATGATTTAATAAAACTGATGGTGACTGCAGCCATGAAATTAAAAGACACTTACTCTTTGGAAGGAAGGTTATGGTCAACCTAGATAGCATATTTAAAAGCAGAGACATTACTTTGCCAACAAAAGTCCGTCTAAACAAGGCTATGGTTTTTGCAGTGGTCATGTATGGATGTGAGAGTTGGACGGTGAAGAAAGCTGAGTGCCACAGAATTGATGCTTTTGAACTGTGGTGTTGGAGAAGACTCTTGAGAGTCCCTTGGACTGCAAGAAGATCCAATCAATCCATCCTAAAAGAGATGAATCCTGGGTGTTCATTGGAAGGTCTGATGTTGTAGCTGAAACTCCAATACTTTGGCCACCTCATGCGAAGGGTTGACTCATTGGAAAAGACCCTAATGCTGGGTAGGATTGGGGGTGGGAGGAGAAGGGGACGACAGAGGATGAGATGGTTGTATGGCATCACCTACTCGATAAACATGGGTTTGGGTGGACTCCGGGAGTTGGTGATGGACAGGGAGGCCTGGCGTACTGCAATTCATGGGGTCGCAGAGAGTCAGACACGAATGAGCGACTTTCAGTTCAGTCAATCTGTCATGTCCCACTCTTTGCCACCCCTAGAATGGCACCACAGCAGGCCTCCCTGTCGTTCAGCAACTCCCAGAGTTTACCCAAACTCGGCTGGATGGTGGTGATGCCATCCTCATCTCCTGTTGTCCCCTTCTCCTCCTGCTCCCAGTTATTCCCGCGTTAGGGTCTTTTCTGGTGAGTCAACCATTAGTATCAGGTGGCCAAAGAATTGGAGTTTCAGCTACAACATCAATAATTTCATTGAACACCCAGGGCTGAATTTTAGGATGGACTGGTTGGATCTCCTTGCAGTCCAAGGGACTCTCAAGAGTCTTCTCCAGCACTACAGTTCTAAAGCATCAATTCTTCGGGGCTCAGGTTTCTTCACAGTCCAACTCTCCCATTCATTCATGACTACTGGAAAAACCATAGCCTTGACTAGATGGACTTTGGTTGGCAAAGTAATGTCTCTGCTTTTTAATATGCTATCTAGGTTGGTCCTAAATTTCCTTCCAAGGAATAAGTGTCTTTTAATTTCATGGCTGCAATCACCATCTTCAGTAATTTTGGAGCTCCACACACACAAAAAAGTCTGACACTGTTTCCCCATCCATTTCCTATGAAGTGATGGGACCAGTTGCCGTGATCTTAATTTTCTGAACGTTGAGCTTTCAGTCAACCATTTCACTCTTCTCTCTCACTCTTAAAAATGAACATATCTTCAAACACAGTCTGGAATTCCTGTGTCTGGGAAGGCTTCGATCCAGCTATTCAGGGCCCACACTGTAACCTGGGTGGAGCTGGTTGGCATGTCTTAACACATGGTGGTTTGCACAGAGCAGGGTTCCCCGCAGTCCTGGGAACTACTATGCTCGGCGTATATGTGACCTCTGTCCCCCTCTGCACTCAACTACCACCCCTCAGCAGGAAGTAGACCCCGATGTGAACACGGAAACACTAAATAAGTTATCCCAGGGCGCTTCCTCTGAAACTCAGGCAGCCCCCCTGTAAACCAGCGCCTTGAAAGCGAAGGGGACGCCAGCTGAGAAATGCAAGGACAGTGGCTCGGTGAGTATCCATCGCACACACCTAGGGCCAAACAGAACCTCAGAGCAGCCCCCTCCCAATACCATGGTGATTCCCGTGATGTGGGAAGTTGTCTGTCTTCAGGCTGCATGTAGAGGACAAGTGTTGTCTAGTAGATCCTTCTGTGATGATGGGAATGTTCTACATCCCCTCTGCCCATTGTGAAAACCTGCGACCAGCCTCATATGGCACTTGAACAATGAACACTTGAACTGGGGCTAGTGTGACCAAAACCTGGATTTCAGGTTAATTTAATGATAATGAATGTAGATACAATAGCCATGGGTGGCTGGTGATTGCCATATTGGACACAGACATCAAATTTCTGATTTTCCCAGGGGGTGCCATATTGATTGCATGCAGATGTTATTTTACAGGACACATTGGTCATTTTTTACATTTGTAGTCATTATGATTTTAATTCGTGTGTATCAGGGAAAAACATCAATTCATCCCAGAAGTCAAACCTCTTTGACTTTATTGATATCATTGCCTAGGAAGAGGTTATTGTGGAATAAAAGTGAATTGATATAATATGATTTAGTATATAGGTAGCCTTCTCTATCCATGGATTTCTCATGTGTACATGCAAACAACCAAAATTCCATCTCTGTTTGGTTGAA
This sequence comes from Giraffa tippelskirchi, assembly GCF_054371585.1. Taxonomy (NCBI): domain Eukaryota; kingdom Metazoa; phylum Chordata; class Mammalia; order Artiodactyla; family Giraffidae; genus Giraffa; species Giraffa tippelskirchi. Next base: position 25,190,561 of record NC_137290.1, read on the forward strand.
TACATGAATGTGGAACTGTTGGATACAAAGGCACAGTTGTATTCATCCTTCTAGGCCATTTTATATAAGGAACTTGCACGTCCTTGGATTTTAGTATCCTTGGGGGGTCCTGGAACCATTCCACCTTGGGTACTGGGGGATGGCTGTATATCCTTTGGGGATAGGATAGAAATCCAGAGAGTAGAATAGGTCAGAGAGGGGGGAGTTGACAAACTGTTCTTGAAGCTGAGGCTCTAGCATTGAGTAAGGGGCCTCCCTAGTTCTGTGTCCAGGGAGATGGAGCAGAAAAGGGCACAGGGCTTAGACCACACTGACTGGCCTGGCCTTCCCTCCCTGAGCATGCCAGGCAGAGGGTGTTAAGGTGTTGTCGGGGCCATGATGAGCACCCCTATGGATCCCCGGGCTTCCCTGGGGCGGGGTGCTGGGGAGGCCCTGTTTAAAACAGGGCCTTGGCTCCATCTGTCTTTTTCTGTGTTTCTAGATCCTTGACATCTCTGGGTCCAAGGAAATACCCTCTCCTTTCTCTTATGCTCCAAGCTAGACTCTGGTACATGGCCCCCTGATGGTTGTATGTACTCTCATGTTCCGCAGGGGCAGGGGAGCCATCTCCTCCAGGGGAGTCTGAAGGGTTCAGGGAAGTGGTTTTGCAAACTGTGGTTCCTTAGGGATCTTTGAGGGAACCCTGGGCTGGTCAGTAGAGGTGAAGGATGGCTTAGCAAGCAGCTTTGAGGCATTTCTCCAAGTTGAGAATTTACCTTATTTGTGTTAGTTTTTTTTTTTTTTTTTTTTTTTTTTTGCTGTGTTTTGTTTTGTTTTTTTCAGTTCTGAATCAAAGACAGAGAGAGTTTCTACTGCTGAACTGAGGTGGGGCAGAAGATACATTTGGTTTGGACAGTTCTTCTGCCCTCAGAAATGACCATAGTAAATTAAACTGTGTGAACTTGTCCCTGAGGTCCCAGCATCCACATTCCGTGGAGGCCTTCAGGGGAGAAAAGCATTTCTACGGAAGTGATTTTTCTGTAGAAATATTTCTTATCGAGGAATAACCTGGCAGGCTGTTTTGGGTAGATTATCTGGCACTAACTTTTCTAGTTCTCTTCTGTGGAGTTTGAGCTGTGTTCTTTAGGCTTCCCCCTGCAACCTCTCAAGTAAGTTTTAGGGCATTCTAAAATGGTTCATCCTCAGTGAGAACAGTTCTGCTTCTTTCAGGGTCCTTCAGTTCCAGGGTCTTTCCTCTCCCAGATTATTGTCTTCAGCTAAAAACCAAACTTTTGTTTGTTAGTTAGTTTCTGCATATTGAGTACTTAGAGCAAGAAATGATGTATCTTGTTAGAGTGGCTGGAGGTTTCCCAGTGGCACTGGAAGCGGGGTTTAGATCCAGGAGACATGATGAGAGAGTGGCATGAGCTGATTTTAGGGGGAATATGAAGATGAATAGGCATGGAAGTATGACTGAACCGCCTGTCAATTCCCTTCTCACTCTCACTCGGGTCTTGTGACTGCATCTGGAGGACACGTTGAGTTTGGAGCTGAGGTGTCTTCCTCATGCCTTCTTCTAGCTTCTCTTTTTAACAATGGCAGAGGAGACTTGAGACTTCAACAGCAGCACAGCACCCACCTCGAGTTTTCTGCTACAGTTGGGTTTTCATTATGTTGATTTGTAGAGTTGCCGTCTGTGTAGGGCAGGTATTCTGATTTCCTGCTTTTGGTGTTGATAGAAGAGTTTTTGTTTGACTTAAGTGGAAAGTGAGTTTAGAAACATTAGCTGAGCCATAAGTAGGGGGACTTTGGATGTGTCAAAGCCGTGGAGGTGGTTGGTCGGTGGAAGGGTTCAAGTTGGGAAAACACTGCTGCAGGCAGGGAGCCCTGTTGGGGATTTGGAGCAGCACAGTGGTGTCATCCACATGGGAAGATGAGGGTTGGTGATGCTGTGGGGTACAGAATCTGGTGTGACAAGGAGGCTTGCATGTACAAACATGGTTGGGAGATACAGCATCTGGCAGTTGTGAGGTGAATGAGGTGTTTCCTGGCCTAGGGGTTGGTGGACCACCAGTTTTTATCAGAACTGCTGTTGTCAGATGAAAGCAGCCAGAGATGGCACATAAAGAGACGTTCCTGTGCTGCAGTGAACTTGCACTTGGGAAAGCAGGCATTGGGCTGGATTTTGCCTGTGGACCATCATTGGTTGACCACCCGACCTGAAGCACCCTAGTGTGTGAGGGGATGAAAAGGGAGGGTGGAGAGAAGAGGTAAGGGTCTAGAGATGCTGGTGAGTTGGTGCAGAGGCTGGAGTAGGAGAAGAACATCTCAGGGAGCCTGATGACTAGAGGGGACATAGGGAAGGAGCCTCAATTGTCAGCATTTATTAGGGAGTGTTTCAGGATTATTCTAGAGTGTGAGCTGAGCTGGAGGTTCCTGGATGCCTGATCAGGACTGTGAGCTCACGCCTGTTCATTTCCCCCTGTTTGCACTCCACAGCCTTCTGGCTGAAGGCTTGTGTCAAAGCAGACAGACCAGCTCATTTTCTCATTCCTCATATGCCTGACGACTTCTGTATGTGCTCACTGCTTGCTGACAGTGTAGGTGGAAGCTGGAGGAAAGCTGAGCGTTACAAACATGGAGGTTCCTGTGCTCTTTATCAACCTCTGGAACCAGGCTGGTTAAGATGAGGGTCTAGTTGAGAGAAAGAAAGGTTAAACAGGAGTTAGGAACTTCCTTTGGGTGTCCATATCACTCTCCTGTTCACTTGTCTCTTCATCTTAAGATTTTAAAGTGATGCATGCATATCGAGTTGACCCTTGAACAACGTGGGTTTGGATTATGCAGTCCAAATCTGAGCGGAATTACGTTCCTGTAATGAATGAATTTCTACACAATCTGTAGCTGGTTGAATCTGTGGATGTGGATATGGAGGGCTGGCCATGAGATTAAGTTTCCATGCAATCTGGTGTCCATGGTGGGTCGTGGGATGTATCCCCTGTACCATCCCTGATACGACGGGATGTGTGTAGTCAGAGAAAGTAAAATCACACAGGGAAAAACAATTCCTTGCCCCAGTCTTCATGGCTATTTTTTGCATCCTGTACTTATTTATAGATAACTTATTTCCTCATTGCTGTTTCTTGACTTTATCTAGACGTTGTGTGTTGACTTGTGACTTTTGAAGATGAGAATTGGGGTCACTTATCACCTCTCTTCTCCCCTCTCTCCAAGACCACTCTGTCACTGTTTGACGTGCTCTATAGGCTTCCTTGCTCCAGTACAACACTTATTCCTTAGTCCTTGTTCTCCCAGCTGGAGGAAACTGTCTCTGGACCCCTCTCTTGGTGCACATTTATTCCCTCACCTCTCCTCCACTGTCATTTTCAGACTTTTCCATTTTCCTGCTCTGAGTTCCCATCACCAAGGTGGAGAGATCTTGTGCATTCTATTCTATAACTTCAGATGGTCCACCTCAGTTCCGGCTGTTGGCTGAGTCATAAACGTTGCCAGATGACCATCTGTGTGTCCATCATTATGGTCGTGCTGTTGGTCTCAGAGTCAACTAGTGCACTGTGATTACATTTCCATCTCTGTATAGCCTTACTTTTCCCTGGGTGTTTTTTCTCCCCACTCACCACTCGCATATCTTCAACCATTTCCCTGCCAAATTCTTTGCCATAAGTGTTGTTTTCTTGAGACACTTCATGGCGCACATTTTGGGCTCTTCCATTTCAAATAAGTATGTGTCTGAGTCCTACCATCATGGCTGAGGTATGGTCCAGTAAAATCTCACCTGTGGCTCCTTCCTCATCCCTTGTCACTCCATGCACCTCCATCACACTCTCTTTCCTGATCTCTCATCAGCCTTGGCAGTAGATTCATGATTATACTTAGCCTAAATAATCTAGGTTCCTTTGATGGAACCTTGCCACCTAAGTGTGGTGGAGCCAGCGCCTACAGTTTCCCTGGATGAACTAAGCTCTTGGCAGAGTGGTTCTGAAGGAAATTTGCTTTCAAACTTCTGGGAATTTATGGCTTTTACATCATGGTATGCCTTATTTCCACCTGTAATCTCGTTCAGCGTCCAGTGATCTTAGTTCATGGTTTAATATACATTTGTAAAAGCCTTAGTCTTCTATGACTGCCTCAATTTGGAAAATGGCAACACTGACTCTGAAGCTCTCCAGTTCTAAGGTCAGTAGCCTGTTGGACAGCAGGATAGAGAGCTGGTGGGTTTGTACGGACTTGAGCTCTCTTCCAGACTCTAGCTCTCTGCCAGTCTCTGACGTTGCCTTGCTGTATCTTCAGTTAGCAACAGGTGTGACAAACCACCTGCCTCTGCCCCCAAACATCACAGAGCACCAGCCTCACACAAACTACCCAGTGCAGAAGTGGAAGTATGAACCAACTTCATGACAGCCAACGGGGATCTTTTCCCAGCAGGCAGTGTGCTCGTCTCCTGAGGGAATGTGTGTGTGTGTGTGTTTTCTTTGTGAGCATGTATGTTTCTGAGTGATGGGTCTTGGCTTTGCCTGGTTTCTTCCTCACTGTGCTCCTGATGGCCATTGGAAACAGCAGGAGGATATGAGAGAGAGAGGATGGATGGTCTGGCTTCTCTCTCTCTCCTGCTTTTATTTTATTTTATTTATTTATTTATTTTTTGACCATGCTAACCAGCTCATGAGATCTTAGTTCCCCAAGCAGAGATTGAACCTGTACCCTTGGCAGTGAAAGCACGAGGTCCTAACCACTGAACTGCCAGGGAATTCCCGATCTGGCTTCTTGAAGGGGCTTCATCCTTGCTATTTTCATGGTGAGTGCTGAAGTAACACCCATTTCCTCTGCAGTGATTGGCTGAATCAGCCAGCGTGCCCTGTCCTGTCCATGGGAGAGGTCAGGCTCTGCACTTACTCAGGTGGCCTGGCTCTGGGATGTGGCTCCTGTGCTAAGTAAGCTAAGCCCCGCTGCCTAGCTGTTCTCTGCCTTCAGCAGAGCTGGGGATATTCGATGTGACTTGAGTACATCTTTGTCAGAGCTGGGGAGATTCGATGTGACTTGAGTACATTGTTGTCAGAGTTTCCGTGTCGTGATGACCAGCTCAATCACCGACTTTCCAGAGGACTAACAATGTAGGTGTCACGAGTAGGGAAGAATGTCTAAGAAGGGGTGGATTTGGACTCAAGAACCCTAAGATAGCTCCACCCTGGAACCCAGCTCTGCCCACCACAATAGCGCTTCCTTTGGGTCACAGATACAAGTGACGAGAATGTGTTCTCTCCTGAGTGAATATGTAACTTGGGAGATCCTTATCACTGTCTTTGCTGCTTCTCTTCTCGAACCAGAGCTCAGAACCACACACATTCTGCCTATCACTAGGCGATGATAAGAGTACTTACCCTTCTAGGTGATGATCTGGTCCCTTGCTCCCCCACTCTGATTCTGTCTCTAAGCTTGATAGTCGACCTCTTGTGTTCATATATTATCATCCCACCTCAAGAAGTTAAAAAAAAAAAAAAAAGTTTTGTCCCAATCTGTCTGAACTTGGTAAACGATCTAATATATGATGAGATCTCAGTGATGTGCTGGTGGGTCTCTCAGAGTCGGCCATCCCACTGAGCCTGCAGGCTGGGTGTCTCCCCGCTGGACAGACACCTCATTTGGCTCTTCCTTCAGTGTCCTCACGTCTTACTCATCCACGATGTAGCTCCTTATGGTGCACGTGTCCTTGAAACTCCCTTAGCCATTACTGTGGTTCTTTCATCCTCTGTTGACCCATTAGCTTGTCCATAGTCGGAGCCAGTTGGGCTTAACCGTTAAGCCCAGGTGGGCTTAACCATTCTGGTCTTCACTCTTTTTCCTTTGGCTGGTTGAGGTATAAGTCTGCTTTCAAGTTGTCTATACAGTGATGAAAGAAACTCCGTTAACAGGATTAAGTAGACTGAACACCAAATCTCAGTGCCTTTCTTGGTGCCCAAGGTTAAATATAACAAGAGCTTGGGGTTCTTTGTGTCTACACATGCAGTAAGAGTGCCTGGTCCCAATTACTGCATAAGAAACCCCTTTCTCGATACGTTAGTACGTTTCCCCCCTCATCTTTATTTTTTCTGAGCACAAAGCCCTTCTGTTTTTCCAACCAGCTCTTGTTAAATCCTTAAAGACCCAAAAATCCAGATCAGTAAACAGTGGCAGGATTTCCCCCCTGTGTGTTGGAGAGTTGGGAGGGGAAGGTGGCTTCCTGGGAAAGCAGGTGCAGATCAAGTAGAAGGGGGTGGGCAGGAATGGCCAGGGATGGGCAGGAAAGCTAAATCTCCCTTTCCCCTTGGCTTTCCCCCTCCCAGACCGTTCCCAGAGCAGTAAATCCACTTGCTGGAGCGGCAGTGAGGAGAAGCGAGGCCCAGCCCGCTCTGAGCAGAACACTGGTACCAGTTCAAGGAGCCTCATCCTGAAAGAGTCCCACCTGGACACCTTCTGTGTCTAGGGACATGCTAGGACACACACCACCCACTCCATAGAGGGAAAAAATCCAGACACCAGGGAAACCAGAAATGGCAAAGAAACATGAGACAGGAGGACTGCCACCCTCTGACTTGGCCTCTGCAACTGGCATGGAGGGCAGGGCACATTATATCATGTCTGGCATTACCCTTCACTGTGGAATGTTCCACCCACATGAAATCTTTGCTTTAGATGTAAATAATATACAATTTGTGACTGTCATCAAGCCTAGAGTACCTTCCCCTTTTCACACTTGTACTAACTTTAACTTCTTTAAAAGAGAGAGAGAGAGAGAGAGAGAGAAAGAGAAAAGCAAAACAAAACAAAACAAAAGACACACACAACAACAAAAAGACTGTTTGGATGCTGGAGAAAGGATGGTCACCCAGCCAGTCTGACACAGGGGTACAGAGAGGGGACAGGGGTTGCTTTACGGTGCACAGCTCCTTCTCTGTGACACCCTGTGAGCTGTTTCCATTTTATGTCTGTACACAGCACATTGGGATCAGGAATTTCCAGCACGGAGTTTAGTGCTGCTATGGACACATCACATGCACCCACTGGCCCATTTCAAGTGCTATGTTACCATGTTTTAAAAGGGAAGCTCTCTGGACCAGAAGAGCACATAGATGTGTTCATTAATCTGATGTGTTTTCCATGATGACTCTACTCCAATAAAATGGACAAAAGAAAAAAGGAAAAACCCATATCTTTGTTTACAGATGATTAACTAGAAACAACCCCGCTCACCGCAGTTTGCAGAAGAGAAGACCGTAGAAAGCATTCAAGTCCGAAGCTCCAAAACAGAGATTTTCTTTGCTTTGTGGTTCCTTTAAAGACACTCACACCTTCTTGGTAAGAGACGGCCATGCTTCATAGAAGTGAAAAGTCAAAGGCGAGACACACTCGGAGGACATTTGAGCCTGAGATGAAGCATGTATGTAATATTTATACGATAGAATTTTAGGTTTATATGTCAATATGAAACAAAAGCAGTTTGAGGGGAAGCAGGACACCACTCTGCCGTTACACTCTGTATGCTATAGTACCATTTTGTATGTATGTTCAAGAAGCATTGAACAAAGCAAAAAGGTGATGTATGTATAGGATAAAAATTAATTGTACGGTATCATTTCAGTACATTTTGTTGTACACCTTAATCTTGTTTCCTTTCTCTTCATTATTGATAAGAGGATGTGAACTGTATAGTTTCCAGCTAGTTACTCATAATAAAAAGAAATAAAAAAGAGGGTACTAGAGGAAAACAAGAAAGAACATTTGTCAATTGCAGTTGTCAAAAGAAACAAAAACCTAGCCTTATTTGTGAAGCATAATTGCTTTTCGCATACGGAAGTATTTTTTTCACAATTTATTTGTATGACATTTGTATGAAACTTAAATATCTTCTCTGATGAGGGTGTTTCTTTGTGACTGAACCAGTAGATTCACGAGGTATGTTCTTATGGGTTCTCCCCACCCCCTAATTTTTTCAGAATCTTCACCTTTTCTAAATGAAGCTGTTTTGGAAAAAATATGCCTTGCTCTTCCTCGAACTGACAGTTTTCCATTTGGTCAGGATGGATGTATCAGGTTTGGGCCAAAGACGGAGACGGGGTCACATGAGGTCAGGAAGGTTTCTCTCCACATTACAAATAAATGTCCCCACTTGCAGCTTTCCTGGGAAGTTCAGTTCTAGAGAATTTACTGACAGAGATGGAGACAGAAGGGAAATCTGGGGTCAGTCTCAGAAGAACACTGGCAGGGAATGAATTTGTCTTTCAGTAGCCAAGATGGCAACCTGAGCTACAAGGAGCTCTGTGGGCAACGTGTGACCTTGACTCTGCCCAGGCACATCCTGGTCATTTCATCTTCATGGGTCACATAAGTATTTTTTTTTCCATCATTTAAACTTGGGAACACTCCTCAGCTCCATGGCTAGACAAAAGCAGGGCATGTTTGGCCCCTCAAGCCATCCCTGGCTGGTGTTGTGAAAGGAATGGAATGGAACTGGTTTAGAGAAGACCTTACAAGAGCTTCCTTATTCTTCTCTCGGGGTATGGGAGCCTGCCACGTGGAAGGTGGCAGTGTGTGTCACAACTCCCAGTTGATGGATATTCAGGTTGTCTGCTGATACCAGCCATGGCCAGCAGACCAGCCTTGTGTGCAAGTCATCAGCTAGGTGAGGGACCTATGGAATTCATCTCAGGAGGTTACATCCAGGGCTCAGGGACTGGCCAGGACTTGGAGGTTCCAGACAGGGAAGCAGGACCTTCTGCCTCTGACTTTAGTCTGAGTGGGCTGTTTTCAGGGCTCAGTGGCTCAGAGTCTAGAAATGAGGAGGAGAGGGAGGCCACCAACTGTCTGCCGTGGTCCTTTCTCCTTTCTCTGAGCAATGGCTAAGCACAGGGCAGGATGGGCCCCACCACCTACCCCCTTCTACCACTGCCCCGACCTGCACAGTTGGCCTGGTAGGTCTCCTGCTGCTGCTAAGTCCCTTCAGTTGTGCCCGAGTCTGTGGGACCCCATCCATGGCAGCCCACCAGGCTCCCCTGTCCCTGGAAATCTCCAGACAAGAACACTGAAGTGGGTTGCCATTTCCTTCTCCAATGCATGAAAGCGAAAAGTGAAAATGAAGTTGCCCAGTCGTGTCTGACTCTTCACGACTCCATGGACTGCAGCCTACCAGGCTCCTCCATCCATGGGATCTTCCAGACAAGAGCACTGGATTGGGTTGCCATTGCCTTCTCCATTGGTGGGTCTAGAGATGACCTTTAATGCAGCCAGGCACTATCGCCACCTAATGGTCGTCATGGAGAACTGCAGCCCTTAGAGCGGAAGCTAGACCCAGGAGGGCACCGGTGGAGGGTCATTCATGAAACAGTTGTGTGCTGAGCATCTGTGGGGAACCAAGCACTGAGGACACAGGCTCTGCCTTCATCCATCTGACATTCTTACTGGGAAGCAGATCTGTATATGATAGAATCTTAGGTGGGACAGAATCAAATATGTAGCATATGGAAGGGAAGTAGTTGGTGTGATTGGGGACGGCCTCTTGTAGAACTGGCCTTTGAACTGAAACCTTTATGTGGGAACTGAGCACGATGTCTTCAGCAGTGATTTAGTAGTGCCGGCTGAATGTTAGAAGTGCCTGGCAAGTATTAAAACAACAATAAATGTTCAGGTGCCACCCTCTTTCCCCAAGTAACGATATCTGACTCTCTCAGGTGGGGTTGGGGCATTCATAAGTTCTTCAGGTGATTCTGCTAGGCAGCTAGATCTCAGAGCCTGTACCTTTATTGGAAGAACACCTAAGGTAGAAGGGAGAGCAACTAAAAAAACCTGAGGGGGCTTCTGGATCTTCTCAGAATAGGAGAAAGTTGAGGGGGCCAGAATGAGGGATTCAGCATTGGAGATGGAGCTGATGAGATCCGAGAATGAAAAGAAATCAAGGGGTGTGGGGGCTGAATTATGATCAGAAGGAACTGGGAAGCCAGGTTGGTTGACATTTTAAAAAGGATTTATTGAGATAGCATTTAAAGTGTATAATTGCTTTGGGTATTTCACATTTTTGTTTTAAAATATGGTAAATGAGATGTAACAAAATTTGTCCTTTTCATCATTTTTTAAGTGTGTTAGTCAAGGTTGGGGTTTAAACATGTAAATCAGCAGGAAAGGAACATGATAAATGTGCACCAAACCAAGCAAAAGAGGAGGAGATAGAGAGTCTTCCAGAAAAATAATTCAGAATAAGGAGGTTAAAAAATATCCAAGATCTGGAAGACAAAATGGAGTTACAGATAAATAGCCTGCAGACAAGGATTGAGATGATGGTGAATCATTGAACAGGGACCTAGATGGGAAAAAAAAGAGCCAATCAATAATGGATAATGGAATATATGAGATCAAAAACTCTCTGGAGGGAAAGAAAAGTAGAATAACAGAGGCAGAAGATAGGATAACTGAGGTAGAATTGAATGGTAGAAATAAATGAAGCAGAGAGGAAAATAGAAAAAAAAAAGAATTAAAAGAATAGAGAACAACCTCAGAAACCTCTGGGACAATGTTAAAGGCCCCAACATTTGAATCACAGGAGTCCCAGAAGGAGAAGAGAAAAAGAAATGCCATGAGAAAATACTTGAGAAGATAATAGTTGAAAAATTCCCTAAAAAGGGAAAGGAAATAGTCACCCACATGCAAGAAACCCAGAAAGTCCCAGGCTGGATAAACATAAAGTGAAACACCCCAAGACACATATTAATCAAATTAACAAAGATCAAACACAAAGAACAAATATTAAAAGCAGCCAGGGAAAAACAACACATTACACACAAAAGGATTCTCATAAGAATAACAGCTGATCTTTCAACAGAAACTCTTCAGGCCAGAAGGGAATTGCAGGACATGCTTCAAGTGATGAAAGAGAAAAACTTTCAACCCAGATTACTGTACCCTGCAAGGATCACATTCAAATATGAAGGAGAAATCAAAAGCTTTACAGACAAGTAAAAGCGGAGAGAATTCAGCACCACCAAACTAGCTCTTCAACAAATACTAAAGATCTTCTCTAGGCAGGAAAAACAGAAAGGTTGCATAAACCTGAACCGAAAATAGTAAAGCAAATGGCAACAGGATCATACCTGTCAATAATTACCTTTCATGTAAATGGGTCGAATGCTGCAATCAAAAGACAGAGACTAGCTGAATGGATACAAAAACAAGACCACTACTTATGTTGTCTACAAAAGGCCCACCTCAAAACAAGGGACACATACAGACTGAAAGTGAAGGGTTGGGGGGGAAAAAAAAACAGAAGAAAGCAGGGGTAGCAATACTCATATGATATAAAATACACTTTAAAATAAAGCCTGTGGAAGAGACAGAGAAATACACTATATAATGATCAAAACATCAAACCGAGAAGAAAATGTAATGATTAAAAATACATAAACACCCAACATAAGAGAACAGCAATATGTAAGGAAAATGCTAACAAGCATGAAAGGGAAGATTAACAATCACACAATAATAGTGGAAGATTTTAATACCACACTCACACCTATGGATGGATCAAGTAAACAGAAAATCAACAAGGAAACACAAACTTTAAATGATACATTAGAACAGAGAAAACTAATTGATATCTATACTAATTTTACACCGAACAATGAATTTCACATTTTTTCTCAAGTACACATGGAAACTTCTCCAGAAGAGATCACATCCTTGGCCATAAGTCCAGCCTTGATAAATTCAAAAAACCTTGAAATCATTCCAGGCATATTTTCTGATCACAATGCAGTAAGACTAGATGTCAACTGCAGGAGAAAAAATGTTAAAAATTCAAACATATGGAGGCTGAATGTCACGCTGGTAAATAACCAACAAATCACAGAAGAAATCAAAAAGACATCAAAATATGCATAGAAGCAATTGAAAATGAAAACACAACAAGCCAAAACCTATGGGGCATTGTAAAATCACTGCTAAGGCGAAGGTTCAGAGCAAAACAGCCTTACCTCAAGAAACAAGAAAAAAGTTAAACAAATAACCTAACCCTCTGCCTAAAGCAACTAGAAAAGTAAGAAATGAAGAACCCCAGGGTTAATAGAAGCAAAGAAATCATAAAATAGGGCACAAATAAATGTAAAAGAAACAAAAAAGACTAGAGCAAAAATCAACAAAGCTAAAAGCTGATTCTTTGAGAAGATAAATAAAATTGACAAACCATTAGCCGGACTCATCAAGAGGCAAAGGGAGAAGAATCTAATCAACAAATTAAAAATGAAAATGGAGAGATCACAACAGACAACACAGAAATACAAGTGATTATAAGAGACTACTATCAGTAACTATATGCCAATAAAATGGACAACTTGGAAGAAGTGGACAAATTCTTAGAAAAGTACAACTTTCGAAAACGGAGTCAGGAAGAAACAGAAAATCTTTACAGACCCACCACAAGCACGGAAATGGAAAGTGTAATCAGTAATCTTCCAGCAAACAGAAGCCCAGGACCAGACGGCTTCACAGCTGGATTATACCAAAAATTGAGAGAAGAGCTAATATCTATAGTACTCAAACTCTTCCAGTTGCAGAGGAATGCAGACTTCCAAACTCATTCTATGAAGCCACCATTACCCTACTACCAACACCAGACAAAGATGCCACAAAAAAAGAGATAACTACAGGCCAGTATCACTGATGAACATAGATGCAAAATCCTTAACAAAATTCTAGCAAGCAGAATCCAACAGCATATTAAAACGATCATATATCATGACCAAGTGGGCTTTATCCCAGGGATACAAGGGTTCTTCAATATCTACAAATCAATCAACATAATACACCACATTAGCAAATTGAAAGATAAAAAAACATATGGTTATCACAATAGCTGCAGAGAAAGTCTTGAACGAAATTCAACATCCATTTATCATCAAAACACTCCAGAAAGCAGGCATAGAAAGAACATACCTAAACATAATTAAAGCTATATATGGCAAACCCACAGCAAACATTATCCTCAATGATGAAAAATTGAAAGCATTGCCCCGAAAGTCAGGATCAAGATAAGGATGTGCACTCTCACCACTACTATTCAACATAGTTTTGGAAGTTTTGGCCAAGAGGGATCAGAGCAGAAAAACAAATACAAGGAATCCGGATTGGAAAAGAAAAAGTAAAACTCTCACCGTTTGCAGATGCCATGATCCTCTACATAGAAAACCCGAAACACTCCACCAGAAAATTACTAGAGCTAATCAACGAATATAGTAAAGTTGCAGGATACAAAATGAACACGCAGAAATCCCTTGCATTCCTGTACACTAACAAGGAGAAAACTGAAAGAAATATTAAAGAAACAATTCCATTCACCATTGCACCGAAAAGAATAAAATAGTGAGGACTATATTTACCTAGAGAAACAAAAGTCCTGCATATAGAAAACTAGAAGACACTGGTGAAAGAAATCAAACTGGACACAAATAGATGGAGAAATATAACAAGTACATGCATTGAAAGAATCAATATACTGAAAATAGGTATACTACCCAAAGCAATCTATAGATTCAATGCAATCCCTATCAAGCTACCGACGGTATTTTTCAGGGAACTAGAAGAAATAATTTCACAATTTGTATGGAATTACAAAAAACCTCTAATAGTCAAAGCAATCTTGAGAAAGAAGAATGGACCTGGAGGAAATGCCCTGCCTGATTTCAGGCTATACTACAAAGCTACAGTCATCGAGACAGCGTGGTCCTGGCACACACACAAAAAAGATATATAGACAAATGAATCAAAATAGCAAGCCCAGAGATAAATCCACGCACCTATGGATACTTTATCTTTGACAGAGGAGGCAAGAATGTACAATGAAGACAAGACAATCTCTTTAACAAGCATGCCGGGAAAACTGGTCAACCACTTGTTAAAGAATGAAACTAGAACACTTTCTAACACCGTACTCAAAAATAAATTCAAAATAGATTAAAGATCTAAACGTAAGACCACAAACTATAAAACTCCTAGAGGAAAACACAGGCAAAATACTTTCTGACAGAAATCACAGCAGGATCCTCTATGACCCATATCCCAGAGTAATGGAAATAGAAGCAAAAATACACAAATGGGACCTCATTAAACTTAAAAGCTTTTGCACAAAGAAGGAAACTCTAAGCAAGGGGAAAAGATGGCTTTCACAATGGGCGAAAATAATAGCAAACGAAGCAACTGACAATGAATAAATCTCAAAACTATACAAGCAACGCCTGCAGCTCAATTCCAGAAAAATAAGCGAGCCATTCAAAAAATGGGCTAAAGAACTAAACAGACATTTCTCCAAAGAAGACATACAGATGGCTAACAAACACATGAAAAGATGCTCAAATCACTCATTATCAGGGAAATGCAAATCAAAACCATAATGAGGTACCATCTCACACCAGGCAGAAAGGCTGCTATCCAAACGTCTACAAACAATAAATCCTGGAGAGGGTGTGGAGAAAAGGGAACCCTCTTACACTGTTGTTGGGAATACAAACTAGCAGAGCTACTATGGAGAACAGTGTGGAGATTCCTTAAAAAAAAAAAAACTGGAAATGGAACAGCCATATGTAACAGCAGTCCTACTCCTGGACGTAAGCCCCAAGGGAACCAGAACTGAAAGAGACACATGTGCCCCAATGTTCATCGCAGCACTGTTTATAATAGCCAGGACACGGAAGCAACCCAGATGTCCATCAGCAGAAGAATGGATAAGAAAGCTGTGGTATATATACACAATGAAATATTACTCATATATCCAAAAGAATGCATTTGAATCAGTGTTAACGAGGTGGATGAAACTGGACCCTATTATACAGAGTGAAGTAAGCCAGAAAGAAAAGCACCAATAACACACACACACACACACACACACACACATACCTATGCCATATGTATATATATATATATATATGGGCTTCAGAAAGATGGTAATGATAACCCTATATGCAAGACAGGAAAAGAGACACAGATGTATAGAACAGTCTTTTGGACTCTGTGAGAGAAGGCAAGTGTGGGGTGGATTCGGAGAATAGTGTTGAAACATGTATATTTCCATATATGAAACAGACCTCCAGTCCAAGTCCGATGCATGAGATAGAGTGTTCAGGGCTGTGGCACTGGGGTGACCCAGAGGGATAGGATTGGACGGGTGAGGGGTTCAGGATGGGAAACACATGCACAACCGTGGCTGATTTATGTCAATGTGTGGCAAAACCACTACAATATTGTAGACTAATTAGCCTCCAATTAAA
This sequence comes from Giraffa tippelskirchi, assembly GCF_054371585.1. Classification (NCBI taxonomy): domain Eukaryota; kingdom Metazoa; phylum Chordata; class Mammalia; order Artiodactyla; family Giraffidae; genus Giraffa; species Giraffa tippelskirchi. The sequence goes on from NC_137290.1 coordinate 25,205,839, forward strand.
ATAAATAAATTAAAAAAAGAAAGAAAACTAAAAAATTCAAAACGAAAAACATGTAACTGTTTTCTAAACTGCAGTGTTCACAGACCATCTTCATCTTGGACTACATGAGGACACCACCTCTATCATTACTGATTTTTTTTTAATCCAGCAAAAGAAAGGTGACTCTCATTCCTTCTAGCATCACTGGTGTGGGTGTATCCCACGTGCTGAGCTGTGTGGTTGAGAGATTGCTCCGTACAGGAATCTTTTGGTCTCCATGACAACCCGAGGAGGCAAGTACTAATCATAGTCCACTGTCAAGATGAGGAAAGTGATATGCTCCATGTCACACAACAGGTCAGTCAGCACCACAGCCTGGATTCAAATGGGTCTACCCGACTCACAACCCAGGTCAGTGACCCCCTCAGAGGGACACTGGCCCAGAGTCTGTGGCACTATAATAATTTGACAGAATGCCTCTCCCTGACTCCACTGCCCATGGGGTTGGACATTGTTCCTTACTTAGTCTAGTTTTGCAAAGAGGCTTGATGGTTAAATGAAGTTAGAGGGGTGTCAGCTTTCTACTTGAAAAGAATAAAATCCATTACAGGTAACTTTGAGCAGGAAAGAAACTTATTAAGAATATTAGGTGACACAGATTTCTGGGAGGGAAGGCTGGAGAGGCAGCCATGACAATATAGAAATTAATTGCGGGATCTTCTGTCACTCATTGGAAAAGACCCTGACGTTGGGAAAGATTGAGGGCAGGAGAAGAAGGGCATGGCAGAGGATAAGAAGGTGGGTTGGCATCGTCAACTCAATGGACATGGGTTTGGGTGGACTTTGGGAGTTGGTGATGGACAGGGAGGCCTGGCATGCTGCAGTTCATGGGGTCGCAGAGAGTCGGACTCGATTGAGTGACTGAACTGAACTGAACTGTCACTACCACTGGCTTCAGACACAGCGGCTGTCACTAGTGAGATGGCTTATGTCTCTTGCACCTCTGCTAGATTGAATTCTATGCATCAGAATCCACTTGCATTGCTTTCACCTGTAGGTGTATCCATTGGTTAAGCCTGCATTCCATGTGGCTGTAGTAATTGAGTCTTAGGTGCCATCTGGATGTATTTGATTGGCTGAGCCTGGGTACCATCTAGGTGCATCTAATTGATTGAGCCTATATCACATGGTTACATTCTGACTGCAAAGGAGGTGGCAAAAATGAGATTCTGACTGTTTCTAGTGCAGATTTGTAAGATGGACAATTAAAGCATTGACTAAAAAGTCTCCTCCCTGCAGACTTGTCCACAGTCTCTTTATCAGTCAGGTCAGCTTTTCAAAGCTCAATTCATCCTACTAAGTAAAGCAGAAGGGTTTAGTAAGTCAAGTGGTCTGTGCTCTGCTGTGTTAATTTGTCTAGGCTAGTTCTACATTTCCTAGAATCCCTTTCTTTGATTTTGAGTTCAGTCAGTCTGTTCAGTGGCGTAGTTGTGTCCATTTCTTTGTGAGCCAATGGACTGCTTCAAGTCAGGCCTCCTTGTCCATCATCAACACCCCGCAGTTTACTCAAACTCGTGTCCATTGAGTTGGTGATGCCATCCAACCAACTCGTCTTCTGTTGTCCCCTTCTCCTCCCACCTTCGATCTTTCCCAGCATCAGGGTCTTTCGAGTCAGTCAGTCCTTCATGTCAGATGGCCAAACTATTGGAGTTTCAGCTCAGCATCAGTCCTTCCAATGAATATTCAGGACTGATGTCTTTTAGGGTGAACTGGTTGAATCTCCTTGCAGTCCAAGGGATTCTCGAGAGTCTTCCCCAATACCACAGTTTCACAGCATGAATTCTTTTGGTTCTCAACTTTCTTACTACTCCAGCTCTGACATCCATACATGACTACTGGAAAAACCATAGCTTCGACTATGCCATTCCTCTGCCTTTTGTAAAACCAGCTTGAACATCTGGAAGTTCTTGGTTCACATATTGCTGGAGCATGGCTTGGATAATTTTGAGCATTAATTTACTCGTGTGGGAGAGGAGTGCAATTGTGCGGTAGTTTGAGCATTCTTTGCAACTGCCTTTCTTTGGGATTGGAATGAAAACTGAACTTTTCCAATCCTGTGGCCACTGCGGAGTTCTCCTGATTTGTTGGCATATTGAGTTCAGCACGTTCATAGCATCATCTTTCAGGATTTCAAAATAGCTCTACTGGAATTCCAGCACCTCCACTAGCTTTGTTCCTAGTAATGCTTTGTAAGGCCCACTTGAATTCATATTCCAGAATGTCTGGTTCTAGGAGAGTGATCACACCATTGTGATTATCTGCATCGTGAACATCTTTTTGTACAGTTTTTCTGTGTATTCTTGCCACCTCTTCTTAATATCTTGTGGTCTAGAGGCACACAGATATCGTCTATGCCTGCCCAGCGGCTCCCTACCAGAGACTTCAGTGCTCAGACCACTGGATGGGAAATGATCTGAAGCTATTCTTCCACGGCCTCTTAAAAAAAAAAAAAAATCCACAGAAAAGAGGTTGAAAGAAATTAAAAAAAAAAACAAAAAAAAACAAGGTCATGTAGCAAGATGAGAACCTTGACAGTAGAGAAGGAGGAGCATGTGGCAAAAAGCATAGGTTCTTGGGGAATAGGATTGTCCTTAGTAACGACATTTGCATTTCAAAACTTAGGAACGTGGCGTCTTATAATGTATCTTCCTAGGGACATGGTCCTTGTATTGTAATTTATCAAAATCCACTGACTTTCGTAAAAAGTATGAATTTTTACAACATATGCAAAAAATTCTAGTCAAATCTCACTCATTAGGTTAGTCATATCCATGGTTTTAAATACTATTTCAAAACGGAAAATATTAAATTTCAGGAAAAAGGGTTTTAATATTTTTATAAAGCATCATGAAATATCCAAAAACTTTCCCTTACTGTATCAACGGATACAAAAACATAAAATTCCCTTTACTTGATAAAATAATGAGTTAAAAGTGAAAAAAAAAGAGTAAGAGGCCTTGTAGTTGTCTATATACAAGAAGCTAGGTGATGATTTCCATTTTACGTTAGTCATAGTGGTGGTCACTCTAATGAGAAGTAACCTTATATTTTTCAAAACATCCAATAAATCAAAATTCTCAGGTGAAAAGAAAACTCATAGGTTCTGGAAAAGAGAAGCCCTGATGGGATAAAGTCACATAACCCCTTCCTCATAAAGTTAAGAATGTGCTCAAAAAGTGACAAGCACAGTGAGTAATCCTCACTAAATGGCTCTCTGTCTTTCTGATTAGATGTTGTCTGCTCCCTTTCAGTAGTTGGCGGTATTTTCTTTCTCTTTAGCCCCAGATTACTGCCACCAAAGGGAGGGGATGAGAAAAAAGTGACAGCAACACCTCTGTGTAATAAACCCAGTGGTATCTTTCGTGGAGAAGAAGAAGGATTTCATAATTTCACTTTCTAGTACTCAAGGAAGATGGTCCCAGCATAGGCAGGGCTTCCTGGCCAGCATCCACTACATCAGATCCACTGTGGAGGCTCCCTTGTGGTGCATGGATGGTGGGGAGGAGAGTCTGCACACAGAACAGCAGTGGGCGTGTTAACCCAAGTGTCTCTGGGAGACACAGGCGGTCAGCTCTGGGAACAGAGTCATACCAGCAAGTTATTAGAACAGCCACAACTTATCTTCATGCAGAAAACATTTTTTGGTGATCTTCTCAAGATCTCAGAAGTTAGGATGTTCAATACCATGATATCAAGCTAGTGGTCTATCAAGTTAATTTCACATGATTTTTGTTTGATTATTCTTTTTTTTTTGTCATGCTACAGAGCTTATGGGCTCCCTGTACCCTGACCAGAGAAAGAACCCACACCCTCAGCAGGGAACGCACGGAATCCTAACCACTGGATTACCAGGGAATTCCTCATCTTTTTAAATCTGAGTAATTCAGTAAAGAGCAGAGCAGAGACTGTGATCACCCCTATTCCCACCATCTCCAAAACACCACTTCCTGACATTATCACTTTCTTGCTTCCAATCTTGTACACACTCACAAATGTCTGTGAAAAACGACTAAAGTGAAAGTGTATGTGCTTGAGTGTATGTTTACTGGGCATATTGGCAAGAATTTGAAGATATCTGAAGAACAGCTTCTGTCAGCCCGTTGGTATCTCTGTGATTGTCTTTCCAGCCTCTCCTGGAGAGAACGCTAGAGTCTGCCACTGAGCCCTTTCAGATTAAGTCAGCGTTCTTCTGGTCTGCCTGCCCCAGTGGTGAAATTTGCTTTCGAAGTTGAGGTATCACTCAAGGCATCTCTGTGGATCCTGCAGGGATTTTGTTGTCTCCGGTTTGATATTCAAGCTGAGCCTAAAGCACAGGAGAGAATGATCCTGTGCTTCCCATTTCCAAATTCGTTTTCTCTGTGGCAGCACTGGCATTAATCTGGGAATACCTTAGGTACAATTCCCAAGCATTTTTTTCATTCCTAGTACATCATATCTCTACCCTTAAACTCATCACAGAAAATCCAGAAACAGCAAAATAAGAGAAAAAGAAAAGTGTCAGCCAAATCCACCCATTAAGAGGCCCTGGTGTACCATGCTGACTGCTCCCCACCCAGGCTTTTACTCTCTGAAAAGTTTTTTTGAAGTTTTTGGTCTACACATTGCCTTGGGATGTCCAGTGATTTTGCAGACCTATACCAGGCTTCTGGTGGAGCGAAAGAAAATCACCGGTGTTCCGTGAGAGCTGGGATTTTCATTTTCATACTCTAGCTGCTATCGGTGACAAATTTCCCACAACTCCCTTTCTGGCTCTCAGCTGCCACTCCTGTCATTAACTTCCCATGACACTCGGATGTGTTCCCAGGGCATGCTTCATGCTGAAGGAGGGTACTGTATGCAAAGTACTCTGTACATATGCAATTGACTCTGCCTGATTATTATTATTGTTATTATTATTATTACTTTTTTTTCTTTTTTGCCTCAACACTGTGAACAGGCTTTCTATAGTTAGGGCAAGCAGGAGCTACTCCTCATTGCAGAGTGCAGTCTTCTCATTGAGGTAGCTTCTCCTGTTGCGGAGCAAAGGCTCTAGAATATGTTGTCAGTAGTTGTGGCCTGGGGGCTTAACTACTCTATAGCATGTGAAATCTCCTGGGGCCAGGGATTGAACCTGTGTCCCCCTGCATTGCCAACTGGATTCCCAACCACTGGGCCAGCAGAGAAGTCTGACTCCGCCTAATTGAAAAGATAAAATTAACATGAGGAATGCCTATAGAAAGATATGGAGATGCTCACAAAATAGGAAGAAAGGGTTAGCAGCCAGGCCTTTCAAGGCATGTGAAACAAGCAAATTTGGGGATCAAAATATCAAGAGCCCACTGGTATTTTCTTCTGCACCCTACTCTTGGGATGAACTAAGGCCAACCACATTTTGTAATTGTGTCCGTGCCCCAAAGCCCAAAGTGGGAGATAGAGGGATTTTCTTTGGCTTGGTCACTCAGTGCATGCAGGGGACTGGATGACTGCCCCTCAAAAAACCAAAGATGTTCTTTGATACCGGAAGAAAAGAGAATGGAGGCTGACTGGGCATGAGCACAGGGAGCCACTGTTGTTAGGGAAGTTAATGGAAGCTCTGATCCTGCTTCTCCCAGAAGACAGATACTCACAGTACTCTCACGCACTCGGGGACAGAGTGAAACACAGCCCTAAGCCCACCCATGGGTCTCCTGGTAAAAAGCTCCCAGCTCCCCACAGTGACACTGTCTCTTCTCCATCCCCCTGCCCTCTTCCGTCTCCCCAGCACTTGCAACTTCTCCACTGATGGCTTCCACAGTTCCGCCCTGGGAGCCAGCTTGTGCCTAGGTTCCAGTGTGCACTATGCTGTGGACTGGATCAGAAAGCTGGCCTTCTGTGACCATTGGGTGAAGGAGATATACAATGCCTACAGAAACAGTGTCGGCAGTGAGTGGGCCAGGGAGAGGGCCATCCATGGTGGTTGAAGGGTCTGTCTGCCTGGGCTCCAGGAGCACCCCAGGACCAAGGGAAATTCATTAAGAATGGATGCTATCATTCATATCCCACCTGCTCGGTGCCAGCTTCCAAGAGGCTTACACATCCTAGCTCACTCAATGTTGCCCTCATGACACCCTCTGGGAGAGGATCTCATCATCCCCACTTTGGGTCTGGGGAAGCTGACGGAGAGATGACTTGTGTTGCCCGTCCATGATTATGCCTCCAGCCCCACCGTGGTGCTCCACATGTGGTCCTTGGACCAGCAGCATCAGGGTCACATGCAGGGTCTTGGAAATGCAGATTCTTTGGTTCCCATCTCAAACCTGTCAGATTAACAGCTCTGGGGTGGGATTTGGCCCTCTGAATCTTAACTGGACCTCCAGGTTATTCTGATGCTTGTTGGAAGTTGAGGACCATGGGCTTCGCCCTGACTACTCAGACTGTGGTCCCTGGAGCAGCCACATGAGTTCATCTCCTGGGAGCTTGTTAGAAATGTGGACTCCAAGCCCCTCCCAAGGCATCTGGGTCAGATCTGTGTCTTTAACAAGACTCCCAGGTGATTCGTGAGAACATTGGTTCTCAAGCTTGACTCCTATTGGGATCCCCTGACGAATTTACCGTTCTGCTTTTTTGGCCTAGCTGCTGCTTGGCATTGGGACTTACTGAGTTCCCTGGGGGATTCTAATGTGTGGACAAGTTATGAAAGCCACCAGCTTCAGTGTCAGGAGAGGATTGGTTTATCATATTGTACAAGAAACCTGGAAGGTGCTGGAGGCAGGGTTGATTCACCAATGACCCTTGATCACTATTTCTGGAGTTCTCTAAGTCTTTGACTCTTTACAGGTGAGGCTGCTTCTCCCCCAGGAGGCACATGGGGATGTTTTTGATTATCATGATGACTCTAAGCAGCTACTGGCTGGTAAAGGGAATACAATTTGAGTAGGCGGATAATAAAATGTGCCATCTACACCTTGACCCCGTTCTCAGAAAGAGTAAAGTCCCAGGAAGAACTTCGGGCCTCTGACTGGATAAAACCCATTTCTAGTCCCAATGCTGCCACTGTCTTACTCCCCAAGCCTTAGTTTCTAAGTCGGTGAAATGGGGATAAAAATACATATACCGTTCCAGCCTCCTGGAAGGCTCCTCCCCTTGCCCAGCTCTTTGGACTCACGCTTTTCCAGCTCCGGCTCACTCTAGAGGAAGCATTCCCTCCCAGCTCGCACTCCCACCCTCCAGCTCAGCCAGGCCTGCCCACAATTCCCTCCACCAGCTCCCAATATTTCTCCTCCTCTCTTGTGAAGAAACATTTACCTTTGTGACACATGGTTTCATCAACGACCCTCCATGTGGAATGTAAGTTCCATTAGCTGAGCACCTACTGTGTGCTGGCCTCTCATGCACAGTCACTGTGCATGGGCAGTGAGCAGAACACACAGGCCGTCTCATTCTTCACCAAGCTCACAGCCTGGCTACAAGCAGTCAGCACCTAAGTGTAACAAGTGTGTCAATTGACCACCAGATCTTTGGAGAAAAATAAAGTGGAGAATGGAGAACAGAGGAGTGTCTAGGGGTGGTCAGGATGGGAGGGTAGGTGGTGATCAAGGCCGGCCTGGTTTCGAGGTGACAGCAGGACACAGGTGGGAGGAGAGGAAGTAAGCCCAGTGAGCATAAGAAGGACGGAATTTCCCGAGAGGAAGCAAGGAGTTCAAAGGTCCAAAGGCTGGAGCTTCCTGTGGAGAGCCAGAGTGCCCTCAAGGATGCACCAAGCAAAAGGCAAGGGGTGGGGTGGGGATGGTGGGGTCATGGAGGTGCCTGGGGCCTTCAGAGGCACTTCAACTTTTTGTCCAAGCACTTCTTTTTAAAGAAGATTTCTTTAACTTTAACAGTGAATTGATATAGAGGAATTTTGTTACCTGTCTGTCCTTAACACTGGTGGTTCAGGGACCCCAATGCAGGGGCACAGGTTTGACGCCTGCTTGGGGAACTGAGATTCTGCATGCCACATGATATGGCATGGCATATATTCAGTTTGGAGGAGACAATATTAATAATAGCTATAAGGATGACCATGAGAAAAGCTGAGCACCGAACAATTGATGCTTTTGAACTGTGTTGCTGGAGAAGACTGTTGAGACTCCCTTGGACTGCAATGTGATCCAACCAGTCCATTTTAAAGGTAATCCATTTGGAATATTCATTGGAAGGACTGATGCTGAAGCTCCAATACCTAGGCCACGTGATGGGAAGTAGTGACTGATTGGAAAGGACTCTGATGCTGGGAAAGATTGAAGGCAGGAGGAGAAGGGGACGACAGAGGATGAGCTGGTGGGATGGCATCACTGACTCAATGGACAGGCGTTTCAGCAACCTCTGGGAGTTGGTGATGGACAGGGAAGTGTATGGAAGGGCGTACTGCATTCCATGGGGTCGCAGAGAATCAGACATGACTAAGAGAGTGAACTGACTGATAAGGGTGATATACCAGGGTCTGAACAAATCAGTGGTGCGAACCTAATGAATTACCACATGGTTCCAGAACGGGTGTACCGGGTCGAGAGCTGGTCTCAGGTGAGCCTATGTGAAGCCCTCTGCTGGGGTAGGAGGGGGAGTCTAGAGCCCGTTTTCCAAGTACAGATCTAATTGAGAAGAAACTCTACCCTGAGCATGTGAGAGTGATCAAAAGAAACTTTGCTTCTATCAGTTAGATTGAGGACCTGCTTAGGCTCCTGGTCGTGGACACCCCACTACCTGCCCTCTCATTCTTAGCTGGAGAATGACAGAGAAGTCCATAGAGCTGTCACTGCTATTCACTTGCCTTCTCACATTAAAGGGGGTTTCCTAGGGTGGTGTAGCAGATGTTTTGAAATGATCATTTACTATTCTGAAATGAAATACTGATGGATAATAAAACCATCTTAAAACCAAAATGTTCTGTCCCAGGAAATGAAAAAAAAAAAAAAAACTGTCCTGGAGATCAACATCCAGTAACACAAAGTGAAATAGGGAGTGAACTGCCTGGTGGTCCAGTGCTTAAGACTTGATCTTCCAATGCAGCGGGTGCAGCTTCTATCCACATGGAGCTAAGATCCCACGTGTCTCAAGACCAAAACATAAAACAAGTGTTTATGTTATCATAAACATAAAAGAAGTGATGATAACAAATTAAATACAGAGCTTAAAAATGGTCCACATAATTTTTTTTTTTTTAAAGAACTAAGAGTAGGTCATTTATACTCAAGGATTCAGTTCCTCAGGTGGCGGTAGTGGTAAAGATTCCACCTTATGCAGTAGAAATAAGGTCTACTTAGGCAGACCTTATGTAGCAGACATAAGAGACACAGGTTTGATCCCTGGGTCAGGAAGGTCCCCTGAAGGAGGCCATGGCAACCCACTCCAGTATTCTTGCCTGGAGAATCCCAGGACAAAAGAGCCTGGGGTCTATAGCATCACGAAGAGTTGAACACAACTGAGCACACACATGTATTTATACTCACAACAATGCATGCTCCCGTAGGTAAATGTTTGAGCACTCACACTTGCACCCAAATGTGCCCTCACTGAGGATTCAGCCTGGCAAATGCAGGAGGACACAAGTGTGCAGTCTCGGCCATTCACAAAGCCATCGAGGTACTGTGGCCATCATGTGATTGCCACAAACTGCAAAGCAACCCATGGTTAGGCTCTGAATAAAACAAAATATTGACTTCTCCAGTTTGCACCATAATTGCAGCCCTGGAAATCTTTTATTAAACTTATGGGACAAAGTGCAGATAAGGGCCTCCACTCGGGGTATTATGAATGGGTTTGGACTTACCTAAATATCTGGCAGGACATTTGAGAATCATTCACGTCTAACGTGTATGCCATGAAGCAGGCACCTGCCCCCATGTGTAGTGGCCCCCCATATCATGACAACAGTTAAAAACCACACCCCGAGAATTTGTCACAGTCACTCCTTCTTCTTCAAGAACTGCTGGTCTAAGGCCGCCCTCCCTTAGTGAGCCACGAAGAGGTAGAGCTGACAGAGATGCCGCTCTATAAACTGAAGTGAAGTGAAGTGGATTCGCTCAGTCATATCGAACTCTTTGTGATCCCTTAGGCTATATTGTTCATGGAATTCTCCAGGCCGGAATACTAGAGGGGGTGTCCTTTCTCTTCTCCAGGGGATTTCCTGACCCAGGGACCAAACCCAGGTCTTCTGCATGGCAGGCAGTTTCCTTATGAGCTGAGCCACCAGGGAAGCCCAAGAATCCTGGATTAGGTAGCCTATCCATTCTCCGGGGGATCTTCCCAACCCAGGAACTGGGGTCTCCTGCATTGCAGGCAGATTCTTTACCAACAGAGTTATGAGGAAAGCTGAATAAAATAGTTCCTTTTTTTTTTTTTGAGACCTTAGTTCTCCAAGCAGAGCTTGAACCCATGCCCCCTGCAGTGAAAGCACAGAGTTTGAACCACTGGACACCCAGGGAAGTCCTGGAGGTGCCTCTTTCAATTCTGTGTCCCAGGTCTCTCCCTCACTTCACCCTACAGCCACCTGCCTCTCACAGAAACAGGTGACAAGGAGAGCGCATTTTGCCCTGAATCCCTGCTCTGCCATTGTTAGCTGTGTGGCCTTCAGCCAGTGGCAACCCTCTCTGGACTGCCTTTTTCTCTGTCACACCTACAGAGAACAGATGCCAAGGGGGCCAGCAGAGGACCTGTGCAGAGTTAGCCCTCAGGAACCCAAAGAGGGTGTCATTAATACTCCCTGGGCCTGTGGGGGTGGGGGAGAAAGCTAAATCCATCTACAGAAACTCAGAGGAGGGTCTCTCTCCAGGGGAGTCAGCAGAGAAAGAAAACAGAAACCTGACTTTGCACATAACAAAGGGGAAAGACTGAATGAGCAAAGAATGTAATTAAAAATAAAGCAAAGAAGAGGGGAATTCCTTGGGGGCTCAGTGGTAAAAAATCCACCTGCCAATGCAGGAATCACTGGTTCCATCCCTGATCCAGGAGAATCCCATATGCCATGGAGCAGCTGAGCTCATGCATTCCAACTACTGAGTCTGTGTTCTAGAGCACGGGAGGCTTAATTACTGAGTCCACTTGACCTGAGCCAATGCTGGACAACAACAGAAGCCACTGCAATGAGAAGCCTCAACGCCACAACTAAAGAGTAGCCCCTGCCACCTTAAGCTAGAGAAAGCCCTCATGGAAATGAAAACCAACACATGCAAAGATAAATACATTTTTAAAATATGGCAAAGAAGTGATACAAGAAAACAAGGGAAGTCTGACAAATAGAAGGCACAAAGTAAACTGATATCCAAAAAAGCCAAATTTCATCACAATAAATGGGAATAAGGCAAAGTTTCAACGCAAGAGATTTTCTGACAGTTTCTTTTTTCTTTGTTTGTTTAAAGCTGGCTAAATATGAAAGATTCCTAATATATACAACAGTTGAAAAATACACAATAATAATATATATATATATACTGACAATGAAAGCCAATGCAGCTGTACTCAGTATCGTTTAGTTGCTCAATCATGTCCGACTCTTTGTGACCCCATGAATCGCAGCACGCCAGGCCTCCCTGTCCATCACCAACTCTCGGAGTTTACCGAAACACATCTCCATCGAGTCGGTCATGCCATCCAAACATCTCATCATCTGTCTTCGTCTTCTCATCCTGTCCCAAATCCTACGCAGCATTAGGGTCTTTTCCAATGAGTCAACTCTCACATGAGGAGGCCAAAGTATTGGAGTTTCACCTTCAACATCAGACCTTTCAATGAACACTTAGGACTGATTTCTTTTAGGATGGACTGGTTGGATCTCCTTGCAGTCCAAGGGACTCTCAAGAGTCTTCTCCAGCACCACTGTACAAAGGCATCAATTCTTCCGCTCTCAGCTTTCTTCACCGTCCAACTCTCAATCCATACATGACCACTGGGAAAACCATAGCCTTGACTAGACGGAACTTTGTTGGCAAAGAAATGTTTCTGCTTTTAAATATGCTATCTAAATTGGACATAAGCTTCCTTCCAAGGAGTAAGCGTCTTTTAATTTCATGGGGCCATCACCATCAGCAGTAATATTTGAGCCCCCCCCCAAATAAAGTCTGACACTGTTTCCACTGTTTCCCCATCTATTTCCCATGAAGTGATGGGACCAGATGCCATGATCTTGATTTTCTGAATGTTGAGTTTTAAGCCAACTTTTTCACTCTCCTCTTTCACTTTCATCAAGAGCCTCTTTAGCTCTTCTTCACTTTCTGCCATAAGGGTGGTGTCATCTGCATATCTGAGGTCATTGATATTTCTCCTGGCAATCTTGATTCCAGCTTGTGTTTCTTCCAGCCCAGCGTTTCTCATGATCTACTCTGCATATAACTTAAATATACAGGGTGACAATAGGCAGCCTTGACGTACACCTTTTGCTATTTGGAACCAGTCTGTTGTTCCATGTCCAGTTCTAACTGTTGCTTCCTGACATGCATACAGGTTTCTCAAGAGACAGGCCAGATGGTCTGGTATTCCCATCTCTTTCAGAATTTTCCCCAGTTTATTACTGTCAAGCAAATGGATTTTAAGGTGAAAAAGCATTACTAAAATTTAGAAGTATAAAAGGATTCATTTGAGCTAAATTTGCAAGTACCTATACAGTCAGCAAAAACAAGACCAGGAGCAGACTGTGGCTCAGATCATGAACTGCTTATTGCCAAATTCAGACTTAAATTAAAGAAAGCAGGGGAAACCACTAGAACATTCAGGTATGACCTAGATCAAATCCCTTATGAGTATACATTGGAAGTGACAAATAGATTTAAGGGACTAGGCCTGATAGACAGAGTGCCTGATGAACTACGGACACAGGTTCGTGACATTGTACAGGAGACAGGGATCAAGAAAATCCCCATGGAAAAGAAACACAAAAAAGCAAAATGGCTGTTTGAGGAGGCCTTACAGATAGCTGGGAAGAGAAGAGAAGCAAAAAGCAAAGGAGAAAAGGAAGGATATTCCCATCTCAATGCAGAGTTCCAAAGAATAGCAAGGAGAGATAAGAAAGCGATCAGTGCAAAGAAATAGAGGAAAACAACAGATTGGGAAAGACTAGAGATATCTTCAAGAAAATTAGAGATACCAAAGGAACATTTCATGCAAAGATAGGTTCGATACAGGACAGCAATGGTATGGACCTAACAGAGGCATAAGATATTTAGAAGAGGTGGCAAGAATACACAGAAGAACTGTACAAAAAAAGATCTTCACGACCCAGATAATCATGATGGTGTGATCACTCACCTAGAGCCAGACATCCTGGAATGTGAAATCAAGTGGGCCTTAGAAAGCATAACTATAAACAAAGCTAGTGGAGGTGAGGGAATTCCAGTTGAGCTATTTCAAATCCTCAAAGGTGACGCTGTGAAAGTGCTGCACTCGATATGCCAGCACATTTGGAAAACCCAGCAGTGGCCATAGGACTGGAAAAGGTCAGTTTTCGTTCCAATCCCAAAGAAAGGCAATGTCAAAGAATGCTCAAACTATAGCACAATTGCACTTATCTCACATGCTAGTAAAGAAATGCTCAAAATTTTCCAAGCCAGGCTTCAGCAATACCTGAACCGTGAAATTCCAGATGTTCAAGCTGGTTTTAGAAAAGGCAGATGAACCAGAGATCAAATTGCCAATATCCGCTGGATCATCGAAAAAGCAAGAGAGTTCCAGAAAAACATATATTGCTGCTTTATTGACTATGCCAAAGCCTTTGACTGTGTGGATTACAATTAACTGTGGAAAATTCTGAAAGAGATGGGAGTACCAGACTATCTGACGTGTCTCTTGAGAAACCTGTATGCCGGTCAGGAAGCAACAGTTAGAACTGGACATGGAACAACAGACTGATTCCAAATAGGAAAAGGAGTACATCAAGGCTGTATATTGTCCCCCTGCTTATTTAACTTATTTGCAGAGTAGATCATGAGAAATGATGGGCTGCAAGAAACACAAGCTGGAATCAAGATTTCCAGGAGAAATATTAATAACCTCAGATATGCGGATGACACCACCCTATGGCAGAGAGTGAAGAAGAACTAAAGAGCCTCTTGATGAAGGTGAAGGAGGAGAGTGAAAAAGTTGGCTTAAGGCTCAACGTTCAGAAAAATAAGATCATGGCATCTGGTCCCATCACTTCATGGGAAATAGATGGGGAAACAGTGGAAACAGTGTCAGACTTTATTTTTTGGGCTCCAGAATCACTGCTGATGGTGACTGAAATTTAAAGATGCTTACTCCTTGGAAGGAAGGTTATGGCCAACCTAGAAAGCATATTTAAAAGCAGAGACATTACTTGGCCAACAAAAATCCGTCTAGTCAAGGCTACGGTTTTTCCACTGGTCATGTATGAATGTGAGAGTTGCACGGTGAAGAAAGCTGAGCACGACAGAATTGATGCTTTTGAACTGTGGTGTTGGAGAAGACTCTTGAGAGTCCCTTGGACTGCAAGGAGATCCAATCAATCCATCCTAAAAGAGATCAGCCCTGGGTGTTCATTTGAAGGTCTGATGTTGAAGCTGAAACTCCAATACTTTTGGCACCTCATGCGAAGGGTTGACGCATTGGAAAAGACCCTAATGCTGGGTAGGGTTGGGGGGGGGAGGAGAAGGGGACCACAGAGGATGACATGGTTGGGTGGCATCACTGACTCAATGGACATGGGTTTGGGTGGACTCCAGGAGTTGGTGATGAACAGGGAGGCCTGGCGTGCTGCAATTCATGGGGTTGCAAAGAGTTGGACACGACTGAGCGACTGAACTGAACTGAATAATTAAATAAGAAGAAAAAAAAATCTGCCCTCATAATGAAAACTCACCTCAACGTCTTGTTTGTGCAAAGTCCACAGGAGCAGTGTGTCACTGAATGCAGGCTGAGGGAGTGGATGAGGTAGTCCCCAACAGGGCCAGTTTCTGTCAAACTGACTTTGTGTTGCCAGAGATGCCAGCCAGCAGCTTAAAAAATCGAGAGCTGTCTCTTTGTCTCATTAGCTGCCTATAGAGCTGGAACAGCACCAGGGAAACAGGCGCCCTCTGTCTTGATGCTCTGCCAATCCAAGTACTGTTCTTACCACACAGTCCAAGGTGGCTTCTCAGCCCTCAAGTTCTGCACTACCCCTGCACCAGGAAAGTAAAGGGGGAGGGGAGAGGGACGGACTCTTCTTCCCTTTAAGAGCACAGCTGACACAGTTCAACATCGCTGTTGCTCAAATCCCAATGGCCAGATTTGTGCATCAGAAAATCACACCTTACCACAAAAGAAGCTGGAAGATGTAGCCTTTATTCTCAGCCATTCCTGCCTAGCGAGGAAACAAACAAATACGGGAGCATTTTCTGAGAGAGAAGGGGAGAACGAATGTAGGGAGCCAGCCAGTAGGCTCCATCACAGCCAGCAGGTGGGGGGGGGGCTGTAATTGCCACCCTACCTAATCCCAGGCCTTACCCATTACTCTTTATTTACGAATAAATATTTATTTATTTAATCCTCCAATCCCTCCCCTGACAAAGTGGGCACCATCCCACTTCATTTTATAAAGGACATGTTTGAGATTCAGAAAGATTAATTAATTTCTTTAAAGTCACACAGCTGGTACAGGTAAACTGCTATGTGTTTTGCTGCATACACCTGGTAGGAAGGAGGTGGACTTAGGAATATCAAACACTGTTGTTCTGCACCCCTGAGCTGGTTAGAAGAGAGTGGAGTCCACTAAAGAAAACTAGGATACAGCACCCCCAAATGACAAGCTCCCCTGAAATTTCCCACCAGTGTCTCAAGCAGCAGCTTCTGCCCGCTAATGAGAAAGTCTGTGTGCCAGCAGCTCTCCCAGCCTGATGGATGGGCCTCATTAGCCCAGGCCATGGGCACCTGAGCAGTGTGAAACACGGTGACAGGACAGGGGGCTTTGGCTGTTCCGGCTGACGGTATTGTTAATATCTCCATTTTAGCAGGTTATTTGTCTCCACCTCTCCACCAGTTGCAAATCCACCTGGGTTCTGCAGCCACCAGGCCTGGCAGGGAGGCTGCTGAGATAGTCTCTTCCCCTTTGCTCATTTCCTTCAGGAAAAATAAATTACATAGTTTAAACAGGGACTGGATTGGCCATGCAGCCACCAACATCCATCTTTGCAGAGAATGAAAGGCTCAGCCAGGCTGAGGGGAGGAGAGTGGGGGAGCTGAAAGGCATTAAAGAGAGGGCATCTGTTGCCCATGATGGATCACTTTTTGCTTCATTTCCAGCACGATTGTCTTTTCCAATGAGTCAACCCTTCACATTAGGTGGCCAAAGTATTGGAGTTTCAGCTTCAACATCAGTCCTTCCAATGAACACTCAGGACTGATCTCCTTTAGGATGGACTGGTTGGATCTCCTTGCAGTCCAAGGAACTCTCAAGAGTCTTCTCCAGCACCACAGTTTAAAAGCATCAAGTCTTCGGAGCTCACCTTTCTTCCCCATCCAACTCTCACGTCCTTACATGACCACTGGAGAAACCATAGCCTTGACTAGATGCACCTTTGTTGGCAAAGTAATGTCTCTGCTTTTAACTATGCTATTTAGTTTGGTCATCACCTTCCTTCCAAGGAGTAAGCTTCTTTTAATTGCATGGCTGCCATCACCATCAGCAGTGATTTTGAAGCTCCCCCACCCCCAAAGTATGACACAATTTCCGCTGTTTCCCCATTTTTCCCCATGAAGTGATGGGACCAGATGCCATGATCTTAGTTTTCTAAACTTGTAGAGCTTTAAGCCGACTTTTTCACTCTCTTCTTTCACTTTCGTCAAGAGGCTCTTTAGTTCTTCTTCACTTCCTGCCACGAGGGTTGTGTCGTATGCATATCTGAGGTTATTGATATTTCTCCCGGCAATCTTGACTCCAGCTTGTGGTTCTTCCAGCTTTGACTACCTACCCTTCTATTTGCATGGCCCCAGCCTTCCCCTTCTCTGGCACTTACTTAAATGTCACCCCTCCAGAGAGGCTGTCCTGACCCAGCTATCAAAAGTGTAGAGCCCCCAGAGGCAGGAAAGGGTGTATGGTGCTCCTGGAACCAAAAGGACACTTGTATAGTTTCTACCCTGTAGGCATACAACCTCACAGTGCACAGAACTGGGGGCATTCATGTATATTCATCAAGCACCCTCTATTCACTCAGTAAAAAATTGAAGGCTGGTGACTATCTTGAGCTGGCCTTGAGTATCTTTTAGCTGTAATGAAGACGTAAACACTTGCTCACCTAACAAGATTAGATCTAGGTGTACCTTAGGTTGATTCAGTTGAGTTCAGTTCCGTTCAGTCGCTCAGTCATATCCGATTCTTTGCAACCCAATGAAGCACAGCACACCAGGCCTCCCTGCCCATCACCAACTCCCAGAGTCCACCCAAACCCAGGTACAAAGAATCAGTGATGCCATCCACATTCATACATGACCACTGGAAAAACCATAGCCTTGACTAGATGGTGGAGAAGGAGGTGGCACCCTACTCCAGTACTCTTGCCTGGAAAATCCCACGGATGGAGGAGCCTGGTAGGCTTCGGTCCATAGGGTTGCAAAGAGTTAGACACGGATGAGCGAACTCTCACTTTTCACTCCCATGCACTGGAGAAAGTAATGGCAATCCACTACAGTGTGCTTGCCTGCAGAATCCCAGGGACGGCAGAGCCTGGTCGGCTGCCGTCTATGGGGTCGCACAGAGTCGGGCATGCCCAATGCGACTGAGCAGCAGCAGCAGCAGACCAGACGGATGTTTGTTGACAAAGTAACATCTCTGTCTTTTAATATGCTGCCTAGGCTGCTCATAACACTCCTTCCCAGGACTAAGTGTTTTTTCATTTCATGGCTGCCATCACCATCTGCAGTGTTGTTTCAGTTGGTCCAAAAATTCATCAAGCATCCCTATCCGCCAGACCTCCTGTCCTGCCTCTTGAGAAATCTGTATACAGGTCAGGAAGCAACAGTTAGAAATGGACATGGAATATCAGACTGGTTCCAAATAGGAAAAGGAGTACGTCAAGGCTTTAATTTGTCCCCCTACTTATTTAACTTGTATGCAGAGTACATCAAGAGAAACACTGGGCTGAAGGAAGCACAAGATGGAATCAAAATTACCGGGAGAAATATCAATAGCCTCAGATACGCAGATGACACCCCCTATATGGCAGAACCTGAAGAAGAACCTAAGGGCTTCTTGATGAAAGTGAAAGAGGAGAGTGAAACAGTTGGCTTAAAGCTCAACATTCAGAAGCCTCAGATCATGGCATCTGGTCCTATCACTTTATGGCAAACAGATGTGGAAACCGTAGAAACATTGGCTGACTTTCTTTTTCTGGACTCCAAAATCACTGAAGATGGTGACCGCAGCCATGAGATTAAAAAACGCTTCCTCCTTGGAAGGAAAGTTATGACCAACCTAGACAGCATATTAAAAAGCAGTGAAGTTATTTTGCCAACAAAGTTCTGTTCAGTCAAGGCTATGGTTTTTCCAGGGGTCGTGTAAACAAGTGAGAGTTGGAGTATAAAGAGGGCTGAGAGCAGAAGAATTGATGCTTTTGAACTGTGGTGTTGGAGAAGCCTCTTGAGAGTCCCTTGGTCTGCAAGGAAATCCAACCAGTCCATCCTAAAGGAGATCAGTCCTGGGTGTTCACTGGAAGGACGGATGTTGAAGCTGAAACTCCAATACTTTGGCCACCTCAGGCGAAGAGCTGATTCACTAGAAAAGACCCTGATGCTGAGAAAGATTGAGGGCGGGAGGAGAAGGGGTCGACAGAGGATGACCTGGTTGGATGGCATTAATGACTCTATGGACATTGGCTTGGGTGGACTCCGGGAGTTGGTGATGGACAGGGAGACCTGGTGTGCTGTGGTTCACAGTGTCTTAATTCGTCATATAACACAGAGTGACTGAAGTGTATTGATGACTAAATGGTGATACGGTGAGGTGGACGGATGGATGCTTGTCTGGATGTGTGAGTGGTTGTATGGTGAGATGGAAAGTTGGATAGATGCTTAAGTGGATGAATGAGTGGCTAAATGGATGGATGAGTAATGGAATGGGTAGGTGGATAGAATGACTAATGGTTGATGGGTGATTGATAGTAATACTGCGATGGTTGGATATGTAGTTGCAAGAATGGTATAATGGTTAGATAGACAGATAGTTAAATGAAGGAAAAGAATCCCTCGAGTTAGCTGGCAAAAACACGGATCAACCTCACTGTAATCTGCTGAATTAGTTTCTTCTAATGAGTGTAAATGTTGTACTGAATGAATTGACTTCTGGCTCGAGAAGAAAGAGACTGCAGCAGAACCATCCAGGGAATCAGTCATGTGCTCCTGGATCCTCCCTGTTTTCTCATTGTTTGATAACCTAGGCACCTCGGTACCCACTTTTAACCACGTGCTATCCACTCGTCCCTTCCAGCCACCATCACACCTGCTGTCAGATAGAGAACAGAGTTGTAGTTGCCAAGGATGGAGGGGATAGGGATGGGCTGGGAATCTGGGGTTGGTAGATGCAAACTACTACGTTTACAGTGGATACACAACAAGGTCCTAATGGATAGCACAGGGGACAATATTCAGTATCCTGTGATAAACCGTAATGGAAAAGAATGTAAAAAGAATGTGTACATGTGTATAACTGAGACACTTTCTGATTTGCAGACTGACACGGCACTGTAAATCAAGTATATTTTAACAAATTGAAAAAAAAAAACAAACCAAGAATAAAGTTCTCCTACCTTTTTTCAGCCCTACTGATAAAAGAGAAACAAAAAAAAGAAACAAATGCTTTCAAGAAAAATTCTGTTGAGAATTAACAAAGACTAAATCACTTAATAAAAAAAGAAATTGTATTTTAAAAGGCTTCCATTAGTGTCACGAATAGTAGACTCTTTCAGCTGTCCACACAGAGAGAGGTTTGGGGTGAAACAGACCTGTTCTTTATTTCTGAAATTAACTGCCTAGGTGGTCACCTACTTTTCTATTGTGATGATTGAATGTTAAAGGCTGGTGCTGACAGTCCACAGTCTGTAAATGTTTCATTCTGAATTCTGGGATGACTCAGAGCTCTCAGTGGACAAAGGCACTATCTTTCTCAATGTATAAGAGAGATAGCAATTAATGAATGTTGGATGATAGATGGATGGATGAATGGATGATGGATGGATTGGAGGGTGTTGGGTAGATGGATGGATGGATGGATGGATGGATGGATGGATGGGTAGCTAAGATTCAGTGGTCCCAGGCTTCTTGCCTTCACTCTTTATCCAACAGTATCTTGCAGGCCTCTGGAATCCTCTTAGAAGTAGAGTAGCTGCACTATGCAAAACTCCCAAACAAAAACCCTTGGCTTTCTAGAAGTGTGAGCACGACACCAGAACTTCCTGGCTAGCTCAGCAGAAGGACAGAAAATCAAAGGAGTTTTCAGGTCAAACTCCAGGGATGAAGGTGTTTGTTTCACAAGGGAGTTAGAAGTCAGAGAGCTAACATGGGATTTTTTCAATGGTAAATAGCATAAGTACCATCAAAGTGGCTTTAAAAGAAATTGACCTACTTGGCTGAAAGGTTGAGGAATGTGTGATCTCAGACTCCATGACCACCAACACCCCAAATGCAGAATTCAAGGAGTATCTTTAAATTCTTTTAAATTCAGTCTCTTTGCCTCTATCCCTGGACACTGTTTCCTCTAACTTGGCTTCATTTGTAGACAATAATCTACATGAGGTAAAAGATGTGGCAGAAATGATTAAACAAAGATTTCTATTAATTGAACATTGGTTAATTCTTAGAAGGACAAGTGCTTAGGAAAGATAGGTTAAATGTATGCTGTGAGATTAAGATGTCCTTATGGTTGAAATATTTTGAGTTTCTTCTTCCTTAGTTATTTGCAGCCAAAAGCATCCCAATATATATAACACATAATAAATAGTAGTATTATATCTCATGGACTCAGATGTCTACTTACAAAACCAATCATTCAAGTGGAGCGGATATTTTTACTCCATCAGATATTAATTGAGCATCTACAATGCACCGGCAGTGTCCCAAGAACAATAGACGCATATTTGAATAAGACCTGGTGCTTTAAAACAAAACAAAACAAAGTTGAGACATTTGACACCTTAAAAAAGTTACTAAAATACATAAGTAAGGCTTCCCTGGTGCCTCAGTGGTAAAGAATCCACCTGCCAATGCAGGAAATGCCAGTTCGATATCAGGTTTGGGAAGTTACTACATGTCCAGGGGCAACTAGACCCATGCACTACAACTTACTGATCCTGTGCTCAGAGCCCAGGAGCCCCAGCTACTGAAGCCCACTTGCCCTACAGCCTGTGCTCCACAACAAGAGAAGCCACTGCAATGAGAAGCCTGTGCACCACAACTAGAGAGGAGGCCCGCATTCCCCAACTAGAGATAAGCCCTGGCAGCAATGAGACCCAGCACAGCCATAAATAGATACTATTATACAAATAAAGATATGAGACAAAAGTCAAATTGAAATTCAAATCACAGACAACAGCGAGTGTTAATCCCCCTTGATATATAAAAATCTCTTACAAATAAAGAGTAAACCAGCAACCCAAATAAAAAAAAAAAGATCCTAGGGCATGTACATACATTTTAATATATTTGTTAAAAGTGCAACTGTTCCTTAAACTTATACAAAGATGTTCAAGTTCGCTCATCGTAAGAGAAATGCAAATATACTGAGATACAACTTTTCGCATCGGATTGACAAACGTTTGAATGTTTAATGACTCACAGTGCTGGTTGAGCTGTGGGGCTTCGTGCATTGCTTGTGGAAGCTGAAACTGGTACAACTCCTAAGGAGAAAAGTTGGCAATATCTATGCAATTTGTAAGTTCGACTCAGTAATTCCACTTCTGAGTATCTATCGACAGATATATTTAAGTAAGCATGCATATTCTGTATAGAGTTCTTTTCTACAACACCGTCTGTAATAGCAAAGAATGAAAACAAGCGGAATATCCACCAGCAGTGGACTGATATTTATTGGCTGTGGGACTTTTTATTCGGTTGGAGTTTGGATCTTCTTCCAAATCCAGTGAGAAGACGCCAGAGAGTTTAAAGGAGGAGATGGGCATAATCCGACTTCTATTTTGAAGAATCATCCTGATCTGGGGGATGGGTACCCAAGTTTAATCATCTGTAAGAAAATATCATGATGATAACCACTTGAGCTTGGTTCAGTACACTGTGTGTAGGGTATCAAATGAGAAAATGCCTTCACGTTCCTGAGACAGCCCATAACCAGCTGTTTTTGACCAGACACCGTGCTTCCATCCTTCCCGCTGGAAACCATTCTCTCCCGACACAGATGAGGACGGACGACGTCCCCAGGTCCCGTAAAGGGCTCCTCGTGGTCCTTCCTAGCTTCTCCCGTGCCTTCCACCTTGCTTTTGATTTCTGTCACCCCAGATCTCCAAGCCCTTATAAACGGACCCATAGACAATACAGCCTGCCATTTTTACTCACAGGGATTTGGGGAAACTCCTAGGATGTGGATAGACAGACAATTCTTTCTGGGTAAAGGGAAATCTGAGTTCAGAGCGCTCCGCCACTCTGCTGCAGCGCCCACAGCACCGACGATGGGGCCGGATCAGCACCCGTGAAGCTGTGCTCGCCAGTGACCACCAGAGGGCAGTGCGACCCCGCCATCGGCCCGAACTGCCCGCAGGGGCCACCCAAATTTAGGCATGGAAATAGCACTGCAAGGATTCCAGAAGTATCTTCTTGGGCTGCGCCCCTGCTTTGCGGGAGTGCTTCCCTGATATTGCAGCACCTTCGAGGATCTGTTCAGGCCCCAAAGTTAAGGATTAAGTGACCTGCTGTGGTGCCTCAAGAGCCATCAGCAGCCACGACCCCAGAAGCACTTCTTGCCACACTCAGCCCGACTATAAAAGATAACTGCTCTAATGTTTAATAACACCGTCGCCGTGATAGTTTAAATTGTTTGACAAAATGGTGTGTGTGTGTGTGGGGGGGGTTAATCCATAAATTCAAGATAGCAAACTATGTAGCAGTTCATTCAAGGATGACGGATAAGCCAGCTGCAACCAAATAGTGATTTTAAAACGTAACCATCAAGTATTTGGGCAACAATGTGTATTGGGGGAACTCGGACTACAGGGTGGGGGTGTCTCTTTGCCCTTATACCCTCTTCACCGCCCGACGGGTATCAGGACCGCAGAAGCCCAGCCCCCCTCTCTCTCATAGCCCATGGGTTCCTATACACCACATGGTGTGGCTGAATAAGGAGCTGCACACACAAGTCTGGCTTCTACATTTATTCAACACCTGCTCTGTCCCAGGCACCCAGCTAAGCCCTTGACTTGCGTTAACTCCTTCATCATGATCACACAGTTGCTGTCTGGAGAGGTCAGATAGCACATGGTTCAGATGTGGCCTGGGGTCAAGTCCCAGCTATTCCTTTTCCTGTTTGTGGGAACTTCACTCCCTGCACTTCAGCGTTCTCACCTGTAAAATGGGGTTGAGGTGAAAACCCACCTCACAGAAATGTTGCCAGCATTGAGCGCATTAAGACATGAACAACACTTTGTTTGAAAGCTTCCCTTTCAGTCCCTCTGCATAAGAAATGAATATTACATCAAGACCCAGTATGATATAGATACATGTGTGTGCATATTATGTGTGTAAGCTAAAATATGTTCCACAAGGCAATGCTAACCTATAATACCATGATATATCCACTTAGTTTCCATCCTGTCCTGTTTTCTATTTAAAAGATGCAAGTAACAATCTACTAAATTGACTCTAGGACCCACCGTTTAGAAAATATTGGTTTAGTAAAGGGTTCGGCAGACCATGTGGTTCTCAGAAGTCCCATTTTACAGAATGGGAAACTGAGGTCCAGAAACTGTTGTGGCTTGCCTCTGACCCCAGCTGCTGGAAGGCAGCAGAGCCCAGACTGCAACCCAGCATCTCTGATGCCTAAATTAAGGCTCTTCCACACAAGATGCAAACTGACAGCTCACAGGCCAGATCTGACCCACAGAGACTTTGGCCTAATTTTCACAATAGGTTTGCAAGTTTTGTTACAACTATATAAAATGTATCATTGGAAGACATAACTCAAAATATGAATTTTCAACTTATCATTGAAAGTGGGCAATCTGGCAACACGTGGACCTATGTATGCACGTGACCAGCAGGAGCCACACCCAAACTGCCACTTCCAGCTGCTCTCCAGGTTCATTACTTTGCCACAGTCCCCACCGTGCTTGGCCAGAGGGTCCTGGCAAGTTTCAGTCCATGGCATCTCAAAGAGTCGGACACAACTTAGCAACTAAAAAACAACAATCACTATGCCATTTTGTGTCCCAGACACTGAGACAAACCATCAATTGCCATAGTCTGTGTTTTTTTCAGACGGGAGAAATATTTTTCAAGAAGGAAAGACAGGACTTTCCTGGTGGTCGAGTGGTTAAGAATCCGCCTGCCAGTATAGAGGACACAGGTTCGACCATTGATCTGGAAGACTTCACATGCTGTGGGACAACTAAGCCCATGAAAACTACTGAACTTGCATTCTAGAGCCCATACCCTGGAACAAGAGAAGCCACCACAAGGAGAGGCCCATGCACCGCAACTAGAGAAAGCTCTCTCTTGGCAGCGAAGATCTGGCACAGTCCAAAATAAATATATTTTCCAAAAGAGGAAAAACAAAAGCTAAACCAAGGGACCTACATTTCAAAACAAAAAAAGTAGATGCACAAATCTTGTCTCACATATTTAAATACAAAGAAACCACATCAATATCAACTTAACCCCAAATCTTGGGGTTTCTAGTCCCTGACTTGTTGAGCGTTTACAAACCCCATCTCAACCAATACCCTTTATCTACCACCACCTGTTTTGCCCACCATCATGTCCCCAGCACCTGAAACTGCTCAGCCAAGAAAAAGTGCCTAATTAGAATGAACGGCTTTTATACAAAAGCTTCTCCCAATATCAGCAGGCATACAGTAATGGTGAGGAGCAGGCATTCTTTGGTCCACAGGATGGCTCAGGTCCAGCTTCTGCCATAACTAGCTGTGTGACCTGAGGTAGTTTCCTCAGTCTCTTTGGGTCTGATGCGTCCTCAGCTGCAAAATGCATGGGATGAGGCGCTATGTACATAAGTGACCAGGAATGTGAATAACGCTGTGTAAATAAAGTTCGCTTCTCCTCCTTCATTTCATCAAGGTGAACCAAGGTGAGCTCTGGTTCATATTAACGAGTCTGGTGACCAGTTAGCCTGGCCTTGGATTATCTGCAGGGCTGGGGAGGCAAAGATCTCCCACTACCATCATGGCCTGACAAGGAAACCCTGGGCCAGATGGTAACGTCAAAGATTCGATCCCCAGGCATATCTCTGTGTGAGAAATGGCTTTTCAACATGCATTCCTCTTGCTGCTCACCCTCCTGAATTGAAGAGGCTGGAGCGATGAAAATTCCATTTCCCAGACTCCCTTGCAGCCAGGGATCTGAAGCCTTTAAGGGTCCACTCATCAGCTGTGTCCATGAGACAACTGCACTTATGCAAAGTTAAGAAAGGAAAAATTGCTGGGGAGAGGAGTAGGGCCTCGTGATCCTGTGGCAGTGGTCCCTTGGGGCCCAGTCCTGCGATGTGTCTTCCTGAGCCTTCCTGTGAGTCTGTAAATACTCATAACGTTATCATTCATGCCCTAGGAAATTTGAACAAAGTCACGGAGAAAGTGGAGGAGAGAGGAGCCTGAGATGCTGCAGTCCACTGGATTGCAAAGAATTGGAAAGACTTACTGACTGAACAACAATCAGTCACACCCAAGAAGGGAAGCTAGATCCAGCCCATGTGTTTGGGGTATGGTACTAGTGATGAAGAAGCCACGTGCAGGAGATGCAAAAGATGTGAGTTAATCTTCTCTCTGTGTGGAGAAGATTCCCTGGAGGAGGACATGGTAAACCATTGCAGTATTTTTGCCTGGAGAATTCTATGGACAGAGGAAGCCAGAGGTGGGCTACAGTGCACAGGGCCACACAGAGTCGGACATGACTGAAGCGATTTAGGACACACATGTGCATGCACAAATTATTCTGAGAATTATTAATGAGCCTTCTATGTCAGCTGTGGGAGCAGGTTGAGAAGTGGGGTCTGAAAAGGGACTTCCGGAGCCACCAACCAGGCAAACGGAGAGGCCATAGAGTCTAGTCACCAAAGTGAGGCTGCTGAGGGCCAACAGTAGAGAAATGGAGAGGAAACCATTACCTCTGCAGCCAAGTGTCCAGTGACAGGGAGGGTGCTGATGCCCAGGAGTCAGGAGGGAGTTGTGGATGCATCCCAGACGACAGCAAGGACACGCCAGAGCCTGCAGGCATGTCTGCACCTACTTGTCACCACATCAAAGCACAGCACCCTTGCAAGAGGAGAGACTGCTGCTCCCTTTCCACTTTCAAACCCTCTCTCAAGTTACTCTTTTGGTCAATTCTACCTCGAAACTTTTCCATACTGTCCATGGTGTTCTCAAGACAAGAATACTGAGGTAGTTTGTCATTCCCTTCTCCAGTGGACCACGTCTTGTCAGAACCCCATGAACAGAAATAAAAACAGGACACTGAACAATGAGCTCCCCAGGTCAGTAGGTGTCCAAAATGCTACTAGAGATCAGTGGAGAAATATCTTCAAAAAGAATGAAGGGAAGATGCCAAAGCAAAAACAACACCCAGTGGGGGATGAGACTGGTGATAGAAGTAAAATCCGGTGTTGTAAACAGCAATATTGCAAAGGAACCTGGAATGTTAGGTCCCTGAATCAAGGCAAATAGGAAGTGGTCAAACAGGAGACGGCAAGAGTGACCATCGACATTTCCAGAATCAGCAAAGTAAAATGGACCTGAATGGGTGAATTTAACTCAAGTGACCATTATATCTACTACTGTGGGTAGGAATCCCTTAGAAGAAATGGAGTAGCCTTGATGGTCAACAACAGAGCCTGAAATGCAGTACTAGGATGCAATCTCCGAAAGGGCAGAACGATCTCTGTTCGTTTCCAAGCCAAACTATTCAATATGATGATAATCCAAGTCTACGCCCCAACACGTAATGCTGAAGAAGCTGAAGTTGAACGGTTCTATGAAGATCTACCCGGCCTTCTAGAGTTAACACCCACAGAAGATGTCTTTTTCATTATAGGGGCCTGGAATGCAAAAGTAGGAAGCCAGGAAGGACCTGGAGTAACAGGCAACGTTGGCCTTATAGCACAGAATGAAGCAGGACAAAGGCTAAGCGAGTTTTGGCAAAAGATTGCACCAGTCTCAGCAGACACCCTCTTCCAGGAACACAAGAGAAGACTCTACACATGGGCATCACCAGAGGGTCAATACTGAAATCAGATTGATTATGTGCTTTGCAGCCAGAGAGGGAGAAGCTGTATAGGTCAGCACAAACAAGACGTGGGGCTGACTGTGACTCTGATCATGAACTCCTTATTACCAATTTCAGACTTACCTTGAGGAAAGTAGGGAAAAGCACTGGACCATTCAGATATGACCTAAATCAAGTCCCTGTGATTCGATTACACAGTGGAAGGGAGAAAGAGATTCAAGTGATTAGATCTCATAGAAAGAGTGCCTGAAGGACTATGGACAGAGGTTCATGACATTGTACACGAGGCAGGGATCATGGCCATCCCCAAGGAATAGAAACGCAAAAAGGCAAAATGGTTCTCTGAGGAGGCCTTACAAACAGCTATGAAAAGATGAGAAACGGAAGGCAAAGAAGGAAAGGACAGATATACTCGTTTGAATGCAGAGATCCAAAGAAAAGCGAGGAGAGGTAAGAAAGTTTTCCTCAGCGATCAATGCAAAAAAATAGTGGAAAACAATAGAATGGGAAAGACGAGAGTTCTCGTTGAGAAAGTTCGAGTGACCAACTTTACACGCAGGAACTTTTCATGCAAAGAAGGGCACAATAAAGGGCAGAAATGGCATGGACCTAACAGAAGCAGAGGATATGAAGAAGAGGTGGCAAGAATACACAGCATAATACAGAAAGGATCTTCAGGACCCAGATAAACACGATGATGATCACTCCCCTAGACCCAGACATCCTGGAATGTGAAGTCAAGTGGGCCTTCGGAAGCATCATGACAAACAAAGCTAGTGGAGGTGATGGAATTCTAGTCGAATTATTTCCAATCCTAAAAGATGATGCTGTGAAAGTGCTGCACTCAGTAGGCCAGCAAATCTTTCCACAGGACTGAAAAAGATGAGTTTTCAATCCCAAAGGAGGGCTATAGCAAATAATGCTCAACTACTGCACAATTGCACTCATCTCACACGCTAACAACTTAATGTTCAAAATTCTCCAAGCCAGGCTTCAACAGATTGTGAGCCATGAACTTCCAGATGTTAAGCTGGATTTAGAAAAGGCAGAGGAACAAGAGATCAAATTTCAAACCTCCACTGGACCAACGAAATGCAAGCGAGTTCCAGGAAAACATCTATTTCTGCTTTATTGACTACGCCAAAGCCTTTGTGTGGATCGCAACAAATGGTGGAAAATTCTTCAAGACATGAGAATACCAGACCACCTGATATGCCTCCTGAGAAATCTGTAGGCAGGTCAAGAAGCAGCAGTTACAGCTGGACATGGAAAAACAGACTGGTTCCATATCAGGAAGGAGTACATCAAGGCTATATATTGTCACCCTGCTTATTGATCTTATATGCAGAGTACCTCATGAGAAACGCTGTGCTGGAGGAAACACAAAGTGGAATCAAGATTGCCGGGAGAAATATCAATAACCTCAGATATGCCAATGACAGCACCCTTATGGCAGAAAGCATGAACAAAAGAGCCTATTGATGCAAGTGACACAGGAGTTTGAAAAACTTGGCTTAAAACTGAACATTCAGAAAACTAAGATTATGGTATCTGGTCCCATCCCTTCTTGACAAATAGAAGAGGAAACAGTGACAAATAATATGTTGGTCTCCAAAATCAATACAGATGGTGATGGTAGCCACGAAATTAAGAGATGCTTTGTCCCTGGAATAAAAGGTATGAGCAGGCTAGACAGCTCATTAAAAAGCAGAGGCATTACTTTGTCAAAAAAAAAAAAAAAAGGTCCCTCTAGTCAGTTCAGTTCAGGTCAGTTTAGTCGCTCAATCATGTCCGACTGTTTGTGACCCCATGAATCACAGCATGCCAGGCCTCCCTGTCCATTGCCAACTCCTGGAGCTCACCCAAACCCACGTCCATCGAGTCGGTGATGCCATCCAATCATCTCATCCTCTGTCGTCCCCTTCTCCTCCTGCCCGCTATCGTTCTCAACATCAGGGTCTTTTCCAATGAGTACACTCTTCACACGAGGTGGCCAACGTATTGGACTTTCAGCTTCAACCTCAGTCCTTCTAATGTACACCCAGAACTGATCTCCTTTAGGATGGACTGGTTGGATCTCCTTGCAGTCCAAGGGACTCTCAAGAGTCTTCTCCAACACCACAATTCAAAAGCATCAATTCTTCGGCGCTCAGCTTTCTTCACAGTCCAACTCTCACATCCATACATGACCACTGGAAAACCATAGCCTTGTCTAGACGGACCTTTTTTCGCAAAGTAATGTCTCTGGCTTTTGATATTGTGGCTAGGTTGGTCATAAATTTCCCTCTAAGGAGTAAGCGTCTTTCAATTTCAGGGCGAGAGTCACCATCTTCAGTGATTCTGGAGCCCCCCAAAATAAAGTCTGACACTGTTTCCACTGTTTCCCCATCTATTTTCCACGAGGTGATGGGACCAGATGCCATGACCTTAGTTTTCTGAATGCTGAACTTTAAGCCAACTTTTTCACTCTCCTCTTTCACTTTCATCAAGAGGTGTTTTAATTCCTCTTCACTTACTGCCATATGGGTGGTGTTATCTGCATCCCTGAGGTTATTGATATTTCTCCCAGCAATCATGACTGCAGCTTGTGTGTCTTCCAGCCCAGGGTTTCTCATGATGTGCTCTGTATATAAGTTAAATAAGCAGAGGGACAATATACAGCCCCGACGTACTTCTTTTCGTATTTGGAACCAGTCTGTTGTTCCATGTCCAGTTCTAACTGTTGTTCCTGAGCTGCATACAGATTTCTCAAGAGAAAGGTCAAGTGGTCTGGTAATCCAATCTCTTTCAGAATTTTCCACAGTTTATTGTGATCCACACAGTCAAAGGGTTTGGCATAGTCAATAAAGCAGAAAGAGATGTTGTTCTGGAATTTTCTTGCTTTTTTGATGATTCAGCGGACATTGGCAATTCCATCTCATTCAGGTTTGTCCTCAGTCAAATCCTTTATGATTATACAACGTAAATGAGAAATAGATTAAAGGGACTAGATCTGATAGACAGAGTGCCTGATGATCTATGGACGGAAGTTCGTGACTGAAGACCATCCCCATGGAAATGAAATGCAAAAAAAGGAAAATGGCTGTCTGAGGAGGCCTTACAAATAACTATGAAAAGAAGAGAAGTAAAAAACAAAGGACAGAATGAAAGTAATTCCCATTTGAATTAGAGCTCAAAAGAAGAGCAAGGAGAGATAAGAAAGCCTTCCTCAGTGATCAATGCAAAGAAATAGAGGAAAACAACAGAATGGGAAAGATTAGAGATCTCTTCAAGAAAACTAGAGTTACCAGGGGAACACTTCATGCACAGATGGGCTCGATAACGGACAGAAATGATAGGGACCTAGCAGAAGCAGAAGCTATTAATAAGAGGTCGCAAGAATACACAGAACTGTATATATCTATATCTATATATCTATATCTTCAAGACGCAGATAAGCACAGTGGTACGATCACTCACCTAGAGCCAGACATCCTGGAATATGAAGTCAAGTGGGCCTTACAGAGCATCACTAGGAACAAAGCTAGTGGAGGTGCTGGAATTCCAGTTGAGCTATTTTGAAATCCTGAAGGATGATGCTGTGAACGTGCTACACTCAATACGCCAAAAATTTTGGAGAACTCCGCAGAGGCCACAGGACTGGAAAAGGTCAGTTTTCATTCCAATCCCAAAGAAAGGCAGTGCCAAAGAATGCTCAAACTACCGCACAATTGCACTCATCTCCCACGCTAGTAAATCAAGGCTCAAAATTCTCCAAGCCATGCTCCAGCAATATGTGAACTGTGAACTTCCGGATGGTGAAGCTGGTTTTAGAATAGGCAGAGGAACCGTCCAGTCGAAGCTATGGTTTTTCCAGTAGTCATGTATGGATGTCAGAGCTGGAGTAGAAAGAAAGTTGAGCACCAAAGAATTGGTGCTTTGAAACTGTGATGTTGGTGAAGACCCTCGAGAGTCCTTTGGACTGCAAGGAGATCCAACCAGTCCACCCTAAAGGACATCAGTCCTGCATGTTCATTGGAAGGACTGATGCTGAAGCTGTAACTCCAATAATTTGGCCACCTGATGCGAAGGACTGACTGATTAGAAAGACCACCCTTATGGCAGAAAGTGGAGAAGAACAAAAGAGCCTCTTGATGAAAGTGAAAGAGGAGAGTGAAAAAGTTGGCTTAAAGCTGAACGTTCAGAAAACTAAGATCATGGCATGTGGTCCCATCACTTCATGGGAAATAGATGGGGAAACAGTGCAAAGAGTGTCAGACTTTATTTTGGGAGGCCCCAAAAGCACTGTTGATGGTGACTGCAGCCATGAAATTAAAAGATGCTTACTGCTTGGAAGGAAGGTTATGGCCAACCTAGATAGCATATTTAAAAGCAGGGACATTACTTTGCCAACAAAAGTCTGTCTAGTCAAGGCTATGGTTTTTCCAGTGGTCATGTGTGGATGTGAGATTCGGAGGTGAAAACGCTGAGTGCCGCAGAATTGATGCTTTTGAGCTGTGGTGTTGGAGAAGACTCTTGAGTGTTCCTTGGACTGCAAGGAGATCCAGTCAATCCATTCTAAAGGAGATCAATCCTGGGTGTTCATTGGAAGGTCTGATGATCCGGCTGAAACTGCAGTACTTTGGCCATCTCATGCGAAAAGTTGACTCATTGGAAAAGACCCTAATGCTGGGTAGGATTGAGGGCAGGAGGAGAAGGGGATGACAGAGGATGAGACGGTTGGATGGCATCACTGACTCAATGGATATGGGTTTGGGTAAACTCCGAGAGTTGGTGATGGACAGAGAGGCCTGGTGTGCTGCAATTCATGGGGTCGCAAAGACTCGGACACGATTGAAAGACTGAACTGAACTTAACTGATGCTGGGCAAGATCAAATGTGGGAGGAGAAGGGGACAACAAAGGACAGGTTGGTTGGATGGCATCACCAACTCAATGGACATGAGTTTGAGTAAACTCTGGGGCGTTGGTGATGGACTAGGAGGCCTGACTTGCAGCAGTCCATGGGCTCGCAAAGACTCGGACATGACTGAAAGACTGAACTGAACTTAACTGATGCTGGGAAGGACCAAAGGTGGGAGGAGAAGGGGACAACAAAGGACAGGTTGGTTGGACGGCATCACCAACACAATGGACATGAGTTTGAGTAAACTCCGGGGTGTTGGTGATGGACAAGGAGGCCTGACTTGCAGCAGTCCATGGGCTCGCAAAGGATCGGACACAACTAAGCCACTGAACAGACTGACTGAACTCAAAATCAAAGAAAGGGATTCTGGGAAATGTAGCTCCAGACTAGGCAAATTAACACAGCGGAGCACAGAGCACTTGACTTACTAAACCCTTCTGCTTCACTTAGTAGGGTGAACTGAGCTTTGAAAAACCGACCTGACTGATAAAGAGACTTTGGACAAGTCTGCAGTGAGGAGACTTTTAGTCACTGCTTTAATTTTCCATCGTACGAATCTGCACTAGAAACAGTCTGGATGTCATTTTCCCCACCTGCCTTGCAGTCAGAACGTAACCATGGGACCTAGGCTCAATCAATTAGACGCACCCAGATGGTACCCAGGCTCAGCCAATCAAATACATCCAGATGGCACTTAAGACCAATTAGGTACAGCCACATGAAATGTAGGCTTAGCCAATGGATACACTTACAGGTGAAAGCAGTGCAACTGGGTTCTGATGCATAGAATTCAATCTAGATGAGGTGGAAGGGACATAAGCCATGTCACTAGTGACAGCCACTGTGTCTGGAGCCAGTGGTAGTGACAGTTCAGTTCAGTCACTCAGTCCAGTCCGACTCTCTGCGACCCCATGAACTGCAGCATGCCAGGCCTCCCTGTCCATCACCAACACCTGAAGTTCACCCAAACCCATGTCCATTGAGTTGGTGATGCCATCACACCATCTCATCCTCTGTCATCCCCTTCTTCTCCTGCCCTCAATCTTTCCCAGCATCAGGGTCTTCTCCAATGACTGACAGAAGATCCTGCACTCAAACTCTATATTGTTCATGGCTGTCTCTCCAGCCATCCCTCTCAGAAATCTGAGTCACTTAATATCCTTTAATAAGTTTCTTTCCTGCTCAAAGTTACCTCTAATGAATTCTATTCTTTCCAGTAGAAAGCTGACACCCCTCTAACTTCATTTAACCATCTAGCCTCTTTCCAAAACTAGATAAAATAAGGAACAATGTCCACCCCCATGGGCAGTGGAGTCAGGGAGATGCATTTTGTCAAATTACTATGGTGCCACAGACTCTGGGCCAGTGTCACCTGTGAGGGGGTCACTGACCTGGGTTGTGAGTCGGGTAGACCCATCTGAATCCTGGCTGTGGTGCTGACTGGCCTGTTGTGTGACATTGCGCATATCACTTTCCTCATCTCGAGAACTGACTGTGCTTAGTGTTGCCTCCTGGGGATATCATAGAGACCAAAAGATTCCTCTACGGAGCAATCTCTCAACCACACAGCTCAGCATGTTGGACACACCCACACCAGTGATGATAAAAGGAATAAGAGTGACCTTTCTTTTGCTGGATTAAAGAAAATAAATAATAATAGAGGTGGTGTCCTATTGTAGTCCAAGATGAAGATGGTCTGTGAATGCTGCAGTTTAGAAAAGTTACATGTTTTTGGTTTTATGTTTTTTAGTTTTCTATTTTTTTTATTATATTTATTTTAATTGGAGGCTAATTATGGTACAATATCGTAGTGGTTTTGCATGCATTGACATGAGTCAGCCACGGGTGTACATGGGTTTCGCATCCTGAACCCCCTCACCCCAATTCCATCCCTCTGGGTCATCCCAGTGCACCAACTCTGAGCACCCTGTCTCATGCATTGCACCTGCACTGGAGGTCTGTTTCACATATGAAAATATACAAGTTTCCATGTTATTCTCTGAATCCATCCCAGACTTGCCTTCTCTCACAGAGTCCAGAAGACTCTTCTATACATCTGTGTCACTTTTCCTGTCTTTAACATAGGGTTATCATCACTATCTTTCTGAATTCCATGTGTGTGTGTGTGTGTGTGTGTGTGTGTGTTTGTGTTATTGGTGTTTTTCCTTCTGGTTTACATCGCTCTGTTTAATAGGGTCCAGTTTCATCCACCTCGTTAAAACTGGTTCAAATGCATTCTTTTGAATGGCTTAGTAATATTCCATTGTGTATATGTACCACGGCTTTCTTAGCCATTCGTCTGCTGTTGTACATCTGGGTTGCTTCCGTGTCCTGGCTATTATAAACAGTGCTAGGGTGAACATTGTGGTACACGTGTCTCTTTCAATTCTGGATTCCTCGGGGTGTATGCCCAGCAGTAGGACTGCTGAGTCATATGGCAGTTCCATTTCCAGGTTTTTAAGGAATCTCCACACTGTTCTCTATAGTAGCTCTAATAGTTCGCATTTCCATCAACGGTGTAAGAGGGTTCCCTTTTCTCCACACCCTCTCCAGGATTTATTGTTTGTAGACGTTTGGATAGCAGCCATTCTGACTGGTGTGAGATGGTATCTCATTATGGTTTTGCTTTGCATTTCTCTGATAATGAGTGATGTTAAACATCTTTTGAAGAGTTTGTTAGTCATCTGTATGTCTTCTTTGGAGAAATGACTGTTTAGTTCTTTGGCCCCTTTTTTGATTGGCTCTCTTATTTTTCTGGAATTGAGCTGCAGGCGTTGCTTGTATAGTTTTGAGATTAATTCATTGTCAATTGCTTCGTTTGCTATAATTTTGGCCCATTCTGAAGGCAGTCTTCTTCCCTTGCTTATAGTTTCCTTCACTGTGCAAAAGCTTTTCAGTTTATTTAGGTCCCATTGGCGTATGTTTGCTTTAATTTCCATTACTCTGGGAGGTGGGTCATAGAGGATCCTGCTGTGATTTCTGTCAGAAAGTGTTTTGCCTGTGTTTTCCTCTAGGAGTTTTCTACTTTGTGGTCTTACATTTAGATCTTTAATCCATTTTGAATTTATTTTTGTGTACGGTGCTAGAAAGTGTTCTAGTTTCCCTCTTGTACAAGTGGTTGACCAGTTTTCCCAGCACAACTTGTTAAAGAGATTGTCTTGTCTTCATTGTATATTCTTGCCTCCTCTATCAAAGATAAAGTGTCCATAGGTACGTGGCTTGGACCTCTGGGCTTGCAATTTTGATCCATTTATCTATATTTCTGTCTTTGTGCTAGAACCACGCTGTCTTGATGACTGTAGCTTTGTAGTACAGCCTGAAATCAGGCAGGGTGATTCCTCCAGGTCCATTCTTCTTTCTCAAGATTGCTTTGGCTATTCGAGGTTTTTTGTAATTCCATACAAATTGTGAAATTATTTCTTCTATTTCCCTGAAAAATACCGTTGGTGGCTTGATAGGGATTGCATTGAATCTATAGATTGCTTTGGGTAGTATACTTATTTTCACTATATTGATTCTTTCACTCCATGAACATGGTATATTCCTCCATCTATTTGTGTCCTGTTTGACTTCTTTCACCAGTGTTTTATAGTTTTCTATATGTATATATAGGTCTTTTGTTTCTTTAGGTAGATATATTCCTCAGTATTTTATTGTTTTCATTGGAGTGGTGAATGGAATGGTTTCTTTAGGTTTTCTTTCAGTTTTCTCCTTGTTAGTGTATAGGAATGCAAGGGATTTCTGCGTGTTCATTTTGTTTCCTGCAACTTTACTATATTCATTGATTAGCTCTAGTAATTTTCTGGTGGAGTGTTTAGGATTTTCTCTGTAGAAGATCATGGCATCTGCAAACAGTGAGTGTTTTACTTCTACTTTTCCAATCCGGGTTCCTTTTATTTCTTTTTCTGCTCTGATCGCTGTGGCCAAAACTCCCAAAACTATGTTGAATAGGAGTGGTGAGAGTGGGCACCATTGTACTCATCCTTACTTTAGGGGCACTGCTTTCAATTTTTCACCATTGAGGATAATGTTTGCTGTGGGTTTGTCGTATATATCTTTTATTATGTTGAGATTTGTTCCTCCTATGCCTGCTTTCTGGAGGGTTTTGGTGATAAATGGATGTTGAAATTTGTCCAAGGGTTTCTCTGCATCTATTGAGATAATCACATGATTTTTATTTTTCAATTTGTTAATGTGGTGTATTATGTTGATTAGTTTGTGGATATTGAAGAATCCTTGCATCCCTGGGATAAATCCCACTTGGTCATGACGTATGATCGTTTTAATATGTTGTTGGATTCTGCTTGCTAGAATTTTGTAAAGGATTTTTGCATCTATGTTCATCAGTGATATTGCCCCATGGTTATATTTATTTATTTATTTATTTATTTATTTTCGTGGCAACTTTGTCTGGTTTTGCTATTAGGGTGATGGTGGCCTCATAGAATGAGTTTGGAAGTTTCCCCTCCTCTGCAATTTCCTGGAAGCATTTGAGTATGATAGGTATTAGCTCTTCTCTCAATTTTTGGTAGAATCCAGCTGTGAAGCCGTCTGGTCCTGGGCTTCTGTTTGCTGGAAGATTATTGATTACCCTTTCAATTTCCGTGCTTGTGATGGGTTTGTTAGGATTTTGTTTTTC
This sequence comes from Giraffa tippelskirchi, assembly GCF_054371585.1. Lineage (NCBI taxonomy): Eukaryota > Metazoa > Chordata > Mammalia > Artiodactyla > Giraffidae > Giraffa > Giraffa tippelskirchi. Next base: position 25,242,785 of record NC_137290.1, read on the forward strand.
TTCCTGGTTCAGTTTTCAGAAGTTGTACTTTTCTAAGAATTTGCCCACTTCTTCCAAGTTGTCCATTTTATTGGCATATAGGGGTTGATAGTAGTCTCTTATGATCCTTTGTATTTCTGTGTTGTCTGTTGAGAACTCTCCATTTTCATTTCTAATTTTGTTGATTTGATTCTTCTCCCTTTGTTTCTTGATGAGTCCGGCTAATGGTTTGTCAATTTTATATATCTTCTCAAAGAACCAGCTTTTAGCTTTGCTGATTTTTGCTCCGGTCTCATTTGTTGCTTTTACATTTATTTCTGCTCTATTATATGATTTCTTTCCTTCTACTAAGCCTGGGGTTCTTGAATTCTTCCTTCTCTAGTTGCTTTAGGTGTAGAGTTAGGTTATTTGTTTGACTTGGTTCTTCTTTCTTGAGGTAAGCCGCTTTTGCTATGAACCTTCACCTTTGCACTCATTCTACAGCGTCCCATAGGTTTTGGGTTGTTGTGTTTTCATTTTCATTTGTTTCTATGCATATTTTGATATCTTTTTGGATTTCCTCTGCGATTTGTTGCTTATTTAGCAGCGTGGTATTCAGCCTTCATATGTTTGAATTTTAAATAGTGTTTCTCTTGCAGTTGACATCTAGTCTCAGTGTACTGTGGTCAGAAAATATGCTTGGAATGATTTCAAGGTTTTTTGAATCTACCAAAGCTGGACTTATGGCCGAGGATGTGATCTGTCCTGGAGAAGTTTCAATACGTACTTGAGTAAAAGGTGAAACCCATTGTTTTGTGGTGAAATGTCATATCGATATCAATTATGTCTAACTGGTCCATAGTATCATTTAAAGTTTGTATTTCCTTGTTAATTTTCTGTTTACTTGATCTATCCATAGGTGTGAGTGGGGTAGTAAAGTCTTCGACTATGACTGTGTTATTGTTAATTTCCCTTTCATGCTTGTTAGCCTTTGCCTTACATATTGTGGTTCTCCTATGTTGGGTGCGTATGTATTTATAATCGTTATATCTTCTTCTCGGATTGATGTTTTGATCATTATGTAGTGTCCCTCTTTGTGTCTTTTCACAGGCTTTATTTTAAAGTCTATTTTGTCTGATATGTGTATTACTACTCCTGCTTTCTTCTGGTCTCGACTTGCTTGGAATACCTTTTTTCCAGCCCTTCACTTTCAGTCTGTATGTGCCCCTTGTTTGGAGGTGGGTCTGTTGTAGACAACATAAACAGTGGTCTTGTTTGTGTATCCTTTCAGCTATGCTTTGCCTTTTGTTTGGGGCACTCGACCCATTTACATTTAAGGTAACTGTTGATAAGTATGATCCTGTTGCCATTTGATTTGCTGTTTGGGGTTCGAGTTTATACAACCTTTCTGTGTTTCCTGCCTAGAGAAGATCCTTTAGCATTTGTTGAAGAGTGAAAAGAAGAGTTGGGAATAGATGTCTCTACAGTATCTTCATTAGTCCGAGGTAATAAGAAGAAGCATGTTAAAGCAAGGGGTAATGTGGATGATCAAAGCTCTGACTTTCATCCTGAAACTTGAGGACAGAGTGTATTTTCAGCCTGCACAAGTTTAAATGTGCCATTCATACGAAAGCCTTCTACCATCCAGATAGCTGCTGAAACAAGTGCCCCAACTTGAAATGATTTCTCTTCTCCATCGTAAATATCAGTTAGACCACAGGAGCATACTGTGATACATCAATCTGCAGCTGCTTTAGGTGTTGTTGTTGTTGTTTTAATTGAAGAGAAATTGCTTTACAGAATTTTGCTGTATTCTGTCAGAATTCAAAATAAATCAACCATAGAGGCACATATATCCCCTCCCTCTGGGAGTACCCTCCCATCTCCCTCCCCATCCCACAATCTAGGTTGAGCATTTGTCATGGGATTTCACATAGCAGCTGCACTAAATCAAATGGCTCTAGTGAAAATTTTGCAGCTATGTCTACTTCTGTTTCTCCGTACCGCAACTTATGTCCATTACAGAACAGTTAGTTTGGACCGAGGGTGGAGCCTTCTACCTTTCCAGGTTGGTATGGTAACATGTCAGCCCATGACCGTCCTTTTCCTAAATTACAACAGTCAGGCAATTTAGTTTTCCCAGTGCCAAAGATCCCTGATACATCTGCTGCTTCTCTTTCAAGATCCACTCATCAACCATCTTCATTATTTGAAAACTGTCCTAATACAACTGATGTACCAAATAGGTGTTGGATTATGGAGGATACCAAAGTGTAAAATTAATGTTTGGAGATGTCAACAAATTCCTACAATTCTCTTATTTGAAGAAAAAAGTTACATATTCATCTTCATAGGGCCAATTTCTATTTTGGAATAATTAAGAGTAAAATGAGTCTTTCTTTCCGTGCCTGACTATTTTACTCTGCATAATATAAACACTTCTGTGCAAGGTCATAAACTAAACACTACACTTGCTTTCACTGAAACCCACAGTCAGTTGATTGACTTCATTGCATAGAAGTGAGCAGACCCATGTTTGGTTTGGTAACAGTCCTGAATGTTAAGAATATGTGTATAGAAGGGTGATCAATCACTTTTATTTCAGGAACCAAGTAGACTTATTGATGTGATTTTTCTGTGTAAAAATTCTTTAGCAATGACATTTTGCAGGTTTCCTGTTTTTGGTTACTATTTATGCAAGCAGCCTTTATTTTAAGTTGATGTAGAAGTAAACACTGGTTGAACATTGCCCTTCAATTGCTAGAAGACCAGTGACTTTATGATGTCAGCGCTACTCTTCAATTGCTAGGAGACCAGTGACTTTGTGATGTCACAGCTTTTTGACTTTGAGAACCATGCTGATGGTCTTGAGAGTTTATCTCTGTACGCCAGCCAAGCAGCACTTGAAGTTGGAGTGTGTAAAGTCAGACAAATGAGAAAAGTATCTGAAGAAAGATCTCTCTGAGATGGCACACATTCCTTCAGAAATTCAAGATGTGCCTCGTAAAGATGTATCAAGTGGTTGCAAAACCTCCATTGGATCATCTTCGTGTGATTACACACTTACTGGGGACTCAGTTTTGAGATCTATGATTGAAGAATATGCTTTCCAGGCTTTGTCTAAGGAAGCTGGGATAAAAAGGCCACACTACACATTTTCTGTCTCTGAAAGAAATGAGTTGAATGATTTTCTTTCCCTCACTTTTCCACAAAAACTCTGGGCTATAGTTGAAAGTGATGAGTTTGAATCTATTTGGTGGGATGAGAGTGGCACTTCTATAGTGATCAACGAAGAACTCTTCAAGAAAGAAGTCTTGGAAAGAAAGGCCCCTTTCAGAATATTTGAAACTGATAGTATGAAAAGTTTAGTTAGCCAGCTTAAACTTTATGGGTTTAGTAAAAAGCGACAAACTTTTCAAAGATCTGCTTCACTCCCTGACTTTCTGGAAGAAGAAAACAATGTCTCTGTTTTGAGCAAGGTAATCCAAAATTTCCACTTACTGTCAATATGTAAGATTAAATCATGTGACTTAGAAAGCATGTTCACATATGTAGCTAAAACCGAATTTAAAATTGAGATAACAAACTGTTGAACACGTTTTATTTTTTGAAGTTGAGAACAGCTGGAGGTTAAAATATTTGATACTTAATACACTCTCCTAGCAACTTGAAATCAGATACATGTCCTCAAGCTACTTTAAGTGGTATTTACTGTATATATACAACATATTTTTTAGTTGAGGAGCATACTTGTTTCTAACATGTAAGGTGTTAAAACTACTAATGGAGGTGTTGTCTTTGATTCTATTTAATTGGCATCATTAAAGGAATACATTTTTATAGTTTAACTTTGCTTGTCAGTTTTACCTTCGTTTATAAAAAACTAAATAATTGTATCCTTTGATTTTAGTTACAGATCTACCATAATCCAAATTTCAAAAGAGGCTATCCCCAACTTTTAGGAAGAATGAAAAGAAGAGTTGGGATTAGCAATGTGTTTCCGAAATCTTCACTAGTTCCAGATTACGAGAAGAAGCATGTTAAAGCAAGGGTCAACATAGATGATCGTAACTCTGGTTTTCATGCTGAAACTAGTGGAGAGAGTCCATTTTCAGCTTCCACCAGTTTAAGTGTGCCTTTCCCACAAAAGACTTATACCAGCCAGATAGTCCCTAAAACAAGCGCCCTATTTCCGTGTGACTTTCCTTCCCCATCAATATCAGTTAGACAAAGAGAACAGAACGTGGTAGATCAACCTGCTGTTTTAAACCAGTTGAGCATTTTTAATTGGCACTTCCATAGCACCTACACTCAAGCAAATGGCCACGTTGAGGACTTTGCTACTACCGCTACATCTACTTCTCAGAACCACATCGTATCTCCATTATGGAGCAGTTCTTTTGGACTGATGGTGGAGCCTTCTACATTTCCAGACAGGTATAGCGATATGTCAGCCCATGACAGTCCTCTTCCTAACCAGCAACAGAGAGGCAACTCAAGGTCCCCAGTGCCAACGATCGCTTATACACCCACCTCCTCTCTTTCAAGTCAATTCATCAACGATATTCCTTATGTGAAAACCATGCTAATTAAAACTGACCTATCAAATAAGTATCAGCTTATGGAACCTAATGAAGATTAAAATTTACGTTGGGAGATGTCAACAAATACCCACAATTCTTGTATTTGAACAATAAAGTTACACGTTCCTCTGCACAGTTTTGTTTTCTATTTTGAAACAATGAAGAGTAAATTAAGGCTTTATTTCAATGTCTGGCTATTTCTCTGCACTCTTTTATAAACTCTTCAGTTCAAGAAAACATCCGTTAGGCATCCTAGGTAAATGGCACCTAGCCTATGGTTTCTAAGCAAGAAAATGAGAACAAAGGGAAAAGAGGTAATGGATGTAAAGTGATTTGGGAAATCATCCCTGCTGAAATGAATGGGTGTCTAAATGAGGATGGTAAGGGTGAAGGAACACATGCAAATAAAATCAAAACAAGTGCACCTACACAGTACGAACCTTAGTGCATTCACAGTTACATGATATTCTATTACGTATCGGTAGAGTCTTAAGATAGAGAAGGAAATGGTGCCCCGCTCCAGTATTCTTGCCTGGAGAATTCCGTGGAAAGGGGCTCCTGGTGGGCTGCTGTCCATAGGGTCGCACAGAGTTGCACACAACTGAAGTGACTTAGCAGCAGCAGAGTCTTAAGACATTAGACAGGAGATTGTCTTCATTCTAGAAATTCATTTCATACTTGAAAATATAAATATTGTAGCATGTCCAAAATTAGGAGAACCGTTATACCATCACTGTGATACCAACGATTACAGGACATAATCAGTGACTGGACCATGGCCAGCACAAGATAGGTATTTTACAAGTGGTACTGTATAGGGTCATTTTAGCTCTGCTCTCCTTAAGGCGTACCTTTATTTCCTGCCACCATGATTCCACCCTATATTTCCTAATGCATATTTAGATTTTGCTTATCTGTTCCCTCAGAGACAAAATAAATTCCTCTGGTGATTGCAGCACCTCAGGATGGTTAACAAGTTCTTTGAAGACATGATATTTGTTTTCCGTAGTAGTTTCAGTATCATTCTCTTACACCGTGCTTCTGGAGCTACAATCACACACACTGCTTTCAGATGTGCTAAGCCCCTTCTCACAACTTTGCCTCAACTCTTTCTTGGGGTTGGAAGGAACCTCTGTTCGCCCTCCTACCAAGGTGAGCACGGATATCAGGTCTTCAATGTGTTTTGGGTCTACCCTCTTTTCTTTGTGTATCTTTCACATCAGCTAAAACGTGTACTTACTGAATTATCAACAAGGAAATGTAATCACGAATCAAATGCTATATACATTACTCAACAACATCCTATAACCTGCACTATTATCATAATTGACCTTTCCTACTTACTGAGAATCTTTTCCCGGTTGATAAATATATATCTTATATGTTCATGAATGTCAAATGTGGGAATTCAAATTATAAAATCATTGCTGCTCTCATGAAGTTTACAGTCTATAAGAACCCATACTAGTCATGTTGTTTCAGGCCCCAGTTCCCTAAAATTCAGTAGTAGTTATAGAGATATTTATGAAAAAAACAAACAAACAAAAAAGAATCATTCATTTTAATTCTCTAGAAAAGTCATGGAGTAAGGAGGGATCAAAATCAATGGCTGATCCTTCACATAGTTCACAATGAAAGAAGATGAGCAGAGTGTCTGCCAGTTGGACCCCCCAGACTGTCATGAACACTACCTAGAAATCTTGGCAATCTCCACTTTGTGGCCATTTCTTTAGACAGTGGTGGCAATATCAAGTCATGGCCCTGTTTTGGTATGGTAACCCACATAGGACAACACCAAGTTAAGTTCACCGTTCTCATGTTTGGGGCTAATGCAGAGTGAAAGCTGTGGACTATTTGTGTAGATAAGGGAGGTGTCCAAACAGCACACACTTTTTCTTTCACTGAAAACTTTCATTAAATTTGGCTGAGAACACTATACTTTAGAGAGGTAAGCATTTTGCAGCAATTGTAAGAGTTATTGAAATCGGTGTCCTTAGTTATCCTTTCAAGCGCAAAGTCCAATGGTCTGGTTTTCGATTTCAGGCATCTTACTATGGAGCCAAATTTGCATGCTTTGAGAAATAGCACCTTAAAAGCAATCACATCTTCTATTTCATTGCCGTGTACTGATTATTCCTGCTCACTCCCTTTGATCTTCTTTTCCTGTTCTGCTTTGAGGGGCAGGTCCTTCTCAAAAAGAATAGGATTAATTCCCTTAGTGCTCTGTGGTAACTTGGAAAAGGCATGGATAAGGACATGCAATATATTATGTGGGAAAGCTACTGTTTTTGTTCCCTCCTGAAAACATAGTATTAAATTGTACCTCAATTGTCCTACCACGGGAAGCCTGGTTACATGATGCATTACCTTGGTGATCAATTCCCATATGGCTTTAACATATCAGTACCTTTAATTCTCAAAAGCTTATAGAGAAAGTATCTCAATACAGTAGGGAAATATTATACATGAGTTCAGTGTTCTTTCCCGTACTTATTTATTTTATAATTTGTGCCTAAAATAGTAAAAGTGAGAACAAAAATTCAAGTGAGTTAACGCAGTGAGTTAAACACAGAAGATTGAGACAAGAAGTAGAAAAATTGATGGGAGAAGATCAGAGGATGAAATTGGGTGCTTATAATGGAACAAGCAAATGTGTAACTGCAGGGCCTAAATAGCTCAATATGACTTCACTATTGTTACCCTACAAATTATTTTCATTTTAGCAAATCACAGAATAGTCTTACATGCAAAGTACTTTAAGATCCCATGGAATGCACAACAAAGGTATATCTTTTAAAGCATTCTGATTTAAAATGTCGCTAGAGACATATCATTCAAGTAGAAAATGATTTCCAAAATTAAGCCTAGAGACAAGCATCAGAGAAACTTTGGGAAGTTCATAGGTGTCCTCCAGTGAGTCCTTGGGTTTTCTTTTCTTTTTGTAATTGTGTTTAAGCATACAAGATCGTGACTGTGCTTGTGTGTGTGTGCATCAGTTTAAGAATGTGTTTGTGAGTGTATGTCTGGGCTCTCTTTTGGACTTTTATGTTAGAAATTTCAGCTGAAGAAATAGTTCATTCAAAAATACAGCCAGGCACAAATTAAACTGCCCATTCAAAACTCTTCTTTCTCTTTTCAAAGTGCAAGACAAACGGATGCGTCAAAGGTTGAAAGCATTTCAATAATAACCAAGCTCCTCCGCCCAAACATAGTTAAAAACTATGGTACTCTCCCAATCAACCCAGCAAAAGATGCGTGGGACCTTAGGTATCTATGATGTCTGGCAATAACAAAACACCCACCCTCTAATACGGCAGTACTCAAGAAGGCCATGTAGAAGCCTGGAGTTTCAACCAGGCCTTCCTGTAATAGGATACGACCTTCCTATAGGAGGCTGCACACTCACCAGTAATGAACACTCTTAGGCATCAAATGAAACTAAGGACGAAACCTGGAATTCTCTTCCCACATGGTGGAAGTCCCCTTCCCCCTTCCCAAGTGGATGTGATAGACATTTAAAATAAAAGGAAGTTATAACATGGCTCACATTCTTCTTACATAATACCTGAAATGTCCAAGCCCCACCACACTACTAAGCAGCTGACTACACAGGTCTTCTGGTCTCAAATCTGTGTGACAATCATCACATAAGAATTTTATGAATATTTGAGATGCATTGATAGTGCGGATCTGTAAAGCTAAATGTCTTTGAGATCTGACTCAAATAGGAAAACTGTGTACTCCCTGTCTTGAGTTTTATGGGGATTTCACATGCATTCACACACTTCCACAATGCTCAACCTTCATCTGAAGACAAAAACTGTGACATTAAGAGAAGAGGAATGGTCTATTCACAGAGAAGGCCAGCGGTAAAGTCAAAATGGATCCAGTTTCCTGCCTACATCCCTGCTCAGTAATGTAACCGCTTGTAAGCATTCCTAAGGGCGACTAGGATACACAAGTCAAAGATGCTTCTCCCAGGATTACAGAGTTGGATTGAGAACTGTAAGTTTGTTTACCTCTCATCCCATTCTTAAGATCACAAACCATAACTGTTAACCCATCAGAAGATGGGCAGCTCTAGCACATATTTAGAGACAATGCCTGCTTCTGCCTAAGACCAAGATTGTAGATCCAAGTGGCATATAGGGTACGGTTTCCATCTCAGGATACCACATGACTCCCCAGGGATTCTCCTTCTCTGGAAAGCTCTCAAGAGATGTTGTGAGAAGAATATTTTGAGGGTGGAAAACAAGGAAACCGACAAGAGTTGTGTTCTTTCTAATTGTCCTCAGTCTCACTTTTCATCCCATGTATAATGACAAAGTCTCCCAAGCACTGCCAATACCAATTTTTTGATGTTCTTCAGCCACTCAGTCTTGTCTGACTCTTTGTGACTCCATGTACAGCAAGAACCCTGGGTTCCCCTGCCTTTCAAATCACCAGTTTACTCAAACCCATGACTTTTGAGTCAGTGATGCTTTGCAGCCATCTCACCCTCTGGCATTCCCTTCTCGTCCTTCCCTCAATCTTTCCCAGCATCAGTTTCTTCCCAGTGATTTCACTCTAGGCCCTAGATGGTCAATATATTGGCTCTTCATGGTCAGCGTCAGAACTTCCGTGAATAGTCTGAGTTGAACTCCTTCATGCTTGGCTAGTTTGAACTCCATGCTCGCAACGGAACTCTCACACATCTTCTCCAGACCCACTACTGCAAAGCATCGATATTTTGGCACTCAGTTCCTGTGGTCCTGCTCACTCCTCCATACGTTACTCCTGAAAATCAACTTTGCCCTTTCGGATCTTTTTCAGTAATCACTCAGCTTATTAACATGGTGTCTAGATTGGTCGTAGCTTTTCATCCAAGTGGCAAGTGCCTTTTCGTTTCGTGGCTGAAGTCACTCCCCGCAGTGATATCAGAGGTCAAGAAAGTGAAACCTGTCACTGAGTCAATTGTATCCTATTGCTAGATCTCAAAATGTTTGGACCACATTCCATGGTCTTATTTTTAGTGTTCGTTGGTTTGTGTTTAGATTGAGTTTTAATCCAGCTTTTCCTGTCACCTCATCAGAGGGCTCTTTAGTCCCTAGTGTTTTTCAGCCATTTGTGTGTTGTCATCTTATAACTAAGGTTATTCACACTTCTCACAGTAATTCTGTTTCCAGCTTCAAATTCTTTCAGCAAGTTATTGTCCATGGTATACTCTGCACAGAAGTCAAATAAGCTGGGTGACAATATATAGCCTTGATATATTTCCTTCCCTATTTTGTACCAGTCCGTTGTTCCTTCTCCAGTTCCAACTGTTGTTTCTTGACCTGCGTGCACCTTTCCCAGGAAACAGGTATGGTGGTCTTATATTCTTATCTCTTTAAGAATTTTCCACAGTTTGTTGTGACCCACACAGTCTAAGGGCTTCCCCTGTGATTCAGATGGTAAAGCGTCTGCCTGCAATGGGGGAGGCTCAAGTTCGATCGCTGGGTCTGGAAGATCCCCTGGAGAAAGAAATGGTAGGCTACAGTCCATGGGGTCGCAAAGAGTCAGACACAAATGAATGACCTCACTTTCACATGCAGTCTAAGCCATTAACAGAGACAATAAAGGAGACGTAAATGACTTTATGAAACACCCTTGCTTTTTCTATGATCCAGACTCCAATTAAGGTTTACCTATTAAGATTAAATGACTAACTACACCTGCCTGCTCGCTCTCTCTCTGTTTCAAGTTGTTGCTGCTACTGCTGCTAAGTCGCTTCAGTCGTGTCCGACCCTGTGCGACCCCAGAGACGGCAGCGTACCGGGCTCCTCCGTCCCTGGGATTCTGCAGGCAAGAACACTGGAGTGGGTTGCCATTTCCTGCTCCAATACATTTAAGTGAAAATCGAAAGTGAAGTCACCCAGTTGTGTCCGACTCTTCACGACCCCATGGACTGAAGCCTACCAGGCTCCTACGCCCATGGGATTTTCCAGGCAAGAGTACTGGAGTGAGATGCCATTGCCTTCTCCATTTTTCAAGCTATCATCTACCAACTGTTACATTCCTGGGCACTTGCCATCTTCTTGTGGGCTCTCCTGGTGGCTCAGTTGGCAAAGCAACTGCCTGCAATCTGGAGACCTGGGTTCACTCCCTGGGTCGCGAAGATCTCCTGCAGAAGGAAATGGGAACCCACACCAGTACGCTTGCCTGGAAAGTTAGTATTAAATTATGACCATGCCCATCTCTGACCTTTGACACCCACTTGAAACAGTTAAGTTTCCAGAGCAGAAATAAGGAATCTGTGCTCCGGGAAAATGTCGGGACAATTTGACAAATAGCTAGATATTTTCAGGAACGGACTTTTTGAGCCCAATATCTGTATCATCTTTTATCTGGAAAGGAACTATGTTTCCTCAAACTGATGACAACTCCTCATTAGCAGAAATTTCAGGAAAAATAACTCGGCTTATCTGCATGTTCAAAGTCAATGTTGTACCAGTTATGTGTGTATGCACAAAAGCTCCCATTAAACAGATAAATTCACATCAACTAAAGTTTGTTGCCTTACTGGCATGCATAAATGAATTACAGAGCCTGCCTAGAAAGAAAAGCAGAAGTTCTGATTGGGCAGATAATAAGAAGACGTTGAGAGCAACTCTTTTCGTGGGGGCATCACAAATAATACTTCTATAAAGGCAACAGTTCCCCGAGCGCATCCAATGAATATTAGCAGAAGACCTTGCTCAACTGTATGGGAACAAGACATAACTGGGAAGAATGGAAGGAAGATGGGAGAAGGAGGATGAGAGGAATAGAACCAAACCTGTGTCTTGTGGTGGGAGATGGAGAAGCAGGGGATAGACTGAGGATTCAGGTAAGTCACCTCAGTAAACTTAAATTACTTTTGACTGAAAGGAAGCAAGGTGAAGAAGCTGATGAAATATAGCTTGTCTAGAGTGAGAATCAAACAGAGAATGTGTGGTGTGGTCCTACATGTCCCAAACGGCCATGCAGGTCAACCAGTGTTCACAGGGCCTGGAAGATGAAACGTGGGGTTAGAAAGCCAACCTGGGAGTGAACTGCGTTTGACTACGTAGAGATGGAGTGATGGATCTGGGATGTCAAAGTGCATAGGAAGGAATGCTTTTTGAAAAATCCCAAACTGACAGAGAAGCGGGACCTTAGGGTTCAGTCACACAGAGGAGGTAACACCATTGAATCCTCCCCCTCCCCACCCCCACCCTTTCCCACAAGCTGAGACCTACTATCAGGCAATAGAAAACAACTAGCTAGAACTAACACTCATGCTTCTGCCACCACAGGCTAGAAAACGATCCCAGTAGGGCCATAAATTTTCTGCCTGTGGTTGCAGACTCTTTGTCTATGGCATACAAAAGGGACAATAGATTTCCAATGAATGAAAATATTCAGGCTCTGGCAGCACTAAAAGCAAATAGGAGTTATCCCAGATTAGAGTCTGACCTGTCCCTACTGAAGATCCAAAGTTATTTCTGCCCTCGTTTGGGCACGCTTTCTCAAGAGGTGGAGCTGTGCTGTGGCTCGTGTTCAGGACCAGAACACTGACAGCAGGGACCCTAATAACATTCATTATACTGACCATGTTTTGCTACGCTGTGTGGCTGGTTCACTCGTTTTCTCACTTGTAGGCTTTCTCATTATTCTTGATTATTTACTGTTTTAAGATTGTTTATATCACATATTTATTTTTTTATTTTATTAATAAATTTATTTATTTTAGTTGGGGACTAATTACTTTACAATATTGTAATAGTTTTTGCCATACATTGACATGAATCAGCCATGGGTTTACATGTGTTGCCCTTCCTGGACCCCCCACCCGCCTCCCTCCCCATCCCATCCCTCTGGGTCATCCCATTGCCCTGGCCCTGAGCCCTTGTCTCATGCATCGAACATGGAATGGTGTTCTGTTTCACATATGATAATATACATGTTTCAATGCTATTCTCCCAGAACGTCCCACACTCACCTTCTCCCTCAGAGTCCATAAAATTGTTCCATGCATCTGCGTCTCTTATTCTGTCTCGCATATAGGGTTATCGTTTCCATCTTTCAAATTCCATATCATTTCACACCAGTCAGAATGGCTGCTATCCAAAAGTCTACAAGCAATAAATGCTAAGAGGGTGTGGAGAAAAGGGAACCCTCTTACACTGTTGGTGGGAATGCAAACTAGTACAGCCACTATGGAGAACAGTGTGGAGATTCCTTAAAAAACTGGGAATAGAACTGCCATATGACCCAGCAATCCCACTGCTGGGCATATACACCCAGGAAACCAGAATTGAAAGAGACGCGTGTACCCCAATGTTCATCACAGCACTGTTTACAATAGCCAGGACATGGAAGCAACCTAGATGTCCATCAGCAGACGAATGGATAAGGAAGCTGTGGTACATATACACAATGGAATATTACCCAGCCATTAAAAAAAATACATTTGAATCGGTTCTACTGAGATGGATGAAACTGGAGCCCATTATACAGAGTGAAGTAAGCCAGAAAGAAAAACAACAATACAGTATACTAATGCATATATTTATTTTTTGTATGTATATAACATGTACTTTGTTTTCCTGAATACATTTGAATCGGTTCTACTGAGATGGGTGAAACTGGAGCCCATTATACAGAGTGAAGTAAGCCAGAAAGAAAAACAACAATACAGTATACTAATGCATATATTTATTTTTTGTATGTACATAACATGTACTTTGTTTTCCTGCTTTCTGTGCCTTTTGTTGATGTCGTTTCTTGTCATGTTTGTTTTAATAGGTATATATTTCTATGTTAACTGTGATTTTCTGTTGTTCTGTGGGAAAGCTCTTGTCATTTTTGTCAGATTTCTTTCTTTATTTTTTACGTGGCACTCTGCTCTAGTGTTGTTTTATGTCTTGCAAGTTATTCGCTTAGTTGTATTATTGGTTCTGTGTTCTTCCCTATTGTGATTTTTGCTTGTGTTATTTTCTTTTTTTTGTTATTATTATTTTTTTCTTTGATTTTGGTTTCTTACAATTTGTCTGACTTCCTTTGTTTCCTCTGTCTAATCTTTTACTATGTGATCTTGGTTCTCTGACCAGAAGTTGGGCCTGTTCTTCTAGAGTTTCAGCACCATATCGAAGACCATAGACTACCAGAGAATTCCTGGTTCCAGCGAATATTAATTGGTGAGAGTGTCTATGAAGGCTTCCATCGCAAACTAAGAACCAATTCCACTCAAAAGGCTATATTATCCAGAGCTGATGCCTCATGCCACACAAAAAAGCAGAACAGAAACACAAGCCATATCATCCACAGATGGACTGCCTAAAGTCAGACTAAACCCGTACATACCTGCAAAAGATACCACCGTGAGAGAGAGAAGTGTCAGCTGTGGAATATAGATGCCAGAGAATATAGTTGCCAGTCCCTCCCCCTCCAAGGACACAGAAACCACTGCACCAAACTTATCCAGTCAGGGTGCATTTGGAAGCAAGAACTGCAACCCTGCACCCTGGGAAGAAAAGACCATTAACATAGTAAGATAAACAAATGTGAAGAAAGTCAAGTACGTTGCAGGCAAAGAAACAATGTGAAAACACATGAGACATAATTAAAGAGGAAATAGGAATTGTCACTGAAAAAGAATTGAGAGGAACGATAGTAAAGATGATCAAACATCTCAGAAAATAAATGTAAATCATGCAAGAAACATTTAAGAAGGGTGTGTGAATGATAGCACAATAACTGCCGTATGTGTGCTGTAGGCTCATCCATGCCTTTGTACAGCAGAAGCCAGAACAACATTGGAAAATAATTATCTTCCAAATTAAAAACGAAGTATTAAAAGAAAAACAGACTTTAAATAACACAACAGACCTGGCAATTCAACTGAAACTTAAGTAGATTTCTTCAAAAAACCAGCAGAAGGCAGTTCCTTTTCAAGGGCAAATGAAATATGTCCGGATAAATCAGAAACCGGATCACAAATCAGGCCTTGGCAAATTTAAGTTAATCAAAATTTTATCAAGCTTTTTTTTTTTTTTACTGCAATATATGTTACGATTTGAATGTCAGTCATGGTGTGTGGTGGGGACAAAACAAAAAGAAACAAACAAAAATATAAATAACAAAGACAAAACAAACAAACACACAAACACCTGAATACATTCAGTCTCATGCATATACCTCTTCATGGCCAAGAAATACACGAAAAATCAGACAGAAAAAAAAAAATATATATATATATATTCATAGAAACAAATGACAATAAAAATGCGATTGCATAAAACCTATGAAACAGGATAAAACACTAAAAGAGTAAATATTATAAGAAAGGAATGTCTCAAGTAATCAACCTAACAGTACAACTGAGACAATTAGAGAAAGAAGAAGAAACAGAAAACCCAAATTAGTTTTGGGAAAAAAAAAAAGTCACTGAGACTAGAACAGGAAAACAAGAGAAAAAATATAAACAATAGCAAAGATCAATAATGCTAAAAGGGAGCTCTTGGAGAGCATAAAGAAAATACATAAATCATGAGCCAGACTCATCAACAAAAAAAAGGAGAACACTCTAATCAATAAAGTTAGACATGAGAAAGGAGACATTATAACCGATACCACAGAAACATCAAAGGATCATAAGAGACTACAACAAACAAATTTAAGCCAATAAAATGTAGAATCTGGAAGCCACAGACTAATTCTTCGGAACTCAAGTAAGATGAAACATAAAATGTGAACACAGCATTACAAGCTCTAATATTGAAACTGTTATAAAAAATTTTCCAGTTAACAAACTCAAGGTCCAGATGGTGTCACAGATAAATTTTATGAACCATTAAGAGAAATGTTAACACATACACTTCTAAAACTCTTCCAAAATACTACAGTGGTAGGAAAATGCACAAACTCATCCTACGAGTACAGCATCACCCTGATAGAAGCCCAGAGGTAACACAGAAAAGGAAAATTATAGGCCACTATCACACAGTTGAACATAGATGCAAACATCCTCAACAAAATACTCCCAAGAAGAATCCAACAGCACATTAAAAGTATCCAACAGCTTATTTAAGTGAGGTTTTCCCCAATATGCAAACATCCTCCAGGATCTGCGTATCAGTCCATCAGATACACCATAACAAATTGAAGGATTAAAACCATATGATCACCTCAATAGATGCTGAAAAATCTTGGATGAAATTCAAAAATCATGTGTGATAAAAAACTCTCCCGAAACTGAGCATAGCAAAAATTACCTCAACATAATAAAGGCACACAGATCAAAACTACAATGAAGTATCATATCACACCATCGAGCATGGTGATCATTATAAAATCGACAACAGGGTACTTGGCTAGTGGTCCAGAAGCTAAGACAGCATGATCCTAAACCAAGGGTTCCATGTTTGATCCCTGGTCAGGAAATTAGATTCCACATGCAGCAATTAAACCCTGATGTAAACAAATGAAGAAGTAAATGTGTGTGTGTGTGTGTATGCATTCATATTCATAAATTAACAAATATGTGTTTACACTATACTATACATTCATAATATAGATGTTACATAAAAATAATTATATTATAAATTAACAAGTATATACACAAACACACACACACACAAATATAAATCTTAAAACAATAAATGAAGGATATGATGTGGAAGAAAGGGAACCCTTCACAGCGTTGTTAGGAATGTAAATAAATGCTGACATGATACCGCAGAGTATGAAAGTTCTTTAGAAAACTAGCAATAAAACTACCATATGACCCCCAAATCACATTATTAGACATATACCCAAATGAAACCACCTTTGAAGAAAAAAGGTGTATCCCAGCATCCATTTCAATACCATTTACAGTAGACAAGTTATGTAAGCAATCTGGGTGTCCATTTACTGAAGAATGGATAAAGAAGTTATGGCACATGCTCAGGATGGAAACTTTCTCGTGCACAAAAAGGAAAAAAAACCAATGGATTATTTCTAGAGATATGGATGGATCTAGAGCCTATTATACAGAGTGAAGTAATTCAGAAAGAAGAAGTCCAATATTGTAGATTAATGCATATATGTGGAATCTAGAAAACTGGTTCTGAAGAATCTATTTGAAGGGTGGGAAAAGAAATGCAGAGGTAAAGAACAGACTTGGACACAGAAGTGGAAGGAGATAGTGGAATGGATCGAGCAAGATGCCCAGGCATATGTATAATACCAAGTATGAAGTAGTTAGCCAGTGAGAGGCTCCTCCTCAGGACTCTGGGGTGCCATAGGGAAGTGGATTGTGGAGTAGAAGAGGAGGCTTAAGAGCAGGTGGGAGGGCTTCTCAAAAGGGAGGCTCATGCATATATACTGATAGATGATTTACATTGTTGTACAGCAGAAAGTACCAGACATTGTAAAGCAATCACATTCCAATTTCAACTTGTTTCTTAAATTGGAAAATGGATGTCAGTCCTTGGCCAACTTGGGCAAGTAGCAAGAAATGCATCACAGTGCATAAGTCAAGTATAATGTGTACCAGTGCATATGTCAAGTAAAATCTGCACCAAAGACTGCTTTCATATGTATAGACAAAACATAAAGCAAAAACTTAACAATTCAGAGCTAACCTAGCCAGAATAAACTCAGACTCTAGACATAAGTGTTCCTCACTTCATTTGATTGGCAATGTTTCTCAAAGGAAAGAGCAGTTACCAAATGATGTCAACAATTTATAGAAACACAAATTCCTTCATGTTTTAGTACACAATAGTAAACCTTTGACATTCAGAACTATCCTAAGTAGGAAATTATAAATGTAGTTTGAAAGTTTGAAATGCTGTACAAGGATCACTTCTTTTTTAAATCCTGGAATCTGTGTGACTGACTGGGAAAAATGCACAGCCTAAAATTTGAGAATTTTGTTTTATTCATCTAGACTTTAGTCCTGAGGAGGATTTACTCCTGAGGAGCAACTTCTCAAGTATTTCTGAAAGACCATTCTGAAGAGGGAATGGAAGTGCCAGGGTGTATAAAAGTTTCACAATGATCACGGAGGCAGCATGTTCATATATTGTGGTTAATTAAAGAAAACTGGACATCTCAAGTTAATGGGTTTAGCATGATTCTACCTATGGCAAGATGCAGGAATCTGGGCTTCTTGAGATAATTTCTTCAATAGGCACTATAACTAGGGCCAGTGTCCTGTTCTTTTCTGTGTCAGAGTCACTTCTGGCAGCACAATTGGTGGCAGCTGTGGTAATTGAAGGCTTGATGATGGGCGGCCTGACTTCATCCAGAGTCCTCTCAGGGCTCACATTCAGGGATGGCTGCAATGGCTTATGACTTGATGACTGCAACATCCTTTGGTTACTGATAAGGCTGACAGCATACTTAGTTCACAGTGTGCTCTACTCTCTACACCCTCAGAAAATGTTACTGTTTGTAGTAGAGTCATATACCCCAAGACAAGCTGACTGTGGGCTTTTACCTCAACAGGACCTAAAGTGGCCTTAATATAATGAGAAAAGAGTTAATACAGGTTAATGCAAGTCCCAACGAGATAGGAAAGAGAAAGGGACATCAAATTTTCAAGAACATGGCTAGAAACTCTTCCCGATCAAGGAAGAGTAAACAGGGGAGGTTTGTGGTGCTTTCCAAACACATATGTTTATATATATAAAGATATGTATATATATATATATCTTCACTGATGTATACGCATAGACATGTTTATGTATACTATGCATATATGCATCTCTACTCATATGTGTGTGTATATATCTATATCTATATATAGATAAATATATATGTATGTATACACGTAGTTATATATCTATGTATATCTGAATATTCTCTAGAATATTCTCAAGCATAGCTTTAATATTAAGGCATAAAACAATTAAATTTTAAATTGTACCACCTATATTCTCTGACTACCAAGACATGGAGCTAAAGCTCAAAAATGGCATACATTTTTGCAAATGTGTCATTTGTGGAATATTTTAGAAGGCATTTCTAAGGAATGGTTGAGTCAATGCCTGAGTCACAAGGGAAATTAGAAAAATAATCTGAGACAAATGAAAGAGAAACCACAACATACCAGATCATTGGATACAGCAAAAGTTCATACCTGTAGTAAATACTTACAGTGAAATATACATTGATACCTATAACAGCAAAAGTATATACCTATACCTTAAGAATACATATATATATGTATATAGATATATACGCATATGAATATAGATATATGTATATATATATGTGTGTGTGTGTTTGTATTTATATATGTGTATATACATAAGTATGTATGTGTATGTATGTATATATATATATATATATATAAAATATATTTATCACTAATTATTTTCCAGTTGTCACTAGTGATAAACAACCTAGCTTCTAATGCAGAAGTCATAAGAGGCACAGCTTCAATCCCTGGCTTGGGAAGATGTTCTGGAGGAAGGCATGGAAACCCACTCTTGTGTACGCACCATGAGAATCTGATGGATTGAGGGATACCCATGTGCGATAGGCTGTGTGCCGAAGAGAGTCAGACAGGAGCGTAGGAACTTAGTGCATGAATATCACTGTCACTGATTGCTAATATATATAGGACACTTCTGCCTTTCATACATTGTTATTGACATGCTCAGAAAATTAATCAGTATAAGACATCAAAATTTATCTGATTCTAAATGTTTATTTATGGTTAATGATTTCGAATTCAACCTCCATTTAATGAATCTATTCAGAATTTTCAGTTTTTAAAAATTGTTTTAATCACTCTGTTCTTTTAGCCATTCGACTGTTTCACATAACTTAAGTCTTCTCCTGGCATAAATATGTGTCCATATTACCTAACAAGTGTCTTTATTTAGTATGATTACATTGCAATGGGATCTTTTTCATTCTCATTTCAATAACTGGATCTTCTCTCATTTTGTTTGCTCAGTTTACCTAATATCTTCCAATTTTATTTATTTTGTTTTTGTTGATTTTTCTCTATTTTTGAAATATGTACATAATTTTATTCCCATACTAGGCTTCATTGTTTTCCTCTTTCTCCTTGCTGTGAGTTTTGATTTGTCCCCCCCCCAGTTTCTGTAGGAGGCAGATATTAGCTTCTTCTCAGGTTTGCAGAGCTTCCATTTTAATGTGTATATATATCTGATGTGTCTGATGATGTGGGTAAGTTGCGTTTTCATTTTCATTCACCACAGTGTATTTTCTAATTTGCCCTGTGACTTATTCTTTCAAACTTTGGTCCCTTAGGGATATGTGGTTTAATTTTCCACACAATACAATTTCCAACTTTTTTCCCATACTGATTTATACTGATTTCAACTTACATTTATTGGATGTCAGAAAACATATTTTGTATGATTTAAATTATTAAGGACTATTTTAAGGCTTAAGGTAAAACCTATTCTCGAAAATATTCTGGAGAATATTCTAATTGAACATGGGAGGGTTGTGTATTCTTCTGTTCTTGTTAGAAGGAATGATCTGCTCAGTGTGTTAAGTCCTCTTGGTTTATATGGTCATTTAGATTCTCTCTTCCCTCAGTGGTCTTATGTTCTTCTACTGTTATTTAGATGTTTATTTTTGGACTAATCTAAATGCTCAGTTCAGTTCAGTTCAGCCACTCAGTCGTATCCAACTCTTTGCGACCCCGTGAATCACAACACGCCCGGCTTCCCTGTCTATCACCAACTCCCGGAGTTTACCCAACTCATGACCATCGAGTCAGTGATGCCATGCAGCCATCTCATCCTCTGTCATCCCCTTCTCCTCCTGCCCCCAATCCTTCCCAGCGTCAGGGACTTTTCCAATGAATCAACTCTTTGCATGAGGTGGTCAAATCATTGGAGTTTCAGCTTCAACATCTGTCCTTCTAATGAACACCTAGGATTGATCTCCTTCAGGATGAACTGATTGGATCTCCTTGTAGTCCAAGTGACTCTCAAGAGTCTTCTTCAACACCACAGTTCAAAAATATTTCAAAAAAATACTTATGGCTAGAGATCTGCAATTTTTACACTTCATGATAGCCAAAAGGCTGAGACAATATTCAAACATTTTTAATGTTTGATTCGGGTACCTGGAACTCTTTGATGAGGTGAGCATATGCTGTATTGGATCATTAATATGAAAGGTAATATGACAAAATATATAATTAATATTGTATAATCATGTTTAATATCATTTGTCTCAAAACATTTTTAATTAAAAGACCTATGTGTCTACAATTAGTATTGCCACTAGGGCCCTTTATTGTTTATTGCTTGGATAAAATTTTCCTTGCAAACTCATTCTTAAAATGTATTCAATTCTAAGATTTGTCTCTTCCAGAGCCTATAGTTGTCATATTAAAAAAAAATTACACCATCTTCTATTATACCACATTAATGGTTATTTGTTACTACTTTAATTAAATATATTTTAGAGTGATTTTAAGAAGTAATTCTAGAGACTTTGATTGTCATTATTCAGTCACTATGTTGTCTCCAACTCTTTTGTGACTCCATGGACTGTAGCACAAAAGGCCTCCCTGTCTTTCACTCTCTCCCAGAGTTTGTTCAAACACATGTGGCCATTGCATTGCTGATACCGTCCAACCATCTCATCTTCTATTCCTCCCTTCTGCTCCTGTCATCAGTCTTTCCAAGCATCATGGTCTTTTCCAGTGAGTTTGCTCTTTGCATCAGTTGGCCACAATGGTGATGTTTCAGCTTCATCATTAGTCCTTCAAGTGAATACTCAGGGGTAATCTCCCTTAACATTGATTGGCTTCATCTGCTTGCAGTTCAAGGGACCCCTAAGGGTCTTCTACAGCAGTACAGTTGGGAGGCATCAATTCTTCATCTCTCAGGCTTCTTTACACTCCAGCGCTCACATCAGCACATGACTACTGGATAAACAATAGGGGTTTATGAAGTGGGGAACTTTGTTAGTTACGTGAATGTCTCTTCTTTTTAATGCAATATCTAGGTTTACATAGCTTTTCTTCCAAGAAGGAAGTGTCTTTTAATTTGATGACTGCAGTCACCATTCACAGTGATTTTAGAGCCCAGGAAAATTAAGTCTGTCACTGATTCCAGGTTTCACCCTTCTCTTTGCCAAGTAGTAATGGGACAATATGCGGTGATCTTAGTTTTTTGAATGTCGAAGTTTCAGCAAGGTATTTCACCCTCCTCATTCAAACTCAAGAGGCTGTTTACTCCCTCTTCAATTTTCTTTTTAGAGTGGTACTGTCTGTTTATCTGAGATTGGTGAGGTTTCTGCCAGCTACCTTGATTCCAGTTTGTGATCCATCCAGCCTGATATTTTGTATAGTATTCTCTGCATATATATTTCATATAAACAGAATCTAAAGCTTAAGCACACTCCTTTCTCAGTTTTGAACTAGCCAATTGTTCCATGTCTGTTCAAGCTCTTGTGTCTTGACCCAAGTACACATTTCTCATGTTAAGAAGGTCTGATAATAATCACAGTCCATTGTGATCCACAGTCAATGGCGTTAGTGCAGTCAATGAGGCAGATGCAATTTTTTTCCTGAAATTTCCTTGCCTTCTCTAGGATCCAGTGAATGTTGGAATTTTTTTTGCCTGGTTCATCTAGCTTTTCCAAATCTAGGTTGCACATCTGCAAATTATTGGTTCATGTACTGCTGGAGGATGTTGAGTATTATGTTACTAATACATGAAACAAGCACAATTGTATGGTAGTTTGAGCATACTTTGGCATTGTCCTTTGTTATTGGAATTAAAACTGACCTATTCCACACTCGTTGCCAATGATGAATTTTCCAAACCTGATGACATATGAAGTAAGTGGCCGATTTAACAGTTTTGTGGTAATGAATTCTCACAGCTTTTGGTTCAAATGTTGATTTATCCTTCATATCTGAATGTCATCCTTATTAGATTTAGGTTTGACTCTTTCATCACTTTAAGTATGTGAAACTATTTTGTCCTGGTGTGAAGAGGAAAGAGCAGCTGGTATCCTTATGTGAATCTACCTGTATGTTATTTATTTATTTTCCCTTGTGGCCTTGATGTTTACTTCTTGTGTTTCTTTTTCTTAGTTTAATAAATATGCCTTGTGGATTGTTTCACGATGAGTATATCATCTTTTAGATATTCTGGGATATTGGGACATAGAGAAATATCTTTCCCCCATCTAAGGGAGGTTTTCAAATTTTATCTCAAAAATTTCCTCAAAGCAGTTATTTTTCTTTCTTGCTTATTTGTTTTGATGTTCTCCATCCAGACAGCTCTGAATCTAATGGTGGGACATTTAACATTGTTCCAGAAGTCTCAGAGATTTCCCTCACTGCTTTCATTTTCCCCACTCTATTTCATTGATTTCTACCATTCTACCTTCCATCCAGCTAGTCCTTTCTGCTCTCTGTTCTTCTACTGTCATTCCCTGCAGAGTATTTGTTTTAATCTCTGTTTCCTTCGATTATTACTGACTGATACTTTATTTCTTCTGTATCGTTGTTAAATATTCTTAGATCTTCTCAATCCATGTGTTCAGTGTATTTACAGGCAACTCCACTTGTTTTTCTAGATTTTAGGTCATCCTTACAATTATTATTCTGATTTTTTTTTCAGGAAGAATTCCTTCTCTTTTATTTATTTATGTATTTATTTTATTTGTTTATTTTGGTTTGGTGGTGCTTTATCATGGACCTTCACCTTCTGCATATTTTTCATTCTTTCATTCTGCTTAGATTGCTGTGGTCAGGGTCCCTTTTCTGCAGGCTGGAGGGTTTTGGCTACTCGTTGTTGTGCAGTCTGCTGCTGTGTTTGGGGTTCGCCCCAGTGACTTGTCAATATTTAATGAATTGGGAAATGCGTGTCTGTGCTCTGGTGAGTGGAGCTGTATCTCCTCTCTCTGGACTGCAATGAGACGTTCAATAATGTGCTTTGGTTCTCTTTGTGTTTGGTATGGCTTTGGACAGCCCAGTTTTTTAGAGTACTGGAATGGGTTGCCATTTCCTTCTCCAGGGGATCTTCCCCACTTGGGGATCAAACCCAGGTCTCCTGCATTGCAGGCAGATGCTTTATTCTCTGAGCCACCAGGGAAGCCCCCAGTTTTTAATATTCATTGTTCTGTTCCTGCTTTCCTGGAGATTAGGTGTGGGATCTCTTGCATTGAACTTGCTGGCTTGTGTATTTATTTTGGTTTCCATGTAGGCATGGATACTTTTGGGTGTGTGATTGTCTCTTAATGTTCCTTGGTAACAGGCATCTGACGATGAACACAGTTCTGGAATTGATATCTTCATCTTAGCTTTCAGTTCCCTGTTACACTAACATCAAGAATTCTACATCCACACAGCACAAAAGATCAAACCCCAAGCTTAATTGTTAAACAGCTCTCCACACCCAGAAAGAGCCAAAGGCATTCAGAGTCATGAAGAGAAGAAAAAATAGACGTGGGAGATGTAGGTGCCTAGGAGGAGAAAAGGAAAAGTCAAAATAGGAGAGACAGACGACTCAGGAGTTAAATCCCTAAGTGAAAATAGATTCCAAATATTAGATTCCTAACACATTTCAACAAGCAAAATTAAAAACCTATAATAGAGATTAGACTCCTCTAAATATTGTAAAACTTATGGATCCAAAATCATTTTCAAAGATAGTATATATATATAAATTTGAAAAGATACATTTTCATTCTTTAGAAAGGAGATAGTAGTTCATAGAAATGAAATAAAGTAATTCCAAAGAATAGCAAGGAGAGATAAGAAAGCCGTCCTCCGTGATCAATGCAAAGAAATAGAGGAAAACAACATATTGGGAAAAACTAGAGATGGCATCAAGAAAATTAGAGATACCAAGGGAACATTTCATGCAAAGATGGGCTCAATAAAGGACAGAAATTGTATGGACCTAACAGAAACAGAAGATATTAAGAAGAGGTGGCAAGAATACACAGAAGAACTGTACAAAAAAGATCTTCACGACCCAGATAACCACGATGATGTGATCACTCACCTAGAGCCAGGCATCCTGGAATGTGAAGTCAAGTGGGCCTTAGAAAACATCACTATGAACAAAGCTAGTGGAGGTGATGGAATTCCAGTTGAGCTATTTCAAATCCTGAAAGATGATGCTGTGAAAGTGCTACACTCAATATGCCAGCAAACTTGGAAAACACAGCAGTGGCCACAGGACTGGAAAAGTTCAGTTTTCATTCCAATCCCAAAGAAAGGCAATGCCAAAGATTGCTCACACTACTGTACAATTGCACTCATCTCACATGCTAGTAAAGTAGTGCTCAAATTCTCCAAGCCAGGCTTCAGCAATATGTGAACAGTGAACTTCCAGGTGTTCAGGCTGGTTTTAGAAAAGGCAGAGGAACCAGAGATCAAATTGCCAACATGCACTGGATCGTCAAAAAAGCAACAGAGTTCCAGACAAACATCTATTTCTGCTTTATTGTCAATGCCAAAGCCTTTGACTGCGTGGAACACAATAAACTGTGGACAATTCTGAAAGAGATGGGCATACCAGACCATCTGACCTGTTTCTTGAGAAACCTGTATGCAGGTCAGGAAGCAACAGTTAGAACTGGACATGGAACAACAGACTGGTTCCAAATAGGAAAAGGAGTACGTCAAGGCTGTATATTGTCTTCCTGCTTATTTAACTTCTCTGCAGAGTACATCATGAGAAACGCTGGGCTGGAAGAAACACAAGCTGGAATCAAGATTACTGGGAAAAATATCAATAACCTCAGATATGCAGATGACACCACCCTTATAGCAGAAAGTGAAGAAGAACTAAAAAGCCTCTTCGTGACAGTGAAAGAGGAGAGAGAAAAAGGTGGCTTAAAGCTAAACGTTCAGAAAACGAAGATCATGGCATCTGGTCCAATCATTTCATGGGAAATAGATGGGGAAACAGTGAAAACAGTGTCAGACTTTATTTTTGGGGGTTTCAAAAACACTGCTGATGGTGATTGCAGCCATGAAATTAAAAAAAGCTTACTCCTTGGAAGGAAGGTTATGACCAACATGTATAGCATATTTAAAAAGGAGAGACATTACTTTGACAACAAAGGTTCATTTAGTCAAGGCTATGGTTTTTCCAGTGGTCATGTAGGGATGTGAAAGTTGGACGGTGAAGAAAGCTGAGCACCGCAGAATTGATGCTTTTGAACTGTGGTGTTGGAGAAGACTCTTGAGAGTCCCTTGGACTACAAGGAGACCCAATCAATCCATCCTAAAGGAGATCAGTCCTGGGTGTTCATTGGAAGGACAGATGTTGAAGGTGAAACTCCAATACTTTGGCCACCTCATGTGAAGATTTGACTCATTGGACAAGACCCTAATGCTGGGTAGGAGGAGAAGGGGACGACAGAGGATGAGATGGTTGGATGGCATCACTGACTCGATGGACAAGGGTTTGGGTAGAATTCGGGATTTGGAGAAGGACAGAGAGGCCTGGCCTGCTGCAATTCACGGGGTTGTAAAGAGTCGGACACGACTAGGGACTGAACTGAACTGAACTGAACTGAAATGATTGAGGTGATCATATGGTTTTAATCCTTCAATTTGTTATGGTGTATCTGATGGACTGATACGCAGATCCTGGAGGATGTTTGCATATTGGGGAAAACCTCACTTAATTAAGCTATTGGATACTTTTAATGTGCTGTTGGATTCTTCTTGGGAGTATTTTGTTGAGGATGTTTGCATCTATGTTCAACTGTGTGATAGTGGCCTATAATTTTCCTTTTCTGTGTTACCTCTGGGTCTTCTATCAGGGTGATGCTATACTCGTAGGATGAGTTTGTGCATTTTCCTACCACTGTAGTATTTTGGAAGAGTTTTAGAAGTGTATGTGTTAACATTTCTCTTAATGGTTCATAAAATTTATCTGTGACACCATCTGGACCTTGAGTTTGTTAACTCGAAAATTTTTTATAACAGTTTCAATATTAGAGCTTGTAATGCTGTGTTCATATTTTATGTTTCATCTTACTTGAGTTCTGAAGAATTAGTCTGTGGCTTCCAGATTCTACATTTTATTGGCTTAAACTTGTTTGTTGTAGTCTCTTATGATCCTTTGATGTTTTTGTGGTATCGGTTATAATGTCTCCTTTCTCATGTCTAACTTTATTGATTAGAGTGTTCTCCCTTTTTTTGTTGATGAGTCTGGCTCATGATTTATGTATTTTCTTTATGCTCTCCAAGAGCTCCCTTTTAGCATTATTGATCTTTGCTATTGTTTACATTTTTTCTCTTGTTTTCCTGTTCTAGTCTCAGTGACTTTTTTTTTTTCCCAAAACTAATTTGGGTTTTCTGTTTCTTCTTCTTTCTCTAATTGTCTCAGTTGTACTGTTAGGTTGATTACTTGAGACATTCCTTTCTTATAATATTTACTCTTTTAGTGTTTTATCCTGTTTCATAGGTTTTATGCAATCGCATTTTTATTGTCATTTGTTTCTATGAATATATATATATATATATATTTTTTTTTCTGTCTGATTTTTCGTGTATTTCTTGGCCATGAAGAGGTATATGCATGAGACTGAATGTATTCAGGTGTTTGTGTGTTTGTTTGTTTTGTCTTTGTTATTTATATTTTTGTTTGTTTCTTTTTGTTTTGTCCCCACCACACACCATGACTGACATTCAAATTGTAACATATATTGCAGTAAAAAAAAAAAAAAAAAAGCTTGATAAAATTTTGATTAACTTAAATTTGCCAAGGCCTGATTTGTGATCCGGTTTCTGATTTATCCGGACATATTTCATTTGCCCTTGAAAAGGAACTGCCTTCTGCTGGTTTTTTGAAGAAATCTACTTAAGTTTCAGTTGAATTGCCAGGTCTGTTGTGTTATTTAAAGTCTGTTTTTCTTTTAATACTTCGTTTTTAATTTGGAAGATAATTATTTTCCAATGTTGTTCTGGCTTCTGCTGTACAAAGGCATGGATGAGCCTACAGCACACATACGGCAGTTATTGTGCTATCATTCACACACCCTTCTTAAATGTTTCTTGCATGATTTACATTTATTTTCTGAGATGTTTGATCATCTTTACTATCAAGTACAAGTACTATACAAGTACTATCAAGTACAAGTACAAGTACAAGTACAAGTACTATACAAGTACTATCAAGTACTATACAAGTACTATTTTAAGTACTTCCTGAATTAGCAATAGAGAAATGTAATAACCAATCAAAAGCTATATTCATTACTCAACAATATCCCATATCCTCCAGTATTGCTATAATTGACCCTTATAATTGACTGAGAATGTTTATTTATGTGAAAGACAAATGAGGTAATTCAAATTATAAAATGATTGTATGCTCTCATCAAATTTGCAGTCTATTAGAACCCATTCTAAGCGTGTTGTTTCAGCCTGTTCTTCCCTAAAATTCAATCGTAATTATACATAAATATTAAAAAAATAAACATTCAGTTTAATATCTATCAAAGTCATGGAGAAAGCATGGCCCAAAATCAACAGCTGCTCCTTAATATATTGTGCGATGAAATATTCTGAGCAGAGTATCTGCTTGCTGGCCTGTGCTATACAGACTCTTATGAACTCTATTTAGAACTGTGGGCAATCTCAACTTGTAGCCATTCCTTTAGACAGTGGTGGAAACATGGAGTCATGTCCGTGTGTTTGTGTGCTACTCCACATAGGGCAACACCAAGTTAAGGTCCTCATTCTCATTCTTGCATCTAATTGACAGTGAGGTCTGGGGAATCTTTGTGTAGATAAGGGCACATTCACAGCAGCACATTTTTTTTTTCTTGAACTGAAAATTGTCTTTAAAATGCAGGTCAGAATACTATGCATTAGAGAATTAAGCATTTTGCAGCACATCTGAGTCACTGAAATTGGTGTCTTTAATTATCATTTCAAGCACTAAGTTAAAAGGCCTCAGTTTAGATTTCAGGCATCTTGATATGTAGGCAAATGTGCCTGCTTTGAGCACAATCAACATAAACGTGATTGCACCTTCTATTTCTTGCCTTGTGCAGACTATTCCTTCTGACTCCCTTTCAGCTTCTTTTCATAGTCTACCTTGAGTGAAAGATCCTTCCCAAAGATAACAGGATTAATCTCCATAGACCTTTGGGATAGCCAATAAAAGCCATGGCTATGGGCATCAAGACATCTCAAGTTGACAAACCTCTGTTTCTATCCACTCCTGAATATTATCAAATTGTGGCACATATTATCAAATTGTGCCTCAATCATCCCACCTAGGGAAACCTGGTTACATCCTCACATTTCATGACACATTAAAACTTTGATCTATTCTTATATGTCTTTATTGTGTCAGTGTTTACAATCCTGAAAAAGTTAAGAAAATATAGCTCAGTATATTAGTTAAACATTCTGCATCATCTTCATTTTTTTTAAGTCTGGTGCATAAGATAATAAAAGTGAAAAAAAGAGAATTTCTGGGATGAAATTGCAGAAATTTTGAGAAAAAGACAGATAACATGACGGGTAAGATCAGAGGATGGAATTGGATGCTTAAAGTATAACAAGCAAATGGGCAAATGCACGACACAAAAGTCAGTGTGACTTCAATATTGTTTCCCAACAATACCATTTCATGTAACCAATCACAGAATAATCTCATATACAAGATATTCTAAGATACCCTGAGATGTAGAACAAAGATGCATCTTTTAAAGTGTTCTTGTTTAGGATGTCACTAGAGTGAAATCATTTAACTACAAAAATAGTTTCCAACATTTGGTCAATAAAAATGAGAGAGAGAGAGAGAGAAATTGGAATTATTAAGGGTCCCTGAGTAAGAATTCTCAATTTCCTTTCTTTCTTTTTTTTCTGTTATTTGTGATTTGGGCACATAAGAGTGTTGCAGGGCTTGTGAGTGTGTGTGTGCATAGGAATAAAATGTGTTTGTGTATGTCTGGGTGTTCTTTTTGACTTCCACTTTACAGATTTTTCCCTGAAAAAAATGATTAACCCAGAAATACAAATAGGGAAATGGAACACAAATGAAAATGACCTTAGAAAAGACTACTTTCTCTATTCACAGGGGTGAATAAAAAGATTGAGAACAATTAGTTAATGATCAAGCTACTTCAGTAAAATGCAACTAAAAACTCTGGAACTCTCATAGTTAGCCAAGCACAAGTTGAGTGGGACGTTAGATGTCTACTATCTGGCAATAACAAAACAGCCTCCCTCCATTATGGCAGTAACAGAGAAGGCTAATTAGATATGTGGATTTTCAATCAGATTGCCATGTAATGGGATATTCCCTCCCTTCCTAGCCAGGAAGTTACTCTTAAAAATTATGGAGAGCAGGTAAGCTGCACACTCATTAATAATGAAAAATACTCTTGGGAATCAAATGAAACAAAGAATGACATTTGGAATTCTGTCCCTACAAGGTGGAACATACCTTCCCCGTGCCCAAGAGTATCAGAAAGAGAGTTAAAATAGACAAAAGGTATAACATCCGTATTCTTCTCACCTAATACCTTCAAACTCCAATCCGCACCCCACGACTACGCTGCTGACTATACAGGACTTCTGGCTTCAACTGTCTGTGGCAACCAGCCAATAAGAATTTTAGGAATATAATTTATTTTGATATGCATTGATAGTGCATGTCTTTAAAAGGCCACAAGACTTCAGAGCTGACTCGAAGAGGAAAACTTTGTACTCTTTGTCTTCAATTTCATGGGGCTTCCATATACATTTCCTTACTTTCACAATCCTCACCCTTCATGTGTAGACAAAAACTGCAACATTAAGAGGAGAGGAATGGCTTCTTCACAGAGAAGGCAATAGGGAAAGTAAAAATGAAGCAGGTGGCCTACCTCCCTATATGCTCAGCAAAGTCAACCCATATTAGTATTTCAAAGGGCTACTAGCATGCACAAGTGAAAGATGCTGCACCCAGAATTGCAAGGCTTGATTGAGTTAGTTTAATTGTGTTTTACCGCTCATCTTCTTCCTCAGTTTACATACCAGGCATGCTAACACCTCCAAAAATGGGGAGGTCTAGGAAGTACTTAGAGACAATGTCTGCTGCTGCAGAAGACCAAGGTTGTACATTCAAGTGGTATGTGGGGTAAGGGTTCCATCTCAGCATTCGACATGACTTTGCAGAAGTTTTCCACCCCAGGAAAGCTGTCCAAAGTCTTTGTAAAAAGTACATTTTGAGGGAGGATAGGAAGGAAACTGACAAGAACTGTGTGCTTTCTCATTGTCCTCAATCTCACTCATCACCCTATATACTATGAGAGATTAATATGCTTTATGAACCATCCCATAAGCCGTGCCTACACTTAATTTTTGATGTTCTGTTGTGTCTGACACTCTAGGATCATTCACTGCCTTATACTGGGCTCTCTTTTATTTAGATAATGCAAAGTTTGCTCAAATTCATGTCGATTGATTCAGTGATGCCTTGCAACCATCCCATCTTCTGTGTTTCCCTTCTCCTCCAGCCCTCAGTCTTTCCCAGTGTCATGTTCTTTCCAGTGATATGGCTCTTGGCCTCAGGTGACCAAGTATTGACCCTTCAGATTCAGCATCGGTCTTTCTGTGAATACTCAGGGTTAATTCCCTTCATGGTTGATTTCTTTGATCTCTCTGCTCTTCACAAGACTCTGAAGATTCTTCTCCAGCCCCACAGTTGCAAAGCACTGATGTTTTGAAGCTCAATTCTTGTGGTCCCTCTCTCAGCTCCATACATGACTACTGGTAAACAAGAGTTTGTATATTCAGATCTTTGACAGGAATTTCTTCATATTTTAATATGTTAAATAGATTAGTCAAACCTTTTCATCCAAGGGACAGGGTCTTTTAGTTTCATGGCTGCAGTCCATGCCCACAGTGGTGTTGTAGGTCAAGAAAACAAAATATTTCACTGATTTCATTTTCTCTTCATTGATGCACCTGGAAACGATGGGACCAAATGCCACTTTATTAGTTTTTTGAATATTGAGTATCAATCCAGGTCTTCCACACTCCTCTTTCACCTTCATCGAGAGGTTTCTTGTTCGTATTCTTCTTCTGTCATTTGGGTGATGTCATTATGTTAATTAAGGTTATTCCTAACTCCCACATAAATTTTAGTTCAAGCTTGACATCCATCTAGGATTTTATTTTTCATGATGTTTTCGGCACAGAAGTTAAATAAGCAGAGTAACAATATATAGTTTTGACATATTCCTTTCCCGATTTTGAACCAGTTAATTGTCCCATATCCAATTCTAACTGTTGTGCCTTGATTAGCATACACATTTCCCAGGAGGTAGTCTGGTATTCTTACCTCTTTAATAATTTTTCACAATTTGTTGTTGTGGTTGTGTATGTATGCTTCACTGTGTACACGTCATTAACAAGGACAATTAAGCAGATAACAATGATATTATGATATTCGCATGTTTTTTCTGCGATCCAAAAATCAAGTGATAATTATGATCTAATCACTAAGTACACATGCCCGTTTTTTGGGGGTTTTTTTTTTGGTCTTTGTTGTTGCTGTTGTTGTTTTCTGTCTTTATCAAGTAGTCAAACAACAACTGATAGTTTCCTGTGAACTTCACATATTACTTCTACAAGAATTAAAATATGCCCATGGCAGTATCAGACCTTCAACATCCACTGAATTGAGTTAAACTTTGAGATATGAAATCTGGCATGTGTACTTCGGGAAAATGTCAGGAACATTAAAAATATAGCTAGATATATTCAAGTGCTGGCTTTTTGAGCCAAATTATGCTATTATATTTTATGTGGAAAAGTTCTTCATTCCCTCACGCTGATAACGATTCCTCATTAACAGAAATTTCAGGGAGAGGATGGTAGAAAAACAACAACAACAAAATGTGCTTGATTGCATGTCAGAAGTCAAAGTAGTATCAATTACATGTGTATGAATGGGACTTACCATCACATAGATTAATTCATGTCAACTAATATTTCATGTTTTGTTATCAAGAAAAAAAAAAAAAAAGAATAACAGAGCTTGCCAGGAAAAACTGAGAAAATCCAAAAAGGCAGAAATGTAGGAGAACGAGAAATGCATCTCTCTCAATGAATGGATCACAAAATATACTTTTATACTGACTGACAATAGTTCTCCCAGAGCATCAGATCAATGCTAACAGAAGACCCTGGTCACCAGAGTGGCTCATGTGGGTATCAGACATACCTGGGTGGAAGGGAATTAAGATGGAAGAAGGAGGATGAAATGAAGCAAGACAAAACCTGTGTCTTGTGGTGGGAGATGGAGAAGCAGGGAAGCGATTTCCAAAGAAGGCAAGCCCCTTCAGTAAAGGGTAAATTACTTTGGACTGAAAGGAAGCAAGGTAAAACAGCTGATGAAATATAAATGGTGTAGAGCGAGAGTCACACAGACAATATGTGATGTGACCCTACATGCCCCAAATTGCAATCTAAAATGCACTCCACCCCACTGCCTGCACAACTCAGAGCTGACGCCTCATGCCTCACAACAAGCATGACAGAATCACAAACCAAATCATCGGCAGATAGACTGCCTAATGTGAGACTAACCCAATAGACACCTGCGTATGACAAAAACAGACATGGCCCCACCATTAGAAAGGGAAGACTCAGCTGTAGACTCAAGAACATAATTGCCATCTCTCCCACTCCAAAGCCCACACTAGCCACTTGACTAACCTTATCAACTTGGACAGGAGACTAGGACCAATAAGTATAACCCAGAAGTCTGGGAAGAAATGACTGTTAACACAGTGAGTAGGTAAATGGGAAGACAGAGAAATATGTTGTGGGCAAAGTGACATGGTAAAAACTCAAAACATAATTAAATAAGAAACGGGAAGACTCCCTGAAAAAGTCTTGGGAGTAATCATAATAAAGATGATCAAACATTCCAGAAATAGAAGAGAAAAGACAAGAAATATTTTTGAAGGGCCTGGCAAAATGAATAAGCAACAACAAGTAATTAACAACCAAAAAACTGACATTGGTATACTATAGGCTAATACACATTGTTGTAGTGCTGAAGCCAACACAACATTGGGAAGCAAACATCCTCCTATTTACACATTGAAGTTTAACAAGACATACAAGTGTTCAATGATACAACAGACCTGACAAACTTATTTGGTACTTATAGGACATTTCACACAAACACAGCAGAATATACATTTTTCAAAAGTGAAAATAAAATCTCTCCAGGATAAGTCACAAACTGGATCTCAAATCAAGCCTTGGTAAATTTAAGATAATGGAAATTGTATCAAGCATTTTTTTTTTAACCACAATACTATGATTTACACCAGACTTTGGCTGGGGGGTGTGAGGGGTGGTCACACTAAAACACACAAATACTTGTCCGCTAACAAATACACCTCTACACCTTTATGTGGCCAAGCGATCACTGATGAATTCAGAGAAAATAAAAGAATAAATTTAGAAGCAAATAATATTTAAAACATGATTATCTAAAATTTATGGTGCACACTAAAGCAGTAAAAGAGTGAAGTTGATAAATACTACACATCTCAAGTAATCAAGCTAAACTAGGTTTGTGGCAAAACCCCCAAACTCATCCTCAGTAAATCTAAATCATTGACAGAAAGAAGAAAAAAGAGACAAAGTTCCTAAAAGTGAATAGAAGGGAGAAAAGGATAAAAATCAGAGCAGAAATTAAAGAAAACATAATGATGAAAAAATAGCCAACGTCAATATCACTAAAAAAAAGGTCTCTTGGAGAGGGGGAAAAAAAAAAGATATATCATGAGCCAGACTTATCAAGAAAAAGAAAAAAAAAGAAAAACACTTAAATCAGTAGAATTTGTGATACAAAAGGAGACAATATATAACTGGTACTGCAAAAGCAACAAATGATCAGAAGAGACTACAACAATTACAAGTCAATAAAATTTAGAATCTGAAATCCATGGACAAACTTTCAGAATTTCAAATAAGAAGAAACAGAAAATATTAGCACAGCTATTAGAAACACTAATATTGAAACTGTGATGGAAAAATTTTCCAGTAAGCACAATTAAAGCCATATGGCTTTCCAGGGAAATTCTATGAACCATTGAGAGAACCGCTAACACTTAAGCTTCTGAAACTCTTCCACAATTCTAGAGTAGAAGGAAAACCCACAAACTCATCCTACAAGGTCACCATCACCCTGATACCGACAGCAAGATAACACAGAAAAGGAAACTTAGAGACCAATATCACATAGATGAACAGAGTCAAACTTAGTTAACAAAATGTGACCAAAAAAATTCATCAATCCCTTAAAAGGATCGAACACCATTATTAAGTGGGGTTTATCCATGATATGCAAACATTCTTCAGTAGCTGCATATCAATATATACTGAAGGATTAAAACTACATGATCATCTCAACAGATGTTGAAAAACTTTTGACATAATTTAACAAGTGTTTGTGATAGAAACTCCCGAAACTGACCATAGCAAAAACTACCCCAACTAAACAAAGGCACACAGATCAAAACTACAGTGAAGTATCACCTCATACCATTCTAAATGGCCATCGATAAAAACAAATCTACAATAGGGGGCTTCCCTGCTAGTCCAGTGGCTAAGACATCATAATCACAATGCAGGGGGGCCAGATTTGGTCCCTGGTCATGGAACTAGATTCCACATGCAGCAAATGATATTTGTCACAACCAAATAAAGAAGTAAATATATGTATATGTAAATATATATATATGTATATGTGTGTGTGTGTGTGTGTGTGTGTGTATAATTGTATAATAATATATGAAGGAGATGGTGTAGAGAATAGGGAATCCTCCTGCACTCCTGCACTATTGTTAGGAATGTAAATGAATACTGCCATGTTGCCTAACATTATGGGAGTTCTTTAGATAACCAAGAATAAAACTACCATATAACCCAACAATCCCACTATTTGGTATATACTCAAAAGAAACTATAATTGAAAAAGATATATGTACCCCAGTAACCATTGTAAAGCCATTTATAATAGCAAATAAAGGGAAGCAACCTTAGTGCCCATGGAACGAAAAATGGATAAAGAAGCTATGTTACATATATAGGATGAAAAATTACTCACCCATAAAAAGAAACAAAATTGGATTATCTGTATAGTTACAAATGAATCTAGAGCCTATGATGCAGTGAAATAATTCAGAAACAGATGGACCAATATTGAATATTAATGCATATAAATGAAATCTCTAAAACAAGTACTGAAGAATCCGTTTCGAGGGTAGAAAAAGATGCAGTCATACAAAACAGACTTGTGAACACAGAGTGGGATGGAGAGAATGGAATGAATTGAACAAATTGCACTGACAGATGTAAAATACCAAATATGTAGTAGACAGCTAATGAGGAGTTCCTGCTCAGTGCTGTGAAGTGCTTTAGTGAAGTGTGTTGTGGGCTAGGAGAGCAGATCCCTCAGGGATTTGGGAGGACTGTTCAAAAGGGAGACTCCGCTATATTCACTAATAACTGATTTATTTTGCTGTGCCGCAGAAACTAACACAACATTGTATATTTCTTATACTCCAAATTTTAATCATTTTGTTTCAAGTGAAGATAGAAAATCAGTCCTTGGCCAACTTGTGCAAGTGACAAGAACAGCATCACAGTGTGTGTCATGGAAAATGTGTAACCGGGACTGCTTTAGTATGTATAGACAAAGAAAAAAAAAACAAAACAGAAACTTAAAATACAGAGCTACATTACTCAGAATAATTCAGGCTCTACACTTAGGTGTACCTTCACTTCACACTTGTCATTGTTTCTAAAAGAAAATGTTTTTTAAAATAATGTAAACATGTATGGTTATATGTTTTCCTAAACTGATGTCACAAATTTATGAAAACATAAATTCCCTCAGGTTTTAATAAGTACTAACAAGCCTTTGAGTTCCAGAACATTGCTAGGTAGGAATTAGTAAGCATAGGCTAAACCTGAGATGCTGCACAAGAATTCCTTTTTTTTTTTGCAATTCTAGAATGTGTGCTAATGACTGAGAAAATTCATAGGCTAAAAGTGACTAATTATTTTTTCTTCCTCAGGACTTTCATCCTAAGAAGGTTTTAATCATGTGGAGCAACTTCTCAAGTAATGCGAAAAGACTGCTCTGAAGAAGGATGAGAGGAGCCAGGTTTTACAGAAGTTTTGGTACAATGATCAGGTATGGAGATTGTCCACATATTATGGGTAACAAAATAAAATCAGAACACATCAAGTGAATGGATTGAGATATATTCTACCTATGGGAAGATGCAAGAATCTGGGCCCCTTGAAATAATTCCTTTGTTAAGCACCTTAACTATGCTGGGAAAGATAGAGGGAAGGATGAGAAGGGAACAACAGAGCAAAGCATCACTGACTCAAAAGTCATGGGTTTGAGTAAACTGGTGATTTGAAAGGCAAGGGAACTCAGGGTTCTTGCTGTACATGGAGTCGCAAAGAGTCAGACAAGACTGAGTGGCTGAACAACATCAAAAAATTGGTATTGGCAGTGCTTGGGGGACTTTGTCATTATACATGGGATGATAAGTGAGACTGAGGATAATTAGAAAGAACACAACTCTTGTCGGTTTCCTTGTTTCCTTCCCTCAAAACATACTTCTCACAATGTCTTTTGAGAGCTTTCCAGAGAAGGAGAACTCGTGAGGTGTAACGTGATATTCTTAGATGGAAACCTTACCCTATATGCCACTTGGATCTACAATCTTGGTCTTAGGATAAGCAGGCATTGTCTCTAAATATGTGTTAGAGCTGCCCATCTTTTTTTTTTTTTTTGTACACTTATTTATTTTAGTTGGGGGCTAATTACTTTGCACTATTGTAGTAGTTTTTGCCATACATTGACATGAATCAGCCATGGGTTTACATGTGTTCCCCTTTATGGACCCCCCCTCCCACCTTCTTCCCTATCCCATCCCTCTGGGTCCATCCCATTGCCCCAGTCCTGAGCATTTGTCTCGTGCATCGAACATGGAATGGTGTTCTGTTTCACATATAATAATATACGTGTTTCAATGCTATTCTCTCAGAACGTCCCACCCTCACCTTCTCCCTCAGAGTCCATAAGACTGTTCAATGCGTCTGTGTCTCTTATTCTGTCTTGCATATAGGGTTATCGTTACCATCTTTCAAATTCCATATATATGCATTAGTATAATGTATTGGTGTTTTTCTTTCTGGCTTATGTGTTAACAGTCATGATATGTGATCTTAAGGATGGGGTGACACAAACTTATAGCTTCTCAATCAAACTCTGTAATCCTGGGAGAAGCATCTTTGACTTGTGCATCCTAATCACCCTTAGGAATTCTTACAAGGGGTTAAGTTATTGAGCATGGCTGTAGGCAGGAAACTGGGTCATTTTGACTTTACCACTTGCCTTTTCTGTGAACAGACCATTCCTCTCCTCTTAATGTCACAGTTTTTTCTCCAGATGAAGGTTGAGCATTGTGGAACTGTGTGAATGCATGTGAAATCCCAAACTG
This sequence comes from Giraffa tippelskirchi, assembly GCF_054371585.1. Lineage (NCBI taxonomy): Eukaryota > Metazoa > Chordata > Mammalia > Artiodactyla > Giraffidae > Giraffa > Giraffa tippelskirchi. Next base: position 25,280,821 of record NC_137290.1, read on the forward strand.
GTGAGTGTGCAGCCTCCTAAAGGAAGGTAGTATCCTATTACAGGAAGGCCCGGTTGAAACTCCAGGCCTCTACATGGCCTTCTATGGCACTACCATATTAGAGGCTGGGTGTTTTGTTATTGCCAGACATAATAAACATTAAGGTCCCATGCATCTTTTGCTGGGCTGATTGGGAGAGTACCAGAGTTTTTAATTATGTCTGGATGGAGTAGCTTGGTTATTATTGAAATACTCTCAATCTTTAACACATCTACTTGTCTTGTACTTTGAAAAGAGAAAGAAGACTTTTGAATGAGCATTTTAATTTGTGCCTGTTTATATTTTTGAATGAATTATTTCCTCAGCAGAAATTTCTAACAGAAAAGTCCAAAAGAGAGCCCAGAGATACACTCACAAACACATTCTTAATCTGATGTACACTCACAATGTTATGTGCTTAAACACAATTACAAAAAGAAAAGAAAACCCAAGAACGCACTGAAGGACACCTATGAACTTCCCAGAGTTTCTCTGATACGTCACTAGGCTTAGTTTTGGAAATTATTTTGTACTTGAATGATTTCTCTCTAGTGACTTTTTAAATCAGAATGTATTAAAAGATATAACTTTGTTGTGCATTCCATGGGATCTTGAAATATTTTGCATGTAAGACTATTCTGTGATTTGCTAAAATGAAAATAATTTGCATCTGTGTCTCTTATTCTGTCTCGCATATAGGGTTATCGTTACCATCTTTCAAATTCCATATCTATGCATAGGACTCTGAGGGAGAAGGTGAGGGTGGGACGTTCTGGGAGAATAGCATTGAAACATGTATATTATCATATGTGAAACAGAACACCATTCCATGTTCGATGCATGAGACAAGGGCTCAGGGCCGGGGCAATGGGATGACCCAGAGGGATGGGATGGGGAGGGAGGTGGGTGGGGGGTCCAGGAAGGGGAACACATGTAAACCCATGGCTGATTCATGTCAATGTATGGCAAAAACTATTACAATATTGTAAAGTAATTAGCCCCCAACTAAAATAAATAAAATTAAATTAAAAAAAAAAGAAAGTGATCAATTTGAATCTATTTGGTGGGATGAAAGTGGCACTTCTATAGTGATCAATGAAGAACTCTTTAAGAAAGAAGTCTTGGAAAGAAAGGTCCCTTTCAGAATATTTAAAACTGATAGTATGAAAAGTTTAGTTCGCCAGCTTAACCTTTATGGGTTTAGCAAAAAGCGACAAACTTCTCAAAGATCTGTTTCACTACCTGACTTTCTGGAAGAAGAAAACAATGTCTCAGTTTTGAGCAAGGTATTAAAATTTTCCACTTACGGGCAATATGTAAGATTAATTCATGTGACTTAGAAAGCATGTTCACGTATGTAGCTAAAACTGAATTTAAAATTGAGATGGCAAATTGTTGAAAACATTTTACTTTTTGAAGTTGAGAACAGCTGGAGGGTAAAATATTTGATCTTTAACAAACTCTCCTAGCAACTTGAAACTGGATACTTGTCCTCAAGCTACTTTAACTGGTATTTATTGTATATATACAACATATTTTTTAGTTGAGGAGCATACCTGTTTCTAACACGTAAGGTGTTAAAACTACTAATGGAGATGTTTTATTTGATGCTATTTAATTTGTATCATTAAAGGAATACATTTTTATAGTTTAGCTTTGCTTGTCAGGTGTACCTTGGTTTACAAAAAATAACTAAATTATTGCATCCTTTGATTTTAGTTACAGGTCTACCAAAATCCAAATTTCAAAAGAGATTTTCCCCAACTTTTAGTAAGAATGAAAAGAAGAGTTGGGATTAACAATGTGTTTCCAAAATCTTCATTAGTTCCAGATTACAAGAAGAAGCATGTTAAAGTAAGGGTCAACATAGATGATTGTAACTCTGGTTTTCATGATGAAACTAGTGGAGAGAGTCCATTTTCAGCTTCTACAAGTTTAATTGTGCCTTTCAAAAAAAAGACACATACAAACCAGATTGTCCCTAAAACAAGCTTCCTATCTCCACATGACTTACCTTCTCCATCATCAATATCAGTTAGACAAACAGAACAGAATGTGGTAGATCAACCTTCTGTTTTAAACCAGTTGAGCATTTTTAATTGGCACTACCATAGCACCTACACTCAAGTAAATGGCCACGTTGAGGACTTTGCTACTACCACTACCTCTACTTCTCAGAACCACATCGTATCTCCATTTCAGAGCAGTTCTTTTGGACTGATGGTGGAGCCTTATACATTTCCAGATATGTATAACAATATGTCAGTCCATGACAGTCCTTTTTCCTAACCAGCAACAGAGAGGCAACTCAAGGTCCCCAGTGCCAATGATCGCTTATACATCCACCTCCTCTCTTTCAAGTCAATTCATCAACGATATTCCTTATGTGAAAACCATGCTAATTAAAACTGACCTATCAAACAAGTATCAGCTTATGGAACCTAATGAAGATTAAAATTTATGTTGGGAGATGTCAACAAATGCCTACAATTCTTGTATTTGAACAATAAAGTTACACATTCATCTGCACAATTTTGTTTTCTATTTTGAAACAATGAAGAGTAAATTAAGGCTTTATTTCAATGTCTGGCTATTCTTCTGCACTCTTTTATAAACTCTTCAGTTCAAGAAAACATCCGTTAGACATCCTAGGTAAATGGCACCTAATTTATGTTTGTAAACAAGAAAATGAGAGCAAAGGGAAAAGAGTTAATGGATGTAAAGTGATTTGGGAAATCATCCCTGCTGAAATGAATGGGTGTCTAAATGAGGATGGTACGGGTGAAGGAAGAGATACAAATAAAATTTAAAAAAGTACACATACACAGTACATACCTTATTGCATTCACAGTTACATGATATTCTTTTAGGTACAGCTAGAGTCTTAAGATGAAGAAGGAAATGGTGCCCCACTCCAGTATTCTTGCCTGGAGAATTCCGTGGAATGAGGCTCCTGGTGGGCTGCTGTCCATAGGGTCGCACAGAGTTGGACACAAGTGAAACGACTTAGCAGCAGTAGAGTCTTAAGACATTAGACAGGAGATTGTCTTCATTATAGAAATTCATTTCATACTTGAAAATATAGATATTGTAGCATGTCCAAAATTAGGATAACTGTTATACCATCGCTGTGATACCAAACATTACAGGACATAATCAGTTACTGGAACATGCTCAGCACAAGATAGGATTTTACAAGTGGTATTGTATAGGGTCATTTTAGCTCTGCTGTCCTTAAAGCATACTTTTATTTCCTGCCACGGTGATTCCACCCTATATTTTCTAATGCATATGTAGATTTTGTTTATCTGTTCCCTCAGAAACAAAATAAATTCCTGTAGTGATTACAGCACCTCAGGATGGTTAAGTTCTTTGAAGACAAGATATTTGTTTTCCATAGTAGCTTCATTATCATTTTGTTACACCGTTCTTCTGGAGCTACAATCACACACACACTGCTTTCAGACATGCTAAGCCCCTTTTTACAACTTTGCCTCAACCCTTTCTTGCAGATGGAAGGAACCTCTGTTCACCCTCCTACCAAGGTGAGCACAGGTATCAGGTCTTCAATGTGTTTTGCGTCTACCCTCTTTTCTTTATGTATCTTTCACATCAGCTAAAACGTAGACCATGCAAATGACATTTGGTAAGTACTTACTGAATTATCAATAATGAAAAGTAATCACCAATCCAATGCTATATACACTACTCAACAACATCCTATAACCTGCACTATTATCATAATTGGCCTTTCCTACTTACTGAGAATATTTTCTCCGTTGAGAAATATATATATATATATTTACATGAATGTGAAATGTCGGAATTCAAATTATACAATGATTGCTGCTCTTATGAAGTTTACAGTCTATAAGAACCCATACTAGTCATGTTGTTTCAGGCCGCAGTTCCCTAAAATTCAGTAGTAGTTATAGAGATACTTATGAAAAAACAAACAAACAAACAAAAAGGAATCATTCATGATAATCATCTAGAAAAGTAATGGAGTAAGGAGGGATCAAAATCAATGGCTGATCCTTCATATAGTTCACAATGAAATACGATGAGCAGAGTGTCTGCCTTTGGACTATGCAGACTGTCATGAACACTACCTAGGGATCTTGGCAATCTCCACTTTGTGGGCATTCCTTTAGACGGTGGTGGCAATATCAAGTCATGGCCCTGTTTTGGTATGGTAACCCATATAGGACAACACCAAGTTAAGTTCACGGTTCTCATGTTTGGGGCTAATGGACAGTGACAGCTGTGGAATATTTGTGTAGATAAGGGAGGTGTCCACACAGCACACTCTTTTTCTTTCACTGAAAGTTTTCATTGAATTTGGCTGAGAATACTGTGCTTTAGAGAGGTAAGCATTTTGCAGCCATTGTAAGAGTTATTGAAATTGGTGTCCTTAGCTATCATTTCAAGCCCAAAGTCCAATGGTCTGGTTTTTGATTTTAGGCATTTTACTATGTAGTCAAATTGCATGCTTTGAGAAATAGCACCTTAAAAGCAATCATGTCTTCTATTTCATTGCCGTGTACTGATTATCCCTTCTCACTCCCTTTTATCTTTTTTCCTGTTCTGTTTTGAGTGGCAGGTCCTTCTCAAAAAGAACAGGATTAATTCCCTTAGTGCTCTGTGGTAAGTGGGAAAGGCATGCATAAGGGCAGTCACTATATCATGTGGCAAAACTACTGTTTTTGTTCCCTCCTAAAAACATGTTATTAAACTATACCTCAATTGCCCTACCATGGGAAGCCTGGTTACATGATACATTAGCTTGGTGATCAGTTCCCATATGGCTTTATCATATCAGTACCTTTAATTCTCAAAAGTTGATAGAGAAAATAGCTCAATACGTTAGGGAAATATTGTACAAGAGTTCAATTTTCATTCCTTTACTTATTTATTTTATAATTGGTGCCTAAAATAGTAAAAGTTAGAACAAAAATGTAAGTGAGTTAAACACAGAAGATTGAGACAAGAAGTAGAAATTTGATGGGAGAAGGTCAGAGGATAAAATTGGATGCTTAAAATTTAACAAGCAAATGTGTAACTGCAGGGCCTAAATAGGTCAATATGACTTCAGTATTGTTACCCTACAAATTATTTTCATTTTAGCAAATCACAGAATAGTCTTACATGCAAAATATTTTAAGATCCCATGGAATGCACAACAAAGTTATACCTTTTAAAACATTCTGATTTAAAAAGTCACTAGAGAGAAATCATTCAAGTACAAAATAATTTCCAAAACTAAGCCTAGAGACGTATCAGAGGAACTCTGGGAAGTTCATAGGTGTCCTTCAGCGAGTCCTTGGGTTTTCTTTTCTTTTTGTAATTGTGTTTAAGCATGTAAGATCGTGACTGTGCTTGTGTGTGTGTGCATCAGATTAAAAATGTGTTTGTGAATGTATGTCTGGGCTCTCTTTTGGACTTTACTGTTAGAAATTGCTGCTGAAGAAATAATTCATTCAAAAATATAAACAGGCACAAATTAAAATGCTCATTCAAAAGTCTTCTTTTTCTTTTCAAAGTGCAAGACAAATGGATGCGTCAAAGGTTGAAAGCATTTCAATAATAACCAAGCTACTCCATCCAAACATAATTAAAAACTCTGGTACTCTCCCAATCAGCCCAGCAAAAGATGCGTGGGACCTTAATGTTTATTATGTCTGGCAATAACAAAACACCCAGCCTCTAATATGGCAGTACCACAGAAGGCCATGTAGAGGCCTGGAGTTTCATCCGGGCCTTCCTTTAATAGGATATGACCTTCCTATAGGAAGCGTCACACTTACCAGTAATAAACACACTTGGGCATCAAATGAAACTAAGTATGAAACCTGGAATTCTGTTTCCACATGGTGGAAGTCACCTTCCCCCTTCCCAAGTGGATGAGATAGACAGTTAAATTAAAAGGAAGTTATAACATGGCTCACATTCTTCTTACATAATACCTGAACTATCCAAGCCCCACCTCGCTGCTAACAAGCAGGTCGTCTGGCCTCAAATCTGTGTGACCATCATCATATAAGAATTTTATGAATATTTGAGATGCATTGATAGTGCGTATCTGTAAAGCCAAAAGTCTTGAGATCTGATTCAAATGAGAAAACTGTACTCCCTATCTTCAGTTTTATGGGGATTTCATATGCATTCACACACTTCCACAATGCTCAACCTTCATCTGAAGACAAAAACTGTGACATTGAGAGAAGAGGAATGGTCTATTCACAGAGAAGGCCAGTGGTAAAGTCAAAATGGATTCAGTTTCCTACCTACATACATGCTCAGTAATGTAATCCCTTGTAAGCATTCCTAAGGGTGACTAAGCTACACAAGTCAAAGATGCTTCTCCCAGGATTACAGAGTTTGATTGAGAGGCTATAAGTTTGTTTACCTCTCACCCCATCCTTCAGATCACATACCATGACTGTTAACACATCAGAAGATGGGCAGCTCTGCACATATTTAGAGACAATGCCTGCTTCTGCCTAAGACCAAGGTTGTAGATCCAAGTGGCATATAGGGTAAGGTTTCCATCTCAGGATACCACATGACACCTCATGAGTTCTCCTTCTCTGGAAAGCTCTCAAAAGACATTGTGAGAAGCATGTTTTGAGGGAATGAAACCAACAAGAGTTGTATTCTTTCTAATTATCCTAAGTTTCACTTATCATCACATGTATAATGACAAAGTCCCCCAAGCACTGTCAATACCAATTTTTTGATGTTGTTCACCACTCAGTCTTGTCTGACTCTTTGCGACTCCATGTACAGCAAAAACCCTGGGTTCCCCTGCCTTTCAAATCTCCAGAGCTTTCTCAAATGCATGATTTTTGAGTCGGTGATTCTTTGCAGCCATCTCACCCTCTGTCGTTCCCTTCTCATCCTTTTCTCAATCTTTCCCAGCATAGTTAAGGTGCTTAACAAAGAAATTATTTCAAGGGGCCCAGATTCTTTCATCTTCCCATAGGTAGAAAATATCTCAATCCATTCAATTGATGTGTCCTGATTTTATTTTGTTAACCATAATATTTGGACAACCTCCATACCTGATCGTTGTACCAAAACTTCTGTAAAACCTGGCTCCTCCCATCCTTCTTTAGAGCAGCATTTTCACATTACTTGAGAAGTTGCTCCACATGATTAAAACCTTATTAGGATGAAAGCCCTGATGAAGAACCATAATTAGTCACTTTTAGGCTACGCATTTTTCTCAGTCATTAGCACACATTCTAGAATTAAAAAAAAAAAAGGATTCTTGTGCAGCATCTCAGCTTTAGCCTATGTTTACTAATTCCTGCCTACCAATGTTCTGAAACTCAAAGGCTTGCTCCTACTTATTAAAACCTGAGGGAATTTATGTTTTCATTAATTTGTGGCATCAATTTAGGAAAACATATAACCATACATATTTATATTATTTTAAAAACATCTTCTTTTCTTTTAGAAACAATGACAAGTGTGAAGTGAACGGACACCTAAGTGTAGAGCCTGAATTTATTCTGGGTAACTTAGCTCTGTATTTTAAGTTCTTTTTTTGTTGTTGTTTTTTCTTCTTTGTCTATACATACTAAAGCAGTCCCGGTTACACATTTTCCATGACACACACTGTGATGCTGTTCTTGTCACTTGCACAATTTGGCTGAGGACTGATTTTCTAGCTTTACTTGAAACAAAACGATTGAAATTTGGAGTATAAGAAATATACACTGTTGTGTTTGTTTCTGCTGCACAGTAAAATAAATCAGTTATTAGTGAATATAGCTGAGCCTCCCTTTTGAACAGTCCTCCCATATCCCTCAGGGGTCTGCTCTCCTAGCGCACCACACACTCCACTAAAACATTTCATAGCACTGAGAAGGAACTCCTCATTAGCTGTCTACTACATATTTGGTATTTTACATCTGTCAGTGCAATTTGTTCAATTCATTCCATTCTCTCCATCCCACTCTGTGTCCACAAGTCTGTTTTGTATGACTGCATCTCTTTCTACCTTCCAAATGGATTCTTCAGTACCTATTTTAGAGATTCCATTTATATGCATTAATATTCAATATTTGTCCTTCTGTTTTTGAATTATTTCAGTGCATCATAGGCTCTAGATTCATTTGTAACTCTACAAATAATCCAATTTTGTTTCTTTTTATGAGTGAGTAATTTTTCATCCTATATATGTAACATAGCTTCTTATCCATTTTTCGTTCCATGGGCACTAATGTTGCTTCCCTTTATTGGTTATTATAAATGGTGTTATAATGGTTACTGGGGTACATATAATTTTTTAAATTATCATTTCCTTTGAGTATATACCAAATAGTGGGATTGTTGGCTTATATGGTAGTTTTATTCTTGGCTATCTAAAGAACTCCCATAATGTTAGGCAATGTGGCAGCATTCAATTACATTCCTAACAATAGTGCAGGAGGGCAGGAGAATTCTGTATTCTCTACACCATCTCCTTCATATATTATTATACAAGTATACACACACACACACACACACACACACACACACACACACACACACATATATATATATATATATTTACTTCTTTATTTGGTTGTGACAAATGTCATTTGCTGCATGTGGAATCTAGTTCCATGACCAGGAATCAAATCTGGGACCCCTGCATTGTGATCATGGTGCCTTAGCCACTGGACTAGCAGGGAAGCCCCCTGTTGTGGATTTGTTTTTATCGATGGCCATTTAGAATGGTATGAGGTGATGCTCCATTGTAGTTTTCATTAGTGTGCCTTTGTTAAGTTGAGGTAGTTTTTGTTATGGTGAGTTTCAGGAGTTTCTATCACAAACACTTGTTAAATTATGTGAAAGGTTTTTCAACATCTGTTGAGATGATCATATAGTTTTAATCCTTCAATATATATTGATATGCAGCTACTGAAGAATGATTGCATATCATGGATAAACCCCACTTAATAATGGTGTTCGATCCTTTTAAGGGATTGATGAATTTTCTTGGTCACATTTTGTTAACTAAGTTTGACTCTGTTCATCTATGTGATATTGGTCTCTAAGTTTCCTTTTCTGTGTTATCTTGCTGTCGGTATCAGGGTGATGGTGACCTTGTAGGATGAGTTTGTGGGTTTTCCTTCTACTCTAGAATTGTGGAAGAGTTTCAGAAGCTTAAGTGTTAGTGGTTCTCTCAATGGTTCATAAAATTTCTCTGGAAAGCCATATGGCTTTAATTGTGTTTACTGGAAAATTTTTCCATCACAGTTTCAACATTAATGTTTCTAATAGCTGTGTTCATATTTTCTGTTTCTTCTTATTTGAATTTCTGAGCGTTTGTCCATGGATTTCAGATTCTAAATTTTATTGACTTATAATTGTTTGTTGTAGTCTCTTCTGATCGTTTGTTATTTCTGTAGTATCAGTTATATTGTCTCCTTTTGTATCACAAATTCTACTGATTTAAGTGTTTTTCTTTTTTTCTTTTTCTTGATAAGTCTGGCTCATGATATATCTTTTTTTTTTTCCCTCTATAGGAGACTCTTTTTAATGATATTGACGTTGGCTATTTTTTCATCATTATGTTTTCTTTAATTTCTGCTCTGATTTTTTACCATTTTCTCCCTTCTATTCACTTTTAGGAGCTGTGTCTGCTTTTTCTTCTTTCTGTCAATGATTTAGCTTTACTGAGGATGAGTTTGGGGGTTGTGCCACAAACCTAGGTTAGATTGATTACTTGAGATGTGTAGAATTTATCAACTTCACTCTTTTACTGCTTTAGTGTGCATCATAAATTTTAGATAATCATGTTTTAAGTATTATTTGTTTCTAAATTTATTCTTTTATTTTCTCTGAATTCATCAGTGATTGCTTGGCCACATAGAGGTGTAGAGGTGTATTTGTTAGTGGACATGTAATTGTGTATTTTAGAATGACCACCCCTTCCCCCTGGCCAAAGTCTGGTGTAAATCATAGCATTGTGGTTCAAAAGAAAACAAAAATCCTTGATACAATTTCCATTATCTTAAATTTACCAAGGCTTGATTTGGGATTCAGTTTGTGATTATCCTGGAGAGATTTTGTTTTCACTTTAGGAAAATTTATATTCTGCTGTGTTTTTGTGAAATGTCCTGTAAGTACCAAATAACTTTGTCAGGTCTGTTGTATCAATGAACACTTTTATTTCTTGTTAAACTTCAATGTGTAAATAGGAGGATGTTTTCTTTCCAATGTTGTGTTGGCTTCAGCAGTACAACAATGTGTATTAGCCTATAGTATACCAATGTCAGTTTTTTGGTTGTTAATTACTTGTTGTTGCTTATTCATTTTGCCAGGCCCTTCAAAAATATTTCTTGTCTTTTCCCTTCTATTTCTGGAATGTTTGATCATCTTTACTATCATTACTCCCAAGTCTTTTTCAGGGAGTCTTCCCATTTCTTCTTTAATTATGCTTTGAGTTTCTCCCATGTCCCTTTGCCCACAACATATTTCTCTGTCTTCACATTTACCTATTCACTGTGTTTACAGTCATTTCTTCCCAGACTTCTGGGTTATCGTTATTGGTCCTAGTGTCCACTCCAAGTCGATAAGGTTGGTCAAGTGGCTAGTGTGGGCTTTGGAGTGGGAGAGATGGCAATTATGTTCTTGAGTCTACAGCTGAGTCTTCCCTGTCTAATGGTGGGACCATATCTGTTTGTTTCATTCGCAGGTATCTATTGGGTTAGTCTGACATTAGGCAGTCTATCTGCCGATGATTTAGTTTGTGTTTCTGTCATGCTTGCTGTGAGGCATGAGGCGTCAGCTCTGGGTTGTTCAGGCAGTGGGGTGGACTGCATTTTAGATTAAAAAGGGAACCTTCATGGAGACTGTCCTAGTTAATATTCACTGTAGACAGGAAGTATCTGGTGTCCCATGATCCTGGTCTCAGTGCTGGGACCCTGCACGATCAGGGTCAACTTATGTTCAGAGAACCACAATGCCGTAGTAAGTGTTTGAGGAGATTAAAAAAGTAGCATAGATAAATGGCAAGGAAACAAAACCAAACAAAACCAACAGTAGCATGCACAATAGACACAACAGCGGAGATGGCAGATTCATAGAGAAAATTGATCAAATAAATCTCAAGAAAAAAACAACACCAGAGCAGAGCGACAACTGACAAATAAAGAAAGCAAATATGACAAGATCAGATACAGGCCCCCGAGAATAGCAGAAAATCACAGTTAATATAGAAATATACATCTATTTAAAAATGAAGATAGGCAACATCAGCAAAAGGCACAGAAAATGGGAAACCAAAGTAAAAATAGAAGTATATATACATAAATAAATGGTCAAAATAATCTTAAAATACCAAATCAATATGCAGTAATAAAGAAGCCTACAACTGAGAAAAATAGTGCACCGACAACACAAGAATTCAAAGCATCAGAAGAATAATACATATTGCCTTGTGTCTCATCTGATTAGCATCCTAGTCCCCAACATGAGTCACAGGACAATTGCACCTCTTTTGAAAGCTCTCCAGAGGTGGAGAGAGTTGGACTCTGGATCTCTCTAGGGAGAGCTCAGACTCAAAACTGCTATAACACATGTGCATTCTTACAGCTGCCTGAGGCTGGGCATTTTCTTTCATTTGAACTCTTACTGTCTTTTGATGTATTTCATAGACACAATGTCTGTGTCATCAATCATGTATATTTAATCTGCAGCATGCTCAACTGGTTGGAAGATATGCTAGCCACTGCCTTAATGGCTCTGTTCCTTGGACTCAGATGTAATTTTTATCCTTCCTTTACATGTGGTCACCAAAGGAGTCTGCCCTGAGACACTTGTGGAGCACTGGGGTATCTCTTGGTGAGCACAGGGGGTGGTACAGCTGCTTGAACTGCTGGAACCTGGCACGGCCAATTATCAATAGGAGCCAGCAGCCATGGGCAGAAAATATTTGGCTTTAATGGGATCCTTTTCTATCCTGAGGTTGAAGAAGCATGAGTGGTACTTCTGGCTGGTCTTTTTCTATTGCCTTGTAGTAGCTTTCAAAAGGTGGGAAGAGGAGGAGCTGCAATGGTATCTCTACCTCCTGAGTGTGACACAGCAAGTAAGGTCCTGCCTCTTTGGCAGTTTGGGAATGCTCAACAGGAATTTCCTACAGCACAACTAATTGTACTTGTTCCATCATGCCATCTCCACATAGTCAACAGCAGTCCTCTCCCAGGAGGGCTTTCTAAATCCTCTGTTCCAGCTTCCAGACCCCATGCACACAGGTTGAGCTGTATTGCAATTTGGGGCATGTAGGGTCACATCACACACTGTCTGTGTGACTCTTGCTCTATACAGTTTATATTTCATCAGTTGTTTTACCATGCTTCCTTTCAGTCCAAAGTAATTTACCCTTTAGTGAAGGGGCTTGCCTTCTTCTGGAAATCTCTTTCCTGCTTCTCCATTTCCCACCACAAGACAGAGGTTTTGTCTTGCTTCATCTCATCCTCCTTCTCCCATCTTAATTCCTTTCCATCCAGGAGTGTCTGATATCCACATGGGCCACTCTGGTGACCATGGTATTCTGTTAGTATTGATCTGATGCTCTGGGAGAACTATTTTCAGGCAGTATAAACGTATAATTTGTAATCCATTCATTGAGAAAGATGCATTTCACGTTCTCCTACATTTCTGCCTTTTTGGAACTTATCAGTTTTCCTGGCAAGCTCTGTTATTCTTTTTTTTTTCTCTTGATAACAAAACATGAAATATTAGTTGATATGAATTAATCTATGTGATGGGAACCCCCATTGAAACACACATAATTGGTACAACTTTGACTTCTGACATGCAATCAAGCACATTTTGTTGTTGTTGTTTTTCTACCGTCCTCTCCCTGAAATGTCTGTTAATGAGGGATTGTAATCAACATGGAGGAATGCAGAACTTTTCCACATAAAATATAATGGCATAATTTGGTTCGAAAAGTCAGCACTTGAATATATCTAGCAATATTTTTAACGTTCCTGACATTTTCCCGGAGTACACATGCCAGATTTCGGATCTCAAAGTTTGACTCCATTCAGTCGGTGTTGAAGGCCAGAGACTGCCATGGACATAATTTAATTCTTGTAGAAGTAATATGGGAAGTTCACAGGAAACTATCAGTTGCTGTTTGACTACTTGATAAAGAGAGAAAGCAACAACAGCAACAACAACGACCAAAAAAAACAAAAAACAAACAAACAAACAAAAAACGGGCAAGTGTAGTTACTGATTTGATCATAATTATTACTTGATTTTTGGATCATAGAAAAAGCATGGGAATATCATAAAATCATTGTTATCTGCTTAATTGTCCTTGTTAATGACGTGTACACTGTGAAGCATACATACAACCACAACAACAAATTGTGGAAAATTATTAAAGAGGTAAGAATACCAGACTACCGCCTGGGAAATGTGTATGCTAATCAAGGCACAACAGTTAGAATCGGACATGGGACAATTAACTGGTTCAAAATCGGGAAAGGAATATGTCAAAACTATATGTTGTTACTCTGCTTATTTAACGTCTGTGCAGAGAACATCATGAAAAATAAAATCCTAGATGGATCTCAAGCTTGAAATAAAATTTATGTGGGAGTTATGAATAACCTTAATTAACATGATGACACCACCCGAATGACAGAAGAAGAATAGGAACAAGAAGCCTCTCGATAAAAGTGAAAGAGGAGTGTGGAAAACCTGGAATGATACTCAATATTCAAAAAACTAAGAAAGCGGAATTTGGTCCATCATTTCCAGGTGCATCAATGAAGAGAAAATGAAATCAGTGAAATATTTTGTTTTCTTGACCTACAACACCACTTCGGGCATGGACTGCAGCCATGAAACTAAAAGACCCTGTCCCTTGGATGAAAAGCTTTGACTAATCTATTCCACCTATTAAAATGTGAAGACATTCCTGGCAAAGATCTGAATATACAAACTTGTTTACCAACAGTCGTGTATGGAGCTGAGAGACGGACCACAAGAACCAGGCTTCAAAGCATCAATGCTTTGTAACTGTGGGGCTGGAGAAGAATCTTCAGAGTCTTGTGAAGAGCAGAGAGATCAAAGAAATCAACCATGAAGGGAATTAACCCTGACTATTCACAGAAAGACCGATGCTGATTCTGAAGGGCCAATATTTGGTCATCTGAGGCCAACAGCCAAATCACTGGAAAGAAGCTGACACTGGGAAAGATGGAGGGCTGGAGGAGAAGGGAAACACAGAGGATGGGATGGTTGCAAGGCATCACCGAATCGATGGATATGAATTTGAGTAAACTCTGCCTTATCTCAATGAAAGAGAGCCCAGTATAATGCAGTAAATGATCTTAGAGTGTCAGACACAACAGAACATCAAAAATTAAGTGTAGGCACGGCTTGTTGGATGGTTCATAAAGCATATTAATCTCTCATAGAACATAGTGTGATAAGTGAGATTGAGGACAGTGAGAAAGCACACAGTTCTTGTCAGTTTCCTTCCTATCCTCCCTCAAAATGTACTTTTTACAAAGACTTTGGAGAGCTTTCCAGGGATGGAAAATTTCTGCAACGTCATGCGGAATGCTGAGATGGAACCCTTACCCCACATACCACTTGAATGTACAACCTTGGTCTTCTGCAGCAGCAGACATTGTCTCTAAGCACTTCCTAGACCTCCCCATTTTTGGAGGTGTTAGCATGCCTGGTATGTTACCTGAGGAAGAAGATGAGAAGTAAAATATAATTAAAATATCTCAATCAAGCTCTGTAATCCTGGGAGCAGCATCTTTGACCTGTGCATGCTAGTATCCCTTAGAAATACTTATATGGGCTGACTTTGCTGAGCATATAGGGAGGTAGGCCACCTGCTTCATTTTTACTTTCCCTATTGCCTTCTCTGTGAAGAAGCCATTCCTCTTCTTTTAATGTTGCAGTTTTTGTCTACACATGAAGGGTGAGGATTGTGAAGGTAAGGAAATGTATATGGAAGCCCCATGAAATTGAAGACAGAGTACAAAGTTTTCCTCTTCGAGTCAGCTCTGAAGTCTTGTGGCCTTTTAAAGACACGCACTATCAATGCATATCAAAATAAATTATATTGATAAAATTCTTATTGGCTGGTTGCCACAGACAGCTGAAGCCAGAAGTCCTGTATAGTCAGCAGCTTAGCAGTGGGGCGCGGATTGGAATTTGAAGATATTAGGTGAGAAGAATATGGATGTTATACCTTCTGTCTATTTTAACTCTCTTTCTGATACTCTTGGGCATGGGGAAGGTATGTTCCACCTTGTAGGGACAGAATTCCAAATGTCATTCTTTGTTTCATTTGATTCCCAAGAGTATTTTTCATTAATAATGAGTGTGCAGCCTACCTGCTCTCCATCATTTTTAACAGTATCTTCCTGGCTAGGAAGGGAGGGAATATCCCATTACATGGCGATCTGATTGAAAATCCACATGTCGAATTAGCCTTCTCTGTCACTGCCATAACAGAGGTAGGCTGTTTTGTTATTGTGAGATAGTAGACATCTAAGGTCCCTCTCAACTTATTCTTGGCTAACTGTGAGAGTTCCAGAGTTTTTAGCTGTTTTACTGAAGTAGCTTGATCATTAACTAATTGTTCTCAATCTTTTCAATTCACCCCTGTGAACAGAGAAAGTAGTCTTTTCTAAGGTCATTTTCATTTGTATTTCATTTCCCTATTTGTATTTCTGGGTTAATCATTTTTTTTCAGGGAAAAAATCTGTAAAGTGGAAGTCAAAAAGAACACCCAGACATACAGAAACACATTTTATTCCTATGCACACACACAGAAGCCCTGCCACACTCCTATGTGCCCAAATCACAAATAACAGGAAAAAAAAAAAGAAAATTGAGAATTCTTACTCAGGGACTCTTACTAATTCCATTTTTTTTCCCTCTCTCTCTCTCTCTCTCTCACTTTTTTTTCCCCTTGACCAAATGTGGGAAATTATTTTTCTAGTTAAATGGTTTCACGCTAGTGACATCCTAAACTAGAACACTTTAAAAGATGCATCTTTGTTCTACATCTCAGGGTATCTTAGAATATTTTGTATATAAGACTATTCTGTGATTGGTAACATAAAATGATATTGTCGGGAAACAGTATTGAAGTCACACTGACCTTTGTGTCCTGCATTTACCTATTTGCTTGTTATACTTTAAGCATCCAATTTCATCCTCTGATCCTACCCGTCATGTTATCTGTCTTTTTCTCAAAATTTATGCAGTTTTGTTCCAGAAATTTTCTTTTGCACTTTTACTATTTTAGACACCAGACTTAAAAAAATGGAATCATGCACACTGTCTAACTAATGTACTGACCTATATTTTCTTAATGTTATCAGGATTGTAAACACTGATACAATAAAGACATATAAGAATAGATCAAAGTTTTAATGTGTCATGAAATGTGAGGACGTAACCAGGTTTCCCTAGGTAGGATGATTGAGACACAATTTGATAATATGTGCAACAATTTGATAATATTCAGGAGTGGATAGAAACAGAGGTTTGTCAACTTGAGATACCTTGATGCCCATAGCCATGGCTTTTATTGGCTATCCCAAAGGTCTATGGAGATTAATCCTGTTATCTTTGGGAAGGATCTTTCACTCAAGGTAGACTATGAAAAGAAGCTGAAAGGGAGTCAGAAGGAATAGTCTGCACAAGGCAAAGAAATAGAAGGTTCAATCACATTTGTGTTGATTGTGCTCAAAGCACGTACATTTGCCTACACATTAAGATGCCTGAAATCTAAACTGAGGCCATTTAACCTAGTGCTTGAAATGATAATTAAAGACACCAATTTCAGTGACTCAGATGTGCTGCAAAATGCTTAATTCTCTAATGCATAGTACTCTGACCTGCATTTTAAAGACAATTTTCAGTGCAAGAAAAAAAAAAAAAGTGCTGCTGTGAATGTGCCCTTATCTACACAGATTTCCCAGGCCTCACTGTCAATTAGCTGGAAGAATGAGAATGATGACCTTAACTTGATGTTGCCGTATGTGAAATAGCACACAAACACACGGACATGACTCCATGTTTCCACCACTGTCTAAAGGAATGGCTACAAGTTGAGATTGCCCACAGTTCTAAATAGAGCTCATAAGAGTCTGTATAGAACAGACCAGCAAGCAGATATTCTGCTCAGAATATTTCATTGCACAGTATATTAAGGAGCAGCCATTGACTTTGGGCCATGTTTTCTCCATGACTTTGATAGATGATTAAACTGAATGCTTATTCTTTGTTTTATATTTATGTATAATTAGTATTGAATTTTAGGCAAGTGCAGGCTGAAACAAAACGCTTAAAATGGGTTCTAATAGACTGCAAATTTGCTGAGAGCATACAATCATTTTATAATTTGAATTACCTCATTTGTCTTTCACATAAATATAATACATATTTGATAAAGGAAAACATTCTCAGTCAATTATAAGGGTCAATTATAGAAATAGTGGAGGATATGGGATTTTGTTGAGTAATGAATATAGCTTTTGATTGGTTATTACATCTCTTTATTGCTAACTCAGGAAGTACTTAAAACACGTCATTTGGAAGGAGCTATATGTTTGCTGATGTGCAAGATACATAAGTAAAAGTGTGTAAACACATAGAAGGCCTGATATCTGTGCTTACTTTGGTAGGAAGGCTAACACATTCGCCTTCCAACTGCAAGAAAAGGTTGAAGCAAAGTTGTGAGAAGAGACTTAGCATGCCTGAAAATAGTTTGCCTTTCATAGCTACAGAAGGACAACGAAAGAGGAACTTAGTGAAGCTACTAAGGCAAGCAGATATCAGGTCGTCCAAGAACATCTGAACCAAACTGAGGTGTTGCATTCCACAGAAGGATGTAAGTCTGTCTTTACAGGAACATGAAAGTAATATCAAATTATGCATTTGGAAATATAGGGTGAAATCCTGTTGGTAGGCAATAAACACACGCATTAAAGACAGAAGAGTAAAAGTGACCCTTTATAATACCATACTATTTTATGTCATGTTGCAATTTTTCACTCTGTCATCTTCTCTCTGATATTATTATGCTGATCATGATAACTGAGCAGGCTACACCACATATATTTTCAAGTGTGAAACATAGTTTCTAATGGAGACAACCTCATGTCTAACCTCTCTTTATTTTAAGTGACAGAATAGTATGCACCTGAGACAGTTATAAGGTATATATTGTGCATTTGCCTTACCTCAGTTAGATTTGTATCTGTTCTTCCTCCCATAACATCCTAATTTTGATATCCATTCAGATCAGCCTGGATGGTTTCAAAAGTCACTTTATCCATTACTTCTTTTCCCTTTACTTTAATTTCCTTTTTTTTTAAAAACAAGTGATTGTTTCATTTACATGGGATACATATCAAAAGTTTTCTTGAACTGAAGTCTTTATATTAAAACACTGTCCAATAGTCAGACATTGAAGGAAATTCTAATTTTACTCTTATTTAAAAAACAAACTATGAATATGAACATATACCTTATTGTTCAATTAAGAGATGTAGGGATTTGTTAACGTGTACCAACATTAATTTCACTCTTCATTATCCTGCATATTTGACACATATTTGTTAGATCGGTTGTAATTAGGATAATTTCCATATAAGGAAGATGGTTGATGAGTTAACCTTGAAAGAGAGGCAGCAGATGTATCAGCGGTCATTGGCACTAGGAACCATGAATTGCCTGCATGTTCCAGCTTAGAGAAAGTATCATATAGGGCTCACATATCTCTGTATGTAACTGGAAAGTTAGACATCTCAACCATTAGTCCAAAATAACTGCTCTGCCAAGGCGATAAGATGTGGTACTGTGAAGTAGAGGTAGTCATAGTAGCAAAATTCTCAATATGATCTTTTGTTGGATGTAGTTGCTATGTGAGTGTTGATGGAAAAATGTTCAAGTGATTGTAAACCATAGGTTGATCTATCACAGTTTGCGCTGGTGTTCTAACTGACATTAATGATGGAGAAGAAAAATCCCTTTGATTTGGGGCACTTGTATTACCAGTTATCTGGCTAGTAGAAGGTTTTAGTATGAAAGGCACACTTAAACTTGTTGAACCTGAAAATACACTCCTCTAGTTTTAGAAAGAAAAGCATATTTATGATAATCCACATTGCTCCTTGCTTTAACATGCTTCTTCTTGTAATCATGAATTAATGAAGATACTGGAGAGACATTTTTAATTCCAGTTTATTCTTTTTCTTCTTACAAAAAGCTGGGCATGGACTCGTTTAAAATTCAGATTATGATAGAAGTGCATCTAAAACTCAAGAAGAAAATTTAATGACTTTTTAAAGCACGGTAAAACAAAAAAGCATAGCTCAACTACAAAACTGATTCATTTAAGCATACAAAGTTAATAGCATCTAAACACTTCCATTAGCAGTTTTAAATACATACATATTAGAAGTTACTGCGTTCCACAAGTAAAATCATGTTGTATATCTACAGTAAGTTCCACTTTCAGTGGCTTCAAGATTTGTGTCTTGTTGAAACTTGCTGGGAAATTTTTGAGATCTCAAATGTTTTGATATCCAGCTTAAAAAAAGAATAAAGAAAAGAAAAAGAAAAAAGAAAACAAAAGTCAATAACATGTTTTCTCAGTTTTAAAGTCAGTTTTAAGTACCCATGTGAATACACTCACTGGGTCACATGGATTAATCTCATACATTCCTGAACTAA
Source organism: Giraffa tippelskirchi (assembly GCF_054371585.1). NCBI lineage: Eukaryota > Metazoa > Chordata > Mammalia > Artiodactyla > Giraffidae > Giraffa > Giraffa tippelskirchi. The sequence continues at coordinate 25,300,567 of NC_137290.1, forward strand.
GTGAAAAAAATATGAATACCATATTCAAAACAGAGATTTTTTTTTTTCTGCCAGAAAGTCAGCTACTGAAGGAGATCTTTGAAAAGTTTGTCGTATTTTACTAAACCCATAAAATTTAAGCTGTTGTACTAAATTTTTCATATTATCAGTTTTAGATATCTTGTGAGGCGGCCTTCCTGGTGGCTCAGACAGTAAAACGTCTGCCTACAACGCAGGAGACCCGGGTTTAATCCCTGGGTCGGGAAGATTCCCTAGAGAAGGAAAACGCAACACACTCGAATACTCTTGCCTGGAAAATTGCATGGATGGAGAATTCTGGTAGACTACAGTCCATGGGGTTGCAAAGAGTCAAGAGCTCTTTCTTGACGTCTTTTCATTGATCGTGAAGAGCTCTTTCTTGACGTCTTTTCATTGATCGCTATAGAAAGGTCACTCCCACCCCAACAAATAGATTTAAGCTGATCACTTTCAACTATATTCCAACGTTTTTGAGGAAATGTGAGTGAAAGAAAGTCATCTGATTCACCTGGATCAGAGATAGAAAATGTATAACATGGTTCTTTTATCACAAATTCTTCAGACAAAACCTGAAAAGGATCTTCTTCAATCAGAGACCTCAAGATCAAGTTCCCAGTAATTGTGTGATATCATGAAGGAGATCTAATGCAGTTTTCTGAACCAACTGATCCATCTTTAGGAAAAACATCTTTAATTACTGAAAAAAACTACGTGCCATTTCACATCATTCTGCAGATACTTTTCTAATTTGTCTGATTTTACACAGTGCAAATTCAAATAATGCATGACTACACTACAAAGCTAATCTCTCTAGATCCTCACAGATCATCACTGTTTCTCGATCTGAGAAACAGTGACATCACACAATCACTGGTTTCCTAACAGTTAAAGGGTAAAACTCAGCCAGTGTTTACTTCACTACGAAGTAAATTATATCAACCTAAAATATAGGCTGCTTAGTTAAATAGAAACCACAAATATGAAACTTGCAAAATTTCATTCCTCAAGAAATTTTACACAAACAAGTTACATCAATAAGTCTACTTGGTTCTTGAAATAAAAGTATTGTATCCCTCTTTGGTACACACACTCTTAGAAGTCAATACTTTTACCAAAAAACCTTGGGTGTGCTCTCTTGTGTGCAGTAAAGCCAAACAACTGACTGTGAGCTGTGGTGAAAGCAAGTGCAGTATAGTGTTTATTGTATGCCCAAGCAAGGAGTATTCTTTGGCATTGCCTTTCCTTGGGATTGGAATGAAAACTGACCTTTTGCAATCTTGTGGGCACCTCTGAGTTTTCCAAATTTGCTGACATATTGAGCACAGAACTTTCACAGCATCATCTTTTAGGATTTAAAAATGGAATTGCATAATTACCACTAGATTTGTACATAGTGCTTCTTCCTAAGGCCCACTTGGCTTCACATTCCAGGATGCATGTCTCTAGGTGAGTGATCACACCATGGTGACTATCTGGGTTATGGAGATTTTTTTGTACAGTTCTGTGTATTCTTGTCACCACTAATTAATGTATTTTGCTTCTGTAAGGTGCATACCATTTTTGGTCCTTTTTCAAGCCCATTTTTGCATGAAATGTTCCCTTGGTATCTCTGATTTTCTTGAAGAAATCTCGAGCCTTTCCCATTCTATTGTTTTCCTCTATTTCTTTGCACTGATCACTGAGGAAGGCTTTCTTAACTCTCCTTGCTATTCTTTCGAATTGTGCATTCAAATAGGTATATATTTTCTGTTCTCCTTTGCTTTTCACTTCTCTTCTTTTCACAGCTCTTTGTAAGGTCTCGTCAGGCAGCCATTTTCCTTTTTTGTATTTTTTTTTCTTGTTGGGATGGTCTCGATCCATGTCTCCTGTACAATGTCATGAACCTTCATCCACAGTTCATCAGGCACTCTGTGTATCATATATAGTCCCTTCAGTTTGTGTCTTACTTCCACTGCATAATCATAAGGGATTTGATTTATGTCATACCTGAATGGTCTAGTGGTGTCCCCCACTTTCTTCAATTTAAGTCTGAATTTGGCAATAAGGAGCTCATGATCTGAGCCACAGAGAGCTTCTGGTCTTTCTGTGCTGGCTCTATGAAGTTTCTACATCTTTGGCTGCAAAGAGTATAATGGAGTTCATGATCTGAGCCGCAGTCAGCTCCCGGTCCGTGGATTAGATTAGCAATTGGATCAGATTGCCAGTTGCCGAACTCTAAGCTTTAACCTTTTCTGCCTCAGAGAACAGTGTATGCGATAGATACTATTTAAGCTGTTAGAGCTGAATTATGGAATGAATGTGGGCCTGTAAAACTCTGTCTTCTATTTTTTCCTTTCCCTGCAAGCTTCATAATCAAGACATCTCCCTGGAACTTCTAAACTCTTTCATATAGAGATATTTTCAATAGCAACCACTTGGTCATTTTGCTCCTTAGAAGCCTTCTTACTTGTACTTATCTAATTCTGTGCACATCACTTTGTAATAGGACATGCAGTTTAGAGGTTGGCCTTACTGCCAAGATTGGGCTTCTCTGATAGCTCAGTTGATAAAGAATCTGCCTGCAATGCAGGAGACCCCGGTTCAATTCCTGGATCAGGAAGATCTGCTGGAGAAGGGATAGGCTACCCACACCAGTATTCCGGCCTAGAAGATTCCATGGGCTGCTGAGTCCATGGGGTCACAAAGGCTCAGACATGCCTGAGCAACTTTCTCTTTGACTTTAGAGCCTGGATTACTAGCAGCAACCATTAAAGGAATCATTCAGTAGGACAGTTGGACCCTGGACTTGTACTTTGAGTATGGCGGCTAGTCAGTGAAATACCTGGTATTCTCTTTGTCCTTGATGTGCACGGCTCAGACAGTAAGATATCTGCCTGCAACGTGGGAGACCCAGGTTCAATGTGTCAAGATCCCCTTGCAAAGGAACTGTCTACCCATTCCAGTATTCTTGGCTGGAAAATACCATGGACAGAAGAGCCTGGTGGGGTCCAGTCCATGAGGTCGCGAAGATTGGACACCACTGAGCAACTGACACTTTCTAATTCCTATAATATGTGGATGTGGCTTGCTTCATGGCAAATTTTAGTGGTCCAAGGGTCAGTGGTAGCCTCTGTTTCAGGCATACAGTAAGTAGGAAGACCAGCGGTAAAAACGAGAAGCAGTGTGGCCTGCTGGGTAGAACACACCAGACTATACTTATTATAGTGCACCACTCAGGTTACTTTCACTAGGTATCCTTCAACTCCATAAACCCTGGCCACTAATTTTTGTGAAAAGTTTCCTGTTCTGGAAAATTGCCTTTGGTCATATGAAAGCTTCCTCACCCAAGAGGTGAAATTCCCACATCTGTGGGTGAGATTTGGACTGAGTGACACGGAAGTAAATGTCTTAATACAAAGTGAGATAAAGCCTGGTGTAACTTGGTCTCTGCTTGACATTAGATTTTGTTTCCCCTCTGCTATACCCTGTTTCCCTCATTCCATTTCTTCTGGAAAACCCTCACCATTGAGTCCTCTGAGTAACAAAGATGGGCTCTGCTTTTAGGAAATCTGATGGAAAACATTCCCACCACAGAATAACAACTACTATTCGTCACGAAAAGGAACGGGAAAAATATTCATACTCTAGCCTCAATTTCTCTTACGGTGAAATGCCATTGTCTGCTGCTATTTACTATCCTTCCTACAGACCTGTGAGATTACTTTGTTTGTATGTTTTTATTTTTATTTTTTCCTTTTTGATGTTCCTTGGCCACATAAGTCATGGAAAGATATGCTTTTCTTAGAAGCTGATGATTTTTTTTAGCTGATCTTGAGATTGACACCCAAAGTTGGTGGTTTTAACTTATGAACAATATACTTCCTTTTTTCAAGGGATAGGATCTTAATAATCTGTCTTCAAGTCCAGAGTTTATCAAGAATAGTAAGGTTAAACATGTTTCTTATCGGTTCCACTATTTAGGTTGTATGTTTCAAACAAAGACCTCTATTCCAGAAGACAATTGAATAAAATCCCAAGCGAAATAGACTTGGGAGATGTTCGTCTATTCCAGTCAGAGAAGACAATCTATCAAAGTGCATTGAACAGGTCAATCTAAAATAGTAGTCTAATAACAATCTGTAAAGTCAGAAAAAGCTGCATGAGGAAGTTAAAATAAGATCTCATAGGCATTAACAGACAAGAGAAACCAAGGGGAGCAGTAGAATGGCATAGGCACAGATGGTGAGACTAAGAAGAAAAGAGCACAGATTGAAAGGTCGGTGTGATTGAAGAATAGAGTTAAAGAAACAACGTGAAGATTGAGAATAAGGTAGAATCCAGAGTCCTCATAGGCTCTTCTCAAGATCTTGCTTTCCATCACATGGCTTAGCTGGTGAGTGACAATTTTCTCTGATTGTAGCAAGGTAGACAGTGTCCGAGGAACATACGTGGATGCTAGAGAATGAATTGCAGTCCCCTGAGTCATCTGCAGTTGAGAAATCTGCACATTTTGTGCCAGGTGAGTGTTGATAAAGACAGTGATATGTGGCTGAATCTAAAGCATGATAAGGGGTAAAATTAACAACACTGAGGTATGGATAGGGTGAAGTGCATTAGAAAAGGAAGTAGTCAAGAATGAATAGTAGTATCAATCACAGAAGGAGAGAATTTGTGTTGTTATTCAGTCAGTAAGTCATACCCAACTCTTCAGAACCCCATGGACTCTACCCTGCCAGACTTCCCTTCCCTATTTCCCAGAACTTGTTCAGATTCATGTCCATAGGGTTGGTGATGTTATCTAACCGTTTCATCATCTGCTGACCACTTCTCCTTTTACCTTCAATCTTTCCCAATATCAGGGCATTTTCTACTGAGTCAGCTCTTTGCATCAGGGGGCGAAAGGAAGAAAGAACACTGAAAGGTAACGAAGTTTTCCAAGGAGAGGCCTTGAAACTCTTCAGGATACAGATGCAGAAAATACTTTTGACAACATTCAACACCCATTCATGACGGGTATATGCAAAAACATATACAGGCAGTGGGATCACAGGGAACCTTCTTCAACCATATATGAATAAACCCACTGCACACATGATTCACAATGGTAAAAACCTGAGAGCATGCCCCCTAATGTTATGAATAAGATAAAGATGCCCACTCTCACCATTGTTATTCAGCATCGTCTCTGGACTCCAATTGCGAGCAATCAGAGGAGAAGAAGAAAACAATTTTCAAACGAACTGGGAAAGAAGAGGTGAAACTGTCACTGTTTGCACATGGCATGATACTATGCCGAGAGAATCCAAAGATGCCACCAGGAAATGACTAGAACTAATCCAGGACTTTAGGAAAGGGGCTGGATACAAAGACAACACACAGAACACTCTTGCTTTTCTATAAAATAACAACAAAAATAAAAAAAAATAGAAACGTAGGAAGCAATCCCATTCACCATGGAAACAAGAAAAGAAAAATTTCTGGGAACAAACCTACCTAGGCTGGGAACAAACTTGTGCACAGAAAAAAATAAGGCATGGATGAAACAAAAGTGATACAAAGAGATAGTGAGATACACGATTCTCATGTACTGGAAGAAAAAACGTTGTGAAAATGGCTACACTACAAAATGCAGTTTACAGATTCAGTGCCATTCCTATGAAATTGCCAATGGCATTTTTCACAGATAGTAGAACAAAAAAGTTTTTCAACTTGTATGGAAATACAGAAGACCTTGAAGAACCATGTTGCCTTGAGAGAGAAAAACAAGAGCTGGAGGATTCAGACTCCCTGATTTCAGTCTATACTACAAAGCTGTAGTAATCAATGTGGTATGGAACTAACACAGAAACAGGAATATAGAGCAATGGAACATGACAGAAAACCTGGAGATAATCTCATGCCCAAATGGGTCCCCTAATCTATGACAAAGGAGGCAGCAATAGTCCATGGAAAAAAGACAATCTCTTTTAAAAGTGATGGTGGAAAATCTTGACAGCTAAAGGTAAAAGAATGAAATTAGGAAACTTCCACATCGCTGTTCTGTGGCCACGTCGTGTCTGACACTTTGTGAAGCTGTGGGTGGCAGCACACCAGGGCTCCCTGTCCTCCACTATCTCCCAGAGTGTGCCCAGGTTCATATCCACTGCATCGGTGATGCCATCCAACCATCTCATCCTTGTTTCTGGCTTTGCATTCTGCCTTCAGTCTTTCCCAGCATCAGGGTCTTTTCCAGGGAGTTTGCTTTTCGCATCAGGTGGACAAAGTTTTAGAGCTTCAGCTTCAGCAGTGGTCCTTCCCATGAGTATTTAGGGTCGATTGCCTTGAAGATTGACTGGTTTGGTCTCCTTGCTGTCCAAGGGATTCTCAAGAGTCTTCTCCAGCCCCACAGTTCAAAAGCATCTGTTCTTTGGCGTTCCGCCTCCACTGTGGTTCATCTCTCACAACCATATATGACTACTAGAAAGAACGTAGCCTCGACTCTACGAACCTTTGTCAGCAACATGATAGCTATGCTTTTTACACACTGTTTAGGTGTGTCATAGCTTTCCTGCCAATAAGCATTTGTTTTCTAATTTCATGGCTGCAGTCACCATCTGCAGCGATTTTAGAGCCCAGGAAGAGGAAATCTGGCACAGCTTTCCCGTTTCCCCTTTCTAGTTGCCATGAAGTGATGGAAACGGATATTGTGATCTGCGTTTTTATACTGAGTTTTATGCCTGATTTTGCACTGTCCTCCTTCACCCTCATCAAAAGATTCTTTAGTCCCTCTTCATTTTCTATCATTAGAGTGGTATGCATATGCATATTGTAGATGGTTCACATTTCTCCCAGCAATCATGATTCCATGTGCAACTCATCCAGCCTGGCATTTCTCATGATGTGCTATGTGCTTAAGTTAAATAAACAAGGTGACAATCAACAGCCTTGTCATCCTTGCTCAATCCTGAACCAGTCACTTTTCCCATACGTGGTTCTAATGCTTGGTTCTTGACCTGCCCACAGGTCTCTCAGGATCCAGATAAAAGATGGTCCTGTATTCCCATCTCTTTAAGGGTTTCTCACAATTTGTTATGATCCACAAAATCAAAGACTGTATAGAGTCGTCAGTGAAAAAGAAGTAGAGGTTTTTCTGGAATTAACTTGCTATTTCTCTCATCCAGCAAATGGTGACAACTTGAGCTCTGGCTCCTCTGCTGTTTCTAAAGCTACCTGAAGATCTGGAATTTCTCAGTTCACGTAATGCTGAAGCCTAGCATGAAGGATTTTGAGCATAAATTTTTATCATGGGAGGCCAGCACTATTATATGGTGGCTTGAATGTTCTTTAGTCCTACTCTTCTTGGGAATTGGGGAAAGGATTTACTTTTTCCAGGCCTGTGGCCATTGTTAGGTTTTCGAGATTTGCTGACATCTTGAGTGCAGCACAGGTCATAGCAAAAACCCTCCTCCAACAACACAAGAGAAGACTCTACACATGGAGATCACCAGATGGTCAACACCGACATCAGATTGATTATATTCTTTGCAGCCAAAGATGGAGGAGCTCTATACATTCAGCAAAACAAACAAACAAACAAACAAAATAATGGGGGAAGACTGTGGCTCAGATCATGAACTCCTTATTGCCAAATTTAGACTTAAATTGAAAAAAGTAGGGAAAGCCACTAGACCATTCATGTATGACCTAAATCAAATCCCTTATAATTATACAGTGGAATTGACAAATAGATTTAAGAGACTAGATCTGATAGACAGAGTGCCTGATGAACTATGGACAGAGGTATGTGACGCTGTACAGGAGACAGGGATCAAGACCATCCCCACTGAAAAGAAGTGCACAAAAGCAAAATAGCTTTCTGAGGAGGCCTGAAAAATAGCTGCGGAAAGAAGAGAAGCAAAATGCAAAGGAGAAAAGGAAAGATATTCGCATCTGAATGCAGAGTTCCAAACAAGAGCAAGGTGATATAAGAAACCCTTCCTCAGTGATCAATGCAAAGACACAGAGGAAAACATCAGAATGGGAAAGATTAGCAATCTGTTCAAGAAAATTAGAGATACCAAGGGAACTTTTCATGCAAAGATGGTCTCGATAAAGGACAAAAACGATATGAACCTGACAGAAGCAGAAGATATTAAGTAGAGTTGGCAAGAATACACAGAAAAACTGTACAAGAAAGATCTTCATGCCCCAGATGATCACAATGGTGCAATCACTCACTACAACCAAACATCCTGGAATGTGAAGTCAAGTGGGCCTTAAAAGCCTCACTACGTATAAAGCTAGTGGAGGTGATAGAATTCCAGTTGAGCTATTGCAAATCCTCAGAGATGATGCTGTGAAAATGCTGCACTTGTTATGGCAATAAATCTGAAAAACTTAGCAGTGGCCACAGGATTGGAAAGGGTCGGTTTTCATTCCCATGTCACAGAAATGCAATGCCAAAGAATGCTTAAAAACTGTATAATTGCACTCATTTCACACACTTGTAAAGTAATGCTCAAAATTCTCCAAGCCAGGCTTCAGCAATACGTGAACTGTGAACTTCCAGAGGTTCATGCTGGTTTTAGAAAAGGCAGAGGAACCAGAGATCAAATTGCCAACATCCGCTGGATCATCGAAAATGCAAGAGAGTTCCAGAAAAACATCTATCTGCTCTATTGACTATGTCAAAGCTTTTGACTGTGTGGATCAAAATAAACTGTGGACAATTCTGAAAGAGATGGGAATGCAAGACCATCTGAAGTTTCTCTTCAGAAACCTGTATGCAAGTCAGGAAGCAAGAGTTAGAATTGGACATGGAACAACTGACTGCTTCCAAAAAGGAAGAGGAGAACGTCAAGTTTGTATATTGTCACCCTGCTTATCAAACTTATATGCAGAGTACATCATGAGAAACGTTGGGCTGGAAGAAACTCAAGCTGGAATCAAGATTGCCATGAGAAATAGTGATAATTTCAGATACACAGACCACACCACCCTTGGCAGAAAGTGAAGAAGAACTCAAGAGCCTCTTGATGAAAGTGAAAGAGGAGAGTGAAAAAGCTAGGTTAAAGCTCAACGTTCAGACAACTAAGATCATACATCTGCTCCCATCTCTTCATGGGAAATAGATGGGGAAACAGTGGAAACAGTGAAAGACTTTAATTTTGGGGGCTCCAAAATCACTGCTGATGGTGATTTCAGCCATGAAATTAAAAGACACTTGTTCTTTGGAAGGAAGGTTATGACCAACTTAGATAGCATATTTAGAAGCAGAGACATTACTTTGCCAACAAAGGCCCATCTAGTCAAGGCTATGGTTTTTCCAGTGGTCATATATAGATGTGAGAGTTGAACGGTGAAGAAAGCTGAGCACGGAGGAATTGATACTTTTGAACTGTGGTGTTGGAGAAGACTCTTGAGAGTCCCTTGGACTGCGAGGAGATCCAACCTGTCCATCCTAAAGGAGATCAGTCCCGGGTGTTCATTGGAAGAACTGATGTTCAAGCTGAAACTCCAGTACTTAGGCCACCTCATGCGAAGAGTTGATTCATTGGAAAATACCCCAATGCTGGGAAGGATTGGGGGCAGGAGGAGAAGGGGATGACAGAGGATGAGATGGTTGGATGGCATCACCGACTCAATGAACATAGGTTTGGGTGAACTTCGGGAGTTGGTGATGGACAGGGAGGCCTGGTGTGCTGCGATTCATGGGGCTGCAAAGAGTCGGACATGACTGAGCGACTGAACTCAACTGAATTGATCTGAGTGCAGCACCTTGATAGCATCGTCTTTTAGGACTCTAAGTAGCTCTGCTGGAACTCCATCACCTCACTTGGTTTCACACTCCTGAATGGCGGGCTCTGGGCAAATGGTCACACCATCGTGCTTATCTGAGTCGTTTAGGCCAGTTTTTCTACACTTCTGTAGATTCTTTTCATCTCATCTTGATCTCTTCTACTTATTTTCGGTCTTTGCTGTTGCTGTCCTTTATCATGGCCATCTTTGGATGAAATGTTCTTTTGATATCTCCAATTTTCTTGAAGAGATCTCTAGTCTTTCCTTTCAATTGTTTTCTTCTATTTCTTTGCATTGTTTATTGAAGAAGCCCTGTTTGTCTCTCTTTGTTATTCTCTGGAACTCTGCGCTCAGTTGGGGTACCTTTGCCTTTTCCGCATGTTTTTTGCTTCTCTCCTTTCCACAGCAACTTGTAAACCCTCCTCAGACAGTCACTGTGCCTTCATGCTTTTATTTTTCGTCAGGATGGTTTGCTCACTGTTCAATATTTTGGACCGCCTACCACAGTATTTGAGACACTCTCTTTACTAGATATAAACCCTTGAAACTATTTGTTACCTCCACTGCATATTCAGAGGGGATTTGATCCAAGTTGTACCTGGCTGGCCTAGTCGTTCTGCCCTCTGCACCCCACCCCAACTCCTCCCCGTTTAGTTTAAGCCTGCATTTTGCCATGAGAAGATGATGATCTGATGACGATCCACAGGTCTTGTTTTTACTGACGGTATGCAGCTTTTCCCACTTGATTGCTACCAAGAAGATGATCAATCGGATATCGGCAGAGACCATTTGATGACATCCTTCTGTAAGGTCGTCTCTTCTGTTGTTGTAAAAGGATGATTGCTATGACCAGTGCAATTCATGACAGAATTTGATTAGTCCATGTCTTGCTTCATTTTTCACTCCAAGGTCAAACTTGCCTGTCACTCCAGGTACCTCTTGACTTCCTACTTTTGAAATCCAACCCCCTATAATGATAAGGATATCTTTCATTCGGTGTTAGCTCTACAAGGTCTTGTAAGTCTTCATAAGAACTGATTATTTCAGCTTCTTCAGCATCTGCATTTGTGGGATAGACTTTTATATCTCACGTAAAAAAACAATCTTGGCAGAGACCTAATCCATGAGATAAGGAACTTTTTATATTTCATTTAGGAAAATCTGGGTCGCGATTTTCCAAATGAGATATGCAGTTCTCTATATTTCATGAATGAAAGTCTAGGCACTGATTTTCCTACATGAAATATGGATTTCTCTACTTTCACGTTTGAAACTCAAGGCACAGAGCACTTTCCCCTGAAATATGAAATTCTTGTATTTCACATGGAATTGGCAATAAATAAGGTCACGTTTTGTAACACGAAATATGGAATTTTTCATATTTCTCATCTGAAAACCTGTGTACTGACTTTACTTCCTGAACTACAGAATACTGTATATTTAACAATTGAAACACTTGGCATCGATTTTCCTAAAGAAATATGGAAATTTCTGTTTCATTCATAAAGTGATTTTCATGCTTGAGGTGTGAAACTCTCTGTATTTCACCCAAGAAAACTTGCATGAAGCTCTTCAGTATGAAATATGGAATTCTGTATATTTTGCATTTGCAAATCTGGGGACAGATTTTCTCATGTGAGATACAAAATGTCAGTTATTCACATGTGAATATTTGTGTCAGATTTTGACATACAAAATACGGGATTTTCCATGATTCGGAAATTAACATCTTGGCCAGACAGTCAAATATAGAATGAGCTATATTTCATATATGAAAATCTGGTCACAGATTTCCCTATTGAAGTTTGGAATTCTCTGGATTTCATTTCTGAAAATCTGGGTGAAGACTGCCCTGCATGATATATGGAATAATCCATATTTCACACATGAAAATCTGGGTGCCAATATTTTTACATGAATTGCATAAATCTCTGAAGTAACAGTTGTATTTCTAGGTTTTGATTTTCCCATATGAAAAATGTGCATCTGTATATGTCACATATGAGACTGTGAAAGCAATTTTTTTTAGCATGATATATGAAATACTCTGTATTTTATTTATGAACATCTGCATGTCTGTATTACTACATGAAGTTTTGAAATTCTGTGTATTTCTCATCAGAAAATCTGGGCATCCATTTTCCTATATTAAATATGAATTTCTCAAATTTTCCAACATCTACATCACAGCACAGTTTTCATTACATAAAATACGGACTTATTTATCTTTCACATCTGAAAATCAGGGTGCAGATTTTCCTGCATGAATGATGGCATTATCTCTGTTTCTCATGTGAAAATCTGGACACCAATTTCCTTTTTGCTGTTTGTTTGGTTGGTTTTTGCTAACAATAAACATTTTAATAGAAACAGATATATTATTTCATTCAATAAAAATGTGAAAGATTATGTCTAAGTAGATGTAAAGACTGGAAGGAAATCTACTCCATCTTTTCAGTAGTCAAAAAACAAACAAACAAACAAACAAAAAAACCTGATGACTAGCCCAGACTGAAGGGACAGAATGGGACAAATGAAGTTCAGTTCACAGGACTTGTTAGCTCTAGAGCATTCTTTTTTTTTTCTTTTTTACGAAAATGTAATTAGTTCATTTTCAGGTAACTTTTATTTTTTATTATAAATTTATTTATTTTAATTGGGCGCTAATTACTTTACAATATCTAAGTGGTTTTTCCACACATTGACATGAATCCGCCACAGGTGTACATGTGTTCCACATCCTGAAGCCCCTTCACACCTCCCTCCCCATCCCATCCATCTGGGTCCTCCCAGTGCACCAGCCCCGAACACCCTGTCTCATGCATCGAATCTGGTCTGTCATATGATACGATATGGCATATGATCTGGTTTGACATATGATAATATACATGTTTCAATGTCATTCTCCCAAATCATTCCACCCCTGTAATCTCCCACAGAGTCCAAAAGACTGTTCTATACATCTGTGTCTATTTTGCTGTCCCGCATATAGGGTTATCGTTAGCATCTTTCTAAGTTCCATATATATTTGTTAATATACTGTATTGGTGTTTTGCTTTCTGACTTACTTCACTCTGTATAATAGGCACCAGTTTAATCCACCTCGTTAGAAGGGATTCAAATGCATTTATTTTAATAGCTGAGTAATATTCCATTGTGTATATGTATCACAGCTTTCTTATCCATTCGTCTGCTGATGGCCATTTGGGTTGCTTCCGTGTCCTGGCTATTATAAACAGGCCTTCGATGAATATTGGGGTACACGTGTCTCTTTCAGTTCTGGCTTCCTCGGTGTATATGCGCAGCAGTGGGTTTGCTGGGTTGTATGGCAGAACCTCCACACTGTTCTCCATAGTGCCTGTACTAGTTTGCATTCCCACCGAGAGTGTAAGAGGGTTCCTTTGTCTCCGTACCCTCTCGAGCATTTATTGTTTGCAGATTATTGGATGGCAGGCATTCTGACCAGTGTGAGATGCTACCTCGTTGAGGTTTTGATTTGCATTTCTCTGCTAATGAGTGATGTTGAGCATCTTTTCATGTGTTTGTTAGCCATCTGTATGTCTTCTTTGGAGAAATGTCTGTTTAGTTCTTTGGCCCAATTTTTGATTGGTTCACTTACTTTTCTGGACTTGAGCTGCAGGTGTTGCTTGTATACTTTTGAGATTAACTCTTTGTCAGTTGCTTCATTTGCTATTAGTTTCTCCCATTCTGAAGGTAGGCTTTTCCCCTTGCTTCTAGTCTCTGTGGTTGTACAAAAGCTTTTAAGTTTCATTAGCTCCCATTTGTTTATTTTTGCTTTTATTTCCATTACTCTGGGAGGTGGGTCATAGAGCATTCTGCTGTGATTTGTGTCGGAAAGTGTTTTGTCTATGTTTTCCTCTAGGGCTTTTATAGTTTGTGGTCTTACGTTCAGATCTTCAATCCATTTTGAGTTTATTTTTGTGTACGGTGTTAGAAAGTGTTCTAGTTTCATTCTTTTACAAGTGGTTGACCAGTTTTCCCAGCTCCACATGTTAAAGAAATTGTCTTTTCTCCGTTTTATTTTCTTGCCTCCTTTGCCAAAGATAAGGTGTCCATAGGTACATGAATTTATCTCTGGGCTTGCTATTGTGTTCCATTGATCTATGTTTCTGTCTCCACGCCAGTACCATACTGTCTTGATGACTGTTGCTTTGTAGTATAGCCTGAAGTCAGGCAGGTTGATTACTCCTATTCCATTCTTCTTTCTCAAGATTTCTTTGGCTATTTGAGGTTTTTTATATTTCCATACAAATTGTGAAATTATTTTTTCTAGCTCTGAAAAATACCGCTGGTAGCTTGATAGGGATTACATTGAATCTATAGATTGCTTTGGGTAGTATACTCGTTTTCACTATATTGATTCTTCTGATCCATGAACATGGTATATTTCTCCATCTATTTGTGTCTTGTTTGATTTCTTTCATCAGTGTTTTATAGTTTTCTATATGTATCTCCTTTGTCTCTTTAGGTAGATTGAGGTTTTTAAAGGCATAAGCCACACTTCTTGCATGGCTCTGCAATAAAACATACTCTGCTTTAAACTCTAATGTTTCGATATTGCTTGGCCCAAGGTTGCTGGGTACAGGGGTATTTAGTTACAGTAACACCTTATCTCTCAAGTCTGTGGAGGTTAACAGAATCTCTTGAGAGAATGTCTCATTTCAAAACCACATACACTCATAAAAGGATGACCAGTTTTTTCTTGTGTGTGAAGCAAATTAACAGACACTGAGAGCTCTCCTAGTTACCAGGTGAATTTAGGACAAAGTGTGACAAAGGTTTTCATCAGGTCTTACTTGAGGACTACTCATTATTTTGGAAACTTTGTCATGAACTGATTTGCTAGGATATATAGAGAGAGTATATCTTTTATCTTTTCTATCGTTTAGTAGTTTGCTTCTCATGTGTGTCACATTATGTTTTAATATGTGCATACATTTTCATACTGTAAAATATGGGGAATTTCATTCTCAATTTGGAAAGTGTGTGGTGAGATATTCACAGATGAAATGCAGAGAATTCTGTATTTCATTCAGGAAATCTACATGCATGTATTCAGATGTGAAATACCAAGTTCCATGCTTCACGTAGAACACTTTTGCCCTCATGTCAAAATGTGATACACACATGGAATTCTCTCTGTTGAGAGAAATTTATACAGAGATGCTAAGGATAGTGCCCCACCAAGGGCCACGGCTCTCCATTGTCAGAGGAATTGAAGTCTGCCATTTATTGTACAGAGGCCCTTTCACAGTGATTCTGTTCTCACCCAGCCTCCAGGTGAGAACACAGCCCAGCCTACCCCATCAGCCCAGGCCTGTGGGACTAGGACGGGTAAGAGGATCAACCCAAGACACCCTTTTAAGGAGTGATGTTTCAAACTGACAAACTCTGCATGTAGCAGGTGCTTCTGCTACAGTGCTACCAGTCTCCCAAACCTTACAGAAAAGGGCAAGCTGTGCTCAGATGCCTGGTCATGTCGAGGATAGAATGGTCCTGCACTTGAGAAGGACAGAAAACCCTTTGTAGCTGGGTGTCCTAGGGGCTGTGCAGAGCCCCTCTTCTGTGCCTGGGAATCTGGCCCGCTTCATTTTTCTGCTCCTTCGTATCCTCCCTGACTGCGCCCAGGTGCTTCGTTTCTGCCTCTCCTTTCTGATCAGGCATCCATGTTTACATTTACATGCCTGTTTACACTTCCAGCTTGCTCTGTTGGTGAGGCCCCTGGGCTTTTTTCCGTGGTGTCAGTGCTTCTGCTGCCCTATGATCTTTCTACCTTACACAAGCTCTTTCACGTTTTCAGTGTCCATTCTTCCATCCCCCAGCCAGACCAGCTCAGACAGCTCACACACACATTTGTGTCAGCACATGTGTGTGCATGCTCTCCCACCCACCTACCCCCCCACACAAACAATCCTGAAAAGAAACTTGCACAGATGTGCCGCTAATTGTTTACTTGTCCAGTATAATGAACTTTGGTAAGCACCCCTCTTTTCTTGGCCCGGTTATTATTATTATTTTCACTCACTAGTTGATCAAATCAGCGTCCTCTTCTACTTCTATGATACATCCTGGAAGGTGAATGGGATTTGCTCATGAGGGGGCTGACTTACAAAGAGGTTGGCAGGGTTGGAAGTCCTCACTGTGGATGGTTGAGTGACGTGTGCCTGTGTTCTCTACTCCCATCACAACAGACTGGTTCACAGTGCCAATCATGGTGGCATGATTCCATTCCCTGTGCTTTCCTTCCAGAAAAAGCACAGAAATAGCAAGGGGCTTTGAACTTGAAATTGATCATGCACCCCCTTTGCCCAGGCTATAGCAGGTCACTGAGGACAAGAATTCTTTAACAAATTCCTATTCACAGAAAGGCAAGTCCCAACTCTTACTGCCTGAGTGATGCTTCACTTAAAATCATGAAGAAATTCTGCATGGGTAATGCCAGGTTAACGATCACTGCAAGAAGTGGTAATAGTCAATGTCCTTCTTTCCTGCAGCAGTGTTTATAGAACACTTAACAAGTCAACCCCAAATCTCTCCTGACAGATCAAATATTTTCTGACAGATGCATTCCTGCAACATCTTTGCCCTTTGTGATCCTAATTAATATTCTCATTTCAACGAGTGATATTCTTGCCCCATGGGCATTTCTGTAAGTGTGTGGGCATTGCTGTTTCCAAACGGGGGTCACTGTTAACTATTCCTGTGATAAAGCATTTCTTGCTGTTCACAAATATCGTGTATCTCTTAAAAAAAAGTCACAAGTCAAGATGTTGGAAACATTTGATCCAGGAATGAAAGAAATCATCCAATTCACACACAATCTGACAAAGACACACAAACTTAAAAAACAAAAGTGAATACAAGCAACACAATTCACGTATGTTGAATAGGGCCGTGCAAGAACTGACACAGCTATTGCAGCAGAGCTGTGTATAATGGCACAGGCATGGATGTCATATCAAAGAAGACAGGAGGCATAGGCAGACCCAGAGGAAGAAACATCAACTCACATT
This sequence comes from Giraffa tippelskirchi, assembly GCF_054371585.1. NCBI lineage: Eukaryota > Metazoa > Chordata > Mammalia > Artiodactyla > Giraffidae > Giraffa > Giraffa tippelskirchi. The sequence continues at coordinate 25,317,375 of NC_137290.1, forward strand.
CAAGGGCAGGCACAACAGAGACACCCAATCTTCATTCTAAACAGAGGAAAACATGAACACATCCAGGGAACAGGAAACAAATGCAGCTCAGGGTGATTGAGCCAGAATGCTCAAGAAATCATCAGTAACCCGCCAAGTCTCACACGCATTGATATTCAGTGGAAGAAAACCTTACACAACACGTCCAAGTGTGCAGTCAAATCTAATAGCACCTAGATCTTAGGGCCCAAGTGAAAGCCCGAAAGACACTGGGACACATGTCATGGCAAGTTTCCAGAGAATGACCATCAAGTCAACGATGCACAGTTCAGTTTTACTAACCGATCCATGACTATCTCTGCACTCTTCACTTCAGGACAGGTTAGAGCTAAAGCCACCCCTGGTACTGAATCACTGGTACTGAAGACAGGTGATATTAGGCGTTGGGGCACCCTGTCCTTAACTCTTCTTGTCTTTAAGTTCTTTGCAGTGCCTTACTAAAACTTCTGAATGTGGATAACTAGAATGAGCCCAGTCTAAGGTCCCCAAACACATGCACCAATATGCCATCCCACACCCACAGCAGAGTTATTACACATTAGTTTCTGCTTTGTGTTGTTTTGTTTTGAACTGGTGCTGAGAAACACAGGTACCAGCCTGCCGGAGCCCCAAGGATTCTTTGAAGATTACAGATTAAGAAAGTAAGAAGACATGTTTCCATTGTTTGCTGGGCTGCTTGTACAGAAAGCACCCAGAGAAGGCCAAGCCTTGCCTTCTGGAACTGTAGATGCTCCTCTGCAGAAGGGGCATACTGGGGTGCAGATAGTCAAATGCAAAAGTTGGCCCTGAGCAGGAGATCTCATTCAGTGCACCTTGAAGGGGGCATCCATGAACCCATGAACTTTGACGTTCATTCTTTACCCTTTGCCCTCAAAAGAGATGCTGCTGTCGGGAGACAATTTTTGGAGTGAGAACTCCATGTGAGACAGAAATATCACCCTCAGGCAAGCGCACATTGGAGCCATTGTATCTGGGGCGAGTGGGCAAACGTTGACCTCTCCCTACTCCCTTTGTGCCAGTCTGTCCTTTGCCCAATCCAGAGGTGGACATGATTCTGAAAAGCAGCCATCTACTTGGAAAGGGCCACCCTAAGTTCTGACCAGTCCCTCAGTGAGCTCTGTATTCTCCAGGTGTTCCCATTGGCCCTTGGCCCGCAGAGTAGCGACAAAGCCCCAGAAGAATGTCCCTTGTGGTTTTATACAGTCTGTGCTGAGCCATTCAGCAAGGAAGAGACACTGTCACCAGAGGGTTCGTGAGAAAAATGTTATTTCTACACCTAGTCCTGACAGAGGGCCTTGGGCACAGAGCTTAAGCCTTCCTGGAAAAAAGGATATTAACCGCTGAGCCATCATGGGACACAGAGTGCACGGCTCGGTAGGCTGGACCTTGCCTGTTTAACATCCCCATTCCCCTGACTTCTGCCCCTGCAGACTTTGTACCTAAACTGAGTTCCTGGAAAAAAGAACAGAGTTCACATGAGCTCAAACATATATGATGGGATCTGGTTTTGTTTGTCTGTCTGTTTCCTGGCGATTTATCTTTTCCCCTGGTCACTTTTGCCAGAAACTAATATCCTGACTGCCTTCCCACCCCCTCACTTTCACCCTGGGCCACAGCCCCTCCATATACTTTATGCCCCCATCCCCTAAGATGTTACCTGGAACCCTAGCTCTGGGAAGCTGACTCTCAGCAAAGCTGAACCGTGCAGTCATATACACAAGAAGGCTATGTGGTTCATAGTGAGTTGAATGTTAAGGCTTTTTCCTTGTCCTGTACTCTTAAAATGCCTGATGATATCCAGCAGTGATGATACCTGGGACACCACCTTCCAATAAAGTTGTGTTCCATTATTTCAATCTCTGGCCCTTGTTCACCAGACCCTTTCCATGAACATCCACATTTCCCTTGTGAAGTTGCCAGACCCACAGTTAATGGCCCCTGCTCTTCCTTCTCCTTCCTCCCCAACCCCGCCCCACAGGAAGAACTGTGTCCCCTGACACAACCCCAACATATGGCTTAACCCCCTCTACAACTCTCCATGGTCTGGTAATTCCCACGCCTTAAACTGAGACCCTACATGGAGTTGAAGTATTTGTCTTGAGGACCTGGCCAAACAATACACAGACACATACGGTTGATGCTTTCTATTTATCCTTCGGAATTATTTCATGCTTACTTGTTTCTCCCTCTCGATCTATTTCACCACCAGACCACTCTTCATTACTTTCCTGTCCGAGAGAACTAGCTGGCCATTGATCTTCATGTGAAGCACCTTCTTAGATTTTCTATTTTAGGTAAAGGGGGACACTCCATCATAAGCTTCTCAAAATCGGGGGTTTCCTTTCAAAACAGACAGAGACACAGACACAGATATGTCAACCTATCCTCTCTCAACAACACTAAAGACAGCTTTAATCTTTCAAGTCAGTTCCCAGGAGAGAGAGTCTGTGAACTTTTACATTTCCTCTCTCAGTTCAGTTCAGTCGCATAGTCGTGTCTGACTCTTTGCGACCCCATGAATGGTAGCACACCAGGCCTCTCTGTCCACCACCAACTCCAGGAGTCTACTCAAACCAATGTCCATCAAGTCAGCGATGCCATCCAACCACCTCATCCTCGGTCGTCCACTTCTCCTCCTGCCGCCAATCCTACCCAGCACTAGGGTCTTTTCCAATGAGTAAACTCTTCACATGAAGTGGCCAAAGTATTGGAGTTTCAGCTTCAACATCAATCCTTCCAATGAACACCCAGGACTGATTTCCCATAGGATGGATTGATTGGATCTCCTTGCAGTCCTAGGGACTCTCAAGAGTCTTCTCCAACAACACACTTCAAAAGCATCAATTCTTCAGCTCTCAGCTTTCTTCACCATCCAACTCTCACATCCATACATGACCATTGAAAAAAACCATAGCCTTGTCTAGATGGACTTTTGTTGGCAAAGTAATGTCTCTGCTTTTAAATATGCTATCTAGGTTGGCCATAACCTTCCTTCCAAGGAGTAAGTGTCTTTTAATTTCATGGCTGCAGTCATCATCAGCAGTGATTTTGGACCCCCCAAAAATAAAGTCTGACACTGTTTCCACTGTTTCCCCATCTATTTCCCATGAAGTGATGGGGCCAGATGCCATGATCTTAGTTTTCTGAACATTGAGCTTTAAGCCAACTTTTTCACTCTCCTCTTTCACTTTCATCAAGAGGCTCTTTACTTTTTCTTCACTTTCTTTTTTTTTTTTTTAATAAATTTATTTATTTTAGTTGGGGTCTAATTACTTTACAATATTGTAATAGTTTTTGCCATACATTGACATGAATCAGCCATGGGTTTAGGGTGGTGTCATCCGCATATCTGAGGTTATTGATATTTCTCCCAGCAATCTTGAGTCCAGCTTGTGTTTCTTCCAGCCCAGCGTTTCTCATGATGTACTCTGTGTATAGAGTTAAATAGGCAGGGTGACAACATACAGCCTTGACATACTCCTTTTCCTATTTGGAACCAGGCTGTTGTTCCATGTCCAGTTCGAACTGTTGCTTCCTGACCTGCATACAGGTTTTTAAGCCACGTACCCCATTCTTCACCGTACAACTATTTACAAGAACTAGGACATGCAAGCAACCTATATGTCCATCGGCAGATGAAGGGTTAAGGGAGTTGGGGTACATATACACAATGGTATGTTACTCAGCTCTTAAAAGAAATGCATTGAACTCAGTCCTAATGAGTTGGAATGAATATGGAGCCTATTAAACAGAGTGAAGTAAGTCAGAAAGAAAAAAACAAATACTGCATGTTAACACAAATATATGGAGTTTAGGACCACGTAGATCGTACTGGACATCCAACATGCAGGACAGCAAATAAGACACAGACATGTAAGAACAGACTTTGGACTCCGTGGTGGAACGTGAGGCTGGGTTAATTTGAGAAAATAGCCCTGAAACATTTATATTACCTTATGCAAAATAGATGATCAGGGCAAATTTGATGCGTGAAGCAAGGCAACCAAAGTCATGTTGTGGGACAACCCACAAAGACATGTAGGGGAGGGCGGTGGGTGGTGGGTTCAGCATTTGGGGGGACACGTGTATATCTGTGGGTGATTCGTGTTGGCCAATGTATGGCAAAAACCGTCATGGTTTTATAAAGTAATCATCCTCCAGGTAAAATAAATAAGTTAAAAGACTATTCTCCATAATCCTGCACAGTGGTCAGTATTCTCAGAATGAGAGTGGCAGGTGAAAAAGATGTAAAAGAAAACAAAACCAGAAACAAGTGTGATGATCAAAACGGAATCAAATGATGGTCAGTGGGGAACAGCCTACCAGAAAGAAGGCTCACAGACCTTTGTAGAAAGGGGACTTCAATAGTAGGTGGGCCCCAATTTAAGAGGAGCCTGAGGGTAGCCTTGTTGGCCATGGAATGCCAGTTCAGAGATGTTCAGCTGAGTCAGATATAAATTGGAGTGACATTGCCCTGACCAGAACACTTCATCTACCTCAAGCTTCTCTACTTAGAACCTGTTTTTCACTACAGTTGTCTACTCCTGCTGTCTCTTGCAGATTCCCTCATTCCTTGGTGTTACACTGCATTCCACGGACTCTCACTTTCTCCACAAGTGAAATAAATGACCCAAGTTTCTGGGAAACACTTATGCCAGTGCTCGATCCCTGGGCTCCTCACCTCTCGTCCTCCCAGTACCTCTCGTGGAAGAGCCTTCCTCCTCATATAGTACCACACTGGATTGGGCCACAGATCCTTTATGACGCTTTGTCAGGGCAATGAGGGAGGTCAGCACAGGACTGGCCAGACCCTGAGCCCTTCCGTGCACCTCCAAGAACCCCAACATACATCATCAGTTCTGGCCCAGTGGCCGCGTGGGGCCCTATCTCAGCAATCCGGTCAGATCCTGTGAAATTGTGGTCCAAGAACCAGTTGAAAAAGTTAACGCTGCTGTCGTGGTGCCTGCGGCTGTATGCCTTACGTTCAAATCCCTGGTTCCAGTGAATTAGGGTGGAATGAGATGCTCGATATCCTGCAGGAAAAGGAGTATGGGAGAAAGACCTAAATCACTTTCCAATTCAACCTACACTTTTCTGCCCCCACTCCCCAAATCCAAGGACCTGCCTCTTACCAGTGACATTAATGAGATAGTCCTTAACAAGCACTTCATTCTGGAAATACCTATTCTTCCAGAAGGGCAATGTGATGTTGCAGTGATGAGTGGGATTCCTGAGTTCTTTCACCTGCCAGGACAAAGTGTGGGGAGTGGTGTAGGGGTGGGTGGGTATGACACATCTTTACAGAAGAGCTGTCCTTTCCTGTTTCCAGGGGTAAATCATGCCCTCTCCCCTCCCCAGTCACCTTCCCTCCACAATTATCAGTGTCCCCTGCCTGACCTTCAAGTTGGTGATGAAGTGAAGCATGTCTTCATCTTGGTCAGCCATCATAGCTGACATTTGGGGGTGGTTCATAAACTGCTTTAGGTCAAGGAGCCTCTAGATGCTAGAGGAAAAAAGTGCTGGAAGGACAAATCTAGCCTAAAGAGTAAAATGGCACTATCTGACTTCAACTTGCGATGAGTTAACTCCTCACATTTCTGTTAACGTAGACTGTATGAAGGCATGACAAGCCCCAAGGCTGTACCTATGAATGCACTACCAGAGGAGGTTCTGTTCCTAACAGGAAAGGCCCTAAGCTCCATCTCAGCCTCCTAAAACATAGGTTACTTCTGGAAAACAGGCACTCCTACGTACAGGCACTCCTATGTGCATGAGCATTTACACAACCGAACCTCACCCCCAAATTCAATCAGCTTTTCAGAGAAGACCTGGATCCCAGACAAGCCTTTCCTCTGAAGAGTCCCTGGTGCTAATGACAATTCTGATTGGGACCTCTGCAAGTAAAGCCCAAGTAGCAATTTGTGCTAATCAGAACAGCAAGGACATCATACCGAATATCGGGAACAGATACACAGAACGGTAACCAATACCCAGCATCCAAAAAATACATTTTGTACCAGAACTGCCAGATCTCTAAACTGCTTCTGCAATTACCCAGGTTAAAAAAAAAAAAAAAAACCTTCACAAGCACCACACCAAGGGATACAACTTCGACCCAGAATTCACGGATTCCCTGGATGATGGCACTTCTGTGTTCTAGACTCAGCTTCCGCCTCTGGCAGTTGTTGTGCGAGCGTGGGCCCTTTGGGCTTTCTTATTCTCGGAATCCAGCTCCACCTGCAGGGCCTTCAGGGCCTCCAGTGCGGGCTGGTCCCTGGGGGCTCTGGGGCTTGGATGTTCCTGGCCCTGTTCCTGCGAGGACACCTGTTCCTGCTCCTCGTAGGCCACCACCTCCACCTCCTCCATGACGTCTAACACCAGCAGCTGGAACTCCTGCCCGAATCCCGCCAACTCTCCCTCCTCCAGGGCCGCACCTTCCTCTACCGCCTCCACCCAGAAGAGGGCGGCCTCCTCGCCTGGTGCACTACCTGCGGCCTGCATTGCCTCTGCCGCCCCCACCGTGCTGGTAGGTCCCAGGGTCCCTCTCTCGTGAAGACCTTGGCACACAACTAAGACCCAGGATCCTGGGGTGCTGCCGCATTTCTCTGGCCCCGTCTCACTCTCCATGGTGTTCTGGCCGTAGCCCAGAACCACCAAGAAGCTGGACGTGAGAGCACAGCCGGCAGCCGGCAATGCCCGCCCACCGGTGGCAGTCTACGTGGCACAACCAACTGGTTACTTGCCCACAGCCAATGAGCAGGGAAAGGGAGACAGCCATGCGCAGAACCGTGTGCCACCACGCATGGGTAATATGCTGGCGGGAAGGACCTGAACTCTATACCCTGACCTCCAGACCTCATCACAGAACCAATCTAATGGAGTCAAAAGGCGTTCGCTCACGGGACACACCCCTTGGAATTCTGGGCACGCAGGGGCCCAACTTGGCTCAGTGCACAGTGCGCCGGTCCACACAAGCCATTTGCCTGACCAACAGTGTAGATGTGCCAGACCAGCGACTGGGCGAGCCAGGCCAGCTGGAGTCGAAAGCAAGGAATCTGAAGGTGACACTGCAGCCACCGTCAAGCTTGAAGTTGCCACTGGGGCAGCGGGCGACTCTGTGTGCTCAGGGATTCACACAGGTGCTCACCTTGGATCTAAACGGCAAGCCACGGGCAGAGCGTGGGTTTGGTGGGGGGTGGGGGGTGGCGGGGGAGTCGCTATTACCGCTGACCTCACCAAAGTTCACCACCTGCAGAGTCCGTCCCTAACCATGTGCCTTAGGCTTGAGCAGTGTCAGGAATGTAGCCATCCTCTGAGGATGAAGCAGCACACTTTCCTCGGCTAGCTCTTCGGGCCCCACAACGCAGCCCCAAGCCAAACCACCCTGGAGCCCCTGGCCTGCTGTCTGTCAGCTCTTGGCCTTTCCCCTGGCCCAGAGATTAGAGCAGGCACCCCGGCGGCTAAGGATGTGCTCCTGCGGATGCACTTCCCAGAGAAGCAGAGCTCCTCCTGCAAGTGTTTCAAGTGGACCAAAATGCTCCTCCTGACCATTGCTTCCTCTCTTCCTCTCGGCCACATAGCTAACGTGGGCACACTGAACTTAAGTGCCTGGATAGATGCAACGCTCACACTCTGCCTCCTAGGATGTCTGGTGTTTCACACTGAGCACCTAACTTAGGCCACACACACACACACACACACACACACACACACACACAGAGGAACAGGTGACACAAGCACAGACGTGTACACACATACACGTAACGCACCGGGATACAAATGCAAACAGGTGTTTCAGAGACTGAAGAACCAATGGTTTACAGGAAATGCAAAGATTTCCTTATTTCTCATAGGGAAATGTTCATTCTGATCATCAGATGTGAAATATAGAGAAGTTCGAGTTTCACGAAGGAAAATTAGTGCCTAGATTTTGATGCAGTTAATAAAGAAAACTCCAGACTTCATGGTGGACAGTCATTCTTTTCTATATAAGAAATACAAAGAATTAAGTATTTCACGAAGAAACAGTGGTGCCCAGAATTTCTTTTATGAAACAGAATTCCAATTCCCTGTTGGTTCCCATATCTTAATTGCATACTTCATGTCAGTAAAATTTCATTGAGATTTTCACATAGGAAATGTATACAACTTCAGAGTTCAGGCAGCAAAGCATATGCTCAACTTTTCATATCTGAAATACCTGGAATTCCCCATTCATGTAGGAAAACGTGTGCACAGATATCCACATGTGAAACAGACAAGATTCCATATATGATGAAAAAAGTATACAAGTAGATTTTCAAACATGAAGTACATATTTCCTATTTCATGTAGAAAAATCTGCACCCATGTTCTCACATGTGAGATAGAGAAAATTACATATTTCATACAGAAAAATCATCTTTCGGATTTTCCTCAGCACGAAGCAGGGAATGCAAAGCAGTGCTCTGGAACAACCCAGAAAAATAGCGTCGGAGGGCATGTGGGAGAGGCTCCAGGATGGGCGGGACCCCGATTTACTTATGGCTTTTAATGTTGATGCATGGCAGAAACCATCACGATATTGTATAGTAATTAACCTCCAGTTAACATTTAAGAAAATGTTACAGTTTGAGAAAAGTGAAAGAACAAGGGGACTCGACTCTGCTCTGTGGTGACCTAAATGGGAAGGAAATGCAAAAATGAGGGGATATATGTACACTTAAAATGGATTCACTTGGACATACGTACTCAGAAACTAAAGCAACATTGTAATGCAACTATAGCCCGATGATAATTGTTTCAATCATATTACATGTCAAGTATAATTCCAGCAGTGAATAAATAAATGGTAGCCTCGTTTGCAATATATATCCATGGGGACATTATTCTAAGTTAAATATTTCAGTTAGAGGAAGATGAAATCTTTTACATCACATGACATTGTGAAGTTGAAATCCCTGCATTATAGAAACAGAGTAGAATGTGGTCCTCGGGCTACTGGAAATGGCCCGTGATGGTCCAAGTTACCAACTTTTAGTCACCGGTTGAATAAGCTCATCAAGGAAGATACTGTAATAGAGGCAGGATGGAAAATGGTGTTGCAGGCCTCAGCCCAAGACCTTCAGTGGAGTTAGAAACCCCAACACCACCCACAGAAAGCCTCTGAGCAGAGTGTAGTGAGCTATATTACAGCCTTCCCACAGAGCCCTCTAGGCCCTTGGGCCTTGGGATGGGGAATGAACTGTGGAGCTTGGGAACAGGCTGTGTCTTGCAGAGTCCCAGAGCCTTTGCTGAAGCCACTGACTGGTCTGGCCCAGGTTTCAAAGCAGTGGCCAACGTGTTCCATTCCCACCTCCACGACTGAATGGTTGTGGCAATCTGCATGGGTCACAGTCTACAGGACCAAGCTCTCCAACTGGGTAGACTGAGGAGGCTGAGGGTCAGCTACATAGTGGGTACCTGGCTCCCTCATTGAAGGTGGCTGGACAGTGTATGGGGGCCTTGGAAAGAGGAGGGCACAGAGAACTGAGAACTGCCTCTTCCACCTAGGACTGGGCACTTCTGGAAGTAACAAGAGTGGGTGCTAGATGAATGCTCCATGACTAGGATAACCGGCCTGCACAGGGAACCCCCACATCCCAACCAGTACCGTGGAGGGTGATTGTCAAGCTTGGGACCTATCCTTTCGGGAAATAGGGAATAGGGAATATTTGCTTCCCTCAAGGATTACAGGAACACAGTTAGCTGACCACCAGTTACTTCAAGAACACAAGATCTGACACCAGGAAATTTGCAAGAGCTAATCACATCCATCCCTCACCTTTCCTATACATAGCCTTTGCTGAACGCTTTGTGGGAGTTGTGTTTTTTTTTTTCTTTTTTCCATTGCCTTAGGCTTTTATTCTTTTTTAATACAAGCATTTAAAATTATGAACACTTCCAAACATGCATCTCATGAATTCTGGTACACTGTTTTTTTATTATTACTGAGTTAAAATATTTTCTAATTTTTCTTTTTATTTTTTACCTCTTTTTTAAAATTTATATCAATTGGAGGCTAATTACTTTACAATATTGTAGTGGCTTTTGCCATGCATTCACATGTAACAGCCCTGGGTGTACATGCGTTCCCCATCCCGACCCTCCCACCTCCCTCCCCATCCCATCCCTCAGAGTCATTCACCCCAGTACACCAGCCCTGACACCCTGTCTCATGCATCGAATCTGGACTCACGATCTATTTCACATACTATACATGTTTCAATGCTATTCTCTCAAATCATCCCACCCTCACCTTTTCCCACAGAGTCCAGCAGTCTGTTCTTTACATATGTGTCTCTTTTGCTGTCTAACATATAGGGTCATCATTACCATCTTTCTAAATTTCATATATTTGCATTAATATACTGTGTTGGTGTTTTATCTTTCTGGCTTACTTTGCTCTGTATAATAGGCTCCAGTTTCATCCACCTCATTAGAACTGATTCCAATGCATTCTTTTTAATGGCTGAGTAAAATTCCATTGTGTGTATGGATCAGAGCCTTCTTCTCTTTTTGTCTGCCAATGGACATCTAGGTTGTTTCCATGTGCTAGCTATTGTAAACACTGCTGTGAATAACATTGGGGTACATGAGTCTCTTTCGGTTCTGGTTTCCTCCATGTGTATGTCCAGCAGTGGGATTTCTGGGTCATATGGCCATTCTATTCACAGTTTTTTAAGGAATCTTCAGGTTTCCTTTTCACTGGGTGCTCTTGACCTTCGGGTGAGAAAGGAGCTGTAGTTGGGTGTCACCTAGGCTGTCTAACCAAAGCACTCCTTGCTGGGTTGCCCATTTGGTTAGGTCATTGAGTGACATGGATGAACTATGCAGTCCATACCTTTCTTGGGTTCTTCCAGGCAGCTAGTCTAGCTCCTCAATTTGTTATTGTCAATAAGGATGTACGGAGGACTTCCTATCCCCCCTGCACTGTGCAAAGATTGCCCTGGAAGGTTGAAAGTGTTACCAAACCCATTGTCCAGGGGAAGAAACTGAGGCTCAGAGAGGTAGTTCACCCATTCAGGGTCGCACAACTAATAGAAGCAGAGGAGTAGGATCTGAATTCACCTCCTTTGGGCTCCAGTACCCAAGCAAATGTGGTCATGCTTGTCATTCTTGGGTCCGACCTTTAGTTGCCAACTGCACCAGCCCTGAGATCCAGAAATCAAACCAGATTTGGTTTTTAGATTCTTTCCCTTTGAGCCCTGGCGGAGGTGGATATAGTTCACTCCTGATCTTGCTGGGCTGTTTGTGGCTCTTGCCCTTTTACGATTTTCTCTTCCATGATCCCACTCATGGTAACCATTGCTCTAGAACGAAGACAATACAGAGTTGATGGGGATTTCCTCTTTGCAAACTTGTAGGTAACAGATTATTTACCTACAGATGGATGACAGTCACTACTGGGAGAGGAAACATAAACAGGTTAAATGAAATTATTGTTAGAAATAGACTTTTCCCCATTTTTGCTTGTATATGCAGGAAACTCCTGTTGTTTGATCGGTTTTCCTTTTGTTTGAGACATGGAAATGGGTGCCTTTCCTCTGGAATCAGTTACAAGTAGAGAAACAGTAGAAGCACAATGGTGGTTGACTCTGTTTCCGGGCAGGGAGCCAGATGGGGGCTGGGCAGCTGGGTGACCTGGAGACAGTGCTCCCCCAACTGAAATGGGCCAGTAGTTCTCAGCCTCAGCCAGCCTTGAAGCCCTGTGACCCAGAATGGCCAGGTCTTCTGCTCTTTCAGGCAAGCCTAAAATCTTAATTTCTGTGTGAAACTTCCAGATTTCTGAATTGGCCAGCACATTCTAAGTTATAAGCAACAAATAACGAAAGATTGGAAAGCATTGGGTCAAATCATTGCTTCCTAAATAACACGTCTGCTCACCCCACGTGGCTCTTGGGCTGTGAGTTTGCGTTCCCTGCTTTAAGGCTTGGCTTATTTCTTTGAGTCCTGGACACAAAGAGTAAAAGACAAAATGCTTTGGGAATATGTGGGAAGAGCCGAAGTGGTGACTCAAGAACCCATGTCTCTGGCCTCGCCTCTCTGTCTTGGTTTTCTTTGTGTCCCAGGACAAGGGATTTCTCAGGCCCTCTTTTATTTCTAATCTGTAAAATGGAAGCACCAGCTGGAATCAAGATGGCTGGGAGAAATATCAATAACCTCAGGTATGCAGATGACACCACCCTTATGCCAGAAAGTGAGGAAGAACTAAAAAGCCTCTTGATGAAAGTGAAAGAGCAGAGTGAAAATGTTGGCTTAAAGCTCAACATTCAGAAAACTAAGGTCATGGTATCCGGTCACGTCACTTCATGGCAAATAAATGAGGAAACGATGGCTGACTTTATATTTCTGGGCTCCAAAATCACTGCAAATGCTGACTGCAGCCATGTCATTAAAAGACGCTTACTCCTTGGAAGGGAAGTTATGACGAAGCTAGACAGCATATTAAAAAGCAGAGACATTACTTTGTCAACAAAGGTCTGTCTAGTCAAGGTTATGGCTTTTCCAGTTGTCATGTGTGAATGTGAGAGTTGGACTATAAAGAAAGCTGAGAGTTGAAGAATTGATGCCTTTGAACTGTGGTGTTGGAGAAGACTCTTGAGAGTCCCTTGGACTGCAAGGAGATCCAAACAGTCCATTCTAAAGGAGATCAGTCCTGGGTGTTCATTGGAAGGACTGCTGTTGTAGCTGAAACTTTAATACTTTGGCCACCTGATACGAAGAGCTGACTCATTAGAAAAGACCCTACTGCTGGGAAAGATTGAGGGCAGGAGGAGAAGGGGACAACAGAGAACGAGATGGTTGGATGGCATCACTGACTCAACGGAGATGAGTTTGGGTGGACTCCGGGAGATGGTGGTGGACAGAGAGGCCTTGCGTGCTGCCGTTCATGTGGTCGCAAAGAGTCAGACAAGACTGAGCGACTGAACTCTACTGAACTGAAAATTGATCAGTTTTAACAAATCCTGTGTAGTGTTCCCTTCCATCCCTCCCATTCTATGTTTCCCAGTAGTTAACCTGTGCTGCCAAGATTGAGATCTGTATAAATTAGAATTCACGTGGTTTGGTCCGATGCCATTTTTGAATGTCAGTAACTGAAACACTCTTCAGGCAAGCTCAATTTGTCACCTCTATTCACCTGCAAGTTAAGTCTACTGCTAACGCCACCAGGCCAGTGTGACGCAATGTGATTTTTTTTTTTTTTTCAGTATTGAGCATGTTAAATATTTGTGGATTTCTGGTCCTGCTCCTTTATCTGTGAGTATGCTGCATCCTGTTTTCTTTCTTTTTTTCTTTTAATGTAGGCATAAATGAAATCTCAGAAGATGTTTATATGACTGTTGAACCCAGCGATTCCAGGGATACTGAGAAGTCAGATAGTAGCGGAAGTGACCCTATCAGTGAAGAGGAATAGAGGTCCAAGAATGAGCCAGAAGATGCTGAAAACACAGAGTTGTCTCAGATGGAAAAAGAGCCATCTGCTGTCAAAAAAAAAAAAAAGTCCAAATTGTTGAATCCAGTAGAGATGGAAGAGGAGCTGAAAGCACGTCACCAGCCAGTGAGAAAGTGGACTCAAGACCAGTCAAGGAGAAGATGAGGCACCAGCTTGAGAAGGACTTTTCAGACAAAGCAAAACCCTTTCCTCATCCCACAAAGGATAATCTGAAGGGAAAAGGTGAGACCGACTCCCCAAGAGTGCATTTGGGCCTGGATTCTGATTCAGAGAGCAGATTTGTCATAGATTTAAGAGAAGACCTTTCTGCGCTGGAGGGTCGAAAACCTAGGAAGGAAGCCAAAGAAACATCTCCCAAACAGGAGGGTAAGTGACTGTATCAGTTTCTGGTTTCTTGATTTGGTTTTTGAATGTCACATTGCCATTTATAGCAGCACATGTCATGTCACATGATGCTCAGACATCATGAAGTGTGCACAACAAAGCTTAGGTTAGCTCCAAGTCATCTAGCTAGTTACTGAGCAGGACAAGGACTTGAGCTGGGCCTGCCTACCTTTAACCTTCTTGATACCCAATGTGGTTGATTTTGAGCACAGGAGAAGAAGTCTCTTAGAAAGTAATAGTTGCTTCCAGCAGTCAGGTCATTTTGAACCTAAGCAGTTTCCTTTCCAATATGTTCACTTACATGTCTCAAGTGGTTATCGATGCTAAGACATTGGACAGGTCTGAAATTGATAAAAGCATTCAGGTCAAACACCTTGATAAGTTTATTCTCCCTTACCTCCCCTCACACTGCCCAGGCATCTCAAAATACATTTTCTTACTAGAGTATAAGGTTTTCTGGGTGAGCGGCACCAGACTGCTGAGTTCTTCTTCAGGCCTGTAGAAATCCAAGGGGCATTGTATGATGCACACATGAGCCCGTTTTCTGCCATATTTGCATTTAGCTGACATGGGCCCCAGGCCTCTCAACCTTGGCACTATTGACATTTTATGCTGGACAGTTCTTTGTCCTGTTTATTCAAGGATGCTTAGCAGTATCCCTGGCCTTTACAAACTGGATGTCAGTAGCATCTACCCAGTGGAGGACTTCAAAAGTGTCTAGACAAAGCTCAATCTCACCTAGTTGTGAACTGCTGCCTGAGTCTTCGCAGTTCTCCCTTTACTGCTGTTGGGGACTGAAAGAGCAGTGGCTTCTTTCAAACTTGCCACACCCCAGGCATGTTGGCAAAGCCTGCAGTGGAACATCAGTTCAGTTCAGTTCAGTTCAGTCGCTCATTCGAGTCTGACTCTTTACGACCCCATGAATTGCAGTACGCCAGGCCTCTCTGTCCATCATCAACTCCCGGAGTCTATCCAAACCCATGTCCATCGAGTCGGTAATGCCATCCAACCATCTCGTCCTCTGTGGTGCCCTTCTCCTCCCGCCCCCAATCTTACCCAGCATTAGGGTCTTTTCTAATGAGTCAACCCTTTGCATGAGGTGCCCAAAGTTTTGGAGTTTCAGCTTCCACATCAGACCTTCCAATGAACACCCAGGGTTGATCTCTTTTAGGATGGATTGATTGGATCTCCTTGCAGTCCAAGAGAATCTCAAGAGTCTACTCCAACACCACAGTTCAAAAGCATCAATTCTTTGGTGCTCAGCTTTCTTCACCGTTCAACTCTCACATCCATACATCACCACTGGAAAAACCATAGCCTTGACTAGACGGACTTTTGTAGGCAAAGTAATGTCTCTGTTTTTAAATATGCTATCTCGGTTGGCCATAACCTTCCTTCCAATGAGTAAGCGTCTTTTAATTTCATGGCTGCAATCACCATCAGCAGTGATTTTGGAGCCCCCCAAAATAAAGTCTGACACTGTTTCCCCATCTATTTCCCATGAAATGATGAGACCAGATGCCATGATCCTGCTTTTCTGAACGTTGAGCTTTAAGCCAACTTTTTCACTCTCCTCTTTCATCTTCATCAAGTGGCTCTTTAGTTCTTCTTCACTTTCTGCCATAAGGGTGGTGTCATCCACATATCTGAGGTTATTGATATTTCTCCCGGCAGTCTTGATTCCAGCTTGTGTTTCTTCCAGCCCAGCGTTTCTCATGATGTACTCTGCATATAAGTTAAATAAGCAGGGTGACAATATATATCCTTGATGTACTCCTGTTCCTATTTGGAACCAGTCTGTTGTTCCATATCCAGTTCTAACTGTCGCTTCCTGACCTGCATGCAGGTTTCCCAAGAGACAGGTCAGATGGTCTGGTATTGCCATCTCTGTCAGAATTTTCCACAGTTTATTGTGATCCACACAGTCAAAGGCTTTGGCATAGTCAATAAAGCAGAAATAGATGTTTTTTTCTGGAACTCTCTTGCTTTTTCAATGATCCAGCGGATATTGGCAATTTGATCTCTGGTTCCTCTGTCTTTTCTAAAACCAGCTTGAACATCTGGAAGTTCACAGTTCACGTATAGGTGAAGCCTGGCTTGAAGAATTTTGAGCATTACTTTACTAGCCTGTGAGATGAGTGCAATTGTGTGATAGTTTGAGCATTCTTTGGCATCACCTTTCTTTGGGATTGGAATGAAAACTGACCCTTCCAGTCCTGTGGCCACTGCTGAGTTTTCCAAATTTGCTGGCATATCGAGTGCAGCACTTTCACAGCATCACCTTTGGGGATTTGAAATAGCTCAACGGGAATTCCATCACCTCCACTAGCTTTGTATCTAGTGGTGCTTTCTAAGGCCCACTTGACTTCACATTCCAGGATGTCTGGCTCTAGGTGAGTGATCACACCATCGTGATTATCTGGGTCGTGAAGATCTTTTTTGTACAGTTCTTCTGTGTATTCTTGCCACCTCTTCTTAATATCTTCTGCTTCTTTTAGGTCCATACCAGTGGATCATAGGAATGATTTAAAAGATATTTAGCCCATTGGTGAAGCAGTCAGTGAATTTCTCAGCTGGCTTGGCAAGTGGGTATTGATATGCCCAAGAAAGATAAGAATTAATTAAGGGCCCAGGAGACACGTGGCCTAAGAACAAATTGGAGATTGTAGCCATAAAAACTCTTGTAGTTTGTGAGTTACATACACGGATAGCCAGGTTTAATTATGTAGCTCAGTGGTAAGGAATCTGCCTGCCAATGCAAGAGACGCAAATTTGATCCTTGGATTGGGAAGATCCCCAGGGGAAGGAAATGACAACCTACTCCAGTAGTCTTCCCTGGAGAATTCCATGGACAGAGGAGTGTTGTGGTCTATATAGTCCATGGGATCACAAAAGAGCTGGACATGACTTAGTGACAAAACAGACAATGGGCAGCTTCTGACAGGACCCATCTTCTCAGTTCTGTGTCCCCTGGGGTTTTCTTCGTCTCACTGCTTAAAGCAGGAGGGGGGATGGGTTTTGAGCTTTTATCCTCTGTGTTTGTATCATTGTGAACTGTTCAGGTTCCTGAACCTCAGTTCCTGGAATTCATTGAAAGAGGATGGAATATCTCTCAGTGATATGGGGCAGGAAGAGAGAGAGCAGTTGAGTCAGTCAGGAAGGATGGATCACCACCTCATCCCTTAAAATTATGAGTGGCATCTGAAACATCCAATTCTGTGTGGATTGGGGTTTGAGGGAGCACTTCTGATGCTGCATAAGGCAACGGGAGTAGCATTTTTTCAATAAAGTTTGTGGAATTGTTGGGTCCCAGATGGCAGTGTTCCTATGAGTGATAGATTTATACTATTCCTTTCTTTCTGAAGTACATTGTTTGTTTAGTTGTGGGTTTTTTCACTGCTTCCAGAAAGGATTTCAGATATACTGATAAAATGGAAATCAAGAGAGCGAGAAAAATGAACATGAAATAGTGAGAGATGTAGGGAAAGTTTGTATACAGAAATAACTATGTCAGCCTTCAGAATTAGCAAAGTCACTCTTCCTTTTTGACCCTGAGCTTCCTGAAGTTGAAGTGAAAAGGGAAAAAACATATGAGTGCTTTAAAATAGCTCATGCCCCCCCCCCTAAATAGAAAGCACTCCAGGTGATAAAATGAAGCTGAGCTGTTCCTCTCACTGGTGTCGGAAGGAAGTTTCTCTAGGATCCTCTGAACGTGGTGGGAATTTTACGCAAAGGATGATTCTGAAACAAGAAGTCAGTTAGAGGAACTTCACAGAAGTTGAAATCCAGAGCCACCTGAGGATGATTTCGGTCTTGAAGAATTGGCTTCATGTCAGACTCTGCAGTTGAGCATCTTTTCAAAGGTGTGCTTTCACTTACGTGTTTATTAAGTGACTGGTGTTTTGAAGAGTGCTTGGTGACCTCCAAGTGATCTTCAGTTAGGAGTGCAGCTTATACAGAGAAACTGAATCCTCAGATCGAAAGATGGCTTTTCTAGCTAGAGATCCCAGAGCAGAGGCTAAGGGAGCTCGCTTCAGGACCTTGCCTCCACGTACAGGTGTCATATCAGTCGTTTCCAGCCTTCTCTTAAAAAGTCCCTTTTTAATGTACAAGACTGCGACCTAGGTCTGATATAAGTAGGCTAGTTGGGTGGGGTCGCCTTTGGAGTGTTGACCTTTAAGAAATTCACTTCTTTTTGAGACAGCAGGTGAGTGCATACTCCCAAAGTTTTAGGACAAATGGAATTTTCCATGGCCTTTCCTCTCCCTCCCCACTGCCCCAGTAAACCTTCCATATCCTTTAGAAATTAAAACGTTTTAGTGTATAAATGAAGACTCCCCAAAAGTGTGTCAAGCCTGGAAAGTTTTCAGATTGCATACTCCTGCTTTGTTGTTGTTTGTTTGTTTGTCTTTTAATTTGGAAAAGAGCTCGAATGGGACTCTTTCAGAGCAGTTACCACTCTGCTCAAAGCCAGTTGTTTGCTTTGGCAAGATGAGAGAGAGAAAGGACCTTTTTGTGGTTGCCCTTTGCCCAAGGAGGTATCAGACTAGCTAATCCACAAGGACAGCATATTTTTAATCACATGGCAGAAAAGAGAGGCACAAATGTTGCTTTTGCTTTTGCAAGTTAGAAGCCTTGCCTGTGGGATCTCTACGTTTTACAAGGGGCAAGCTCAAAGCCACTTCTGCCCCTGCAAGGGGAAGGGGTAGAGGCTGTGACCGATATCTGAAAGGTTATCCTGGGAAAGGATGGGGGCAACCTCACTCTAGGTAGAGCTCTTCTCCCAGCCCCACCCTGTGTTCTGGCCCAGGACTTTGGTTGAATTCTTCCCCGGAGGAGCAAGAGGGACAGTCAGTTGTGTAACCACCAAGACCCCCTCCCCCCTCCGCCCTCGGGTGGAAAAGTCAACCTGTCAGCATACTTTTCCTTTCACACTCCTTGATTTTCCTAGAACGACAGCTAACTGAAAATGTCCCCTAGAATAATCAAGAATTCACGTCTTTTCTGGGTGACAGACATCTAAAAATGACAGGCATGGAGTCATGCAGTGGAAGCATGCTGAGCCCCTCAAAAAAGGTGTTGTCATTAAGGGCTTCCTTGGTGGCTCAGATAATAAAGAATCTGCATGCAATCCCGGAGGCCCAGGTTTCTTTCCCTGGGTTGGTTAGATCCCCTGGGGAAGGAAATAGCAACCCACTCCAGTATTCTTGCCTGGGAAATCCCATGGACAGAGGAGCCTGGAGAGCTACAGTCCATGAGGTTGCAAAAGAGTTGGACACGACTGAGCGACCTCACTTTCAGTCTTTATTAAACCCAGTTTGAGGTCCAGGCACATTGTCTGAGATCAAGGATGCTGACTTGCATCCGTGTTTTTTTTGTGTGAACCCGAGGGAATCCTCTCTGGGGATGCATGTTCATCTCTCCAGTGCCTGGGGCCCCTGCAGTCGTAACAGACTCCTTCCCCTTACAGATAAATACTCATGTGGTCACCCCCGGGCCAGCCCTTCTCACTGCCTGACCTCACCCACCAAAATTCTGCCTATTCCTGGGCATGTCTTGGCTAAAACTGTTCTCTTCCAAATTTTCCCTGCTGTCTGTTGAAATGCTGCCCTCCATTCTCATAGCTCATTTTCTCCCAGAAGATGCACTCCAAAAGGAAGCATTTTTCAAACTCAGTCACTCGTAGTCATTATTTTTGTCATTCCCAAAACCTGCTTGTTCACGTATTGCCTTAGTATATTTTCTTATCTGAAGCAGCAGCTGTTTAAAAAAATGAACTCAATTTTGAACTTAAACTTAACTACCACACAGTAGGGAAAACAGTATTTTGTGCTGTGCATAAAAGATGCAAAATGGAGAACTGCAGTCAAAACGAAAGCAAGGCTTCTAAATTCTCCATAAATACCATTGTGCTGGGGATGGTTCTGTCCTTGGTGTGGAGTTCCCTTGAGTGATAGGTGTCAAGACTGCCAGGACCACACTGAGAATTCTCGTGAAGGAATTAGAAGAGATGAAAGGGAATATTCTTCGTTCTGGGTGATTCATTGGTATTCAGTGCTTTGGCCACTGGGAGGCTGTCTGGTTCCTTGGGGTACATGCTCTGTAGGTTTCCTATCCAAGCAAAGGATTCCTGTTAATGACCAGAGGGAATTTGGCTAAGTCTTTCTCAAAGTGCTTACTAACTCTAACTTTGTAAAACAAGGTACTTGCAACGATTCTGTTCAGCCAGTGGGTCATCGACTAGCAGGTGGGCAACTCCAGGCCAAGGGCTGGGTCATGTTGGCCTCAGTCCCTCAGAGGTCTTGACAAGTTTCTCAAATATCAGCAAGCCCACATTTGAGTACCCCAAGGAGCCTGATATTTGAAGCTAGCACACACTGAAGAAGTGGCTTAATCATGTAAAGCAAGAATGTGCCCATTCACGTGGAGGCCCTTGGCATGGCAGCCTGGGATGGTCACTTAGAACTCACTGGCCTGGAGACCCTGCAGGTCAGCCTGAGTCCCGTCAACTTTCTGTTTTGTTTTTTCATGTGTTGGCTTCCGTTATAGGTGAGGCTTCATCATCCACAACAGCGGGCAGCCGGTCTCCCCCCAAAATGCTGGTCCTCACCCACTCATCCTCCCAAACTCACATGGCTGGGGTCACGGCCACCAACAGCACCATCTGCACGGTCACGGCCCAGCCACCACCACCACCAGCAGCAGCAGCAGCCTGAGAAACCCGGTGAAAAAGCAGAGGCCAGTTTTACCGAAGGAGACTGCCCTGGCCATGCAACAGGTTGTGCGGACCTCATCAAGTAAGTTTCAAACGTCCACCCAAAAGAGGCACATGCAGAAGATGCAGCACCAGCAGAAGCTGCAGCAAAGCCAGCAGCAGCAGCCTCAGTCTTCCAAGAGGACGAGATATCAGAACAGACAGGCTGTGAAATGTACCAAGCCTCCCTATCTGCACTCCATGGCACCAGCTCTTTTTTTGCCACATGGACAGGAGAAAAATAGTCCTTGTTTTATTTGTTTACTTCCCCTTGGTTGCCTGGCCACTGTATCCTAGAGGCCTGACACGTTCCATTTGGCATTATTTTTAAAAATTAATTTGCAGCTTGCTGTTTTACTTTTCTCTTTTCTTTTCTCATTTTACAGACAGTGCATACATGTCTTCTTAGAACGAAGTGAAATGGATACCTAGACACACAAAAATCTATTGTCTTGATTGAATTCATATTTCATTCTCCACCCTTTCTCAGAGGTATTGTTAACCATAAGATCTTTTTCTAATATGTACGTGTATGTATTTCCGTATAAGTTGGCTTAAAGCTTAACATTCAGAAAACTAAGATCATGGCATCCGGTCGCATCACTTCACGGCAAATGGATGGGGAAAGAGTGGAAATAGTGGCTGACTCAAATTTTCTGAGCTCCAAAATCACTGCAGATGCTGATTGCAGCCATGAAATTTAAAGATGCTTACTCCTTGAAAGGAAAGTTATGACCAAGCTTGACAGCATATTAAAAAGCAGAGAGACATCACTTTGTCAGCAGAGGTCAGTCTAGTCAAGGCTATGGTTTCTCCAGTGGACATGTATGGATGTGAGAATTGGGATATCAAGAGGGCTGAGAACAAAAGAATTTAAGCTTTTGAGCTGTAGTGTTGGAGAAGACACTTAAGAGGCCCTTGGACTGCAGGAGATCCGGCCAGTCCATCCTAAAGAAGATCAGTCCTGGGCGTACATTGGAAGGACTGATGCTGAAGCTGAAAGTCCAACACTTTGGCCACTGGATGCAAAGAGCTGACTCATTTGCAAAGACCTTGGTGCTGGGAAGGATTGAAGGCAGGAGGAGAAGGGGAAGGCAGAGGATGAGATGGTTGGATGGCATCACCGACTCAACAGACATGGGTTTGGGTGGACTTCGGGAGTTGGTGATGGACAGGAAGGCCTGGTGTCCTGCAGTTCATGGAGTCACAGAGTGTTGGACATGACTGAGGGGCTGAATAGAACTGAAGTCTCTTATGTGTGAACCTTCAAGTTGGGAATTTTGAAAGACGTGAATGTTTGCATGTTTAATCCTGTAAGTTAGTTCACCTCCCTGGCGTACATTGTCACCCGCACACATCCTCTACAAGTCGTTGTGCTTTGTGTGCTTTACTGTACAGAGTGCAGTATTACAGTATCTTTATTTCAAGCCCAGGACGTCCATAAGCAAGCATAAAAGCAGCAGTGATGTACCTGGTATTGTACTATCTAGCTGATTGTGTGAGTTGGTTGCTTAGGCTAACTTTGTTGGACTTCTACAAAGAAATTGCACTTATGACCGTGCTCTAGGAATGGAACTTGTTCATAGGTAGGTCACTCACTGTCCTATTTATTTTGAAAATCTGGTCTTTTTCACTTTAAATGGCTTTTACTGCAGCACCTCTCAGAAAAGATGGACCACTTGTATTTGTTTTTTTTTGTTTGTTTGTTTGTTTAAGCAGAACTTCTCATGAATTTGAATTAACCCACTGACAACCATCTGGGGGAGGCCAGCAGAGACCAGGCTTCCCACTCTTTGATTCAGCAGATGACATTAACCGTATCGTGATTCTGGAGCTTCCAAGCCCTATTGACAGCAAACACCCAGATGCACTTTATAGGTCTTTCTGTCTCCATACAGATCTGCAGGCTGAGGATTTAGATACAAAGGGGAAGCCAGAATTGAAAGAGACACGTATACCCCAGTGTTCATTGCAGCCCTGTTCATAATAGCCAGGATAGGGAAGCAACGTAGATGTCAATGAGCAGACGAATGGATAGGAAAGCCGTGGTACAAATACACAATGGAATATTACTCAGCCATTAAAAAGAATACATTTAAATCAGATCTAATGAGGTGGATGAAACTGGAGCCTATTATACAGAGTAAAGTAAGCCAGGAATAAAAACACAAATACAGCATACTAATGCATATATATGATTCAGAAAGATGGTAATTATAACCCTAAATGCGAGACAGACAGGGAAAGAGACACAAAGGTATAGAACAGGATTTTAGACTATTTGGGAGAGGACAAGTATGGGATGATTAGGGAGAATGGAATTGAAACATGTATATTATTGCATGCAAAATTAATCGCCAGTCCATTTTTGATGCATGAGACAGGGTGCTCGGGGCTGGTGCACTGGGATGACCCAGAGGGATGGGATGGGAAGTGAGGTGTGGGGAGGGTTCAGGATGGGGAACACATGTACACCCGTGGCAGGTTCATGTCTATGTATGGCAAAACCACTAAAATATTGCAAAGTAATTAGCCTCCAAATAAAATAAATAAATTTATATTTAAAAAATTAAAAAAACAATAATAATGGAGAATTTGAACAAGGAATAAATATATAACTGTATGGGGGGGGGGAACCTCCAGTGGCTGCACCAACAGGAGCTCTCAGGCATGAAATACAACTTGGGTAAGTGCTGCTGACCTGGCCTCCACTGACAAAGGTTCTGGATAGGAACTTCTTGGCATGTCTAGAGTTAGGCCCAAATGTACACTGAGTCAAAAGTAGGCCAGGCCGCCTTACCACTCTTAGGGAGAACACAGCATCCTAGGGAGTCTAACCTGGAGAAACCAGGTATGAAGCAAGAGCTGGCAGAAACCCGTTTTCCTCTCTTCCAAATACCAACATCAGCAACAAATTCATCACAACAGCTGTGGTAGCTTCTCCTGCTTGTGAGCTCTGACCTGTTGTAAAATTGCGAGAAGTCTCAGTAGCCTGAGCAGTTGGATAATTGTCCTGTCAGCCCAGTGATCAGTCCTGATGCCCTGTCTGGAAGATTAGATCTGCTGCCACTAAACACATCAAAAAGGAAATATACCCAAGTTGTAGCCGCAGCTCTGCTCATCTTAGCTGTGTGCCTCAGTTTCCTCATCTGTGAAATGGGTATTATAGGAGTATACACCTCCTTAAGGTTGGAGTACGGATTAAAAGAGTTCATATTTATAAAGTCTTTACAACAGTGCCTACAGATCATAGGTACTCTGTATTTGATAGAGAAACAAGCTTATACAAATGATAAATTTCAAAGTGAATTGAGTGGACATTTTTCAGAGGTTTTATGTGAGTACTTCCTGCAGAATCACCGCAGGGCCCCATTTTCAGTATCCTCAGGACCTGACGTTCATGATCATGCTGACATTCATGGTCAGCATGGTGGATGCCCGTTCTACAGATAAAGACGTTGGATCTCAGGGAAGCTGGGTGAGTCTCTGAACGGGCTCATATGACCAGGACATCCCCGACCCAAGGATTCACACCTGATAGGATTCACCTTCGGACCTGGTGTGAATGAGCCCATGGCTTGGGATGGACGATGAAGTCGGTATCCTCTCCCCTCCCCTCCTCTGGCAGAGCTGACCAAGGCAGAGATGCGGCAGAGCCTAGAAATGGAGCACGACCAGCTCATTGCTGAGGTGAAGAAGCAACTGGAGCTGGAGGAGCAGCAGGCAGTGGCCGAGACCAAGAGGAAGCTGTGGTGTACCAACTGCAAGAAGGAGGCCGTTTTCTACTGCTTCGGAATACCAGCTACTCTGACTACCCCTGCCAGAAGGCCCACTGGCCTGAGCACATGAAGTCTTGCACCCGGTCAGGTGGGACTTAGGAGTGTCCCCTGGCCCTGACTGTGGTGGACGGGCCCTTGGCTCCTCCTGGATCACAGGGCACTTGCCACGCTCACTCACCACAAGTGACTCCTACATACACGAGAGTAGCAGGCAGACACATAGCCAAGTCTCCAGGCACCATTGTCTCCACCCTCCAGTTTACTTGGCAGCATTCACTTGTGTGAATGGAGCTTGTAATGACAGCCCAGATGACTTTAGCTTCATGTGGTTTGCTGTGGTTCTCTGCTGGGGGCAATATTTGTCTCTGCCCAAAGCAATGTGGGCATCCCTGGTAGCTAAGACGGTAAAGAAACTGCCTGCAATGCAGGAGACCTGGGTTCATTTCCTGGGTCGTGAAGATCCCTTGAAGAAGGAAATGGCAACACAATCCAGTATTGTTGCCTGGAGAAGGCCACAGACAGAGGAGCCTGGCAGGCTACATTTCATGGGGTTGCAAAGCGCCGAACATGACTGAGTGACTAAGCAGACACACACACACACACACACACACACACACACACATCAAATGCATCTTCTACCCCTTTCTACAATGCACAAGCAGCATTATACAAGCCAGCCCCCACCATGGAGCCCATCTTGGACTCAAGGCTTTAACAATCATTAGTTCTTACATGAAGGACAAAGTGCTGCTTTGGAACTAATCTGTCTTTTAAATCTCTTTCCAAAGCACGGCAAGCAGATCCCAGGCCAGGAAACTCTAGCTGGAGACATCACCTGGTAAGACTTGATTAATAATATGTATTAGTTATATTTTATACTTAGTGCTCATTTATAGCCAATACTAGATTTCTGTATTTAGAAGTAGAAGTCTCCACTTCAAAGAATATATTTAAGTACAAATAACATAAATAATGTAACAAGGAAATGTGTCAGTGGAGTGCTAAATTTTTCAAGGGTTGTAGATAAATGACCCAAGTTTCAGAAGCTCTAGGCAGGGGTTCGCAAGCTTTTTTTAAGAAGGTCTAGAGAATAAACATTTTATGATTTGTGGTCCATGTGGTCTGTGAAAACCTCTCAACTATGCTGTAACAGAGTGATAGCAAGTGCATGGGGATGTACACTCGTCTAAAATAGGAAATTATGAAACTGGAAGAGTTGTACTGTTTGCTTCACGAACATGCTTATATCTCCAGAATGATTTAATCAAACTTAAATCAGTTCAGGTCAGTTCAGTCACTCTGTCATGTCCGACTCTTTGCGACCCCTAGAACCACAACACGCCAGGCCTCCCTGTCGTTCAGCAACTCCCAGAGTTTACCCAAACTCTGCTGGATGGCGGTGATGACATCCAGCCACCTCATCTCCTGTTGTCCCCTTGTGCTCCTGCTCCCAATTATTCCAGCATTAGGGTCTTTTCTGGTGAGTCAATCGTTCATATCAGGTGGCCAAAGAATTGGAGTTTCAGCTACAACATCAGTACTTTCAGTGAACACCCAGGGCTGATCTTTAGGATGGACTGGTTGGATCTCCTTGCAGTCCAAGGGACTCTCAAGAGTCTTCTCCAACACCACAGTTCTAAAGCATCAATTCTTCGGGGCTCAGGTTTCGTCACAGTCCAACTCTCCCATTCATTCATGACTACTGGAAAAACCATAGCCTTGACTAGATGGACTTTGGTTGGCAAAGTAATGTCTCTGTTTTTTAATATGCTCTCTAGGTTCGTCATAAGTTTCCTTCCAAGGAATAAGGGTCTTTTAATTTCATGGCTGCAATCACCATCTTCAGTGATTTTGTAGCCCCACAAAAAAAAAAGTCTGACACTGTTTCCCCATCCATTTCCTATGAAGTGATGGGACCAGTTGCCGTGATCTTAGTTTTCTGAATGTTGAGCTTTCAGCCAACCTTTTCACTCTTCTCTCTCACTCTTAAAAATGAACATATTTTCACACACAGTCTGGAATTCCTGTGTCTGGGAAGGCTTCGATCCAGCTATTCAGGGCCCACACTGTAACCTGGGTGGAGCTGGTTGGTATGTCTTAACACATGGTGGTTTGCACAGAGCAGGGTTCCCCGCAGTCCTGGGAACTACTATGCTCGGCGTATATGTGACTTCTGTCCCCTTCTGCACTCAACTACCACCCCTCAGCAGGAAGTAGACCCCGAGGTGAACATGGAAACACTAAATAAGTTATCCCAGGGCACCTCCTCCGAAACTCAGGCAGCCCCCCTGGAAACCAGTGCCTTGAACGCGAAGAGGACGCTAGCTGAGAAATGCAAGGACAGTGGCTCGGTGAGTATCCATCGCACACACCTAGGGCCAAGCAGAATCTCAGAGGAGCCCACTCCCAATGCCACGGTGATTCCCGTGATGTGGGAAGTTGTCTGTCTTCAGGCTGCATGTAGAGGTGACAGAGTCTCTGCAGGGCTTCTTCTCCCCAGGTGTGTGTTGAGGGCAAGTGTGGTCTAGTAGAACCTTCTGTGATGATGGGAATGTTCTACATCCCCTCTGCCCATTGTGAGAACCTCCGACCAGCCTCATGTGGCACTTGAACTATGAGCACTTGAACTGGGGATAGTGTGACCAAAACTTGGATTTCAGGTTAATTTAATTAAATCAATTTAATGATAATTAATGTAGATGCAATAGCCATGGGTGGCTGGTGACTGTCATATTGGACACAGACGTCAAATTTCTTATTTTCCCAGGGGGTGCCATATGGATTGCATGCAGACTTATTTTAGAGGACACACTGGTCATTTTTTACATTTGTAATCATTATGATTTTAATTCATGTGCATCAGGGAAAAACATCAATTCATCCCAGAAGTCAAACCTCTTTGACTTCATTGATATCATTGACTAGGAAGAGGTTATTGTGGAATAAAAGTGAATTGATATAATATGATTTAATATATAGGCAGCCTTCTCTATCCATGGATTTCTCATGTGTACATGCAACCAACCAAAATTCCATCTCTGTTTGGTTGAATACGTGAATGTGAAACCGTTGGATACAAAGGCATAGTTGTATTCATCCTTCTAGGGCATTTTATATAAGGAACTTGCACGTCCTTGGATTTTAGTATCCTTGGGAGGTCCTGGAACCATTCCACCTTGGGTCCTAGGGGATGGCTGTACATCCTTTGGGGATAGGGTAGAAATCCAGAGAGTGGAATAGGTCAGAGAGGGGGGAGTTGACAAGCAGTGTTCTTGAACCTGAGGCTCTAGCATTGAGTAAGGGACCTCCCTAGTTCTGTGTCCAGGGAGATGGAGCAGAAAAGGGCACAGGGCTTAGGCCACACTGACTGGTCTGGCCTTCCCTCCCTGAGCATGCCAGGCAGAGGGCGTGAAGGTGTTGTCGGGGCTGTGATGAGCACCCGCATGGATCCCCGGGCTTCCCTGGGGTGGGGTAGGGGGGAGGCCCTGTTTAACACAGTGCCTTGGCTCCATCTGTCTCTTTCTGTGTTTCTAGATCCTTGACCTCTCTGGGTCCAGGGAAATACCCTCTCCTTTCTCTTATGCTCCAAGATAGACTCTGGTAAATGGCCCCCTGATGGTTGTATGTACTCTCATGTTCCACAGGGGCAGAGGGGAGCCATCTCCTCCAGGGGAGCCTGAAGGGTTCAGGGACGTGGTTTGCAAACTGTGGTTCCTTAGTGATCTTTGAGGGAACCCTGGGCTGGTCAGTAGAGGTGAGGGATAGCTGAGCAAGCAGCTTTGAGGCATTTCTCCAAGTCGAGAATTTACCTTATTTGTGTGAGTTTTGTGGGTTTTTTTGTTTGTTTTTTGTTTTTTGCTGTGTTGTGTTTGTTTTTTTCAGTTCTGAATCTAAGACAGAGAGAGTTTCTATTGTTGAACTGGGGAGGGGTAGAAAATACACTTGGTTTGGACAGTTCTTCTGCCCTCAGAAATGACCATAGTAAATTAAACTGTGTGAATCCGTCCCTGAGGTACCAGCACCCACAGTCCGTGGAGGCCTTCAGAGGAGAAAAGCATTTCTACAGAAGTGATCTTTCTGTAGAAATTTTTCCTCTCAAGGAATAAGCTGGCAGGCTGTTTTGGGGAGATTATCTGGCACTAACTTTTCTAGTTCTCTTCTGTGGAATTTGAGCTGTGTTCTTTAGGCTTTCCCCTGCACCCTCTCAAATAAGTTTTAGGGCATTCTAAAATGGTTCATTCTCAGTGAGAACAATTCTGCTTCTTTCAGGGTCCTTCAGCTCCAGGGTCTTTCTCTCTCCCAGATTATTCTCTTCAGCTGAAAACCAAATTTTCTTTGTTAGTTAGTTTCTGCATATTGAGTACTTAGAGTAAGAAATGATGTATCTTGTTAGGGTGGCTGGAGGTTTCCCAGTGGCACTGGAAGCGGGGTTTAGGTCCAGCAGAAAAGATGGGAGAGTGGCATGAGCTGATTATAGGGGGAATACGAACATGTATAGGCATGGAAGTATGGCTGAACCGCCTGTCAATTCCCTTCTCACTCTCACTCGGGTCTTGTGACTGCATCTGGAGGACACGTTGAGTTTGGAGCTGAGTGTCTTCCTCATCCCTTCTTCTAGCTTCTCTTTTTAACAATGGCAGAGCAGACTTCAGACTTCAACAGCAGCGCAGCACCCACCTCGAGTTTTCTGCTACAGTTGGGTGTTCATTATGTTGATTTGTGGAGTTGCCGTCTGTGTAGCGCAGGTATTCTGATTTCCTGCTTTTGGTGTTGATAGAGTTTCTGTTTGAGTTAAGTGGAATGTGAGTTTAGGAACACCAGCTGAGCCATAAGTAGGGGGACATGGGAAGTGTCAAAGCCATGGAGGTGGTTGGCCGGGGGAAGGGTTCAAGTTGGGAAAACACTGCTGCAGGCAGGGAGCCCTGCTGGGGATTTGGAGTAGCCAAGTGGTGTCATCCACATGGGAAGATGAGGATTGGTGATGCTGTGGGGTATGGAATCTGGTGTGACAAGGAGGCTTGCATGTACAAACGTGGTTGGGAGATACAGCATCTCCCAGTCGTGAGGTGGATGAGGTGTTTCTTGGCCCGGGGCTTGTTGGACCACCCGTCTTTATCAGAACTGCCGTTGTCAGGTGAAAGCAGCCAGAGATGGCACATAAAGAGATGTTCCTGTGCTGCAGTGAACTTGCCCTTGGGAAAGCAGGCATTGGGCTGGATTTGGCCTGTGGACCATCATTGGTTGACCCCCCGACCTGAAGCACCCTAGTGTGTGAGAGGATACAAAGGGAGGATGGAGAGAGGAAGTAAGAGTCTAGAGATGCTGGTGAGTTGGTGCAGAGGCTGGAGTGGGGAGAAGAACATCTCAGGGAGCCTGATGACTATGGGGGAGGGAGGGAAGGAACCCAAATTGTCAGCATTCATGAGGGAGTGTTTAAGGATTATTCTAGAGTGTGAGCTGAGCCGGAGGTTCCTGGAGGACTCATCAGGACTGTGAGCTCATGCCTGTTCATTTCCCCCTGTTTGCACTCCACAGCCATCTGGCTGAAGGCTTATGTCAAAGTAGACAGACCAGCTCATTTTGTCATTCCTCATATGCCTCCGGACTTCTGTTTGTGCTCACTGCTTGCTGACAGTGGAGGTGGAAGCGGGAGGAAAGCTGAACGTTACAAACATGGAGGTTCCTGTGCTCTTTATCAGCTTCTGGAAACAGGCTGGTTAAGACGAGGGTCTAGTTGAGAGAAAGAAAGGTTAAATAGGAGATAGGAACTTCCTTGGGGTGTCCATATGCCTTTCCTGTTCACTTGTCTCTTCAGCTGAAGAGTTTAAAGTGATGCATGCATATCGAGTTGACCCTTGAACAACATGGGTTTGGACTGTGCAGGTCCAAGTCTGAGTGGATTTATTTTCCTGTAATGAATACATTGCTACACAATCTGTAGCTGGTTGAATCTGTGGATGTGGATATGGAGGGCTGACCGTGAGACTAAGTTTCCATGGAATCTGGTGTCCATGGTGGGTCGTGGAATGAATCCCCTGTGCCATCCCTGATACAACGGGATATGTGTAGTCAGAGAAAATAAAATCATACAGGGGAAAACAATTCCTCGTCCCAGTCTTCATGGCTATTTTTTGCACCCTGTACTTATTTATAGATAACTTGTTTCCTCATATTTCTGTTTCTTGACTTTATCTAGACATTGCGTGTTGACTTCTCACTTGAGAAGATGAGAATCGGGGTCACTTACCACCTCTCTTCTCCCCTCTCTCCCAGACCACTCTGTCACTGTTTGACGTGCTCTATGGGCTTCCTTGCTCCAATACAACACTTATTCCTTAGTTCATGTTCTCCAGCTGGAGGAAACTGTCTCTGGACCCCTCTCTTGGTGCACATTTCCTCCCTCACCTCTCCTCCATTGTCATTTTCAGACTTTTCCATCTTCCTGCTCTGATTTCCCATCACCAAGGTGGAGAGAACTTGTGCATTCTATTCTATAACTGTAGTTGGTCCGTCTCAGTTCTGGCTGTTGGCTGAGTCATAAATGTGGCCAGATGACCATCTGTGTGTCCATCATTATGGTCGTTCTGTTTGTCTCAGAGTCAACTAGTGCACTGTGATTACATTTCCATCTCTGTACAGCCTTACTTTTCCCTGCGTGTTTCTTCTCCCCGCTCACTGCTCTCATATCTTCAACCATTTCCCTGCCAAATTCTTTGCCATAACAGTTGTTTTCTTGAGACACTTTTCATGTCACACATTTTGGGCTCTTCCATTTCAAATAAGTATGTGTCTGTGTCCTACCGTCATGGCTGAGGTGTGGTCCACTGAAATCTCACCTGTGGCTCCTTCCTCAACTCTTCTCACTCCATGCACCTCCATAATACTCTTTCCTGATCTGTCATTAGCCTTGGCAGTCGATTCAAGATTATATTTACCCTAAATAATCTAGGTTCCTTTGATGGAGCCTTGCCACCTAAGTGTGGTGGAGCCAGCGCCTCCAGTTTCCCTGGATGAACTAAGCTCTTGGCAGAGTGGTTCTGAAGGAAATTTGCTTTCAAACTTCTGGGAATGTATGGCTTTTACATCATGGTATGCCTTATTTCCACCTGTAATCTCGTGCAGCGTCCAGAGATCTTAGTTCATGGTTTAATATACATTTGTAAAAGCCTTAGTCTTCTATGAATGCCTCAAGTTGGAAAATGGCAACACTGACCCAGCAGTTCTCCAGTGCTAAGATCAGTAGCCTGTTGGACAGCAGGATAGAGAGCTGGTGGGGTTGTATGGACTCGAGCTCTCTTCCATACTCTAGCCCTCAGCCAGTCTCTGAGGTTGCCTTGCTGTCTCTTCAGTTAGCAACAGGTGTGACAAATCACCTGCCTCTGCCCCCAAACATCACAGAGCGCCAGCCTCACCCAAACTACCCAGCACAGAAGTGGAAGTATGAACCAACTTCATGGCAGCCAACGGGGATCTTTTCCCAGCAGGCAGTGTGCTCGTCTCTTGAGTGACTGTGTGTGTGTGTGTTTTCTTTGTGAGCATGCCTTTTCCTGAGTGATGGGTCTTGGCTTTGCCTGGTTTCTTCCTCGCTGTGCTCCTGATGGCCATTGGAAGCAGCAGTAGGAAATGAGAGAGAGAGGATGGATGGTCTGGCCTCTGTCTCTCTCTCTCTCTCTCTCCTGTTTTTATTTTATTTTATTTATTTATTGACCATGCTAAGCAGCTCATGAGATCTTAGTTCCCCATGTAGGCATTGAACCTGCACCCTTGACAGTGAAAGCACCAGGTCCTAACCACTGAACAGCCAGGGAATTCCAGATCTGGCTTCTTGAAGGGGCTTCATCCTTGCTCTTTTCATGATGAGTCCTGGATTAACACCCATTTCCTCCGCAGTGACTGGCTGAATCAGCCAGCGTGCCCTGTCCTGTCCACGGGAGAGGTTAGGCTCTGCACTTACTCAGGTGGCCTGGCTCCGGGATGTGGCTTCTGTGCTAAGTAAGCTAAGCCCTGCTGCCTAGCTGGTCTCCGCCTTCAGCAGAGCTGGGGAGATTCGATGTGACTTGAGTATATTGTTGTCAGTTTCTGCGTCGTGATGACCAGCTCCATCACCGACCTTCCAGAGGACTAACAATGTAGGTGTCACAAGTAGAGAAGAATGTTTAAGAAGGGGTGGATTTGGATTCAAGAACCCTAAGAGAGCTCCACCCTGGACCCCAGCTCTGTCCACCACAGTAGCACTCCCTTTGGGCCATAGATGCAAGTGATGAGGGTGTGTTCTCTCCTGAGTGAATATGTGATTTGGGAGATCCTTATCACTGTCTTTGCTGCTTCCCTTTCAGAACCAGAGCTCAGAACCAAACACAACCTGCGTATCACTAGGCAATAATAAGAGTACTTTCTCTTCTAGGTGATGATCTGGTCCCTTGTTCCCCCACTCTGATTCTGTCTCTAAGTTTGACAGTCGACTTCTTGTGTTCAAATATTATCATCCCACCTCAAGAAGTTAAAAAAAAGAAAAAAAAGTTGTGTCCCAATCTGTCTGAACTTGGTAAATGATCTAACATATGATGAGATCTTAGTGATGTGCTGGCAGGTCTCTCAGAGTCGGCCATCCCGCTGAGCCTGCAGGCTGGGTGTCTCCCCACTGGACAGACACCTCATTTGGCTCTTCCTTCAGTGTCCTCACATCTTACTCATCCACGATGTAGCTCCTTATGGTGCACATGTCCTTGAAACTCCCTTAGCCCTTACTGTGGGTCTTTCATCCTTCTGTTGATCCATTAGCTTGTCCATCCTGGGAGCCAGGTGGGGTTAACCATTAAGCCCAGGTGGGCTTAATCATTCTGGTCCTCACTTCTTTTCCTTTGGCTGGTTGAGGTATAATTCTGCTTTCAAGTTGCCTATACAGTGATGAAACAAACTCCATTAACAGAATTAAGTAGATTGAACACCAAATCTCAGTGCCTTTCTTGGTGCCCAAGGTTAAATATAACAAGAGCCTGGGGTTCTTTGTGTCTACACATGCAGTAAGAGTGCCTGGTCCCAATTACTGCATAAGAAACCTTTCTCGATACGTTAGTATGTTTCCCCACTCATCTTTATTTTCTCCGAGCACGAAGCCCTTCTGTTTTTCCAACCAGCTCTTGTTAAATCCTTAAAGACCCAAAAATTCAGGTCAGTAAATGATGGCAGGATTTTCCCCCTGTGTGTTGGAGAGTTGGGAGGGGAAGGTGGCTTCCTGGGGAAGCAGGTGCATATCAAGTAGAAGGGGATGGGAAGGCATGCTAAATCTCCTTTTCCCCTTGGCTTTCCCCCTCCCAGACCATTCCCAGAGCAGTAAATCCACTTGCTGGAGCGGCAGTGAGCAGAAGCAAAGCTCCACCCGCTCTGAGCAGAACACTGGTACCAGTTCAAAGAGCCTCATCCTGAAAGAGTCCCACCTGGACACGTTCTGTACCTAGGGACATGCCAGGACACAAGCCACCCACTCCATGGAGGGAAACAACTCAGGCACCTGGGAAATCTGAAACGGCAAAGAAACATGAGATGGAGGACTGCCACCCTCTGACTTGGCCTCTGCAACTGGCATGGAGGGCAGGGCACATTATTTCATGTCTTGCATTATCCTTGACTGAGGACTCTTCCACCCACATGAAACCTTTGCTTTAGATGTAAATAATACACAATTTGTGGCTGTCATCAAGCCTAGAGTACCTTCCCCTTTTCACACTTGTACTAACTTTAACTTATTAAAAAAAAAAGAGAGAGAGAGATAAAGAGAAAGAGAAAAACAAAACAAAAGACACACCCAACAACAAAAGGAATGTTTGGATGCTGGAGAAAGGATGGTCACCCAGCCAGTCTGTCACAGGGGTACAGAGAGGGCACAGGGGTTGTTTTACAGTGCACAGCTCCTCCTCTGTGACACCCTGTGAGCTGTTTCCATTTGTACGTCTGTACACAGCACATTGGGATCAAGAATTTCCAGCACAGAATTTAGTGCTGCTATGGACACATCACATGCACCCACTGGCCCCTTTCAAGTACTATGTTACCATGTTTTCAATGGGAAGCTCTCTGGACCAAAAGGGCACATAGATGTGCTCATTAATCTGATGTGATTTCCAGGATGACTCTACTCCAATAAAAGGGACAAACGAAAAAAATCCATATCTTTGTTTACATATGATTAACTAGAAACAACCCTGCTCACCTCAGTTTGCAGAAGAGAAGACCGTAGAAGCCATTCAAGTCCGAAGCTCCAAAACAGAGATTTTCTTTACTTTGTGGTTCCTTTAAAGATACTCAAACCTTCTTGGTAAGAGATGGCCATGCCTCATAGAAGTGAAAAGTCAAAGGCAAGACACACGTGGAGGACATTTGAGCCTGAGATGAAGCATGTATGTGATATTTATACAATGGAATTTTAGGTTTTTATGTCAGTGTGAAACGAAGGCAGTTTGAGGGGAAGCAGGACACCACTCTGCCGTTACACTCCGTATGCTGTAGTACCATTTTGTATGTATGTTCAAGAAGCATTGAACAAAGCAAAAAGGTGATGTATGTATAGGATAAAAATTAATTGTACGATATCATTCCAGTACATTCTGTTGTACATTTTAGTCTTGTTTTCTTTCTTTTCATTATTGATAAGAGGATGTGAACTGTACAGTTTCCAGCTAGTTACTCATAATAGAAAATAAATAGAAAAGAGAGTACTAGAAGAAAACAAGAAAGAACATTTGTCAATTGCAGTTGTCAAAAGATACAAAAACCTAGCCTTATTTGTGAAGCATAATTGCTTTTCACATACAGAAGTATTTTTTTCACAATTGTTTTGCATAACATTTGTATTAAACTTAAATATCTTGTCTGATGAGGGTGTTTCTTTGTGACTGAACCAGTGGATTCACGAGGTATGTTCTTATGGGTTCTCCCTACCCCCTAATTTTTTCAGAATCTTCACCTTTTTTATTTTTTTATTTTATTTTATTTTTTTAAAATAAATTTATTTATTTTAGTTGGGGGCTAATTACTTTACAATATTGTAGTAGTTTTTGCCATACATTGACATGAATCAGCCATGGGTTTACATGTGTTCCCCTTCCTGGACCCCCCTCCCACCTCCTTCCCCATCCCATCGCTCTGGGTTTATCCCATTGCCCCAGCCCTGAGCATTTGTCTCATGCATCGAACATGGAATGGTGTTCTGTTTCACATATGATATTATACATGTTTCAATGCTATTCTCCCAGAACGTCCCACCCTCACCTTCTCCCTCAGAGTCCACAAGACTGTTCTATCCATCTGTGTCTCTTTTTCTGTCTCGCATATAGGGTTATCATAACCATCTTTCAAATTCCATACATATGCATTAGTATACTGTATTGGTGTTTTTCTTTCTGGCTTCCTTCACTCTGTATAATGGGCTCCAGTTTCATCCATCTCAATAGAACCGATTCAAATGTATTTTTTCAATGGCTGAGTAATATTCCATTGTGTATATGTACCCCGGCTTCCTTATCCATTCGTCTGCTGATGGACATCTAGGTTGCTTCCATGTCCTGGCTATTGTAAACACTGCTGCAATGAACACTTGGGTACACGCGTCTCTTTCAATTCTGGTTTCCTCGGTGTGTATGCTCAGCAGTGGGATTGCTGGATCATATGGCAGTTCTATTCCCAGTTTTTTAAGGAATCTCCACACTGTTCTCCTTAGTGGCTGTACTAGTTTGCATTCCCACCAACAGTGTAAGAGGGTTCCCTTTTCTCCATACCCTCTCCAGCATTTATTGCTTGTAGACTTTCGGATAGCAGCCATTCTGACTGGTGTGAAATGGTACCTCATTGTGGTTTTGATTTGCATTTCTCAAATAATGAGTGATGTTGAGCATCTTTTCATGTGTTTGTTAGCCATCTGTATGTCTTCTTTGGAGAAATATCTGTTTAGTTCTTTGGCCTATTTTTTGATTGGGTCGTTATTTTTCTGGAATTCAGCTGCAGGAGGTGCTTGTATATTTTTGTGATTAATTGTTTGTCTGTTGCTTCATTTGCTATGATTTTCTCCCATTCTGAAGGCTGTCTTTTCACCTTGCTTATAGTTTCCTTTGTTGTGCAAAAGCTTTTCATTTTAATTAGGTCCCATTTGTTTATTTTTTGCTTTTATTTACAATATTCTGGGAGGTGGGTCATGGAGGATCCTGCTGTGATTTATATCAGAGAGTGTTTTGCCTATGTTTTCCTCTAGGAGTTTTATAGTTTCGTGTCTAACGTTTAGATCTTTATTCCATTGTGAGTTTATTTTTGTGTATGGTGTTAGGAAGTGTTCTAGTTTCATTCTTTTACAAGTGGTTGACCAGTTTTCCCAGCACCACTTGTTAAAGAGGTTGTCTTCTCTCCATTGTATATTCTTGCCTCCTTTGTCGAAGATAAGGTGTCCATAGGTGTGTGGGTTTATCTCTGGTCTTTCTATTTTGTTCCATTGATCTATATTTCTGTCTTTGTGCCAGTACCATACTGCCTTGAGGACTGTGGCTTTGTAGTAGAGCCTGAAGTCAGGTAGGTTGATTCCTCCAGTTCCATTCTTCTTTCACAAGATTGCTTTGGCTATTCGAGGTTTCTTATGTTTCCATACAAATTGTGAAATGATTTGTTCTAGTTCTGTGAAAAATATCATTGGTAGCTTGATAAGGATTGCATTGAATCTATAGATTGCTTTGGGTAGTATACTCATTTTCACTATTTTAATTCTCCCAATCCATGAACATGGTATATTTCTCCATCTGTTTGTGTCCTCTTTGATTTCTTTCATCAGTGTTGTATAGTGTTCTATATATGTCTTTTGTTTCTTTAGGTAGATATAGTCCTAAGTATTTTATTCTTTTTGTTGAAATGGTGAACGGTATTGTTTTCTTAATTTCTCTTTCTGTTTTCTCATTATTGGAGTATAGGAGTGCAAGGGATTTCTCTGTGTTAATTTTATATCCTGCAACTTTACTATATTCATTCATTAGCTCTAGTAATTTTCTGGTAGAATCTTTAGGGTTTTCTATGTAGAGGATCATGTCATCTGCAAACAGTGAGAGTTTTATTTCTTCTTTTCCTATCTGTACTCCTTTTATTTCTTTTTCCGCTCTGATTGCTGTGGCCAAAACTTCCAAAACTATGTTGAATAGCAGTGATGAAAGTGGGCATCCTTGCCTTGTTCCTGACTTTAGGGGAAATGCTTTCAATTTTTCACCATTGAGGATAATGTTTGCTGTGGGTTTGTCATATATAGCTGTTATTATGTTGAGATATGTTCCTTCTATTCCTGCTTTCTGGACGGATTTTATTATAAATGGATGTGGAATTTTGTCAAAGGCTTTTTCTGCATCTATTGAGATAATCATATGGTTTTTATCTTTCAATTCGTTAATGTGGTGTATTACATTGAGTGATTGGCGGATATTAAAGAAACCTTGCATCCCTGGGATAAAGCCCACTTGGTCATGATGTATGATCTTTTTAATACGATGTTGGATTCTCTTTGCTAGAATGTTATTAAGGATTTTTGCATCTATGTTCATCAGTGATATTGGCCTGTAGTTTTCTTTTTTAGTGGCATCTTTGTCTGGTTTTGGAATTAGGGTGATGGTGGCCTCATAGAATGAGTTTGGAAGTTTACCATCTTCTGCAATTTTCTGGAAGAATTTGAGTAGGATAGGTGTTAGCTCTTGTCTAAACTTTTGGTAGAATTCCGCTGTGAATCCGTCTGGTCGTGGGCTTTTGTTTGCTGGAAGATTTCTGATTACAGTTTCGATTTCCGTGCTTGTGATGGGTCTGTTAAGATCTTCTATTTCTTCCTGGTTCAGTTTTGGAAAGTTATACTTTTCAAGAATTTGTCCATTTCTTTCAAGTTGTCCATTTTGTTGGCATATAGCTGTTGGTAGTAGTCTCTTATGATCCTTTGTATTTCTGTGGAGTCTGTTGTGATCTCTCCATTTTCATTTCTCATTTTGTTGATCTGATTCTTCTCCCTTTGTTTCTTGATGAGTCTGGCTAATGGCTTGTCAATTTTGTTTATCTTCTCGAAAAACCAGCTTTTAGTTTTGTTGATTTTTCCTATGGTCTCTTTTGTTTCTTTTGCATTTATTTCTGCCTTAATTTTTAAAATTTCTTTCCTTCTACTGACCCTGGGGTTCTTCGTTTCTTCCTTCTCTAGTTGCTTTAGGTGTAGAGTTAGTTTATTTGTTTTATTTCTTTCTTGTTTCTTGAGGTACGCCTGTATTGCTATGAACCTTCCCCTTAGCATTACTTTTACAGTGTCCCATAGGTTTTGGGTTGTCGTGTTTTCATTTTCATTTGTTTCTATGCATAATTAGATTTCTTTTTTGATTTCTTCTGTGATTTGTTGCTTATTCAGAAGCGTGTTGTTTAGCCTCCATATGTTGGAATTTTTAACAGTTTTTTTTCCTGTAATTGAGGTCTGATCTTTTCCATTGTGGTCAGAGAAGACGGTTGGGATGATTTCAATTTTTTGGAATTTACCAAGGCTAGATTTATGACCCAGGATGTGATCTATCCTGGAGAAAGTTCGCTGTGCACTTGAGAAAAAGGTAAAATTGATTGTTTGGGGGTGAAAAGTCCTGTAAGAATCAATTAAATCTAATTTGTCTATTGTATGACTTAAAGTTTGTGTTTCCTTGTTAATTTTCTGTTTAGTTGATCTATCCGTATGTGTGAGTGGAGTATTAAAATCTCCCACTATTATTGTGTTATTGTTAATTTCCCCTTTCATATTTGTTAGTATTTGCCTTATATATTGTGGTGCTCCTATGTTGGGTGCATATGTATTTATAATAGTTATATCTTCTTCTTGGATTGATCCTTTGATTATTATGTAGTATCCTTCTTTGTCCCTTTTCACAGCCTTTATTTTAAAGTCTATTTCATCTGAAATGAGTATTGCGACTACTGCTTTCTTTTGGTCTACGTTTGCATGAAATATGTTTTTTCCATCCCTTCACTTTCAGTCTGTATGTATCCCTGGTTTTGAGGTGGGTCTCTTGTAGACAGCATATATAGGGGTCTTGTTTTTGTATCCATTCAGCCAGCCTTTGTCTTTTGGTTGGGGCATTCAACCCATTTACATTTAAGGTAATTATTTGTAAGTATGACCCCATTGCCATTTACTTTGTTGTTTTGAGTTCGTGTTTAAACATCCTTTCTGTGTTTCCTGTTTAGAGGAGATCCTTCAGCATTTGTTGGAGATCTGGTTTGGTGGTGCTGAATTCCCTCAGCTCTTGCTTGTCTGTAAAGCTTTTGAATTCTCCTTCATATCTGAATGAGATCCTTGCTGGGTACAGTAATCTGGGTTATAGATTATTCTCTTTTGTTACTTTAAGTATGTCCTGCCATTCCCTTCTAGCCTGAAGAGTTTCTATTGAAAGATCAGCTGTTATCCTTATGCGGGTCCCCTTGTATGTTATTTGTTGTTTTTCCCTTGCTGCTTTTAATATTTGTTCTTTGTGTTTCATCTTTGTTAATTTGATTAATATGTGTCTTGGGGTGTTTCACCTTGGCTTTATCCTGTTTGGGGCTCTCTGGGTTTCTTGGACTTCTGTGACTATTTCCTTCCTCATTTTAGGGAAATTCTCAACTATTATCTCCTCGAGTATTTTTTCATGGCCTTTCCTTTTATGTTCTTCTTCTGGGACTCCTATGATTCGAATGTTGAGGCGTTTCATATTGTCCCAGAGGTCCCTGAGGTTTTCCTCATTTTTTTGGATTCTTTTTTCCTCTCTGCTTCATTTATTTCCATCCATCTATCTTCTACCTCACTTATCCTATCTTCTGCCTCTGTTATTCTACTGTTGGTTCCCTCCAGAGTGTCTTTTATCTCCTTTATATCATTATTCATTTTATATTGACTCCTTTTTATTTCTTCTAGGTCCTTGATAAACATGTCTTGCATCTTTTCAATCCTTGTCTCCAGGCTATTTATCTGTAACTCCATTCTGTTTTCAAGATGTTGGGTCATTTTTATTATCATTATTCTAAATTCTTTTTCAGATAGATTCCCTATCTCCTCTTTTGTTTGGTTTAGTGGGCATTTCTCATTTTCCTTTACTTGCTGAGTATTTCTCTGCCTTTTGATCTTGTTTAGCTTGCTGTGTTAGGCATGGCCTTTCTGTATTCTGGTAGTTTGAGGTTCCTCTTTATTGTGGAGGTTCCACACTGTGGGTGGGGTTGAACGGGTGGCTTGTCAAGGCTTCCTGGATGGGGGAGCTTGTGTTGGTGTTCTGGTGGATGGAGCTGGATTTCTTCTCTCTAGAGTGCAATGGAGTGTCCAGTATTGAGTTTTGAGATGCCTATGGATTTGGTGTGCCTCTCGGCAGCCTGTATATGGACGTTCAGCGCTATGTTCCTGCGATGCTGGAGAATTTGTGTGGTATGTCTTGCTCTGGAACTTATTGGCTCTTGGGTGGAGCTTGGTTTCAGTGTATATGTGGAGGCTATTGGATTATCTCTTATTAATTAATGTTTCCCCTGGCTTTGAGTCTTATTCTTGTAGTAGCCTCAAGACTTCTCCATCCATACATCATCAATAATAAAACTTTTAGGTTAATGGTGAAAAGATTCTCCACAGTGAGGGATACACAGAAAGGTTCACTGAGTTACATGGAGATGTGAAGGGGGGGAGGTTGAGGTCACCAGGAAGGGAAGAGGGGGACTCCAACGTGGAGAGAGCAGTCTAGCCAGTAAGCACTTCCCTCTGTGCTCTCCACAGTCTGGAACCCTCAGAGCGGTTCACAGAGATACATAGAGAGGGGGGAGGAAGGTAATAGAGGTGAGCATAAGTAGAAAGGGAGGGATCAGGAGGGGAGAGAGAGATCTGGGCAGTATTCTGTTCCCGATGTGTTCTGCAGTACCCAGAACACCCTCAGAATTCACAGAATTGGGTGGAGAAGAGAAGGAGGAGGGTGGGAGATACAGGTTCCCTGGGGGAGAAGAAAGAGCGTCAATAGGGGGAGAGAGTAATGAAGCCAGTAATCACACTCCTGAGTAAAAATGAGTCCTAAAGATTGGGTTCTGAAGTGTGCAAAATTGATATCAAATATGTAAATCAAAGATTAAAAATCTAGAGTAGAGGTTAGCCTCTTATAAAACATACAATATAAAAAAAGAAAAAAAGGAAACAGTGTAAAAAGAAAAAAAATAAAATAGCAAAACAGTAAAAAAAAAAAAAAAGAAACAGTAAAAAAAAAGTAAAACAGGAAAAAAAATTGTAAAAAAAAAGAAACCACAAAAGGTATAAGATGTATGTATGCAGTTTGCTTTAAAAATAGGTTTTTTTTTTTTTTCTGCAAGGTAACAGTGGGTTATGAAACTGAAAGTTGAAGGTGTAATAGAGGACTTCAAGAAAAAAGAAAGAAAAAGAAAAAAATTTAAAAAATAATGACAATAATAAAAATATGTATCCCGGTCTTTCTCTGGAGCTGTTGTGATCAGTGTGGGGTCTGTTCAGTTTCAGATAGATCCTTGTTCCTGCTTATACTTTTCAAGATCTGTAGACCCCTTTCAATGCAGTCGGTGGTCACTACAGCGATTTTAATCTGTTGGCCTGTCACTTCCAAAGCGCTTCCCTCTGTTTATTTGGCTTCTGTTTGCAGGTCTCTTCAGTATCTAATTTCTGCCCTGCCACAAAGGGGCAGAGGTGGTCTCTTTAGGTTCGCTTGTCCAGTCATGCTGTGAGGAGGGAGGAACACTGAAAACCTATATCACTGGCATGTGTGTGGCGAGCTCGCAGTGTCTCGGCCACACTGGGTTCGCCCCCGCTCATGGCGTGTGTGCTTTCCCCGTCTACCCTGCTCAGGCTTCAGGTTACTCGGTCGGGGAGTGCGCCCTGAGATGTGTGCACTTCCTAGGTCTAAGCCACTCAGGTTCAGGCTCCCGGTTACTCCACAAAGGCACAGACTCGGTTGCGCCCGCGGTTTGTGCTGTTCCCGATCGGAGCAGCTCAGGCAGCCAGGAGTTTGGCGAGCGCACTCTCCCCTGTTGGGGCGGTGCGGCTTATCACCTCCCTGGTCCCCGTCTCGGTTTACGGGCGCGCCCGGCTCCGGTGTGTTTTGTGTCGGTTCTGGGGAGCTGGTTTCTGATTGCGACCCTCCCGGCGGCTGTCGACCCTCTGGCACCTCAGGCAGTCTTTGCTTAGAAACTGGGAGCCTGTTTGCAGTTGGGTAGTGGGTGCCCTCTCTCGGGCCGAGTTTGCCCCTTTCCGGCTCTGGCTGGCCCCGCCTGCCCACTGTGTCCGGCAGGGGATGGGGCGGTCCGCAGCCGGCTAGGTCTCCCCTGGTATCGCTCAGTCCTTTGTTCTGTGAGCCGGCCGGCAGTGCCTTAGATTTGGGCTTTTCACGGGATAGTTCTCTCTCTCTGGCTGTCCCACAGTTTAGGTTACTATCTCACGTTAGCTCCCTCAGATTGCCCTCAGGGCATTCAGGCCCAGTCCTTACCCTAAGCAGTGCCGCCCGCTCCTCTCCGTTCAGCCCCCTCTTGCTGGTGGCGGCTGCAAGCGTCTGGGGTTCTTTGCTGGGAGTTTCCTTTAGGCACGTAATCTGTGGGTTTTATTTATTTTTTCTCCCAGTTATGTTGCCCTCCGAGATTCGAAATCTTCCCCCAAACTCACCGGTGAGAGGGTTTCCTGGTGCTTGGAAATTTCTCCTCTTTACAACTCCCTCCTCGGGATGGGTCTCCGTCCCTAACTCTTTTGTCTCACTTTTTATCATTTATAATTTCTCCTATCTCTTTTTGAAGATAATGTGCCATCTT
Organism: Giraffa tippelskirchi; assembly: GCF_054371585.1. NCBI lineage: Eukaryota > Metazoa > Chordata > Mammalia > Artiodactyla > Giraffidae > Giraffa > Giraffa tippelskirchi. Next base: position 25,360,612 of record NC_137290.1, read on the forward strand.
TGTGGATGCCTGACGTCTTCTGCCAGCGTTCAGATATAGTTTTGTGAAGTTTGCTCAGCGTTCAGATGTTCTTTCGACAAATTTGTGGAGGAGAAAGTGGTCTCCCCATCTTATTCTTCCGCCATCTCAGCCCCGCTCCTCCTTCACCTTTTTAAAATGAAGCTGTTTTGGAAAAAAAATGCCTTGTTCTTCCTCGAAATAGCTGTTTTCCGTTTGGTCAGGATGGATGCATCAGGTTTGGGCCAAAGACGGAGATGTGGCCACATGAGGTCAGGAAGGTTTCTCTCCACATTATAAATAAATGTCCCCAATGGGAGCTTTCCTGGGAAGTCCAGTTCTAGAGAATTTACTGACAGAGACAGAGACAGAAGGGAAATCCGGGGTCATTCTCAGAAGAACACTGGGAGGGAATGAATTAGTCTTTCAGTGGCTAAGATGGCAACTTGAGCTACAAGGAGCTTTGTGGGCAACGTGTGACCTTGACTCTGTCCAGGCACATCCTGGTCATTTCATCTTCATGGGTCACATAAGTATTTCTCTTTCCATCATTTAAACATGTGAACACTCCTCAGCTCCATGGCTGGACAAAAGTAGGGCATGGTTTGGCCCCTCAAGCCATCCCTGGCTGGTGCTGTGAAAGGAATGGGATGGGACTGGTTTAGAGAGGACCTTACAAGAGCTTCCTTGTTCTTCTTTCTGGGTATGGGAGCCTGCCATGTGGAAGGTGACAGTGTGTGTCACAACTCCCAGTTGATGGATATTCAGGTTGTCTGCTGACATCAGCCATGGCCAGCAGACCAGCCTTGTGTGCAAGTCATGAGCTAGGTGAGGAAGCTATGGAATTCATCTCAGGAGGTTACATCCAAGGCTCAGGGACTGGCCAGGACTTGGAGGTTCCAGACAGGGCAGCAGGAACTTCTGCCTCTGATTTTAGTCTGAATGAGCTGTTCTCAGGGCTCAGTGGCTCAGAGTCTAGAAATGAGGAGGAGAGGAAGGCCACCAGCTGTCTGCCGTGGGCCTTGCTCCTGGCTCTGAGCAATGGCTAAGTGCAGGGCAGGATGGCCACCACCACCTACCCCCTTCTACCACTTCCCCGACCTGCACAGCTGGCCTGGTAGGTCTCCTGCTGCTGCTAAGTCCCTTCAGTTGTGCCCGAGTCTGTGGGACTTCATTGATGGCAGCCCACCAGGCTCCCCTGTCCCTGGGATTCTCCAGGCAAGAACACTGAAGTGGGTTGCCATTTCCTTCTCCAATGCATGAAAGAGAAACGTGAAAGTGAAGTTGCTCAGTCGTGTCTGACTCTTCACGACTCCAGGGACTGCAGCCTACCAGGCTCCTCCATCCATGGGATCTTCCAGGCAAGAGTACTGGATTGGGTTGCCATTGCCTTCTCCACTGGTGGGTCTAGAGATGACCTTTAATGCAGCCAGGCATTATCGCCACCTAGTGGTCGTCTTGGAGAGCTGCAGCCCTTAGAGCTGGAGCTAGACCCAGGAGGGCACCGGTGAAGGGTCATTCATGAAACAGCTGTGTGCTGAGCATCTGTGGTGAACCAGGCACTGAGGACACAGGCTCTGCCTTCATCCATCTGACATTCTCACTGGGAAGCAGATCTGTATATGATAGAATCCTAGGTGGGATAGAATCAAATATGTAGAGTATGGAAGGGAAGTAGTTGGTGTGATTGGGGACGGCCTCTTGTAGAACTGGCCTTTGAACTGAAACCTTTATGCGGGAATTGAGCATGATATCTTTGGCAATGATTTCGTAGTGCTGGCTGAATGTTAGAAGCTCCTGGCAAGTATTAAAACAACAATAAATGTTCAGGTGCCACCCTCTTTCCCCAAGTAACGATATCTGACTCTCTCAGGTGGGGTTGGGGCATCCATAAGTTCTTCAGGTGATTCTGCTGGGCAGTTAAATCTCAGAGCCTGTAATCTGATTGGAAAAATGCCCATGGTAGAAGGGGAAGCAAATAGAAAAACCTGAGGGGGCTTCTGGATCTTCTCAGAATAGGAGGAAGGTGAGGGAGGCCAGAATGAGGGAATGAGCATTGGAAATGGAGCTGATGAGGTCAGAGAATGAAGAGAAATCAAGGGGTTTGGGGGCTGAATTATGATCAGAAGGAACTGGGAAGCCAAGGTGGTTGGCATTTTAAAAAGGCTTTATTGAGATAGCATTTAAAGTGTATAATTGCTTTGGGTATTTTACAATTTTTTTTTAAATGTGGTAAATGAGATGTAGCAAAATTTGTCCTTTTAATCATTTTTTAAGTGTGTTAGTCAAGGTCCGGGTTTAAACATGTAAATCAGCAGGTAAAGGAACATGATAAATGTGCACCAAACCAAACAAAAGGGGAAGAGATAGAGAGTCTTCCGGAAAAAGAATTCAGAATAAGGAAGTTAAAAATGATCCAAAATCTGGAAAACAAAACGAAGTTACAGATAAATAGCCTGCAGACAAGGATTTAGAAGACGGAAGAATCATTGAACAGGAATCTAGAAGAAATAAAAAAGAGTCAATCAATAATGGATAATGCAATATATGAGATCAAAAACTCTCTGAAGGGAAACACAAGTAGAATAACAAAGGCAGAAGATAGGATAACCGAGGTAGAATTGAATGGTAGAAATAAATGAAGCAGAGAGGGAAAAAAAATAGAATTAACAGAATAGAGGACAACCTCAGAAAATTCTGGGACAACGTTAAAGGCCCCAACATTCAAATCAGAGGCGTCCCAGAAGAAGAAGAGAAAAAGAAATGCCATGAGAAAATACTTGAGGAGATAATAGTTGAAAAATGCCCTAAAAAGGGAAAGGAAATAGTCACCCACATGCAAGAAACCCAGAGAGTCCCAGGCTGGATAAACATAAGGTGAAACACCAAAAAACACATATTAATCAAATTCACAAAGATGAAACACAAAGAACAAATATTAAAAGCAGCAAGGGAAAAACAACAAATTACACACAATGGGATTCTCACAAGAATAACAGCTGATGTTTCAACAGAAACTCTTCAGGCCAGAGGGAATGGCGGGACATACTTAAAGTGATGAAGAAGAAAATGTTTCAACCCAGATTACTTTACCCAGCAAGGATCAAATTCAAATCTGAAGGAGAAATCAAAACTTTACAGACAAGCAAAAACTGAGAGAATTCAGCACCACCAAGCCTGCTCTTCAACAAATGCTAAAGATCTTCTCTAGGCAGGAAACACAGAAAGGTTGCATAAACCTGAACCCAAAAAGTAAAGCAAATGGCAACAGGATCATACCTGTCAATAATTAACCTCACATGTGAATGGGTTGAATGCCACAATCAAAAGACAAAGACTAGCTGAATGGATACAAAAACAAGACCTCTAATTATGTTGTCTACAAAAGACCCACCTGAAAACAAGAGACACATACAGACTGAAAATGAGGGGCTGGAAAAAGAAACCAGAAGAAAGCAGAGGTAGTAATACTCATATCATATAAAATACACTTTAAAATAAAGCCTGTGAAAGAGACAAAGAAATACACTATATAATGATCAAAGCATCAAACTGAGAAGAAGATGTAACAATTAAAAATACATAAACACCCAACATAGGAGGACAGCAATATGTTAGGAAAGTGCTATCAAGCATCAAAGGGGAGATTAACAATAACACAATAATAGTGGAAGACTTTAATACCCCACTCACACTTATAGATGGGTCAAGTAAACCGAAAATCAACAAGGAAATACAAACTTTAAGTGATACAATAGGACAGAGAAACCTAATTGATATCTATACTAATTTCACCCCAAAACAATGAATTTCACATTTTTTCTCAAGTATACATGGAAAGTTCTCCAGGAGAGATCATATCCTTGGCCATAAGTCCATCCTTGGTAAATTCAAAAAACCTTGAAATCATTCCAAGCATATTTTCTCACCGCAATGCAGTAAGACTGGAGGTCAACTGCAGGAGAAAAACTATTAAAAATTCAAACATATGGAGGCTGAATGCCACGCTGGTAAATAACCAACAAATCACAGAGGAAATCAAAATATGCATAGAAACAACTGAAAATGAAAACACATCAAGCCAAAACTTATGGGACGCTGTAAAATCAGTGCTAAGGTGAAGGTTTATAGCCAAACAGCCTCACCTCAAGAAACAAGAACAAAGTCAAACAAATAACCTAACCCTATGCCTAAAGCAACTAGAAAATGAAGAAATTAAGAACCCCAGGGTTAATAGAAGGAAAGAAATCGTAAAATAGGGCACAAATAAATGTAAAAGAAACAAAAAAGACCAGAGCAAAAATCAACAAAGCTAAAAGCTGATTCTTTGAGAAGATAAATAAAATTGACAAACCATTAGCCGGATTCATCAAGAGACAAAGGGAGAAGAATCTAATCAACGAATTAAAAATGAAAATGGAGAGATCACAACAGACAACACAGAAATACAAATGATTATAAGAGACTACTATCAGCAACTATATTCCAATAAAATGGACAACTTGGAAGAAGACACATGCTTAGAAAAGTACAACTTTCAAAAACTGAGCCAGAAAGAAACAGAAAATCTTTACAGACCCATCACAAGCACGGACATTGAAAGTGTAATCAGTAATCTTCCAGCAAACAGAAGCCCAGCACCAGACAGCTTCACAGCTGGAATCTACCAAAAATTGAGAGAAGAGCTAATATCTATACTACTCAAATTATTCCAGAAAATTGCAGAGGAATGGAGACTTCTAAACTCATTCTATGAAGCCACCATTACCCTAATACCAACACCAGACAAAGATGCCACGAAAAAAGATAACTACAGGCCAATATCACTGATGAACATAGATGCAAAATCCTTAACAAAATTCAAGCAAGCAGAACCCAACAACATATTAAAACAATCATATATCATGACCAAGTGGGCTTTATCCCAGGGATGCAAGGGTTCTTCAATATCTACAAATCAATCAACATAATCCACCACATTAGCAAATTGAAAGATTAAAAAAAAACACATATGCTTATCTCAATAGCTGCAGAGAACGTCTTGAACAAAATTCAACATAAATTAACCATCAAAACACCTCAGAAAGCAGGCATAGAAGGAACATACCTAAACATAATAAAATCTATATATGACAAACCCACAGCAAACATTATCCTCAATAGTGAAAAATTGAAAGCACTGCCCTTAAAGTCAGGATCAAGTTAAGGGTGTGCACTCTCAGCATTACTATTCAACACAGTTTTGGAAGTTTTGGCCAGAGGGATCAGAGCAGAAAAACAAATACAAGGAATCCGGATTGGAAAAGAAGAAGTAAAATTCGCACTGTTTGCAGATGCCATGATCCTCTACATAGAAAACCCTAAACACTCCACCAGAAAATTACTAGAGCTAATCAATGAATAGAGTAAAGTTGCAGGATACAAAATGAACACGCAGAAATCCCTTGCATTTCTGTACACTAACAAGGAGAAAACTGAAAGAAATATTAAAGAAACAATTCCATTCACCACTGCACCAAAAAGAATAAAAGTGAGGAATATATCTACCTACAGAAACAAAAGTCCTATATATAGAAAACTATAAGATGCTGGTGAAAGAAATGAAACTGGACACAAATAAATGGAGAAATACACCATGTACATGGATTGAAAGAATCAATATAGTGAAAATAGGTATGCTACTCAAAGCAATCTATACATTCAATGCAATCCCTATCAAGCTACCAACAGTATTTTTCAGGGAACTGGAAGAAATAATTTCACAATTTGTATGGAATTACAAAAAACCTCGAATAGTCAAAGCAATCTTGAGAAAGAAGAATGGACCTGGAGGAAATGTCCTGCCTGATTTCAGGCTATACTACAAAGCTACAGTCATCCAGACAGTGTGGTCCTGGCACACACACACACACACAATATATATATGAATGGATCAAAATCGCAAGCCCAGAGATACATCCACACACCTATGGATACTTTAACTTTGACAGAGGAGGCAAGAATATACAATGAAGACAAGACAATCTCTTTAACAAGCAGCGCTGGGAATACAGGTCAACCACTTGTAAAAGAATGAAACTAGAACAGTTTCTAACACCGTACACAAAAATAAACTTAAAATGGATTAAAGATCTAAATGTAAGACCACAAACTATAAAACTCCTAGAGGAAAACACAGGCAAAACACTTTCTGACAGAAATCACAACAGGATCCTCTATGACCCATATCCCAGACTAATGGAAATAGAAGCAAAAATACACAAATGGGACCTCATTAAACTTAAAAGCTTTTGCACAACTAAGGAAACTCTAAGTAAGGGAAAAAGACGGCCTTCACAATGGGCGAAAATAATAGCAAACGAAGCCACTGACAATGAATTAATCTCAAAACTATACAAGTAATGCCTGCAGCTCAATTCCAGAAAAATAAATGACCCAATCAAAAAATGGGCCAAAGAACTAAACAGACATTTCTCCAAAAAAGACATACAGATGGCTAACAAACACATGAAACGATGCTCAAATCACTCATTATAAGGGAAATGCAAATCAAAACCATAATGAGGTACCATCTCACACCAGGCAGAAAGGCTGCTATCCAAACGTCTACAAACAATAAATCCTGGAGAGGGTGCAGAGAAAAGGGAACCCTCTTACACTGTGGGTGGGAATACAAACTAGTAGAGCTACTATGGAGAACAGTGTGCAGATTATTAACAAAACTGGAAACGGAACTGCCATATGTATCAGCAGTCCTACTGCTGGGCGTAAACCCCAAGGAAACCAGAACTGAAAGAGACACATGTGCCCCAATGTTCATCGCAGCACTGTTTATAATAGCCAGGACACGGAAGCAACCCAGATGTCCATCAGCAGAAGAATGGATAAGAACGCTGTGGTGCATATACACAATGGAATATTACTCATATATTCAAAAGAATGCATTTGAATCAGTTTTAACGAGGTGGATGAAACTGGACCCTATTATACAGAGTGAAGTAAGCCAGAAAGAAAAGCACCAACAACACACACACGCACACACACACACACACACACACACACACACATGCCATATGTGTGTGTGTATATATATAGGCTTCAGAAAGATGGTAATGATAACCTTATATGCAAGACAGGAAAAGAGACACAGATGTATACAACAGTCTTTTGCACTCTGCAAGAGAAGGGAAGTGTGGGGTGGATTCAGAGAATAGTGTTGAAACATGTATATTTCCATATGTGAAACAGAACTCCAGTCCAGGTCCCATGCATGAGACAGAGTGTTCAGGGCTGTGGCAATGGGGTGACCCAGAGTGATAGGACTGGGCGAGGGAGGGGTTCAGGATGGGAAACACATGTACAACCGTGGCTGATTCAGGTCAACGTATGACAAAACCACTACAATATTGTAGAGTAATTAGCCTCCAATTAAAATAAATAAATTAAAAAAAGAAAGAAAACTAAAAAATTCAAAACGAAAAACATGTAACTGTTTTCTAAACTGCAGCATTCACAGACCATCTTCATCTTGGACTACATGAGGACACCACCTCTATTATTACTATTTTTTTTAATCCAGCAAAAGAAAGGTCACTCTCATTCCTTCTAGCATCACTGGTGTGGGTGTATCCCACGTGCTGAGCTGTGTGCTTGAGCGATTGCTCCGAACAGGAATCTTTTGGTCTCCATGACAACCCGAGGAGGCAAGTACTAATCACAGTCCATTCTCGAGATGAGGAAAGTGATATGCTCCATGTCACACGACAGGTCAGTCAGCACCACAGCCTGGATTCAGATGGGTCTACCCGACTCACAACCCAGGTCAGTGACCCCCTCAGAGGGACACTGGCCCAGAGTCTGTGGCAGTATAATAATTTGACAAAATGCCTCTCCCTGACTCCACTGCCCATGGGGTTGGACATTGTTCCTTACTTAGTCTAGTTTTGCAAAGAGGCTTGATGGTTAAATGAAGTTAGAGGGGTGTCAGCTTTCTACTTGAAAAGAATAAAATCCATTACAGGTAACTTTGAGCAGGAAAGAAACTTATTAAGAATATTAAGTGACTCAGATTTCTGGGAGGGAAGGCTGCAGAGGCAGCCATGGACAATATAGAAATTAATTGCAGGATCTTCTGTCACTCATTGGAAAAGACCCTGATGTAGGGAAAGATTGAGGGCAGGAGAAGAAGGGGATGGCAGAGGATGAGAAGGTGGGATGGCGTCGCCAACTCAATGGACATGGGTTTGGATGGACTTTGGGAGTTGGTGACAGACAGGGAGGCCTGGCATGCTGCAGTTCATGGGGTCGCAGAGAGTCGGACTCGACTGAGTGACTGAACTGAACTGAACTGTCACTACCACTGGCTCCAGACACAGCAGCTGTCACTAGTGTCATGGCTTATGTCTCTTCCACCTCTGCTAGATTGAATTCTATGCATCAGAATCCACTTGCCTTGCTTTCACCTATAGGTATATCCATTGGTTAAGCCTGCATTCCATGTGGCTGTAGTAATTGAGTCTTAAGTGCCATCTGGATGTATTTGATTGGCTAAGCCTGGGTACCATCTGGGTGCATCTAATTGATTGAGCCTAGGTCACATGGTTACGTTCTGACTGCAAAAGAGGTGGCAAAACTGAGATTCAGACTGTTTCTAGTGCAGATTCGTAAGATGGAAAATTAAAGAATTGACTAAAAATCTCCTCCCTGCAGACTTGTCCAAAGTCTCTTTTTCAGTCAGGTCAGCTTTTCAAAGCTCAATTCACCCTACTAAGTAAAGCAGAAGGGTTTAGTAAGTCCAGCGGTCTGTGCTCTGCTGTGTTAATTTGCCTAGGCTGGGGCTACATTTCCTAGAACCCCTTTCTTTGATTTTGAGTTCAGTCAGTCTGTTCAGCGGCTTAGTTGTGTCCATTTCTTTGTGAGCCCATGGACTGCTGCAAGTCAGGCCTCCCTGTCCAACATCAACACCCTGGAGCTTACTCAAACTCATGTCCATTGAGTCGGTGATGCCATCCAACCAACTCGTCTTCTGTTGTCTCCTTCTCCTCCCACCTTCGATCTTTCCCAGCATCAGGGTCTTTCGAATCAGTCAGTCCTTTGCGTCAGATGGCCAAAGTATTGGAGTTTCAGCTCAGCATCAGTCCTTCCAATGAATATTCAGGACTGATGTCTTTTAGGGCGAACTGGTTGAATCTCCTTGCAGTCCAAGGGATTCTCGAGAGTCTTCCCCAACACCACAGTTTCACAGCATGAATTCTTTTGGTGCTCAACTTTCTCTCTACTCCAGCTCTGACATCCATACAGGACTACTGGAAAACCCATAGTTTCAACTAGGGGATTCCTCTGCCTTTTGTAAAACCAGCTTGAACATCTGGAAGTTCACAGTTCACATGTTGCTGGAGCATAGCTTGGAGAATTTTGAGCATTAATTTACTAGTGTGGGAGATGAGTGCAATTTGCGGTAGTTTGAGCATTCTTTGGCACTGCCTTTCTTTGGGATTGGAATGTAAACTGAACTTTTCCAGTCCTGTGGCCACTGTGGAGTTCTCCAAATTTGTTGCCATATTGAGTGCAGCACGTTCTCAGCATCATCTTTCAGGATTTCGAAATAGCTCAACTGGAATTCCAGCACTTCCACTAGCTTTGTTCCTAGTGGTGCTTTGTAAGGCCCACTTGACTTCATATTCTAGGATGTCTGGTTCTAGGCGAGTGATCACACCAGTGTGATTATCTACATCGTGAACATCTTTTTGTACAGTTATTCTGTGTATCCTTGCCACCTCGTCTTAATATCTTCTGGCCTGGAGGCACACAGATACCCTCTGTGCCTGCCCAGTAGCCTCCTACTGGAGACATCAGTGCTCAGACCACTGGATGGGAAGTGATCTGAAGCTATTCCTCCACAGCCTCTTTATAAAAAAAAAAAAAAAAGCCATGGAAAAGAGGTTGAAAGAAATTAAATTAAAAAAACAAAATCATGTTGTAAGATGAGAACCTTGACAGTGGAAAAGGAGGAGCATGTGGCAAAAAGCATAGGTTCTTGGGAAATAGGATTCTCCTTAGTAACAACATTTGCATTTCAAACTTTGGAACATGGCCTCTTATAATATATCTTCCTAGGGACATGGTCCTTGTATTGTAATTTATCAAAATCCACTGACTTTCATAAAAAGTATGAATTTTTACAACATATGCAAAAAATTCTAGTCAAATCTCACTCGTTAGGTTAGTCATATCCATGGTTTTAAATACTACTTCAAAATGGAAAAAATTAAATTTCAGGAAAATGTGTTTTAATATTTTTTATAAAGCAACACGAAATATCCAAAATATTTTCTCTTACTGTATCAATGGATAAAAGCATAAAATTTCCTTTACTTGATAAAATAATGAGTTAAAAATGAAAAAAAAAATCCAGAGTAGAGGCCTTGTAGTTGTCTCTATACAACAAGCTATGTAATGATTTCCATTTTACGTTAGTCATAGTGGTGGTCACTCTAATGAGAAGTAACCTTGTATTTATCGAAATACCCAATAAATCAAAATTCTCAGGTGGAAAAAAAAAAATCATGGGTTCTGGAAAAGAGGAGCTCTGATGGGATGACGTCACATAGACCCTTTCTCATAAACTTAAGAATGTGCTCAAAAAGTGACCAGCACAGTGTGTAATCCTTACTAAATGGTTCTCTGTCTTTCTGATTAGATGTTGTCTGCTCCCTTTCAGTAGTTGGGGAGTATTTTCTTTCTCTTTAGCCTCAGATTACTGCCACCCAAGGAAGGGGCTGAGAAAAAAATGACAGCAACACCTCTGTGTAATAAGCCCACTGGCATCTTTCGTGGGAAAGAAGAAGGATTCCATAATTTCACTTGCTAGTACTCAGGGGAGATGGTGCCCGCATATGCAGAGCTTCCTGGCCAGCATCCACTGTATCAGATCCATGGTGGAGGCTCCCTTGTAGTGCATGGATGGTGGGGAGGAGAGTCTGTGCACACAGAACAGCAGTAGGCGTGTTAACCCAAGTGCCTCTGGGAGACACAGGCAGTCAGCTCTGGGAACAGAGTCATACAAGCAAGTTATTAGAACAGCCACATCTTATCTCCATGCAGAAAATATTTTTTAGTAATCTTCTCAAGATCTCAGAAGTTAGGATGTTAAATACCATGATATCAAGCTAGTGGTTGATCAAGTTAATTGCACACAATTTTTATTTGATTTATTCGATTTGGTTTGTTTGTTTGTTTGTTTGTTTTTGATCTGCTACAGAGCTTATGGGCTCCTCATACCCTGACCAGAGATTGAACCCACAGCCTCAGCAGGGAAAGCACGGAATCCTAACCACTGGACTACCAGGGAATTCCTCATCTTTTTAAATCTGAGTAATTCGGTAAAGAGTAGAGCAGAGACTTTGATCACCCCTATGCCCACCAACTGCAAATCACCACTTCCTGACATTATCACTTACTTTCTTCCAATCTTGTACACACTCACAAATGTCTGTGAAAAATGACTCAAGTGAATGTGTATGTGCTTGAGTGTATGTTTACTGGGCATATTGGCAATAATTTGAAGATATCTGAAGAACAGCCCTTGTCAGCCGGTTGGTATATCTGTGATTGTCCATCCAGCCTCTCCTGGAGAGAATGCTAGAGTCTGCCACTGAGCCCTTTCAGATTAAGTCAGCGTCCTTCTGGGCTACCTGCCCCAGTGGTGAAATTTGCTTTCAAAGTTGAGGTATCACTCAAGGCATCTCTGTGGATCCTGCAGGGGTTTTGCTCTCCCAGGTTTGATATTCAAGCTGAGCCTGAAGCACAGGAGAGAATGACCCTGTGCTTCCCATTTTCAAATTTGTTTTCTCTGTGGCAGCACTGGAATTAAACTGGGGATACCTTAGGTACAATTCCCAAGCATTGTTTCATTCCTAGTACATCATATCTCTACCCTTAAACTCATCACAGAAAATCCAGAAACAGCAAAATAAGAGAAAAAGAAAAGTGTCAGCCAAATCCACCCATTAAGAGGCCCTGGTGTACCATACTGAACTGTTCCCCACCCAGGCTTTTTCTCTCTGAAAAGTTTTTCGAAGTTTCTGGTCTACACGTTGCCTTGGGATGTCCAGTGATTTTGCAGACCTATACGAGGCTTCTGGTGAAGGGAAAGAAAATGGTGTTCCATGAGAGCTGGGATTTTCATTTTCATACTCTAGCTGCTATCGGTGACAAATTCCCCACAATTCCCCTTCTGGCTCCCAGCTGCCACTCCTGTCATTAACTTCCCATGACACTCGGTTGTGTTCCAAGGGCAGGCTTCATGCTGAAGGAGGGTAATATATACAAAGTACTCTGTACGTATGCAATTGACTCTGCCTGACTATTATTATTGTTATTATTATTCTTACTTTTTTTCTTTTTTGTTTCAACACTGTGCACAGGCTTTCTCTAGTTAGGGCAAGCAGGAGCTACTCCTCATTGCAGAGTGCAGTCTTCTCATTGAGGTAGCTTCTCCTGTTGTGGAGCAAAAGCTGTAGAATATGTTGTCAGTAGTTGTGGCCTGGGGGCTTAGCTACTCTATAGCAAGTGAAATCTCCTGGGGCCAGGGATTGAACCTGTGTCCCCCTGCATTGCCAAAGGGATTCCCAACCACTGGACCAGCAGAGAAGTCTGACTCCGCCTAATGGAAAAGATAAAATTAACATGGGGAATGCCTATAGAAAGATACAGAGATGCTCACAGAATAGGAAGAAAGGGTTAGCAGCCAGGCCTTTCGAGGCATGTGAAGCAGGCAAATTTGGGGATCAAAGTATCAAGAGCCCACTGGTATTTTCTTCTGCACCCTACTCTTGGGATGAACCAAGGCCAACCACTTTTTGGAGTTGCCTTCGAGCCTCAAAGTCCAAAGTGGGAGATAGGGGGATTTTCTTTGGCTTGGCCACTCAGTGCATGCAGGGGACTGGATGACTGCCCCTCAAAAACCAAAGATGTTCTTAGATACCAGAAGAAAAGAGAACGGAGGCTGACTGGGCATGAGCACAGGGAGCCACTGCTGTTTGGGAAGTTAATGGAAGCTCTGATCCTGCTCCTCCCAGACGGCAGATACTCACAGCACTCTCACACACTCGGGGACATAATGAAACACAGTCCTAAGCCCACCCATGGGTCTCCTGGTGAAAAGCTCCCAGCTCCCCACAGTGACACTGTCTCTTCTCCATCTCCCTGCCCTCTTCCATCTCCCCAGCACCTGCAACTTCTCCACTGATGGCTTCCACGGTTCTGCCCCGGGAGCCAGCCTGTGCCTGGGTTGCTGTGTGCACGATGGTGTGGACTGGGTGAGAAAGCTTGCCTTCCGTGACCATTAGGTGAAGGAGATGTACAATGCCTACAGAAACAAAGTCGGCAGTGAGTGGGCCAGGGAGAGGACCATCCATGGTGGTTGAAATGTGTCTGCCAGGGCTCCAGGAGCACCACCGGACCAAGGGAAATTCATCAAGAATGGATGCTGTCACTCATATCCCACCTGCTCGGTACCAGCTTCCAGTTCAGTTCAGTTCAATCGCTCAGTCGTGTCCGACTCTTTCTGACCCCATGAATCGCAGCACGCCAGGCCTCTCTGTCCATCACCAACTCCCGGTGTCCACCCAAACCCATGTTCCTCGAGTCGGTGAGGCCATCCAACCATCTCATCCTCTGTCGTCCCCTTCTCCTCCCGCCCCCAATCCTACCCAGCATTAGGGTCTTCTCCAATGAGTCAACACTTCGCATGAGGTGCCCAAAGTACTGGAGTTTCAGCTTCAACATCAGACCTTCCAATGAACACCTAGGATTGATCTCTTTTAGGATGGATTGATTGGATCTCCTTGCAGTCCAAGGGACTCTCAAGAGTCTTCTCCAACACCACAGTTCAAAAGCATCAATTCTTCGGTGCTCAGCTTTCTTCACCGTCCAACTCTCACATCCCTACATGACCGCTGGAAAAACCATAGCCTTGACTAGACGTACTTTTGTTGGCAAACTAATGTCTCTGCTCTTAAATATGCTATCTATGTTGGCCATAACCTGCCTTCCAAGGAGTAAGCGTCTTTTAATTTCATGGCTGCAATCACCATCAGCACTGATTTTGGAGACCCCAAAAATAAAGTCTGACACTGTTTCCACTGTTTCCCCATCTATTTCCCATGAAGTGATGGAATCAGATGCCATGATCTTAGTTTTCTGAACGTTGAGCTTTAAGCTGACTTTTTCACTCTCCTCTTTCACCTTCATCAAGAGGCTCTTTAGTTCTTCTTCACTTTCTGCCTTAAGGGTGGTGTCATCTGCATATCTGAGGTTATTGATATTTCTCCCGGCAATCTTGATGCCAGCTTGTGTTTCTTCCAGCCCAGCGTTTCTCATGATGTACTCTGCATATAAGTTAAATAAGCAGGGTGACAATATACAGCCTTGAGGTAGTCCTTTTCCTATTTGGAACCAGTGTCTTGTTCCATGTCCAGTTCTAACTGTTGCTTCCTGACCTGCATACACCTTTCTCAAGAGACAGGTCAGATGGTCTGGTATTCCCATCTCTTTCAGAATTTTCCACAGTTTATTGTGATCCACAGAGTCAAAGGCTTTGGCATAGTCAATAAAGCAGAAATAGATGTTTTCCCGAAACTCTCTTGCTTTTGCGATGATCCAGCAGATATTGGGAATTTCATCTCTGGTTCCTCTGCCTTTTCTAAAACCAGCTTCCAAGAGGCTTACAAATCCTAGCTCACTCAGTGTCGCCCTCATGACACCCTATGGGAGAGGATCTCTTCATCCCCATTTTGGGTCTGGGGAAGCTGACCGAGAAATGACTTGTCTTGCCCATCCATAATTATGCCTCCAGCCCCACCGTGGTGCTCCGCATGTGGTCCTTGGACCAGCAGCATCAGGGGCACCTGGAGGCTCCTTGGAAATGCAGATTCTCTGGTCCCCATCTCAAACCTGTCAGATTGGCAGCTCTGGGGTGGGCCTGGCCCTCTGCATCTTAACTGGACCTCCAGGTGATTCTGATGCTTGTTGAAAGTTGAGGACCACGGGCTTTGCCCTGACTACTCAGACTGAGGTCCCTGGAGAAGCCACACGAGTTCATCTCCTGGGAGCTTGTTAGAAACGTAGGCTCCATGCCCCTCCGAAGGCAATTGGGTCAGATCTGTGTCTTTAACAAGACTCCCAGGTGATTCGTGAAAACATTGGTTCGCAAGCTTGGCTCCAATTGGGATCCCCTGAGGAATTTACAGTTCTGCTTTTTTTTGTCCTACCTGCTGCTTGGCATTGGGACTTATTGAGTTCCCTGGGGGTTTCTACTGTGTGGACAAGTTATGAAAGTGACCAGCTTCAGTGTCAGGAGAGCATTGGTTTATCACACTGAACAAGAAGCCTGGAAGGTGCCGGAGGCAGGGTTGATTCACCAGTGACCCTTGATCACTATTTCTGGAATTCTCTAGGTCTTTGACCCGTTACAGGTGAGGCTGCTTCTCCCCCAGGAGGCACGTGGGGGTGTTTTTGATTATCATGATGTCTCTAAGCAGTTACTGGCTGGTAAATGGAATGCAATTTGAATAGGCGATTAATAAATGGACAGGTGTTTCAGCAAACTCTCGGAGTTGATGATGGACAGGGAAGCGTACGGCAGGGTGTACTGCATTCCGTGGGGTCACAAAGAATCAGACATGACTGAGAGAGTGAACTGACTGATAGGGGTGATATAACAGGAACTGACCAAATCAGTGGTGTGAACCTGATGAATTACCACACGGTCCCAAAACTGGTGTACCAGGTCAAGAGCTGGTCTCAGATGAGCCTATGTGAAGCCCTCTGTTGGGGTGGGAGGGGGCGTCTTGAGGCCCTTTTCCCAGTACAGATCCAATTGAGAAGAATCTGTACTCTGAGCATGTGACAGTGATCAAAAGAAACTTTGCTTCTATCAGTTAGATTGAGAACCTGCTTAGGCTCCTGGTCGTGGGCACCCCACTACATACCCTCTCATTCTTACCTGGAGAATGACAGAGAAGTCCATAGAGCTGTCACTGCTATTCACTTGCCTTCTCACGTTAAAGGGGGTTTCCTAGGGTGGTGTAGCAGATGTCTTGAAATGATCATTTACTATCCTGAAATGAAATATTAATGGATAATAAAACCACCTTAAAACCAAAATGTTCTGTCCCAGGAAATTTTGAAAAAGAAAAAAACATAAAACCCCACAACTGTCCTGGAGATCAACATCCAGTAACACAAAGAGAAATAGGGAGTGAGCTCCCTGGTGTTCCAGTGGTTAAGACTTGACCTTCCAATGCAGGGGGTGCAGCTTCTATCCACATGGAGCTAAGATCCCCCGTGTCTCAAGACCAAAATGTAAAACAAGTGATATGATAACATAAACATAAAAGAAGTGATGATAACAGATTCAGTAAAGAGCTTTAAAATGGCCCACATAATTTTTTTTTTTTTTAAAGAACTAAGAGTAGGTCATTTGTACTCAAGGTTTCCTCAGGTGGTGGTAGTGGTAAATATTCCACCTGTTAATGCAGGAGACATAAGAGACACAGGTTTGATCCCTGGGTCAGGAAGGTCCCCTGAAGGAGGCCATGGCAACCCACTCCAGTATTCTTGCCTGAAGAATCCCAGGACAAAAGAGCCTGGGGTCTATAGCGTCATGAAGAGTTGGACACAACTGAGCACACACATGTATTTATACTGACAACAGCGCATACTCTAGTACGTAAATGTTTGAGCACTCCCACTTGCACCCAAACGTGTCCTCACTGAGGATTCAGCCTGGCAAATGCAGGAGGACACAAGTGTGCAGTCTCGGCCATTCAGAAAGCCATCGAGGTACTGTGGCCATCATGTGATTGCCACAAACTGCAAAGCAACCCATGATTAGGCTCTGAATAAAACAAAACATAGACTTCTCCAGTTTGCACAATAATTGCAGCCCAGAAATCTTTTCTAAAACATATGGGTCAAAGTGCAGATAAGGGCCTCCACTCAGGGTATTATGAATGGGTTTGTACTTACCTAAATATCTGGCAGAACATTTGAGAATCATTCACATCTAACGTGTATGCCATGAAGCAGGCACCGGCCCCCATGTGTAGTGGCCCCCCATATCAAGACAACAGTAAAAAAAAACCACACCCCTAGAATATGTCACATTCACTCCTTCTTCTTCAGGAACTGCTGGTCTAGGGCCGCCCTTTCTGGCCCTCCCTTAGTGAGCCAGGAAGAGGTAGAGCTGACAGAGATGCCGCTTTATAAACTGAAGTGAAGTGAAGTGGATTCGCTCAGTCATTTCCGACTCTTTGTGACCCCTTAGGCTATACAGTTCATGGACTTCTCCAGCCCAGAATACTAGAGGGGGTGTCCTTTCCCTTCTCCAGGGGATTTCCTGACCCAGGGACCAAACCCAGGTCTCCTGCATTGCAGGCAGTTTCCTTAAGCTGAGCCACCAGGGAAGACCAAGAATCCTGGCTTAGGTAGCCTATCCCTTCTCCACGGGATCTTCCCAGCCCAGGAACTGGGGTCTCCTCATTGCAGGCAGATTCTTTACCAACCACGTTATGAGGAAAGCTGAATAAAATAGTTCCTTATTTTTTGAGATCTTAGTTCTCCAAGCAGAGATTGAACCCATGCCCGCTGCAGTGAAAGCACAGAGTCTTAACCGCTGGACACCCAGGGAACTCCTGGAGGTGCCTCTTTCAATTCTGTGTCCCAGGTCCCTCCCTCGCATCACCCAACAGCCACCTGCCTCTCACAGAAACAGGTGACCAGGAGAGCGCATTTTGCCCTGAATCCCTGCTCTGCCATTGTTAGCTGTGTGGTCTTCAACCAGTGGCAACCCTCTCTGAGCTGCCTTTTTCTCGGTCACACTGCAGAGAACAGACGCCAAGGGGGCCAGTAGAGGACCTGTGCAGAGTTAGCACTCAGGAACCCAAAGAGGGCGTCATTAATACTTCCTGGGGCTGCGGGGGTGGGGGAGAAAGCTAAATCCATCTGCAGAAACTCAGAGGAGGGTCTCTCTCCAGGGGAGTCAGCAGAGAAAGAAAACAGGAGCCTGACTTTGCACATAACAAAGGGGAAAGACTGAATGAGCAAGGAATGTAATTAAAAATAAAGCAAAGAAGAGGGGAATTTCCTGGGGGCTCAGTGGTAAAGAATCCACCTGCCAATGCAGGAAACACTGGTTCCATCTCTGATCCAGGAGGATCCCATATGCCATGGTGCAGCTGAGCCCATGCATCCCAACTACTGAGTCTGTGTTCTAGAGCACGGGAGCCTTAATTACTGAGTCCACTTGACCTGAGTCCATGCTGGCCAACAACAGAAGCCACTGCAATGAGAAGCCTCAATGCCACAACTAAAGAGTAGCCCATGCCGCCTTAAGCTAGAGAAACCGTCATGGAAATGAAGACCAACACATGCAAAGATAAATACATTTTTAAAATATGGCAAAGAAGTGATACAAGAAAACAAGGGAAGTCTGACAAATAGAAGACACAAAGTAAACTGATATCGAAAAAAAGCCAAATTGCATCACAATAAATGGGAATAAGGCAAACTTTCAAAGTAAGAGATTTTCTGACAGTTTTTTTGTTTGTTTGTTTGCTCGTTTAAAGCTGGCTGAATATGAAAGATTCCTAGTATATACAACAGTTGAAAAATACAGAATAAGAATTTATATATATATATATACTGACAACGAAAGCCAATGCAGCTGTACTCAGTTCCGTTCAGTCGCTCAGTCGTTTCCGACTCTTTGTGATCCCATGAACGCAGCACGCCAGGCCTCCCTGTCCATCACCAGCTCTCGGAGTTTACCCAAACCCATCTCCACCGAGACGGTGATGCCATCCAACCATCTCACCCTGTACTCCTCTTCTCCTCCTGCCCCTAAACTTACCCAGCATTAGAGTATTTTCCAGCGAGTCAACTCTCACATGAGGTGGCCAAAGTATTGGAGTTTCAGCTTCAACATCAGTCCTTCCAATGAACACTTAGGACTGATCACCTTTAGGATGGACTGATTGGATCTCCTTGCAGTCCAAGGGACTCTCAAGAGTCTTCTCCAGCACCAGTGTACAAAGGCATCATTTCTTCCGCCCTCAGCTTTCTTCACCGAGCAGCTCTCACATCCATACATGACCACTGGGAAAACCATAGCCTTGACTAGACGGAACTTTGTTGGCAAAGTAATGTCTCTGCTTTTAAATATGCTATCTGAGTTGGCCATAACCTTCCTTCCAAAGAGTAAGCGTCTTTTAATTTCATGGGGGCCATCACCATCAGCAGTAATATTTGAGTCCCCCTCCCCAAAATAAAGTATGACACTCTTTCCACTGTTTCCCCATCTATTTTCCATGAAGTGATGGGACCAGATGCCATGATCTTAGTTTTCTGAACGTTGAGCTTTAAGCCAACTTTTTCACTCTCCTCTTTCACTTTCATCAAGAGGCTCTTTAGTTCCTCTTCACTTTCTGCCATAAGGGTGATGTCATCTGCATATCTGAAGTCATTGATATTTCTCCTGGCAATCTTGATTCCAGCTTGTGTTTCTTCCAGTCCAGTGTTTCTCATGATGTACTCTGCATACAACTTAAATATACAGGGTGACAATACGCAGCCTTGATGTACACCTTTTCCTATTTGGAACCAGTCTGTTGTTCCATGTCCAGTTCTAACTGTTGCTTCCTGACATGCATACAGGTTTCTCAGGAGACAGGCCAGATGGTCTGGTATTCCCATCTCTTTCAGAATTTTCCCCAGTTTATTACTGTCAAGCAAATGGATTTTAAGGTGAGAAAGCATTACTAAAATTTGGAAGTATAAAAGTATTCATTTGAGCTAAATTTGGAAGTACCTAATAATTAAATAAGAAAAAAAAATCTGCCCTCATAATAAAAGCTCACCTCAAAGTCTTGTTTGTGCAAAATCCACAGGAGCAGTGTGTCACTGAATCCAGGCTGAGGCAGTGGACGAGGTAGTCCCCAACAGGGCCAGTTTCTGTGAAATTGAGTTTGTGTTGCCAGAGATGCCAGCCAGCAGCTTAAAAAATCGAGAGCTGTCTCTTTGTCTCATTAGCTGCTTATAGAGCTGGAACAGCACCAGGGAAACAGGCGCCTTCTGTCTTGTTGCTCTGCCAATCCAAGTACTGTTCTTACCATACAGTCCAAGTTGGCTTCTCAGCCCCTCAAGGTCTGCAATCCCCCTGCACCAGAAAAGTAAAGGGGGAGGGGAGAGGGACGGACTCTTCTTCCATTTAAGAGCACAGCTGACACAGGTCAACATCGCTGCTGCTCAAATCCCAATGGCCAGATATGTGTGTCAGAAAATCACACCTTACCACAAAGGGAGCTGGACGATGTAGCCTTTATTCTCAGCCACTCCTGCCTAGCGAGGAAACAAACAAATACGGGAGCATTTTCTGAGAGAGAAGGGGAGAATGAATGTAGGGAGCCAGCCAGTAGGCTCCATCACAGCCAGCGGGGGGGGGGGGGGGCTGTAACTGCCACCCTACCTAATCCCAGGCCTTACCCATTACTCTTTCTTTATGAATATCATCACTTTATTTAATCCTCCAATCCCTCCCCTCACAAAGTGGGCACCATCCCACTTCATTTTATAAAGGACATGTTTGAGATTGAGAAAGATTAATTAATTTCTTTAGAGTCACACAGCTGGTACAGGTAAACTGCTATGTGTTTTGCTCCAAACACCTGGTATGGAGGAGGTGGATTCAGGAATATCAAACACTGCCATTCCCCAACCTTAGCTGGTTAGAAGAGAGTGGAGTCCACCAAAGAAAACTAGGATACAGTACCCCCATATGACAAGCTCCCCTAAAAATTCCCACCAGTGTCTGAAGCAGCAGCTTCAGCCCACTCATGAGAAAGTCTGTGTGCCAGCAGCTCTCCCAGCCTGATGGATGGGCCTCATTAGCCCAGGCCATGAACACCTGAGCAGTGTGTAATACGGCGACAGGACAGGGGGCTTTGGCTGTTCCGGCTGACGGTATTGTTAATATCTCCATTTTAGCAGGTCATTTGTCTCCACCTCTCCACCAGTTGCAAACCCCCCTGGGTTCTGCAGCCACCAGGCCTGGGAGGGAGGCTGCTGAGATAGTCTCTTCCCCTTTGCTCATTTCCCCCCAGAAAAATAAATTACATAGTTTAAACAGGGACCGGATCGGCCATGCACCCACCAACATCCATCTTTGCAGAGAATGAAAGACTCAGCCAGGCTGAGGGCAGGAGAGTGGGGGAGCTGAAAAGCATTAAAGAGATGACATCTGTTGCCCATGATGGATCACGTTTTGCTTCATTTCCAGCACTACTGTCTTTTCCAATGAGTCAACCGTTCACATTAAGTGGCCAAAGTATTGGAGTTTCAGCTTCAACATCAGTCCTTCCAATGAACACTCAGGACTGACCTCCTTTGCAATGGACTGGTTGGATCTCCTTGCAGTCCAAAGGACTCTCAAGAGTCTTCTCCAACACCACAGTTCAAAAGCATCAATTCTGCGGCACTCAGCTTTCTTCACCGTCCAACTCTCACATCCATACATGACCACTGGAGAAACCATAGCCTTGACTAGATGGACCTTTGATGGCAAAGTAATGTCTCTGCTTTTTAACTATGCTATTTAGTTTGGTCATCACCTTCCTTTCAAGGAGTAAGCTTCTTTTAATTGCATGGCTACCATCACCATCAGCAGTGATTTTGGAGCCCCAAAAAATAAAGTCTGACTGAGTTTCCGCTGTTTCCCCGTTTTTCCCCATGAAGTGATGGGACCAGATGCCATGATCTTAGGTTTCTAAACTCGTAGAGCTTTAAGCCAACTTTCCCACACTCTTCTTTCACTTTCGTCAAGAGGCTCTTTAGTTCTTCTTCACTTCCTGCCATAAGAGTTGCATCATATGCATATCTGAGGTTATTGATATTTCTCCTGGCAATCTTGACTTCAGCTTGTGCTTCTCCCGGCTTTGACTACCTACCCTTCTATTTGCATGGCCCCAGCCTTTCCCTTCTCTAGCTCTTACTCAAATGTCACCCCTCCAGAGAGGCTGTCCTGACCCAGCTATCAAAAGTGTAGAGCCCTCAGAGGCAGCAAAGGGTGTATGGTGCTCCTGGAACCAAAAGGACACGTGTATAGTTTTTTCCTGTAGGCATACAACCTCACAGTGCACAGAACTGGGGGCATTCATGTATATTCATCAACCACCTTCTATTCACTAACTAAAAAATTGAAGGCCAGTGACTATCTTGAGCTGGCCTTGATTCTCTTTTAGCTGAAATGAAGACTTAAACCCTTGCTCACCTAACAAGATTAGACGTAGGTGTACCTTAGGTTGATTCAGTTGAGTTCAGTTCCGTTCAGTCGCTCAGTCATATCCGATTCATTGCGACCCAGTGAAGCACAGCACCCCAGGCCTCCCTGCCCATCACCAACTCCCGGAGTCCACCCAAACCCAGGTCCAATGAGTCAGTGATGCCATCCAACATTCTCATCCTCTGTCGTCCCCTTCTCCTCCTGCCCTCAAACTTTCCCAGCATCAGGGTCTTTTCTAATGAGTCAGCTCTTGGCATCAGGTGGCCAAAGTACTGGAGTTTCGGCTTCAACATCAATCCTTCCAATGAGCACCCATGACTGATCTCCTTTACTGTGGACTGGTTGGAACTCCTTGCAGTCCAAGGGGCTAGAGATCTCTTCAAGAAAATTAGAGATACCAAAGGAACATTTCCTGCAAAGATAGGCCCGATAAAGGACAGAAATGGTATGGACCTAACAGAAGCAGAAGATACTAAGAAGAGGTGGCAAGAATACACAGAAGAACTGTAGAAAAAAGGTCTTCACGACCCTTATAATCACGATGCTCTGATTACTCACCTAGAGCCAGACATCCTGGAATGTGAAGTCAAGTGGGCCTTAGAAAGCATCACTATGAACAAAGCTAGTGGAGGTGATGGAATTCCAGTTGAGCTATTTCAAATCCTTAAAGGTGATGCTGTGAAAGTGCTGCACTCGATATGCCAGCAAATCTGGAAAACTCAGCAGTGGCCACAGGACTGGAAAAGGTTAGTTTTCATTCCAATCCCAAAGAAAGGCAATGCCAAAGAATGCTCAAACTACAGCACAATTGAACTCATGTCACATGCTAGCAAAGTAATGCTCAAAATTCTCCAAGGCAGGCTTCAGCACTACGTGAACCGTGAACTTCCAGATGTTCAAGCTGCTTTTAGAAAAGGCAGAGTAACCAGAGATGAAATTCCCAATATCTGCTGGATCATCGAAAAAGCAAGAGAGTTCCATAAAAACATCTATTTCTGCTTTATTGACTATGCCAAAGCCTTTGACTCTGTGGATCACAATAAACTGTGGAAAATTCTGAAAGAGATGGGAATGACAGACCACCTGACCTGTCTCTTGAGAAACGTGTATGCAGGTCAGGAAGCAACAGTTAGAACTGGACATAAAACAACAGACTTGCTCCAAACAGGAAAAGGAGTCCGTCAAGGCTGTATATTGTCACCCTGCTTACTTAACTTATATGCAGAGTACATCATGAGAAATTCTGGGCTGGAAGAAACACAAGGTGAAGTCAAGATTGCCAGGAGAAATAACAATAACCTCAGATATGCGGATGACACCACCCTTATGGGAGAGAGTGAAGAAGAACTGAAAAGCCTCTTGATGAATGTGAAGGAGGAGAGTGGAAAAGTTGGCTTAAAGCTCAACGTTCAGAAAACTAAGATCATGGCATCTGGTCCCATCACTCCATGGGAAAGAGATGGGGAAACAGTGGAAACAGTGTCAGACTTTAATTTTTGGGGCTCCAGAATCACTGCTGATGGTGATTGCAGCCATGAATTTAAAAGACGCTTACTCCTTGGAAGGAAGGTTATGGCCAATCTAGATAGCATATTTAAAAGCAGAGACATTACTTTGCCACCAAAAGTCCGTCTAGTCAAGGCTATGGTTTTTCCCGTGGTCATGTATGGATGTGAGAGTTGGATGGTGAAGAAAGCTGAGCGCCGCAGAATTGATGCTTTTGAACTGTGGTGTTGGAGAAGACTCTTGAAAGTTCCTTGGACTTCAAGGACATCCAATCAATCCATCCTAAAAGAGATCAATCCTGGGTGTTCATTGAAAGATCTGATGTTGAAGCTGAAACTCCAATAATTTGGCCACCTCATGCGAAGTGTTGACTCATTGGAAAAGACCCTGATGCTGGGTAGGATTGGGGGCAGGAGGAGAAGGGGACGACAGAGGATGAGATGGTTGGATGGCATCACCGACTCGATGAACATGGGTTTGGGTAGACTCCGGGAGTTGGTGATGGACAGGGAGGCCGGGCGTGCTGCAATTCGTGGGGTCGCAGTGAGTCGGACACGACTGAGCGACTGAACTGAACTGAACTGACTTAGCATAGTTCTGAATGTCAAAGGTTACTATTATGTACTAATGCATGCAGGAATTTGTGTTTCTATAAATTGTTGACATCATTTGGTAATCGCTCTTTCCTTTGAGAAACATTGCCAATCAAATGAAGTGAGGAACGCTTATGTCTAGAGTCTGAGTTTATTCTGGCTAGGTTAGCTCTGAATTGTAAGTTTTTTGCTTTATGTTTTGTCTATACATACGAAAGCAGTCTTTGGTGCAGATTTTACTTGACATATGCACTGGTACACATTATACTTGACTTATGCCCTGTGATGCATTTCTTGTCACTTGCCCAAGTTTGCCAAGGACTGACATTCTTTTTCCAATTTAAGAAACAAGTTGAAATTGGAGTGTGATTGCTTTACAATGTCTGGTACTTTCTGCTGTACAACAATGTAAATCATCTATCAGTATATATGCATGAGCCTCCCTTTTGAGAAGCCCTCCCACCTGCTCTTAAGCCTCCTCTCCTACTCCACAATCCACTTCCCTAGAGCACCTCAGAGTCCTGAGGAGGAGCCTCTCACTGGCTAACTACTTCATACTTGGTATTGTACACATGCCTGGGCATCTTGCTCAATCCATTCCACTATCTGCTTCCACTTCTGTGCCCAAGTCTGTACTTTACCTCTGCATTTCTTTTCCCAGCCTTCAAATAGATTCTTCAGAACCAGTTTTCTAGATTCCACATATATGCCTTAATCTACAATATTGGACTCTTCTTTCTGAATTACTTCACTCTGTAAAATAGGCTCTAGATCCATCCATATCTCTAGAAATAATCCATTGTTTTTTTTTTCCTTTTTTTGTGCACGAGAAAGTTTCCATTCTGAGCATGTGCCATAACTTCTTTATCTATTCTTCAGTAAATGGATACCTAGATTGCTTACATAACTTGTCTACTGTAAATGGTATTGAAATGGATACTGGGATACACCTTTTTTTTTTTCAATGGTGGTTTCATTTGGGTATATGTCACATAATGTGATTTTTGGGGTCACATCATAGTGTTATTGCTAGTTTTCTAAACAACTTTCATACTCTGCTGTATCATGGCAGTATTTATTTACTTTCCTAACAACACTGTGAAGAGTTCCCTTTCTTCCACATCATATCCTTCATTTATTGTTTTAAGATATATATTTGTATGTGTGTATACTTGTTAATTTATAATATAATTATTTGTATATTACATCTATATTATGAATGTATATTATAGTGTAAACACATATTTGTTAATTTATGAATATGAATGCATACACACACACACACACATTTACTTCTTCATTTGTTTACACCAGGGTTTAATTGCTGCATGTGGAATCTAATTCCCTGACCAGGGATCAAACATGGAATCCTTCATTTAGGATCATGGTGTCTAGCTTCTGGACCACTAGCCAAGTCCCCTGTTGTCGATTTTATAATGATCACCATGCTGGATGGTGTGAGATGATATTTCATTGTAGTTTTGATTTGTGTGCCTTTATTATGTTGAGGCAATTTTTGCTATGCTCAGTTTCTGGAGAGTTTTTTTTATCACATATGATTTTTGAATTTCTTCCAAGTTTTTTCAGCATCTATTGAGGTGATCACATGGTTTTAATCCTTCAATTTGTTACGGTGCATCTGATGGACTGATACACAGATCCTGGAGGATGTTTGCATATCTGCGGAAAACCTCAATTAATTAAGCTGTTGGATACTTTTAATGTGCTGTTGGATTCTTCTTGGGAGTATTTTGTTGAGGATGTTTGCATCTATGTTCAACTACGTGATGGTGGCCTATAATTTTCCTTTTCTGTGTTATCTCTGGGTTTGCTATCAGGGTGATGCTGTACTCGTAGGATGAGTTTGTGCGTTTTCCTACCACTGTAGTATTTTGGAAGAGTTTTAGAAGTGTATGTGTTAGCATTTCTCTTAATGGTTTATAAAACTAACCTGTTCCATTGATCTATATTTCTATCTTTGTGCCAGTACCATACTGTCTTGATGACTGTGGCTTTGTAGTAGAGCCTGAAGTCAGGCAGGCTTGATTCCTCCAGTTCCATTCTTCTTCCTCAAGATTGCTTTGGCTATTCGAGGTTTCTTATATTTCCATACAAATTGTGAGATGATTTGTTCTAGTTCTTTGAAAAATACCATTGGTAGCTTGATAGGGATTGCATTGAATCTATAGATTGCTTTGGGTAGTATACTCATTTTCACTATATTAATTCTTCCAATCCATGAACACAGTATATTTCTCCATCTGTTTGTGTCCTCTTTGATTTCTTTCATCAGTGTTTTATAGTTTTCTATATATAATAAATTTATAAAATAAAAAAAAAACAGAAAAAAAAAAAACTAACCTGTGACACCATCTGGACCTTGAATTTTGTTAACTGGAGAAATTTTTATACCAGTTTCAATATTAGAGCTTGTAATGCTGTGTTCATATTTTATGTTTCATCTTTGTTGAGTTCTTAAGAATTAGTCTGTGCCTTCCAGATTCTACATTTTATTGGCTTAAACTTGTTTGTTGTAATCTCTTATGATCCTTTGATGTTTCTGTGGTATCGGTTATAATGTCTCCTTTCTCATGTCTAACTTTATTGATTAGAGTGTTCTCCCTTTCTTTGTTGATGAGTCTGGCTCATGATTTATGTATTTTCTTTATGTTCCCCAAGAGCCCCCTTTTAGTATTATTGATCTTTGCTATTGTTTATATTTTTTCTTTTGTTTTCCTGTTCTAGTTTCAGTGACTTTTTTTTCCGAAAGCCAATTTTGGGTTTTGTGTTTTTTCTTCTTTCTCTAATTGCCTCAGTTGTAACGTTAGGTTGATTACTTGAGACATTTCTTTATTGTAATCTTTACTCTTTTAGTGTTTTATCCTGTTTCATAGGTTTTATGTAATTGCATTTTTATTGTCATTCATTTCTATCAATATATATATATTTTCTCTCTGATTTTTTGTGGATTTCTTGGCCATGAAGAGGTATATTCATGAGACTGAATGTATTCAAGTGTTTTTTTGGTTGTTTTGTTTGTTTGTTTTGTCTTTGTTACTTATATTTTTGTTTGTTTGCTTTTGTTTTGTCCCCCCACACACACCATGACTGACATTTATTATTATTTTTTTTTACAGGATACAATACCATTTATTTGGGGTTTTTTTTTATTTTTTTTTATTTTAGTTGGGGGCTAATTACTTTACAGTATTGTAATAGTTTTTGCCATACATTGACATGAATCAGCCGTGGGTTTACATGTGTTCCCCTTCCTGGACCCCCCACCCTCCTCCCTCCCCATCCCATCCCTCTGGGTCATCCCATTGCCCCGGCCCTGAGCCCTTGTCTCATGCATCGAAAATGGAATGGTGTTCTGTTTCACATATGATAATATACATGTTTCAATGCTATTCTCCCAGAACGTCCCACCCTCACCTTCTCCCTCAGAGTCCATAAAATTGTTCTATGCATCTGTGTCTCTTATTCTGTCTCTCATATAGGGTTATCATTACCATCTTTCAAATTCCATATATATCCATTAGTATACTGTATTGGCGTTTTTCTTTCTGGCTTACTTCACTCTGTATAATGGGCTCCAGTTTCATCCATCTCAGTAGAACTGATTCAAGTGTATTTTTTTTAATGGCTGAGTAATATTCCATTGTGTATATGTACCACTGCTTCCTTATCCATTCGTCTGCTGATGGACATCTAGGTTGCTTCCATGTCCTGGCTATTGTAAACAGTGCTGCGATGAACATTGGGGTACACGCGCCTCTTTCAATTCTGGTTTCCTCGGTGTATATGCCCAGCAGTGGGATTGCGGGTCATATGGCAGTTCTATTCCCAGTTTTTTAAGGAATCTCCACACTGTTCTCCATAGTGGCTGTACTAGTTTGCATTCCCACCAACAGTGTAAGAGGGTTCCCTTTTCTCCACACCCTCTCCAGCATTTATTGCTTGTAGACTTTTGGATAGCAGCCATTCTAACTGGTGTGAAATGATACCTCATTGTGGTTTTGATTTGCATTTCTCTAATAATGAGTGATGTTGAGCATCTTTTCATGTGTTTGTTAGCCATCTGTATGTCTTCTTTGGAGAAATGTCTGTTTAGTTATTTGGCCCATTTTTTGATTGGGTCGTTTATTTTTCTGGAATTCAGCTGCAGAAGTTGCTTGTATATTTTTGAGATTAATTGTTTGTCTGTTGCTTCATTTGCTATTATTTTCTCCGATTCTGAAAGCAATCTTGAGGAAGAAGAATGGAACTGGTGGAATCAACTTGCCTGTCTTCAGGCTCTACTACAAAGCCACCGTCATCAAGACAGTATGGTACTGGCACAAAGATAGAAATATAGATCAATGGAACAAAATAGAAAGCCTGGAGATAAACCCACGCACATATGGACACCTTACCTTCGACAAAGGAGGCAAGAATATACAATGGAGAAAAGACAATCTCTTTAACAAGTGGTGCTGGGAAAACTGGTCAACCACTTGTAAAAGAATGAAACTAGAACACTTTCTAACACCGTACACAAAAATAAACTCAAAATGGATTAAAGATCTAAACGTAAGAGCAGAAACTATAAAACTCCTAGAGGAAAACATAGGCAAAACACTCTCTGACATAAATCACAGCAGGATCCTCCATGACCCACCTCCCAGAATATTGGAAATAAAAGCAAAAATAAACAAATGGGATCTAATTAAAATTAAAAACTTTTGCACAACAAAGGAAACTATAAGCATGACTGACATTTAAATCATAACATGAATGCATGCTAAGTCACTTCAGTCGTGTCCGACTCTGTGTGACCCCATGGACAGCAGCCCACCAGGCTCCTCTGTCCACAGAATTCTCCAGGCAAGAATACTGGAGTGGGTTGCCATTTCCTTCTCCATAAATCATAACATATATTGTGGTAAAAAAAAAATTGCTTGATAAATTTTTGATTAACTTCAGTTTACCAAGGCCTGATTTGTGATCCAGTATGTGATTTATCCAGACATATTTCATTTGCCCTTGAGAAGAAATTGCATTCTGCTGGTGTTTCGAATTAATCTACTTAAGTATCAATTGAATTGCCAGGTCTGTTGTGTTATTTAAAGTCTGTTTTTCTTTAATACTTTATTTTTAATTTGGAAGATAATTATTTTCCAATGTTGTTCTGGCTTCTGCTGTACAAAGGCATGGGTGAGCCTACAGTACACCTATGGCAGTTATTGTGCTATCATTCATTTGTTGTTGTTGTTTAGTTGTTCCACGACCCTCTTAAATGTTTCTTGCATGATCTCCAATTATTTTCTGAGACGTTTGATCATCTTTACTATTGTTCCTCTCAATTCTTTTTCAGTGACAATTCCTATTTCCTCTTTAATTATGGCTCATGTGTTTTTATATCGTTTCTTTGCCTGCAATGTACTTGACTTTCTTCACATTTGTTTATCTTACTATGTTAATGGTCTTTTCTCCCCAGGCTGCAGGGTTGCAGTTCTTGCTTCCAAATACACCCTGAGTGGATAAGTTTGGTCCAGTGGTTTCTGTGTACTTGGAGGGGGAGGGACTGGCAACTATATTCTCTGGCATCTATATTCCACAGCTGACACTTCTCTTTCTCATGGTGGTATCTTTTGCAGGCATGTACGGGTTTAGTCTGACTTTAGGCCGTCCATCTGTGGATGATATGGCTTGTGTTTCTGTTTTGCTTTTGGTGTGGTGTGAGGCATCTGCTCTGGATAATATAGCCTTTTGAGTGGAATTGGTTCTTAGTTTCTAATGGAAGCCTTCATAGACACTCTCACCAATTAATATTCGCTGGAACCAGAAATTCTCTGGTAGTCTATGGTCTTCGATATGGTGCTGAAACTCTACAAGAACAGGCCCGACTTCCGGTCAGAGAACCAAGATCACATAGTAAAAGATTAGACAGAGGAAACAAAGGAAGTCAGACAAATTGTAAGAAACCAAAATCAAAGAAAAAAATAATAAAAAAAAAAGAAAAGAAAATAACACAAGCAAAAATCACAATAGGGAAGAACACAGAACCAATAATACAACTAAGAAAATAACTTGCAAGACATAAAACAACACTAGAGCAGAGTGTCAGGTAAAAAATAAAGAAAGAAATCTGACAAAAATGACAAGAGCTTTCCTACAGAACAACAGAAAATCACAGTTAATATAGGAATATATACCTATTAAAACAAACATGACAAGGATCGACATCAACAAAAGGCACAGAAAGGAGGAAAACAAAGTACATGTTAGATACATACAAAAAAATAAATATATGATGTAAACAATCTTAAAACACTAAATAAGCAAGAATAATGACAAAGCCTACAAGTGATAAAACGAGTGAACCAACCACACAGCATAGCAAAACATGGTCAGTATAATGAATGTTATTAGGGTCCCTGCTGTCAGTGTTCTGGTCCTGAACATGAGCCACAGCACAGCTCCACCTCTTGAGAAAGCTTGCCCAAACGTGGGCAGAAATGAACTTGGGTCTTCAGTAGGGACAGGTCAGACTCTAATCTGGGATAACTCCTATTTGTTTTTAGTGCTGCCAGAGCCTGCATATTTTCATTCATTGGAAATCTATTGTCCCTTTTGTATGCCATAGACAAAGAGTCTGCAACCACAGGCAGAAAATTTATGGCCCTACTGGGATCGGTTTCTAGCCTGTGGTGGCAGAAGCATGAGTGTTAGTTCTAGCTAGTTGTTTTCTATTGCCTGATAGTAGGTCTTAGCTTGTGGGAAAGGGTGGGGGTGGGGGGAAGGATTCAATGGTGTTACCTCCTCTGTGTGACTGAACCCTAAGGTCCCGCTTCTCTGTCAGTTTGCGATTTTTCAAAAAGCATTCCTTCCTACACACTTTGACATCCCAGATCCATCACTCCATCTCTACACAGTCAAACGCAGTTCACTCCCAGGTTGGCTTTCTAACCCCATGTTTCATCTTCCAGGCCCTATGAACACTGGTTGACCTGCATTGCAGTTTTGGACATGTAAGACCACACCACACATTCTCTGTTTGATTCTCACTCTAGACAAACTATATTTCATCAGCTTCTTCACCTTGCTTCCTTTCAGTCAAAAGTAATTTAAGTTTACTGAGGTGACATACCTGAATCCTCAATCTATCCCCTGCTTCTCCATCTCCCACCACAAGACACAGGTTTGGTCCTAAACCTCTCATCCTCCTTCTCCCATCTTCCTTCCATTCTTCCCAGTTACGTCTTGTTCCCATATAGTTGAGGAAGGTCTTCTGGTAATATTCATCGGATGCACTAGGGGAACTGTTTCCTTTATAGAGGTATTATTTGTGATGACCCATGAAGAGAGTTGCCCTCAACATCTTCTTATTTTCTGCCAAATCAGAACTTCTGATTTTCTTTCTAGGCAAGCTCTGTAACTCATTTATGCATGCCAGTAAAGCAACAAAGTTTCACTTCAGTTCAGTTTAGCCACTCAGACGTGTCCGACTCTCTGCGACACCATGAAATGCAGCGCACCAGGCCTCCCTCCGAGAGTCTAACAAACCAATGTTCATTGAGTCGGTGATGTCATCCAACCATCTCATCCTCTGTCATCCCCTTCTCCTCCCGCCCCAAATCCTATCCAGCATTATGATCTTTTCCAATGAGTCAACCCTTCGCGTGAGGTGGCCAAAGTATTGGAGTTTCAGCTTCAACATCAGACCTTCCAAAGAACACCCAGGATTGATCTCTTATAGGATGGATTGATTGGATCTCCTTGCAGTCCAAGGGACTCTCAAGAGTCTTCTCCAACACCACAGTCCAAAAGCATCAGTTCTGCGGTGTTCAGCTTTCTTCACCGTCCAACACTCACATCCATACATGACCACTGGAAAAACCATAGCCTTGACTAGATGGACTTTCATTGGCAAAGTAATGGCTCTGCTTTTAAATATGTTATCTAGGTTGGCCATAACCTTCCTTCCAAGGAGTAAGCGTCTTTTAATTTCATGGCTGCAATCACCATCAGCAGTGATTCTGGAGCCCAAAAAAATAAAGTTTGACGCTGTTCCACTGTTTCCCCATGTATTTCCCATGGAGTGATGGGACCAGATGCCATGATCTTAGTTTTCTGAACGTTGAGCTTTAAGCAAACATTTTCACTCTCCTCCTTCACCTTCATCAAGAGGCTCTTTAGTTCTTCTTCACTCTCCTCCATAAGGGTGGTGTCATCTGCATATCTGAGGTTATTGATATTTCTCCTGGCAATCTTGATTCCAGCTTGTGTTTCTTCCAGCCCAGCGTTTTTCATGATGTACTCTGCATATAAGTTAAATAAGCAGGGTGACAATATACAGCCTTGACGGACTCCTTTTCCTCTTTGGAACCAGTCTCTTGTTCCATGTCCAGTTGTAACTGTTGCTTCCTGACCTGCACACACGTTTCTCAAGAGACAGGTCAGATGGTCTGGTATTCCCATCTCTCTCAGAATTTTCCACAGTTTATTGTGATCCACACAGTCAAAGGCTTTGGCATAGTCAATAAAGCAGAAATAGATGGTTTTTTTTTTCTGGAACTCTTGCTTTTTCGATGATCCAGTGGATATTGGCAATTTGATCCCTGGTTCCTCTGCCTTTTCTAAAAGCAGCTTGAACATCTGGAAGTTCACGGTTCACGTTTTGCTGAAGCCTGCCTTGGAGAATTTTGAGCATTACTTTGCTAGCATGTGAGGTGAGTACAATTGTGCTGTAGTTTGAGCATTCTTTGGCATTGCCTTTCTTTGGGATTGGAATGAAAACTGACCTTTTCCAGCCCTGTGGCCACTGCTGAGTTTTCCAAATTTGCTGGCATATCGAGTTCAGAACTTTCACAGCATCACCTTTGAGGATTTGAAATAGCTCAACTGGAATTCCATCACCTCCACTAGCTTTGTTCATAGTGATGCTTTCTAAGGCCCACTTGACTTCACATTCCAGGATGTCTGGCTCTAGGTGAGTAATCAGAGCATCGTGATTATATGGGTCGTGAAGATCTTTTTCGTACAGTTCTTCTGTGTATTCTTGCCACCTCTTCTTAGTATCTTCTGCTTCTGTCAGGTCCATACCATTTTTGTCCTTTATCGGGACTATCTTTGCAGGAAATGTTCCTTTGGTATCTCTAATTTTCTTGAAGAGATCTCTAGTCTTTCCCAATCTGTTGTTTTCCTCTATTTCTTTGCACTGATCACTAAGGAAGGCTTTCTTATCCCTCCTTACTATTCTTTGGAACTCTGCATTGAGATGGGAATATCTTTCCTTTTCTCCTTTGCTTTTCACTTCTCTTCTCCTCCCAGCTATCTGTAAGGCCATCTCAGACAGCCATTTTGCTTTTTTGCATTTCTTTTCCATGGGGATTTTCTTGATCCCTGTCTCCTGTACAATGTCACGAACCTCTGTCCATAGTTCATCAGGCACTCTGTCTATCAGGTCTAGTCCCTTGAATCTATTTGTCACTTCCACTGTATACACATTAGGGATTTGATCTAGGTCATACCTGAATGGTCTAGTGGTTTTCCCTACTTTCTTCATTTTGAGTCTGAATTCGGCAATAAGCAGTTCATGATCTGAGCCACAGTCTGCTCCTGGTCT
Source organism: Giraffa tippelskirchi (assembly GCF_054371585.1). Taxonomy (NCBI): domain Eukaryota; kingdom Metazoa; phylum Chordata; class Mammalia; order Artiodactyla; family Giraffidae; genus Giraffa; species Giraffa tippelskirchi. The sequence goes on from NC_137290.1 coordinate 25,394,657, forward strand.
TGTTTTTGCTGACTGTATAGAGCTTCTCCATCTTTGGCTGCAAAGAATATAATCAATCTGATTTTGGTGTTGACCATCTGGTGGTGTCCACGTGTAGAGTCTTCTCTTGTGTTGTTGGAATAGGGTGTTTGCTATTACCAGTGCATTCTCGTGGCAAAACTCTCTTAGCCTTTGCCCTGCTTCATTCTGTACTCCAAGGCCAAACTTGCCTGTTACGCCAGGTGTTTCTTGACTTCCTACTTTTGCATTCCAGTCCCCTATAATGAAAAGGATATCTTTTTTGGGTGTTAGTTCTCGAAGGTCTTGTAGGTCTTCATAGAACCATTCAACTTCAGCTTCTTTGGCGTTACTGGTCGGAGCATAGACTTGGATTACCGTGATATTGAATGGTTTGCCTTGAAAACGAACAGAGATCATTCTGTCGTTTTTGAGATTGCATGCAAGTACTGCATTTTGGATTCTTGTTGACTGTGATGGCTACTGGATTTCTTCTAAGGGATTCTTGCCCACATTAGTAGATATAATGGTCATCTGAGTTAAATTCACCCATTCCAGTCCATCTTAGTTCGCTGATTCCTAGAATGTCGACGTTCACTCTTGCCGTCTCCTGTTTGACCACTTCCACTTTGCCTTGATTCATGGACCTAACATTCCAGGTTCCGATGCAATATTGCTGTTTACAGCATCGGACTTTGCGTCTATCACCTGTTACATCCACAGTTGGGTATCGTTTTTGCTTTGGCTCCATCCCATCATTCTTTCTGGAGTTATTTCTCCACTGATCTCCATTAGCATATTGGGCACCTACTGACCTTGGGAGTTCATCTTTCAGTGTCCTATCCTTTTGCCTTTTCATACTGTTCATGGGGTTCTCACGGCAAGAATACTGAAGTGGTTTGCCATGCCCTTCTCCAGTGGACCACAATCTGTCAGACCTCTCCACCATGACCCATCCGTCTTGGGTGGCCCCACACGGCATGGCTTAGTTTCACTGAGATAAACAAGGTTGTGGTCCGTGTGATCAGATTAGCTAGTTTTCTGTAATTTTAGTTTTAGTGTGTCTGCCCTCTGATGCCCTCTCGCAACACTTACCATCTTACTTGGGTTTCTCTTACCTTGGGTCTTGGGTAATTCCTATCGCCGCCGCCGCCGTCACCGGCCCCAGCCCCAGGTCCAGACTAGGACCTGTCGGCCACCATCACCCTCCCTCGCCCGGGGGCCTAGGCCCTGTCCGCCGACGATCCTGGCCCTCGGCCCCGTCCTGACCTAGGCCCTGTCGGCCGCCGCCCCCGGCAGCCGGCCCGGTCTAGACCCTGTCGGCCGCTGCCCCGGCCCCCGGACCTCAGCCCGGCCTAGCCCCTGTCGGCCGCCGCCCCCGGCCCCCGGCCTGGCCTAGCCCCTCTCGGACGCCGCCCCCGGTCCCCGGCCCGGCCTAGGCCCTCTTGGCCGCCGCCCCCGGCCCCTGGCCCGTCCTAGGCCCTCTCGGCCACCGGCCCCGGCCCGGCCTAGGCCGTCTCGGCCGCCGCCCCCCCCCCGACCCGGCCTAGGCCCTCTCGGCCATGCTTCTGCGCAGAGCCGTTGCAGCCACCTCGCTTCTGCACAAAGTTTAGTTGACGTGAATTTATCCGTTTAATGGGAACTTTCATGCATAAACACATAACTGGTACATCTTTGACTTCGAACATGCAGATAAGCGGAGTTATTTTTCCTGAAATTTCTGCTAATGAGGAATTGTCATCAGTTTGAGGAAGCATAGTTCTTTTCCAGACAAAAGATGATACAGGTATTGGGCTCAAAAAGTCCGTTCCTGAAAATATCTAGCTGTTTGTCAAATTGTCCTGACATTTTCCCGGAGCACAGATTCCTTATTTCCGCTCTGGAAACTTAACTGTTTCAAGTGGGTGTCAAAGGTCAGAGATGGGCATGGGCATAATTTAATACTAATTTTCCAGGCAAGCACACTGGTGTGGTTTCCCATTTCCTTCTGCAGGAGATCTTCCCGACCCAGGGAGTGAACCCAAGTCTCCAGATTGTAGGCAGTTGCTTTGCCAACTGAGCCACCAGGAGAGCCCATAAGAAGATGGCAAGTGCCCAGAAATGTAACAGTTGGTAGATGATAGCTTGAAAAATGGAGATGGCAATGGCATCCCACTCCAGTACTCTTGCCTGGAAAATCCCATGGGCATAGGAGCCTGCTGGGCTTCAGTCCATAGGGTCGTGAAGAGTCGGACACAACTGAAGGACTTCACTTTCAATTTTCACTTAAATGTATTGGAGAAGGAAATGGCAACCCACTCCAGTGTTCTTGCCTGCATAATACCAGGGACGGAGGAGCCCGGTACGCTGCCATCTCTGGGGTCGCACAGGGTCGGACACGACTGAAGCGACTTAGCAGCTGCAGCAGCAACAACTTGAAACGGAGAGAGAGAGAGCAGGCAGGTGTAGTTAGTCATTTAATCTTAATAGGTAAACCTTAATTGGAGTCTGGATCATAGAAAAAGCAAGGATGTTTCATAAAGTCATTTACATCTCCTTTATAGTCTCTGTTAATGGCTTAGACTGCATGTGAAAGTGAGGTCATTCATTTGTGTCTGACTCTTTGCGACCCCCATGGACTGTCGCCTACCATTTCTTTCTCCAGGGGATCTTCCAGACCCGGGGATCGAACTTTGGCCTCCCCCATTGCAGGCAGACACTTTACCATCTGAGTCACAGGGGAAGCCCTTAGACTGTGTGGGTCACAACAAACTGTGGAAAATTCTTAAAGAGATAAGAATGTAAGACCACCATACCTGTTTCCTGGGAAAGGTGCATGCAGGTCAAGAAACAACAGTTGGAACTGGAGAAGGAACAACGGGCTGGTACAAAATAGGGAAGGAAATACATCAAGGCTATATATTGTCACCCAGCTTATTTGACTTCTGTGCAGAGTATATCATGGACAATAACTTGCTGAAAGAATTTGAAGCTGGAAACAGAATTATTGTGAGAAGTATGAACAACCTTAGTTATAAGATGACAACACACAAATGGCTGAAAAACCCTAGGGACTAAAGAGCCTTTTGATGAGGTGAAACGAAAAGCTGGATTAAAACTCAATCTAAACACAAACCAACAAACACTAAAAATAAGATCATGGAATGTGGTCCAAACATTTTGAGATCTAGCAATGGGATACAATTGACTCAGTGACAGGTTTCACTTTCTTGACCTCTGATATCACTGCGGGGAGTGACTTCAGCCACGAAACGAAAAGGCACTTGCCACTTGCATGAAAAGCTACGACCAATCTAGACACCATGTTAATAAGCTGAGTGATTACTGAAAAAGATCCGAATGGTCAAAGTTGATTTTCAGGAGTAACGTATGGTGGAGTGAGCAGGACCACAGGAACTGAGTGCCAAAATACCGATGCTTTGCAGTAGTGGGTCTGGAGAAGATGTGTGAGAGTTCTGTTGCGAGTATGGAGTTCAAACTAGTCAAGCATGAAGGAGTTCAACTCAGACTATTCACGGAAGTTCTGACGCTGACCATGAAGAGCCAATATATTGACCACTTAGGGCCTAGAGTGAAATCACTGGGAAGAAACTGATGCTGGGAAAGATTGAGGGAAGGACGAGAAGGGAATGCCAGAGGGTGAGATGGCTGCAAAGCATCACTGACTCAAAAGTCATGAGTTTGAGTAAACTGGTGATTTGAAAGGCAGGGGAACCCAGGGTTCTTGCTGTACATGGAGTCACAAAGAGTCAGACAAGACTGAGTGGCTGAAGAACATCAAAAAATTGGTATTGGCAGTGCTGGGGAGACTTTGTCATTATACATGGGATGATAAGTGAGACTGAAGACAATTAGAAAGAACACAACTCTTGTCGGTTTCCTTGTTTTCCTCCCTCAAAATATTCTTCTCACATCATCTTTTGAGAGCTTTCCAGAGAAGGAGAATCCCTGGGGAGTCATGTGGTGTCCTGAGATGGAAACCTTACCCTATATGCCACTTGGATCTACAACCTTGGTCTTAGGCAGAAGCAGGCATTGTCTCTAAATATGTGCTAGAGCTGCCCATCTTCTGATGGGTTAACAGTTATGGTATGTGATCTTAAGAATGGGATGAGAGGTAAACAAACGTATAGCTTCTCAATCCAACTCTGTAATCCTGGGAGAAGCATCTTTGACTTGTGTATCCTAGTTGCCCTTAGGAATGCTTACAAGCGGTTACACTACTCAGCAGGGATGTAGGCAGGAAACTGGATCCATTTTGACTTTACCACTGGCCTTCTCTGTGAATAGACCATTCTTCTTCTCTTAATGTCACAGTTTTTGTCTTCAGATGAAGGTTGAGCATGGTGGACGTGTGTGAATGCATGTGAAATCCCCATAAAACTGAAGACAGGGAGTACACAGTTTTCCTATTTGAATCAGATCTCAAAGACGTTTGGCTTTACAGATCCGCACTATCAATGCATCTCAAATATTCATAAAATTCTTATGTGATGATTGTCACACAGATTTGAGACCAGAAGACCTGTGTAGTCAGCTGCTTAGCAGTGTGGTGGGGCTTGGACATTTCAGGTATTATGTGAGAAGAATGTGAGCCATGTTATAAAAATTCCTTTTATTTGAACTGTCTATCTCATCCACTTGGGAAGGGGGAAGGTGACTTCCACCATGTGGGAAGAGAATTCCAGGTTTTGTCCTTAGTTTCATTTGATGCCTAAGAGTGTTCATTACTGGCGAGTGTGCAGCCTCCTATAGGAAGGTCGTATCCTATTACAGGAAGGCCTGGTTGAAACTCCAGGCCTCTACATGGCCTTCTTGAGTACTGCCGTATTAGAGGGTGGGTGTTTTGTTATTGCCAGGCATAATAGATACCTAAGGTCCCACTCATCTTTTGCTGGGTTCATTGGGAGAGTACTATAGTTTTTAACTATGTTTGGGCGGAGTAGCTTGGTTATTATTGAAATGCTTTCAACCTTTGATGCATCCATTTGTCTTGCACTTTGAAAAGAGAAAGAAGAGTTTTGAATGGGCATTTTAATTTGTGCCTGGCTATATTTTTGAATGAACTATTTCTTCAGCCGAAATTTCTAACATAAAAGCCCAAAAGAGAGCCCAGACATACACTCACAAACACATTCTTAATCTGATGCACACACACACACACAAGCACAGTCATGATCTTACATGCTTAAACACAATTACAAAAAGAAAAGAAAACCCAAGGACTCACTGAAGGACACCTATGAACTTCCTAGAGTTCCTCTGATACTTGTCTCTAGGCTTAATTTTGGAAATTGTTTTCTACTTGAATGATATGTCTCTAGAGACATTTTAAATCAGAATGTTTTAAAAGATACGCTTTCCTTGTGCATTCCATGGGATCTTAAAATACTTTGCATGTAAGACTATTCTGTGATTTGCTAAAATGAAAATAATTTGTAGGGAAACAATACTGAAGTCATATTGAGCTATTTAGGCCCTGCAGTTACACATTTTCTTGTTCCATTATAAGCATGCAATTTCATCCTCTGATCTTCTCCCATCACTTCTTCTACTTCTTGTCTCAATCTTCTGTGTTTAACTCACTGAGTTAACTCACTTAAATTTTTGTTCTCACTTTCACTATTTTAGGCACAAATTATAAAATAAATAAGTACAGGAAAGAACACTGAACTCATGTATAATATTTCCCTACTGTATTGAGATATCTTCTCTATAAGCTTTTGAGAATTAAAGGTACTGATATGTTAAAGCCATATGGGAACTGATCACCAAAGTAATGTATCATGTAACCAGGCTTCCCGTGGTAGGACAGTTGAGGTACAATTTAATAATATGTTTCCAGGAGGGAACAAAAACAGTAGCTTTCCCACATAATATATTGCATGTCCTTATGCATGTCTTTTCCAAGTTACCACAGAGCACCAAGGGAATTGGTCCTATTCTTTTCGAGAAGGACCTGCCACTCAAAGCAGAACAGGAAAAGAAGATCAAAGGGAGTGAGAAGGAATAATCAGTACACGGCAATGAAATAGAAGATATGATTGCTTTTAAGGTGCTATTTCTCCAAGCATGCAAATTTGGCTCCATAGTAAGATGCCTGAAATCGAAAACCAGACCTTTGGACTTTGGGCTTGAAATAATAACTTAGGGCACCGATTTCAATAACTCTTACAAGCGCTGCAAAATGCTTACCTCTCTAAAGTATAGTGTTCTCCGCTGAGTTTAATGAAAGTTTTCAGTGAAAGAAAAAGCGTGTGCTGTTTGGACACCTCCCTGATCTACACAAATAGTCCACAGCTTTCACTCTGCATTAGCCCCAAACATGAGAACGGTGAACTTAACTTGGTGTTGTCCTATATGGGTTACCATACCAAAACAGGGCCATGACTTGATATGGCCACCACTGTCTAAAGAAATGGCCACAAAGTGGAGATTGCCAAGATTTCTAGGTAGTGTTCATGACAGACTGGGGAGTCCAACTGTCAGACACTCTGTTCATCTTACTTCATTGTGAACTATATGAAGGATCAGCCATTGATTTTGATCTTTCCTTACTCCATGACTTTTCTAGAGAATTAAAATGAATGATTCTTTTTCGTTTGTTTGTTTTTTCATAAATATCTCTGTAACTACTACTGAATTTTAGGGAACTGGGGCCTGAAACAACATGACTAGTATGGGTTCTTATAGACTGTAAACTTCATGAGAGCAGCAATCATTTTATAATTTGAATTCCCACATTTGACATTCATGAACATATAAGATATATATTTATCAACCGGGAAAAGATTCTCAGTAAGTAGGAAAGGTCAATTATGATAATAGTGCAGGTTATAGGATGTTGTTGAGTAATGTATATAGCATTTGATTCGTGATTATATTTCTTTGTTGATAATTCAGTAAGTACACATTTTAGCTGATGTGAAAGATACGTAAAGAAAAGAGGGTAGACCCAAAACACATTGAAGACCTGATATCTCTGCTCACCTTGGTAGGAGGGTGAACAGAGGTCCCTTCCAACCCCAAGAAAGAGTTGAGGCAAAGTTTTGAGGAGAAGGGGCTTAGCACGTCTGAAAGCAGTGTGTGTGATTGTAGCTCCAGAAGCACGGTGTAAGAGGATGATACTGAAACTACTATGGAAAACAAATATCATGTCTTCAAAGAACTTGTTAACCATCCTGAGGTGCTGCAATCACCACAGGGATTTGTTTTGTCTCTGAGGGAACAGATAAGCAAAATCTAAATAAGCATTAGGAAATATAGGGTGGAATCATGGTGGCAGGAAATAAAGGTACGCCTTAAGGAGAGCAGAGCTAAAATGACCCTATACAGTACCACTTGTAAAATACCTATCTTGTGCTGGCCATGGTCCAGTCACTGATTATGTCCTGTAATCTTTGGTATCCCAGTGATGGTATAATGGTTATCCTAACTTTGGACATGCTACAATATCTATATTTTCCAATATGAAATGAATTTCTATAATGAAGACAATCTCCTGTCTAATGTCTTAAGACTCTGCTGCTGCTAAGTCACTTCAGTTGTGTCCAACTCTGTGCGACCCTATGGACAGCAGCCCACCAGGAGCCTCTTTCCACGGAATTCTCCAGGCAAGAATACTGGAGCGGGGCGCCATTTCCTTCTCTATCTTAAGACTCTACCGATACCTAATAGAATATCATGTAACTGTGAATGCACTAAGGTACGTACTGTGTAGATGTGCTTTTTTTTGATTTTATTTGTATGTCTTCCTTCACCCGTACCATCCTCATTTAGACACCCATTCATTTCAGCAGGGTTGATTTCCCAAATCACTTTACATCCATTACCTCTTTTCCCTTTGTTCTCATTTTCTTGCTTAGAAACAATAGATTAGGTGCCATTTACCTAGGATGCCTAACGGAGGTTTTCTTGAACTGAAGAGTTTATAAAAGAGTGCAGAAAAATAGCCAGACATTGAAATAAAGCCTTAATTTACTCTTCATTGTTTCAAAATAGAAAACAAAACTGTGAAGATGAACGTGTAATTTTATTGTTCAAATACAAGAATTGTAGGTATTTGTTGACATCTCCCAACGTAAATTTTAATCTCCATTCGGTTCCATAAGCTGATACTTATTTGGTAGGTCAGTTTTAATTAGCATGGTTTTCACATAAGGAATATCGTGGATGAATTGACTTGAAAGAGAGGAGGTGGGTGTAAAAGCGATCGTTGGCACTGGGGACCTTGAGTTGCCTCTCTGTTGCTGGTTAGAAAGAGGACTGTCATGGGCTGACATATCGCTATACCTGTCTGGAAATGTAGAAGGCTCCACCATCAGCCCAAAAGAACTGCTGCATAATGGAGATACGATGTGGTTCTGAGAACTAGATGTAGCGGTAGTAGCAAAGTTCTCAACGTGGCCATTTACTTGAGTAAAGTGCTATGGGAGTGCCAATTAAAAATGCTCAACTGGTTTACAACAGCAGGTTGATCTACCACATTCTGCTCTGTTTGTCTCACTGACATTGATGGGGAAGGAAAGTCACACGGAGATAGGGCGCTTGTTTTAGGGACTATCTGGCTGGTATAAGTCTTTTGTGGGAAAGGCACACTTAAACTGGTGGAAGCTGAAAATAGACTCTCTCCACTAGTTTCAGCATGAAAACCAGAGTTACGATCATATATGTTGACCCTTGCTTTAGCATGCTTCTTCTGGTAATCGGGAACTAATGAAGATTTCGGAAACACATTGCTAATCCCAACTCTTCTTTTTTTATATATAAATTTATTTATTTTAGTTGGGGGCTAATTACTTTACAATATTGTAATAGTTTTTGCCATACATTGACATGAATCAGCCATGGGTTTACATGTGTTCCCCTTCCTGGACCCCCCACCCACCTCCCTCCCCATCCCATCCTTCTGGATCATCCCATTGCCCCGGCCCTGAGCCCTTGTCACATGCATCGAACATGGATATGATAATATACATGTTTCAATGCTATTCTCCCAGAACGTCCCACCCTCACCTTCTCCCTCAGAGTCCATAAAATTGTTCCATGCATCTGTGTCTCTTATTCTGTCTCACATATAGGGTTATCGTTACCATCTTTCAAATTCCATATATATGCATTAGTATACTGTATTGGTGTTTTTCTTTCTGGCTTACTTCACTCTGTATAATGGGCTCCAGTTTCATCCATCTCAGTAGAACCGATTCAAATGTATTTTTTTTAATGGCTGAGTAATATTCCATTGTGTATATGTACCACAGCTTCCTTATCCATTCGTCTGCTGATGGACATCTAGGTTGCTTCCATGTCCTGGCTATTGTAAACAGTGCTGCGATGAACATTGGGGTACACGCGTCTCTTTCAATTCTGGTTTCCTCGGTGTATATGCCCAGCAGTGGGATTGCTGGGTCATATGGCAGTTGTATTCCCAGTTTTTTAAGGAATCTCCACACTGTTCTCCATAGTGGCTGTACTAGTTTGCATTCCCACAATCAAAAAATGGGCCAAAGAACTAAACAGACATTTCTCCAAAGAAGACATACAGATGGCTAACAAACACATGAAAAGATGCTCAACATCACTCATTATTAGAGAAATGCAAATCAAAACCACAATGAGGTATCATTTCACACCAATCAGAATGGCTGCTATCCAAAAGTCTACAAGCAATAAATGCTGGAGAGGGTGTGGAGAAAAGGGAACCCTCTTGCACTGTTGGTGGGAATGCAAACTAGTACAGCCAATATGGAGAACAGTGTGGAGATTCCTTAAAAAACTGGGAATACAACTCTTCTTTTCATTCTTCCTAAAAGTTCGGGATAACCTCTTTTGAAATTTGGATTATGGTAGATCTGTAACTAAATTCAAAGGATACATTTATTTAGTTTTTTATAAACCAGGGTAAAACTGACAAGCAAAGTTAAAGTATAAAAATATATTCCTTTAATGATGCCAATTAAATAGAATCAAAGAAAACCCCTCCATTAGTAGTTTTAACACCTTACATGTTAGAAACAACTATACTCCTCAACTAAAAAATATGTTGTATATATACAGTAAATACCACTTAAGGTACCTTGAGGACATGTATCCGATTTCAACTTGCTAGGAGAGTATATTAAATATCAAATATTTTAACCTCCAGCTGTTCTCAACTTCAAAAAATAAAACGTGTTCAACAATCTGCTATCTCAAATTTAAATTCGGTTTTAGCTACATATGTGAACATGCTTTCTAAGTCACATGACTTAAACTTATATATTGACAGTAAGTGGAAATTTTGGCTTACCTTGCTCAAAACAGAGACATTGTTTTCTTCTTCCAGAAAGTCAGGTAGTGAAGCAGATCTTTGAAAAGTTTGTCGCTTTTTACTAAACCCATAAAGGTTAAGCTGACGAACTAAACTTTTCATACTATCAGTTTCAAATATTCTGAAAGGGGCCTTTCTTTCCAAGACTCCTTTCTTGAAGAGTTCTTCATTGATCACTATAGAAGTGCCACTCTCATCCCACCAAACAGATTCAAACTGATCACTTTCAACTATAGTCCAGAGTTTTTGAGCAAAATTGAGTGAAAGAAAATCATTCAACTCATTTGTTTTAGAGACAGAAAATGTGTAGCGTGGCCTTTTTATCCTAAATCCCTCAGACAAAGCCTGAAAAGCATATTCTTCAATCATAGATCTCAAAACTGAGTCCCCAGTAAGTGTGTAATCACACGAAGAAGATCTAATGGAGGTTTTGGAACCACTTGATACATCTTTACGAGGCACATCTTGAATTTCTGAAGGAATATGTGCCATCTCAGAGAAATCTTTCTCCAGATACTTTTCTCATTTGTCTGACTTTACACACGCCAACTTCAAATGCTGCTTGGCTGGCGTACAGAGATAAACTCTCTAGGCCATCAGCATGGTTCTCAAAGTCAAAAAGCTGTGACATCACAAAGTCACTGATCTTCTAGCAATTGAAGGCCAATGTTCAACCAGTGTTTACTTCTACATCAACTTAAAATAAAGGCTGCTTGCATAAATAGTAACCAAAAACAGGAAACCTGCAAAATGTCATTCCTAAAGAATTTTTACACAGAAAAATCACATCAATAAGTCTACTTGGTTCCTGAAATAAAAGTGATTGATCACCCTTCTAGACACATATTCTTAACATTCAGGACTGTTACCAAACCAAACATGGGTCTGCTCGCTTCTATGCAATAAAGTCAATCAACTGACTGTGGGTTTCAGTGAAAGCAAGTGTAGTGTTTATTTTATGACCATGCACAGAAGTGTTTATATTATGCAGAGTAAAATAGTCAGGCACGGAAATAAAGACTCATTTTACTCTTAATTATTTCAAAATAAAAATTGGCCCAATGAAGATGAATTTGTACCTTTATTCTTCAAATAAGAGAATTGTAGGAATTTGTTGACATCTCCCAACATTAATTTTACACTTTGATATCCTCCGTAATCTGACACCTATTTGGTAGATCAGTTGTATTAGGACCGTTTTCAAATAATGAAGATGATTGATGAGTGGATCTTGAAAGAGAAGCAGCAGATGTATCAGGGATCTTTGACACTGGGAAAACTAAATTGCCTGACTGTTGTAGTTTAGGAAAAGGACGGTCATGGGCTGACATATTACCATACCAATCTGGAAAGGTAGAAGGCTCCACCCTCAGCCCAAACTAACTGTTCTGTAATGGACATAAGTTGTGGTATGGAGAAACAGAAGTAGACATAGCTGCAAAATTTTCACTGGAGCCATTTGATTTAGCACAGCTGCTATGTGAAATCCCATGACAAATGCTCAACCTAGATTGTGGGATGGGGAGGGAGATGGGAGGTTATTCCCAAAGGGAGGGGATATATGTGACTCTGGTTGATTTATTTTGAATTCTGACAGAATACAGCAAAATGCTGTAAAGCAATTACTCTTCAATTAAAACAACAACAACAACTAAAGCAGCTGCAAATTGATGTATCACAGTATGCTCCTGTGGTCTCACTGATATTCATGATGGAGAAGAGAAATCATTTCAAGTTAGGGCACTTGTTTCAGCAGCTATCTGGATGGTAGAAGGCTTTCGTATGAATGGCACACTTCAACTTGTGCAGGCTGGAAATACACTCTGTCCTCAAGTTTCAGGATGAAAGTCAGAGTTGTGATCATCCACATTACCCCTTGCTTTAACATGCTTCTTCTTATAACCTCGGACTATAGAAGATACTGTAGAGACATTTTTATTCCCAACTCTTCTTTTCATTCTTCAACAAATGCTAAAGGATCTTCTCTAGGCAGGAAACACAGAAAGGTTGTATAAACTCGAACCCAAAACAGCAAAGCAAATGGCAACAGGATCATTCTTATCAATAGTTACCTTAAATGCAAATGGGTCGAATGCCCCAAACGAAAGACAAAGACTAGCTGAATGGACACACAAACAAGACCACTGTTTATGTTGTCTACAACAGACCCACCTCCAAACAAGGGGCACATACAGACTGAAAGTGAAGGGCTGGAAAAAAGGTATTCCAAGCAAATTGAGACCAGAAGAAAGCAGGAGTAGCAATACACATATCAGACAAAATAGACTTTAAAATAAAGCCTGTGAAAAGAGACAAAGAAGGACACTACATAATGATCAAAACATCAATCCGAGAAGAAGATATAATGATTATAAATTCACATGCACCCAACATAGGAGAACCACAATATGTAAGGCAAAGGCTAACAAGCAGGAAAGGGGAAACTAATGATAACACAGTCATAGTGGAAGACTTTACTACCCCACTCACATCTATGGATAGATCAAGTCAACAGAAAATTAACAAGGAAATACAAACTTTAAATGATACAATGGACCGGTTAGACATAATTGATATCGATATGACATTTCACCACAAAACAATGGGTTTCACCTTTTTCTCAAGTACATATGGAAACCTCTCCAGGACTGATCACATCCTCGGCCATAAGTGCAACCTTGGTAGATTCAAAAAACCTTGCAATCATTCCAAGCATATTTTCTGACAACAGTGCAGTGAGACTAGATGTCAACTGCAAGAGAACACTATTTAAAATTCAAACATATGAAGGCTGAATACCACGCTGCTAAATAACCAACAAGTCACAGAGGAAATCCAAAAAGATATCAAAACATGCATAGAAACGAATGAAAATGAAAACACAACAACCCAAAACCTATGGGACGCTATAGAATGAGTGCAAAGGCGAAGGTTCATAGCAAAAGTGGCTTCCCTCAAGAAAGAAGAACCAAGTCAAATAAATAACCTAACTCTACACCTAAAGCAACTAGAGAAGGAAGAATTGAAGAACCCCAGGGTTAGTAGAAGGAAAGAAATCATATAATAGAGCAGAAATAAATGTAAAAGAAACAAAAGAGACCAGAGCAAAAATCAACAAAGCTAAAAGATGGTTCTTTGAGAAGATATATAAAATTGACAAGCCATTAGCCGGACTCATCAAGAAACAAAGGGAGAAGAATCAACTCAACAAAATTAGAAATGAAAATGGAGAGATCACAACAGACAACACAGAAATACAAAGGATTTTAAGACACTACTATCAACCACTATATGCCAATAAAATGGACAACTTGCAAGAAGTAGGCAAATTCTGAGAAAAGTACAACTTCTGAAAACTGAACCAGGAAGAAAAAGAAAATCTTAACACACCCATCACAAGCACGGAAATTGAAAGTGTAATCAGTAATCTTCCAGCAAACAGAAGCCCAGGACCAGACGGCTGCACAGCTGGATTCTACCAAAAAGTGAGAGAAGAGATAATACCTGTCATACTCAAATGCTTCCAGGAAATTGCAGAGGAAGGGAAACTCCCAAACTCATTCTATGAGGCCACCATCACCCTAATACCAAAACCAGACAAAGATGCCACGAAAATAAATAAATAAATAAATATAACCACAGGGCAATATCACTGATGAACATAGACACAAAAACCCTTAACAAAATTCTAGCAAGCAGAATCCAACAACATATTAAAATGATCATACATCATGATCAAGTGGGCTTTATCCCAGGGATGCAAGGATTCTTCAATATCCACAAACTAATCAACATAATACACCACATTAAGAAATTGAAAGATAAAAATCATGTGATTATCTTAATAGATGCAGAGAAACCCTTGGACAAAATTCAACATCCATTTATCATCAAAACCCTCCAGAAAGCAGGCATTGGAGGAACAAATCTCAACAGAATAAAAGATATACACGACAAACCCACAGCAAACATTATCCCCAATGGTGAAAAATTGAAAGCAATGCCCCTAAAGTAAGGATCAGTACAATGGTGCCCACTCTCACCACTACTATTCAACATAGTTTTGGGAGTTTGGCCACAGCGATCAGAGCAGAAAAAGAAATAAAAGGAACCCAGATTGGAAAAGTAGAAGTAAAACACTCACTGTTTGCAGATGCCATGATCCTCTACAGAGAAAATCCTAAACACTCCACCAGAAAATTACTACAGCTAATCAATGAATATAGTAAAGTTGCAGGATACAAAATGAACACACAGAAATCCTTTGCATTCCTAAACACTAACAAGGAGAATACTGAAAGAAAAATTAAAGAAAGAATTCCATTCACCACTCCAATGAAAACAATAAAATACTGAGGAATATATCTACCTAAAGAAACAAAAGATCTATCTATCTATCTATCTATCTATATAAATATATATATATATATATAAAACTATAAAACACTGGTGAAAGAAATCAAACAGGACACAAATAGATGGAGAAATATACCGTGTTCATGGATTGAAAGAATCAATATATTGAAAATGAGTATCCTACCCAAAGCAAACTATAGATTCAATGCAATCCCTATCAAGCTACCAACGGTATTTTTCAGGGAACTAGAAGAAATAATTCCACAATTTGTATGGAATTACAAAAAACCTCGAATAGCCAAAGCAATCTTGAGAAAGAAGAATGGATCTGGAGGAATCACCCTGCCTGATTTCAGGCTATACTACAAAGCTACAGTCATCAAGACAGCGTGGTTCTAGCACAAAGACGGAAATATAGATAAATGGATCAAAATAGCAAGCCCAGAGGTCAAGCCACGCACCTATGGACACTTCATCTTTGATAGAGGAGTCAAGAATATACAACGAAGACAAGACAATCTCTTTAACAAGTTGTGCTGGGAAAACTGGTCAACCACTTGTAAAAGAGTGAAACTAGAACACTTTCTAACACCGCACACAAAAATAAATTCAAAATGGATTAAAGATCCAAATGTAAGACCACAAAGTATAAAACTCCTAGAGGAAAACATAGGCAAAACACTTTCTGACAGAAATCACAGCAGGATCCTCTATGACCCACCTCCCAGAGTAATGGAAATTAAAGCAAAAATCCACAAATGGGACCTAAATAAACTTAAAAGCTTTTGCACAGTGAAGGAAACTATAAGCAAGGGAAGAAGACTGCCTTCAGAATGGGCCAAAATTATAGCAAATGAAGCAATTGACAATGAATTAATCTCAAAACTATACAAGTAACGCCTGCAGCTCAATTCCAGAAAAATAAGCGAGCCAATCAAAAAATGGGCCAAAGAACTAAACAGACATTTCTTCAAAGAAGACATACAGATGGCTAACAAACTCTTGAAAAGATGATTAACATCACTCATTATCAGAGAAATGTAAAGCAAAACCATAATGAGGTACCATCTCACACCAGTCAGAATGGCTGCTATCCAAACGTCTACAAACAATAAATCCTGGAGAGGGTGTGGAGAAAAGGGAACCCTCTTACACTGTTGATGGAAATGCAAACTATTAGAGCTACTATGGAGAACAGTGTGGAGATGCCTTAAAAACCTCAAAATGGAACTGCCATATGATTCAGCAGTCCTACTGCTGGGCGTGAACCCTGAGGAATCCAGAATTGAAAGAGACACGTGTACCCCAGTGTTCACCCTAGCACTGTTTATCATAGCCAGGACACGGAAGCAACCCAGATGTACATCAGCAGATGAATGGATAAGAAAGCCGTGGTACATATACACAATGGAATATTACTAAGCCATTCAAAAGAATGCATTTGAACCAGTTTTAGCGAGGTGGATGAAACTGGACCCTATTAAACAGAGTGATGTAAGCCAGAAAGAAAAACACCAATAACACACACACACACACACACACACACACACACACACACACACACATATGGAATTCAGAAAGATGGTGATGATAACCTTATGTGAAAGACAGGAAAAGAGACACAGATGTATAGAAGAGTCTTCTGGACTCTGTGAGAGAAGGCAAGCCTGGGATGGATTCAGAGAATAGCATTGAAACATGTATATCTTCATATGTGAAACAGACCTCCAGTGCAGGTGCAATGCATGAGACAGGGTGCTCATAGCTGATGCACTGGGGTGACCCAGAGGGATGGAATTGGGAGAGAGTGGGGGTTCAGGATGGGAAACCCATGTACACCTGTGGCTGACTCATGTCAATGCATGACAAAACCACTATGATATTGTACCATAATTAGCCTCCAATTAAAATAAATATAATAAAAAAAAAGAAAACTAAAAAATATAAAACCAAAAACATGTAACTTTTCTAAACTGCAGCGTTCACAGACCATCTTCATCTTGGACTACATGAGGACACCACCTCTATTATTATTTATTTTCTTTAATCCAGCAAAAGAAAGGTCACTCTCATTCCTTTTATCATCACTGGTGTGGGTGTGTCCAATAAGCTGAGCTGTGTGGTTGAGAGATTGCTCCGTACAGGAATCTTTTGCTCTCTATGATATCCCCAGGAGGCAACACTAAGCATAGTCCATTCTCGAGATGAGGAAAGTGATATGCGCAATATCACACAACAGGCCAGTCAGCGCCACAGCCAGGATTCAAATGGGTCTACCCGACTCACAACCCAGGTCAGTGACCCCCTCACAGGTGACACTGGCCCAGAGTCTGTGGCACTATAGTAATTTGACAAAATGCCTCTCCCTGACTCCACTGCCCATGGGGGTGGACACTGTTCCTTATTTTATCTAGTTTTGGAAAGAGGCGAGATGGTTAAATGAAGTTAGAGGGGTCTCAGCTTTCTACTGGAAAGAATAGAATTCATTACAGGTAACTTTGAGCAGGAAAGAAACTTATTAAAGGATATTAAGTGACTCGGATTTCTGGGAGGGATGGCTGGAGAGACAGCCATGAACATTATAGAGTTTGAGTGCAGGATCTTCTGTCACTCACTGGAAAAGACCCTGGTGTTCTGAAAGATTGAGGGCAGGAGAAGAAGGGGATGACAGAGGATGAGATGGTGTGATGGCATCACCAACTCAATGGATATGGGTTTGGGTGAACTTCAGGAGCTGGTGATGGACAGGGATGCCTGGCATGCTGCGGTTCATGGGGTCACAGAGTCGGACTCGACTGAGTGACTGAACTGAACTGTCACTACCACTGGCTCCAGACACAGTGGCTGTCACTAGTGACATGGCTTATGTCCCTTCCACCTCCTCTAGATTGAATTCTATGCATCAGAATTCACTTGCATTGCTTTCACCTGTAGGTGGATCCATTGGCTAAGCCTACATTTCATGTGGCTGTACCTAATTGTCCTTAAGTGCCATCTGGATGTATTTGATTGGCTGAGCCTGGGTACCATCTGGGTGCATCTAATTGATTGAGCCTAGGTCCCATGGTTACGTTCTGACTGTAAGGCAGGTGGGGAAAATGACATTCAGACTGTTTCTAATGCAGATTTGTACGATGGAAAATTAAAGCAGTGACTAAAAATCTCCTCACTGCAGACTTGCCCAAAGTCTCTTTATCAGTCAGGTCGGTTTTTCAAAGCTCAATTCACCCTACTAAGTGAAGCAGAAGGGTTTAGTAAGTCAAGTGCTCTGTGCTCCGCTGTGTTAATTTGCCTAGTCTGGAGCTACATTTCCCAGAATCCCTTTCTTTGATTTTGAGTTCAGTCAGTCTGTTCAGTGGCTTAGTTGTGTCCAATCCTTTGCAAGCCCATGGACTACTGCAAGTCAGGCCTCCTTGTCCGTCACCAACACCCCGGAGTTTACTCAAACTCATGTCCATTGTGTTGGTGATGCCATCCAACCAACTTGTCCTTTGTTGTCCCCTTCTCCTCCCACCTTTGGTCTTTCCCAGCATCAGTTAAGTTCAGTTTAGTCTTTCAGTCATGTCCGACTCTTTGTGAGCCCATGGATTGCTGCAAGTCAGGCCTCCTTGTCCATCACCAACACCCCGGAGTTTACTCAAACTCATGTCCATTGAGTTGGCGATGCCATCCAACCAACTTGTCCTTTGTTGTCCCCTTCTCCTCCCACCTTTGATCTTTCCCAGCATCCGTTAACTTCAGTTGAGTCTTTCAGTCATGTCCCAGTCTTTGTGACCCCATGAATTGCAGCACACCAGGCCTCTCTGTCCATCACCAACTCTCGGAGTTTACCCAAACCCATGTCCATCGCGTCAGTGATGCCATCCAATCACCTCACCCTCTGTCGTCCCCTTCTCCTCCCGCTCCCAATCCTACCAAGCATTAGGGTCTTTTCCAATGAGTCAACTTTTGGCATGAGATGGCCAAAGTATTGGAGTTTCAGCTTCATCATCAGACCTTCCAGTGAACACCCAGGATTGATCTCCTTTAGAATGGATTGACTGGATCTCCTTGCAGTCCAAGGAACACTCAAGAGTCTTCTCCAACACCACAGCTCAAAAGCATCAATTCTGCGGCACTCAGCTTTTTCACCATCCGAATCTCACATCCATACATGACCACTGGAAAAACCGTAGCCTTGACTAGACAGACTTTTGTTGGAAAGTAATGTCTCTGCTTTTCAATATGCTATCTAGGTTGGCCATAACCTTCCTTCCAAGCAGTAAGCATCTTTTAATTTCATGGCTGCAATCACCATCAGCAGTGATTTTGGAGCCCCCCAAAATAAAGTCTGACACTGTTTCCTCATCTATTTCCCATCAAGTGATGGGACCACATGCCATGATCTTAGTTTTCTGAACGTTCAGCTTTAAGCCAACTTTTTCACTCTCCTCTTTCACTTTCATCAGAGGTTCTTTTGTTCTTCTTCACTTTCTGCCATAAGGGTGGTCTTTCTAATCAGTCAGTCCTTCACATCAGGCGGCCAAATTGTTGGAGTTACAGCTTCAGCATCAGTCCTTCCAACGAACATGCAGGACTGATGTTCTTTAGGGTGGACTGGTTGGATCTCCTTGCAGGCCAAAGGACTCTCGAGAGTCTTCACCAACATCACAGTTTCAAAGCATCTATTCTTTGGTGCTCAACTTTCTTTCTACTCCAGCTCTGACATCCATACATGACTACTGGAACAACCATAGCTTCGACTGGACGGTTCCTCTGCCTATTCTAAAACCAGCTTCACCATCCGGAAGTTCACAGTTCACATATTGCTGGAGCATGACTTGGAGAATTTTGAGCATTGATTTACTAGCGTGGGAGATGAGTGCAATTGTGCGGTAGTTTGAGCATTCTTTGGCACTGCCTTTCTTTGGGATTGGAATGAAAACTGACCTTTTCCAGTCGTGTGGCCACTGCGGAGTTCTCCAAATTTTTCGGCGTATTGCGTGCAGCACGTTCACAGCATCATCCTTCAGGATTTCAAGATAGCTCAACTGGAATTCCAGCACCTCCACTAGCTTTGTTCCTAGTGATGCTCTGTAAGGCCCACTTGACTTCATATTCCAGGATGTCTGGCTCTAGGTGAGTGGTCGTACCATTGTGATTATCTGCGTCTTGAAGATATAGATATATAGATATAGATATAGATATCGGTAGAGTTATAGATATATACAGTTCTGTGTATTCTTGAGACCTCTTCTTAATATCTTCTGCTTCTGCTAG
Organism: Giraffa tippelskirchi; assembly: GCF_054371585.1. NCBI lineage: Eukaryota > Metazoa > Chordata > Mammalia > Artiodactyla > Giraffidae > Giraffa > Giraffa tippelskirchi. The sequence goes on from NC_137290.1 coordinate 25,414,578, forward strand.
GTCCCTATCATTTCTGCCCGTTATCGAGCCCATCTTTGCATGACGTGTTCCCTTGGTAGCTCTAATTTTCTTGAAGAGATCTCTAATCTTTCCCATTCTGTTGTTTTCCTCTATTTCTTTGCATTGATTGCTGAGGAAGGCTTTCTTATCTCTCCTTGCTATTCTTTGGAGCACTCTATTCAAATGGGAATTACTTTCATTCTGTCCTTTGTTTTTCGCTTCTCTTCTTTTCATAGTTATTTGTAGGGCCTCCTCAGACAGCCATTTTCCTTTTTTGGCATTTCATTTCCATGGGGATGGTCTTCAGTCACGAACTTCCGTCCATAGATCATCAGGCACTCTGACTATCAGATCTAGTCCCTTTAATCTATTTCTCATTTATGCTGTATAATCATAAGGGATTTGATTTAGGACATACCTGAATGAGATGGAATTGCCAACATCTGCTGAATCATTGAAAAAGCAAGAAAATTCCAGAACAACATCTATTTCTGCTTTAATGACTATGCCAAACCCTTTGACTATGTGGATCACAATAAACTGTGGAAAATTCTGAAAGAGATTGGATTACCAGACCACTTGGCCTTTCTCTTGAGAAATCTGTATGTAGGTCAGGAACAACAGTTAGAACTGGACATGGAACAACAGACTGGTTCCAAATACGAAAAGAAGTACGTCAAGGCTGTATATTGTCACCCTGCTTATTTAACTTATATACAGAGTACATTATGAGAAACGCTGGTCTGGAAGAAGCACAAGCTGCAGTCATGATTGCTGGGAGAAATATCAATAACCTCAGGTATGCAGATAACACCATCCATATGGCAGAAAGTGAAGAGGAGTTAAAACACCTCTTGATGAAACTGAAAGAGGAGAGTGAAAAAGTTGGCTTAAAGTTCAGCATTCAGAAAACTAAGATCATGGCATCTGGTCCCATCACCTCATGGCAATTAGATGGGGAAACAGTGGAAACAGTGTCAGACTTTATTTTGGGGGGCTCCAGAATCACTGAAGATGGTGACTCTCGCCCTGAAATTGAAAGACGCTTACTCCTTAGAGGGAAAGTTATGACCAACCTAGCCACAATATCAAAAGGCAGAGACATTACTTTGCAAAAAAAGGTCCGTCTAGTCAAGGCTATGGTTTGTCCAGTGGTCGTGTATGGATTTGAGAGTTGGACTGTGAAGAAAGCTGAGCACCGAAGAATTGATGCTTTTGAATTGTGGTGTTGGAGAAGACTCTTGAGAGTCCCTTGGACTGCAAGGAGATCCAACCAGTCCGTTCTAAAGGAGATCAGTCCTGGGTGCACATTAGAAGGACTGAGGTTGAAGCTGAAACTCCAATACGTTGGCCACCTCATGTGAAGAGTGTACTCATTGGAAAAGACCCTGGTGTTGAGAACGATAGCGGGCAGGAGGAGAAGGGGACGACAGAGGATGAGATGACCGGATGGCATCACTGACTCGATGGACTTGGGTTTGGGTTAGCTCCAGGAGTTGGCGATGAACAGGGAGGCCTGGCGTGCTGTGATTCATGGGGTCACAAAGAGTCAGACATGACTGAGTGACTAAACTGACCTGAACTGACTAGAGGGACCTTTTTTTTTTTTTTTGACGAAGTAATGCCTCTGCTTTTTAATAAGATGTCTTGCCTGCTCATACCTTTTATTCCAAGAAGCAGGCATCTCTTAATTTCATGGCTACCATCACCATCTGTATTGATTTTGGAGACCAACATATTATTTGTCACTGTTTCCTCTTCTATTTGCCAAGAAGGGATGGGACCAGATACCATAATCTTAGTTTTCTGAATGTTCAGTTTTAAGCCAACTTTTTCAATATCCTCTGTCACTTGCATCAATAGGCTCTTTTGTTCATGCTTTCTGCCATAAGGGTGCTGTCATCTGCATATCTGAGGTTATTGATATTTCTCCCGGCAATCTTGATTCCAGTTTGAGTTTCCTCCAGCACAGTGTTTCTCAAGGGGTACTCTGCATATAAGATCAATAAGCAGGGTGACAATATATAGCCTTGATGTACTCCTTCCTGATATGGAACCAGTCTGTTTTTCCATGTCCAGCTGTAACTGCTGCTTCTTGTTCTGCCTACAGATTTCTCAGGAGGCATATCAGGTGGTCTGGTATTCTCATGTCTTGAAGAATTTTCCACCGTTTGTTGCGATCCACACAAAGGCTTTGGCAGAGTCAATAAAGCAGACATAGATGTTTTCCTGGAACTCGCTTGCTTTTTGATGGTCCGGTGGAGGTTTGAAATTTGATCTCTTGTTCCTCTGCCTTTTCTAAATCCAGCTTAACATCTGGAAGTTCATGGCTCACAATCTGTTGAAGCCTGGCTTGGAGAATTTTGGACATTAATTTGTTAGCATGTGAGATGAGTGCAATTGTGCAGTAGTTGAGCATTATTTGCTATAGCCCTCCTTTGGGATTGAAAACTCATCTTTTTCAGTCGTGTGGAAAGATTTGCTGGCCTACTGAGTGCAGCACTTTCACAGCATCATCTTTTAGGATTGGAAATAATTCAACTAGAATTCCATCACCTCCACTAGCTTTGTTTGTCGTGATGCTTCCTAAGGCCCACTTGGCTTCACATTCCAGGATGTCTGGGTCTAGGTGAGTGATCACCTCTTCGAGTTTATCTGGATCCTGAAGATCTTTTCTGTATTATGCTGTGTATTCTTGCCATCTCTTCTTCATATCCTCTGCTTCTGTTAGGTCCATGCCATTTGTGCCCTTTACTGTGCCCTTCTTTGCATGAAAAGTTCCTGCGTGCAAAGTTGGTCACTCGAATTTTCTCAAAGAGAACTCCATCTTTCCCATTCTATTGTTTCCACTATTTCCTTGCACTGATCTCTGAAGAAAGCTTTCTTACTTCTCCTCGCTATTCTTTGGATCTCTGCATTCAAATGAATATATCTGTCCTTTCCTACTTTGCCTTCCGTTTCTCGTCTTTTCATAGCTCTTTGTAAGGCCTCCTCAGAGAACCATTTTGCCTTTTTGCGTTTCTATTCCTTGGGGATGGCCATGATCCCTGCCTCGTGTACAATGTCATGAACCTCTGTCCATAGTCCTTCAGGCACTCTGTCTATCAGATCTAATCACTTGAATCTATTTCTCCCTTCCACTGTGTAATCGAATCATAGGGATTTGATTTAGGTCATATCTGAATGGTCTAGTGGTTTTCCCTACTTTCTTCAAGGTAAGTCTGAAATTGGTAATAAGGAGTTCATAATCGGACTCACAGTCAGCCCCACGTCTTGTTTCTCCTGACCCTATACAGCTTCTACCTCTCTGGCTGCAAAGCACATAATCAATCTGATTTTAGTATTGACCCTCTGGTGATACCCATGTGTAGAGTCTTCTCTTGTGTTGCTGGAAGAGGGTGTCTGCTCGGACTGGTGCAATCTTTTGCCAAAACTCGCTTAGCCTTTGTCCTGCTTCATTCTGTGCTATAAGGCCAATGTTGCCTGTTACTCCAGGTCCTTCCTGACTTCCTACTTTTGCATTCCAGGCCCCTATAATAAAAAGACGTCTTCTGGGGGTGTTAACTCTAGAAGGCCGGGTAGGTCTTCATAGAACCGTTCAACTTCAGCTTCCTCACCATTACTGGTTGGGGCGTAGACTTGGATTATCATGATATTGAATAGTTTGCCTTGGAAATGAAGGGAGATCATTATGCCTTTTCGGAGATTGCATCCTAGTACTGCATTTCGGGCTCTGTTGTTGATCATCAAGGCTACTCCATTTCTTCTAAGGGATTCCTACCCACAGTAATAGATATAATGGTCACTTGAGTTAAATTCACCCATTCAGGCCCATTTCACTTTGCTGATTCCGGAAATGTCGATGGTCACTCTTGCCATCTCCTGTTTGACCACTTCCTATTTGCCTTGATTCAGGGACCTAACATTCCAGGTTCCTTTGCAATATTGCTGTTTACAATGCTGGACTTTACTTCCATCACCAGTCTCATCCCCCACTGGGTGTTGTTTTTGCTTTGGCTTCTTCCCTTCATTCTTTCTGGAGATATTTCTCCACTGATCTCTAGTAGCATTTTGGACACCTATTGACCTGGGGAGCTCATCGTTCAGTGTCCTATTTTTATTTCTGTTCATGGGGTTCTGACAGGACGTGGTCCACTGGAGAAGGGAATGACAAACTACTTCAGTATTCTTGCCTTGAGAACCCCATGAACAGTATGGAAAAGTTCCGAAGTAGAATTGACCAGAAGAGTAACTTGAGAGAGGGTTTGAAAGTGGAAAGGGAGCAGCAGTCTCTCCTCTTGCAAGGGTGCTGTGCTTTCATGTGGTGACAAGTAGGCGCAGACAGGTCTGCAGGCTCTGGCGTGTCCTTGCTGTTGTCTGGGATGCATCCACAACTCCCTCCTGATTCCTGGACATCAGCACTCGCCCTGTCACTGGACACTTGGCTGCAGAGGTAATGGTTTCCTCTCCATTTCTCTACTGTTAGCCCTCAGCAGCCTCACTTTGATGACTAGACTCTATGGCCTCTCAGTTTGCCTGGTTGGTGGCTCCAGAAGTCTCTTTTCAGACCTCACTTCTCAACCTGCTCCCACAGCTGACATAGAAGGCTCATTAATAATTCTCATAATAATTTGTGCATGCACGTGTGTGTCCTAAATCCCTTCAGTCATGTCCGACTCTGTGTGGCCCTGTGCACTGTAGCCCACCTCTGGCTTCTTCTGTCCATAGAATTCTCCAGGCAAAAATACTGCAATGGGTTAACATGTCCTCCTCCAGGGAATCTTCTCCACACAGAGAGAAGATTAACTCACATCTTTTGCATCTCCTGCACGTGGCTTCTTCATCACTAGTACCATACCCTAAACACATGGGCTGGATCTAGCTTCCCTTCTTGGGTGTGACTGATTGTTGTTCAGTCAGTAAGTTTTTGCAATTCTTTGCAATCCAGTGGACTGCAGCATCTCAGGCTCCTCTCTCCTCCACTTTCTCCGTGACTTTGTTCAAATTTCCTAGGGCATGAATGATAACACTATGAGTATTTACAGACTCACAGGAAGGCTCAGGAAGACACACTGCAGGACTGGGCCCCAAGGGACCACTGTCACAGGATCACGAGGCCCTACTCCTCTCCCCAGCAATTTTTCCTTTCTTAACTTTGCATAAGTGCAGTTGTCTCATGGACACAGCTGATGAGTGGGCCCTTAAAGGCTTCAGATCCCTGGCTGCAAGCGAGTCTGGGAAATGGAATTATCAGCTCTCCAGCCTCTTCAATTCAGGAGGGTGAGCAGCAAGAGGAATGCATGTTGAAAAGCCAACTCTCACACAGAGATATGCCTGGGGATCGAATCTTTGACGTTGCCATCTGGCCCAGGGTTTCCTTATCAGGCCATGATGTTAGTGTGCGATCTTTGCCTCCCCAGCCCTGCAGATAATCCAAGGCCAGGATAACTGGTCACCAGACTCGTTAATATGATCGAGTACTGACCTTGGTTCACCTTGATGAAATGAAGGAGGAGAAGTGAATTTTATTTACTCAGCGTTTTTCACATTCCTGGTCACTTATGTACATAGCGCCTCATCACATGCATTTTGCAGCTGAGGACACATCAGACCCAGAGAGACTGAGGAAACTACCTCAGGTCACACAGCTAGTTATGGCAGAAGCTGGACCTGAGCCATCCTGTGGATCAAAGAATGCCTGCTCCTCACCATTACTGTATGCCTGCTAATATTGGGAGAAGCTTTTGTATAAAAGCCATTCATTCTAATTAGGCACTTTTTCTTGGCTGAGCAGTTTCAGGTGCTGGGGACATGATGGTGGGCAAAACAGGTGGTGGTAGATAAAGGGTATTGGTTGAGATGGGGGTTGTAAATGCTCAACAAGTCAGGGACTAGAAACAAGTGAAACAGATTTGGGGTTAAGTTGATATTGATGTGGTTTCTTTGTATTTAAATATGTGAGTAAAGATTTGTGCGTCTCTCTCTTTTTTTTTTTTTTTGGAAATGTAAGTCCCTTGGTTTAGCTTTTGTTTTTCCTTTTTTGGAAAATATATTTATTTTGGACTGTGGCAGATCTTCGTTGCCAAGAGAGAGTTTTCTCTAGTTGCGGTGCATGGGCCTCTCCTTGTGGTGTCTTCTCTTGTTCCAGGGTATGGGCTCTAGAATGCAAGTTCAGTAGTTTTCATGGGCTTAGTTGTCCCACAGCATGTGGAATCTTCCAGATCAATGGTCGAACCTGTGTCCTTTATACTGGCAGGCAGATTCTTAACCACTGGACTACCAGGAAAGTCCTGTCTTTCCTTCTTGAAAAATATTTCTCCAGTCTGAAAAAAACACAGACTATGGCAACTGATGGTTTGTCTCAGTGTCTGGGACACAAAATGGCATGGTGATTGTTGCTTTTTCATTTCTAAGTTGTGTCCGACTCTTTGAGATGCCATGGACTGAAACTTGCCAGGCCCCTCTGTCCATACATGGTGGGGACTGTGGCAAAGTAATGAACCTGGAGAGCAGCTGGAAGTGGCAGTTCGGGTGTGGCTCCTGCTGGTCACGTGCATACGTAGGTCCCCGTATTGCCAGATTGCCCACTTTCAGTGATAAGTTGAAAATTCATATTTTGAGTTATGTCTTCCAATGATACATTTTATATAGTTGTAACAAAACTTGCAAACCTATTGTGAAAATTAGTCCAACGTCTCTGTGGTCAGATCTGGCCTGTGAGCTGCCAGTTTGCATCTTGTGTGGAAGAGCCTTAATTTAGGCATCAGAGATGCTGGGTTGGAGTCTGGGCTCTGTTGCCTTCCAGTAGCTGGGGTCAGAGGCAAGCCGCAACACTTTATGGACCTCAGTTTCCCATTCTGTAAAATGGGACTTCTGAGAACCACATGGTCTGCCGAACCCTTTACTAAACCAATATTTTCTAAACGGCGGGTCATAGAGTCAATTTAGTAGATTGTTACTTGCATCTTTGAAATAGAAGACAGGACAGGATGGAAACTAAGAGGATGTATCATGGTATTATAGGTTAACATTGCCTTGTGGAACATATTTTAGTTTACACACATAATATGCACACACATATATCTATATCATACTGGGTCTTGATGTAATATTCATTTCTTATGCAGAGGGACTGAAAGGGAAGCTTTCAAACAAAGTGTTGTTCATGTCTTAATGCGCTCAATGCCGGCAACATTTCTGTGAGGTGGGTTTTCGCCTCAACCCCATTTCACAGGTGAGAACGCTGAAGTGCAGAGAGTGAAGTTCCCACAAACATGAAAAGAAATAGCTGGGACTTGACCCCAGGCCACATCTGAACCATGTGCTATCTGACCTCTCCAGACAGCACCTGTGTGATTACGATGAAGGAGCTAACGCAAGTCAAGGGCTTAGCTGGGTGCCTGGGACAGAGCAGGTGTTTAATAAATGTAGAAGCCAGACTTGTGTGTGCAGCTCCTTATTCAGCCACACCATGTGGTGTATAGAAACCCATGGGCTATGAGAGAGAGGGGGGGCTGGGCTTCTGCGGTCCTGATACCCGTGGGGCACTGAAGGGGGTATAAGGGCAAAGAGACACCCCCGCCCTGTAGTCCGAGTTCCCCAAATACTCATTTTTGCCCAAATACTTGATGGTTACATTTTAAAATCAGTATTTGGTTGGAGCTGGCTTATCCATCATCCTTGAATGAACTGCTACAAATTTGCTATCTTGAATTTATGGTTTAAACACACACACACACACACACACACACACACACACACCATTTTGTCAAACAATTTTAACTATCACGGCGACGGTATTATTAAACATTAGTGCAGTTATCTTTTATAATCGGGCTGAGTGTGGCAAGAAGTGCTTCCGGGGTCATGGTTGCTGATGGCTCTTGAGGCCATCAATGCTGCCCTCGGCTGGGATCCCCACTGTGACCACAGCAGGTCACTTAATCCTTAACTTTGGGGCCTGAACAGATCCTCGAAGGTGCTGCAATATCAGGGAAGCACTCCCGCAAAGCAGGGGCGCAGCCCAAGAAGATACTTCTGGAATCCTTGCAGTGCTATTTCCATGCCAAACTTTGGGTGGCCCCTGCGGGCAGTTCGGGCCGATGGCGGGGTCGCACTGCCCTCTGGTGGTCACTGGCGAGCACAGCTTCACGGGTGCTGATCCGGCCCCATTGTCGGTGCTGTGGGCGCTGCAGCAGAATGGAGGAGCGCTCGGAACTCAGATTTCCCTTTACCCAGAATGAACTGTCTGTCTATCCACATCCTAGGAGTTTCCCCAAATCCTTGTGAGTAAAAATGGCAGGCTGTATTGTCTATGGGTCCGATTATAAGGGCTTGGAGATCTGGGGTGACAGAAATCAAGAGCGAGGTGGAAGGCACGGGAGCAGCTAGGAAGGACCACAAGGGGCCCTTTACGGGACCTGGGGACGTCGTCTGTCCTCATCTGCGTCAGGAGAGAATGGTTTCCAGCGGGAAGGATGGAAGCAGGATGTCTGGTCAAAAACAGCTGGTCATGGGCTTTCTCAGGAATGTGAAGGCATTTTCTCATTTTATAACCTACACACAGTTTACTGAACCAAGCTCAAGTGGTTATCATCATGATATTTTCTTACAGATGATTATACTTGGGTACCCATCCCCCAGATCAGGCTGATTCTTCAAAATAGAAGTCGGATTATGCCCGTCTCCTCCTTTAAACTCTCTGGTTTCTTCTCACTGGATTTGGAAAAAGATCCAAACTCCAACTGAATAAAAAGTCCCACAGCCAATAAATATCAGTCCACTGCTGGTGGATATTCGGCTTGTTTTCATTCTTTGCTATTACAGACGGTGTTGTAGAAAAGAACTCTATACAGAATATGCATACTTACTTAAATATATCTGTAGATAGATACTCAGAAGTGGAATTACTGAGTCGAACTTACAAATTGCATAAATATTGCCAGCTTTTCTCCTTAGGAGTTGTACCAGTTTCAGCTTCCACAAGCAATGCACGAAGCCCCACAGCTCAACCAGCACTGTGAGTCATTAAACATTCAAACATTTGTCAATCCGGTGCGAGAAGTGGTATCTCAGTATATTTGCATTTCTCTTATGATGAGCGAACTTGAACATCTTTGTATAAGTTTAAGAAACAGTTGAACTTTTAACAAATATATTAAAATGCCTGTACATGCCCTAGGATCATTTTTTTTATTTGGGTTGCTGGTTTACTCTTTATTTCTAAGAGATTTTTATATGTCAAGGGGGATTAACACTTGCTGTTGTCTGTGATTTGAATTTCAATTTGACTTTGGTCTCATATCTTTATTTGTATAATAGTATCTATTTATGGCTGTGCTGGGTCTCATTGCTGCCAGGGCTTACCTCTAGTTGGGGAATGCGGGCCTCCTCTCTAGTTGTGGTGCACAGGCTTCTCATTGCAGTGGCTTCTCTTGTTGTGGAGCACAGGCTGTAGGGCAAGTGGGCTTCAGTAGCTGGGGCTCCTGGGCTCTGAGCACAGGATCAGTAATTTGTAGTGCATGGGCCCAGTTGCCCCTAGACATGTAGTAACTTCCCAAACCTGGTATCGAACTGGCATTTCCTGCATTGGCAGGTGGATTCTTTACCACTGAGCCACCAGGGAAGCCTTACTTATGTATTTTACTAACTTTTTTAAGGTGGTCAAATTTCTTAACTTTGTTTTTTTTTTTTTTTTTTTTTACAAGCACCATGTCTTATTCAAATATGTGTCTATTGTTCTTGGGTCACTGCCAGTGCATTGTAGATGCTCAATTAATATCTGATGGAGTAAAAATACCCGCTCCACTTGAATGATTGATTTTGTAAGTAGACATCTGAGTCCATGAGATATAATACTACTATTTATTATGTCTTATATATATTGGGATGCTTTTGGCTGCAAATAACTAAGGAAGAAGAAACTCAAAATATTTCAACCATAAGGACATTTTAATCTCACATAATAAATTTAACCTATCTTTCCTAAGCACTTGTCCTTCTCAGAATTAACCAATGTTCAATCAATAGAAATCTTTGTTGAATCATTCCTGCCACATCTTTTCCCCCATGTAGATTATTGTCTTCAAATGAAGCCAAGTTAGAGGAAACAGTGTCCAGGGATAGAGACAAAGAGACGGAATTTAAAAGAATTTAAAGATACTTGTTGAATTCTGCATTTGGGGTGTTGGTGGTCACGGGGTCTGAGATCACACATTCCTGAACCTTTCAGTCAAGTAGGCCAATTTTTTTAAAGCCACTTTGATGGTACTTATGCTATTTGCAATTGAAAAATTCCCATGTTAGCTCTCTGACTTCTAAGTCCATTGTGAAACAAACACCATCTTCCCTGGAGTTTGACATGAAAACTTCTTTGATTTTCTGTCCTTCTGCTGAGCTATCCAGGAAGTTCTGGTGTCATGCTCAGACTTCTAGAAAGCCAAGGGTTTTTGTTTGGAATTTTTCATAGTGCAGCTACTCTACTTCTAAGAGGGTTCCAGAGGCCTGGAAGATACTGTTGGATAGAGTGAAGGCAAGAAGCCTGGGACCACTGAAACTTAGCTACCCATCCATCCATCCATCCATCCATCCATCCATCCATTTATCCATCCATCTACCCGACACCCTCCAATCCATCCATCATCCATTCATCCATCCATCTATCATCCAACATTCATTAATTGCTATCTCTCTTATAGAAGGAGAAAGATAGTGCCTTTATCCACTGAGAGCTCCGAGTCATCCCAAAATTCAGAATGAAACATTTACAGACTGTGGACTGTCAGCACCAGGCTTTAACATTCAATCATCACAATAGAAAAGTAGTTGACCACCTAGGCAGTTAATTTCAGGAATAAAGAACAGGTCTGTTTCATCCCAAACCTCTCTCTGTGTGGACAGCTGAAAGAGTCTACTATTCGTGACACTAATGGAAACCTTTTAAAATAAAATTTCTTTTTTTATAAGTGATTTAGTCTTTGTTAACTCTCAACAGAATTTTTCTTGAAAGCATTTGTTTCTGTTTTTTGTTTCCCTTTTATCACTAGGGCCGAAAAAAGGGTAGGAGAATGTTATTCTTGTTATATTTTTTTCAATTTGTTAAAATATACTTGATTTACAGTGCCATGTCAGTCTGCAAATCAGCAAAGTGTCTCAGTTATACACATATACACATTCTTTTTTTACATTCTTTTCCATTACAGTTTATCACAGGATACTGAATATTGTCCCCTGTGCTATCCATTAGGACCTTGTTGTGTATCCACTGTAAATGTAGTAGTTTGCATCTACCAACCCCAGATTCCCAGCCCATCCCTCTCCCCTCCATCCTTGGCAACTACAACTCTGTTCTCTATCTGACAGCAGGTGTGATGGTGGCTGGAAGGGAAGAGTGGATAGCATGTGTGGTTAAAAGTGGGTACCGAGGTGCCTAGGTTATCAAACAATGAGAAAACAGGGAGGATCCAGGAGCACATCACTGATTCCCTGGATGGTTCCGCTCCAGTCTCTTTCTTCTCCAGCCAGAAGTCAATTCATTCAGTACAACATTTACACTCATCAGAAGAAACTAATTCAGCAGATTACAGTGAGGTCGATCTGTGTTTTTGCCAGCTAATTCTAGGGATTCTTTACCTTCATTTAACTATCTGTCTGTCTAACCATTATACCATTCTTGCAACTACATATCCAAACATCACAGTATTACTATCAATCACCCATCAACCATTAGTCATTCTATCCGCCTACCCATTCCATTACTCATCCATCCATTTAGCCACTCATTCATCCACTTAAACATCTGTCCAACTTTCCATCTCACCATGCAACCACTCACACATCCAGACAAGCATCCATCCATCCGCCTCACCATGTCACCATTTAGTCATCAATTCAGTTCAGTCACTCAGTGCTATCTGACTCATTAAGACACCATGAACCACAGCACACCAGGTCTCCCTGTCCGTCACCAACTCCCGGAGTCCACCCAAGCCAATGTCCATAGAGTCGGTGATGCCATCCAGTCAGGTCATCCTCTGTCAACCCCTTCTCCTCCAGCCCTCAATCTTTCTCAGCATCAGGGTCTTTTCTAGTGAATCAGCTCTTCACCTGAGGTGGCCAGAGTATTGGAGTTTCAGCTTCAACATCCGTCCTTCCAGTGAACACCCAGGACTGATCTCCTTTAGGATGGACTGGTTGGATTTCCTTGCAGACCAAGGGACTCTCAAGGGGCTTCTCCAACACCACAGTTCAAAATAATCAATTCTTCTGCGCTCGGCCCTCTTTATAGTCCAACTCTCACTTGTTTACACGACCACTGGAAAAACCATAGCCTTGACTGAACAGAACTTTGTTGGCAAAATAACTTCACTGCTTTTTAATATGCTGTCTAGGTTGGTCATAACTTTGCTTCCAAGCAGTAAGCGTCTTTTAATCTCATGGCTGCCATCACCATCTTCAGTGATTTTGGAGTCCAGAAAAAGAAAGTCAGCCAATGTTTCTACTGTTTCCACATCTGTTTGCCATGAAGTGATAGGACCAGATGACATGATCTAAGGTTTCTGAATGTTGAGCTTTAAGCCAACTGTTTCACTCTCCCCTTTCACTTTCATCAAGAAGCTCTTTGGTTCTTCTTCAGGTTCTGCCATATATGCGGTGTCATCTGCATATCTCAGGCTATTGATATTTCCCCCGGTAATTTTGATTCCAGCTTGTGCTTCCTCCAGCCCAGCGTTTCTCTTGATGTACCCTGAATACAAGTTAAATAAGTAGGGGGACAAATTACAGCCTTGACGTACTCCTTTTCCTATTTGGAACCAGTCTGTTGTTCCATGTCCATTTCTAACTGTTGCTTCCTGACCTGCATACAGATTTCTCAAGAGGCAGGATAGGAAGTCTGGCGGAAACAGATACTTGATGAATTTTTGAACCAACTGAAACAACACTGCAGATGGTGATTGCAGCCATGAAATTAAAAGACGTTTAGTCCTGGGAAGGAGCGTTATGAGCAGCCTAGACAGCATATTAAAAGACAGAGATGCTACTTTGTCAACAAATGTCCGTCTGGTCTGCTGCTGCTGCTGCTCAGTCTCATCGGGCATGCCCGACTCTATGCGACCCCATAGACGACAGCCCACCAGGCTCTGCCATCCCTGGGATTCTCCAGGCAAGCACACTGTAGTGGATTGCCATTACCTTCTCCAGTGCATGGAAGTGAAAAGTGAGAGTTCGCTCGTCCATGTCTGACTCTTTGCGACCCTATGGACTGAAGCCTACCAGGCTCCTCCGTCCATGGGATTTTCCAGGCAAGAGTACTGGAGTAGGGTGCCACCACCTTCTCCACCATCTAGTCAAGGCTATGTTTTTTCCAGTGGCCATGCATGGATGTGAGAGTTGGACTATTAAGAAAGCTGAGCTCAGAAGAATCGATGCTTTGAACTGTGGTGTTGGAGAAGACTCTTGAGAGTCCCTTGGACTGCAAGGAGTTCCAACCAGTCCACCGTAAAGGAGATCAGTCCTGGGTGTTCATTGGAAGGACTGATGTTGAAGCCGAAACTCCAGTACTGTGGCCGCCTGATGCAAAGAGCTGACCCATTAGAAAAGACCCTGATGCTGGGAAAGTTTGAGGGCAGGAGGAGAAGGGGATGACAGAGGATGAGATTGTCGGATGGCATCACTGACTCATTGGACCTGGAATTGGGTGGACTCTGGGAGTTGGTGATAGGCAGGGAGGCCTGGTGTGCTGTGCTTCATTGGGTCACAATAAATCGGGCATGACTGAGCAACTGAACGGAATTGAACTCAACTGAATCAACCTAAGGTACACCTATGTCTAATCTTGTTAGGTGAGCAAGGGTTTAAGTCTTCATTACAGTTAAAAGAGACTCAAGCCCAGCTCAAGATAGTCACTGGCCTTCAATTTTTTAGTGAGTGAATAGAAGGTGCTTGATGAATATACATGGATGCCCCCAGTTCTGTGCAGTGTGAGGTTGTATGCCTACAGGAAAAAAACTATACACGTGTCCTTTTGGTTCCAGGAGCACCATACAGCTTTTCCTGCCTCTGAGGGCTCTACACTTTTGATAGCTGGGTCAGGACAGCCACTCTGGAGGGGTGACATTTGAGTAAGAGCTAGAGAAGGGGAAGGCTGGGGCCATGCAAATAGAAGCGTAGTAGTCAAAGCGGGAAGAAGCACAAGCTGAAGTCAAGATTGCCAGGAGAAATATCAATAACCTCAGATATGCATATGACGCAACCCTTATGGCAGGAAGTGAAGAAGAACTAAAGAGCCTCTTGACGAAAGTGAAAGAAGAGAGTGGAAAAGTTGGCTTAAAGCTCTACGAGTTTAGAAACCTAAGATCATGGCATCTGGTCCCATCACTTCATGGGGAAAAACGGGGAAACAGCGGAAACTCAGTCAGACTTTATTTTTTGGGGCTCCAAAATCACTGCTGATGGTGATGGTAGCCATGCAATTAAAAGAAGCTTACTCCTTGAAAGGAAGGTGATGACCAAACTAAATAGCATAGTTAAAAAGCAGAGACATTACTTTGCCATCAAAGGTCCATCTAGTCAAGGCTATGGTTTCTCCAGTGGTCATGTATGGATGTGAGAGTTGGACGGTGAAGAAAGGTGAGCTCCGCAGAATTGATGCTTTTGAACTGTGGTGTTGGAGAAGACTCTTGAGAGTCCTTTGGACTGCAAGGAGATCCAACCAGTCCATTGCAAAGGAGGTCAGTCCTGAGTGTTCATTGGAAGGACTGATGTTGAAGCTGAAACTCCAATACTTTGGCCACTTAATGTGAACGGTTGACTCATTGGAAAAGACAGTAGTGCTGGAAATGAAGCAAAACGTGATCCATCATGGGCAACAGATGTCATCTCTTTAATGCTTTTCAGCTCCCCCACTCTCCTGCCCTCAGCCTGGCTGAGTCTTTCATTCTCTGCAAAGATGGATGTTGGTGGGTGCATGGCCGATCCGGTCCCTGTTTAAACTATGTAATTTATTTTTCTGGGGGGAAATGAGCAAAGGGGAAGAGACTATCTCAGCAGCCTCCCTCCCAGGCCTGGTGGCTGCAGAACCCAGGGGGGTTTGCAACTGGTGGAGAGGTGGAGACAAATGACCTGCTAAAATGGAGATATTAACAATACCGTCAGCCGGAACAGCCAAAGCCCCCTGTCCTGTCGCCGTATTACACACTGCTCAGGTGTTCATGGCCTGGGCTAATGAGGCCCATCCATCAGGCTGGGAGAGCTGCTGGCACACAGACTTTCTCATGAGTGGGCTGAAGCTGCTGCTTCAGACACTGGTGGGAATTTTTAGGGGAGCTTGTCATATGGGGGTACTGTATCCTAGTTTTCTTTGGTGGACTCCACTCTCTTCTAACCAGCTAAGGTTGGGGAATGGCAGTGTTTGATATTCCTGAATCCACCTCCTCCATACCAGGTGTTTGGAGCAAAACACATAGCAGTTTACCTGTACCAGTTGTGTGACTCTAAAGAAATTAATTAATCTTTCTCAATCTCAAACATGTCCTTTATAAAATGAAGTGGGATGGTGCCCACTTTGTGAGGGGAGGGATTGGAGGATTAAATAAAGTGATGATATTCGTAAAGAAAGAGTAATGGGTAAGGCCTGGGATTAGGTAGGGTGGCAGTTACAGCCCCCCCCCCCCGCTGGCTGTGATGGAGCCTACTGGCTGGCTCCCTACATTCATTCTCCCCTTCTCTCTCAGAAAATGCTCCCGTATTTGTTTGTTTCCTCGCTAGGCAGGAGTGGCTGAGAATAAAGGCTACATCGTCCAGCTCCCTTTGTGGTAAGGTGTGATTTTCTGACACACATATCTGGCCATTGGGATTTGAGCAGCAGCGATGTTGACCTGTGTCAGCTGTGCTCTTAAATGGAAGAAGAGTCCGTCCCTCTCCCCTCCCCCTTTACTTTTCTGGTGCAGGGGGATTGCAGACCTTGAGGGGCTGAGAAGCCAACTTGGACTGTATGGTAAGAACAGTACTTGGATTGGCAGAGCAACAAGACAGAAGGCGCCTGTTTCCCTGGTGCTGTTCCAGCTCTATAAGCAGCTAATGAGACAAAGAGACAGCTCTCGATTTTTTAAGCTGCTGGCTGGCATCTCTGGCAACACAAACTCAATTTCACAGAAACTGGCCCTGTTGGGGACTACCTCATCCACTGCCTCAGCCTGGATTCAGTGACACACTGCTCCTGTGGATTTTGCACAAACAAGACTTTGAGGTGAGCTTTTATTATGAGGGCAGATTTTTTTTTCTTATTTAATTATTAGGTACTTCCAAATTTAGCTCAAATGAATACTTTTATACTTCCAAATTTTAGTAATGCTTTCTCACCTTAAAATCCATTTGCTTGACAGTAATAAACTGGGGAAAATTCTGAAAGAGATGGGAATACCAGACCATCTGGCCTGTCTCCTGAGAAACCTGTATGCATGTCAGGAAGCAACAGTTAGAACTGGACATGGAACAACAGACTGGTTCCAAATAGGAAAAGGTGTACATCAAGGCTGCGTGTTGTCACCCTGTATATTTAAGTTGTATGCAGAGTACATCATGAGAAACACTGGACTGGAAGAAACACAAGCTGGAATCAAGATTGCCAGGAGAAATATCAATGACTTCAGATATGCAGATGACATCACCCTTATGGCAGAAAGTGAAGAGGAACTAAAGAGCCTCTTGATGAAAGTGAAAGAGGAGAGTGAAAAAGTTGGCTTAAAGCTCAACGTTCAGAAAACTAAGATCATGGCATCTGGTCCCATCACTTCATGGAAAATAGATGGGGAAACAGTGGAAAGAGTGTCATACTTTATTTTGGGGAGGGGGACTCAAATATTACTGCTGATGGTGATGGCCCCCATGAAATTAAAAGACGCTTACTCTTTGGAAGGAAGGTTATGGCCAACTCAGATAGCATATTTAAAAGCAGAGACATTACTTTGCCAACAAAGTTCCGTCTAGTCAAGGCTATGGTTTTCCCAGTGGTCATGTATGGATGTGAGAGCTGCTCGGTGAAGAAAGCTGAGGGCGGAAGAAATGATGCCTTTGTACACTGGTGCTGGAGAAGACTCTTGAGAGTCCCTTGGACTGCAAGGAGATCCAATCAGTCCATCCTAAAGGTGATCAGTCCTAAGTGTTCATTGGAAGGACTGATGTTGAAGCTGAAACTCCAATACTTTGGCCACCTCATGTGAGAGTTGACTCGCTGGAAAATACTCTAATGCTGGGTAAGTTTAGGGGCAGGAGGAGAAGAGGAGTACAGGGTGAGATGGTTGGATGGCATCACCGTCTCGGTGGAGATGGGTTTGGGTAAACTCCGAGAGCTGGTGATGGACAGGGAGGCCTGGCGTGCTGCGTTCATGGGATCACAAAGAGTCGGAAACGACTGAGCGACTGAACGGAACTGAGTACAGCTGCATTGGCTTTCGTTGTCAGTATATATATATATATATAAATTCTTATTCTGTATTTTTCAACTGTTGCATATACTAGGAATCTTTCATATTCAGCCAGCTTTAAACGAGCAAACAAACAAACAAAAAAACTGTCAGAAAATCTCTTACTTTGAAAGTTTGCCTTATTCCCATTTATTGTGATGCAATTTGGCTTTTTTTCGATATCAGTTTACTTTGTGTCTTCTATTTGTCAGACTTCCCTTGTTTTCTTGTATCACTTCTTTGCCATATTTTAAAAATGTATTTATCTTTGCATGTGTTGGTCTTCATTTCCATGACGGTTTCTCTAGCTTAAGGCGGCATGGGCTACTCTTTAGTTGTGGCATTGAGGCTTCTCATTGCAGTGGCTTCTGTTGTTGGCCAGCATGGACTCAGGTCAAGTGGACTCAGTAATTAAGGCTCCCGTGCTCTAGAACACAGACTCAGTAGTTGGGATGCATGGGCTCAGCTGCACCATGGCATATGGGATCCTCCTGGATCAGAGATGGAACCAGTGTTTCCTGCATTGGCAGGTGGATTCTTTACCACTGAGCCCCCAGGAAATTCCCCTCTTCTTTGCTTTATTTTTAATTACATTCCTTGCTCATTCAGTCTTTCCCCTTTGTTACGTGCAAAGTCAGGCTCCTGTTTTCTTTCTCTGCTGACTCCCCTGGAGAGAGACCCTCCTCTGAGTTTCTGCAGATGGATTTAGCTTTCTCCCCCACCCCCGCAGCCCCAGGAAGTATTAATGACGCCCTCTTTGGGTTCCTGAGTGCTAACTCTGCACAGGTCCTCTACTGGCCCCCTTGGCGTCTGTTCTCTGCAGTGTGACCGAGAAAAAGGCAGCTCAGAGAGGGTTGCCACTGGTTGAAGACCACACAGCTAACAATGGCAGAGCAGGGATTCAGGGCAAAATGCGCTCTCCTGGTCACCTGTTTCTGTGAGAGGCAGGTGGCTGTTGGGTGATGCGAGGGAGGGACCTGGGACACAGAATTGAAAGAGGCACCTCCAGGAGTTCCCTGGGTGTCCAGCAGTTAAGACTCTGTGCTTTCACTGCAGCGGGCATGGGTTCAATCTCTGCTTGGAGAACTAAGATCTCAAAAAATAAGGAACTATTTTATTCAGCTTTCCTCATAACGTGGTTGGTAAAGAATCTGCCTGCAATGAGGAGACCCCAGTTCCTGGGCTGGGAAGATCCCGTGGAGAAGGGATAGGCTACCTAAGCCAGGATTCTTGGTCTTCCCTGGTGGCTCAGCTTAAGGAAACTGCCTGCAATGCAGGAGACCTGGGTTTGGTCCCTGGGTCAGGAAATCCCCTGGAGAAGGGAAAGAACACCCCCTCTAGTATTCTGGGCTGGAGAAGTCCATGAACTGTATAGCCTAAGGGGTCACAAAGAGTCGGAAATGACTGAGCGAATCCACTTCACTTCACTTCAGTTTATAAAGCGGCATCTCTGTCAGCTCTACCTCTTCCTGGCTCACTAAGGGAGGGCCAGAAAGGGCGGCCCTAGACCAGCAGTTCCTGAAGAAGAAGGAGTGAATGTGACATATTCTAGGGGTGTGGTTTTTTTTTACTGTTGTCTTGATATGGGGGGCCACTACACATGGGGGCCGGTGCCTGCTTCATGGCATACACGTTAG
The DNA here is from genome assembly GCF_054371585.1 of Giraffa tippelskirchi. Taxonomy (NCBI): domain Eukaryota; kingdom Metazoa; phylum Chordata; class Mammalia; order Artiodactyla; family Giraffidae; genus Giraffa; species Giraffa tippelskirchi. Next base: position 25,433,677 of record NC_137290.1, read on the forward strand.
ATGTGAATGATTCTCAAATGTTCTGCCAGATATTTAGGTAAGTACAAACCCATTCATAATACCCTGAGTGGAGGCCCTTATCTGCACTTTGACCCATATGTTTTAGAAAAGATTTCTGGGCTGCAATTATTGTGCAAACTGGAGAAGTCTATGTTTTGTTTTATTCAGAGCCTAATCATGGGTTGCTTTGCAGTTTGTGGCAATCACATGATGGCCACAGTACCTCGATGGCTTTCTGAATGGCCGAGACTGCACACTTGTGTCCTCCTGCATTTGCCAGGCTGAATCCTCAGTGAGGACACGTTTGGGTGCAAGTGGGAGTGCTCAAACATTTACGTACTAGAGTATGCGCTGTTGTCAGTATAAATACATGTGTGTGCTCAGTTGTGTCCAACTCTTCATGACGCTATAGACCCCAGGCTCTTTTGTCCTGGGATTCTTCAGGCAAGAATACTGGAGTGGGTTGCCATGGCCTCCTTCAGGGGACCTTCCTGACCCAGGGATCAAACCTGTGTCTCTTATGTCTCCTGCATTAACAGGTGGAATATTTACCACTACCACCACCTGAGGAAACCTTGAGTACAAATGACCTACTCTTAGTTCTTTAAAAAAAAAAAAATTATGTGGGCCATTTTAAAGCTCTTTACTGAATCTGTTATCATCACTTCTTTTATGTTTATGTTATCATATCACTTGTTTTACATTTTGGTCTTGAGACACGGGGGATCTTAGCTCCATGTGGATAGAAGCTGCACCCCCTGCATTGGAAGGTCAAGTCTTAACCACTGGAACACCAGGGAGCTCACTCCCTATTTCTCTTTGTGTTACTGGATGTTGATCTCCAGGACAGTTGTGGGGTTTTATGTTTTTTTCTTTTTCAAAATTTCCTGGGACAGAACATTTTGGTTTTAAGGTGGTTTTATTATCCATTAATATTTCATTTCAGGATAGTAAATGATCATTTCAAGACATCTGCTACACCACCCTAGGAAACCCCCTTTAACGTGAGAAGGCAAGTGAATAGCAGTGACAGCTCTATGGACTTCTCTGTCATTCTCCAGGTAAGAATGAGAGGGTATGTAGCGGGGTGCCCACGACCAGGAGCCTAAGCAGGTTCTCAATCTAACTGATAGAAGCAAAGTTTCTTTTGATCACTGTCACATGCTCAGAGTACAGATTCTTCTCAATTGGATCTGTACTGGGAAAAGGGCCTCAAGACGCCCCCTCCCACCCCAACAGAGGGCTTCACATAGGCTCATCTGAGACCAGCTCTTGACCTGGTACACCAGTTTTGGGACCGTGTGGTAATTCATCAGGTTCACACCACTGATTTGGTCAGTTCCTGTTATATCACCCCTATCAGTCAGTTCACTCTCTCAGTCATGTCTGATTCTTTGTGACCCCACGGAATGCAGTACACCCTGCCGTACGCTTCCCTGTCCATCATCAACTCCGAGAGTTTGCTGAAACACCTGTCCATTTATTAATCGCCTATTCAAATTGCATTCCATTTACCAGCCAGTAACTGCTTAGAGACATCATGATAATCAAAAACACCCCCACGTGCCTCCTGGGGGAGAAGCAGCCTCACCTGTAACGGGTCAAAGACCTAGAGAATTCCAGAAATAGTGATCAAGGGTCACTGGTGAATCAACCCTGCCTCCGGCACCTTCCAGGCTTCTTGTTCAGTGTGATAAACCAATGCTCTCCTGACACTGAAGCTGGTCACTTTCATAACTTGTCCACACAGTAGAAACCCCCAGGGAACTCAATAAGTCCCAATGCCAAGCAGCAGGTAGGACAAAAAAAAAGCAGAACTGTAAATTCCTCAGGGGATCCCAATTGGAGCCAAGCTTGCGAACCAATGTTTTCACGAATCACCTGGGAGTCTTGTTAAAGACACAGATCTGACCCAATTGCCTTCGGAGGGGCATGGAGCCTACGTTTCTAACAAGCTCCCAGGAGATGAACTCGTGTGGCTTCTCCAGGGACCACAGTCTGAGTAGTCAGGGCAAAGCCCATGGTCCTCAACTTTCAACAAGCATCAGAATCACCTGGAGGTCCAGTTAAGATGCAGAGGGCCAGGCCCACCCCAGAGCTGCCAATCTGACAGGTTTGAGATGGGGACCAGAGAATCTGCATTTCCAAGGAGGCTCCAGGTGCCCCTGATGCTGCTGGTCCAAGGACCACATGCGGAGCACCACGGTGGGGCTGGAGGCATAATTATGGATGGGCAAGACAAGTCATTTCTCGGTCAGCTTCCCCAGACCCAAAATGGGGATGAAGAGATCCTCTCCCATAGGGTGTCATGAGGGCGACACTGAGTGAGCTAGGATTTGTAAGCCTCTTGGAAGCTGGTTTTAGAAAAGGCAGAGGAACCAGAGATGAAATTCCCAATATCTGCTGGATCATCGCAAAAGCAAGAGAGTTTCGGGAAAACATCTATTTCTGCTTTATTGACTATGCCAAAGCCTTTGACTCTGTGGATCACAATAAACTGTGGAAAATTCTGAAAGAGATGGGAATACCAGACCATCTGACCTGTCTCTTGAGAAAGGTGTATGCAGGTCAGGAAGCAACAGTTAGAACTGGACATGGAACAAGACACTGGTTCCAAATAGGAAAAGGACTACCTCAAGGCTGTATATTGTCACCCTGCTTATTTAACTTATATGCAGAGTACATCATGAGAAACGCTGGGCTGGAAGAAACACAAGCTGGCATCAAGATTGCCGGGAGAAATATCAATAACCTCAGATATGCAGATGACACCACCCTTAAGGCAGAAAGTGAAGAAGAACTAAAGAGCCTCTTGATGAAGGTGAAAGAGGAGAGTGAAAAAGTCAGCTTAAAGCTCAACGTTCAGAAAACTAAGATCATGGCATCTGATTCCATCACTTCATGGGAAATAGATGGGGAAACAGTGGAAACAGTGTCAGACTTTATTTTTGGGGTCTCCAAAATCAGTGCTGATGGTGATTGCAGCCATGAAATTAAAAGACGCTTACTCCTTGGAAGGCAGGTTATGGCCAACATAGATAGCATATTTAAGAGCAGAGACATTAGTTTGCCAACAAAAGTACGTCTAGTCAAGGCTATGGTTTTTCCAGCGGTCATGTAGGGATGTGAGAGTTGGACGGTGAAGAAAGCTGAGCACCGAAGAATTGATGCTTTTGAACTGTGGTGTTGGAGAAGACTCTTGAGAGTCCCTTGGACTGCAAGGAGATCCAATCAATCCATCCTAAAAGAGATCAATCCTAGGTGTTCATTGGAAGGTCTGATGTTGAAGCTGAAACTCCAGTACTTTGGGCACCTCATGCGAAGTGTTGACTCATTGGAGAAGACCCTAATGCTGGGTAGGATTGGGGGCGGGAGGAGAAGGGGACGACAGAGGATGAGATGGTTGGATGGCCTCACCGACTCGAGGAACATGGGTTTGGGTGGACACCGGGAGTTGGTGATGGACAGAGAGGCCTGGCGTGCTGCGATTCATGGGGTCAGAAAGAGTCGGACACGACTGAGCGATTGAACTGAACTGAACTGGAAGCTGGTACCGAGCAGGTGGGATATGAGTGACAGCATCCATTCTTGATGAATTTCCCTTGGTCCGGTGGTGCTCCTGGAGCCCTGGCAGACACATTTCAACCACCATGGATGGTCCTCTCCCTGGCCCACTCACTGCCGACTTTGTTTCTGTAGGCATTGTACATCTCCTTCACCTAATGGTCACGGAAGGCAAGCTTTCTCACCCAGTCCACACCATCGTGCACACAGCAACCCAGGCACAGGCTGGCTCCCGGGGCAGAACCGTGGAAGCCATCAGTGGAGAAGTTGCAGGTGCTGGGGAGATGGAAGAGGGCAGGGAGATGGAGAAGAGACAGTGTCACTGTGGGGAGCTGGGAGCTTTTCACCAGGAGACCCATGGGTGGGCTTAGGACTGTGTTTCATTATGTCCCCGAGTGTGTGAGAGTGCTGTGAGTATCTGCCGTCTGGGAGGAGCAGGATCAGAGCTTCCATTAACTTCCCAAACAGCAGTGGCTCCCTGTGCTCATGCCCAGTCAGCCTCCGTTCTCTTTTCTTCTGGTATCTAAGAACATCTTTGGTTTTTGAGGGGCAGTCATCCAGTCCCCTGCATGCACTGAGTGGCCAAGCCAAAGAAAATCCCCCTATCTCCCACTTTGGACTTTGAGGCTCGAAGGCAACTCCAAAAAGTGGTTGGCCTTGGTTCATCCCAAGAGTAGGGTGCAGAAGAAAATACCAGTGGGCTCTTGATACTTTGATCCCCAAATTTGCCTGCTTCACATGCCTCGAAAGGCCTGGCTGCTAACCCTTTCTTCCTATTCTGTGAGCATCTCTGTATCTTTCTATAGGCATTCCCCATGTTAATTTTATCTTTTCCATTAGGCGGAGTCAGACTTCTCTGCTGGTCCAGTGGTTGGGAATCCCTTTGGCAATGCAGGGGGACACAGGTTCAATCCCTGGCCCCAGGAGATTTCACTTGCTATAGAGTAGCTAAGCCCCCAGGCCACAACTACTGACAACATATTCTACAGCTTTTGCTCCACAACAGGAGAAGCTACCTCAATGAGAAGACTGCACTCTGCAATGAGGAGTAGCTCCTGCTTGCCCTAACTAGAGAAAGCCTGTGCACAGTGTTGAAACAAAAAAGAAAAAAAGTAAGAATAATAATAACAATAATAATAGTCAGGCAGAGTCAATTGCATACGTACAGAGTACTTTGTATATATTACCCTCCTTCAGCATGAAGCCTGCCCTTGGAACACAACCGAGTGTCATGGGAAGTTAATGACAGGAGTGGCAGCTGGGAGCCAGAAGGGGAATTGTGGGGAATTTGTCACCGATAGCAGCTAGAGTATGAAAATGAAAATCCCAGCTCTCATGGAACACCATTTTCTTTCCCTTCACCAGAAGCCTCGTATAGGTCTGCAAAATCACTGGACATCCCAAGGCAACGTGTAGACCAGAAACTTCGAAAAACTTTTCAGAGAGAAAAAGCCTGGGTGGGGAACAGTTCAGTATGGTACACCAGGGCCTCTTAATGGGTGGATTTGGCTGACACTTTTCTTTTTCTCTTATTTTGCTGTTTCTGGATTTTCTGTGATGAGTTTAAGGGTAGAGATATGATGTACTAGGAATGAAACAATGCTTGGGAATTGTACCTAAGGTATCCCCAGTTTAATTCCAGTGCTGCCACAGAGAAAACAAATTTGAAAATGGGAAGCACAGGGTCATTCTCTCCTGTGCTTCAGGCTCAGCTTGAATATCAAACCTGGGAGAGCAAAACCCCTGCAGGATCCACAGAGATGCCTTGAGTGATACCTCAACTTTGAAAGCAAATTTCACCACTGGGGCAGGTAGCCCAGAAGGACGCTGACTTAATCTGAAAGGGCTCAGTGGCAGACTCTAGCATTCTCTCCAGGAGAGGCTGGATGGACAATCACAGATATACCAACCGGCTGACAAGGGCTGTTCTTCAGATATCTTCAAATTATTGCCAATATGCCCAGTAAACATACACTCAAGCACATACACATTCACTTGAGTCATTTTTCACAGACATTTGTGAGTGTGTACAAGATTGGAAGAAAGTAAGTGATAATGTCAGGAAGTGGTGATTTGCAGTTGGTGGGCATAGGGGTGATCAAAGTCTCTGCTCTACTCTTTACCGAATTACTCAGATTTAAAAAGATGAGGAATTCCCTGGTAGTCCAGTGGTTAGGATTCCGTGCTTTCCCTGCTGAGGCTGTGGGTTCAATCTCTGGTCAGGGTATGAGGAGCCCATAAGCTCTGTAGCAGATCAAAAACAAACAAACAAACAAACAAACCAAATCGAATAAATCAAATAAAAATTGTGTGCAATTAACTTGATCAACCACTAGCTTGATATCATGGTATTTAACATCCTAACTTCTGAGATCTTGAGAAGATTACTAAAAAATATTTTCTGCATGGAGATAAGATGTGGCTGTTCTAATAACTTGCTTGTATGACTCTGTTCCCAGAGCTGACTGCCTGTGTCTCCCAGAGGCACTTGGGTTAACACGCCTACTGCTGTTCTGTGTGCACAGACTCTCCTCCCCACCATCCATGCACTACAAGGGAGCCTCCACCATGGATCTGATACAGTGGATGCTGGCCAGGAAGCTCTGCATATGCGGGCACCATCTCCCCTGAGTACTAGCAAGTGAAATTATGGAATCCTTCTTCTTTCCCACGAAAGATGCCAGTGGGCTTATTACACAGAGGTGTTGCTGTCATTTTTTTCTCAGCCCCTTCCTTGGGTGGCAGTAATCTGAGGCTAAAGAGAAAGAAAATACTCCCCAACTACTGAAAGGGAGCAGACAACATCTAATCAGAAAGACAGAGAACCATTTAGTAAGGATTACACACTGTGCTGGTCACTTTTTGAGCACATTCTTAAGTTTATGAGAAAGGGTCTATGTGACGTCATCCCATCAGAGCTCCTCTTTTCCAGAACCCATGATTTTTTTTTTTTCCACCTGAGAATTTTGATTTATTGGGTATTTCGATAAATACAAGGTTACTTCTCATTAGAGTGACCACCACTATGACTAACGTAAAATGGAAATCATTACATAGCTTGTTGTATAGAGACAACTACAAGGCCTCTACTCTGGATTTTTTTTTTCATTTTTAACTCATTATTTTATCAAGTAAAGGAAATTTTATGCTTTTATCCATTGATACAGTAAGAGAAAATATTTTGGATATTTCGTGTTGCTTTATAAAAAATATTAAAACACATTTTCCTGAAATTTAATTTTTTCCATTTTGAAGTAGTATTTAAAACCATGGATATGACTAACCTAACGAGTGAGATTTGACTAGAATTTTTTGCATATGTTGTAAAAATTCATACTTTTTATGAAAGTCAGTGGATTTTGATAAATTACAATACAAGGACCATGTCCCTAGGAAGATATATTATAAGAGGCCATGTTCCAAATTTTGAAATGCAAATGTTGTTACTAAGGAGAATCCTATTTCCCAAGAACCTATGCTTTTTGCCACATGCTCCTCCTTTTCCACTGTCAAGGTTCTCATCTTACAACATGATTTTGTTTTTTTAATTTAATTTCTTTCAACCTCTTTTCCATGGCTTTTTTTTTTTTTTATAAAGAGGCTGTGGAGGAATAGCTTCAGATCACTTCCCATCCAGTGGTCTGAGCACTGATGTCTCCAGTAGGAGGCTACTGGGCAGGCACAGAGGGTATCTGTGTGCCTCCAGGCCAGAAGATATTAAGACGAGGTGGCAAGGATACACAGGATAACTGTACAAAAAGATGTTCACGATGTAGATAATCACACTGGTGTGATCACTCGCCTAGAACCAGACATCCTAGAATATGAAGTCAAGTGGGCCTTACAAAGCACCACTAGGAACAAAGCTAGTGGAAGTGCTGGAATTCCAGTTGAGCTATTTCGAAATCCTGAAAGATGATGCTGAGAACGTGCTGCACTCAATATGGCAACAAATTTGGAGAACTCCACAGTGGCCACAGGACTGGAAAAGTTCAGTTTACATTCCAATCCCAAAGAAAGGCAGTGCCAAAGAATGCTCAAACTACCGCACAATTGCACTCATCTCCCACACTAGTAAATTAATGCTCAAAATTCTCCAAGCTATGCTCCAGCAATATGTGAACTGTGAACTTCCAGATGTTCAAGCTGGTTTTACAAAAGGCAGAGGAATCCCCTAGTTGAAACTATGGGTTTTCCAGTAGTCCTGTATGGATGTCAGAGCTGGAGTAGAGAGAAAGTTGAGCACCAAAAGAATTCATGCTGTGAAACTGTGGTGTTGGAGAAGACTCTCGAGAATCCCTTGGACTGCAAGGAGATTCAACCAGTTCGCCCTAAAAGACATCAGTCCTGAATATTCATTGGAAGGACTGATGCTGAGCTGAAACTCCAATACTTTGGCCATCTGACGCAAAGGACTGACTGATTCGAAAGACCCTGATGCTGGGAAAGATCGAAGGTGGGAGGAGAAGGAGACAACAGAAGACGAGTTGGTTGGATGGCATCACCGACTCAATGGACATGAGTTTGAGTAAGCTCCAGGGTGTTGATGTTGGACAGGGAGGCCTGACTTGCAGCAGTCCATGGGCTCACAAAGAAATGGACACAACTAAGCCGCTGAACAGACTGACTGAACTCAAAATCAAAGAAAGGGGTTCTAGGAAATGTAGCCCCAGCCTAGGCAAATTAACACAGCAGAGCACAGACCGCTTGACTTACTAAACCCTTCTGCTTTACTTAGTAGGGTGAATTGAGCTTTGAAAAGCTGACCTGACTGAAAAAGAGACTTTGGACAAGTCTGCAGGGAGGAGATTTTTAGTCAATTCTTTAATTTTCCATCTTACGAATCTGCACTAGAAACAGTCTGAATCTCAGTTTTGCCACCTCTTTTGCAGTCAGAACGTAACCATGTGACCTAGGCTCAATCAATTAGATGCACCCAGATGGTACCCAGGCTTAGCCAATCAAATACATCCAGATGGCACTTAAGACTCAATTACTACAGCCACATGGAATGCAGGCTTAACCAATGGATATACCTATAGGTGAAAGCAAGGCAAGTGGATTCTGATGCATAGAATTCAATCTAGCAGAGGTGGAAGAGACATAAGCCATGACACTAGTGACAGCTGCTGTGTCTGGAGCCAGTGGTAGTGACAGTTCAGTTCAGTTCAGTCACTCAGTCGAGTCCGACTCTCTGCGACCCCATGAACTGCAGCATGCCAGGCCTCCCTGTCTGTCACCAACTCCCAAAGTCCATCCAAACCCATGTCCATTGAGTTGGCGACGCCATCCCACCTTCTCATCCTCTGCCATCCCCTTCTTCTCCTGCCCTCAATCTTTCCCTACATCAGGGTCTTTTCCAATGAGTGACAGAAGATCCTGCAATTAATTTCTATATTGTCCATGGCTGCCTCTGCAGCCTTCCCTCCCAGAAATCTGAGTCACTTAATATTCTTAATAAGTTTCTTTCCTGCTCAAAGTTACCTGTAATGGATTTTATTCTTTTCAAGTAGAAAGCTGACACCCCTCTAACTTCATTTAACCATCAAGCCTCTTTGCAAAACTAGACTAAGTAAGGAACAATGTCCAACCCCATGGGCAGTGGAGTCAGGGAGAGGCATTTTGTCAAATTATTATACTGCCACAGACTCTGGGCCAGTGTCCCTCTGAGGGGGTCACTGACCTGGGTTGTGAGTCGGGTAGACCCATCTGAATCCAGGCTGTGGTGCTGACTGACCTGTCGTGTGACATGGAGCATATCACTTTCCTCATCTCGAGAATGGACTGTGATTAGTACTTGCCTCCTCGGGTTGTCATGGAGACCAAAAGATTCCTGTTCGGAGCAATCGCTCAAGCACACAGCTCAGCACATGGGATACACCCACACCAGTGATGCTAGAAGGAATGAGAGTGACCTTTCTTTTGCTGGATTAAAAAAAATAGTAATAATAGAGGTGGTGTCCTCATGTAGTCCAAGATGAAGATGGTCTGTGAATGCTGCAGTTTAGAAAACAGTTACATGTTTTTCGTTTTGAATTTTTTAGTTTTCTTCCTTTTTTTAATTTATTTATTTTAATTGGAGGCTAATTACTCTACAATATTGTAGTGGTTTTGTCATACGTTGACCTGAATCAGCCACGGTTGTACATGTGTTTCCCATCCTGAACCCCTCCCTCGCCCAGTCCTATCACTCTGGGTCACCCCATTGCCACAGCCCTGAACACTCTGTCTCATGCATGGGACCTGGACTGGAGTTCTGTTTCACATATGGAAATATACATGTTTCAACACTATTCTCTGAATCCACCCCACACTTCCCTTCTCTTGCAGAGTGCAAAAGACTGTTGTATACATCTGTGTCTCTTTTCCTGTCTTGCATATAAGGTTATCATTACCATCTTTCTGAAGCCTATATATATACACACACACATATGGCATGTGTGTGTGTGTGTGTGTGTGTGCGTGCGTGTGTGTGTTGTTGGTGCTTTTCTTTCTGGCTTACTTCACTCTGTATAATAGGGTCCAGTTTCATCCACCTCGTTAAAACTGATTCAAATGCATTCTTTTGAATATATGAGTAATATTCCATTGTGTATATGCACCACAGCGTTCTTATCCATTCTTCTGCTGATGGACATCTGGGTTGCTTCCGTGTCCTGGCTATTATAAACAGTGCTGCGATGAACATTGGGGCACATGTGTCTCTTTCAGTTCTGGTTTCCTTGGGGTTTACGCCCAGCAGTAGGACTGCTGATACATATGGCAGTTCCGTTTCCAGTTTTGTTAATAATCTGCACACTGTTCTCCATAGTAGCTCTACTAGTTTGTATTCCCACCCACAGTGTAAGAGGGTTCCCTTTTCTCTGCACCCTCTCCAGGATTTATTGTTTGTAGACGTTTGGATAGCAGCCTTTCTGCCTGGTGTGAGATGGTACCTCATTATGGTTTTGATTTGCATTTCCCTTATAATGAGTGATTTGAGCATCGTTTCATGTGTTTGTTAGCCATCTGTATGTCTTTTTTGGAGAAATGTCTGTTTAGTTCTTTGGCCCATTTTTTGATTGGGTCATTTATTTTTCTGGAATTGAGCTGCAGGCATTACTTGTATAGTTTTGAGATTAATTCATTGTCAGTGGCTTCGTTTGCTATTATTTTCGCCCATTGTGAAGGCCGTCTTTTTCCCTTACTTAGAGTTTCCTTAGTTGTGCAAAAGCTTTTAAGTTTAATGAGGTCCCATTTGTGTATTTTTGCTTCTATTTCCATTAGTCTGGGATATGGGTCATAGAGGATCCTGTTGTGATTTCTGTCAGAAAGTGTTTTGCCTGTGTTTTCCTCTAGGAGTTTTATAGTTTGTGGTCTTACATTTAGATCTTTAATCCATTTTAAGTTTATTTTTGTGTACGGTGTTAGAAACTGTTCTAGTTTCATTCTTTTACAAGTGGTTGACCTGTATTCCCAGCGCTGCTTGTTAAAGAGATTGTCTTGTCTTCATTGTATATTCTTGCCTCCTCTGTCAAAGTTAAAGTATCCATAGGTGTGTGGATGTATCTCTGGGCTTGCGATTTTGATCCATTCATATATATATTGTGTGTGTATGTGTGTGCCAGGACCACACTGTCTGGATGACTGTAGCTTTGTAGTATAGCCTGAAATCAGGCAGGACATTTCCTCCAGGTCCATTCTTCTTTCTCAAGATTGCTTTGACTATTCGAGGTTTTTTGTAATTCCATACAAATTGTGAAATTATTTCTTCCAGTTCCCTGAAAAATACTGTTGGTAGCTTGATAGGGATTGCATTGAATGTATAGATTGCTTTGAGTAGCATACCTATTTTCACTATATTGATTCTTTCAATCCATGTACATGGTGTATTTCTCCATTTATTTGTGTCCAGTTTCATTTCTTTCACCAGCATCTTATAGTTTTCTATATATAGGACTTTTGTTTCTGTAGGTAGATATATTCCTCACTATTTTATTCTTTTTGGTGCAGTGGTGAATGGAATTGTTTCTTTAATATTTCTTTCAGTTTTCTCCTTGTTAGTGTACAGAAATGCAAGGGATTTCTGCGTGTTCATTTTGTATCCTGCAACTTTACTCTATTCATTGATTAGCTCTAGTAATTTTCTGGTGGAGTGTTTAGGGTTTTCTATGTAGAGGATCATGGCATCTGCAAACAGTGCGAATTTTACTTCTTCTTTTCCAATCCGGATTCCTTGTATTTGTTTTTCTGCTCTGATCCCTCTGGCCAAAACTTCCAAAACTGTGTTGAATAGTAATGCTGAGAGTGCACACCCTTAACTTGATCCTGACTTTAAGGGCAGTGCTTTCAATTTTTCACTATTGAGGATAATGTTTGCTGTGGGTTTGTCATATATAGATTTTATTATGTTTAGGTATGTTCCTTCTATGCCTGCTTTCTGAGGTGTTTTGATGGTTAATTTATGTTGAATTTTGTTCAAGACGTTCTCTGCAGCTATTGAGATAAGCATATGTGTTTTTTTTTAATCTTTCAATTTGCTAATGTGGTGGATTATGTTGATTGATTTGTAGATATTGAAGAACCCTTGCATCCCTGGGATAAAGCCCACTTGGTCATGATATATGATTGTTTTAATATGTTGTTGGGTTCTGCTTGCTTGAATTTTGTTAAGGATTTTGCATCTATGTTCATCAGTGATATTGGCCTGTAGTTATCTTTTTTCGTGGCATCTTTGTCTGGTGTTGGTATTAGGGTAATGGTGGCTTCATAGAATGAGTTTAGAAGTCTCCATTCCTCTGCAATTTTCTGGAATAGTTTGAGTAGTATAGATATTAGCTCTTCTCTCAATTTTTGGTAGATTCCAGCTGTGAAGCTGTCTGGTGCTGGGCTTCTGTTTGCTGGAAGATTACTGATTACACTTTCAATGTCCGTGCTTGTGATGGGTCTGTAAAGATTTTCTGTTTCTTTCTGGCTCAGTTTTTGAAAGTTGTACTTTTCTAAGCATGTGTCTTCTTCCAAGTTGTCCATTTTATTGGAATATAGTTGCTGATAGTAGTCTCTTATAATCATTTGTATTTCTGTGTTGTCTGTTGTGATCTCTCCATTTTCATTTTTAATTCGTTGATTAGATTCTTCTCCCTTTGTCTCTTGATGAATCCGGCTAATGGTTTGTCAATTTTATTTATCTTCTCAAAGAATCAGCTTTTAGCTTTGTTGATTTTTGCTCTGGTCTTTTTTGTTTCTTTTACATTTATTTGTACCCTATTTTACGATTTCTTTCCTTCTATTAACCCTGGGGTTCTTAATTTCTTCATTTTCTAGTTGCTTTAGGCATAGGGTTAGGTTATTTGTTTGACTTTGTTCTTGTTTCTTGAGGTGAGGCTGTTTGGCTATAAACCTTCACCTTAGCACTGATTTTACAGCGTCCCATAGGTTTTGGCTTGATGTGTTTTCATTTTCAGTTGTTTCTATGCATATTTTGATTTCCTCTGTGATTTGTTGGTTATTTACCAGCGTGGCATTCAGCCTCCATATGTTTGAATTTTTAATAGTTTTTCTCCTGCAGTTGACCTCCAGTCTTACTGCATTGCGGTCAGAAAATATGCTTGGAATGATTTCAAGGTTTTTTGAATTTACCAAGGATGGACTTATGGCCAAGGATATGATCTCTCCTGGAGAACTTTCCATGTATACTTGAGAAAAAATGTGAAATTCATTGTTTTGGGGTGAAATTAGTATAGATATCAATTAGGTTTCTCTGTCCTATTGTATCACTTAAAGTTTGTATTTCCTTGTTGATTTTTGGTTTACTTGACCCATCTATAAGTGTGAGTGGGGTATTAAAGTCTTCCACTATTATTGTGTTATTGTTAATCTCCCCTTTGATGCTTGATAGCACTTTCCTAACATATTGCTGTCCTCCTATGTTGGGTGTTTATGTATTTTTAATTGTTACATCTTCTTCTCAGTTTGATGCTTTGATCATTATATAGTGTATTTCTTTGTCTCTTTCACAGGCTTTATTTTAAAGTGTATTCTATATGATATGAGTATTACTACCTCTGCTTTCTTCTGGTTTCTTTTTCCAGCCCCTCATTTTCAGTCTGTATGTGTCTCTTGTTTTCAGGTGGGTCTTTTGTAGACAACATAATTAGAGGTCTTGTTTTTGTATCCATTCAGCTAGTCTTTGTCTTTTGATTGTGGCATTCAACCCATTCACATGTGAGGTTAATTATTGACAGGTATGATCCTGTTGCCATTTGCTTTACTTTTTGGGTTCAGGTTTATGCAACCTTTCTGTGTTTCCTGCCTAGAGAAGATCTTTAGCATTTGTTGAAGAGCAGGTTTGGTGGTGCTGAATTCTCTCAGTTTTTGCTTGTCTGTAAAGTTTTGATTTCTCCTTCAGATTTGAATTTGATCCTTGCTGGGTAAAGTAATCTGGGTTGAAACATTTTCTTCTTCATCACTTTAAGTATGTCCCGCCATTCCCTCTGGCCTGAAGAGTTTCTGTTGAAACATCAGCTGTTATTCTTGTGAGAATCCCATTGTGTGTAATTTGTTGTTTTTCCCTTGCTGCTTTTAATATTTGTTCTTTGTGTTTCATCTTTGTGAATTTGATTAATATGTGTTTTTTGGTGTTTCACCTTATGTTTATCCAGCCTGGGACTCTCTGGGTTTCTTGCATGTGGGTGACTATTTCCTTTCCCTTTTTAGGGCATTTTTCAACTATTATCTCCTCAAGTATTTTCTCATGGCATTTCTTTTTCTCTTCTTCTTCTGGGACGCCTCTGATTTGAATGTTGGGGCCTTTAACGTTGTCCCAGAATTTTCTGAGGTTGTCCTCTATTCTGTTAATTCTATTTTTTTTTCCCTCTCTGCTTCATTTATTTCTACCATTCAATTCTACCTCGGTTATCCTATCTTCTGCCTTTGTTATTCTACTTGTGTTTCCCTTCAGAGAGTTTTTGATCTCATATATTGCATTATCCATTATTGATTGACTCTTTTTTATTTCTTCTAGATTCCTGTTCAATGATTCTTCCGTCTTCTAAATCCTTGTCTGCAGGCTATTTATCTGTAACTTCGTTTTGTTTTCCAGATTTTGGATCATTTTTAACTTCCTTATTCTGAATTCTTTTTCCGGAAGACTCTCTATCTCTTCCCCTTTTGTTTGGTTTGGTGCACATTTATCATGTTCCTTTACCTGCTGATTTACATGTTTAAACCCGGACCTTGACTAACACACTTAAAAAATGATTAAAAGGACAAATTTTGTTACATCTCATTTACCACATTTAAAAAAAAATTGTAAAATACCCAAAGCAATTATACACTTTAAATGCTATCTCAATAAAGCCTTTTTAAAATGCCAACCACCTTGGCTTCCCAGTTCCTTCTGATCATAATTCAGCCCCCAAACCCCTTGATTTCTCTTCATTCTCTGACCTCATCAGCTCCATTTCCAATGCTCATTCCCTCATTCTGGCCTCCCTCACCTTCCTCCTATTCTGAGAAGATCCAGAAGCCCCCTCAGGTTTTTCTATTTGCTTCCCCTTCTACCATGGGCATTTTTCCAATCAGATTACAGGCTCTGAGATTTAACTGCCCAGCAGAATCACCTGAAGAACTTATGGATGCCCCAACCCCACCTGAGAGAGTCAGATATCGTTACTTGGGGAAAGAGGGTGGCACCTGAACATTTATTGTTGTTTTAATACTTGCCAGGAGCTTCTAACATTCAGCCAGCACTACGAAATCATTGCCAAAGATATCATGCTCAATTCCCGCATAAAGGTTTCAGTTCAAAGGCCAGTTCTACAAGAGGCCGTCCCCAATCACACCAACTACTTCCCTTCCATACTCTACATATTTGATTCTATCCCACCTAGGATTCTATCATATACAGATCTGCTTCCCAGTGAGAATGTCAGATGGATGAAGGCAGAGCCTGTGTCCTCAGTGCCTGGTTCACCACAGATGCTCAGCACACAGCTGTTTCATGAATGACCCTTCACCGGTGCCCTCCTGGGTCTAGCTCCAGCTCTAAGGGCTGCAGCTCTCCAAGACGACCACTAGGTGGCGATAATGCCTGGCTGCATTAAAGGTCATCTCTAGACCCACCAGTGGAGAAGGCAATGGCAACCCAATCCAGTACTCTTGCCTGGAAGATCCCATGGATGGAGGAGCCTGGTAGGCTGCAGTCCCTGGAGTCGTGAAGAGTCAGACACGACTGAGCAACTTCACTTTCACGTTTCTCTTTCATGCATTGGAGAAGGAAATGGCAACCCACTTCAGTGTTCTTGCCTGGAGAATCCCAGGGACAGGGGAGCCTGGTGGGCTGCCATCAATGAAGTCCCACAGACTCGGGCACAACTGAAGGGACTTAGCAGCAGCAGGAGACCTACCAGGCCAGCTGTGCAGGTCGGGGAAGTGGTAGAAGGGGGTAGGTGGTGGTGGCCATCCTGCCCTGCACTTAGCCATTGCTCAGAGCCAGGAGCAAGGCCCACGGCAGACAGCTGGTGGCCTTCCTCTCCTCCTCATTTCTAGACTCTGAGCCACTGAGCCCTGAGAACAGCTCATTCAGACTAAAATCAGAGGCAGAAGTTCCTGCTGCCCTGTCTGGAACCTCCAAGTCCTGGCCAGTCCCTGAGCCTTGGATGTAACCTCCTGAGATGAATTCCATAGCTTCCTCACCTAGCTCATGACTTGCACACAAGGCTGGTCTGCTGGCCATGGCTGATGTCAGCAGACAACCTGAATATCCATCAACTGGGAGTTGTGACACACACTGTCACCTTCCACATGGCAGGCTCCCATACCCAGAAAGAAGAACAAGGAAGCTCTTGTAAGGTCCTCTCTAAACCAGTCCCATCCCATTCCTTTCACAGCACCAGCCAGGGATGGCTTGAGGGGCCAAACCATGCCCTACTTTTGTCCAGCCATGGAGCTGAGGAGTGTTCACATGTTTAAATGATGGAAAGAGAAATACTTATGTGACCCATGAAGATGAAATGACCAGGATGTGCCTGGACAGAGTCAAGGTCACACGTTGCCCACAAAGCTCCTTGTAGCTCAAGTTGCCATCTTAGCCACTGAAAGACTAATTCATTCCCTCCCAGTGTTCTTCTGAGAATGACCCCGGATTTCCCTTCTGTCTCTGTCTCTGTCAGTAAATTCTCTAGAACTGGACTTCCCAGGAAAGCTCCCATTGGGGACATTTATTTATAATGTGGAGAGAAACCTTCCTGACCTCATGTGGCCACATCTCCGTCTTTGGCCCAAACCTGATGCATCCATCCTGACCAAACGGAAAACAGCTATTTCGAGGAAGAACAAGGCATTTTTTTTCCAAAACAGCTTCATTTTAAAAAGGTGAAGGAGGAGCGGGGCTGAGATGGCGGAAGAATAAGATGGGGAGACCACTTTCTCCTCCACAAATTTGTCGAAAGAACATCTGAACGCTGAGCAAACTTCACAAAACTATATCTGAACGCTGGCAGAAGACGTCAGGCATCCACAAAGATGGCACATTATCTTCAAAAAGAGATAGGAGAAATTATAAATGATAAAAAGTGAGACAAAAGAGTTAGGGACGGAGACCCATCCCGAGGAGGGAGTTGTAAAGAGGAGAAATTTCCAAGCACCAGGAAACCCTCTCACCGGTGAGTTTGGGGGAAGATTTCGAATCTCGGAGGGCAACATAACTGGGAGAAAAAATAAATAAAACCCACAGATTACGTGCCTAAAGGAAACTCCCAGCAAAGAACCCCAGACGCTTGCAGCCGCCACCAGCAAGAGGGGGCTGAACGGAGAGGAGCGGGCGGCACTGCTTAGGGTAAGGACTGGGCCTGAATGCCCTGAGGGCAATCTGAGGGAGCTAACGTGAGATAGTAACCTAAACTTTGGGACAGCCAGAGAGAGAGAACTATCCCGTGAAAAGCCCAAATCTAAGGCACTGCCGGCCGGCTCACAGAACAAAGGACTGAGCGATACCAGGGGAGACCTAGCCGGCTGCGGACCGCCCCATCCCCTGCCGGACACAGTGGGCAGGCGGGGCCAGCCAGAGCCGGAAAGGGGCAAACTCGGCCCGAGAGAGGGCACCCACTACCAAACTGCAAACAGGCTCCCAGTTTCTAAGCAAAGACTGCCTGAGGTGCCAGAGGGTCGACAGCCGCCGGGAGGGTCGCAATCAGAAACCAGCTCCCCAGAACCGACACAAAACACACCGGAGCCGGGCGCGCCCGTAAACCGAGACGGGGACCAGGGAGGTGATAAGCCGCACCGCCCCAACAGGGGAGAGTGCGCTCGCCAAACTCCTGGCTGCCTGAGCTGCTCCGATCGGGAACAGCACAAACCGCGGGCGCAACCGAGTCTGCGCCTTTGTGGAGTAACCGGGAGCCTGAACCTGAGTGGCTTAGACCTAGGAAGTGCACACATCTCAGGGCGCACTCCCCGACCGAGTAACCTGAAGCCTGAGCAGGGTAGACGGGGAAAGCACACACGCCATGAGCGGGGGCGAACCCAGTGTGGCCGAGACACTGCGAGCTCGCCACACACATGCCAGTGATATAGGTTTTCAGTGTTCCTCCCTCCTCACAGCATGACTGGACAAGCGAACCTAAAGAGACCACCTCTGCCCCTTTGTGGCAGGGCAGAAATTAGATACTGAAGAGACCTGCAAACAGAAGCCAAATAAACAGAGGGAAGCGCTTTGGAAGTGACAGGCCAACAGATTAAAATCGCTGTAGTGACCACCGACTGCATTGAAAGGGGTCTACAGATCTTGAAAAGTATAAGCAGGAACAAGGATCTATCTGAAACTGAACAGACCCCACACTGATCACAACAGCTCCAGAGAAAGACCGGGATACATATTTTTATTATTGTCATTATTTTTTAAATTTTTTTCTTTTTCTTTCTTTTTTCTTGAAGTCCTCTATTACACCTTCAACTTTCAGTTTCATAACCCACTGTTACCTTGCAGAAAAAAAAAAAAAAACCTATTTTTAAAGCAAACTGCATACATACATCTTATACCTTTTCTGGTTTCTTTTTTTTTACAATTTTTTTTCCTGTTTTACTTTTTTTTTACTGTTTCTTTTTTTTTTTTTTACTGTTTTGCTATTTTATTTTTTTTCTTTTTACACTGTTTCCTTTTTTTCTTTTTTTATATTGTATGTTTTATAAGAGGCTAACCTCTACTCTAGATTTTTAATCTTTGATTTACATATTTGATATCAATTTTGCACACTTCAGAACCCAATCTTTAGGACTCATTTTTACTCAGGAGTGTGATTACTGGCTTCATTACTCTCTCCCCCTATTGACGCTCTTTCTTCTCCCCCAGGGAACCTGTATCTCCCACCCTCCTCCTTCTCTTCTCCACCCAATTCTGTGAATTCTGAGGGTGTTCTGGGTACTGCAGAACACATCGGGAACAGAATACTGCCCAGATCTCTCTCTCCCCTCCTGATCCCTCCCTTTCTACTTATGCTCACCTCTATTACCTTCCTCCCCCCTCTCTATGTATCTCTGTGAACCGCTCTGAGGGTTCCAGACTGTGGAGAGCACAGAGGGAAGTGCTTACTGGCTAGACTGCTCTCTCCACGTTGGAGTCCCCCTCTTCCCTTCCTGGTGACCTCAACCCCCCCCCTTCACATCTCCATGTAACTCAGTGAACCTTTCTGTGTATCCCTCACTGTGGAGAATCTTTTCACCATTAACCTAAAAGTTTTATTATTGATGATGTATGGATGGAGAAGTCTTGAGGCTACTACAAGAATAAGACTCAAAGCCAGGGGAAACATTAATTAATAAGAGATAATCCAATAGCCTCCACATATACACTGAAACCAAGCTCCACCCAAGAGCCAATAAGTTCCAGAGCAAGACATACCACACAAATTCTCCAGCATCGCAGGAACATAGCGCTGAACGTCCATATACAGGCTGCCGAGAGGCACACCAAATCCATAGGCATCTCAAAACTCAATACTGGACACTCCATTGCACTCTAGAGAGAAGAAATCCAGCTCCATCCACCAGAACACCAACACAAGCTCCCCCATCCAGGAAGCCTTGACAAGCCACCCGTTCAACCCCACCCACAGTGTGGAACCTCCACAATAAAGAGGAACCTCAAACTACCAGAATACAGAAAGGCCATGCCTAACACAGCAAGCTAAACAAGATCAAAAGGCAGAGAAATACTCAGCAAGTAAAGGAAAATGAGAAATGCCCACTAAACCAAACAAAAGAGGAGATAGGGAATCTATCTGAAAAAGAATTTAGAATAATGATAATAAAAATGACCCAACATCTTGAAAACAGAATGGAGTTACAGATAAATAGCCTGGAGACAAGGATTGAAAAGATGCAAGACATGTTTATCAAGGACCTAGAAGAAATAAAAAGGAGTCAATATAAAATGAATAATGATATAAAGGAGATAAAAGACACTCTGGAGGGAACCAACAGTAGAATAACAGAGGCAGAAGATAGGATAAGTGAGGTAGAAGATAGATGGATGGAAATAAATGAAGCAGAGAGGAAAAAAGAATCCAAAAAAATGAGGAAAACCTCAGGGACCTCTGGGACAATATGAAACGCCTCAACATTCGAATCATAGGAGTCCCAGAAGAAGAACATAAAAGGAAAGGCCATGAAAAAATACTCGAGGAGATAATAGTTGAGAATTTCCCTAAAATGAGGAAGGAAATAGTCACAGAAGTCCAAGAAACCCAGAGAGCCCCAAACAGGATAAAGCCAAGGTGAAACACCCCAAGACACATATTAATCAAATTAACAAAGATGAAACACAAAGAACAAATATTAAAAGCAGCAAGGGAAAAACAACAAATAACATACAAGGGGACCCGCATAAGGATAACAGCTGATCTTTCAATAGAAACTCTTCAGGCTAGAAGGGAATGGCAGGACATACTTAAAGTAACAAAAGAGAATAATCTATAACCCAGATTACTGTACCCAGCAAGGATCTCATTCAGATATGAAGGAGAATTCAAAAGCTTTACAGACAAGCAAGAGCTGAGGGAATTCAGCACCACCAAACCAGATCTCCAACAAATGCTGAAGGATCTCCTCTAAACAGGAAACACAGAAAGGATGTTTAAACACGAACTCAAAACAACAAAGTAAATGGCAATGGGGTCATACTTACAAATAATTACCTTAAATGTAAATGGGTTGAATGCCCCAACCAAAAGACAAAGGCTGGCTGAATGGATACAAAAACAAGACCCCTATATATGCTGTCTACAAGAGACCCACCTCAAAACCAGGGATACATACAGACTGAAAGTGAAGGGATGGAAAAAACATATTTCATGCAAACGTAGACCAAAAGAAAGCAGTAGTCGCAATACTCATTTCAGATGAAATAGACTTTAAAATAAAGGCTGTGAAAAGGGACAAAGAAGGATACTACATAATAATCAAAGGATCAATCCAAGAAGAAGATATAACTATTATAAATACATATGCACCCAACATAGGAGCACCACAATATATAAGGCAAATACTAACAAATATGAAAGGGGAAATTAACAATAACACAATAATAGTGGGAGATTTTAATACTCCACTCACACATACGGATAGATCAACTAAACAGAAAATTAACAAGGAAACACAAACTTTAAGTCATACAATAGACAAATTAGATTTAATTGATTCTTACAGGACTTTTCACCCCCAAACAATCAATTTTACCTTTTTCTCAAGTGCACAGCGAACTTTCTCCAGGATAGATCACATCCTGGGTCATAAATCTAGCCTTGGTAAATTCCAAAAAATTGAAATCATCCCAACCGTCTTCTCTGACCACAATGGAAAAGATCAGACCTCAATTACAGGAAAAAAAACTGTTAAAAATTCCAACATATGGAGGCTAAACAACACGCTTCTGAATAAGCAACAAATCACAGAAGAAATCAAAAAAGAAATCTAATTATGCATAGAAACAAATGAAAATGAAAACACGACAACCCAAAACCTATGGGACACTGTAAAAGTAATGCTAAGGGGAAGGTTCATAGCAATACAGGCGTACCTCAAGAAACAAGAAAGAAATAAAACAAATAAACTAACTCTACACCTAAAGCAACTAGAGAAGGAAGAAACGAAGAACCCCAGGGTCAGTAGAAGGAAAGAAATTTTAAAAATTAAGGCAGAAATAAATGCAAAAGAAACAAAAGAGACCATAGGAAAAATCAACAAAACTAAAAGCTGGTTTTTCGAGAAGATAAACAAAATTGACAAGCCATTAGCCAGACTCATCAAGAAACAAAGGGAGAAGAATCAGATCAACAAAATGAGAAATGAAAATGGAGAGATCACAACAGACTCCACAGAAATACAAAGGATCATAAGAGACTACTACCAACAGCTATATGCCAACAAAATGGACAACTTGAAAGAAATGGACAAATTCTTGAAAAGTATAACTTTCCAAAACTGAACCAGGAAGAAATAGAAGATCTTAACAGACCCATCACAAGCACGGAAATCGAAACTGTAATCAGAAATCTTCCAGCAAACAAAAGCCCACGACCAGACGGATTCACAGCGGAATTCTACCAAAAGTTTAGACAAGAGCTAACACCTATCCTACTCAAATTCTTCCAGAAAATTGCAGAAGATGGTAAACTTCCAAACTCATTCTATGAGGCCACCATCACCCTAATTCCAAAACCAGACAAAGATGCCACTAAAAAAGAAAACTACAGGCCAATATCACTGATGAACATAGATGCAAAAATCCTTAATAACATTCTAGCAAAGAGAATCCAACATCGTATTAAAAAGATCATACATCATGACCAAGTGGGCTTTATCCCAGGGATGCAAGGTTTCTTTAATATCCGCCAATCACTCAATGTAATACACCACATTAACGAATTGAAAGATAAAAACCATATGATTATCTCAATAGATGCAGAAAAAGCCTTTGACAAAATTCCACATCCATTTATAATAAAATCCGTCCAGAAAGCAGGAATAGAAGGAACATATCTCAACATAATAACAGCTATATATGACAAACCCACAGCAAACATTATCCTCAATGGTGAAAAATTGAAAGCATTTCCCCTAAAGTCAGGAACAAGGCAAGGATGCCCACTTTCATCACTGCTATTCAACATAGTTTTGGAAGTTTTGGCCACAGCAATCAGAGCGGAAAAAGAAATAAAAGGAGTACAGATAGGAAAAGAAGAAATAAAACTCTCACTGTTTGCAGATGACATGATCCTCTACATAGAAAACCCTAAAGATTCTACCAGAAAATTACTAGAGCTAATGAATGAATATAGTAAAGTTGCAGGATATAAAATTAACACAGAGAAATCCCTTGCACTCCTATACTCCAATAATGAGAAAACAGAAAGAGAAATTAAGAAAACAATACCGTTCACCATTTCAACAAAAAGAATAAAATACTTAGGACTATATCTACCTAAAGAAACAAAAGACATATATAGAACACTATACAACACTGATGAAAGAAATCAAAGAGGACACAAACAGATGGAGAAATATACCATGTTCATGGATTGGGAGAATTAAAATAGTGAAAATGAGTATACTACCCAAAGCAATCTATAGATTCAATGCAATCCTTATCAAGCTACCAATGATATTTTTCACAGAACTAGAACAAATCATTTCACAATTTGTATGGAAACATAAGAAACCTCGAATAGCCAAAGCAATCTTGTGAAAGAAGAATGGAACTGGAGGAATCAACCTACCTGACTTCAGGCTCTACTACAAAGCCACAGTCCTCAAGGCAGTATGGTACTGGCACAAAGACAGAAATATAGATCAATGGAACAAAATAGAAAGACCAGAGATAAACCCACACACCTATGGACACCTTATCTTCGACAAAGGAGGCAAGAATATACAATGGAGAGAAGACAACCTCTTTAACAAGTGGTGCTGGGAAAACTGGTCAACCACTTGTAAAAGAATGAAACTAGAACACTTCCTAACACCATACACAAAAATAAACTCACAATGGAATAAAGATCTAAACGTAAGACACGAAACTATAAAACTCCTAGAGGAAAACATAGGCAAAACACTCTCTGATATAAATCACAGCAGGATCCTCCATGACCCACCTCCCAGAATATTGGAAATAAAAGCAAAAAATAAACAAATGGGACCTAATTAAAATGAAAAGCTTTTGCACAACAAAGGAAACTATAAGCAAGGTGAAAAGACAGCCTTCAGAATGGGAGAAAATCATAGCAAATGAAGCAACAGACAAACAATTAATCACAAAAATATACAAGCACCTCCTGCAGCTGAATTCCAGAAAAATAACGACCCAATCAAAAAATAGGCCAAAGAACTAAACAGATATTTCTCCAAAGAAGACATACAGATGGCTAACAAACACATGAAAAGATGCTCAACATCACTCATTATTTGAGAAATGCAAATCAAAACCACAATGAGGTACCATTTCACACCAGTCAGAATGGCTGCTATCCGAAAGTCTACAAGCAATAAATGCTGGAGAGGGTATGGAGAAAAGGGAACCCTCTTACACTGTTGGTGGGAATGCAAACTAGTACAGCCACTAAGGAGAACAGTGTGGAGATTCCTTAAAAAACTGGGAATAGAACTGCCATATGATCCAGCAATCCCACTGCTGAGCATACACACCGAGGAAACCAGAATTGAAAGAGACGCGTGTACCCAAGTGTTCATTGCAGCAGTGTTTACAATAGCCAGGACATGGAAGCAACCTAGATGTCCATCAGCAGACGAATGGATAAGGAAGCCGGGGTACATATACACAATGGAATATTACTCAGCCATTGAAAAAATACATTTGAATCGGTTCTATTGAGATGGATGAAACTGGAGCCCATTATACAGAGTGAAGGAAGCCAGAAAGAAAAACACCAATACAGTATACTAATGCATATGTATGGAATTTGAAAGATGGTAATGATAACCCTATATGCGAGACAGAAAAAGAGACACAGATGGATAGAACAGTCTTGTGGACTCTGAGGGAGAAGGTGAGGGTGGGACGTTCTGGGAGAATAGCATTGAAACATGTATAATATCATATGTGAAACAGAACACCATTCCATGTTCGATGCATGAGACAAATGCTCAGGGCTGGGGCAATGGGATAAACCCAGAGCGATGGGATGGGGAAGGAGGTGGGAGGGGGGTCCAGGAAGGGGAACACATGTAAACCCATGGCTGATTCATGTCAATGTATGGCAAAAACTACTACAATATTGTAAAGTAATTAGCCCCCAACTAAAATAAATAAATTTATTTTAAAAAAATAAAATAAAATAAAAAAATAAAAAAGGTGAAGATTCTGAAAAAATTAGGGGGTAGGGAGAACCCATAAGAACATACCTCGTGAATCCACTGGTTCAGTCACAAAGAAACACCCTCATCAGACAAGATATTTAAGTTTAATACAAATGTTATGCAAAACAATTGTGAAAAAAATACTTCTGTATGTGAAAAGCAATTATGCTTCACAAATAAGGCTAGGTTTTTGTATCTTTTGACAACTGCAATTGACAAATGTTCTTTCTTGTTTTCTTCTAGTACTCTCTTTTCTATTTATTTTCTATTATGAGTAACTAGCTGGAAACTGTACAGTTCGCATCCTCTTATCAATAATGAAAAGAAAGAAAACAAGACTAAAATGTACAACAGAATGTACTGGAATGATATCGTACAATTAATTTTTATCCTATACATACATCACCTTTTTGCTTTGTTCAATGCTTCTTGAACATACATACAAAATGGTACTACAGCATACGGAGTGTAACGGCAGAGTGGTGTCCTGCTTCCCCTCAAACTGCCTTCGTTTCACACTGACATAAAAACCTAAAATTCCATTGTATAAATATCACATACATGCTTCATCTCAGGCTCAAATGTCCTCCACGTGTGTCTTGCCTTTGACTTTTCACTTCTATGAGGCATGGCCATCTCTTACCAAGAAGGTTTGAGTATCTTTAAAGGAACCACAAAGTAAAGAAAATCTCTGTTTTGGAGCTTCGGACTTGAATGGCTTCTACGGTCTTCTCTTCTGCAAACTGAGGTGAGCAGGGTTGTTTCTAGTTAATCATATGTAAACAAAGATATGGATTTTTTTCGTTTGTCCCTTTTATTGGAGTAGAGTCATCCTGGAAATCACATCAGATTAATGAGCACATCTATGTGCCCTTTTGGTCCAGAGAGCTTCCCATTGAAAACATGGTAACATAGTACTTGAAAGGGGCCAGTGGGTGCATGTGATGTGTCCATAGCAGCACTAAATTCTGTGCTGGAAATTCTTGATCCCAATGTGCTGTGTACAGACGTACAAATGGAAACAGCTCACAGGGTGTCACAGAGGAGGAGCTGTGCACCGTAAAACAACCCCTGTGCCCTCTCTGTACCCCTGTGACAGACTGGCTGGGTGACCATCCTTTCTCCAGCATCCAAACATTCCTTTTGTTGTTGGGTGTGTCTTTTGTTTTGTTTTTCTCTTTCTCTTTATCTCTCTCTCTCTTTTTTTTTTAATAAGTTAAAGTTAGTACAAGTGTGAAAAGGGGAAGGTACTCTAGGCTTGATGACAGCCACAAATTGTGTATTATTTACATCTAAAGCAAAGGTTTCATGTGGGTGGAAGAGTCCTCAGTCAAGGATAATGCAAGACATGAAATAATGTGCCCTGCCCTCCATGCCAGTTGCAGAGGCCAAGTCAGAGGGTGGCAGTCCTCCATCTCATGTTTCTTTGCCGTTTCAGATTTCCCAGGTGCCTGAGTTGTTTCCCTCCATGGAGTGGGTGGCTTGTGTCCTGGCATGTCCCTAGGTACAGAACGTGTCCAGGTGGGACTCTTTCAGGATGAGGCTCTTTGAACTGGTACCAGTGTTCTGCTCAGAGCGGGTGGAGCTTTGCTTCTGCTCACTGCCGCTCCAGCAAGTGGATTTACTGCTCTGGGAATGGTCTGGGAGGGGGAAAGCCAAGGGGAAAAGGAGATTTAGCATGCCTTCCCATCCCCTTCTACTTGATATGCACCTGCTTCCCCAGGAAGCCACCTTCCCCTCCCAACTCTCCAACACACAGGGGGAAAATCCTGCCATCATTTACTGACCTGAATTTTTGGGTCTTTAAGGATTTAACAAGAGCTGGTTGGAAAAACAGAAGGGCTTCGTGCTCGGAGAAAATAAAGATGAGTGGGGAAACATACTAACGTATCGAGAAAGGTTTCTTATGCAGTAATTGGGACCAGGCACTCTTACTGCATGTGTAGACACAAAGAACCCCAGGCTCTTGTTATATTTAACCTTGGGCACCAAGAAAGGCACTGAGATTTGGTGTTCAATCTACTTAATTCTGTTAATGGAGTTTGTTTCATCACTGTATAGGCAACTTGAAAGCAGAATTATACCTCAACCAGCCAAAGGAAAAGAAGTGAGGACCAGAATGATTAAGCCCACCTGGGCTTAATGGTTAACCCCACCTGGCTCCCAGGATGGACAAGCTAATGGATCAACAGAAGGATGAAAGACCCACAGTAAGGGCTAAGGGAGTTTCAAGGACA
Organism: Giraffa tippelskirchi; assembly: GCF_054371585.1. Lineage (NCBI taxonomy): Eukaryota > Metazoa > Chordata > Mammalia > Artiodactyla > Giraffidae > Giraffa > Giraffa tippelskirchi. Next base: position 25,460,826 of record NC_137290.1, read on the forward strand.
TGTGCACCATAAGGAGCTACATCGTGGATGAGTAAGATGTGAGGACACTGAAGGAAGAGCCAAATGAGGTGTCTGTCCAGTGGGGAGACACCCAGCCTGCAGGCTCAGCGGGATGGCCGACTCTGAGAGACCTGCCAGCACATCACTAAGATCTCATCATATGTTAGATCATTTACCAAGTTCAGACAGATTGGGACACAACTTTTTTTTCTTTTTTTTAACTTCTTGAGGTGGGATGATAATATTTGAACACAAGAAGTCGACTGTCAAACTTAGAGACAGAATCAGAGTGGGGGAACAAGGGACCAGATCATCACCTAGAAGAGAAAGTACTCTTATTATTGCCTAGTGATACGCAGGTTGTGTTTGGTTCTGAGCTCTGGTTCTGAAAGGGAAGCAGCAAAGACAGTGATAAGGATCTCCCAAATCACATATTCACTCAGGAGAGAACACACCCTCATCACTTGCATCTATGGCCCAAAGGGAGTGCTACTGTGGTGGACAGAGCTGGGGTCCAGGGTGGAGCTCTCTTAGGGTTCTTGAATCCAAATCCACCCCTTCTTAAACATTCTTCTCTACTTGTGACACCTACATTGTTAGTCCTCTGGAAGGTCGGTGATGGAGCTGGTCATCACGACGCAGAAACTGACAACAATATACTCAAGTCACATCGAATCTCCCCAGCTCTGCTGAAGGCGGAGACCAGCTAGGCAGCAGGGCTTAGCTTACTTAGCACAGAAGCCACATCCCGGAGCCAGGCCACCTGAGTAAGTGCAGAGCCTAACCTCTCCCGTGGACAGGACAGGGCACGCTGGCTGATTCAGCCAGTCACTGCGGAGGAAATGGGTGTTAATCCAGGACTCATCATGAAAAGAGCAAGGATGAAGCCCCTTCAAGAAGCCAGATCTGGAATTCCCTGGCTGTTCAGTGGTTAGGACCTGGTGCTTTCACTGTCAAGGGTGCAGGTTCAATGCCTACATGGGGAACTAAGATCTCATGAGCTGCTTAGCATGGTCAATAAATAAATAAAATAAAATAAAAACAGGAGAGAGAGAGAGACAGAGGCCAGACCATCCATCCTCTCTCTCTCATTTCCTACTGCTGCTTCCAATGGCCATCAGGAGCACAGCGAGGAAGAAACCAGGCAAAGCCAAGACCCATCACTCAGGAAAAGGCATGCTCACAAAGAAAACACACACACACACAGTCACTCAAGAGACGAGCACACTGCCTGCTGGGAAAAGATCCCCGTTGGCTGCCATGAAGTTGGTTCATACTTCCACTTCTGTGCTGGGTAGTTTGGGTGAGGCTGGCGCTCTGTGATGTTTGGGGGCAGAGGCAGGTGATTTGTCACACCTGTTGCTAACTGAAGAGACAGCAAGGCAACCTCAGAGACTGGCTGAGGGCTAGAGTATGGAAGAGAGCTCGAGTCCATACAACCCCACCAGCTCTCTATCCTGCTGTCCAACAGGCTACTGATCTTAGCACTGGAGAACTGCTGGGTCAGTGTTGCCATTTTCCAACTTGAGGCATTCATAGAAGACTAAGGCTTTTACAAATGTATATTAAACCATGAACTAAGATCTCTGGACGCTGCACGAGATTACAGGTGGAAATAAGGCATACCATGATGTAAAAGCCATACATTCCCAGAAGTTTGAAAGCAAATTTCCTTCAGAACCACTCTGCCAAGAGCTTAGTTCATCCAGGGAAACTGGAGGCGCTGGCTCCACCACACTTAGGTGGCAAGGCTCCATCAAAGGAACCTAGATTATTTAGGGTAAATATAATCTTGAATCGACTGCCAAGGCTAATGACAGATCAGGAAAGAGTATTATGGAGGTGCATGGAGTGAGAAGAGTTGAGGAAGGAGCCACAGGTGAGATTTCAGTGGACCACACCTCAGCCATGACGGTAGGACACAGACACATACTTATTTGAAATGGAAGAGCCCAAAATGTGTGACATGAAAAGTGTCTCAAGAAAACAACTGTTATGGCAAAGAATTTGGCAGGGAAATGGTTGAAGATATGAGAGCAGTGAGCGGGGAGAAGAAACACGCAGGGAAAAGTAAGGCTGTACAGAGATGGAAATGTAATCACAGTGCACTAGTTGACTCTGAGACAAACAGAACGACCATAATGATGGACACACAGATGGTCATCTGGCCACATTTATGACTCAGCCAACAGCCAGAACTGAGACGGACCAACTACAGTTATAGAATAGAATGCACAAGTTCTCTCCACCTTGGTGATGGGAAATCAGAGCAGGAAGATGGAAAAGTCTGAAAATGACAATGGAGGAGAGGTGAGGGAGGAAATGTGCACCAAGAGAGGGGTCCAGAGACAGTTTCCTCCAGCTGGAGAACATGAACTAAGGAATAAGTGTTGTATTGGAGCAAGGAAGCCCATAGAGCACGTCAAACAGTGACAGAGTGGTCTGGGAGAGAGGGGAGAAGAGAGGTGGTAAGTGACCCCGATTCTCATCTTCTCAAGTGAGAAGTCAACACGCAATGTCTAGATAAAGTCAAGAAACAGAAATATGAGGAAACAAGTTATCTATAAATAAGTACAGGGTGCAAAAAATAGCCATGAAGACTGGGACGAGGAATTGTTTTCCCCTGTATGATTTTATTTTCTCTGACTACACATATCCCGTTGTATCAGGGATGGCACAGGGGATTCATTCCACGACCCACCATGGACACCAGATTCCATGGAAACTTAGTCTCACGGTCAGCCCTCCATATCCACATCCACAGATTCAACCAGCTACAGATTGTGTAGCAATGTATTCATTACAGGAAAATAAATCCACTCAGACTTGGACCTGCACAGTCCAAACCCATGTTGTTCAAGGGTCAACTCGATATGCATGCATCACTTTAAACTCTTCAGCTGAAGAGACAAGTGAACAGGAAAGGCATATGGACACCCCAAGGAAGTTCCTATCTCCTATTTAACCTTTCTTTCTCTCAACTAGACCCTCATCTTAACCAGCCTGTTTCCAGAAGCTGATAAAGAGCACAGGAACCTCCATGTTTGTAACGTTCAGCTTTCCTCCCGCTTCCACCTCCACTGTCAGCAAGCAGTGAGCACAAACAGAAGTCCGGAGGCATATGAGGAATGACAAAATGAGCTGGTCTGTCTACTTTGACATAAGCCTTCAGCCAGATGGCTGTGGAGTGCAAACAGGGGGAAATGAACAGGCATGAGCTCACAGTCCTGATGAGTCCTCCAGGAACCTCCGGCTCAGCTCACACTCTAGAATAATCCTTAAACACTCCCTCATGAATGCTGACAATTTGGGTTCCTTCCCTCCCTCCCCCATAGTCATCAGGCTCCCTGAGATGTTCTTCTCCCCACTCCAGCCTCTGCACCAACTCACCAGCATCTCTAGACTCTTACTTCCTCTCTCCATCCTCCCTTTGTATCCTCTCACACACTAGGGTGCTTCAGGTCGGGGGGTCAACCAATGATGGTCCACAGGCCAAATCCAGCCCAATGCCTGCTTTCCCAAGGGCAAGTTCACTGCAGCACAGGAACATCTCTTTATGTGCCATCTCTGGCTGCTTTCACCTGACAACGGCAGTTCTGATAAAGACGGGTGGTCCAACAAGCCCCGGGCCAAGAAACACCTCATCCACCTCACGACTGGGAGATGCTGTATCTCCCAACCACGTTTGTACATGCAAGCCTCCTTGTCACACCAGATTCCATACCCCACAGCATCACCAATCCTCATCTTCCCATGTGGATGACACCACTTGGCTACTCCAAATCCCCAGCAGGGCTCCCTGCCTGCAGCAGTGTTTTCCCAACTTGAACCCTTCCCCCGGCCAACCACCTCCATGGCTTTGACACTTCCCATGTCCCCCTACTTATGGCTCAGCTGGTGTTCCTAAACTCACATTCCACTTAACTCAAACAGAAACTCTATCAACACCAAAAGCAGGAAATCAGAATACCTGCGCTACACAGACGGCAACTCCACAAATCAACATAATGAACACCCAACTGTAGCAGAAAACTCGAGGTGGGTGCTGCGCTGCTGTTGAAGTCTGAAGTCTGCTCTGCCATTGTTAAAAAGAGAAGCTAGAAGAAGGGATGAGGAAGACACTCAGCTCCAAACTCAACGTGTCCTCCAGATGCAGTCACAAGACCCGAGTGAGAGTGAGAAGGGAATTGACAGGCGGTTCAGCCATACTTCCATGCCTATACATGTTCGTATTCCCCCTATAATCAGCTCATGCCACTCTCCCATCTTTTCTGCTGGACCTAAACCCCGCTTCCAGTGCCACTGGGAAACCTCCAGCCACCCTAACAAGATACATCATTTCTTACTCTAAGTACTCAATATGCAGAAACTAACTAACAAAGAAAATTTGGTTTTCAGCTGAAGAGAATAATCTGGGAGAGAGAAAGACCCTGGAGCTGAAGGACCCTGAAAGAAGCAGAATTGTTCTCACTGAGAATGAACCATTTTAGAATGCCCTAAAACTTATTTGAGAGGGTGCAGGGGAAAGCCTAAAGAACACAGCTCAAATTCCACAGAAGAGAACTAGAAAAGTTAGTGCCAGATAATCTCCCCAAAACAGCCTGCCAGCTTATTCCTTGAGAGGAAAAATTTCTACAGAAAGATCACTTCTGTAGAAATGCTTTTCTCCTCTGAAGGCCTCCACGGACTGTGGGTGCTGGTACCTCAGGGACGGATTCACACAGTTTAATTTACTATGGTCATTTCTGAGGGCAGAAGAACTGTCCAAACCAAGTGTATTTTCTACCCCTCCCCAGTTCAACAATAGAAACTCTCTCTGTCTTAGATTCAGAACTGAAAAAAACAAACACAACACAGCAAAAAACAAAAAACAAACAAAAAAACCCACAAAACTCACACAAATAAGGTAAATTCTCGACTTGGAGAAATGCCTCAAAGCTGCTTGCTCAGCTATCCCTCACCTCTACTGACCAGCCCAGGGTTCCCTCAAAGATCACTAAGGAACCACAGTTTGCAAACCACGTCCCTGAACCCTTCAGGCTCCCCTGGAGGAGATGGCTCCCCTCTGCCCCTGTGGAACATGAGAGTACATACAACCATCAGGGGGCCATTTACCAGAGTCTATCTTGGAGCATAAGAGAAAGGAGAGGGTATTTCCCTGGACCCAGAGAGGTCAAGGATCTAGAAACACAGAAAGAGACAGATGGAGCCAAGGCACTGTGTTAAACAGGGCCTCCCCCCTACCCCACCCCAGGGAAGCCCGGGGATCCATGCGGGTGCTCATCACAGCCCCGACAACACCTTCACGCCCTCTGCCTGGCATGCTCAGGGAGGGAAGGCCAGACCAGTCAGTGTGGCCTAAGCCCTGTGCCCTTTTCTGCTCCATCTCCCTGGACACAGAACTAGGGAGGTCCCTTACTCAATGCTAGAGCCTCAGGTTCAAGAACACTGCTTGTCAACTCCCCCCTCTCTGACCTATTCCACTCTCTGGATTTCTACCCTATCCCCAAAGGATGTACAGCCATCCCCTAGGACCCAAGGTGGAATGGTTCCAGGACCTCCCAAGGATACTAAAATCCAAGGACGTGCAAGTTCCTTATATAAAATGCCCTAGAAGGATGAATACAACTATGCCTTTGTATCCAACGGTTTCACATTCACGTATTCAACCAAACAGAGATGGAATTTTGGTTGGTTGCATGTACACATGAGAAATCCATGGATAGAGAAGGCTGCCTATATATTAAATCATATTATATCAATTCACTTTTATTCCACAATAACCTCTTCCTAGTCAATGATATCAATGAAGTCAAAGAGGTTTGACTTCTGGGATGAATTGATGTTTTTCCCTGATGCACATGAATTAAAATCATAATGATTACAAATGTAAAAAATGACCAGTGTGTCCTCTAAAATAAGTCTGCATGCAATCCATATGGCACCCCCTGGGAAAATAAGAAATTTGACGTCTGTGTCCAATATGACAGTCACCAGCCACCCATGGCTATTGCATCTACATTAATTATCATTAAATTGATTTAATTAAATTAACCTGAAATCCAAGTTTTGGTCACACTATCCCCAGTTCAAGTGCTCATAGTTCAAGTGCCACATGAGGCTGGTCGGAGGTTCTCACAATGGGCAGAGGGGATGTAGAACATTCCCATCATCACAGAAGGTTCTACTAGACCACACTTGCCCTCAACACACACCTGGGGAGAAGAAGCCCTGCAGAGACTCTGTCACCTCTACATGCAGCCTGAAGACAGACAACTTCCCACATCACGGGAATCACCGTGGCATTGGGAGTGGGCTCCTCTGAGATTCTGCTTGGCCCTAGGTGTGTGCGATGGATACTCACCGAGCCACTGTCCTTGCATTTCTCAGCTAGCGTCCTCTTCGCGTTCAAGGCACTGGTTTCCAGGGGGGCTGCCTGAGTTTCGGAGGAGGTGCCCTGGGATAACTTATTTAGTGTTTCCATGTTCACCTCGGGGTCTACTTCCTGCTGAGGGGTGGTAGTTGAGTGCAGAAGGGGACAGAAGTCACATATACGCCGAGCATAGTAGTTCCCAGGACTGCGGGGAACCCTGCTCTGTGCAAACCACCATGTGTTAAGACATACCAACCAGCTCCACCCAGGTTACAGTGTGGGCCCTGAATAGCTGGATCGAAGCCTTCCCAGACACAGGAATTCCAGACTGTGTGTGAAAATATGTTCATTTTTAAGAGTGAGAGAGAAGAGTGAAAAGGTTGGCTGAAAGCTCAACATTCAGAAAACTAAGATCACGGCAACTGGTCCCATCACTTCATAGGAAATGGATGGGGAAACAGTGTCAGACTTTTTTTTTTGTGGGGCTACAAAATCACTGAAGATGGTGATTGCAGCCATGAAATTAAAAGACCCTTATTCCTTGGAAGGAAACTTATGACGAACCTAGAGAGCATATTAAAAAACAGAGACATTACTTTGCCAACCAAAGTCCATCTAGTCAAGGCTATGGTTTTTCCAGTAGTCATGAATGAATGGGAGAGTTGGACTGTGACGAAACCTGAGCCCCGAAGAATTGATGCTTTAGAACTGTGGTGTTGGAGAAGACTCTTGAGAGTCCCTTGGACTGCAAGGAGATCCAACCAGTCCATCCTAAAGATCAGCCCTGGGTGTTCACTGAAAGTACTGATGTTGTAGCTGAAACTCCAATTCTTTGGCCACCTGATATGAACGATTGACTCACCAGAAAAGACCCTAATGCTGGAATAATTGGGAGCAGGAGCACAAGGGGACAACAGGAGATGAGGTGGCTGGATGTCATCACCGCCATCCAGCAGAGTTTGGGTAAACTCTGGGAGTTGCTGAACGACAGGGAGGCCTGGCGTGTTGTGGTTCTAGGGGTCGCAAAGAGTCGGACATGACAGAGTGACTGAACTGACCTGAACTGATTTAAGTTTGATTAAATCATTCTGGAGATATAAGCATGTTCGTGAAGCAAACAGTACAACTCTTCCAGTTTCATAATTTCCTATTTTAGACGAGTGTACATCCCCATGCACTTGCTATCACTCTGTTACAGCATAGTTGAGAGGTTTTCACAGACCACATGGACCACAAATCATAAAATGTTTATTCTCTAGACCTTCTTAAAAAAAGCTTGCGAACCCCTGCCTAGAGCTTCTGAAACTTGGGTCATTTATCTACAACCCTTGAAAAATTTAGCACTCCACTGACACATTTCCTTGTTACATTATTTATGTTATTTGTACTTAAATATATTCTTTGAAGTGGAGACTTCTACTTCTAAATACAGAAATCTAGTATTGGCTATAAATGAGCACTAAGTATAAAATATAACTAATACATATTATTAATCAAGTCTTACCAGGTGATGTCTCCAGCTAGAGTTTCCTGGCCTGGGATCTGCTTGCCGTGCTTTGGAAAGAGATTTAAAAGACAGATTAGTTCCAAAGCAGCACTTTGTCCTTCATGTAAGAACTAATGATTGTTAAAGCCTTGAGTCCAAGATGGGCTCCATGGTGGGGGCTGGCTTGTATAATGCTGCTTGTGCATTGTAGAAAGGGGTAGAAGATGCATTTGATGTGTGTGTGTGTGTGTGTGTGTGTGTGTGTGTGTCTGCTTAGTCACTCAGTCATGTTCGGCGCTTTGCAACCCCATGAAATGTAGCCTGCCAGGCTCCTCTGTCTGTGGCCTTCTCCAGGCAACAATACTGGATTGTGTTGCCATTTCCTTCTTCAAGGGATCTTCACGACCCAGGAAATGAACCCAGGTCTCCTGCATTGCAGGCAGTTTCTTTACCGTCTTAGCTACCAGGGATGCCCACATTGCTTTGGGCAGAGACAAATATTGCCCCCAGCAGAGAACCACAGCAAACCACATGAAGCTAAAGTCATCTGGGCTGTCATTACAAGCTCCATTCACACAAGTGAATGCTGCCAAGTAAACTGGAGGGTGGAGACAATGGTGCCTGGAGACTTGGCTATGTGTCTGCCTGCTACTCTCGTGTATGTAGGAGTCACTTGTGGTGAGTGAGCGTGGCAAGTGCCCTGTGATCCAGGAGGAGCCAAGGGCCCGTCCACCACAGTCAGGGCCAGGGGACACTCCTAAGTCCCACCTGACCGGGTGCAAGACTTCATGTGCTCAGGCCAGTGGGCCTTCTGGCAGGGGTAGTCAGAGTAGCTGGTATTCCGAAGCAGTAGAAAACGGCCTCCTTCTTGCAGTTGGTACACCACAGCTTCCTCTTGGTCTCGGCCACTGCCTGCTGCTCCTCCAGCTCCAGTTGCTTCTTCACCTCAGCAATGAGCTGGTCGTGCTCCATTTCTAGGCTCTGCCGCATCTCTGCCTTGGTCAGCTCTGCCAGAGGAGGGGAGGGGAGAGGATACCGACTTCATCGTCCATCCCAAGCCATGGGCTCATTCACACCAGGTCCGAAGGTGAATCCTATCAGGTGTGAATCCTTGGGTCGGGGATGTCCTGGTCATATGAGCCCGTTCAGAGACTCACCCAGCTTCCCTGAGATCCAACGTCTTTATCTGTAGAACGGGCATCCACCATGCTGACCATGAATGTCAGCATGATCATGAACGTCAGGTCCTGAGGATACTGAAAATGGGGCCCTGCGGTGATTCTGCAGGAAGTACTCACATAAAACCTCTGAAAAATGTCCACTCAATTCACTTTGAAATTTATCATTTGTATAAGCTTGTTTCTCTATCAAATACAGAGTACCTATGATCTGTAGGCACTGTTGTAAAGACTTTATAAATATGAACTCTTTTAATCCGTACTCCAACCTTAAGGAGGTGTATACTCCTATAATACCCATTTCACAGATGAGGAAACTGAGGCACACAGCTAAGATGAGCAGAGCTGCGGCTACAACTTGGGTATATTTCCTTTTTGATGTGTTTAGTGGCAGCAGATCTAATCTTCCAGACAGGGCATCAGGACTGATCACTGGGCTGACAGGACAATTATCCAACTGCTCAGGCTACTGAGACTTCTCGCAATTTTACAACAGGTCAGAGCTCACAAGCAGGAGAAGCTACCACAGCTGTTGTGATGAATTTGTTGCTGATGTTGGTATTTGGAAGAGAGGAAAACGGGTTTCTGCCAGCTCTTGCTTCATACCTGGTTTCTCCAGGTTAGACTCCCTAGGATGCTGTGTTCTCCCTAAGAGTGGTAAGGCGGCCTGGCCTACTTTTGACTCAGTGTACATTTGGGCCTAACTCTAGACATGCCAAGAAGTTCCTATCCAGAACCTTTGTCAGTGGAGGCCAGGTCAGCAGCACTTACCCAAGTTGTATTTCATGCCTGAGAGCTCCTGTTGGTGCAGCCACTGGAGGTTCCCCCCCCCCATACAGTTATATATTTATTCCTTGTTCAAATTCTCCATTATTATTGTTTTTTTAATTTTTTAAATATAAATTTATTTATTTTATTTGGAGGCTAATTACTTTGCAATATTTTAGTGGTTTTGCCATACATAGACATGAACCTGCCACGGGTGTACATGTGTTCCCCATCCTGAACCCTCCCCACACCTCACTTCCCATCCCATCCCTCTGGGTCATCCCAGTGCACCAGCCCCGAGCACCCTGTCTCATGCATCAAAAATGGACTGGCGATTAATTTTGCATGCAATAATATACATGTTTCAATTCCATTCTCCCTAATCATCCCATACTTGTCCTCTCCCAAATAGTCTAAAATCCTGTTCTATACCTTTGTGTCTCTTTCCCTGTCTGTCTCGCATTTAGGGTTATAATTACCATCTTTCTGAATCATATATATGCATTAGTATGCTGTATTTGTGTTTTTATTCCTGGCTTACTTTACTCTGTATAATAGGCTCCAGTTTCATCCACCTCATTAGATCTGATTTAAATGTATTCTTTTTAATGGCTGAGTAATATTCCATTGTGTATTTGTACCACGGCTTTCCTATCCATTCGTCTGCTCATTGACATCTACGTTGCTTCCCTATCCTGGCTATTATGAACAGGGCTGCAATGAACACTGGGGTATACGTGTCTCTTTCAATTCTGGCTTCCCCTTTGTATCTAAATCCTCAGCCTGCAGATCTGTATGGAGACAGAAAGACCTATAAAGTGCATCTGGGTGTTTGCTGTCAATAGGGCTTGGAAGCTCCAGAATCACGATACGGTTAATGTCATCTGCTGAATCAAAGAGTGGGAAGCCTGGTCTCTGCTGGCCTCCCCCAGATGGTTGTCAGTGGGTTAATTCAAATTCATGAGAAGTTCTGCTTAAACAAACAAACAAACAAAAAAAAACAAATACAAGTGGTCCATCTTTTCTGAGAGGTGCTGCAGTAAAAGCCATTTAAAGTGAAAAAGACCAGATTTTCAAAATAAATAGGACAGTGAGTGACCTACCTATGAACAAGTTCCATTCCTAGAGCACGGTCATAAGTGCAATTTCTTTGTAGAAGTCCAACAAAGTTAGCCTAAGCAACCAACTCACACAATCAGCTAGATAGTACAATACCAGGTACATCACTGCTGCTTTTATGCTTGCTTATGGACGTCCTGGGCTTGAAATAAAGATACTGTAATACTGCACTCTGTACAGTAAAGCACACAAAGCACAACGACTTGTAGAGGATGTGTGCGGGTGACAATGTACGCCAGGGAGGTGAACTAACTTACAGGATTAAACATGCAAACATTCACGTCTTTCAAAATTCCCAACTTGAAGGTTCACACATAAGAGACTTCAGTTCTATTCAGCCCCTCAGTCATGTCCAACACTCTGTGACTCCATGAACTGCAGGACACCAGGCCTTCCTGTCCATCACCAACTCCCGAAGTCCACCCAAACCCATGTCTGTTGAGTCGGTGATGCCATCCAACCATCTCATCCTCTGCCTTCCCCTTCTCCTCCTGCCTTCAATCCTTCCCAGCACCAAGGTCTTTGCAAATGAGTCAGCTCTTTGCATCCAGTGGCCAAAGTGTTGGACTTTCAGCTTCAGCATCAGTCCTTCCAATGTACACCCAGGACTGATCTTCTTTAGGATGGACTGGCCAGATCTCCTGCAGTCCAAGGGCCTCTTAAGTGTCTTCTCCAACACTACAGCTCAAAAGCTTAAATTCTTTTGTTCTCAGCCCTCTTGATATCCCAATTCTCACATCCATACATGTCCACTGGAGAAACCATAGCCTTGACTAGACTGACCTCTGCTGACAAAGTGATGTCTCTCTGCTTTTTAATATGCTGTCAAGCTTGGTCATAACTTTCCTTTCAAGGAGTAAGCATCTTTAAATTTCATGGCTGCAATCAGCATCTGCAGTGATTTTGGAGCTCAGAAAATTTGAGTCAGCCACTATTTCCACTCTTTCCCCATCCATTTGCCGTGAAGTGATGCGACCGGATGCCATGATCTTAGTTTTCTGAATGTTAAGCTTTAAGCCAACTTATACGGAAATACATACACGTACATATTAGAAAAAGATCTTATGGTTAACAATACCTCTGAGAAAGGGTGGAGAATGAAATATGAATTCAATCAAGACAATAGATTTTTGTGTGTCTAGGTATCCATTTCACTTCGTTCTAAGAAGACATGTATGCACTGTCTGTAAAATGAGAAAAGAAAAGAGAAAAGTAAAACAGCAAGCTGCAAATTAATTTTTAAAAATAATGCCAAATGGAACGTGTCAGGCCTCTAGGATACAGTGGCCAGGCAACCAAGGGGAAGTAAACAAATAAAACAAGGACTATTTTTCTCCTGTCCATGTGGCAAAAAAAGAGCTGGTGCCATGGAGTGCAGATAGGGAGGCTTGGTACATTTCACAGCCTGTCTGTTCTGATATCTCGTCCTCTTGGAAGACTGAGGCTGCTGCTGCTGGCTTTGCTGCAGCTTCTGCTGGTGCTGCATCTTCTGCATGTGCCTCTTTTGGGTGGACGTTTGAAACTTACTTGATGAGGTCCGCACAACCTGTTGCATGGCCAGGGCAGTCTCCTTCGGTAAAACTGGCCTCTGCTTTTTCACCGGGTTTCTCAGGCTGCTGCTGCTGCTGGTGGTGGTGGTGGCTGGGCCGTGACCGTGCAGATGGTGCTGTTGGTGGCCGTGACCCCAGCCATGTGAGTTTGGGAGGATGAGTGGGTGAGGACCAGCATTTTGGGGGGAGACCGGCTGCCCGCTGTTGTGGATGATGAAGCCTCACCTATAACGGAAGCCAACACATGAAAAAACAAAACAGAAAGTTGACGGGACTCAGGCTGACCTGCAGGGTCTCCAGGCCAGTGAGTTCTAAGTGACCATCCCAGGCTGCCATGCCAAGGGCCTCCACGTGAATGGGCACATTCTTGCTTTACATGATTAAGCCACTTCTTCAGTGTGTGCTAGCTTCAAATATCAGGCTCCTTGGGGTACTCAAATGTGGGCTTGCTGATATTTGAGAAACTTGTCAAGACCTCTGAGGGACTGAGGCCAACATGACCCAGCCCTTGGCCTGGAGTTGCCCACCTGCTAGTCGATGACCCACTGGCTGAACAGAATCGTTGCAAGTACCTTGTTTTACAAAGTTAGAGTTAGTAAGCACTTTGAGAAAGACTTAGCCAAATTCCCTCTGGTCATTAACAGGAATCCTTTGCTTGGATAGGAAACCTACAGAGCATGTACCCCAAGGAACCAGACAGCCTCCCAGTGGCCAAAGCACTGAATACCAATGAATCACCCAGAACGAAGAATATTCCCTTTCATCTCTTCTAATTCCTTCACGAGAATTCTCAGTGTGGTCCTGGCAGTCTTGACACCTATCACTCAAGGGAACTCCACACCAAGGACAGAACCATCCCCAGCACAATGGTATTTATGGAGAATTTAGAAGCCTTGCTTTCGTTTTGACTGCAGTTCTCCATTTTGCATCTTTTATGCACAGCACAAAATACTGTTTTCCCTACTGTGTGGTAGTTAAGTTTAAGTTCAAAATTGAGTTCATTTTTTTAAACAGCTGCTGCTTCAGATAAGAAAATATACTAAGGCAATACGTGAACAAGCAGGTTTTGGGAATGACAAAAATAATGACTACGAGTGACTGAGTTTGAAAAATGCTTCCTTTTGGAGTGCATCTTCTGGGAGAAAATGAGCTATGAGAATGGAGGGCAGCATTTCAACAGACAGCAGGGAAAATTTGGAAGAGAACAGTTTTAGCCAAGACATGCCCAGGAATAGGCAGAATTTTGGTGGGTGAGGTCAGGCAGTGAGAAGGGCTGGCCCGGGGGTGACCACATGAGTATTTATCTGTAAGGGGAAGGAGTCTGTTACGACTGCAGGGGCCCCAGGCACTGGAGAGATGAACATGCATCCCCAGAGAGGATTCCCTCGGGTTCACACAAAAAAAACACGGATGCAAGTCAGCATCCTTGATCTCAGACAATGTGCCTGGACCTCAAACTGGGTTTAATAAAGACTGAAAGTGAGGTCGCTCAGTCGTGTCCAACTCTTTTGCAACCTCATGGACTGTAGCTCTCCAGGCTCCTCTGTCCATGGGATTTCCCAGGCAAGAATACTGGAGTGGGTTGCTATTTCCTTCCCCAGGGGATCTAACCAACCCAGGGAAAGAAACCTGGGCCTCCGGGATTGCATGCAGATTCTTTATTATCTGAGCCACCAAGGAAGCCCTTAATGACAACACCTTTTTTGAGGGGCTCAGCATGCTTCCACTGCATGACTCCATGCCTGTCATTTTTAGATGTCTGTCACCCAGAAAAGACGTGAATTCTTGATTATTCTAGGGGACATTTTCAGTTAGCTGTCGTTCTAGGAAAATCAAGGAGTGTGAAAGGAAAAGTATGCTGACAGGTTGACTTTTCCACCCGAGGGCGGAGGGGGGAGGGGGTCTTGGTGGTTACACAACTGACTGTCCCTCTTGCTCCTCCGGGGAAGAATTCAACCAAAGTCCTGGGCCAGAACACAGGGTGGGGCTGGGAGAAGAGCTCTACCTAGAGTGAGGTTGCCCCCATCCTTTCCCAGGATAACCTTTCAGATATCGGTCACAGCCTCTACCCCTTCCCCTTGCAGGGGCAGAAGTGGCTTTGAGCTTGCCCCTTGTAAAACGTAGAGATCCCACAGGCAAGGCTTCTAACTTGCAAAAGCAAAAGCAACATTTGTGCCTCTCTTTTCTGCCATGTGATTAAAAATATGCTGTCCTTGTGGATTAGCTAGTCTGATACCTCCTTGGGCAAAGGGCAACCACAAAAAGGTCCTTTCTCTCTCTCATCTTGCCAAAGCAAACAACTGGCTTTGAGCAGAGTGGTAACTGCTCTGAAAGAGTCCCATTCGAGCTCTTTTCCAAATTAAAAGACAAACAAACAAACAACAACAAAGCAGGAGTATGCAATCTGAAAACTTTCCAGGCTTGACACACTTTTGGGGAGTCTTCATTTATACACTAAAACGTTTTAATTTCTAAAGGATATGGAAGGTTTACTGGGGCAGTGGGGAGGGAGAGGAAAGGCCATGGAAAATTCCATTTGTCCTAAAACTTTGGGAGTATGCACTCACCTGCTGTCTCAAAAAGAAGTGAATTTCTTAAAGGTCAACACTCCAAAGGCGACCCCACCCAACTAGCCTACTTATATCAGACCTAGGTCGCAGTCTTGTACATTAAAAAGGGACTTTTTAAGAGAAGGCTGGAAACGACTGATATGACACCTGTACGTGGAGGCAAGGTCCTGAAGCGAGCTCCCTTAGCCTCTGCTCTGGGATCTCTAGCTAGAAAAGCCATCTTTCGATCTGAGGATTCAGTTTCTCTGTATAAGCTGCACTCCTAACTGAAGATCACTTGGAGGTCACCAAGCACTCTTCAAAACACCAGTCACTTAATAAACACGTAAGTGAAAGCACACCTTTGAAAAGATGCTCAACTGCAGAGTCTGACATGAAGCCAATTCTTCAAGACCGAAATCATCCTCAGGTGGCTCTGGATTTCAACTTCTGTGAAGTTCCTCTAACTGACTTCTTGTTTCAGAATCATCCTTTGCGTAAAATTCCCACCACGTTCAGAGGATCCTAGAGAAACTTCCTTCCGACACCAGTGAGAGGAACAGCTCAGCTTCATTTTATCACCTGGAGTGCTTTCTATTTAGGGGGGGGGGCATGAGCTATTTTAAAGCACTCATATGTTTTTTCCCTTTTCACTTCAACTTCAGGAAGCTCAGGGTCAAAAAGGAAGAGTGACTTTGCTAATTCTGAAGGCTGACATAGTTATTTCTGTATACAAACTTTCCCTACATCTCTCACTATTTCATGTTCATTTTTCTCGCTCTCTTGATTTCCATTTTATCAGTATATCTGAAATCCTTTCTGGAAGCAGTGAAAAAACCCACAACTAAACAAACAATGTACTTCAGAAAGAAAGGAATAGTATAAATCTATCACTCATAGGAACACTGCCATCTGGGACCCAACAATTCCACAAACTTTATTGAAAAAATGCTACTCCCGTTGCCTTATGCAGCATCAGAAGTGCTCCCTCAAACCCCAATCCACACAGAATTGGATGTTTCAGATGCCACTCATAATTTTAAGGGATGAGGTGGTGATCCATCCTTCCTGACTGACTCAACTGCTCTCTCTCTTCCTGCCCCATATCACTGAGAGATATTCCATCCTCTTTCAATGAATTCCAGGAACTGAGGTTCAGGAACCTGAACAGTTCACAATGATACAAACACAGAGGATAAAAGCTCAAAACCCATCCCCCCTCCTGCTTTAAGCAGTGAGACGAAGAAAACCCCAGGGGACACAGAACTGAGAAGATGGGTCCTGTCAGAAGCTGCCCATTGTCTGTTTTGTCACTAAGTCATGTCCAGCTCTTTTGTGATCCCATGGACTATATAGACCACAACACTCCTCTGTCCATGGAATTCTCCAGGGAAGACTACTGGAGTAGGTTGTCATTTCCTTCCCCTGGGGATCTTCCCAATCCAAGGATCAAATTTGCGTCTCTTGCATTGGCAGGCAGATTCCTTACCACTGAGCTACATAATTAAACCTGGCTATCCGTGTATGTAACTCACAAACTACAAGAGTTTTTATGGCTACAATCTCCAATTTGTTCTTAGGCCACGTGTCTCCTGGGCCCTTAATTAATTCTTATCTTTCTTGGGCATATCAATACCCACTTGCCAAGCCAGCTGAGAAATTCACTGACTGCTTCACCAATGGGCTAAATATCTTTTAAATCATTCCTATGATCCACTGGTATGGACCTAAAAGAAGCAGAAGATATTAAGAAGAGGTGGCAAGAATACACAGAAGAACTGTACAAAAAAGATCTTCACGACCCAGATAATCACGATGGTGTGATCACTCACCTAGAGCCAGACATCCTGGAATGTGAAGTCAAGTGGGCCTTAGAAAGCACCACTAGATACAAAGCTAGTGGAGGTGATGGAATTCCCGTTGAGCTATTTCAAATCCCCAAAGGTGATGCTGTGAAAGTGCTGCACTCGATATGCCAGCAAATTTGGAAAACTCAGCAGTGGCCACAGGACTGGAAGGGTCAGTTTTCATTCCAATCCCAAAGAAAGGTGATGCCAAAGAATGCTCAAACTATCACACAATTGCACTCATCTCACAGGCTAGTAAAGTAATGCTCAAAATTCTTCAAGCCAGGCTTCACCTATACGTGAACTGTGAACTTCCAGATGTTCAAGCTGGTTTTAGAAAAGACAGAGGAACCAGAGATCAAATTGCCAATATCCGCTGGATCATTGAAAAAGCAAGAGAGTTCCAGAAAAAAACATCTATTTCTGCTTTATTGACTATGCCAAAGCCTTTGACTGTGTGGATCACAATAAACTGTGGAAAATTCTGACAGAGATGGCAATACCAGACCATCTGACCTGTCTCTTGGGAAACCTGCATGCAGGTCAGGAAGCGACAGTTAGAACTGGATATGGAACAACAGACTGGTTCCAAATAGGAACAGGAGTACATCAAGGATATATATTGTCACCCTGCTTATTTAACTTATATGCAGAGTACATCATGAGAAACGCTGGGCTGGAAGAAACACAAGCTGGAATCAAGACTGCCGGGAGAAATATCAATAACCTCAGATATGTGGATGACACCACCCTTATGGCAGAAAGTGAAGAAGAACTAAAGAGCCACTTGATGAAGATGAAAGAGGAGAGTGAAAAAGTTGGCTTAAAGCTCAACGTTCAGAAAAGCAGGATCATGGCATCTGGTCTCATCATTTCATGGGAAATAGATGGGGAAACAGTGTCAGACTTTATTTTGGGGGGCTCCAAAATCACTGCTGATGGTGATTGCAGCCATGAAATTAAAAGACGCTTACTCATTGGAAGGAAGGTTATGGCCAACCGAGATAGCATATTTAAAAACAGAGACATTACTTTGCCTACAAAAGTCCGTCTAGTCAAGGCTATGGTTTTTCCAGTGGTGATGTATGGATGTGAGAGTTGAACGGTGAAGAAAGCTGAGCACCAAAGAATTGATGCTTTTGAACTGTGGTGTTGGAGTAGACTCTTGAGATTCTCTTGGACTGCAAGGAGATCCAATCAATCCATCCTAAAAGAGATCAACCCTGGGTGTTCATTGGAAGGTCTGATGTGGAAGCTGAAACTCCAAAACTTTGGGCACCTCATGCGAAGGGTTGACTCATTAGAAAAGACCCTAATGCTGGGTAAGATTGGGGGCGGGAGGAGAAGGGCACCACAGAGGACGAGATGGTTGGATGGCATTACCGACTCGATGGACATGGGTTTGGATAGACTCCGGGAGTTGATGATGGACAGAGAGGCCTGGCGTACTGCAATTCATGGGGTCGTAAAGAGTCAGACTCGAATGAGCGACTGAACTGAACTGAACTGAACTGATGTTCCACTGCAGGCTTTGCCAACATGCCTGGGGTGTGGCAAGTTTGAAAGAAGCCACTGCTCTTTCAGTCCCCAACAGCAGTAAAGGGAGAACTGCGAAGACTCAGGCAGCAGTTCACAACTAGGTGAGATTGAGCTTTGTCTAGACACTTTTGAAGTCCTCCACTGGGTAGATGCTACTGACATCCAGTTTGTAAAGGCCAGGGATACTGCTAAGCATCCTTGAATAAACAGGACAAAGAACTGTCCAGCATAAAATGTCAATAGTGCCAAGGTTGAGAGGCCTGGGGCCCATGTCAGCTAAATGCAAATATGGCAGAAAACGGGCTCATGTGTGCATCATACAATGCCCCTTGGATTTCTACAGGCCTGAAGAAGAACTCAGCAGTCTGGTGCCGCTCACCCAGAAAACCTTATACTCTAGTAAGAAAATGTATTTTGAGATGCCTGGGCAGTGTGAGGGGAGGTAAGGGAGAATAAACTTATCAAGGTGTTTGACCTGAATGCTTTTATCAATTTCAGACCTGTCCAATGTCTTAGCATCGATAACCACTTGAGACATGTAAGTGAACATATTGGAAAGGAAACTGCTTAGGTTCAAAATGACCTGACTGCTGGAAGCAACTATTACTTTCTAAGAGACTTCTTCTCCTGTGCTCAAAATCAACCACATTGGGTATCAAGAAGGTTAAAGGTAGGCAGGCCCAGCTCAAGTCCTTGTCCTGCTCAGTAACTAGCTAGATGACTTGGAGCTAACCTAAGCTTTGTTGTGCACACTTCATGATGTCTGAGCATCATGTGACATGACATGTGCTGCTATAAATGGCAATGTGACATTCAAAAACCAAATCAAGAAACCAGAAACTGATACAGTCACTTACCCTCCTGTTTGGGAGATGTTTCTTTGGCTTCCTTCCTAGGTTTTCGACCCTCCAGCGCAGAAAGGTCTTCTCTTAAATCTATGACAAATCTGCTCTCTGAATCAGAATCCAGGCCCAAATGCACTCTTGGGGAGTCGGTCTCACCTTTTCCCTTCAGATTATCCTTTGTGGGATGAGGAAAGGGTTTTGCTTTGTCTGAAAAGTCCTTCTAAAGCTGGTGCCTCATCTTCTCCTTGACTGGTCTTGAGTCCACTTTCTCACTGGCTGGTGACGTGCTTTCAGCTCCTCTTCCATCTCTACTGGATTCAACAATTTGGACTTTTTTTTTTTTTTTTTTTGACAGCAGATGGCTCTTTTTCCATCTGAGACAACTCTGTGTTTTCAGCATCTTCTGGCTCATTCTTGGACCTCTATTCCTCTTCACTGATAGGGTCACTTCCGCTACTATCTGACTTCTCAGTATCCCTGGAATCGCTGGGTTCAACAGTCATATAAACATCTTCTGAGATTTCATTTATGCCTACATTAAAAGAAAAAAAGAAAGAAAACAGGATGCAGCATACTCACAGATAAAGGAGCAGGACCAGAAATCCACAAATATTTAACATGCTCAATACTGAAAAAAAAAAAAAAATCACATTGCGTCACACTGGCCTGGTGGCGTTAGCAGTAGACTTAACTTGCAGGTGAATAGAGGTGACAAATTGAGCTTGCCTGAAGAGTGTTTCAGTTACTGACATTCAAAAATGGCATCGGACCAAACCACGTGAATTCTAATTTATACAGATCTCAATCTTGGCAGCACAGGTTAACTACTGGGAAACATAGAATGGGAGGGATGGAAGGGAACACTACACAGGATTTGTTAAAACTGATCAATTTTCAGTTCAGTAGAGTTCAGTCGCTCAGTCTTGTCTGACTCTTTGCGACCACATGAACGGCAGCACGCAAGGCCTCTCTGTCCACCACCATCTCCCGGAGTCCACCCAAACTCATCTCCGTTGAGTCAGTGATGCCATCCAACCATCTCGTTCTCTGTTGTCCCCTTCTCCTCCTGCCCTCAATCTTTCCCAGCAGTAGGGTCTTTTCTAATGAGTCAGCTCTTCGTATCAGGTGGCCAAAGTATTAAAGTTTCAGCTACAACAGCAGTCCTTCCAATGAACACCCAGGACTGATCTCCTTTAGAATGGACTGTTTGGATCTCCTTGCAGTCCAAGGGACTCTCAAGAGTCTTCTCCAACACCACAGTTCAAAGGCATCAATTCTTCAACTCTCAGCTTTCTTTATAGTCCAACTCTCACATTCACACATGACAACTGGAAAAGCCATAACCTTGACTAGACAGACCTTTGTTGACAAAGTAATGTCTCTGCTTTTTAATATGCTGTCTAGCTTCGTCATAACTTCCCTTCCAAGGAGTAAGCGTCTTTTAATGACATGGCTGCAGTCAGCATTTGCAGTGATTTTGGAGCCCAGAAATATAAAGTCAGCCATCGTTTCCTCATTTATTTGCCATGAAGTGACGTGACCGGATACCATGACCTTAGTTTTCTGAATGTTGAGCTTTAAGCCAACATTTTCACTCTGCTCTTTCACTTTCATCAAGAGGCTTTTTAGTTCTTCCTCACTTTCTGGCATAAGGGTGGTGTCATCTGCATACCTGAGGTTATTGATATTTCTCCCAGCCATCTTGATTCCAGCTGGTGCTTCCATTTTACAGATTAGAAATAAAAGAGGGCCTGAGAAATCCCTTGTCCTGGGACACAAAGAAAACCAAGACAGAGAGGCGAGGCCAGAGACATGGGTTCTTGAGTCACCACTTGGGCTCTTCCCACATATTCCCAAAGCATTTTGTCTTTTACTCTTTGTGTCCAGGACTCAAAGAAATAAGCCAAGCCTTAAAGCAGGGAACGCAAACTCACAGCCCAAGAGCCACGTGGGGTGAGCAGACGTGTTATTTAGGAAGCAATGATTTGACCCAATGCTTTCCAATCTTTCATTATTTGTTGCTTATAACTTAGAATGTGCTGGCCAATTCAGAAATCTGGAAGTTTCACACAGAAATTAAGATTTTAGGCTTGCCTGAAAGAGCAGAAGACCTGGCCATTCTGGGTCACAGGGCTTCAAGGCTGGCTGAGGCTGAGAACTACTGGCCCATTTCAGTTGGGGGAGCACTGTCTCCAGGTCACCCAGCTGCCCAGCCCCCATCTGGCTCCCTGCCCGGAAACAGAGTCAACCACCATTGTGCTTCTACTGTTTCTCTACTTGTAACTGATTCCAGAGGAAAGGCACCCATTTCCATGTCTCAAACAAAAGGAAAACCGATCAAACAACAGGAGTTTCCTGCATATACAAGCAAAAATGGGGAAAAGTCTATTTCTAACAATAATTTCATTTAACCTGTTTATGTTTCCTCTCCCAGTAGTGACTGTCATCCATCTGTAGGTAAATAATCTGTTACCTACAAGTTTGCAAAGAGGAAATCCCCATCAACTCTGTATTGTCTTCGTTCTAGAGCAATGGTTACCATGAGTGGGATCATGGAAGAGAAAATCGTAAAAGGGCAAGAGCCACAAACAGCCCAGCAAGATCAGGAGTGAACTATATCCACCTCCGCCAGGGCTCAAAGGGAAAGAATCTAAAAACCAAATCTGGTTTGATTTCTGGATCTCAGGGCTGGTGCAGTTGGCAACTAAAGGTCGGACCCAAGAATGACAAGCATGACCACATTTGCTTGGGTACTGGAGCCCAAAGGAGGTGAATTCAGATCCTACTCCTCTGCTTCTATTAGTTGTGCGACCCTGAATGGGTGAACTACCTCTCTGAGCCTCAGTTTCTTCCCCTGGACAATGGGTTTGGTAACACTTTCAACCTTCCAGGGCAATCTTTGCACAGTGCAGGGGGGATAGGAAGTCCTCCGTACATCCTTATTGACAATAACAAATTGAGGAGCTAGACTAGCTGCCTGGAAGAACCCAAGAAAGGTATGGACTGCATAGTTCATCCATGTCACTCAATGACCTAACCAAATGGGCAACCCAGCAAGGAGTGCTTTGGTTAGACAGCCTAGGTGACACCCAACTACAGCTCCTTTCTCACCCGAAGGTCAAGAGCACCCAGTGAAAAGGAAACCTGAAGATTCCTTAAAAAACTGTGAATAGAATGGCCATATGACCCAGAAATCCCACTGCTGGACATACACATGGAGGAAACCAGAACCGAAAGAGACTCATGTACCCCAATGTTATTCACAGCAGTGTTTACAATAGCTAGCACATGGAAACAACCTAGATGTCCATTGGCAGACAAAAAGAGAAGAAGGCTCTGATCCATACACACAATGGAATTTTACTCAGCCATTAAAAAGAATGCATTGGAATCAGTTCTAATGAGGTGGATGAAACTGGAGCCTATTATACAGAGCAAAGTAAGCCAGAAAGATAAAACACCAACACAGTATATTAATGCAAATATATGAAATTTAGAAAGATGGTAATGATGACCCTATATGTTAGACAGCAAAAGAGACACATATGTAAAGAACAGACTGCTGGACTCTGTGGGAAAAGGTGAGGGTGGGATGATTTGAGAGAATAGCATTGAAACATGTATAGTATGTGAAATAGATCGTGAGTCCAGATTCGATGCATGAGACAGGGTGTCAGGGCTGGTGTACTGGGGTGAATGACTCTGAGGGATGGGATGGGGAGGGAGGTGGGAGGGTCGGGATGGGGAACGCATGTACACCCAGGGCTGTTACATGTGAATGCATGGCAAAAGCCACTACAATATTGTAAAGTAATTAGCCTCCAATTGATATAAATTTTAAAAAAGAGGTAAAAAATAAAAAGAAAAATTAGAAAATATTTTAACTCAGTAATAATAAAAAAACAGTGTACCAGAATTCATGAGATGCATGTTTGGAAGTGTTCATAATTTTAAATGCTTGTATTAAAAAAGAATAAAAGCCTAAGGCAATGGAAAAAAGAAAAAAAAAAACACAACTCCCACAAAGCGTTCAGCAAAGGCTATGTATAGGAAAGGTGAGGGATGGATGTGATTAGCTCTTGCAAATTTCCTGGTGTCAGATCTTGTGTTCTTGAAGTAACTGGTGGTCAGCTAACTGTGTTCCTGTAATCCTTGAGGGAAGCAAATATTCCCTATTCCCTATTTCCCGAAAGGATAGGTCCCAAGCTTGACAATCACCCTCCACGGTACTGGTTGGGATGTGGGGGTTCCCTGTGCAGGCCGGTTATCCTAGTCATGGAGCATTCATCTAGCACCCACTCTTGTTACTTCCAGAAGTGCCCAGTCCTAGGTGGAAGAGGCAGTTCTCAGTTCTCTGTGCCCTCCTCTTTCCAAGGCCCCCATACACTGTCCAGCCACCTTCAATGAGGGAGCCAGGTACCCACTATGTAGCTGACCCTCAGCCTCCTCAGTCTACCCAGTTGGAGAGCTTGGTCCTGTAGACTGTGACCCATGCAGATTGCCACAACCATTCAGTCGTGGAGGTGGGAATGGAACACGTTGGCCACTGCTTTGAAACCTGGGCCAGACCAGTCAGTGGCTTCAGCAAAGGCTCTGGGACTCTGCAAGACACAGCCTGTTCCCAAGCTCCACAGTTCATTCCCCATCCCAAGGCCCAAGGGCCTAGAGGGCTCTGTGGGAAGGCTGTAATATAGCTCACTACACTCTGCTCAGAGGCTTTCTGTGGGTGGTGTTGGGGTTTCTAACTCCACTGAAGGTCTTGGGCTGAGGCCTGCAACACCATTTTCCATCCTGCCTCTATTACAGTATCTTCCTTGATGAGCTTATTCAACCGGTGACTAAAAGTTGGTAACTTGGACCATCACGGGCCATTTCCAGTAGCCCGAGGACCACATTCTACTCTGTTTCTATAATGCAGGGATTTCAACTTCACAATGTCATGTGATGTAAAAGATTTCATCTTCCTCTAACTGAAATATTTAACTTAGAATAATGTCCCCATGGATATATATTGCAAACGAGGCTACCATTTATTTATTCACTGCTGGAATTATACTTGACATGTAATATGATTGAAACAATTATCATCGGGCTATAGTTGCATTACAATGTTGCTTTAGTTTCTGAGTACGTATGTCCAAGTGAATCCATTTTAAGTGTACATATATCCCCTCATTTTTGCATTTCCTTCCCATTTAGGTCACCACAGAGCAGAGTCGAGTCCCCTTGTTCTTTCACTTTTCTCAAACTGTAACATTTTCTTAAATGTTAACTGGAGGTTAATTACTATACAATATCGTGATGGTTTCTGCCATGCATCAACATTAAAAGCCATAAGTAAATCGGGGTCCCGCCCATCCTGGAGCCTCTCCCACATGCCCTCCGACGCTATTTTTCTGGGTTGTTCCAGAGCACTGCTTTGCATTCCCTGCTTCGTGCTGAGGAAAATCCGAAAGATGATTTTTCTGTATGAAATATGTAATTTTCTCTATCTCACATGTGAGAACATGGGTGCAGATTTTTCTACATGAAATAGGAAATATGTACTTCATGTTTGAAAATCTACTTGTATACTTTTTTCATCATATATGGAATCTTGTCTGTTTCACATGTGGATATCTGTGCACACGTTTTCCTACATGAATGGGGAATTCCAGGTATTTCAGATATGAAAAGTTGAGCATATGCTTTGCTGCCTGAACTCTGAAGTTGTATACATTTCCTATGTGAAAATCTCAATGAAATTTTACTGACATGAAGTATGCAATTAAGATATGGGAACCAACAGGGAATTGGAATTCTGTTTCATAAAAGAAATTCTGGGCACCACTGTTTCTTCGTGAAATACTTAATTCTTTGTATTTCTTATATAGAAAAGAATGACTGTCCACCATGAAGTCTGGAGTTTTCTTTATTAACTGCATCAAAATCTAGGCACTAATTTTCCTTCGTGAAACTCGAACTTCTCTATATTTCACATCTGATGATCAGAATGAACATTTCCCTATGAGAAATAAGGAAATCTTTGCATTTCCTGTAAACCATTGGTTCTTCAGTCTCTGAAACACCTGTTTGCATTTGTTCCCTGTGCGTTACACATGTGTGTGTACACATATGTGCTTGTGTGTCACCTGTTCCTCTGTGTGTGTGTGTGTTCGTGTGTGTGGCCTAAGGTAGGTGCTCAGTGTGAAACACCAGACATCCTAGGAGGCAGAGTGTGAGCGTTGCATCTATCCAGGCACTTAAGTTCAGTGTGCCCACGTTAGCTATGTGGCCGAGAGGAAGAGAGGAAGCAATGGTCAGGAGGAGCATTTTGGTCCACTTGAAACACTTGCAGGAGGAGCTCTGCTTCTCTGGGAAGTGCATCCGCAGGAGCACATCCTTAGCCGCCGGGGTGCCTGCTCTAATCTCTGGGCCAGGGGAAAGGCCAAGCAAGAGCTGACAGACAGCAGGCCAGGGGCTCCAGGGTGGTTTGGCTTGGGGCTGCGTTGTGGGGCCCGAAGAGCTAGCCGAGGAAAGTGTGCTGCTTCATCCTCAGAGGATGGCTACATTCCTGACACTGCTCAAGCCTAAGGCACATGGTTAGGGACGGACTCTGCAGGTGGTGAACTTTGGTGAGGTCAGCGGTAATAGCGCCTCCCCCACCGCCCCCCACCCCCCACCAAACCCACGCTCTGCCCGTGGCTTGCCGTTTAGATCCAAGGTGAGCACCTGTGTCCCTGACGTACCCACAAACCCTGTGTCACCTGTGTGAATCCCTGAGCACACAGAGTCGCCCGCTGCCCCAGTGGCAACTTCAAGCTTGACGGTGGCTGCAGTGTCATCTTCAGATTCCTTGCCTTCGACTCCAGCTGGCCTGGCTCGCCCAGTCGCTGGTCTGGCACATCTACACTGTTGGTCAGGCAAATGGCTTGTGTGGACCGGCGCACTGTGCACTGAGCCAAGTTGGGCCCCTGCGTGCCCAGAATTCCAAGGGGTGTGTCCCGTGAGCAAACGCCTTTTGACTCCATTAGATTGGTTCTGTGATGAGGTCTGGAGGTCAGGGTATAGAGTTCAGGTCCTTCCCGCCAGCATATTACCCATGCGTGGTGGCACACGGTTCTGTGCATGGCTGTCTCCCTTTCCCTGCTCATTGGCTGTGGGCAAGTAACCAGTTGGTTGTGCCACGTAGACTGCCACCGGTGGGCGGGCATTGCCGGCTGCCGGCTGTGCTCTCACGTCCAGCTTCTTGGTGGTTCTGGGCTACGGCCAGAACACCATGGAGAGTGAGACGGGGCCAGAGAAATGCGGCAGCACCCCAGGATCCTGGGTCTTAGTTGTGTGCCAAGGTCTTCACGAGAGAGGGACCCTGGGACCTACCAGCACGGTGGGGGCGGCAGAGGCAATGCAGGCCGCAGGTAGTGCACCAGGCGAGGAGGCCGCCCTCTTCTGGGTGGAGGCGGTAGAGGAAGGTGCGGCCCTGGAGGAGGGAGAGTTGGCGGGATTCGGGCAGGAGTTCCAGCTGCTGGTGTTAGACGTCATGGAGGAGGTGGAGGTGGTGGCCTACGAGGAGCAGGAGCAGGTGTCCTCGCAGGAGCAGGTGTCCTCGCAGGAGCAGGGCCAGGAACATCCAAGCCCCAGAGCCCCCAGGGATCAGCCCGCACTGGAGGCCCTGAAGGCCCTGCAGGTGGAGCTGGATTCCGTGAATAAGAAAGCCCAAAGTGCCCACGCTCGCACAACAACTGCCAGAGGTGGAAGCTGAGTCTAGAACACAGAAGTGCCATCATCCAGGGAATCCGTGAATTCTGGGTCGAAGTTGTATCCCTTGGTGTGGTGCTTGTGAAGGTTTTTTTTTTTTTTTTTTTTAACCTGGGTAATTGCAGAAGCAGTTTAGAGATCTGGCAGTTCTGGTACAAAATGTATTTTTTGGATGCTGGGTATTGGTTACCGTTCTGTGTATCTGTTCCCGATATTCGGTATGATGTCCTTGCTGTTCTGATTAGCACAAATTGCTACTTGGGCTTTACTTGCAGAGGTCCCAATCAGAATTGTCATTAGCACCAGGGACTCTTCAGAGGAAAGGCTTGTCTGGGATCCAGGTCTTCTCTGAAAAGCTGAGTGAATTTGGGGGTGAGGTTCGGTTGTGTAAATGCACATGCACATAGGAGTGCCTGTACGTAGGAGTGCCTGTTTTCCAGAAGTAACCTATGTTTTAGGAGGCTGAGATGGAGCTTAGGGCCTTTCCTGTTAGGAACAGAACCTCCTCTGGTAGTGCATTCATAGGTACAGCCTTGGGGCTTGTCATGCCTTCATACAGTCTACGTTAACAGAAATGTGAGGAGTTAACTCATCGCAAGTTGAAGTCAGATAGTGCCATTTTACTCTTTAGGCTAGATTTGTCCTTCCAGCACTTTTTTCCTCTAGCATCTAGAGGCTCCTTGACCTAAAGCAGTTTATGAACCACCCCCAAATGTCAGCTATGATGGCTGACCAAGATGAAGACATGCTTCACTTCATCACCAACTTGAAGGTCAGGCAGGGGACACTGATAATTGTGGAGGGAAGGTGACTGGGGAGGGGAGAGGGCATGATTTACCCCTGGAAACAGGAAAGGACAGCTCTTCTGTAAAGATGTGTCATACCCACCCACCCCTACACCACTCCCCACACTTTGTCCTGGCAGGTGAAAGAACTCAGGAATCCCACTCATCACTGCAACATCACATTGTCCTTCTGGAAGAATAGGTATTTCCAGAATGAAGTGCTTGTTAAGGACTATCTCATTAATGTCACTGGTAAGAGGCAGGTCCTTGGATTTGGGGAGTGGGGGCAGAAAAGTGTAGGTTGAATTGGAAAGTGATTTAGGTCTTTCTCCCATACTCCTTTTCCTGCAGGATATCGAGCATCTCATTCCACCCTAATTCACTGGAACCAGGGATTTGAACGTAAGGCATACAGCCGCAGGCACCACGACAGCAGCGTTAACTTTTTCAACTGGTTCTTGGACCACAATTTCACAGGATCTGACCGGATTGCTGAGATAGGGCCCCACGCGGCCACTGGGCCAGAACTGATGATGTATGTTGGGGTTCTTGGAGGTGCACGGAAGGGCTCAGGGTCTGGCCAGTCCTGTGCTGACCTCCCTCATTGCCCTGACAAAGCGTCATAAAGGATCTGTGGCCCAATCCAGTGCGGTACTATATGAGGAGGAAGGCTCTTCCACGAGAGGTACTGGGAGGACGAGAGGTGAGGAGCCCAGGGATCGAGCACTGGCATAAGTGTTTCCCAGAAACTTGGGTCATTTATTTCACTTGTGGAGAAAGTGAGAGTCCGTGGAATGCAGTGTAACACCAAGGAACGAGGGAATCTGCAAGAGACAGCAGGAGTAGACAACTGTAGTGAAAAACAGGTTCTAAGTAGAGAAGCTTGAGGTAGATGAAGTGTTCTGGTCAGGGCAATGTCACTCCAATTTATATCTGACTCAGCTGAACATCTCTGAACTGGCATTCCATGGCCAACAAGGCTACCCTCAGGCTCCTCTTAAATTGGGGCCCACCTACTATTGAAGTCCCCTTTCTACAAAGGTCTGTGAGCCTTCTTTCTGGTAGGCTGTTCCCCACTGACCATCATTTGATTCCGTTTTGATCATCACACTTGTTTCTGGTTTTGTTTTCTTTTACATCTTTTTCACCTGCCACTCTCATTCTGAGAATACTGACCACTGTGCAGGATTATGGAGAATAGTCTTTTAACTTATTTATTTTACCTGGAGGATGATTACTTTATAAAACCATGACGGTTTTTGCCATACATTGGCCAACACGAATCACCCACAGATATACACGTGTCCCCCCAAATGCTGAACCCACCACCCACCGCCCTCCCCTACATGTCTTTGTGGGTTGTCCCACAACATGACTTTGGTTGCCTTGCTTCACGCATCAAATTTGCCCTGATCATCTATTTTGCATAAGGTAATATAAATGTTTCAGGGCTATTTTCTCAAATTAACCCAGCCTCACGTTCCACCACGGAGTCCAAAGTCTGTTCTTACATGTCTGTGTCTTATTTGCTGTCCTGCATGTTGGATGTCCAGTACGATCTACGTGGTCCTAAACTCCATATATTTGTGTTAACATGCAGTATTTGTTTTTTTCTTTCTGACTTACTTCACTCTGTTTAATAGGCTCCATATTCATTCCAACTCATTAGGACTGAGTTCAATGCATTTCTTTTAAGAGCTGAGTAACATACCATTGTGTATATGTACCCCAACTCCCTTAACCCTTCATCTGCCGATGGACATATAGGTTGCTTGCATGTCCTAGTTCTTGTAAATAGTTGTACGGTGAAGAATGGGGTACGTGGCTTAAAAACCTGTATGCAGGTCAGGAAGCAACAGTTCGAACTGGACATGGAACAACAGCCTGGTTCCAAATAGGAAAAGGAGTATGTCAAGGCTGTATGTTGTCACCCTGCCTATTTAACTCTATACACAGAGTACATCATGAGAAACGCTGGGCTGGAAGAAACACAAGCTGGACTCAAGATTGCTGGGAGAAATATCAATAACCTCAGATATGCGGATGACACCACCCTAAACCCATGGCTGATTCATGTCAATGTATGGCAAAAACTATTACAATATTGTAAAGTAATTAGACCCCAACTAAAATAAATAAATTTATTAAAAAAAAAAAGAAAGTGAAGAAAAAGTAAAGAGCCTCTTGATGAAAGTGAAAGAGGAGAGTGAAAAAGTTGGCTTAAAGCTCAATGTTCAGAAAACTAAGATCATGGCATCTGGCCCCATCACTTCATGGGAAATAGATGGGGAAACAGTGGAAACAGTGTCAGACTTTATTTTTGGGGGGTCCAAAATCACTGCTGATGATGACTGCAGCCATGAAATTAAAAGACACTTACTCCTTGGAAGGAAGGTTATGGCCAACCTAGATAGCATATTTAAAAGCAGAGACATTACTTTGCCAACAAAAGTCCATCTAGACAAGGCTATGGTTTTTTTCAATGGTCATGTATGGATGTGAGAGTTGGATGGTGAAGAAAGCTGAGAGCTGAAGAATTGATGCTTTTGAAGTGTGTTGTTGGAGAAGACTCTTGAGAGTCCCTAGGACTGCAAGGAGATCCAATCAATCCATCCTATGGGAAATCAGTCCTGGGTGTTCATTGGAAGGATTGATGTTGAAGCTGAAACTCCAATACTTTGGCCACTTCATGTGAAGAGTTTACTCATTGGAAAAGACCCTAGTGCTGGGTAGGATTGGCGGCAGGAGGAGAAGTGGACGACCGAGGATGAGGTGGTTGGATGGCATCGCTGACTTGATGGACATTGGTTTGAGTAGACTCCTGGAGTTGGTGGTGGACAGAGAGGCCTGGTGTGCTACAATTCATGGGGTCGCAAAGAGTCAGACACGACTATGCGACTGAACTGAACTGAGAGAGGAAATGTAAAAGTTCACAGACTCTCTCTCCTGGGAACTGACTTGAAAGATTAAAGCTGTCTTTAGTGTTGTTGAGAGAGGATAGGTTGACATATCTGTGTCTGTGTCTCTGTCTGTTTTGAAAGGAAACCCCCGATTTTGAGAAGCTTATGATGGAGTGTCCCCCTTTACCTAAAATAGAAAATCTAAGAAGGTGCTTCACATGAAGATCAATGGCCAGCTAGTTCTCTCGGACAGGAAAGTAATGAAGAGTGGTCTGGTGGTGAAATAGATCGAGAGGGAGAAACAAGTAAGCATGAAATAATTCCGAAGGATAAATAGAAAGCATCAACCGTATGTGTCTGTGTATTGTTTGGCCAGGTCCTCAAGACAAATACTTCAACTCCATGTAGGGTCTCAGTTTAAGGCGTGGGAATTACCAGACCATGGAGAGTTGTAGAGGGGGTTAAGCCATATGTTGGGGTTGTGTCAGGGGACACAGTTCTTCCTGTGGGGCGGGGTTGGGGAGGAAGGAGAAGGAAGAGCAGGGGCCATTAACTGTGGGTCTGGCAACTTCACAAGGGAAATGTGGATGTTCATGGAAAGGGTCTGGTGAACAAGGGCCAGAGATTGAAATAATGGAACACAACTTTATTGGAAGGTGGTGTCCCAGGTATCATCACTGCTGGATATCATCAGGCATTTTAAGAGTACAGGACAAGGAAAAAGCCTTAACATTCAACTCACTATGAACCACATAGCCTTCTTGTGTATATGACTGCACGGTTCAGCTTTGCTGAGAGTCAGCTTCCCAGAGCTAGGGTTCCAGGTAACATCTTAGGGGATGGGGGCATAAAGTATATGGAGGGGCTGTGGCCCAGGGTGAAAGTGAGGGGGTGGGAAGGCAGTGAGGATATTAGTTTCTGGCAAAAGTGACCAGGGGAAAAGATAAATTGCCAGGAAACAGACAGACAAACAAAACCAGATCCCATCATATATGTTTGAGCTCATGTGAACTCTGTTCTTTTTTCCAGGAACTCAGTTTAGGTACAAAGTCTGCAGGGGCAGAAGTCAGGGGAATGGGGATGTTAAACAGGCAAGGTCCAGCCTACCGAGCCGTGCACTCTGTGTCCCATGATGGCTCAGCGGTTAATATCCTTTTTTCCAGGAAGGCTTAAGCTCTGTGCCCAAGGCCCTCTGTCAGGACTAGGTGTAGAAATAACATTTTTCTCACGAACCCTCTGGTGACAGTGTCTCTTCCTTGCTGAATGGCTCAGCACAGACTGTATAAAACCACAAGGGACATTCTTCTGGGGCTTTGTCGCTACTCTGCGGGCCAAGGGCCAATGGGAACACCTGGAGAATACAGAGCTCACTGAGGGACTGGTCAGAACTTAGGGTGGCCCTTTCCAAGTAGATGGCTGCTTTTCAGAATCATGTCCACCTCTGGATTGGGCAAAGGACAGACTGGCACAAAGGGAGTAGGGAGAGGTCAACGTTTGCCCACTCGCCCCAGATACAATGGCTCCAATGTGCGCTTGCCTGAGGGTGATATTTCTGTCTCACATGGAGTTCTCACTCCAAAAATTGTCTCCCGACAGCAGCATCTCTTTTGAGGGCAAAGGGTAAAGAATGAAC
Organism: Giraffa tippelskirchi; assembly: GCF_054371585.1. Lineage (NCBI taxonomy): Eukaryota > Metazoa > Chordata > Mammalia > Artiodactyla > Giraffidae > Giraffa > Giraffa tippelskirchi. The sequence goes on from NC_137290.1 coordinate 25,493,135, forward strand.
GTCAAAGTTCATGGGTTCATGGATGCCCCCTTCAAGGTGCACTGAATGAGATCTCCTGCTCAGGGCCAACTTTTGCATTTGACTATCTGCACCCCAGTATGCCCCTTCTGCAGAGGAGCATCTACAGTTCCAGAAGGCAAGGCTTGGCCTTCTCTGGGTGCTTTCTGTACAAGCAGCCCAGCAAACAATGGAAACATGTCTTCTTACTTTCTTAATCTGTAATCTTCAAAGAATCCTTGGGGCTCCGGCAGGCTGGTACCTGTGTTTCTCAGCACCAGTTCAAAACAAAACAACACAAAGCAGAAACTAATGTGTAATAACTCTGCTGTGGGTGTGGGATGGCATATTGGTGCATGTGTTTGGGGACCTTAGACTGGGCTCATTCTAGTTATCCACATTCAGAAGTTTTAGTAAGGCACTGCAAAGAACTTAAAGACAAGAAGAGTTAAGGACAGGGTGCCCCAACGCCTAATATCACCTGTCTTCAGTACCAGTGATTCAGTACCAGGGGTGGCTTTAGCTCTAACCTGTCCTGAAGTGAAGAGTGCAGAGATAGTCATGGATCGGTTAGTAAAACTGAACTGTGCATCGTTGACTTGATGGTCATTCTCTGGAAACTTGCCATGACATGTGTCCCAGTGTCTTTCGGGCTTTCACTTGGGCCCTAAGATCTAGGTGCTATTAGATTTGACTGCACACTTGGACGTGTTGTGTAAGGTTTTCTTCCACTGAATATCAATGCGTGTGAGACTTGGCGGGTTACTGATGATTTCTTGAGCATTCTGGCTCAATCACCCTGAGCTGCATTTGTTTCCTGTTCCCTGGATGTGTTCATGTTTTCCTCTGTTTAGAATGAAGATTGGGTGTCTCTGTTGTGCCTGCCCTTGAATGTGAGTTGATGTTTCTTCCTCTGGGTCTGCCTATGCCTCCTGTCTTCTTTGATATGACATCCATGCCTGTGCCATTATACACAGCTCTGCTGCAATAGCTGTGTCAGTTCTTGCACGGCCCTATTCAACATACGTGAATTGTGTTGCTTGTATTCACTTTTGTTTTTTAAGTTTGTGTGTCTTTGTCAGATTGTGTGTGAATTGGATGATTTCTTTCATTCCTGGATCAAATGTTTCCAACATCTTGACTTGTGACTTTTTTTTAAGAGATACACGATATTTGTGAACAGCAAGAAATGCTTTATCACAGGAATAGTTAACAGTGACCCCCGTTTGGAAACAGCAATGCCCACACACTTACAGAAATGCCCATGGGGCAAGAATATCACTCGTTGAAATGAGAATATTAATTAGGATCACAAAGGGCAAAGATGTTGCAGGAATGCATCTGTCAGAAAATATTTGATCTGTCAGGAGAGATTTGGGGTTGACTTAAGTGTTCTATAAACACTGCTGCAGGAAAGAAGGACATTGACTATTACCACTTCTTGCAGTGATCGTTAACCTGGCATTACCCATGCAGAATTTCTTCATGATTTTAAGTGAAGCATCACTCAGGCAGTAAGAGTTGGGACTTGCCTTTCTGTGAATAGGAATTTGTTAAAGAATTCTTGTCCTCAGTGACCTGCTATAGCCTGGGCAAAGGGGGTGCATGATCAATTTCAAGTTCAAAGCCCCTTGCTATTTCTGTGCTTTTTCTGGAAGGAAAGCACAGGGAATGGAATCATGCCACCATGATTGGCACTGTGAACCAGTCTGTTGTGATGGGAGTAGAGAACACAGGCACACGTCACTCAACCATCCACAGTGAGGACTTCCAACCCTGCCAACCTCTTTGTAAGTCAGCCCCCTCATGAGCAAATCCCATTCACCTTCCAGGATGTATCATAGAAGTAGAAGAGGACGCTGATTTGATCAACTAGTGAGTGAAAATAATAATAATAACCGGGCCAAGAAAAGAGGGGTGCTTACCAAAGTTCATTATACTGGACAAGTAAACAATTAGCGGCACATCTGTGCAAGTTTCTTTTCAGGATTGTTTGTGTGGGGGGGTAGGTGGGTGGGAGAGCATGCACACACATGTGCTGACACAAATGTGTGTGTGAGCTGTCTGAGCTGGTCTGGCTGGGGGATGGAAGAATGGACACTGAAAACGTGAAAGAGCTTGTGTAAGGTAGAAAGATCATAGGGCAGCAGAAGCACTGACACCACGGAAAAAAGCCCAGGGGCCTCACCGACAGAGCAAGCTGGAAGTGTAAACAGGCATGTAAATGTAAACATGGATGCCTGATCAGAAAGGAGAGGCAGAAACGAAGCACCTGGGCGCAGTCAGGGAGGATACGAAGGAGCAGAAAAATGAAGCGGGCCAGATTCCCAGGCACAGAAGAGGGGCTCTGCACAGCCCCTAGGACACCCAGCTACAAAGGGTTTTCTGTCCTTCTCAAGTGCAGGACCATTCTATCCTCGACATGACCAGGCATCTGAGCACAGCTTGCCCTTTTCTGTAAGGTTTGGGAGACTGGTAGCACTGTAGCAGAAGCACCTGCTACATGCAGAGTTTGTCAGTTTGAAACATCACTCCTTAAAAGGGTGTCTTGGGTTGATCCTCTTACCCCTCCTAGTCCCACAGGCCTGGGCTGATGGGGTAGGCTGGGCTGTGTTCTCACCTGGAGGCTGGGTGAGAACAGAATCACTGTGAAAGGGCCTCTGTACAATAAATGGGCAGACTTCAATTCCTCTGACAATGGAGAGCCGTGGCCCTTGGTGGGGCACTATCCTTAGCATCTCTGTATAAATTTCTCTCAACAGAGAGAATTCCATGTCTGTATCACATTTTGACATGAGGGCAAAAGTGTTCTACGTGAAGCATGGAACTTGGTATTTCACATCTGAATACATGCATGTAGATTTCCTGAATGAAATACAGAATTCGCTGCATTTCATCTGTGAATATCTCACCACACACTTTCCAAATTGAGAATGAAATTCCCCATATTTTACAGTATGAAAATGTATGCACATATTAAAACATAATGTGACACACATGAGAAGCAAACTACTAAACGATAGAAAAGATAAAAGATGTACTCTCTCTATATATCCTAGCAAATCAGTTCATGACAAAGTTTCCAAAATAATGAGTAGTCCTCAAGTAAGACCTGATGAAAACCTTTGTCACACTTTGTCCTAAATTCACCTGGTAACTAGGAGAGCTCTCAGTGCCTGTTAATTTGCTTCACACACAAGAAAAAACTGGTCATCCTTTTATGAGTGTATGTGGTTTTGAAATGAGACATTCTCTCAAGAGATTCTGTTAACCTCCACAGACTTGAGAGATAAGGTGTTACTGTAACTAAATACCCCTGTACCCAGCAACCTTGGGCCAAGCAATATCGAAACATTAGAGTTTAAAGCAGAGTATGTTTTATTGCAGAGCCATGCAAGAAGTGTGGCTTATGCCTTTAAAAACCTCAATCTACCTAAAGAGACAAAGGAGATACATATAGAAAACTATAAAACACTGATGAAAGAAATCAAACAAGACACAAATAGATGGAGAAATATACCATGTTCATGGATCAGAAGAATCAATATAGTGAAAACGAGTATACTACCCAAAGCAATCTATAGATTCAATGTAATCCCTATCAAGCTACCAGTGGTATTTTTCAGAGCTAGAAAAAATAATTTCACAATTTGTATGGAAATATAAAAAACCTCAAATAGCCAAAGAAATCTTGAGAAAGAAGAATGGAATAGGAGTAATCAACCTGCCTGACTTCAGGCTATACTACAAAGCAACAGTCATCAAGACAGTATGGTACTGGCGTGGAGACAGAAACATAGATCAATGGAACACAATAGCAAGCCCAGAGATAAATTCATGTACCTATGGACACCTTATCTTTGGCAAAGGAGGCAAGAAAATAAAACGGAGAAAAGACAATTTCTTTAACATGTGGAGCTGGGAAAACTGGTCAACCACTTGTAAAAGAATGAAACTAGAACACTTTCTAACACCGTACACAAAAATAAACTCAAAATGGATTGAAGATCTGAACGTAAGACCACAAACTATAAAAGCCCTAGAGGAAAACATAGACAAAACACTTTCCGACACAAATCACAGCAGAATGCTCTATGACCCACCTCCCAGAGTAATGGAAATAAAAGCAAAAATAAACAAATGGGAGCTAATGAAACTTAAAAGCTTTTGTACAACCACAGAGACTAAAAGCAAGGGGAAAAGCCTACCTTCAGAATGGGAGAAACTAATAGCAAATGAAGCAACTGACAAAGAGTTAATCTCAAAAGTATACAAGCAACACCTGCAGCTCAAGTCCAGAAAAGTAAGTGAACCAATCAAAAATTGGGCCAAAGAACTAAACAGACATTTCTCCAAAGAAGACATACAGATGGCTAACAAACACATGAAAAGATGCTCAACATCACTCATTAGCAGAGAAATGCAAATCAAAACCACAACGAGGTACCATCTCACACTGGTCAGAATGCCTGCCATCCAATAATCTACAAACAATAAATGCTCGAGAGGGTACGGAGACAAAGGAACCCTCTTACACTCTCGGTGGGAATGCAAACTAGTACAGGCACTATGGAGAACAGTGTGGAGGTTCTGCCATACAACCCAGCAAACCCACTGCTGCGCATATACACCGAGGAAGCCAGAACTGAAAGAGACACGTGTACCCCAATATTCATCGAAGGCCTGTTTATAATAGCCAGGACACGGAAGCAACCCAAATGGCCATCAGCAGACGAATGGATAAGAAAGCTGTGATACATATACACAATGGAATATTACTCAGCTATTAAAATAAATGCATTTGAATCCCTTCTAACGAGGTGGATTAAACTGGTGCCTATTATACAGAGTGAAGTAAGTCAGAAAGCAAAACACCAATACAGTATATTAACAAATATATATGGAACTTAGAAAGATGCTAACGATAACCCTATATGCGGGACAGCAAAATAGACACAGATGTATAGAACAGTCTTTTGGACTCTGTGGGAGATTACAGGGGTGGAATGATTTGGGAGAATGACATTGAAACATGTATATTATCATATGTCAAACCAGATCATATGCCATATCGTATCATATGACAGACCAGATTCGATGCATGAGACAGGGTGTTCGGGGCTGGTGCACTGGGAGGACCCAGATGGATGGGATGGGGAGGGAGGTGTGAAGGGGCTTCAGGATGTGGAACACATGTACACCTGTGGCGGATTCATGTCAATGTGTGGAAAAACCACTTAGATATTGTAAAGTAATTAGCGCCCAATTAAAATAAATAAATTCATAATAAAAAATAAAAGTTACCTGAAAATAAACTAATTACATTTTCGTAAAAAAGAAAAAAAAAAGAATGCTCTAGAGCTAACAAGTCCTGTGAACTGAACTTCATTCGTCCCATTCTGTCCCTTCAGTCTGGGCTAGTCATCAGGTTTTTTTGTTTGTTTGTTTGTTTGTTTTTTGACTACTGAAAAGATGGAGTAGATTTCCTTCCAGTCTTTACATCTACTTAGACATAATCTTTCACATTTTTATTGAATGAAATAATATATCTGTTTCTATTAAAATGTTTATTGTTAGCAAAAACCAACCAAACAAACAGCAAAAAGGAAATTGGTGTCCAGATTTTCACATGAGAAACAGAGATAATGCCATCATTCATGCAGGAAAATCTGCACCCTGATTTTCAGATGTGAAAGATAAATAAGTCCGTATTTTATGTAATGAAAACTGTGCTGTGATGTAGATGTTGGAAAATTTGAGAAATTCATATTTAATATAGGAAAATGGATGCCCAGATTTTCTGATGAGAAATACACAGAATTTCAAAACTTCATGTAGTAATACAGACATGCAGATGTTCATAAATAAAATACTGAGTATTTCATATATCATGCTAAAAAAATTGCTTTCACAGTCTCATATGTGACATATACAGATGCACATTTTTCATATGGGAAAATCAAAACCTAGAAATACAACTGTTACTTCAGAGATTTATGCAATTCATGTAAAAATATTGGCACCCAGATTTTCATGTGTGAAATATGGATTATTCCATATATCATGCAGGGCAGTCTTCACCCAGATTTTCAGAAATGAAATCCAGAGAATTCCAAACTTCAATAGGGAAATCTGTGACCAGATTTTCATATATGAAATATAGCTCATTCTATATTTGACTGTCTGGCCAAGATGTTAATTTCCGAATCATGGAAAATCCCGTATTTTGTATGTCAAAATCTGACACAAATATTCACATGTGAATAACTGACATTTTGTATCTCACATGAGAAAATCTGTCCCCAGATTTGCAAATGCAAAATATACAGAATTCCATATTTCATACTGAAGAGCTTCATGCAAGTTTTCTTGGGTGAAATACAGAGAGTTTCACACCTCAAGCATGAAAATCACTTTATGAATGAAACAGAAATTTCCATATTTCTTTAGGAAAATCGATGCCAAGTGTTTCAATTGTTAAATATACAGTATTCTGTAGTTCAGGAAGTAAAGTCAGTACACAGGTTTTCAGATGAGAAATATGAAAAATTCCATATTTCGTGTTACAAAACGTGACCTTATTTATTGCCAATTCCATGTGAAATACAAGAATTTCATATTTCAGGGGAAAGTGCTCTGTGCCTTGAGTTTCAAACGTGAAAGTAGAGAAATCCATATTTCATGTAGGAAAATCAGTGCCTAGACTTTCATTCATGAAATATAGAGAACTGCATATCTCATTTGGAAAATCGCGACCCAGATTTTCCTAAATGAAATATAAAAAGTTCCTTATCTCATGGATTAGGTCTCTGCCAAGATTGTTTTTTTACGTGAGATATAAAAGTCTATCCCACAAATGCAGATGCTGAAGAAGCTGAAATAATCAGTTCTTATGAAGACTTACAAGACCTTGTAGAGCTAACACCGAATGAAAGATATCCTTATCATTATAGGGGGTTGGATTTCAAAAGTAGGACGTCAAGAGGTACCTGGAGTGACAGGCAAGTTTGACCTTGGAGTGAAAAATGAAGCAAGACATGGACTAATCAAACTCTGTCATGAATTGCACTGGTCATAGCAATCATCCTTTTACAACAACAGAAGAGACGACCTTACAGAAGGATGTCATCAAATGGTCTCTGCCGATATCCGATTGATCATCTTCTTGGTAGCAATCAAGTGGGAAAAGCTGCATACCGTCAGCAAAAACAAGACCTGTGGATCGTCATCAGATCATCATCTTCTCATGGCAAAATGCAGGCTTAAACTAAACGGGGAGGAGTTGGGGTGGGGTGCAGAGGGCAGAACGACTAGGCCAGACAGGTACAACTTGAATCAAATCCCCTCTGAATATGCAGTGGAGGTAACAAATAGTTTCAAGGGTTTATATCTAGTAAAGAGAGTGTCTCAAGTACTGTGGTAGGAGGTCCAAAATATTGAACAGTGAGCAAACCATCCTGACGAAAAATAAAAGCATGAAGGCACAGTGACTGTCTGAGGAGGGTTTACAAGTTGCTGTGGAAAGGAGAGAAGCAAAAAACATGCGGAAAAGGCAAAGGTACCCCAACTGAGCGCAGAGTTCCAGAGAATAACAAAGAGAGACAAACAGGGCTTCTTCAATAAACAATGCAAAGAAATAGAAGAAAACAATAGAAAGGAAAGACTAGAGATCTCTTCAAGAAAATTGGAGATATCAAAAGAACATTTCATCCAAAGATGGCCATGATAAAGGACAGCAACAGCAAAGACCGAAAATAAGTAGAAGAGATCAAGATGAGATGAAAAGAATCTACAGAAGTAGATTATCTACTTAGATACTTATCTACTTATCTACTTAGATGCTTATCTACTCAGATAAGCACGATGGTGTGACCATTTGCCCAGAGCCCGCCATTCAGGAGTGTGAAACCAAGTGAGGTGATGGAGTTCCAGCAGAGCTACTTAGAGTCCTAAAAGACGATGCTATCAAGGTGCTGCACTCAGATCAATTCAGTTGAGTTCAGTCGCTCAGTCATGTCCGACTCTTTGCAGCCCCATGAATCGCAGCACACCAGGCCTCCCTGTCCATCACCAACTCCCGAAGTTCACCCAAACCTATGTTCATTGAGTCGGTGATGCCATCCAACCATCTCATCCTCTGTCATCCCCTTCTCCTCCTGCCCCCAATCCTTCCCAGCATTGGGGTATTTTCCAATGAATCAACTCTTCGCATGAGGTGGCCTAAGTACTGGAGTTTCAGCTTGAACATCAGTTCTTCCAATGAACACCCGGGACTGATCTCCTTTAGGATGGACAGGTTGGATCTCCTCGCAGTCCAAGGGACTCTCAAGAGTCTTCTCCAACACCACAGTTCAAAAGTATCAATTCCTCCGTGCTCAGCTTTCTTCACCGTTCAACTCTCACATCTATATATGACCACTGGAAAAACCATAGCCTTGACTAGATGGGCCTTTGTTGGCAAAGTAATGTCTCTGCTTCTAAATATGCTATCTAAGTTGGTCATAACCTTCCTTCCAAAGAACAAGTGTCTTTTAATTTCATGGCTGAAATCACCATCAGCAGTGATTTTGGAGCCCCCAAAATTAAAGTCTTTCACTGTTTCCACTGTTTCCCCATCTATTTCCCATGAAGAGATGGGAGCAGATGTATGATCTTAGTTGTCTGAACGTTGAGCTTTAACCTAGCTTTTTCACTCTCCTCTTTCACTTTCATCAAGAGGCTCTTGAGTTCTTCTTCACTTTCTGCCAAGGGTGGTGTGGTCTGTGTATCTGAAATTATCACTATTTCTCATGGCAATCTTGATTCCAGCTTGAGTTTCTTCCAGCCCAACGTTTCTCATGATGTACTCTGCATATAAGTTTGATAAGCAGGGTGACAATATACAAACTTGACGTTCTCCTCTTCCTTTTTGGAAGCAGTCAGTTGTTCCATGTCCAATTCTAACTCTTGCTTCCTGACTTGCATACAGGTTTCTGAAGAGAAACTTCAGATGGTCTTGCATTCCCATCTCTTTCAGAATTGTCCACAGTTTATTTTGATCCACACAGTCAAAAGCTTTGACATAGTCAATAGAGCAGATAGATGTTTTTCTGGAACTCTCTTGCATTTTCGATGATCCAGCGGATGTTGGCAATTTGATCTCTGGTTCCTCTGCCTTTTCTAAAACCAGCATGAACCTCTGGAAGTTCACAGTTCACGTATTGCTGAAGCCTGGCTTGGAGAATTTTGAGCATTACTTTACAAGTGTGTGAAATGAGTGCAATTATACAGTTTTTAAGCATTCTTTGGCATTGCATTTCTGTGACATGGGAATGAAAACCGACCCTTTCCAATCCTGTGGCCACTGCTAAGTTTTTCAGATTTATTGCCATAACAAGTGCAGCATTTTCACAGCATCATCTCTGAGGATTTGCAATAGCTCAACTGGAATTCTATCACCTCCACTAGCTTTATACGTAGTGAGGCTTTTAAGGCCCACTTGACTTCACATTCCAGGATGTTTGGTTGTAGTGAGTGATTGCACCATTGTGATCATCTGGGGCATGAAGATCTTTCTTGTACAGTTTTTCTGTGTATTCTTGCCAACTCTACTTAATATCTTCTGCTTCTGTCAGGTTCATATCGTTTTTGTCCTTTATCGAGACCATCTTTGCATGAAAAGTTCCCTTGGTATCTCTAATTTTCTTGAACAGATTGCTAATCTTTCCCATTCTGATGTTTTCCTCTGTGTCTTTGCATTGATCACTGAGGAAGGGTTTCTTATATCACCTTGCTCTTGTTTGGAACTCTGCATTCAGATGCGAATATCTTTCCTTTTCTCCTTTGCATTTTGCTTCTCTTCTTTCCGCAGCTATTTTTCAGGCCTCCTCAGAAAGCTATTTTGCTTTTGTGCACTTCTTTTCAGTGGGGATGGTCTTGATCCCTGTCTCCTGTACAGCGTCACATACCTCTGTCCATAGTTCATCAGGCACTCTGTCTATCAGATCTAGTCTCTTAAATCTATTTGTCAATTCCACTGTATAATTATAAGGGATTTGATTTAGGTCATACATGAATGGTCTAGTGGCTTTCCCTACTTTTTTCAATTTAAGTCTAAATTTGGCAATAAGGAGTTCATGATCTGAGCCACAGTCTTCCCCCATTATTTTGTTTGTTTGTTTGTTTGTTTTGCTGAATGTATAGAGCTCCTCCATCTTTGGCTGCAAAGAATATAATCAATCTGATGTCGGTGTTGACCATCTGGTGATCTCCATGTGTAGAGTCTTCTCTTGTGTTGTTGGAGGAGGGTTTTTGCTATGACCTGTGCTGCACTCAAGATGTCAGCAAATCTCGAAAACCTAACAATGGCCACAGGCCTGGAAAAAGTAAATCCTTTCCCCAATTCCCAAGAAGAGTAGGACTAAAGAACATTCAAGCCACCATATAATAGTGCTGGCCTCCCATGATAAAAATTTATGCTCAAAATCCTTCATGCTAGGCTTCAGCATTACGTGAACTGAGAAATTCCAGATCTTCAGGTAGCTTTAGAAACAGCAGAGGAGCCAGAGCTCAAGTTGTCACCATTTGCTGGATGAGAGAAATAGCAAGTTAATTCCAGAAAAACCTCTACTTCTTTTTCACTGACGACTCTATACAGTCTTTGATTTTGTGGATCATAACAAATTGTGAGAAACCCTTAAAGAGATGGGAATACAGGACCATCTTTTATCTGGATCCTGAGAGACCTGTGGGCAGGTCAAGAACCAAGCATTAGAACCACGTATGGGAAAAGTGACTGGTTCAGGATTGAGCAAGGATGACAAGGCTGTTGATTGTCACCTTGTTTATTTAACTTAAGCACATAGCACATCATGAGAAATGCCAGGCTGGATGAGTTGCACATGGAATCATGATTGCTGGGAGAAATGTGAACCATCTACAATATGCATATGCATACCACTCTAATGATAGAAAATGAAGAGGGACTAAAGAATCTTTTGATGAGGGTGAAGGAGGACAGTGCAAAATCAGGCATAAAACTCAGTATAAAAACGCAGATCACAATATCCGTTTCCATCACTTCATGGCAACTAGAAAGGGGAAACGGGAAAGCTGTGCCAGATTTCCTCTTCCTGGGCTCTAAAATCGCTGCAGATGGTGACTGCAGCCATGAAATTAGAAAACAAATGCTTATTGGCAGGAAAGCTATGACACACCTAAACAGTGTGTAAAAAGCATAGCTATCATGTTGCTGACAAAGGTTCGTAGAGTCGAGGCTACGTTCTTTCTAGTAGTCATATATGGTTGTGAGAGATGAACCACAGTGGAGGCGGAACGCCAAAGAACAGATGCTTTTGAACTGTGGGGCTGGAGAAGACTCTTGAGAATCCCTTGGACAGCAAGGAGACCAAACCAGTCAATCTTCAAGGCAATCGACCCTAAATACTCATGGGAAGGACCACTGCTGAAGCTGAAGCTCTAAAACTTTGTCCACCTGATGCGAAAAGCAAACTCCCTGGAAAAGACCCTGATGCTGGGAAAGACTGAAGGCAGAATGCAAAGCCAGAAACAAGGATGAGATGGTTGGATGGCATCACCGATGCAGTGGATATGAACCTGGGCACACTCTGGGAGATAGTGGAGGACAGGGAGCCCTGGTGTGCTGCCACCCACAGCTTCACAAAGTGTCAGACACGACGTGGCCACAGAACAGCGATGTGGAAGTTTCCTAATTTCATTCTTTTACCTTTAGCTGTCAAGATTTTCCACCATCACTTTTAAAAGAGATTGTCTTTTTTCCATGGACTATTGCTGCCTCCTTTGTCATAGATTAGGGGACCCATTTGGGCATGAGATTATCTCCAGGTTTTCTGTCATGTTCCATTGCTCTATATTCCTGTTTCTGTGTTAGTTCCATACCACATTGATTACTACAGCTTTGTAGTATAGACTGAAATCAGGGAGTCTGAATCCTCCAGCTCTTGTTTTTCTCTCTCAAGGCAACATGGTTCTTCAAGGTCTTCTGTATTTCCATACAAGTTGAAAAACTTTTTTGTTCTACTATCTGTGAAAAATGCCATTGGCAATTTCATAGGAATGGCACTGAATCTGTAAACTGCATTTTGTAGTGTAGCCATTTTCACAACGTTTTTTCTTCCAGTACATGAGAATCGTGTATCTCACTATCTCTTTGTATCACTTTTGTTTCATCCATGCCTTATTTTTTTCTGTGCACAAGTTTGTTCCCAGCCTAGGTAGGTTTGTTCCCAGAAATTTTTCTTTTCTTGTTTCCATGGTGAATGGGATTGCTTCCTACGTTTCTATTTTTTTTTATTTTTGTTGTTATTTTATAGAAAAGCAAGAGTGTTCTGTGTGTTGTCTTTGTATCCAGCCCCTTTCCTAAAGTCCTGGATTAGTTCTAGTCATTTCCTGGTGGCATCTTTGGATTCTCTCGGCATAGTATCATGCCATGTGCAAACAGTGACAGTTTCACCTCTTCTTTCCCAGTTCGTTTGAAAATTGTTTTCTTCTTCTCCTCTGATTGCTCGCAATTGGAGTCCAGAGACGATGCTGAATAACAATGGTGAGAGTGGGCATCTTTATCTTATTCATAACATTAGGGGGCATGCTCTCAGGTTTTTACCATTGTGAATCATGTGTGCAGTGGGTTTATTCATATATGGTTGAAGAAGGTTCCCTGTGATCCCACTGCCTGTATATGTTTTTGCATATACCCGTCATGAATGGGTGTTGAATGTTGTCAAAAGTATTTTCTGCATCTGTATCCTGAAGAGTTTCAAGGCCTCTCCTTGGAAAACTTCGTTACCTTTCAGTGTTCTTTCTTCCTTTCGCCCCCTGATGCAAAGAGCTGACTCAGTAGAAAATGCCCTGATATTGGGAAAGATTGAAGGTAAAAGGAGAAGTGGTCAGCAGATGATGAAACGGTTAGATAACATCACCAACCCTATGGACATGAATCTGAACAAGTTCTGGGAAATAGGGAAGGGAAGTCTGGCAGGGTAGAGTCCATGGGGTTCTGAAGAGTTGGGTATGACTTACTGACTGAATAACAACACAAATTCTCTCCTTCTGTGATTGATACTACTATTCATTCTTGACTACTTCCTTTTCTAATGCACTTCACCCTATCCATACCTCAGTGTTGTTAATTTTACCCCTTATCATGCTTTAGATTCAGCCACATATCACTGTCTTTATCAACACTCACCTGGCACAAAATGTGCAGATTTCTCAACTGCAGATGACTCAGGGGACTGCAATTCATTCTCTAGCATCCACGTATGTTCCTCGGACACTGTCTACCTTGCTACAATCAGAGAAAATTGTCACTCACCAGCTAAGCCATGTGATGGAAAGCAAGATCTTGAGAAGAGCCTATGAGGACTCTGGATTCTACCTTATTCTCAATCTTCACGTTGTTTCTTTAACTCTATTCTTCAATCACACCGACCTTTCAATCTGTGCTCTTTTCTTCTTAGTCTCACCATCTGTGCCTATGCCATTCTACTGCTCCCCTTGGTTTCTCTTGTCTGTTAATGCCTATGAGATCTTATTTTAACTTCCTCATGCAGCTTTTTCTGACTTTACAGATTGTTATTAGACTACTATTTTAGATTGACCTGTTCAATGCACTTTGATAGATTGTCTTCTCTGACTGGAATAGACGAACATCTCCCAAGTCTATTTCGCTTGGGATTTTATTCAATTGTCTTCTGGAATAGAGGTCTTTGTTTGAAACATACAACCTAAATAGTGGAACCGATAAGAAACATGTTTAACCTTACTATTCTTGATAAACTCTGGACTTGAAGACAGATTATTAAGATCCTATCCCTTGAAAAAAGGAAGTATATTGTTCATAAGTTAAAACCACCAACTTTGGGTGTCAATCTCAAGATCAGCTAAAAAAAATCATCAGCTTCTAAGAAAAGCATATCTTTCCATGACTTATGTGGCCAAGGAACATCAAAAAGGAAAAAATAAAAATAAAAACATACAAACAAAGTAATCTCACAGGTCTGTAGGAAGGATAGTAAATAGCAGCAGACAATGGCATTTCACCGTAAGAGAAATTGAGGCTAGAGTATGAATATTTTTCCCGTTCCTTTTCGTGACGAATAGTAGTTGTTATTCTGTGGTGGGAATGTTTTCCATCAGATTTCCTAAAAGCAGAGCCCATCTTTGTTACTCAGAGGACTCAATGGTGAGGGTTTTCCAGAAGAAATGGAATGAGGGAAACAGGGTATAGCAGAGGGGAAACAAAATCTAATGTCAAGCAGAGACCAAGTTACACCAGGCTTTATCTCACTTTGTATTAAGACATTTACTTCCGTGTCACTCAGTCCAAATCTCACCCACAGATGTGGGAATTTCACCTCTTGGGTGAGGAAGCTTTCATATGACCAAAGGCAATTTTCCAGAACAGGAAACTTTTCACAAAAATTAGTGGCCAGGGTTTATGGAGTTGAAGGATACCTAGTGAAAGTAACCTGAGTGGTGCACTATAATAAGTATAGTCTGGTGTGTTCTACCCAGCAGGCCACACTGCTTCTCGTTTTTACCGCTGGTCTTCCTACTTACTGTATGCCTGAAACAGAGGCTACCACTGACCCTTGGACCACTAAAATTTGCCATGAAGCAAGCCACATCCACATATTATAGGAATTAGAAAGTGTCAGTTGCTCAGTGGTGTCCAATCTTCGCGACCTCATGGACTGGACCCCACCAGGCTCTTCTGTCCATGGTATTTTCCAGCCAAGAATACTGGAATGGGTAGACAGTTCCTTTGCAAGGGGATCTTGACACATTGAACCTGGGTCTCCCACGTTGCAGGCAGATATCTTACTGTCTGAGCCGTGCACATCAAGGACAAAGAGAATACCAGGTATTTCACTGACTAGCCGCCATACTCAAAGTACAAGTCCAGGGTCCAACTGTCCTACTGAATGATTCCTTTAATGGTTGCTGCTAGTAATCCAGGCTCTAAAGTCAAAGAGAAAGTTGCTCAGGCATGTCTGAGCCTTTGTGACCCCATGGACTCAGCAGCCCATGGAATCTTCTAGGCCGGAATACTGGTGTGGGTAGCCTATCCCTTCTCCAGCAGATCTTCCTGATCCAGGAATTGAACCGGGGTCTCCTGCATTGCAGGCAGATTCTTTATCAACTGAGCTATCAGAGAAGCCCAATCTTGGCAGTAAGGCCAACCTCTAAACTGCATGTCCTATTACAAAGTGATGTGCACAGAATTAGATAAGTACAAGTAAGAAGGCTTCTAAGGAGCAAAATGACCAAGTGGTTGCTATTGAAAATATCTCTATATGAAAGAGTTTAGAAGTTCCAGGGAGATGTCTTGATTATGAAGCTTGCAGGGAAAGGAAAAAATAGAAGACAGAGTTTTACAGGCCCACATTCATTCCATAATTCAGCTCTAACAGCTTAAATAGTATCTATCGCATACACTGTTCTCTGAGGCAGAAAAGGTTAAAGCTTAGAGTTCGGCAACTGGCAATCTGATCCAATTGCTAATCTAATCCACGGACCGGGAGCTGACTGCGGCTCAGATCATGAACTCCATTATACTCTTTGCAGCCAAAGATGTAGAAACTTCATAGAGCCAGCACAGAAAGACCAGAAGCTCTCTGTGGCTCAGATCATGAGCTCCTTATTGCCAAATTCAGACTTAAATTGAAGAAAGTGGGGGACACCACTAGACCATTCAGGTATGACATAAATCAAATCCCTTATGATTATGCAGTGGAAGTAAGACACAAACTGAAGGGACTATATATGATACACAGAGTGCCTGATGAACTGTGGATGAAGGTTCATGACATTGTACAGGAGACATGGATCGAGACCATCCCAACAAGAAAAAAAAATACAAAAAAGGAAAATGGCTGCCTGACGAGACCTTACAAAGAGCTGTGAAAAGAAGAGAAGTGAAAAGCAAAGGAGAACAGAAAATATATACCTATTTGAATGCACAATTCGAAAGAATAGCAAGGAGAGTTAAGAAAGCCTTCCTCAGTGATCAGTGCAAAGAAATAGAGGAAAACAATAGAATGGGAAAGGCTCGAGATTTCTTCAAGAAAATCAGAGATACCAAGGGAACATTTCATGCAAAAATGGGCTTGAAAAAGGACCAAAAATGGTATGCACCTTACAGAAGCAAAATACATTAATTAGTGGTGACAAGAATACACAGAACTGTACAAAAAAATCTCCATAACCCAGATAGTCACCATGGTGTGATCACTCACCTAGAGACATGCATCCTGGAATGTGAAGCCAAGTGGGCCTTAGGAAGAAGCACTATGTACAAATCTAGTGGTAATTATGCAATTCCATTTTTAAATCCTAAAAGATGATGCTGTGAAAGTTCTGTGCTCAATATGTCAGCAAATTTGGAAAACTCAGAGGTGCCCACAAGATTGCAAAAGGTCAGTTTTCATTCCAATCCCAAGGAAAGGCAATGCCAAAGAATACTCCTTGCTTGGGCATACAATAAACACTATACTGCACTTGCTTTCACCACAGCTCACAGTCAGTTGTTTGGCTTTACTGCACACAAGAGAGCACACCCAAGGTTTTTTGGTAAAAGTATTGACTTCTAAGAGTGTGTGTACCAAAGAGGGATACAATACTTTTATTTCAAGAACCAAGTAGACTTATTGATGTAACTTGTTTGTGTAAAATTTCTTGAGGAATGAAATTTTGCAAGTTTCATATTTGTGGTTTCTATTTAACTAAGCAGCCTATATTTTAGGTTGATATAATTTACTTCGTAGTGAAGTAAACACTGGCTGAGTTTTACCCTTTAACTGTTAGGAAACCAGTGATTGTGTGATGTCACTGTTTCTCAGATCGAGAAACAGTGATGATCTGTGAGGATCTAGAGAGATTAGCTTTGTAGTGTAGTCATGCATTATTTGAATTTGCACTGTGTAAAATCAGACAAATTAGAAAAGTATCTGCAGAATGATGTGAAATGGCACGTAGTTTTTTTCAGTAATTAAAGATGTTTTTCCTAAAGATGGATCAGTTGGTTCAGAAAACTGCATTAGATCTCCTTCATGATATCACACAATTACTGGGAACTTGATCTTGAGGTCTCTGATTGAAGAAGATCCTTTTCAGGTTTTGTCTGAAGAATTTGTGATAAAAGAACCATGTTATACATTTTCTATCTCTGATCCAGGTGAATCAGATGACTTTCTTTCACTCACATTTCCTCAAAAACGTTGGAATATAGTTGAAAGTGATCAGCTTAAATCTATTTGTTGGGGTGGGAGTGACCTTTCTATAGCGATCAATGAAAAGACGTCAAGAAAGAGCTCTTCACGATCAATGAAAAGACGTCAAGAAAGAGCTCTTGACTCTTTGCAACCCCATGGACTGTAGTCTACCAGAATTCTCCATCCATGCAATTTTCCAGGCAAGAGTATTCGAGTGTGTTGCGTTTTCCTTCTCTAGGGAATCTTCCCGACCCAGGGATTAAACCCGGGTCTCCTGCGTTGTAGGCAGACGTTTTACTGTCTGAGCCACCAGGAAGGCCGCCTCACAAGATATCTAAAACTGATAATATGAAAAATTTAGTACAACAGCTTAAATTTTATGGGTTTAGTAAAATACGACAAACTTTTCAAAGATCTCCTTCAGTAGCTGACTTTCTGGCAGAAAAAAAAAAATCTCTGTTTTGAATATGGTATTCATATTTTTTTCACTTAGTTCAGGAATGTATGAGATTAATCCATGTGACCCAGTGAGTGTATTCACATGGGTACTTAAAACTGACTTTAAAACTGAGAAAACATGTTATTGACTTTTGTTTTCTTTTTTCTTTTTCTTTTCTTTATTCTTTTTTTAAGCTGGATATCAAAACATTTGAGATCTCAAAAATTTCCCAGCAAGTTTCAACAAGACACAAATCTTGAAGCCACTGAAAGTGGAACTTACTGTAGATATACAACATGATTTTACTTGTGGAACGCAGTAACTTCTAATATGTATGTATTTAAAACTGCTAATGGAAGTGTTTAGATGCTATTAACTTTGTATGCTTAAATGAATCAGTTTTGTAGTTGAGCTATGCTTTTTTGTTTTACCGTGCTTTAAAAAGTCATTAAATTTTCTTCTTGAGTTTTAGATGCACTTCTATCATAATCTGAATTTTAAACGAGTCCATGCCCAGCTTTTTGTAAGAAGAAAAAGAATAAACTGGAATTAAAAATGTCTCTCCAGTATCTTCATTAATTCATGATTACAAGAAGAAGCATGTTAAAGCAAGGAGCAATGTGGATTATCATAAATATGCTTTTCTTTCTAAAACTAGAGGAGTGTATTTTCAGGTTCAACAAGTTTAAGTGTGCCTTTCATACTAAAACCTTCTACTAGCCAGATAACTGGTAATACAAGTGCCCCAAATCAAAGGGATTTTTCTTCTCCATCATTAATGTCAGTTAGAACACCAGCGCAAACTGTGATAGATCAACCTATGGTTTACAATCACTTGAACATTTTTCCATCAACACTCACATAGCAACTACATCCAACAAAAGATCATATTGAGAATTTTGCTACTATGACTACCTCTACTTCACAGTACCACATCTTATCGCCTTGGCAGAGCAGTTATTTTGGACTAATGGTTGAGATGTCTAACTTTCCAGTTACATACAGAGATATGTGAGCCCTATATGATACTTTCTCTAAGCTGGAACATGCAGGCAATTCATGGTTCCTAGTGCCAATGACCGCTGATACATCTGCTGCCTCTCTTTCAAGGTTAACTCATCAACCATCTTCCTTATATGGAAATTATCCTAATTACAACCGATCTAACAAATATGTGTCAAATATGCAGGATAATGAAGAGTGAAATTAATGTTGGTACACGTTAACAAATCCCTACATCTCTTAATTGAACAATAAGGTATATGTTCATATTCATAGTTTGTTTTTTAAATAAGAGTAAAATTAGAATTTCCTTCAATGTCTGACTATTGGACAGTGTTTTAATATAAAGACTTCAGTTCAAGAAAACTTTTGATATGTATCCCATGTAAATGAAACAATCACTTGTTTTTAAAAAAAAAGGAAATTAAAGTAAAGGGAAAAGAAGTAATGGATAAAGTGACTTTTGAAACCATCCAGGCTGATCTGAATGGATATCAAAATTAGGATGTTATGGGAGGAAGAACAGATACAAATCTAACTGAGGTAAGGCAAATGCACAATATATACCTTATAACTGTCTCAGGTGCATACTATTCTGTCACTTAAAATAAAGAGAGGTTAGACATGAGGTTGTCTCCATTAGAAACTATGTTTCACACTTGAAAATATATGTGGTGTAGCCTGCTCAGTTATCATGATCAGCATAATAATATCAGAGAGAAGATGACAGAGTGAAAAATTGCAACATGACATAAAATAGTATGGTATTATAAAGGGTCACTTTTACTCTTCTGTCTTTAATGCGTGTGTTTATTGCCTACCAACAGGATTTCACCCTATATTTCCAAATGCATAATTTGATATTACTTTCATGTTCCTGTAAAGACAGACTTACATCCTTCTGTGGAATGCAACACCTCAGTTTGGTTCAGATGTTCTTGGACGACCTGATATCTGCTTGCCTTAGTAGCTTCACTAAGTTCCTCTTTCGTTGTCCTTCTGTAGCTATGAAAGGCAAACTATTTTCAGGCATGCTAAGTCTCTTCTCACAACTTTGCTTCAACCTTTTCTTGCAGTTGGAAGGCGAATGTGTTAGCCTTCCTACCAAAGTAAGCACAGATATCAGGCCTTCTATGTGTTTACACACTTTTACTTATGTATCTTGCACATCAGCAAACATATAGCTCCTTCCAAATGACGTGTTTTAAGTACTTCCTGAGTTAGCAATAAAGAGATGTAATAACCAATCAAAAGCTATATTCATTACTCAACAAAATCCCATATCCTCCACTATTTCTATAATTGACCCTTATAATTGACTGAGAATGTTTTCCTTTATCAAATATGTATTATATTTATGTGAAAGACAAATGAGGTAATTCAAATTATAAAATGATTGTATGCTCTCAGCAAATTTGCAGTCTATTAGAACCCATTTTAAGCGTTTTGTTTCAGCCTGCACTTGCCTAAAATTCAATACTAATTATACATAAATATAAAACAAAGAATAAGCATTCAGTTTAATCATCTATCAAAGTCATGGAGAAAACATGGCCCAAAGTCAATGGCTGCTCCTTAATATACTGTGCAATGAAATATTCTGAGCAGAATATCTGCTTGCTGGTCTGTTCTATACAGACTCTTATGAGCTCTATTTAGAACTGTGGGCAATCTCAACTTGTAGCCATTCCTTTAGACAGTGGTGGAAACATGGAGTCATGTCCGTGTGTTTGTGTGCTATTTCACATACGGCAACATCAAGTTAAGGTCATCATTCTCATTCTTCCAGCTAATTGACAGTGAGGCCTGGGAAATCTGTGTAGATAAGGGCACATTCACAGCAGCACTTTTTTTTTTTTTTCTTGCACTGAAAATTGTCTTTAAAATGCAGGTCAGAGTACTATGCATTAGAGAATTAAGCATTTTGCAGCACATCTGAGTCACTGAAATTGGTGTCTTTAATTATCATTTCAAGCACTAGGTTAAATGGCCTCAGTTTAGATTTCAGGCATCTTAATGTGTAGGCAAATGTACGTGCTTTGAGCACAATCAACACAAATGTGATTGAACCTTCTATTTCTTTGCCTTGTGCAGACTATTCCTTCTGACTCCCTTTCAGCTTCTTTTCATAGTCTACCTTGAGTGAAAGATCCTTCCCAAAGATAACAGGATTAATCTCCATAGACCTTTGGGATAGCCAATAAAAGCCATGGCTATGGGCATCAAGGTATCTCAAGTTGACAAACCTCTGTTTCTATCCACTCCTGAATATTATCAAATTGTTGCACATATTATCAAATTGTGTCTCAATCATCCTACCTAGGGAAACCTGGTTACGTCCTCACATTTCATGACACATTAAAACTTTGATCTATTCTTATATGTCTTTATTGTATCAGTGTTTACAATCCTGATAACATTAAGAAAATATAGGTCAGTACATTAGTTAGACAGTGTGCATGATTCCATTTTTTTAAGTCTGGTGTCTAAAATAGTAAAAGTGCAAAAGAAAATTTCTGGAACAAAACTGCATAAATTTTGAGAAAAAGACAGATAACATGACGGGTAGGATCAGAGGATGAAATTGGATGCTTAAAGTATAACAAGCAAATAGGTAAATGCAGGACACAAAGGTCAGTGTGACTTCAATACTGTTTCCCGACAATATCATTTTATGTTACCAATCACAGAATAGTCTTATATACAAAATATTCTAAGATACCCTGAGATGTAGAACAAAGATGCATCTTTTAAAGTGTTCTAGTTTAGGATGTCACTAGCGTGAAACCATTTAACTAGAAAAATAATTTCCCACATTTGGTCAAGGGGAAAAAAAAGTGAGAGAGAGAGAGAGAGAGAGGGAAAAAAAATGGAATTAGTAAGAGTCCCTGAGTAAGAATTCTCAATTTTCTTTTTTTTTTTCCTGTTATTTGTGATTTGGGCACATAGGAGTGTGGCAGGGCTTCTGTGTGTGTGCATAGGAATAAAATGTGTTTCTGTATGTCTGGGTGTTCTTTTTGACTTCCACTTTACAGATTTTTTCCCTGAAAAAAAATGATTAACCCAGAAATACAAATAGGGAAATGAAATACAAATGAAAATGACCTTAGAAAAGACTACTTTCTCTGTTCACAGGGGTGAATTGAAAAGATTGAGAACAATTAGTTAATGATCAAGCTACTTCAGTAAAACAGCTAAAAACTCTGGAACTCTCACAGTTAGCCAAGAATAAGTTGAGAGGGACCTTAGATGTCTACTATCTCACAATAACAAAACAGCCTACCTCTGTTATGGCAGTGACAGAGAAGGCTAATTCGACATGTGGATTTTCAATCAGATCGCCATGTAATGGGATATTCCCTCCCTTCCTAGCCAGGAAGATACTGTTAAAAATGATGGAGAGCAGGTAGGCTGCACACTCATTATTAATGAAAAATACTCTTGGGAATCAAATGAAACAAAGAATGACATTTGGAATTCTGTCCCTACAAGGTGGAACATACCTTCCCCATGCCCAAGAGTATCAGAAAGAGAGTTAAAATAGACAGAAGGTATAACATCCATATTCTTCTCACCTAATATCTTCAAATTCCAATCCGCGCCCCACTGCTAAGCTGCTGACTATACAGGACTTCTGGCTTCAGCTGTCTGTGGCAACCAGCCAATAAGAATTTTATCAATATAATTTATTTTGATATGCATTGATAGTGCGTGTCTTTAAAAGGCCACAAGACTTCAGAGCTGACTCGAAGAGGAAAACTTTGTACTCTGTCTTCAATTTCATGGGGCTTCCATATACATTTCCTTACCTTCACAATCCTCACCCTTCATGTGTAGACAAAAACTGCAACATTAAAAGAAGAGGAATGGCTTCTTCACAGAGAAGGCAATAGGGAAAGTAAAAATGAAGCAGGTGGCCTACCTCCCTATATGCTCAGCAAAGTCAGCCCATATAAGTATTTCTAAGGGATACTAGCATGCACAGGTCAAAGATGCTGCTCCCAGGATTACAGAGCTTGATTGAGATATTTTAATTATATTTTACTTCTCATCTTCTTCCTCAGGTAACATACCAGGCATGCTAACACCTCCAAAAATGGGGAGGTCTAGGAAGTGCTTAGAGACAATGTCTGCTGCTGCAGAAGACCAAGGTTGTACATTCAAGTGGTATGTGGGGTAAGGGTTCCATCTCAGCATTCCGCATGACGTTGCAGAAATTTTCCATCCCTGGAAAGCTCTCCAAAGTCTTTGTAAAAAGTACATTTTGAGGGAGGATAGGAAGGAAACTGACAAGAACTGTGTGCTTTCTCACTGTCCTCAATCTCACTTATCACACTATGTTCTATGAGAGATTAATATGCTTTATGAACCATCCAACAAGCCGTGCCTACACTTAATTTTTGATGTTCTGTTGTGTCTGACACTCTAAGATCATTTACTGCATTATACTGGGCTCTCTTTCATTGAGATAAGGCAGAGTTTACTCAAATTCATATCCATCGATTCGGTGATGCCTTGCAACCATCCCATCCTCTGTGTTTCCCTTCTCCTCCAGCCCTCCATCTTTCCCAGTGTCAGCTTCTTTCCAGTGATTTGGCTGTTGGCCTCAGATGACCAAATATTGGCCCTTCAGAATCAGCATCGGTCTTTCTGTGAATAGTCAGGGTTAATTCCCTTCATGGTTGATTTCTTTGATCTCTCTGCTCTTCACAAGACTCTGAAGATTCTTCTCCAGCCCCACAGTTACAAAGCATTGATGCTTTGAAGCCTGGTTCTTGTGGTCCGTCTCTCAGCTCCATACACGACTGTTGGTAAACAAGTTTGTATATTCAGATCTTTGCCAGGAATGTCTTCACATTTTAATAGGTGGAATAGATTAGTCAAAGCTTTTCATCCAAGGGACAGGGTCTTTTAGTTTCATGGCTGCAGTCCATGCCCGAAGTGGTGTTGTAGGTCAAGAAAACAAAATATTTCACTGATTTCATTTTCTCTTCATTGATGCACCTGGAAATGATGGACCAAATTCCGCTTTCTTAGTTTTTTGAATATTGAGTATCATTCCAGGTTTTCCACACTCCTCTTTCACTTTTATCGAGAGGCTTCTTGTTCCTATTCTTCTTCTGTCATTCGGGTGGTGTCATCATGTTAATTAAGGTTATTCATAACTCCCACATAAATTTTATTTCAAGCTTGAGATCCATCTAGGATTTTATTTTTCATGATGTTCTCTGCACAGACGTTAAATAAGCAGAGTAACAACATATAGTTTTGACATATTCCTTTCCCGATTTTGAACCAGTTAATTGTCCCATGTCCGATTCTAACTGTTGTGCCTTGATTAGCATACACATTTCCCAGGCGGTAGTCTGGTATTCTTACCTCTTTAATAATTTTCCACAATTTGTTGTTGTGGTTGTATGTATGCTTCACAGTGTACACGTCATTAACAAGGACAATTAAGCAGATAACAATGATTTTATGATATTCCCATGCTTTTTCTATGATCCAAAAATCAAGTAATAATTATGATCAAATCAGTAACTACACTTGCCCGTTTTTTGTTTGTTTGTTTGTTTTTTGTTTTTTTTGGTCGTTGTTGTTGCTGTTGTTGCTTTCTCTCTTTATCAAGTAGTCAAACAGCAACTGATAGTTTCCTGTGAACTTCCCATATTACTTCTACAAGAATTAAATTATGTCCATGGCAGTCTCTGGCCTTCAACACCGACTGAATGGAGTCAAACTTTGAGATCCGAAATCTGGCATGTGTACTCCGGGAAAATGTCAGGAACGTTAAAAATATTGCTAGATATATTCAAGTGCTGACTTTTCGAACCAAATTATGCCATTATATTTTATGTGGAAAAGTTCTGCATTCCTCCATGTTGATTACAATCCCTCATTAACAGACATTTCAGGGAGAGGACGGTAGAAAAACAACAACAACAAAATGTGCTTGATTGCATGTCAGAAGTCAAAGTTGTACCAATTATGTGTGTTTCAATGGGGGTTCCCATCACATAGATTAATTCATATCAACTAATATTTCATGTTTTGTTATCAAGAGAAAAAAAAAAGAATAACAGAGCTTGCCAGGAAAACTGATAAGTTCCAAAAAGGCAGAAATGTAGGAGAACGTGAAATGCATCTTTCTCAATGAATGGATTACAAATTATACGTTTATACTGCCTGAAAATAGTTCTCCCAGAGCATCAGATCAATACTAACAGAATACCATGGTCACCAGAGTGGCCCATGTGGATATCAGACACTCCTGGATGGAAAGGAATTAAGATGGGAGAAGGAGGATGAGATGAAGCAAGACAAAACCTCTGTCTTGTGGTGGGAAATGGAGAAGCAGGAAAGAGATTTCCAGAAGAAGGCAAGCCCCTTCACTAAAGGGTAAATTACTTTGGACTGAAAGGAAGCATGGTAAAACAACTGATGAAATATAAACTGTATAGAGCAAGAGTCACACAGACAGTGTGTGATGTGACCCTACATGCCCCAAATTGCAATACAGCTCAACCTGTGTGCATGGGGTCTGGAAGCTGGAACAGAGGATTTAGAAAGCCCTCCTGGGAGAGGACTGCTGTTGACTATGTGGAGATGGCATGATGGAACAAGTACAATTAGTTGTGCTGTAGGAAATTCCTGTTGAGCATTCCCAAACTGCCAAAGAGGCAGGACCTTACTTGCTGTGTCACACTCAGGAGGTAGAGATACCATTGCAGCTCCTCCTCTTCCCACCTTTTGAAAGCTACTACAAGGCAATAGAAAAAGACCAGCCAGAAGTACCACTCATGCTTCTTCAACCTCAGGATAGAAAAGGATCCCATTAAAGCCAAATATTTTCTGCCCATGGCTGCTGGCTCCTATTGATAATTGGCCGTGCCAGGTTCCAGCAGTTCAAGCAGCTGTACCACCCCCTGTGCTCACCAAGAGATACCCCAGTGCTCCACAAGTGTCTCAGGGCAGACTCCTTTGGTGACCACATGTAAAGGAAGGATAAAAATTACATCTGAGTCCAAGGAACAGAGCCATTAAGGCAGTGGCTAGCATATCTTCCAACCAGTTGAGCATGCTGCAGATTAAATATACATGATTGATGACACAGACATTGTGTCTATGAAATACATCAAAAGACAGTAAGAGTTCAAATGAAAGAAAATGCCCAGCCTCAGGCAGCTGTAAGAATGCACATGTGTTATAGCAGTTTTGAGTCTGAGCTCTCCCTAGTGAGATCCAGAGTCCAACTCTCTCCACCTCTGGAGAGCTTTCAAAAGAGGTGCAATTGTCCTGTGACTCATGTTGGGGACTAGGATGCTAATCAGATGAGACACAAGGCAATATGTATTATTCTTCTGATGCTTTGAATTCTTGTGTTGTCGGTGCACTATTTTTCTCAGTTGTAGGCTTCTTTATTACTGCATATTGATTTGGTATTTTAAGATTATTTTGACCATTTATTTATGTATATATACTTCTATTTTTACTTTGGTTTCCCATTTTCTGTGCCTTTTGCTGATGTTGCCTATCTTCATTTTTAAATAGATGTATATTTCTATATTAACTGTGATTTTCTGCTATTCTCGGGGGCCTGTATCTGATCTTGTCATATTTGCTTTCTTTATTTGTCAGTTGTCGCTCTGCTCTGGTGTTGTTTTTTTCTTGAGATTTATTTGATCAATTTTCTCTATGAATCTGCCATCTCCGCTGTTGTGTCTATTGTGCATGCTACTGTTGGTTTTGTTTGGTTTTGTTTCCTTGCCATTTATCTATGCTACTTTTTTAATCTCCTCAAACACTTACTACGGCATTGTGGTTCTCTGAACATAAGTTGACCCTGATCGTGCAGGGTCCCAGCACTGAGACCAGGATCATGGGACACCAGATACTTCCTGTCTACAGTGAATATTAACTAGGACAGTCTCCATGAAGGTTCCCTTTTTAATCTAAAATGCAGTCCACCCCACTGCCTGAACAACCCAGAGCTGACGCCTCATGCCTCACAGCAAGCATGACAGAAACACAAACTAAATCATCGGCAGATAGACTGCCTAATGTCAGACTAACCCAATAGATACCTGCGAATGAAACAAACAGATATGGTCCCACCATTAGACAGGGAAGACTCAGCTGTAGACTCAAGAACATAATTGCCATCTCTCCCACTCCAAAGCCCACACTAGCCACTTGACCAACCTTATCGACTTGGAGTGGACACTAGGACCAATAACGATAACCCAGAAGTCTGGGAAGAAATGACTGTAAACACAGTGAATAGGTAAATGTGAAGACAGAGAAATATGTTGTGGGCAAAGGGACATGGGAGAAACTCAAAGCATAATTAAAGAAGAAATGGGAAGACTCCCTGAAAAAGACTTGGGAGTAATGATAGTAAAGATGATCAAACATTCCAGAAATAGAAGGGAAAAGACAAGAAATATTTTTGAAGGGCCTGGCAAAATGAATAAGCAACAACAAGTAATTAACAACCAAAAAACTGACATTGGTATACTATAGGCTAATACACATTGTTGTACTGCTGAAGCCAACACAACATTGGAAAGAAAACATCCTCCTATTTACACATTGAAGTTTAACAAGAAATAAAAGTGTTCATTGATACAACAGACCTGACAAAGTTATTTGGTACTTACAGGACATTTCACAAAAACACAGCAGAATATAAATTTTCCTAAAGTGAAAACAAAATCTCTCCAGGATAATCACAAACTGAATCCCAAATCAAGCCTTGGTAAATTTAAGATAATGGAAATTGTATCAAGGATTTTTGTTTTCTTTTGAACCACAATGCTATGATTTACACCAGACTTTGGCCAGGGGGAAGGGGTGGTCATTCTAAAATACACAATTACATGTCCACTAACAAATACACCTCTACACCTCTATGTGGCCAAGCAATCACTGATGAATTCAGAGAAAATAAAAGAATAAATTTAGAAACAAATAATACTTAAAACATGATTATCTAAAATTTATGATGCACACTAAAGCAGTAAAAGAGTGAAGTTGATAAATTCTACACATCTCAAGTAATCAATCTAACCTAGGTTTGTGGCACAACCCCCAAACTCATCCTCAGTAAAGCTAAATCATTGACAGAAAGAAGAAAAAGCAGACACAGCTCCTAAAAGTGAATAGAAGGGAGAAAATGGTAAAAAATCAGAGCAGAAATTAAAGAAAACATAATGATGAAAAAATAGCCAACGTCAATATCATTAAAAAGAGTCTCCTATAGAGGGAAAAAAAAAAAGATATATCATGAGCCAGACTTATCAAGAAAAAGAAAAAAAGAAAAACACTTAAATCAGTAGAATTTGTGATACAAAAGGAGACAATATAACTGATACTACAGAAATAACAAACGATCAGAAGAGACTACAACAAACAATTATAAGTCAATAAAATTTAGAATCTGAAATCCATGGACAAACGCTCAGAAATTCAAATAAGAAGAAACAGAAAATATGAACACAGCTATTAGAAACATTAATGTTGAAACTGTGATGGAAAAATTTTCCAGTAAACACAATTAAAGCCATATGGCTTTCCAGAGAAATTTTATGAACCATTGAGAGAACCACTAACACTTAAGCTTCTGAAACTCTTCCACAATTCTAGAGTAGAAGGAAAACCCACAAACTCATCCTACAAGGTCACCATCACCCTGATACCGACAGCAAGATAACACAGAAAAGGAAACTTAGAGACCAATATCACATAGATGAACAGAGTCAAACTTAGTTAACAAAATGTGACCAAGAAAATTCATCAATCCCTTAAAAGGATCGAACACCATTATTAAGTGGGGTTTATCCATGATATGCAATCATTCTTCAGTAGCTGCATATCAATATATATTGAAGGATTAAAACTATATGATCATCTCAACAGATGTTGAAAAACCTTTCACATAATTTAACAAGTGTTTGTGATAGAAACTCCTGAAACTCACCATAACAAAAACTACCTCAACTTAACAAAGGCACACTAATGAAAACTACAATGGAGCATCACCTCATACCATTCTAAATGGCCATCGATAAAAACAAATCCACAACAGGGGGCTTCCCTGCTAGTCCAGTGGCTAAGGCACCATGATCACAATGCAGGGGTCCCAGATTTGATTCCTGGTCATGGAACTAGATTCCACATGCAGCAAATGACATTTGTCACAACCAAATAAAGAAGTAAATATATATATATATATATGTGTGTGTGTGTGTGTGTGTGTGTGTGTGTGTGTGTGTGTGTGTATACTTGTATAATAATATATGAAGGAGATGGTGTAGAGAATACAGAATTCTCCTGCCCTCCTGCACTATTGTTAGGAATGTAATTGAATGCTGCCACATTGCCTAACATTATGGGAGTTCTTTAGATAGCCAAGAATAAAACTACCATATAAGCCAACAATCCCACTATTTGGTATATACTCAAAGGAAATGATAATTTAAAAAATTATATGTACCCCAGTAACCATTATAACACCATTTATAATAACCAATAAAGGGAAGCAACATTAGTGCCC
Source organism: Giraffa tippelskirchi (assembly GCF_054371585.1). Lineage (NCBI taxonomy): Eukaryota > Metazoa > Chordata > Mammalia > Artiodactyla > Giraffidae > Giraffa > Giraffa tippelskirchi. The sequence continues at coordinate 25,522,362 of NC_137290.1, forward strand.
ATGGAACGAAAAATGGATAAGAAGCTATGTTACATATATAGGATGAAAAATTACTCACTCATAAAAAGAAACAAAATTGGATTATTTGTAGAGTTACAAATGAATCTAGAGCCTATGATGCACTGAAATAATTCAAAAACAGAAGGACAAATATTGAATATTAATGCATATAAATGGAATCTCTAAAATAGGTACTGAAGAATCCATTTGGAAGGTAGAAAGAGATGCAGTCATACAAAACAGACTTGTGGACACAGAGTGGGATGGAGAGAATGGAATGAATTGAACAAATTGCACTGACAGATGTAAAATACCAAATATGTAGTAGACAGCTAATGAGGAGTTCCTTCTCAGTGCTATGAAATGTTTTAGTGGAGTGTGTGGTGCGCTAGGAGAGCAGACCCCTGAGGGATATGGGAGGACTGTTCAAAAGGGAGGCTCAGCTATATTCACTAATAACTGATTTATTTTACTGTGCAGCAGAAACAAACACAACAGTGTATATTTCTTATACTCCAAATTTCAATCGTTTTGTTTCAAGTAAAGCTAGAAAATCAGTCCTCAGCCAAATTGTGCAAGTGACAAGAACAGCATCACAGTGTGTGTCATGGAAAATGTGTAACCGGGACTGCTTTAGTATGTATAGACAAAGAAGAAAAAACAACAACAAAAAAAGAACTTAAAATACAGAGCTAAGTTACCCAGAATAAATTCAGGCTCTACACTTAGGTGTCCGTTCACTTCACACTTGTCATTGTTTCTAAAAGAAAAGAAGATGTTTTTAAAATAATATAAATATGTATGGTTATATGTTTTCCTAAATTGATGCCACAAATTAATGAAAACATAAATTCCCTCAGGTTTTAATAAGTAGGAGCAAGCCTTTGAGTTTCAGAACATTGGTAGGCAGGAATTAGTAAACATAGGCTAAAGCTGAGATGCTGCACAAGAATCCTTTTTTTTTTTTAATTCTAGAATGTGTGCTAATGACTGAGAAAAATGCGTAGCCTAAAAGTGACTAATTATGGTTCTTCATCAGGGCTTTCATCCTAATAAGGTTTTAATCATGTGGAGCAACTTCTCAAGTAATGTGAAAATGCTGCTCTAAAGAAGGATGGGAGGAGCCAGGTTTTACAGAAGTTTTGGTACAACGATCAGGTATGGAGGTTGTCCAAATATTATGGTTAACAAAATAAAATCAGGACACATCAATTGAATGGATTGAGATATTTTCTACCTATGGGAAGATGAAAGAATCTGGGCCCCTTGAAATAATTTCTTTGTTAAGCACCTTAACTATGCTGGGAAAGATTGAGAAAAGGATGAGAAGGGAACGACAGAGGGTGAGATGGCTGCAAAGAATCACCGACTCAAAAATCATGCATTTGAGAAAGCTCTGGAGATTTGAAAGGCAGGGGAACCCAGGGTTTTTGCTGTACATGGAGTCGCAAAGAGTCAGACAAGACTGAGTGGTGAACAACATCAAAAAATTGGTATTGACAGTGCTTGGGGGACTTTGTCATTATACATGTGATGATAAGTGAAACTTAGGATAATTAGAAAGAATACAACTCTTGTTGGTTTCATTCCCTCAAAACATGCTTCTCACAATGTCTTTTGAGAGCTTTCCAGAGAAGGAGAACTCATGAGGTGTCATGTGGTATCCTGAGATGGAAACCTTACCCTATATGCCACTTGGATCTACAACCTTGGTCTTAGGCAGAAGCAGGCATTGTCTCTAAATATGTGCAGAGCTGCCCATCTTCTGATGTGTTAACAGTCATGGTATGTGATCTGAAGGATGGGGTGAGAGGTAAACAAACTTATAGCCTCTCAATCAAACTCTGTAATCCTGGGAGAAGCATCTTTGACTTGTGTAGCTTAGTCACCCTTAGGAATGCTTACAAGGGATTACATTACTGAGCATGTATGTAGGTAGGAAACTGAATCCATTTTGACTTTACCACTGGCCTTCTCTGTGAATAGACCATTCCTCTTCTCTCAATGTCACAGTTTTTGTCTTCAGATGAAGGTTGAGCATTGTGGAAGTGTGTGAATGCATATGAAATCCCCATAAAACTGAAGATAGGGAGTACAGTTTTCTCATTTGAATCAGATCTCAAGACTTTTGGCTTTACAGATACGCACTATCAATGCATCTCAAATATTCATAAAATTCTTATATGATGATGGTCACACAGATTTGAGGCCAGACGACCTGCTTGTTAGCAGCGAGGTGGGGCTTGGATAGTTCAGGTATTATGTAAGAAGAATGTGAGCCATGTTATAACTTCCTTTTAATTTAACTGTCTATCTCATCCACTTGGGAAGGGGGAAGGTGACTTCCACCATGTGGAAACAGAATTCCAGGTTTCATACTTAGTTTCATTTGATGCCCAAGTGTGTTTATTACTGGTAAGTGTGACGCTTCCTATAGGAAGGTCATATCCTATTAAAGGAAGGCCCGGATGAAACTCCAGGCCTCTACATGGCCTTCTGTGGTACTGCCATATTAGAGGCTGGGTGTTTTGTTATTGCCAGACATAATAAACATTAAGGTCCCACGCATCTTTTGCTGGGCTGATTGGGAGAGTACCAGAGTTTTTAATTATGTTTGGATGGAGTAGCTTGGTTATTATTGAAATGCTTTCAACCTTTGACGCATCCATTTGTCTTGCACTTTGAAAAGAAAAAGAAGACTTTTGAATGAGCATTTTAATTTGTGCCTGTTTATATTTTTGAATGAATTATTTCTTCAGCAGCAATTTCTAACAGTAAAGTCCAAAAGAGAGCCCAGACATACATTCACAAACACATTTTTAATCTGATGCACACACACACAAGCACAGTCACGATCTTACATGCTTAAACACAATTACAAAAAGAAAAGAAAACCCAAGGACTCGCTGAAGGACACCTATGAACTTCCCAGAGTTCCTCTGATACGTCTCTAGGCTTAGTTTTGGAAATTATTTTGTACTTGAATGATTTCTCTCTAGTGACTTTTTAAATCAGAATGTTTTAAAAGGTATAACTTTGTTGTGCATTCCATGGGATCTTAAAATATTTTGCATGTAAGACTATTCTGTGATTTGCTAAAATGAAAATAATTTGTAGGGTAACAATACTGAAGTCATATTGACCTATTTAGGCCCTGCAGTTACACATTTGCTTGTTAAATTTTAAGCATCCAATTTTATCCTCTGACCTTCTCCCATCAAATTTCTACTTCTTGTCTCAATCTTCTGTGTTTAACTCACTTACATTTTTGTTCTAACTTTTACTATTTTAGGCACCAATTATAAAATAAATAAGTAAAGGAATGAAAATTGAACTCTTGTACAATATTTCCCTAACGTATTGAGCTATTTTCTCTATCAACTTTTGAGAATTAAAGGTACTGATATGATAAAGCCATATGGGAACTGATCACCAAGCTAATGTATCATGTAACCAGGCTTCCCATGGTAGGGCAATTGAGGTATAGTTTAATAACATGTTTTTAGGAGGGAACAAAAACAGTAGTTTTGCCACATGATATAGTGACTGCCCTTATGCATGCCTTTCCCACTTACCACAGAGCACTAAGGGAATTAATCCTGTTCTTTTTGAGAAGGACCTGCCACTCAAAACAGAACAGGAAAAAAGATAAAAGGGAGTGAGAAGGGATAATCAGTACACGGCAATGAAATAGAAGACATGATTGCTTTTAAGGTGCTATTTCTCAAAGCATGCAATTTGACTACATAGTAAAATGCCTAAAATCAAAAACCAGACCATTGGACTTTGGGCTTGAAATGATAGCTAAGGACACCAATTTCAATAACTCTTACAATGGCTGCAAAATGCTTACCTCTCTAAAGCACAGTATTCTCAGCCAAATTCAATGAAAACTTTCAGTGAAAGAAAAAGAGTGTGCTGTGTGGACACCTCCCTTATCTACACAAATATTCCACAGCTGTCACTGTCCATTAGCCCCAAACATGAGAACCGTGAACTTAACTTGGTGTTGTCCTATATGGGTTACCATACCAAAACAGGGCCATGACTTGATATTGCCACCACCGTCTAAAGGAATGCCCACAAAGTGGAGATTGCCAAGATCCCTAGGTAGTGTTCATGACAGTCTGCATAGTCCAAAGGCAGACACTCTGCTCATCGTATTTCATTGTGAACTATATGAAGGATCAGCCATTGATTTTGATCCCTCCTTACTCCATTACTTTTCTAGATGATTATCATGAATGATTCCTTTTTGTTTGTTTGTTTGTTTTTTCATAAGTATCTCTATAACTACTACTGAATTTTAGGGAACTGCGGCCTGAAACAACATGACTAGTATGGGTTCTTATAGACTGTAAACTTCATAAGAGCAGCAATCATTGTATAATTTGAATTCCGACATTTCACATTCATGTAAATATATATATATATATTTCTCAACGGAGAAAATATTCTCAGTAAGTAGGAAAGGCCAATTATGATAATAGTGCAGGTTATAGGATGTTGTTGAGTAGTGTATATAGCATTGGATTGGTGATTACTTTTCATTATTGATAATTCAGTAAGTACTTACCAAATGTCATTTGCATGGTCTACGTTTTAGCTGATGTGAAAGATACATAAAGAAAAGAGGGTAGACGCAAAACACATTGAAGACCTGATACCTGTGCTCACCTTGGTAGGAGGGTGAACAGAGGTTCCTTCCATCTGCAAGAAAGGGTTGAGGCAAAGTTGTAAAAAGGGGCTTAGCATGTCTGAAAGCAGTGTGTGTGTGATTGTAGCTCCAGAAGAACGGTGTAACAAAATGATAATGAAGCTACTATGGAAAACAAATATCTTGTCTTCAAAGAACTTAACCATCCTGAGGTGCTGTAATCACTACAGGAATTTATTTTGTTTCTGAGGGAACAGATAAACAAAATCTACATATGCATTAGAAAATATAGGGTGGAATCACCGTGGCAGGAAATAAAAGTATGCTTTAAGGACAGCAGAGCTAAAATGACCCTATACAATACCACTTGTAAAATCCTATCTTGTGCTGAGCATGTTCCAGTAACTGATTATGTCCTGTAATGTTTGGTATCACAGCGATGGTATAACAGTTATCCTAATTTTGGACATGCTACAATATCTATATTTTCAAGTATGAAATGAATTTCTATAATGAAGACAATCTCCTGTCTAATGTCTTAAGACTCTACTGCTGCTAAGTCGTTTCACTTGTGTCCAACTCTGTGCGACCCTATGGACAGCAGCCCACCAGGAGCCTCATTCCACGGAATTCTCCAGGCAAGAATACTGGAGTGGGGCACCATTTCCTTCTTCATCTTAAGACTCTAGCTGTACCTAAAAGAATATCATGTAACTGTGAATGCAATAAGGTATGTACTGTGTATGTGTACTTTTTTAAATTTTATTTGTATCTCTTCCTTCACCCGTACCATCCTCATTTAGACACCCATTCATTTCAGCAGGGATGATTTCCCAAATCACTTTACATCCATTAACTCTTTTCCCTTTGCTCTCATTTTCTTGTTTACAAACATAAATTAGGTGCCATTTACCTAGGATGTCTAACGGATGTTTTCTTGAACTGAAGAGTTTATAAAAGAGTGCAGAAGAATAGCCAGACATTGAAATAAAGCCTTAATTTACTCTTCATTGTTTCAAAATAGAAAACAAAATTGTGCAGATGAATGTGTAACTTTATTGTTCAAATACAAGAATTGTAGGCATTTGTTGACATCTCCCAACATAAATTTTAATCTTCATTAGGTTCCATAAGCTGATACTTGTTTGATAGGTCAGTTTTAATTAGCATGGTTTTCACATAAGGAATATCGTTGATGAATTGACTTGAAAGAGAGGAGGTGGATGTATAAGCGATCATTGGCACTGGGGACCTTGAGTTGCCTCTCTGTTGCTGGTTAGGAAAAAGGACTGTCATGGACTGACATATTGTTATACATATCTGGAAATGTATAAGGCTCCACCATCAGTCCAAAAGAACTGCTCTGAAATGGAGATACGATGTGGTTCTGAGAAGTAGAGGTAGTGGTAGTAGCAAAGTCCTCAACGTGGCCATTTACTTGAGTGTAGGTGCTATGGTAGTGCCAATTAAAAATGCTCAACTGGTTTAAAACAGAAGGTTGATCTACCACATTCTGTTCTGTTTGTCTAACTGATATTGATGATGGAGAAGGTAAGTCATGTGGAGATAGGAAGCTTGTTTTAGGGACAATCTGGTTTGTATGTGTCTTTTTTTTGAAAGGCACAATTAAACTTGTAGAAGCTGAAAATGGACTCTCTCCACTAGTTTCATCATGAAAACCAGAGTTACAATCATCTATGTTGACCCTTACTTTAACATGCTTCTTCTTGTAATCTGGAACTAATGAAGATTTTGGAAACACATTGTTAATCCCAACTCTTCTTTTCATTCTTACTAAAAGTTGGGGAAAATCTCTTTTGAAATTTGGATTTTGGTAGACCTGTAACTAAAATCAAAGGATGCAATAATTTAGTTATTTTTTGTAAACCAAGGTACACCTGACAAGCAAAGCTAAACTATAAAAATGTATTCCTTTAATGATACAAATTAAATAGCATCAAATAAAACATCTCCATTAGTAGTTTTAACACCTTACGTGTTAGAAACAGGTATGCTCCTCAACTAAAAAATATGTTGTATATATACAATAAATACCAGTTAAAGTAGCTTGAGGACAAGTATCCAGTTTCAAGTTGCTAGGAGAGTTTGTTAAAGATCAAATATTTTACCCTCCAGCTGTTCTCAACTTCAAAAAGTAAAATGTTTTCAACAATTTGCCATCTCAATTTTAAATTCAGTTTTAGCTACATACGTGAACATGCTTTCTAAGTCACATGAATTAATCTTACATATTGCCCGTAAGTGGAAAATTTTAATACCTTGCTCAAAACTGAGACATTGTTTTCTTCTTCCAGAAAGTCAGGTAGTGAAACAGATCTTTGAGAAGTTTGTCGCTTTTTGCTAAACCCATAAAGGTTAAGCTGGCGAACTAAACTTTTCATACTATCAGTTTTAAATATTCTGAAAGGGACCTTTCTTTCCAAGACTTCTTTCTTAAAGAGTTCTTCATTGATCACTATAGAAGTGCCACTTTCATCCCACCAAATAGATTCAAATTGATCACTTTCTTTTTTTTTTAATTTAATTTTATTTATTTTAGTTGGGGGCTAATTACTTTACAATATTGTAATAGTTTTTGCCATACATTGACATGAATCAGCCATGGGTTTACATGTGTTCCCCTTCCTGGACCCCCCACCCACCTCCCTCCCCATCCCATCCCTCTGGGTCATCCCATTGCCCCGGCCCTGAGCCCTTGTCTCATGCATCGAACATGGAATGGTGTTCTGTTTCACATATGATAATATACATGTTTCAATGCTATTCTCCCAGAACGTCCCACCCTCACCTTCTCCCTCAGAGTCCTATGCATAGATATGGAATTTGAAAGATGGTAACGATAACCCTATATGCGAGACAGAATAAGAGACACAGATGCAAATTATTTTCATTTTAGCAAATCACAGAATAGTCTTACATGCAAAATATTTCAAGATCCCATGGAATGCACAACAAAGTTATATCTTTTAATACATTCTGATTTAAAAAGTCACTAGAGAGAAATCATTCAAGTACAAAATAATTTCCAAAACTAAGCCTAGTGACGTATCAGAGAAACTCTGGGAAGTTCATAGGTGTCCTTCAGTGCGTTCTTGGGTTTTCTTTTCTTTTTGTAATTGTGTTTAAGCACATAACATTGTGAGTGTACATCAGATTAAGAATGTGTTTGTGAGTGTATCTCTGGGCTCTCTTTTGGACTTTTCTGTTAGAAATTTCTGCTGAGGAAATAATTCATTCAAAAATATAAACAGGCACAAATTAAAATGCTCATTCAAAAGTCTTCTTTCTCTTTTCAAAGTACAAGACAAGTAGATGTGTTAAAGATTGAGAGTATTTCAATAATAACCAAGCTACTCCATCCAGACATAATTAAAAACTCTGGTACTCTCCCAATCAGCCCAGCAAAAGATGCATGGGACCTTAATGTTTATTATGTCTGGCAATAACAAAACACCCAGCCTCTAATATGGTAGTGCCATAGAAGGCCATGTAGAGGCCTGGAGTTTCAACCGGGCCTTCCTGTAATAGGATACTACCTTCCTTTAGGAGGCTGCACACTCACCAGTTTGGGATTTCACATGCATTCACACAGTTCCACAATGCTCAACCTTCATCTGGAGAAAAAACTGTGACATTAAGAGGAGAGGAATGGTCTGTTCACAGAAAAGGCAAGTGGTAAAGTCAAAATGACCCAGTTTCCTGCCTACAGCCATGCTCAATAACTTAACCCCTTGTAAGAATTCCTAAGGGTGATTAGGATGCACAAGTCAAAGATGCTTCTCCCAGGATTACAGAGTTTGATTGAGAAGCTATAAGTTTGTGTCACCCCATCCTTAAGATCACATATCATGACTGTTAACACATAAGCCAGAAAGAAAAACACCAATACATTATACTAATGCATATATATGGAATTTGAAAGATGGTAACGATAACCCTATATGCAAGACAGAATAAGAGACACAGACGCATTGAACAGTCTTATGGACTCTGAGGGAGAAGGTGAGGGTGGGACGTTCTGAGAGAATAGCATTGAAACACGTATATTATTATATGTGAAACAGAACACCATTCCATGTTCGATGCACGAGACAAATGCTCAGGACTGGGGCAATGGGATGGACCCAGAGGGATGGGATAGGGAAGAAGGTGGGAGGGGGGGTCCATAAAGGGGAACACATGTAAACCCATGGCTGATTCATGTCAATGTATGGCAAAAACTACTACAATAGTGCAAAGTAATTAGCCCCCAACTAAAATAAATAAGTGTACAAAAAAAAAAAAAAAGATGGGCAGCTCTAACACATATTTAGAGACAATGCCTGCTTATCCTAAGACCAAGATTGTAGATCCAAGTGGCATATAGGGTAAGGTTTCCATCTAAGAATATCACGTTACACCTCACGAGTTCTCCTTCTCTGGAAAGCTCTCAAAAGACATTGTGAGAAGTATGTTTTGAGGGAAGGAAACAAGGAAACCGACAAGAGTTGTGTTCTTTCTAATTATCCTCAGTCTCACTTATCATCCCATGTATAATGACAAAGTCCCCCAAGCACTGCCAATACCAATTTTTTGATGTTGTTCAGCCACTCAGTCTTGTCTGACTCTTTGCGACTCCATGTACAGCAAGAACCCTGAGTTCCCTTGCCTTTCAAATCACCAGTTTACTCAAACCCATGACTTTTGAGTCAGTGATGCTTTGCTCTGTTGTTCCCTTCTCATCCTTCCCTCTATCTTTCCCAGCATAGTTAAGGTGCTTAACAAAGGAATTATTTCAAGGGGCCCAGATTCTTGCATCTTCCCATAGGTAGAATATATCTCAATCCATTCACTTGATGTGTTCTGATTTTATTTTGTTACCCATAATATGTGGACAATCTCCATACCTGATCATTGTACCAAAACTTCTGTAAAACCTGGCTCCTCTCATCCTTCTTCAGAGCAGTCTTTTCGCATTACTTGAGAAGTTGCTCCACATGATTAAAACCTTCTTAGGATGAAAGTCCTGAGGAAGAAAAAATAATTAGTCACTTTTAGCCTATGAATTTTCTCAGTCATTAGCACACATTCTAGAATTGCAAAAAAAAAAAGGAATTCTTGTGCAGCATCTCAGGTTTAGCCTATGCTTACTAATTCCTACCTAGCAATGTTCTGGAACTCAAAGGCTTGTTAGTACTTATTAAAACCTGAGGGAATTTATGTTTTCATAAATTTGTGACATCAGTTTAGGAAAACATATAACCATACATGTTTACATTATTTTAAAAAACATTTTCTTTTAGAAACAATGACAAGTGTGAAGTGAAGGTACACCTAAGTGTAGAGCCTGAATTATTCTGAGTAATGTAGCTCTGTATTTTAAGTTTCTGTTTTGTTTTTTTTTTCTTTGTCTATACATACTAAAGCAGTCCCGGTTACACATTTTCCATGACACACACTGTGATGCTGTTCTTGTCACTTGCACAAGTTGGCCAAGGACTGATTTTCTATCTTCACTTGAAACAAAATGATTAAAATTTGGAGTATAAGAAATATACAATGTTGTGTTAGTTTCTGCGGCACAGCAAAATAAATCAGTTATTAGTGAATATAGCGGAGTCTCCCTTTTGAACAGTCCTCCCAAATCCCTGAGGGATCTGCTCTCCTAGCCCACAACACACTTCACTAAAGCACTTCACAGCACTGAGCAGGAACTCCTCATTAGCTGTCTACTACATATTTGGTATTTTACATCTGTCAGTGCAATTTGTTCAATTCATTCCATTCTCTCCATCCCACTCTGTGTTCACAAGTCTGTTTTGTATGACTGCATCTTTTTCTACCCTCGAAACGGATTCTTCAGTACTTGTTTTAGAGATTTCATTTATATGCATTAATATTCAATATTGGTCCATCTGTTTCTGAATTATTTCACTGCATCATAGGCTCTAGATTCATTTGTAACTATACAGATAATCCAATTTTGTTTCTTTTTATGGGTGAGTAATTTTTCATCCTATATATGTAACATAGCTTCTTTATCCATTTTTCGTTCCATGGGCACTAAGGTTGCTTCCCTTTATTTGCTATTATAAATGGCTTTACAATGGTTACTGGGGTACATATATCTTTTTCAATTATAGTTTCTTTTGAGTATATACCAAATAGTGGGATTGTTGGGTTATATGGTAGTTTTATTCTTGGTTATCTAAAGAACTCCCATAATGTTAGGCAACATGGCAGTATTCATTTACATTCCTAACAATAGTGCAGGAGTGCAGGAGGATTCCCTATTCTCTACACCATCTCCTTCATATATTATTATACAATTATACACACACACACACACACACACACACATATACATATATATATATTTACATATACATATATTTACTTCTTTATTTGGTTGTGACAAATATCATTTGCTGCATGTGGAATCTAGTTCCATGACCAGGGACCAAATCTGGCCCCCCTGCATTGTGATTATGATGTCTTAGCCACTGGACTAGCAGGGAAGCCCCCTATTGTAGATTTGTTTTTATCGATGGCCATTTAGAATGGTATGAGGTGATACTTCACTGTAGTTTTGATCTGTGTGCCTTTGTTTAGTTGGGGTAGTTTTTGCTATGGTCAGTTTCGGGAGTTTCTATCACAAACACTTGTTAAATTATGTCAAAAGTTTTTCAACATCTGTTGAGATGATCATGTAGTTTTAATCCTTCAGTATATATTGATATGCAGCTACTGAAGAATGTTTGCATATCATGGATAAACCCCACTTAATAATGGTGTTCGATCCTTTTAAGGGATTGATGAATTTTTTTGGTCACATTTTGTTAACTAAGTTTGACTCTGTTCATCTATGTGATATTGGTCTCTAAGTTTCCTTTTCTGTGTTATCTTGCTGTCGGTATCAGGGTGATGGTGACCTTGTAGGATGAGTTTGTGGGTTTTCCTTCTACTCTAGAATTGTGGAAGAGTTTCAGAAGCTTAAGTGTTAGCGGTTCTCTCAATGGTTCATAGAATTTCCCTGGAAAGCCATATGGCTTTAATTGTGCTTACTGGAAAATTTTTCCATCACAGTTTCAATATTAGTGTTTCTAATAGCTGTGCTAATATTTTCTGTTTCTTCTTATTTGAAATTCTGAAAGTTTGTCCATGGATTTCAGATTCTAAATTTTATTCACTTGTAATTGTTGTAGTCTCTTCTGATCATTTGTTGCTTTTGCAGTACCAGTTATATATTGTCTCCTTTTGTATCACAAATTCTACTGATTTAAGTGTTTTTCTTTTTTTTTCTTTTTCTTGATAAGTCTGGCTCATGATATATCTTTTTTTTTTCCCCCTCTCCAAGAGACCTTTTTTTTAGTGATATTGACGTTGGCTATTTTTTCATCATTATGTTTTCTTTAATTTCTGCTCTGATTTTTATCCTTTTCTCCCTTCTATTCACTTTTAGGAACTTTGTCTCTTTTTTCTTCTTTCTGTCAATGATTTAGATTTACTGAGGATGAGTTTGGGGGTTTTGCCACAAACCTAGTTTAGCTTGATTACTTGAGATGTGTAGTATTTATCAACTTCACTCTTTTACTGCTTTAGTGTGCACCATAAATTTTAGATAATCATGTTTTAAATATTATTTGCTTCTAAATTTATTCTTTTATTTTCTCTGAATTCATCAGTCATCGCTTGGCCACATAAAGGTGTAGAGGTGTATTTGTTAGCGGACAAGTATTTGTGTGTTTTAGTGTGACCACCCCTCACACCCCCCAGCCAAAGTCTGGTGTAAATCATAGTATTGTGGTTAAAAAAAAAATGCTTGATACAATTTCCATTATCTTAAATTTACCAAGGCTTGATTTGAGATCCAGTTTGTGACTTATCCTGGAGAGATTTTATTTTCACTTTTGAAAAATGTATATTCTGCTGTGTTTGTGTGAAATGTCCTATAAGTACCAAATAAGTTTGTCAGGTCTGTTGTATCATTGAACACTTGTATGTCTTGTTAAACTTCAATGTGTAAATAGGAGGATGTTTGCTTCCCAATGTTGTGTTGGCTTCAGCACTACAACAATGTGTATTAGCCTATAGTATACCAATGTCAGTTTTTTGGTTGTTAATTACTTGTTGTTGCTTATTCATTTTGCCAGGCCCTTCAAAAATATTTCTTGTCTTTTCTCTTCTATTTCTGGAATGTTTGATCATCTTTATTATGATTACTCCCAAGACTTTTTCAGGGAGTCTTCCCGTTTCTTATTTAATTATGTTTTGAGTTTTTACCATGTCACTTTGCCCACAACATATTTCTCTGTCTTCCCATTTACCTACTCACTGTGTTAACAGTCATTTCTTCCCAGACTTCTGGGTTATACTTATTGGTCCTAGTCTCCTGTCCAAGTTGATAAGGTTAGTCAAGTGGCTAGTGTGGGCTTTGGAGTGGGAGGGATGGCAATTATGTTCTTGAGTCTACAGCTGAGTCTTCCCTTTCTAATGGTGAGGCCATGTCTGTTTTTGTCATACGCAGGTGTCTATTGGGTTAGTCTCACATTAGGCAGTCTATCTGCCGATGATTTGGTTTGTGATTCTGTCATGCTTGTTGTGAGGCATGAGGCGTCAGCTCTGAGTTGTGCAGGCAGTGGGGTGGAGTGCATTTTAGATTGCAATTTGGGGCATGTAGGGTCACATCACATATTGTCTGTGTGACTCTCGCTCTACACAATTTATATTTCATCAGCTGTTTTACCTTGCTTCCTTTCAGTCCAAAGTAATTTACCCTTTACTGAAGGGGCTTGCCTTCTTTGGAAATCGCTTCCCTGCTTCTCCATCTCCCACCACAAGACACAGGTTTTGTCTTGCTTCATCTCATCCTCCTTCTTCCATCTTAATTCCCTTCCACCCAGGTATGTCTGATACCCACATGAGCCACTCTGGTGACCAGGGTCTTCTGTTAGCATTGATCTGATGCTCTGGGAGAACTATTGTCAGTCAGTATAAAAGTATATTTTGTGATCCATTCATTGAGAGAGATGCATTTCTCGTTCTCCTACATTTCTGCCTTTTTGGATTTTCTCAGTTTTTCCTGGCAAGCTCTGTTATTCTTTTTTTTTTTTTTTTCTTGATAACAAAACATGAAATATTAGTTGACATGAATTAATCTATGTGATGGTAAGTCCCATTCATACACATGTAATTGATACTACTTTGACTTCTGACATGCAATCAAGCACATTTTGTTGTTGTTGTTTTTCTACCGTCCTCTCCCTGAAATTTCTGTTAATGAGGAATCGTTATCAGCGTGAGGGAATGAAGAACTTTTCCACATAAAATATAATAGCATAATTTGGCTCAAAAAGCCAGCACTTGAATATATCTAGCTATATTTTTAATGTTCCTGACATTTTCCCGAAGTACACATGCCAGATTTCATATCTCAAAGTTTAACTCAATTCAGTGGATGTTGAAGGTCTGATACTGCCATGGGCATATTTTAATTCTTGTAGAAGTAATATGTGAAGTTCACAGGAAACTATCAGTTGTTGTTTGACTACTTGATAAAGACAGAAAACAACAACAGCAACAACAAAGACCAAAAAAAAACCCCCCAAAAAACGGGCATGTGTACTTAGTGATTAGATCATAATTATCACTTGATTTTTGGATCGCAGAAAAAACATGCGAATATCATAATATCATTGTTATCTGCTTAATTGTCCTTGTTAATGACGTGTACACTGTGAAGCATACATACACAACCACAACAACAAATTGTGAAAAATTATTAAAGAGGTAAGAATACCAGACTACCTCCTGGGAAATGTGTATGCTAATCAAGGCACAACAGTTAGAATTGGATATGGGACAATTAACTGGTTCAAAATCGGGAAAGGAATATGTCAAAACTATATATTGTTACTCTGCTTATTTAACTTCTGTGCCGAAAACATCATGAAAAATAAAATCCTAGATGGATGTCAAGCTTGAACTAAAATTTATGTGGGAGTTAGGAATAACCTTAATTAACATAATGACATCACCCAAATGACAGAAGAAGAATACGAACAAGAAACCTCTCGATGAAGGTGAAAGAGGAGTGTGGAAGACCTGGATTGATACTCAATATTCAAAAAACTAATAAAGTGGCATTTGGTCCCATCATTTCCAGGTGCATCAATGAAGAGAAAATGAAATCAGTGAAATATTTTGTTTTCTTGACCTACAACACCACTGTGGGCATGGACTGCAGCCATGAAACTAAAAGACCCTGTCCCTTGGATGAAAAGGTTTGACTAATCTATTTAACATATTAAAATATGAAGAAATTCCTGTCAAAGATCTGAATATACAAACTCTTGTTTACCAGTAGTCATGTATGGAGCTGAGAGAGGGACCACAAGAATTGAGCTTCAAAACATCAGTGCTTTGCAACTGTGGGGCTGGAGAAGAATCTTCAGAGTCTTGTGAAGAGCAGAGAGATCAAAGAAATCAACCATGAAGGGAATTAACCCTGAGTATTCACAGAAAGACCGATGCTGAATCTGAAGGGTCAATACTTGGTCACCTGAGGCCAAGAGCCATATCACTGGAAAGAACATGACACTGGGAAAGACTGAGGGCTGGAGGAGAAGGGAAACACAGAAGATGGGATGGTTGCAAGGCATCACTGAATCAATCGACATGAATTTGAGCAAACTTTGCATTATCTAAATAAAAGAGAGCCCAGTATAAGGCAGTGAATGATCCTAGAGTGTCAGACACAACAGAACATCAAAAATTAAGTGTAGGCACGGCTTATGGGATGGTTCATAAAGCATATTAATCTCTCATAGTATATAGGGTGATGAGTGAGATTGAGGACAATGATGGACAATGAGGACAAGCACACAGTTCTTGTCAGTTTCCTTCCTATCCTCCCTCAAAATGTACTTTTTACAAAGACTTTGGACAGCTTTCCAGGGGTGGAAAACTTCTGCAAAGTCATGTCGAATGCTGAGATGGAACCCTTACCCCACATACCACTTGAATGTACAACCTTGGTCTTCTGCAGCAGCAGACATTGTCTCTAAGTACTTCCTAGACCTCCCCATTTTTGGAGGTGTTAGCATGCCTGGTATGTAAACTGAGGAAGAAGATGAGCGGTAAAACACAATTAAACTAACTCAATCAAGCCTTGCAATTCTGGGTGCAGCATCTTTCACTTGTGCATGCTAGTAGCCCTTTGAAATACTAATATGGGTTGACTTTGCTGAGCATATAGGGAGGTAGGCCACCTGCTTCATTTTTACTTTCCCTATTGCCTTCTCTGTGAAGAAGCCATTCCTCTCCTCTTAATGTTGCAGTTTTTGTCTACACATGAAGGGTGAGGATTGTGAAAGTAAGGAAATGTATATGGAAGCCCCATGAAATTGAAGACAGAGAGTACAAAGTTTTCCTCTTCGAGTCAGCTCTGAAGTCTTGTGGCCTTTTAAAGACATGCACTATCAATGCATATCAAAATAAATTATATTCCTAAAATTCTTATTGGCTGGTTGCCACAGACAGTTGAAGCCAGAAGTCCTGTATAGTCAGCAGCGTAGTCGTGGGGTGCGGATTGGAGTTTGAAGGTATTAGGTGAGAAGAATACGGATGTTATACCTTCTGTCTATTTTAACTCTCTTTCTGATACTCTTGGGCACGGGGAAGGTATGTTCCACCTTGTAGGGACAGAATTCCAAATGTCATTCTTTGTTTCATTTGATTCCCAAGAGTATTTTTCATTATTAATGAGTGTGCAGCTTACCTGCTCTCCATAATTTTTAAGAGTAACTTCCTGGCTAGGAAGGGAGGGAATATCCCATTACATGGCAATCTGATTGAAAATCCACATATCTAATTAGCCTTCTCTGTTACTGCCATAATGGAGGGAGGCTGTTTTGTTATTGCCAGATAGTAGACATCTAACGTCCCACTCAACTTGTGCTTGGCTAACTATGAGAGTTCCAGAGTTTTTAGTTGCATTTTACTGAAGTAGCTTGATCATTAACTAATTGTTCTCAATCTTTTTATTCACCCCTGTGAATAGAGAAAGTAGTCTTTTCTAAGGTCATTTTCATTTGTGTTCCATTTCCCTATTTGTATTTCTGGGTTAATCATTTTTTTCAGGGAAAAATCTGTAAAGTGGAAGTCAAAAAGAACACCCAGACATACACAAACACATTTTATTCCTATGCACACACACACTCACAAGCCCTGCAACACTCTTATGTGCCCAAATCACAAATAACAGAAAAAAAAGAAAGAAAGGAAATTGAGAATTCTTACTCAGGGACCCTTAATAATTCCAATTTCTCTCTCTCTCTCTCTCATTTTTATTGACCAAATGTTGGAAACTATTTTTGTAGTTAAATGATTTCACTCTAGTGACATCCTAAACAAGAACACTTTAAAAGATGCATCTTTGTTCTACATCTCAGGGTATCTTAGAATATCTTGTATATGAGATTATTCTGTGATTGGTTACATGAAATGGTATTGTTGGGAAACAATATTGAAGTCACACTGACTTTTGTGTCTTGCATTTGCCCATTTGCTTGTTATACTTTAAGCATCCAATTCCATCCTCTGATCTTACCCGTCATGTTATCTGTCTTTTTCTCAAAATTTCTGCAATTTCATCCCAGAAATTCTCTTTTTTTCACTTTTATTATCTTATGCACCAGACTTAAAAAAAAATGAAGATGATGCACAATGTTTAACTAATATACTGAGCTATATTTTCTTAACTTTTTCAGGATTGTAAACACTGACACAATAAAGACATATAAGAATAGATCAAAGTTTTAATGTGTCATGAAATGTGAGGATGTAACCAGGTTTCCCTAGGTGGGATGATTGAGGCACAATTTGATAATATGTGCCACAATTTGATAATATTCAGGAGTGGATAGAAACAGAGGTTTGTCAACTTGAGATGTCTTGATGCCCATAGCCATGGCTTTTATTGGCTATCCCAAAGGTCTATGGAGATTAATCCTGTTATCTTTGGGAAGGATCTTTCACTCAAGGTAGACTATGAAAAGAAGCTGAAAGGGAGTCAGAAGGAATAGTCTGCACAAGGCAAAGAAATAGAAGGTGCAATCACGTTTATGTTGATTGTGCTCAAAGCAGGCACATTTGCCTACATATCAAGATGCCTGAAATCTAAACTGAGGCCTTTTAACTTAGTGCCTGAAATGATAATTAAAGACACCAATTTCAGTGACTCAGATGTGCTGCAAAATGCTTAATTCTCTAATGCATAGTATTCTGACCTGCATTTTAAAGACAATTTTCAGTTCAAGAAAAAAAAAATGTGCTGCTGTGAATGTGCCCTTATCTACACAAAGATTCCCCAGACCTCACTGTCAATTAGATGCAAGAATGAGAATGAGGACCTTAACTTGGTGTTGCCCTATGTGGAGTAGCACACAAACACACGGACATGACTCCATGTTTCCACCACTGTCTAAAGGAATGGCTACAAGTTGAGATTGCCCACAGTTCTAAATAGAGTTCATAAGAGTCTGTATAGCACAGGCCAGCAAGCAGATACTCTGCTCAGAATATTTCATTGCACAATATATTAAGGAGCAGCTGTTGATTTTGGGCCATGCTTTCTCCATGACTTTGATAGATATTAAACTGAATGTTTATTTTTTTAATATTTATGTATAAATACGATTGAATTTTAGGGAAGAACAGGCTGAAACAACACGCTTAGAATGGGTTCTAATAGACTGCAAATTTGATGAGAGCATACAATCATTTTATAATTTGAATTACCTCATTTGTCTTTCACATAAATAAACATTCTCAGTCAATTATAAGGGTCAATTATAGCAATACTGGAGGATATGGGATATTGTTGAGTAATGAATATAGCTTTTGATTGGTTATTACATTTCTCTATTGCTAATTCAGGAAGTACTTAAAATACGTCATTTGGCAGGAAGTATATGTTTGCTGATGTGCAAGATACATAAGTAAAAGTGTGTAAACACATAGAAGGCCTGATATCCGTGCTTACTTTGGTAGGAAGGCTAACACATTCGCCTTCCAACTGCAAGAAAAGGTTGAAGCAAAGTTGTGAGAAGAGACTTAGCATGCCTGAAAATAGTTTGCCTTTCATAGCTACAGAAGGACAACGAAAGAGGAACTTAGTGGAGCTACTAAGGCAAGCAGATATCAGGTCGTCCAAGAATATCTGAACCAAGCTGAGATGTTGCATTCCACAGAAGGATGCAAGTCTGTCTTTGCAGGAACAGGAATGCAACATCAAAATATGCGTTTGGAAATACAGGGTGAAATCCTGTTGGTAGGGTATAAACATATGCATTAAAGACAGAAGAGTAAAAGTGACCCTTTTTAATACCATTTGTAAAATACCTATTTTGTGCTTTGTTACAATTTTTCACTCTGTCATCTTCTCTCTGATATTATTATCCTGATCATGATAACTGAGCAGGCTACATCACGTATATTTTCAAGTGTGAAACATAGTTTCTAATGGAGACAACCTCATGTCTAACTTCTTTTTATTTTAAGTGACAGAATAGGATGCACCTGAGACAGTAGTAAAGTATATATTGTGCATTTGCCTTGCCTCAGTTAGATTTGTATCTGTTCTTCCTCCCATATCATCCTAATTTTAATATCCATTCCGATCAGCCTGGATGGTTTCATAAGTCACTTTATCCATTACTTCTTTTCCCTTTACTTTAATTTCCTTTTTTTTAATTGATTAGGTTTAATTTACATGGGATACATATCAAAAGTTTCCTTGAACTGAAGTCTTTATATTAAACCATTATCCAATAGTCAGACATTGTAGGAAAGTCTAATTTTACTCTTATTAAAAAAAAAAAACTATGAATATGAACATATACCTTATTGTTCAGTTAAGAGATGTAGGAATTTGTTAACGTGTACTAACATTAATTTCACTCTTCATTATCCTGCATATTTGACACGTATTTGTTAGATCGGTTGTAATTAGGATAATTTTCATATAAGGAAGATGGTTGATGAGTTAACCTTGAAAGAGAGGCAGCAGATGTATCAGCGGTCATTGACACTGGGAACCATGAACTGCCTGCATGTTCCAGCTTAGAGAAAGTATCATATAGGGCTCACATATCTCTGTATGTAACTGGAAAGTTAGACATCTCAACCATTAGTCCAAAATAACTGCTCTGCCATGGCGATAAGATGTGGTACTCTGAAGTAGAGGTAGTCATAGTAGCAAAATTCTCAATATGATCTTTTGTTGGATGTAGTTGCTATGTGAGTGTTGATGGAAAAATGTTCAAGTGATTGTAAACCATAGGTTGATCTATCACAGTTTGCGCTGGTGTTCTAACTGACATTAATGATGGAGAAGAAAAATCCCTTTGATTTGGGGCACTTGTATTACCAGTTATCTGGCTAGTAGAAGGTTTTAGTATGAAAGGCACACTTAAACTTGTTGAACCTGAAAATACACTCCTCTAGTTTCAGAAATAAAATCAGAGTTATGATAATCCACATTGCCCCTTGCTTTAACATGCTTCTTCTTGTAATCATGAATTAAAGAAGATACTGGAGAGACATTTTTAGTTCCAGTTTATTCTTTTCATTCTTACAAAAAACTGGGCACAGACTCGTTTAAAATTCAGATTATGATAGAACTGTATCTAAAAAACCAGGATGAAAATTTAGTGACTTTTTAAAGCAAGGTAAAACAAAAAAGCATAGCTCAACTATAAAACTGATTCTTTTAAGCATACAAAGTTAATAGCATCTAAACAGCTCCATTAGCATTTTTAAATACATACATATTAGAAGTTACTGTGTTCCGCAAGTAAAATCATGTAGTATATCTAGAGTAAATTCCACTTTCAGTGGCTTCAGGATTTATGTCTAGTTGAAACTTGCAAGGAAATTTTTGAAATATCAAATGTTTTAATATCCAGCTATTCTCAACTTAAAAAAGAAAAGGGAAAAAAATAAGAAACAAAGCTTGTAACATGTTTTCTCAGTTTTAAAGTCAGTTTTAAGTATCTACGTTAACACACTCACTGAGTCACACGGATTAATCTCATACATTCCTCAACTAAGTGAAAAAATATGAATACCATGTTCAAAACAGAGATTTTTTTTTTTCCTGCCAGGAAGTCAGCTACTGAAGGAGATCTTTGAAAAGTTTGTCGCATTTTACTAAACCCCCAAAGTTTAAGCTGTTGTACTAATTTTTTCATATTATCGGTTTTAGATATTTTGTGAGTGACCTTTCTTGGTGGCTTAGACAGTAAAACAGCTAACGACAACGTAGGAGACCCGGGTTTGATCCCTCGGTCGGGAAGATTCCCTAGAGAAGGAACTGGGGCAACACACTCCAATACTCTTGCCTGGAAAATCGCATAGACAGAGAATTCTGGTAGGCTACAGTCCATGGGGTTGCAAAGAGTCAAGAGCTCTTTCTTGACGTCTTTTTATTGATCGCTATAGAAAGGTTCACTCCCATTCCAACAAACAGATTTAAGCTGATCACTTTCAACTGTATTCCAACGTTTTTGAGGAAATGTGAGTGAAAGCAAGTCATCTGATTCACCTGGATCAGAGATAGAAAATGTGTAACACGGTTCTTTTATCACAAATTCTTCAGACAAAACCTGAAAAGGGAGGCGGGGCTAAGATGGCAGAGGAATAGGACGGGGACACCACTCTCTCCTCCACAAATTTATTGAAAGAACATCTGAACGCTGAGCAAATTTCACAAAACTACTTCTGAACGCTGGCAGAGGACATCAGGCTTCCACAAAGACAGTGCATTATCTTCAAAAGAGATGGGAGAAATTATAAAAGATAAAAAGAGAGACAAAAGAGTTAGGGACGGGGACCCGTCCCGGGGAGGGAGTCGTAAAAGAGGAGCAATTTCCAAGCACCAGGAAACCCTCTCACCGGCGGGTGTGGGGGAAGATTTCTTATCTCGGAGGGCAACGTAACTGGGAGAAAAAATAAATAAAACCCACAGATTACGTGCCCAAAGCAACTCCCAGCAGAGAACTCCAGACGCTCGCATCATCCGCCACCAGCAAGTGGGGGCTGAATGGAGAGGAGGGGGCGGTACTGCTTAGGGTAAGGACCGGGCCTGAGTGCCCTGAGGGCAATCTGAGGGAGCTAACATGAGATAACAACCTAAACTGTGGGACAGCCAGAGAGAGAGAACTATCCTGCGAAAAGCCCTACTCTAAGGCTCTGCCGGCCCGCTCACAGAACAAAGCACTGAGCGATACCAGAGGAGAGCTAGCTGGCTGCGGACCACCCCATCCCCTGCCAGACACAGCAGGCAGGCGGGGCCAGCCAGAGCCGGAAAGGGGCAAACTCGGCCGCAGAGAGGGCACCCCCTACCAAAGCGCAAACAGGCTCCCAGTTTCTAAGCAAAGACTGGCTGAGATCCCGGAGGGTCGACTGCCGCCCAGAGGGTCACAGCCAGAGACCAGCTCCCCAGAACCGACACAAAGCACACCGGAGCCAGGCGCCCCGGTAAACCGAGGCGGGGACCAGGGAGGTGATAAGCTGCACTGCCCCAACAGGGGAGAGTGCATTCGCCAAACTCCTGGCCGCCTGAGCAGCTCCAACCGGGAACGGCACAAGCCACAGGCGAAACTGAGTCTGCGCCTTTGTGGAGTAACCAGGAGCCTGAACCTGAGCGGCTTAGACCTGGGAAGTGCACGCATCTCAGGGCCCACTCCCCGGCCGAGTAACCTGAAGCCTGAGCAGGGTAGACGGGGAAAGCACACACGCCGTGAGCAGGGGGCGAACCCAGTGTGGCCGATACACTGCGAGCTCGCCACACACACGCCAGGTTTGC
This sequence comes from Giraffa tippelskirchi, assembly GCF_054371585.1. NCBI lineage: Eukaryota > Metazoa > Chordata > Mammalia > Artiodactyla > Giraffidae > Giraffa > Giraffa tippelskirchi. The sequence goes on from NC_137290.1 coordinate 25,544,888, forward strand.
AGTGTTCCTCCCTCCCCACAGCACGACTGAACAAGCGAACCTAAAGAGACCACCTCCACCCCTTTGTGGCAGGGCGGAAATTAGATACTGAAGAGACCTCCAAACAGAAGCCAAATAAACAGAGGGAAGCGCCTTGGAAGTGACAGGCCAACAGATTAAAATCCCTGTAGTTAATACCAACTGCATTGAAAGGGACCTATAGATCTTGAAAAGTATAAGCAGGAACAAGGATCTATCTGAAACTGAGCAGACCCCACACTGCTCACAACAGCTCCAGAGAAAGTCCGGGATATATATTTTTTTACTATTGTTAATTTTTTTTTAATTTTTTTCTCTTCTTTCCTTTTTATTCAAGTCTTCTATTACACCTTTAACTTTCCTTTTCATAACCCACTACTAACTTGAAAAAAAAAAACAACCCAATTTTTCAAGCAAACTGCATACATATATCTTATACCTTTTGTGTTTTCTTTTTTTACTGTTTTTTTTCACTGTTTTACTGTTTTATTTTCTTTTTACACTGTTTCCTTCTTTCTTTTTTTATATTGTAAGTTTTATAAGAGTCTAACATCTGCTCTAGATTTTTAATCTTTGTTTTACATATTTGATATCAATTTTGCACATTTAAGAACCCAATCTTTAGGACCCATTTTTACTCAGGAGTGTGATCACTGGCCTGATTACTCTCTCCCCCTATTGATGCTCTTTCTTCTCCCCCAGGGATCCTCTATCTCCCACCCTCCTCCTTCTCTTCTCAACCCAACTCTGTGAATATCTGAGGGTGTTCTGGGTACCGGAGAACACTTCAGGAACAGGATACTGCCCAGATCTCTCTCTCCCCTCTTGATTCCTCCCTTTCTACTCATGCTCACCTCTATTACCTTCCTCCCCCCTCTCTATGTATCTCTGTGAATCACTCTGAGGGTTCCAGACTGTGGAAAGCACAGAGGGAAGTGCTTACTGGCTAGATTGCTCGCTCCACATTTGAATTCACCTCTTCCCCTCCTGGTCACCTCACCCCCACCACCACCACCACCAATTCATCTCTCCATGTAACTCAGTGAACCTTTCTGGGAATCCCTCACTGTGGAGAATCTTTTCACCATTAACCTAAAAGTTTCATTATTGATGCTGTATGGATGGAGAAGTCTTGAGGCTACTGCAAGAATAAGACTGAAAGCCAGGGGAAACATTAATTAATAAGACGCCATCCAATAGCCTCCACATATACACTGAAATAAAGCTGCCGCCAAGAGCCAATAAGTTCCAGAGCAAGACATACCACGCAAATTCTCCAGCAAAGCAGGAACATAGCCCTGAGCATCCATATACAGGCTGCCCAGAGGAACACCAAATCCATAGACATCTCAAAACTCAATACTGGTCACTCCATTGCACTCTAGAGAGCAAGAATCCAGCTCCATCAACCAGAACACCGACACAAGATCCCCCAACCAGGAAGCCTTGACAAGCCACCTGTCCAACCCCACCCACAGTGAGGAACCTCCACAATAAAGAGGAACTTCATACTACCAGAATACAGAAAGGCCATGCCTAACACAGCAATCTAAACAAGATGAAAAGGCAGAGAAATACTCAGCAAGTAAAGGAAAATGAGAAATGCCCACCAAACCAAACAAAAGAGGAGGAGATAGGGAATCTATCTGAAAAAGAATTTAGAATAATGATAATAAAAATGATCCAAAATCTTGAAAGCAAAATGGAGTTACAGATAAATAGCCTGGAGACAAGGATTGAAAAGATGCAAGAAATGTTTATCAAGGACTTAGAAGAAATAAAAAGGAGTCAATATATAATGAATAATGAAATAAAGGAGATAAAAGACACTCTGGAGGGAACCAACAGTAGAATAACGGAGGCAGAAGATAGGATAAGTGAGGTAGAAGATAGAATGATGGACATAAAAGAAGCAGAGAGGAAAAAAGAAAAAAGAATCAAAAGAAATGAGGAAAAACTCAGGGACCTCTGGGACAATATGAAACTCCCCAACATTCGAATCATAGGAGTCCCAGAAGAAGAAGATAAAAGGAAAGGCCATGAAAAAATACTCGAGGAGATAATAGTTGAAAATTTCCCTAAAATGAGGAAAGAAATAGTCACAGAAGTCCAAGAAACCCAGAGAGTTCCAAACAGGATAAACCCAAGGCGAAACACCCCAAGACACATATTAATCAAATTAACAAAGATCACACACAAAGAACAAGTAATAAAAGCAGCAAGGGAAAAACAACAAATAACACACAAGGGGATCCCCATAAGGATAACAGCTGATCTTTCAATAAAAACCCTTCAGGCTAGAAGGGAATGGCAGGACATACTTAGAGTAAAGAAAGAGAATAATCTACAACCCAGCAAGTATCTCATTCAGATATGAAGGAGAATTCAAAAGCTTTACAGACAAGCAAGAGCTGAGGGAATTCAGCACCACCAAACCAGCTCTCCAACAAATGCTAAAGGATCTTCTTTAAACAGGAAACACAGAAAGGATGTTTCAACCTGAACTCAAAATAACAAAGTAAATGGCAAAGGGATCGTGCTTATCAATAATTACCTTAAATGTAAATGGGTTGAATGCCCCAACCAAAAGACAAAGGGTTGCTGAATGGATACAAAAACAAGACCCCTATATATGCTGTCTACAAGAGACCCACCTCAAAACTAGGGACACACACAGGCTGAAAGTGAAGGGATGGAAAAACATATTTCATGCAAACGGAGACCAAAAGAAACAGGAGTCGCAATACTCATTTCCGATAAAATAGACTTTAAAATAAAGGCTGTGAAAAGGGACAAAGAAGGACACTACATAAAGATCAAAGGATCAATCCAAGAAGAAGATGTAACAATCATAAATATATATGCACCCAACATAGGAGCACCACAATATATAAGGCAAATACTAACAAGTATGAAAGGGGAAATTAAAATAACACAATAATAGTGGGAGACTTTAATACTCCACTCACACATATGGATAGATCAACTAAACCGAAAATTAACAAGGAATCAAAAACTTTAAATGATACAATAGACAAATTAGATTTAATTGATATTTACAGGACTTTCCACCCCAAAACAATCAATTTTACCTTTTTCTCAAGTGCACACGGTACTTTCTCCAGGATAGATCACATCCTGGGCCATAAATCTAGCCTTGGTAAATTCCAAAAAAAATTGAAATCATCCCAGCCATCTTCTCTGACCACAATGCAGTAAGATTAGACCTCAATTACGGGAAAAAAAACTATTAAAAATTCCAACTTATGGAGGCTAAGCAACACGCTTCTGAATAACCGACAAATCACAGAAGAAATCAAAAAAGAAATCAAATTATGCATAGAAATGAATGAAGATGAAAACACGACAGCCCAAAACCTATGGGACACTGTAAAAGCAATGCTAAGGGGAAGGTTCATAGCAATGCAGGTGTACCTCAAGAAACAAGAAAAAAATCAAAAAATCAACTAACTCTACATCTAAAGCAACTAGAGAAGGAAGAAAGGAAGAACCCCAGGGTCAGTAGAAGGAAAGAAATCTTAAAAATTAGGGCAGAAATAAATGCAAAAGAAACAAAAGAGACCATAGCAAAAATCAACAAAACTAAAAGCTGGTTTTTCGAGAAGATAAACAAAATTGACAAGCCATTAGCCAGACTCATCAAGAAACAAAGGGAGAAGAATCAGATCAACAAAATGAGAAATGAAAATGGAGAGATCACAACAGACTCCACAGAAATACAAAGGATCATAAGCGACTACTACCAACAGCTATATGCCAACAAAATGGACAACTTAGAAGAAATGGACAAATTCTTAGAAAAGTATAACTTTCCAAAACTGAACCAGGAAGAAATAGAAGATCTTAACAGACCCATCACAAGCATGGAAATCGAAACTGTAATCAGAAATCTTCCAGCAAACAAAAGCCAACGACCAGACGGCTTCACAGCGGAATTCTACCAAAAATTTAGACAAGAGCTAACACCCATCCTACTCAAACTCTTCCAGAAAATTGCAGAAGATGGTAAACTTCCAAACTCATTCTATGAGGCCACCATCACCCTAATTCCAAAACCAGACAAAGATGTCACATAAAAAGAAAACTACAGGCCAATATCACTGATGAACATAGATGCAAAAATCCTTAATAAAATTCTAGCAAACAGAATCCAACATCATATTAAAAAGATCATACATCATGACCAAGTGGGCTTTATCCCAGGAATGCAAGGTTTTTTTTTAACATCCGCAAATCAATCAATGTAATACACCACATTAACGAATTGAAAGATAAAAACCATATGATTATCTCAATAGATGCAGAAAAAGCCTTTGACAAAATTCAGCATCCATTTATGATAAAAACCCTCCAGAAAGCAGGAATAGAAGGAACATACCTCAACATAATAAAAGCTATATATGACAAACCCACAGCAAATATTATCCTCAATGGTGAAAAATTGAAAGCATTTCCCCTAAAGTCAGGAACAAGGCAAGTATGCCAACTTTCACCACTACTATTGAACATAGTTTTGGAAGTTTTGGCCACAGCAATCAGAGTGGAAAAAGAAATAAAAGGAATACAGATAGGAAAAGAAAAAGTAAAACTCTCACTGTTTGCAGATGACATGATCCTCTACACAGAAAAACCTAAAGACTCTACTAGAAAATTAATAGAGTTAATCAATGAATATAGTAAAGTTGCAGGATATAAAATTAACACAGAGAAATCCCTTGCATTCCTATACTCCAGTAATGAGAAAACAGAAAGAGAAATTAAGGAAACAATACCATTCACCATTTCAACAAAAAGAATAAAATACTTAGGAATATATCTACCTAAAGAAACAAAAGACTTATATATAGAAAAGTATAAAACACTGATGAAAGAAATCAAAGAGGACACAAACAGATGGAGAAATATACCATGTTCATGGATTGGAAGAATTAAAATAGTGAAAATGAGTATACTATCCAAAGCAATCTATACATTCAATGCAATCCCTATCAAGCTACCAATGATATTTTTCACAGAACTAGAACAAATCATCTCAAAATTTGTATGGAAATATAAGAAACCTTGAATAGCCAAAGCAATCTTGAGGAAGAAGAATGGAACTGGAGGAATCAACCTGCCTGACTTCAGGCTCTACTACAAAGCCACTGTCATCAAGACAGAATGGTACTGGCACAAAGATAGAAATATAAATAAGTGGAACAAAACAGAAAGCCCAGAGATAAACCCATGCACCTATGGACACCTTATCTTCGATAAAGGAGGCAAGAATATACAATGGAGAAAAGACAATCTCTTTAACAAGTGGTGCTCGGAAAACAGGTCAACCACCAGTAAAAGAATGAAACTAGAACACTTCCTAACACCATACACAAAAATAAACTCAAAATGGATTAAAGATCTAAACATAAGACCAGAAACTATAAAACTCCCAGAGGAAAACATAGGCAAAACACTCTCTGACATAAATCACAGCAGGATCCTCCATGACCCACCTCCCAGAATATTGGAAATAAAAGCAAAAATAAACAAATGGGACCTAATTAAAATTAAAAGCTTTTGCACAACAAAGGAAACTATAAGCAAGGTGAAAAGACAGCCTTCAGAATGGGAGAAAATCATAGCAAACGAAGCAACAGATAAACAATTAATCTCAAAAATATACAAGCAACTTCTGCAGCTGAATTCCAGAAAAATAAACGACCCAATCAAAAAATGGGCCAAAGAACTAAACAGTCAGTTCTCCAAAGAAGACATACAGATGGCTAACAAACACATGATAAGATGCTCAACATCTCTCATTATTAGAGAAATGCAAATCAAAACCACAATGGGGTATCAGTTCACTCCAGTCAGAATGGCTGCTATCCAAAAGTTTACAAGCAATAAATGCTGGAGAGGGTGTGGAGAAAAGGGAACCCTCTTGCACTGTTGGTGGGAATGCAAACTAGTACAGCCACTATGGAGAACAGTGTGGAGATTCATTAAAAAACTGGGAATAGAACTGCCATATGAACCAGCAATCCCACTGCTGGGCATATACACCGAGGAAACCAGAATTGAAAGAGACGCGTGTACCCCAATGTTCATCGCAGCACTGTTTACAATAGCCAGGACATGGAAGCAACCTAGATGTCCATCAGCAGACGAATGGATAAGGAAGCTGTGGTACATATACACAATGAAATATTACCCAGCCATTAAAAAAATACATTTGAATCAGTTCTACTGAGATGGATGAAACTGGAGCCCATTATACAGAGTGAAGTAAGCCAGAAAGAAAAACAACAATACAGTATACTAATGCATATATGTGGAATTTGAAAGATGGTAACGATAACCCTATATGTGAGACAGAATAAGACACACAGATGCATAGAACAATCTTATGGACTCTGAGGGAGAAGGTGAGGGTGGGACGTTCTGGGAGAATAGCATTCAATCATGTATATTGTCATATGTGAAACAGAACACCATTCCATGTTCAATGCATGGGACAGATGCTCAGGGCCGGGGCAGTGGGATGGCCCGGAGGGATAGGATGGGGAGGGAGGTGAGTGGGAGGCCCAGGAGGAGGAACGCATATGGGCCCATGGCTGGTTCATGTCAATGTGTGGCAAAAACTATTACAATATTGTAAAGTAGTTAGCCCCAACTAAAATAAATAAATATATATATATATATATAAACCTGAAAAGGATCTTCTTCAATCAGAGACCTCAAGACCAAGTTCCCAGTAATTGTGTGATATCATGAAGGAGATCTAATGCAGGTTTCTAAACCAACTGATCCATCTTTAGGAAACACACTTTGAATTTATGAAAAAACTATGTGCCATTTCAAATCATTCTTCAAATACTTTTCTAATTTGTCTGATTTTATACAGTGCAAATTCAAATGATGTGTGGCTACACTACAAAGCTAATCTCTCTGGATCCTCACAGATCATCACTGTTTCTCAATCTGAGCAGCAGTGACATCACACAATCACTGGTTTCCTAACAATTAAAGGGTAACACTCAGCCAGTGTTTACTTTACTATGAAGTGAATTATATCAACCTAAAATATAGGCTGCTTACTTAAATAGAAACCACAAATATGAAACTTGCAAAATTTCATTCCTCAAGAAATTTTACACAAACAAATTACATCAATAAGTCTACTTTGTTCTTGAAATAAAAGTATTGTATCACTCTTTAGTACACACACTCTTAGAAGTCAATACTTTTACCAAAAAAAACTTGGGTGTGCTTGCTTGTGTGCAATAAAGTCAAACAACTGACTGTGAGCTGTGGTGAAAGCAAGTGTAGTGTGATGTTTATTGTAGGTCCAAGCAAAGAGTATTCTTGGCATTGCCTTTCCTTGGGATTGGAAAGAAAACTGACCATTTGCAGTCCTGTGGGCACCTCTGAGTTTTCCAAATTTGCTGACACATTGAGCGCAGAACTTTCACAGCATCATCTTTTAGGATTTAAAAATGGAATTCCATAATTACCACTAGCTTTGTACGTAGTGCCTCTTCCTAAGGCCCAGTTGGCTTCACACTCCAGGATGCATGTCTCTAGGTGAGTGATCACACCATGGTGACTATCTGGGTCATGAAGGTGTTTTGTACAGTTCTGTGTATTCTTGTCACCACTAATTAATGTATTTTGCTTCTGTAAGGTACATAGCATTTTGGTACTTTTTCAAGCCCATTTTTGCATGAAATGTTCCCTTGGTATCTCTAATTTTTTGAAGAAATCTCAAGTCTTTCCCATTCAATTGTTTTCCTTTATTTCTTTGCACTGATCACTGAGGAAGGCTTTCTTAACTCTCCTTGCTATTCTTTGGAATTCTGCGTTCAAACAGGTATATATTTCCTTTTCTACTTTGCTTTTCACAGCTCTTTGTACGGTCTCGTCAGGCAGCCATTTTCCTTTTTTGTATTTTTTTTTTTCTTGTTGGGATGGTCTTTATCCATGTCTCCTGTACAATGTCATGCACCTTCGTCCATAGTTCATCAGGCACTCTGTCTATCAGATCTAGTCCCTTCAGTTTGTGTCTTACTTCCACTGCATAATCATAAGAGATTTGATTTATCTCATACCTGAATGGTCTAGTGGTGTTCCTCACTTTCTTCAATTTAAGTCTGAATTTGGGAATAAGGAGTTCATGATCTGAGCCACAGAGAGCTTCCAGTCTTTTCTGTGCTGACTCTATGAAGTTTCTCCAACTTTGGCTGCAAAGAGTATAATAGAGTTCATGATTTGTGCCGCAGTCAGCTCCAGGTCTGTGGATTAGATTATCAATTGGACCAGATTGCCAGTTGCCAGACTCTAAGCTTTAACCTTTTCTGTTTCAGAGAACAGTGTATGCAATAGGTACTATTTAAGCTGTAGGAGGTGAATTATGGAATGAATGTGGGCCTGCAAAGCTCTGTCTTCCTTTTTTTTTTTCCTTTCCCTGCAAGCTTCATAATCAAGACATCTCCCTGGAACTTCTAAACTCTTTCATATATAGATATTTTCAATAGCAACCACTTGATTATTTTGCTCCTCAGAAGCCTTCTTACTCGTACATATTTGATTCTGTGCATCACTTTGTAATAGGACATGCAGTTTAGAGGTGGACCTTACTGCCCGGATTGGGCTTCTCTGATAGCTTAGTTGGTAAAGAATCCGCCTGCAATGCAGGAGACCCCGGTTCGATTCCTTGATGATCAGGAAGATCTGCTGAAGAAGGGATAGGCTACCCACACCAGTATTCTGGCCTAGAAGATTCCATGGCCTGCTGAGTCCATGGGGTTGCAAAGACTCAGACATGCCTGAGCAACTTTCACTTTGACTTTAGAGCATGGATTACTAGTACCAACCATTAAAGGAACTATTCAATAGGACATTGGACCATGGACCTTGGACTTGGAGTATGGCGGCTAGTCAGTGAAATATCTGGTATTCTCTGTCCTTGATGTGCACGGCTCAGACAGTAAGATATCTGCCTGCAACATGGGAGACCCAGCTTCAATTTGTCAAGATCCCCTGGCAAAGGAACTGTCTCCCCATTCCAGTATTCTTGGCTGGAAAATTCCACGGGCAGAAGAGCCTGGTGGGGTCCGGTCGATGGGGTCACCAAGGTCGGACACCACTGAGCAACTGACACTTTCCAACACTTATAATATGTGTGTGTGGCTTGCTTCATGGCAAATTTTAGTGGTCCAAGGGTCAGAGGTAGACTCTGTTTCAGGCATGCAATAAGTAGGAAGACCAGTGGTAAAAACGAGAGGCAGTGTGGCCTGCTGGGTAGAACACACCATACTATACCTATACCTATATCAGACTGTACCTATATCTGATAGGAGGTGGCCCACTGGAGAAGGGCATGGCAAACCACTTCAGTATTCTTGCCTTGAGAACCCCATGAACCGTATGAAAAGGCAAAAAGATCGGACACTGAAAGATGAACTCCCCAGGTCAGTAGGTGCCCAATATGCTAATGGAGATCAGTGGAGAAATAACTCCAGAAATAATGATGGGATGGAGCCAAAGCAAAAACGGTACCCAACTGTGGATGTGACTGGTGATAGATGCAAAGTCGGATGCTGTAAAGAGCAATACTGCATAGGAACCTGGAATGTTAGGTCCATGAATCAAGGCAAATTGAGTGGTCAAACAGGAGATGGCAAAAGTGATCGACGACATTCTAGGAATCAGCGAACTAACATGGACTGGAATGGGTGAATTTAATTCAGATGACCATTATATCTACTACTATATCTACTACTGTGGGCAAGAATCCCTTAGAAGAAATGGAGTAGCCATCATGGTCAACAAAAGAGTCCAAAATGCAGTACTTGCATGCAATCTCAAAAACGACAGAATGATCTCTGTTCGTTTCCAAGGCAAACCATTCAATATCACGGTAATCCAAGTCTATGCCCCGACCAGTAACGCCAAAGAAGCTGAAGTTGAACGGTTCTATGAAGACCTACAAGTCCTTCTAGAACTAATACCCAAAAAACATGTCCTTTTCATTATAGGGGACTGGAATGCAAAAGTAGGAACTCAAGAAACACCTGGCATAACAGGCAAGTTTGGCCTTGGAGTACAGAATGAGTCAGGGCAAAGGCTAATAGAGTTTTGCCACGAGAATGCACTGGTAATAGCAAACACCCTATTCCAACAAAACAAGAGAAGACTCCACACGTGGACATCACCAGATGGTCAACACCGAAATCAGATTGATTATATTCTTTGCAGCGAAAGATGGAGTAGCTGTATACAGTCAGCAAAAACAAGATTGGGGGAAAACTGTGGCTCAGATCATGAACTGCTTATTGCCAAATTCAGACTTCAATTGAAGAAAGTAGGGAAAACCACTAGTCCATTCATGCATGGCCTAGATTAAATTCCTTATGAGTATACAGTGGAAGTGACAAATAGATTTAAGGGACTAGACCTGGATATACCTATATCCAGCCAATATCTGCTGGATCATTGAAAAAGCGAGAGAGTTCCAGAAAAACATCTCCTTCTGCTTTATTGACTATGCCAAAGCCTGTCTGTTGAGAAACCTGTATGCAGGTCAGGAAGCAACAGTTAGAACTGGACGTGGAACAACAGACTGGTTCCAAATAGGAAAAGGAGTACGTCAAGGCTGTATATTGTCACCCTGCTTATTTAACTTATATGCAGAATACATCATGAGAAACGCTGGGCTGGAAGAAACACAAGCTGGAATCAAGATTGCCGGGAGAAATATCAATAACCTCAGATATGTGGATGACACCACCCTTATGGCAGAAATTGAAGAAGAACTAAAGAGCCTCTTGATGAAGGTGACAGAGGAGAGTGAAAAAGTTGGCTTAAAGCTTAACATTCAGTAAACTAAGATCATGGCATCTGGTTCCATCACTTCATGGGAAATAGATGGGGAAACAGTGGAAATAGTGTCAGACTTTATTTTGGGGGTCTCAAAAATCACTGCTGCTGGTGATTGCAGCCATGAAATTAAAAGACGCTTACTCATTGGAAGGAAGGTTATGGCCAATCTAGATGGTATATTTAAAAGCAGAGACATTACTTTGCCAAAAAAAGTCCATCTAGTCAAGGCTATGATTTTTCCAGTAGTCATGTATGGATGTGAGAGTTGGATGGTGAAGAAAGCTGAGCACCGAAGAACTGATGCCTTTGAACTGTGGTGTTGGAGAAGACTCTTGAGATTCTCTTGGACTGCCAGGAGATCCAATCAATCCATCCTTAAAAAGATCAATCCTGGGTGTTCATTGGAAGGTCTGATGTTGAAGCTGAAACTCCAATACTTTGGCCACCTCATGCGAAGTGTTGACTCATTGGAGAAGACCCTAATGCTGGGTAGGATTGGGGGAAGTAGCAGAAGGGGACGACAGAGGATGAGATGGTTGGATGGTATAACAGACTTGATGGACATGGGTTTGGGCAGACTCCGGGAGTTGGTGATGGACAGAGAGGCCTGGCGTGCTGCAATTCATGGGGTCACAAAGTGTCGGACACGACTGAGTGACTGAACTGGACTGAACTCAGGTCCCTTTCACTAGGCATCCCTCAACACCATAAATCCTGGCCACAAATATTTGTGAAAGGTTCCCTGTTCTGGAAAATTGCCTTTGGTCACATGAAAGCCTCCTCATCCAAGAGGTGAAATTCCCACATCTATGGGTGAGATTTGGACCGAGTGACATGGAAGCAAATATATTAATACAAAGTGAGATAATGCCTGGTGTAATTTGGTCTCTGCTTGACATTAGATTTTGTTTCCCCTCGGCTATATCCTGCTTCCCTCATTCCATTTCTCCTAGAAAAGCCTCACCATTGAGTCCTCTGAGTAACAAAGATGGGCTCTGCTTTTAGGAAATCTGATGGAAAAAATTCCCACCACAGAATAGCAACTACCATTCAGCAAGAAAGGGAAAGGGAAAAATATTCATACTCTAGCCTCAATTTCTCTTATGGTGAAATGCCACTGTCTGCTGCTATTTACTATCCTTTGTACAGGCCTGTGAGATTACTTTGTTTGTTTCTTTTTTTCTCCCTTTTTGAAGTTCCTTGGCCACATAAGTCATGGAAAGATATGCTTTTCTTAGAAGCTGATGACATTTTTTTAGCTGATCTTGAGATGGACACCCAAAGTTGGTGGTTTTAACTTATAAACAATATACTTCATTTTTTTAAGGGATAGGATCTTAATAATCTGTCTTTGAGTCCAGAGTTTATGAAGATTAGTAAGTTTAACCATGTTTCTTATCGATTCCATTATTTAGGTTGCATGTTTCAAATACAGACCTCTATTCCAGAAGACAATCGAATAAAATCCCAAGCGAAATAGACTTGGGAGATGATCATCTATTCCAGTCAGAGAAGACAATCTATCAAAATGCATTGAACAGGTCAATCTAAAATAATAGTCTAATAACAATCTGTAAAGTCAGAAAAAGCTGAATGAGGAAGTTAAAATAAGATCTCACAGGCATTAACAAACAAGAGAAATCAAGGGGAGCAGTAGAATGACATAGGCACAGATGGTGAGACTAAGCAGAACAGAGCACACACGGAAAGGTCAGTGTGATTGAAGAATAGAGTTAAAGGAACAACGTGAAGATTGAGAATAAGGTAGAATCCAGAGTCCTCATAGGTTCTTCTCAAGATCTTGCTTTCCATCACATGGCTTAGCTGGTCAGTGACAATTTTCTCTGATTGTAGCAAGGTAGACAGTGTCCGAGGAACATACGTGGATGCTAGAGAATGGATTGCAGTCCCCTGAGTCATCTGCAGTTGAGAAATCTGCACATTTTGTGCCAGATGAGTGTTGATAAAGACAGTGATATGTGGCTGAATCTAAAGCATGATAAGGGGTAAAATTAACAACACTGAGGTATGGATAGGGTGAAGTGCATTAGAAAAGGAAGTAGTCAAGAATGAATAGTAGTGTCAATCACAGAAGGAGAAAATTTGTGTTGTTATTCAGTCAGTAAGTCATATCCAACTCTTTGGAACCCCATGGACTCTAGCCTGCCAGACTTCCCTTCCCTATTTCCCAGAATTTGTTCAGATCCATGTCCATAGGGTTGGTGATGTTATCTAACCGTTTCATCATCTGCTAACCACTTCTCCTTTTACCTTCAACCTATCCCAGCATCAGGACATTTTCTACTGAGTCAGCTCTTTGCATCAGGGGGCGAAAGGAAGAAAGAACACTGAAAGATGACGAAGTTTTCCAAGGAGAGGCCTTGAAACTCTTTTGGATACGGATACAGTAAACACTTTTGACAACATTCAACACCCATTCATGATGGGTGTATGCAACAACCTGTACAGGCAGTGGGATCACAGAGAATCTTCTTCAACCTAATAAAGGCCACCACATATGAATAAATCCACTGCACACAAGATTCCCAATGGTAAAAACCTGAGAGCATGTCCCCTAATGTCATGAATAAGATAAAGATGCCCACTCTCACCATTGTTACTCAGCATAGTCTCTGGACCCCAAGTGCGAGCAATCAGAGGAGAAGAAGAAAACAATTTTCGAACGAACTGGGAAAGAAGAGGTGAAACTGTCACTGTTTGCACATGGCATGATACTATGCCCAGAGAATCCAAAGATGCCACCAGGAAATGACTAGAACTAATCCAGGACTTTAGGGAAGGGGCTGGATACAAAGATAACACCCCGAACACACTTGCTTTCCTATAAAATAACAACAAAAAAATAAAAAAAAAAATAGAAACGAAGGAAGCAATCCCATTCACCATGGAAACAAGTAGAGAAAAAATTCTGGGAAGAAACCTACCTAGGCTGGGAACAAACTTGTGCACAGAAAAAAATAAGGCATGGATGAAACAAAGGTGATATAAAGAGATAGTGAGATACACCATTCTCATGTACTGGAAGAAAAAATATTGTGAAAATATCTACACTACAAAATGCAGTTTGCAGATTCAGTGCCATTCCTATGAAATTACCAATGGCATTTATCACAGATAGGAGAACAAAAAAGTTTTACAACTTGTATGGAAATACAGAAGACCTTGAAGAACCATCTTGCCTTGAGAGAGAAAAACAAGAGCTGGAGGATTCAGACTCCCTGATTTCAGTCTATACTACACAGGTACAGTAATTAGTACGGTGTGGAACTAACACAGAAACAGGAATATAGAGCAATGGAACATGACAGAAAACCAGGAGATAATCTCATGCCCAAATGGGTCCCCTAATCTACGACAAAGGAGGCAGCAATATGGAATGGAGCAAAGATAATCTCTTTTGTAAATGATGCTGGAAAATCTTGACAGCTAAAGGTAAAAGAATGAAATTAGGAAACTTCCACATCGTTGTTCTGTGGCCACGTCGTGTCTGACACTTTGTGAAGCTGTGGGTGGCAGCATACCAGGGCTCCCTGTCCTCCACTATCTCCCAGAGTGTGCCCAGGTTCATATCCATTGCATCAGTGATGCTATCCAAACATCTCATCCTTGTCTTTGGCTTCGCATTCTGCCTTCAGTCTTTCCCAGCATCAGGGTCTTTTCCAGTGAGTTGGCTCTTCACATCAGGTGGATAAAGTTTGAGAGCCTCAGCTTCAGCAGTGGTCCTTCCAAAGAGTATTTAGGGTTGATTTCCTTGAAGATTGACTAGTTTGGTCTCCTTGCTATCCAAGGGATTCACAAGAGTCTTCTCCAGCCCCACAGTTCAAAAAGCATCAATTCTTTGGCGTTCTGCCTCCACTGTGGTCCATCTCTCACAACCATAAGTGACTACTAGAAAGACCGTAGCCTCGACTCTATGGACCTTTGTCAGCAACGTGATAGCTTTGCTTTTTACACACTGTCAAGGTGTGTCAGAGCTTTCCTGCCAATAAGAATTTGTTTTGTGATTTCATGGCTGCAGTCACCATCTGCAGCGATTTTAGAGCCCAAGAAGAGGAAATCTGGCACAGCTTTCCCGTTTCCCATTTCTATTTGCCATGAAGTGATGGAAATGGATATTGTGATCTGCGTTTTTATACTGAGTTTTATGCCTGCTTTTGCACTGTCCTCCCTCACACTCATCAAGAGATTCTTTAGTCCCTCTTCATTTTCTATCATAAGGGTGGTATTCATACGCATATCGTAGGTGGTTGACATTTTCCCCAGCAATCATGATTCCACGTGCAACTCATCCAGCCTGGCATTTATCATGATGTGCTATGTGCTTACATTAAATAAACAAGGTGACAATCAACAGCCTTGTCATCCTTTCTCAATTCTGAAGCAGTCAGTTTTTCCATACGTGGTTCTAACGCTTGGTTCTTGACCTGCCCACAGGTCTCTCAGGATCCAGGTAAAAGATGGTCCAGTATTCCCATCTCTTTAAGGGTTTCTCACAATTTGTTATGATCCACAAAATCAAAGACTTTATAGAGTCGTCAGTGAAAAAGGGGTAGAGGTTTTTCTGGAATTAATTTGCTATTTCTCTCATCCAGCAAATGGTGACAACTTGAGCTCTGGCTCCTCTGCTGTTTCTAAAGCTACCTGAAGATGTGGAATTTCTCAGTTCACATAGTGCTGAAGCCTAGCATGAAGGATTTTGAGCATACATTTTTAGCATGGGAGACAAGCACAATTGTGTGGCGGTTTGAACGTTCTTTAGTCCTATCATTCTTGGGAATTTGGAAAAGGATCGACGTTTTCCAGGCCTGTGGCCATTGTTAGGTTTTCGAGATTTGCTGACATCTTGAGTGCAGCACTAGTCATAGCAAACACCCTCCTCCAGCAACAAAAAGAAGACTCTACAGATGCAGATCACCAGATGCTCAACACCAAAATCAAATTGATTATATTCTTGGCAACCAAAGATGGAGGAGCTCTGTGCATTCAGCAAAAAAATAAAGACCAGGAACAGACTGTGGCTCAGATCATGAACTCCTTATTGCCAAATTCAGACTTAAATTGAAGAAAGTAGGGAAGACCACTAGACCATTCATGTATGACCTAAATCAAATCCCTTATAATTATACAGTGGAAGTGACAAATAGATTTAAGGGACTAGATCTGATAGACAGAGTGCCTGATGAACTATGGACAGATGTTCATGACACTGTAGAGGAGAGAGGGGTCAAGACCATCCCCATTGAAAAGAAGTGCACAGAAGCAAAACAGCTTTCTGAGGAGGCCTGAAAAATAGATGGGAAAAGAAGAGAAGCAAAAAGCAAAGGAGAAAAGGAAAGATACTCCCATCTGAATGCAGAGTTCCAAACAAGAGCAAAGTGATATAAGAAAGCCTTCCTCAGTGATCAATGCAAAATAACAGAGGAAAACATCAGAGTAGGAAAGATTAGCGATCTCTTCAAGAAAATTAGAGATATCAAGGGAACATTTCATGCAAAGATGGGCTCGATAAAGAACAGAAATGGTACGGACCTAACAGAAGCAGAAGATATTAAGAAGAGGTGGCAAGAATACACAGAAAGACTGTTCAAAAAAGATCTTCACGTCTCAGATGATCACAAAGGTGCAATCATTCACTACAGCCAGACATCCAGGAATGTGAAGTCAAGGTGGCCTTAAAAGCATCACTATGAAAGAAAAACACCAATACGGTATACTAATGCATATATATGGAATTTGAAAGATGGTAACGATAACCCTATATGCAAGACAGAGTAAGAGACACAGATGCATAGAACAGTCTTATGGACTCTGAGGGAGAAGATGAGGATGAGACATTCTGGGAGAATAGCATTGAAACATGTATATTATCATATGTGAAGCAGAACACCATTCCCTGTTCGATGCATGAGACAAATGCTCAGGGCTGGGGCAATGGGATGACCCAGAGGGATGGGATGGGGAGGGAGATGGGAGGGGGGTCCAGGAAGGAAGGCATGTAAACCCATGGCTGATTCCTGTCAATGTATGGCAAAAACTACTACAATATTGTAAAGTAATTAGCCCCAACTAAAATAAAAAGAAAAAAAATAAAATAAAAGCATCACTATGAACAAAGCTAGTTGAGGTGATGAAATTCCAGTTGACCTATTTCAAATCCTGAAAGATGATGCTGTGAAAGTGCTGCACTCGATATGCCAGCAAATCTGGAAAACTTAGCAGTGGCCACAGGACTGGAAAAGATCCGTTTTCATTCCCATGTCACAGAAACGCAATGCCAAAGAATGCTCAAAAACCGTAAAATTGCACTCATCGCACACACTAGTAAAGTAATCCCCAACATTCTCCAAGCCAGGACTCAACAATACATGAACTGAGAACTTCAAGATGTTCATGCTGGTTTTAGAAAAGGCAGCGGAACCAGAGATCAAATTGCCAACATCCGCTGGATCATTGAAAACACAAGAGAGTTCTAGAAAAACATCTATTCCTGCTTTATTGACTAGGTCAAAGCTTTTGACTGTGTAGATCACAATAATCTGTGGACAATTCTGAAAGAGATGGGAATATCAGGCCATCTGAACTGTCTCTTGAGAAACTTGTATGCAGGTTAGGAAGCAACAGTTAGAACTAGACATGGAACAACACACTGCTTCCAAAAAGTAAAAGGAGAACGTCAAGGCTCTATATTTTCACCCTTCTTATTTAACTTATATGCAGAGTACATCATGAGAAACGCTGGGCGGGAAGAAACTCAAGCTGGAATCAAGATTGCCACGAGAACTAGCAATAATCTCAGATACGCAGATGACACCAACCTTATGGCAGAAAGTGAAGAAGAACTAAAGAGCCTCTTGATGAAAGTGAAAGAGGAGAGTGAAAAAGTTGGCTTAAAGCTCAACATTCAGGAAACTAAGACCATATATCTGCCCCCATCACTTCATGGGAAATAGATGGGGAAACAGTGAAAGACTTTAATTTTGGGGGCTCCAAAATCACTGCTGATGGTGATTGCAGCCATGAAATTAAAAGACACTTGCTCTTTGGAAGGAAGATTATGACCAAATTAGATAGCATATTTAGAAGCTGAGACATTACTTTGCCAACAAAGGCCTGTCTAATCAAGGCTACTGTTTTTCCAGTGGTCATGTATGGATGTGAGAGTTGAACGGTGAAGAAAGCTGAGCACGGAAGAATTGATGCTTTTGAACTGTGGTGTTGGAGAAGACTCTTGAGAATCCCTTGGACTGCGAGGAGATTCAACCAGTTCATCCTAAAGGAGATCAGTCTTGGGTGTTCATTGGAAGGACTGATGTTCAAGCTGAAAGTCCAGTACTTAGGCCACCTCATGTGAAGAGTTGATTCACTGGAAAATACCCTAATGCTGGGAAGGATTTGGGGAAGGAGGAGAAGGGGATGACAAAGGATGAGATGGTTGGATGGCATCACCGGCTCAATGAACACAGGTTTGGGTGAACTCCGGGAGTTGGTGATGGACAGGGAGGCCTGGCGCGCTGAATTTCATGCGGTCCCAGAGAGTCAGACACGACTGAGCGACTGACCGCAACTGATCTGATCTGAGTGCAGCACCTTGATAGCATCGTCTTTTAGGACTTTGAGTAGCTCTGCTGGAACTCCATCACCTCACTTGATTTCACACTCCTGGATGGCTGGATCTGGGTGAATGGTCACACCACCGTGCTTATCTGAGTCGTTTAGGCCTGTTTTTCTACACTTCTCTATATTCTTTCCATCTCATCTTGATCTCTTCTACTTATTTTCGGCCTTTACTGTTTCTGTCCTTTATCATGGCCATCTTTGGATGAAATGTTCTTTTGATATCTCCAATTTTCTTGAAGAGATCTCTAGTCTTTCCTTTTTATTGTTTTCTTCTGTTTCTTTGCATTGTTTATTGAAAAAGTCCTGCTTGTCTCCCCTTGTTTTTCTCTGAAACTCTGCACTTAGTTGGGGTAACTTTGCCATTTCCACATGCTTTTTTGCTTCTCTCCTTTCCACAGCAACTTGTAAACCCTCCTCAGACAGTCACTGTGCCTTCATGCTTTTAGTTTTCGTTAGGATGGTTTGCTCACTGTACAATATTTTGGACCTCCTTCCACAGTACTTGAGACACTCTGTTTACTAGATCTAAACCCTTGAAACTATTTGTTACCTCCACTGCATATTCAGAGAGGAATTCATTTAAGTTGTACCTGGCTGACGTAATCGTTCTGCCCTCTGCACCCCACCCGAACTCCTCCCCGTTTAGTTTAAGCCTGCATTTTGCCATGAGAAGATGATGATCTGATGATGATCCACAGGTCTTGTTTTTGCTGACCCTATGCAGCTTCTCCCACTTGATTGCTACCAAGAATATAATCAATCTGATATGGGCAGAGACCATTTGGTGACATCCTTCTGTAAGGCTGTCTCTTCTGTTGTTGTAAAAGATGATTGCTATGACCAGTTCATTTGTTGACAGAATTTGATTAGTCCGTGCCTTGCTTGGCCTTTTACTCCAAGGTCAAACTTGCCTGTCACTCCAGATACCTCCTGACTTCCTACTTTTGAATTCCATCCCCCTATGATGATAAGGACCTCTTTCATTTGATGTTAGTTCTACAAGGTCTTGTAAGTCTTCATAAGAACTGATTATTTCAGCTTCTTCAGCATCTGCATTTGTGGGATAGACTTTTATATTTCACGTAAAAAAAATAAATCTTGGCAGAGACCTAATCCATGAGATAATGAACTTTTTATATTTCATTTAGGAAAATCTGGGTTGTGATTTTCCTACATGAGATATGCAGTTCTCCATATTTCATGAATGAAAATCTAGGCACTGATTTTCCTACATGAAATATGGATTTCTCTACTTTCACATTTGAAACTCCAGGAACAGAGTACTTTCCCCTGAAATATGAAATTCGTGTGTTTTACATAGAATTGGCAATAAATAAGATCACATTTTGTAACATGAAATATGGAATTTTTAATATTTCTCATCTGAAAACCTGTGTGCTGACTTTCCTTCATGAGCTACAGAATACTGTATATTTAACAATTGAAACACTTGGCATCAATTTTCCTAAAGAAATATAGAAATTTTGACTTCATATATAAAGTGGTTTTCATGCTTGAGGTGTGAAACTCTCTGTATTTCACCCAAGAAAACTTGCATGAAGCTCTTCAGTATGAAATATGGAATTCTGTATATTTTGCATTTGAAAATCTGGGCACAGATTTTTCTCATGTGAGATACAAAATGTCAGTTATTCATATGTGAATATTTGTGTCAGATTTTGACATATAAAATACAGAATTTTCCGTGATTCAGAAATTGAGATCTGGGCCAGGCAGTCAAATAAAGTATCAACTATATTTCATATATGAAAATCTGGCCACAGATTTCCCTATTGAAGTTTGGAATTCTGTGGATTTAACTTCTGAAAATCCGGGTGAAGGCTGCCCTGCATGATATATGGAATAACCCACATTTCACACATGAAAATCTGGATGCCAATATTTCTACATGAATTGCATAAATCTCTGGAGTAACATTTTTATTTCTATGTTTTGATTTTCCCATATGAAAAACGCACCTCTCTATATGTCACATATGAGACTGTGGAAGCCTTTTTTTTGGCATAATATATGAAATTCTCTGTATTTTATTTATGAATATCTGCATGTCTGTATTACTACATGAAGTTTTGAAATTCTGTGTATTTCTCATCAGAAAATCTTGGCATCCATTTTCCTATATTAAATATGAATTTCTCAAATTTTCCAACATCTACATCACAGCACAGTTTTCATTACATAAAATATGGACTTATTTATATTTCACATCTGGAAATCAGGGTGCAGATTTTCCTGCATGAATGATGGCATTATCTCTCTTTCTCATGTGAAAATCCGGGCACCAATTTCTTTTTTGTTGTTTGGTTGATTGGTTTTTGCTCACAATAAACATTTTAATAGAAATAGATATATTGTTTCATCCAATAAAAATGTGAAAGATTATGTCTAAGCAGATGTAAAGACTGGAAGGAAATCTACTCCATCTTTTCAGTAGTCAAAAAACAAACAAAGAAACAAACAAACAAAAAAAATTGATGCCTAGTCCAAACTGAAGGGGCAGAATGGGACGAAGTTTAGTTCCCAGGACTTGTTAGTTCTAGAGCATTCTTTTTTTTTTTTTTTGCTTTCTTTTTTACGAAAATGTAATTAGTTTATTTTCAGGTAACTTTTATTTTTTAATATAAATTTATTTATTTTAATTGGGTGCTAATTATTTTACAATATCTCAGTGGTTTTTCCATACATTGACATGAATCGGCCACGGGTGCACATGTGTTCCCCATCCTGAAGCCCCTTCACACCTCCCTCCCCATCCCATCCATCTGGGTCCTCCCAGTGCACCAGCCCCGAGCACCTTGTCTCATGCATCAAATCTGGCCTGGCATATGATATGATATGGCATATGATCTGGTTTGACATATGATAATATACTTGTTTCAATGTCATTCTCCCAAATCATTCCGCCCTTGCAATCTCCCACAGAGTCCAAAAAACTGTTCTATACATCTGTGTCTATTTTGCTGTCCCACATATAGGGTTATCGTTAGCATCATTCTAGATTCCATATATATGTGCTAGTATACTCTATTGGTGTTTTGCTTTCTGACTTACTTCACTCTGTATAATAGGCTCCAGTTTAATCCACCTCGTTAGAAGGGATTCAAACATTCATTTTAATGGCTGAGTAATATTCCATTGTGTATATGTATCACAGCTTTCTTATCCATTCGTCTGCTGATGGCCATTTGGTTTGCTTCCGTGTCCTGGCTATTATAAACAGGGCTTCGATGAATAATGAGGTACACATGTCTCTCTCAGGTCTGGCTTCCTCGGTGTATATGCCCAGCAGTGGGTTTGCTGGGTTGTATGGCAGAACCTCCACACTGTTCTCCATAGTGCCTGTACTAGTTTGCATTCCCACCGAGAGTGTAAGAGGGTTCCTTTTTCTCCGTACCCTCTCCAGCATTTATTGTTTGTAGATTATTGGATGGCAGGCATTCTGACCAGTGTGAGATGGTACCTCGTTGTGGTTTTGATTTGCATTTCTCTGCTAATGAGTGATGTTGAGCATCTTTTCATGTGTTTGTTAGCCATCTGTATGTCTTCTTTGGAGAAATGTCTGTTTAGTTCTTGGGCCCAATTTTTGATTGGTTATTTTGTTTTTCTGGACTTGAGCTGCAGGTGTTGCTTGTATACTTTTGAGATTAATTCTTTGTCAGTTGCTTCGTTTGCTATTAGTTTCTCCCATTCTGAAGGTAGGCTTTTCCCCTTGCTTCTAATCTCCTTCGTTGCACAATAGCTTTTAAGTTTCATTAGGTCCCATTTGTTTATTTTTGCTTTTATTTCCATTACTCTGGGAGGTGGGTCATAGAGGATCCTGCTGTGATTTGTGTCAGATAGTGTTTTGTCTATGTTTTCCTCTAGGACTTTTATAGTTTTATAGTTTGTGGTCTTACGTCCAGATCTTCAATCCATTTTGAGTTTATTTTTGAGTACGGTGTTAGAAAGTGTTCTAGTTTCATTCTTTTACAAGTGGTTGACCAGTTTTCCCAGCTCCACGTGTTAAAGAAATTGTCTTTTCTCCATTTTATATTCTTGCCTCCTTTGCCAAAGATAAGGTGTCCATAGGTGCATGAATTTATCTCTGGGCTTGCTATTGCATTCCATTGATCTATGTTTCTGTCTCCGTGCCAGTACCATACTGTCTTGATGACTGTTGCTTTGTAGTATAGCCTGAAGTCAGGCAGGTTCACTCCTACTATTCCATTCTTCTTTTTCAAGATTTCTTTGGCTAGTCGAGGTTTTTTGTATTCCCATACAAATTGTGAAATTCTTTTTTCAAGTTCTCTGAAAAATACCACTGGTAGCTTGATAGGGATTGCATTGAATCTATACATTGCTTTGGGCAGTATACTCGTTTTCACTATATTGATTCTTCTGATCCATGAACACGGCATATTTCTCCATCTATTTGTGTCTTGTTTGATTTCTTTCATCAGTGTTTTGTAGTTTTCTATATGTAGCTCTTTTTTCTCGTTAGGTAGATTGAGGTTTTTTAAGGCATAAGCCACACTTCTTGCATGGCTCTGCAATAAAACATACTCTGCTTTAAACTCTCATGTTTCAATATTTCTTGGCCCAAGGTTGTTGGGTACAGGGGTATTTAGTTACAGTAACACCTTATCTCTCAAGTCTATGGAGGTTAACAAAATCTCTTGAGAGAATGTCTAATTTCTAAACCACATACACTCATAAAAGGATGAGCAGTTTTTCTTGTGTGTGAAGCAAGTTAACAGACACTGAGAGCTCTCCTAGTTACCAGGTGAATTTAGGACAAAGTGTGACAAAGGTTTTCATCAGGTCTTACCTGAGGACTACTCATTACTTTGGAAACTTTGTCATGAACTGATTTGCTAGGATATGGATAGAGAGTATATCTTTTATCTTTTCCATCGTTTAGTAGTTTGCTTCTCATGTGTGTCACATTATGTTTTAATATGTGCATACATTTTCATACTGTAAAATATAGGGAATCCCATTCTCAATTTGAAAAGTTTGTGGTGAGATATTCACAGGTGAAATGCAGGGAATTCTGTATTTCATTCAGTAAATCTACATGCATATATTCAGATGTGAAATACCAAGTTCCATGCTTCACGTAGAACACTTTTGCCCTCATGTCAAAATGTGATACAGACATGGAATTCTCTCTGTTGAGAGAAATTTATACAGAGATCCCAAGGATAGCGCCCCACCAAGGGCCACGGCTCTCCATTGCCAGAGGAATTGAAGTCTGTCCATTTATTGTACAGAGGCCCGTTCAAAGTGGTTCTGTTCTCATCCAGCCTCCAGGTGAAAACACAGCCCAGCCTACCCCATCAGCCCAGGCCTGTGGGACTGGGAGGGGTTTTAGTATCATCCCCAGACACCCTTTTAAGGAGTGATGTTTCAAACTGACAGACTCTGCATGTAGCAGGTGCTTATGCTACAGTGCCACCAGTCTCCCAAACCTTACAGAAAAGGGCAAGCTGTGCTCAGATGCCTGGTCATGTCGAGGATAGAATGGTCCTGCACTTGAGAAGGACAGAAAACCCTTTGAAGCTGGGTGTCCTAGGGGCTGTGCAGAGCCCCTCTTCTGTGCCTGGAAATCTGGGCCACTCCATTTCTCTGCTCCTTCGCATCCTCCTTGACTGCACCCAGGTGCTTTGTTCCTGCCTCTCCTTTCTGCTCAGGGATCCGTGTTTACATTTACATGCCTGTTTACACTTCCAGCTTGCTCTGTCGGTGAGACCCCTGGGCTTTTTTCCGTGGTGTCAGTGCTTCTGCTGCCAGATGATCTTTCTACCTTACACAAGCTCTTTCACGTTTTCAGTGTCCATTCTTCCAACCCCCAGCCAGACCAGCTCAGACAGCTCACACACATGCTCACCCACCCACCTACCCACACACACACACACACAATCCTGAAAAGACTCTTGCACAGATGCGCAACTAATTGTTTACTTGTCCAGTATAATGGACTTTGGTAAGCACCCCTCTTTTTCTGGCCTGGTTATTGTTATTTTTTTCACTCACTAGTTGATCAAATCAGCGTCCTCTTCTTCTATGATACATCCTGGAAGATGAATGGGATTTGCTCATGAGGGGGACTGACATGCAAAGAGTTTGACGGGGTTGGAAGTCCTCACTGTGGACGGTTGAGTGACGTGTGCCTGTGTTCTCTACTCCCATCACAACAGACTGGTTCACAGTACCAATCATGGTGGCATGATTCCATTCCCTGTGCTTTCCTTCCAGAAAAAGCACAGAAATAGCAATGGGCTTTGAACTTGAAATTGATCATGCACCCCCTTTGCCCAGGCTATAGAAGGTCACTGAGGACAAGAATTCTTTATCTGCATGGGTAATGTCAGGTTAACGATCACTGCAAGAAATGGTAAAAGTCAATGTCCTTCATTCCTGCAGCAGTGTTTATAGAACACAACAAGTCAACCCCAAATCTCTCCTGACAGATGATAAATTTTCTGACAGATGCATTTCTGCAACATCTTTGCCCTTTGTGATCCTAATTAATATTCTCATTTCAATGAGTTATATTCTTGCCCGACGGGAATTTCTGTAAGTGTGTGGGTGTTGCTGTTTCCAAACGTGGGTCACTGTAAAGTATTCCTGCAATAAAGCATTTCTTGCTGTTCACAAATATTGTGTATCTCTTTAAAAAAAAGTCACAATTCAAGATGTTGGAAACATTTTATCCAGGAATGAAAGAAATCATCCAATTCACACACAATCTGACAAAGACACACAAACTTAAAAAACAAAAGTGAAAGATGGTAACGATAACCCTATATGCGAGACAGAATAAGAGACACAGACGCATGGAACAATTTTATGGACTCTGAGGGAGAAGGTGAGGGTGGGACGTTCTGGGAGAATGGCATTGAGACATGTGTATTGTCATATGTGAAACAGAGCACCATTCCATGTTCGATGCATGTGACAAGGGCTCAGGGCCGGGGCAATGGGATGATCCAGAAGGATGGGATGGGGAGGGAGGTGGGTGGGGGGTACGGGAAGGGGAACACATGTAAACCCATGGCTGATTCATGTCAATGTATGGCAAAAACTATTACAATATTGTAAAGTAATTAGCCCCCAACTAAAATAAATAAATTTATTAAAAAAAAAAAAGAGAGAAAAAAAAACAAAAACAAAAGTGAATACAAGCAACACAATTCATGTATGTTGAATAGGGCCATGCAAGAACTGACAAAGCTATTGCAGCAGGGCTATGCAGAATGGCACAGGCATGGGTGCCATATCAAAGAAGGCGGGATGCATAGGCAGACCCACAGGAAGAAACATCAACTGACATTCATGGGCAGGCACAACAGAGACACCCAATCTTCATTCTAAACAGAGGAAAACATGAACACATCCAGGGAACAGGAAACAAATGCAGCTCAGGGTGATTGAGCCAGAATACTCAAGAAATCATCAGTAACCCGCCAAGTCTCACACGCATTGATATTCAGTGGAAGAAAACCTTACACAACACATCCAAGTGTGCAGTCAAATCTAATAGCGCCTAGACCTTAGGGCCCAAGTGAAAGCCCGAAAGACACTGGGACACATGTCATGGCAAGTTTCCAGAGAATGATCATCAAGTCAACCACACACATTTCAGTTTTACTAACCGATCCATGACTATCTCTGCACTCTTCACTCCAGGACAGGTTAGAGGTAAAGCCACCCCTGATAATGAAGCACTGGTACTGAAGACATGTGATATTAGGCATTGGGGCACCCTGTTCTTAAATTTTCTTGTCTTTAAGTTCTTTGCAGTGCCTTACTAAAACTTCTGAATGTGGATAACTAGAATGAGCCCAGTCTAAGGTCCCCCAAAACATGCACTGACATGCCATCCCACACCCACAGCAGAGTTATTACAGCATAGTTTCTGCTTTGCGTTGTTTTGTTTTGAACTGGAGCTGAGAAAGACAGGTTCCAGCCTGCCGGAGCTGCATGGATTCTTTGAAGATCACAGATTAAGAAAGTAAGGAGACATGTTTCCATTGTTTGCTGGGCTGCTTGTACAGAAAGCACCCAGAGAAGGCCAAGCCTTGCCTTCTGGATCTGTAGATGCTCCTCTGCACAAGGGGCATACTAGGGTGCAGATATTCAAATGCAAATGTTGGCCCTGAGCAGGAGATCTCATTCAGTGCACCTTGAAGGGGGCATCCATAAACCCATGACCTTTGATGTTCATCCTTTACCCTTTGCCCTTAAAAGAGATGCTGCTGTCGGGAGACAATTTTTGGAGTGAGAACTCCATGTGAGACAAATATCACCCTCAGGCATGCCCACGTTGGAGCCATTGTATCTGGGGCGAGTGGACAAACGTTGACCTCTCCCTACTCCCTTTGTGCCAGTGTGTCCTTTGCCCAATCCAGAGGTGGACGTGATTCCAGAAAGCAGCCATCTACTTGGAAAGGGCCACCCTAAGTTCTGACCAGTCCCTCAGTGAGCTCTGTATTCTTCAGGTGTTCCCATTGGCCCTTGGCCCGCAGAGTAGCGACAAAGCCCCAGAAGAAGGTCCCTTGTGGTTTTATACAGTCTGTACTGAGCCATTCAGCAAGGAAGAGACACTGTCACCAGAGGATTCGTGAGGAAAATGTTATTTCTACACCTAGTCCTGACAGAGGGCCTTGGTCACAGAGCTTAAGCTTTCCTGGAAAAAAAGGATATTAACCACTGAGCCATCATGGGACACAGAGTGCACGGCTGGGTAGGCTGGACCTTGCCTGTTTAACATCCCCATTCCCCTGACTTCTGCCCCTGCAGACTTTGTACCTAAACTGAGTTCCTGGGAAAAAGAACAGAGTTCACATGAGCTCAAACATATATGATGGGATCTGGTTGTGTTTGTCTGTCTGTTTCCTGGCGATTTATCTTTTTCCCTGGTCACTTTTGCCAGAAACTAATACCCTTACTGCCTTCCCAACCCCTCACTTTCGCCTTGGGCCACAGCCCCTCCATATACTTTATGCCCTCATCCCCTAAGATGTTACCTGGAACCCTAGCTCTGGGAAGCTGACTCTCAGCAAAGCTGAACTGTGCAGTCATATACACAAGGAGGCTATGTGGTTCATAGTGAGTTGAATGTTAAGGCTTTTTCCTTGTCCTGTACTCTTAAAATGCCTGATGATATCCAACAGTGATGATACTTGGGACACTACCTTCCAATAAAGTTGTGTTCCATTATTTCAATCTCTGGCCCTTGTTCACCAGACCCTTTTCATGAACATCCACACTTCCCTTGTAAAGTTGCCAGACACACAGTTAATGGCCCCTCCTCTTCCGTTTTCTTCCTCCCCAACCCCACCCCACAGGAAGAACTGTGTTCCCTGACACAATCCCATCATATGGCTTAACCCCCTCTACCACTCTCCATGGTCTGGTAATTCCCACGCATTAAACTGAGAACCCTACATGGAGTGGAAATATTTGTCCGGAGGACCTGGCCAAACAATACACAGACACATACGGTTGATGCTTTCTATTTATCCTTCGGAATTATTTCATGTTTACTTGTTTCTCCCTCTCGATCTGTTTCACCACCAGACCACTCTTCATTACTTTCCAGTCCGTGAGGACTAGTTGGCCATTGATCTTCATGTGAAGCACCTTCTTAGGTTTTCTATGTTAGGTAAAGGGGGACACTCCATCATAAGTTTCTCAAAATTGGGGGTTTCCTTTCAAAACAGACAGAGACACAGATATGTCAACCTATCCTCTCTGAACAACACTAAAGACAGCTTTAATCTTTCAAGTCAGTTCCCAGGAGAGAGAGTCTGTGAACTTTTACATTTCCTCTCTCAGTTCAGTTCAGTCACACAGTCGTGTCTGATTCTTTGCGACCCCAAGAATTGCAGCACACCAGGCCTCTCTGTCCACCACCAACTTCAGGAGTCTACCCAAACCTATGTCCATCAAGTCAGTGATGCCATCCAACCACCTCATCCTCGGTCGTCCACTTCTCCTCCTGCCGCCAATCCTACCCAGCACTAGGGTCTTTTCCAATGAGTAAACTCTTCACATGAAGTGGCCAAAGTATTGGAGTTTCAGCTTCAACATCAATCCTTCCAATGAACACCCAGGATTGATTTCCTGTAGGATGGATTGATTGGATCTCCTTGCAGTCCTAGGGACTCTCAAGAGTCTTCTCCAACAACACAGTTCAAAATCATCAATTCTTCCACGCTCAGCTTTCTTCACCGTCCAACTCTCACATCCATACATGACCATTGATAAAACCATAGCCTTGACTAGATGGACTTTTGTTGGCAAAGTAATGTCTCTGCTTTTAAATATGCTATCTAGGTTCGCCATAACCTTCCTACCAAGGAGTAAGTGTCTTTTAATTTCATGGCTGCAGTCATCATCAGCAGTGATTTTGGACCCCCCCCAAAAAAAGTCTGACACTGTTTCCACTGTTTCCCTATCTATTTCCCATGAAGTGATGGGACCAGATACCATGATCTTAGTTTTCTGAATGTTGAGCTTTAAGCCAACTTTTTCACTCTCCTCTTTCACTTTCATCAAGAGGCTCTTTAGTTCTTCTTCACTTTCTGCCATAAGGGTGGTGTCATCCGCATATCTGAGGTTACTGATATTTCTCCCGGCAATCTTGATTCCAGCTTGTCTTTCCTTCAGCCCAGCGTTTCTCATGATGTACTCCGCGTATAGAGTTAAATAGGCAGGGTGACAAAATACACCCTTGACGTACTCCTTTTCCTATTTGGAACCAGTCTGTTGTTCCATGTCCAGTTCGAACTGTTGCTTCCTGACCTGCATACAGGTTTTTAAACCACGTACCCCAATCTTCACCATACAACTATTTACAAAAACTAGGACATGCAAGCAACCTATATGTCCATCGGCAGATGAAGGGTTAAGGGAGTTGGGTACATATATACAATGGTATGTTACTCAGCTCTAAAAAGAAATGCATTGAACTCAGTCCTAATGAGTTGGAATGTATATGGAGCCTATTAAACAGAGTGAAGTAAGTCAGAAAGAGAAAAAACAAATACTGCATGTTAACGCAAATATATGGAGTTTAGGACCACGTAGGTGTTCCTGGACATCCAACATGCAGGACAGCAAATAAGACACAGACATATAAAGAACAGACTTTGGACTCCATGGTGGAACGTGAGGCTGGGTTAATTTGAGAAAATAGCCCGGAAACATTTACATTACCTTATGCAAAATAGATGACCAGTGCGAATTTGATGCGTGAAGCAAGGCAACCAAAGTCATGTTGTGGGACAACCCAGAAAGACAGGTAGGGGAGGGCGGTGGGTGGTGGGTTCAGCATTTGGGGGGACACGTGTATATCTATGGGTGATTCGTGTTGGCCAATGTATAGCAAAAATTGTCATGGTTTTGTAAAGTAATTATCCTCCAGGTAAAATAAATAAGTTAAAAGACTATTCTCCATAATCCTGCACAGTGGTCAGTATTCTCAGAATGAGAGTGGCATGTGAAAAAGATGTAAAAGAAAACAAAACCAGAAACAAGTGTGATGATCAAAATGGAATCAAATGATGGTCAGTGGGGAACAGCCTAGCGGAAAGGAGGCTCACAGACCTTTGTAGAAAGGGGACTTCAACAGTAGGTGGGCCCCAATTTAAGAGGAGCCTGAGGGTAGCCTTGTTGGCCATGGAATGCCAGTTCAGAGATGTGCAGCTGAGTCAGATATAAATTGGAGTGACATTGCCCTGACCAGAACACTTCATCTACCTCAAGCTTCTCTACTTAGAACCTGTTTTTCACTACAGTTGTCTACTCCTGCTGTCTCTTGCAGATTCCCTCGTTCCTTGGTGTTACACTGCATTCCACGGACTCTCACTTTCTCGACAAGTGAAATAAATGACCCAAGTTTCTGGGAAACACTTATGCCAGTGCTCGATCCCTGGGCTCCTCACCTCTCGTCCTCCCAGTACCTCTCGTGGAAGAGCCTTCCTCCTCATATAGTACCGCACGGGATTGGGCCACAGATCCTTTAGGATGATCTGTCAGGGCAATGAGCGAGGTCAGCACAGTGCTGGCCAGACCCTGAGCCCTTCCGTACACCGCCAAGAACCCCAACATACATCACCAGTTCTGGCCCAGTGGCCGCGTGGGACCCTACCTCAGCAATACGGTCAGATCCTGTGAAATTGTGGTCAAAGATCCAGTTGAAGAAGTTAACGCTGCTGTCGTGGTGCCTGTGGCTGTATGCCTTACATACAATTCCCTGGTTCCAGTGAATTAGGGTGGAATGAGATGCTCGATATCCTGCAGGAAAAGGAGTATGGGAGAAAGACCTAAATCACTTTCCAATTCAATCTACACTTTTCTGCCCCCACACCCCAAATCCAAGGAGCTGCCTCTTACCAGTAACATTAATGAGATAGTCCTTAACAATCACTTCATTCTGGAAATACCTATTCTTCCAGAAGAACAATGTGATGTTGCAGTGATGAGTGGGATGCCTGAGTTCTTTCACCTGCCAGGACAAAGTGTGGGGAGTGGGGTAAGTGTGGCTGGGTGTGAAAACTCTTTACAGAAGACCTGTCCTTTCCTGTTTTCAGTGGTAAATCATGTCCTCTCCCCTCCCCAGTCACCTTCCCTCCACGATTATCAATGTCCCCTGCCTGACCTTCAAGTTGGTCATGAAGTGAAGCATGTCTTCATCTTGGTCAGCCATCATAGCTGACATTTGGGGGTGGTTCATAAACTGCTTTAGGTCAAGGAGCCTCTAGATGCTAGTGGAAAAAAAGTGCTGGAAGGACAAATCTAGTCAGATAGTGCCTAAAGAGTAGAATGGCACTATCTGACTTCAACTTGCGACGAGTTAACTCGTCACATTTCTGTTAATGTAGACTGTATGAAGGCATGACAAGCCCCAAGGCTGTGCCTATGAATGCACTACCAGAGGAGGTTCTGTTCCTAACAGGAAAGGCCCTAAGCTCCATCTCAGCCTCCTAAAACTTAGCTTACTTCTGGAAAACAGGCATTCCTACGTACAAACAGCATAAGCATTTACACATCCCAACCTCACCCCCAAATTCACTCAGCTTTTCAGAGAAGACCTGGATACCAGATAAGCCTTTTCTCTGAAGAGTCCCTGGTGCTAATGACGATTCTGATTGGACCTCTGCAAGTAAAGCCCAAGTAGCAATTTGTGCTAACCAGAACAGCAAGGACATCACACCTAATATCGGGAACAGATACACAGAACGGTAACCAATACACAGCATCCAAAAAATACATTTTGTACCAGAACTGCCAGATCTCAAACTGCTTCTGCAATTACCCAGGTTAAAAAAAAAAAAAATCCACAAGCACCACACCAAGGGATACAACTTCGACCCAGAATTCACGGATTCCCTGGATGATGGCACTTCTGTGTTCTAGACTCAGCTTCTGCCTCTGGCAGTTGTGTTTCAGGCGAGCATGGGCCCTTTGGGCTTTCTTATTCATGGAATCCAGCTCCACCTGCAGGGCCGTCAGGACCTCCAGTGTGGGCTGGTCCCTGGGAGCTCTGGGGCTTGGATGTTCCTGGCCCTGCTCCTGTGAGGACACCTGTCCTGCTCCTCGTAGGCCACCAACTCCACCTCCTCCATGACGTCTAACACCAGCAGCTGGCACTCCTGCGCAAATCCCACCAACTCTCCCTCCTCCCGGGCCACACCTTCCTCTACCGCCTCCACCCAGAAGAGGGTGGCCTCCTCGCCTGGTGCACCACCTGGAGCCTGCATAGCCTCTGCTGCCCCCACCATACTGGTAGGCCCCAGGGTCCCTCCCTCGTGAAGACCCAGGCTCACAATTAAGACCCAGGATCCCGGGGTGCTGCTGCATTTCTCTGGCCCCGTCTCCACTCTCCATGGTGTTCTGGCCGTAGCCCAGAGCCACGAAGAAGCC
The DNA here is from genome assembly GCF_054371585.1 of Giraffa tippelskirchi. Lineage (NCBI taxonomy): Eukaryota > Metazoa > Chordata > Mammalia > Artiodactyla > Giraffidae > Giraffa > Giraffa tippelskirchi. The sequence goes on from NC_137290.1 coordinate 25,577,360, forward strand.
GGACGTGAGACCACAGCCAGCGCCAGGCAAAGCCCGCCCACCGGCCTCAGTCTACGTGGCACAACCAACTGGTTACTTGCCCACAGTCAATGAGCAGGGAAAGGGAGACAGGCATGTGCAGAACCGTGTGCCACCACGCACAGGTAATATGCTGGTGGGAAGGAGCTGAACTCTATACCCTGACCCCCAGACCTCATCACAGAACCAATCAAATGAAGTCAAAAGGCCTTCGCTCACAGGACACACCCCTTGGAATTCTGGGCACGCAGGGGCCCAACTTGGCTCAGTGCACAGTGTGCCAGTCCACACAAGCCATTTGCCTGACCAACAGTGTAGATGTGCCAGACCAGCGACTGGGCGAGCCAGGCCAGCTGGAGTCGAAGGCAAGGAATCTGAAGGTGACACTGCAGTCACCGTCAAGCTTGAAATTGCCACTGGGGAAGCGGGCGACTCTGTGTGCTCAGGGGTTCACACAGGTGACACAGGGTTCGTGGGTACGTCAGGGACACAGGTGCTCACCTTGGATCTAAACGGCAAGCCACGGGCAGAGCGTGGGTTTGGTGGGGGGGGGGGCGGCGGGGGAGGCGCTGTTACCGCTGATCTCACCAAAGTTCACCGCCTGCTGAGTCCGTCCCTAACCATGTGCCTTAGGCTTGAGCAGTGTCAGGAATGCAGCCATCCTCTGAGGATGAAGCAGCACACTTTCCTCGGCTCGCTCTTCGGGCCCCACAACGCAGCCCCAAGCCAAACCACCTTGGAGCCCCTGGCCTGCTGTCTGTCAGCTCTTGGCCTTTCCCCTGGCCCAGGGCTTAGAGCAGGCACCCCGGCGGCTAAGGATGTGCTCCTGCGGATGCACTTCCCAGAGAAGCAGAGCTCCTCCTGCAAGTGTTTCAAGTGGACCAAAATGCTCCTCCTGACCATTGCTTCCTCTCTTCCTCTCGACCACATAGCTAACGTGGGCACACTCACGTTAAGTGCCTGGATAGATGCAATGCTCACAATCTGCCTCCTAGGATGTCTGGTGTTTCACACTGAGCACCTACCTTAGGCCACACACACGAACACACACACACACAGAGGAACAGGTGACACACAAGCACATATGTGTACACACACATGTGTAACGCACAGGGAACAAATGCAAACAGGTGTTTCAGAGACTGAAGAACCAATGGTTTACAGGAAATGCAAAGATTTCCTTATTTCTCATAGGGAAATGTTCATTCTGATCATCAGATGTGAAATATAGAGAAATTCAAGTTTCATGAAGGAAAATCAGTGCCTAGATTTTGATGCAGTTAATATAGAGAACTCCATATTTCATGGTGGAAAGTCATTATTTTCTATATAAGAAATACAACAAATTAAGTATTTGACGATGAAACACTGGTGCCCAGAATTTCTTTTATGAAATAGAATTCCAATTCCCTGTTGGTTCCCATATCTTAATTGCATACTTCGTGTCAGTAAAATTTCACTGAGATTTTCACATAGGAAATGTATACAACTTCAGAGTTCAGGCAGGAAAGCATATGCTCAACTTTTCATATCTGAAATATCTGAAATTCCCCATTCATGTAGGAAAACGTGTGCACAGATATCCACATGTGAATCAGACAAGATTCCATATATGATGAAAAAATTATACAAGTAGATTTTCAAACATGAAGTACATATTTCCTATTTCATGTAGAAAAATCTTCACCCATGTTCTCACATGTGAGATAGAGAAAATTACATATTTCGTACAGAAAAATCATCTTTCAGATTTTCCTCAGCATGAAGCAGGGAATGCAAAGCAGTGCTCTGGAACAACCCAGAAAAATATCGTCGGAGGGCATGTGAGAGAGGCTCCAGGATGGGCGGGACCCCGATTTACTTATGGCTTATTAATGTCGATGCATGGCAGAAACCATCACGATATTGTATAGTAATTAACCTCCAGTTAACATTTAAGAAAATGTTACAGTTTGAGAAAAGTGAAAGAACAAGGGGACTCGACTCTGCTCTGTGGTGACCTAAATGGGAAGGAAATGCAAAAATGAGGGGATATATGTACACTTAAAATGGATTCACTTGGACATACGTACTCAGAAACTAAAGCAACATTGTAATGCAACTATAGCCCGATGATAATTGTTTCAATCATATTATACGTCAAGTATAATTCCAGCAGTGAATAAATAAATGGTAGCCTCGTTTGCAATATATTTCCATGGGGACATTATTCTAAGTTAAATATTTCAGTTAGAGGAAGATGAAATCTTTTACATCACATGATGAAGTTGAAATCCCTGCATTATAGAAACAGAGTAGAATGTGGTCCTCGGGCTACTGGAAATGGCCCGTGATGGTCCAAGTTACCAACTTTTAGTCACCGGTTGAATAAGCTCATCAAGGAAGATACTGTAATAGAGGCAGGATGGAAAACGGTGCTGCTAGGCCTCAGCCCAAGACCTTTAGTGGAGTTAGAAACCCCAACACCACCCACAGAAAGCCTCTGAGCAGAGTGTAGTGAGATATATTACAGCCTTCCCATAGAGCCCTCTAGGCCCTTGGGCCTTGGGATGGGGAATGAACTGTGGAGCTTGGGAACAGGCTGTGTCTTGCAGAGTCCCAGAGCCTTTGCTGAAGCCACTGACTGGTCTGGCCCAGGTTTCAAAGCAATGGCCAACGTGTTCCATCCCCACCTCCATGACCAAATGATTGTGGCAATCTGCAAGGGTCACAGTCTACAGGACCCAGCTCTCCAACTGGGTAGACTGAGGAGGCTGAGGGTCAGCTACATGCTGGATACCTGGCTCCCTCATTGAAGGTGGCTGGACAGTGTATGGGGGCCTTGGAAAGAGGAGGGCTCAGAGAGCTGAGAACTGTCTCTTCCACCTGGGACTGGGCACTGCTGGAAGTAACAAGAGTGGGTGCTAGATGAATGCTTCATGACTAGGATAACCGGCCTGCCCAGGGAACCCCCACATCCCAACCAGTACCATGGAGGGTGAATGTCAAGCTTGGGACCTATCCTTTCTGGAAATAGGGAATAGGGAATAATATTTGCTTCCCTCGAGGATTACAGGAACACAGTTAGCTGACCACCACTTACTTCAAGAACACAAGATCTGACACCAAGAAATTTGCAAGAGCTAATCACATCCATCCCTCACCTTTCCTATACATAGCCTTTGCTGAAAGCTTTGAGGGAGTTTTTTTTTTTTCTTTTTTCCATTGCCTTAGGCTTTTATTCTTTTTTAATACAAGCATTTAAAATTATGAACACTTCTAGACATGCATCTCATGAATTCTGATACACTGTGTTTTTATTATCACTGAGTTAAAATATTTTCTAATTTTTCTTTTTATTTTTTACCTCTTTTTTAAAATTTATATCAATTGGAGGCTAATTACTTTACAATATTGTAGTGGCTTTTGCCATGCATTCACATGTAACAGCCCTGGGTGTACATGCATTCCCCATCCCGACCCTCCCACCTCCCTCCCCACCCCATCCCTCAGAGTCATTCACCCCAGTGCACCAGCCCTGAGCACCCTCTCTCATGCATCGAACCTGGGCTGCCGATCTATTTCACATACTATACATGTTTCAATGCTGTTCTCTCAAATCATCCCACTCTCACTTTTTCCCACAGAGTCCAGCAGTCTGTTCTTTACATCTGTGTCTCTTTTTCTGTCTAACATATAGGGTCATCATTACCATCTTTCTAAATTTCATATATATGCATTAATATACTGTATTGGTATTTTATCTTTCTGGCTTACTTCGCTCTGTATAATAGGCTCCAGTTTCATCCACCTCATTAGAACTGATTCCAATGCATTCTTTTTAATGGCTGAGTAAAATTCCATTGTGTGCATGGGTCAGAGCCTGCTTCTCCATTTGTCTGCTGATGGACATCTAGGTTGCTTCCATGTGCTAGCTATTGCAAACACTGCTTTGAATAACATTGGGGTACATAAGTCTCTTTCGGTTCTGGATTCCTCAGTGTGTATGTCCAGCAGTGGGATTGCTGGGTCATATGGCAATTCTATTCACAGTTTTTTAAGGAATCTTCAGGTTTCCTTTTCACTGGGTGCTCTGGACCTTTCGGTGAGAAAGGAGCTGTAGTTGGGTGTCACCTAGGCTGTCTAACCAAAGCACTCCTTGCTGGGTTGCCCATTTGGTTAGGTCATTGAGTGACGTGGATGAACTATGCAGTCCATATCTTTCTTGGGTTCTTCCAGGCAGCTAGTCTAGCTCCTCGATTTGTTATTGTCAATAAGGATTTACGGAGGACTTCCTATCCCCCCTGCACTGTGCAAAGATTGCCCTGGAAGGTTGAAAGTGTTACCAAACCCATTGTCCAGGGGAAGAAACTGAGGCTCAGAGAGGTAGTTCACCCATTCAGGGTCACACAACTAATAGAAGCAGAGGAGTAGGATCTGAATTCACCTCCTTTGGGCTCCAGCATCCAAGCAAATGTGGTCATGCTTGTCATTCTTGGGTCCGACCTTTAGTTGCCAACTGCACCAGCCCTGAGATCCAGAAATCAAACCAGATTTGGTTTTTAGATTCTTTCCCTTTGAGCCCTGGCGGAGGTGGATATAGTTCACTCCTGATCCTGCTGGGCTGTTTGTGGCTCTTACCCTTTTACGATTTTCTCTTCCATGATCCCACTCATGGTAACCATTGCTCTAGAATGAAGACAATACAGAGTTGATGGGGATTTCCTCTTTTCAAACTTGTAGGGTAACGGATTATTTACCTACAGATGGATGACAGTCACTACTGGTAGTAGGAAACATAAACAGGTTAAATGAAATTATTGTTAGAAATAGACTTTTCCCCATTTTTGCTTGTATATGTAGGAAACTCCTGTTGTTTGTTCTGTTTTCCTTTTGTTTGAGACATGGAAATGGGTGCCTTTCCTCTGGACTCAGTTACAAGTAGAGAAACAGTAGAAGCACAATGGTTGTTGACTCTGCTTCTGGGCAGGGAGCCAGATGGGGGCTGGGCAGCTGGATGACCTGGAGACAGTGCTCCCCCAACCGAAATGGGCCAGTAGTTCTCAGCCCCAGCCAGCGTTGAAGCCCTGTGACCCAGAATGGCCAGGTCTTCTGCTCTTTCAGGCAAGCCTAAAATCGTTATTTCTGTGTGAAACTTCCAGATTTCTGAATTGGCCAGCACATTCTAAGTTATAAGCAACAAATAACGAAAGATTGGAAAGCATTGGGTCAAATCATTGCTTCCTAAATAACACGTCTGCTCGCCCCACGTTGCTCTTGGGCTGTGAGTTTGCGTTCCCTGCTTTAAGGCTTGGCTTATTTCTTTGAGTCCTGGACACAAAGAGTAAAGATTTAATGCTTTTGGAATATGTGGGAAGAGCCCAAGTGGTGATTCAAGAACCCATGTCTCTGGTCTCGCCTCTCTGTCTTGGTTTTCTTTGTGTCCCAGGACAAGGCATTTCTCAGGTCCTCTTTTATTTCTAATCTGTAAAATGGAAGCACCAGCTGGAATCAAGATGGCTGGGAGAAATATCAATAACCTCAGGTATGCAGATGACACCACCCTTATGCCAGAAAGTGAGGAAGAACTAAAAAGCCTCTTGATGAAAGTGAAAGAGCAGAGTGAAAATGTTGGCTTAAAGCTCAACATTCAGAAAACTAAGATCATTGTATCCGGTCACATCACTTCATGGCAAATAAATGAGGAAACAGTGGCTGACTTTATATTTCTGGGCTCCAAAATCACTGCAGATGCTGACTGCAACCATGTCATTAAAAGACGCTTACTCCATGCAAGGAAAGTTATGACGAAGCTAGACAGCATGTTAAAAAACAAAGACATTACTTTGTCAACAAAGGTCCGTCTAGTCAAGGTTATGGCTTTTCCAGTTGTCATGTGTGAATGTGAGAGTTGGACTATAAAGAAAGCTGAGAGCTGAAGAATTGATGCTTTTGAACTGTGGTGTTGGAGAAGACTCTTGAGTGTCCCTTGGACTGCAAGGAGATCCAAACAGTCCATTCTAAAGGAGATCAGTCCTGGGTGTTCATTGGAAGGACTGCTGTTGTAGCTGAAACTCTAATACTTTGGCCACCTGATGCGAAGAGCTGACTCATTAGAAAAGACCCTGCTGCTGGGAAAGATTGAGGGCAGGAGGAGAAGGGGACAACAGAGAATGAGATGGTTGGATGGCATCACTGACTCAACGGAGATGAGTTTGGGTGGACTCCGGGAGATGGTGGTGGACAGGGAGGCCTTGTGTGCTGCCATTCATGTGGTCGCAAAGAGTCAGACAAGACTGAGCGACTGAACTCTACTGAACTGAAAATTGATCAGTTTTAACAAATCCTGTGTAGTGTTCCCTTTCATCCCTCCCATTCTATCTTTCCCAGTTGTTACCTATGCTGCCAAGATTGAGCTCTGTATAAATTAGATATTCACGTGGTTTGGTCTGATGTCATTTTTGAATGTCAGTAACTGAAACACTCTCCAGGCAAGTTTGATTTGTCACCTGTATTCACCTGCAACTTAAGTCTACTGCTAACACCACCAGGCCAGTGTGACGCAATGTGATTTTTTTTTTTTTAATTTCAGCATTGAGCATGTTAAATATTTGTGGATTTCTGGCCCTGCTCCATTTTCTGTGAGTATGCTACATCCTGTTTTCTTTCTTTTTTTTTAACGTAGGCATAAATGAAATCTCAGAAGATGTTTACATGACTGTCGAGCCCAGCGATTCCAGGGATATTGAGAAGTCAGATGGTAGCGGAAGTGACCCTATCAGTGATGAAGAACAGAGGTCCAAGAATGAGCCAGAAGATGCTGAAAACACAGAGTTGTTTCAGATGGAAAAAGAGCCATCTGTTGTAAAAAAAAAAAAGTCCAAATTGTCGAATCCAGTAGAGATGGAAGAGGAGCTGAAAGCACGTCACCAGCCAGTGAGAAAGTGGACTCAAGATCAGTCAAAGAGAAGATGAGGCATCAGCTTGAGAAGGACTTTTCAGACAAAGCAAAACCCTTTCCTCATCCCACAAAGGATAATCTGAAGGGAAAAGGTGAGACTGACTCCCCAAGAGTGCATTTGGGCCTGGATTCTGATTCAGAGAGCGCATTTGTCATAGATTTAAGAGAAGACCTTTCTGCGCTGGAGGGTTGAAAACCTAGGAAGGTACCCAAAGAAACATCTCCCAAGCAGGAGGGTAAGTGACTGTATCAGTTTCTGGTTTCTTGATTTGGTTTTTGAATGTCACATTGCCATTTATACTATGACATGTCATGTCACCCTCAGACATCATGAAGTGTGCACAACAAAGCTTTGGTTAGCTCCAAGTCATCTAGCTAGTTACTGATCATGAAAAGGACTTGAGCTGGGCCTGCCTACCTTTAACCTTCTTGATACCCAATGTGGTTGATTTTGAGCACAGGAGAAGAAGTCTCTTAGAAAGTAACAGTTGCTTCCAGCAGTCAGGTTATTTTGAACCTAAGCAGTTTCCTTTCCAATATGTTCACTTTCATGTCTCAAGTGGTTATCGATGCTAAGACATTGGACAGGTCTGAAATTGATAAAAGCGTTCAGTTCAAAGACCTTGATAAGTTTATTCTCCCTTACCTCCCCTCACACTGCCCAGGCATCTCAAAATACATTTTCTTACTAGAGTATAAGGCTTTCTGGGTGAGCTGCACCAGACTGCTGAGTTCTTCTTTAGGTCTGTAGAAATCCAAGGAGCATTATATGATGCGTACCTGAGCCCATTTTCTGCCATATTTGCATTTAGCTGACATGGGCCCCAGGCCTCTCAATCTTGGCACTAGTGAAATTTTATGCTGGACAGTTCCTTGTCCTGTTTATTGAAGGATGCTTAGCAGTATCCCTGGCCTTTACCAACTGGATGTCAGTAGAATCTACCCAGTGGAGGACTTCAAAAGTGTGTTGAAAAAGCTAAATCTCACCTAGTTGTGAACTGCTGCCTGAGTCTTAGCAGTTCTCCCTTTACTGCTGTTAGGGACTGAACCAGCAGTGGCTTCTTTCAAGCTTGCCACACCCCAAGCATGTTGGCAAAGCCTGCAGTGGAACATCAGTTCAGTTCAGTTCAGTCGCTCATTCGAGTCTGACTCTTTATGACCCCATGAATTGCAGTACGCCAGGACTCTCTGTCCATCACCAACTTCCAGAGTCTACCCAAGCAAATGTCCATCGAATCGGTAATGCCATCCAACCGTCTCATCCTCTGGTGTCCCCTTCTCGTTCCGCCCCTAATCCTACCCAGCATTAGGGTCTTTTCCATGAGGTGGCCAAAGTATTGGAGTTTCAGCTTCAAAATCAGACCTTCCAATGAACACCCAGGGTTGATCTCTTTCAGGATGGATTGATTGGATCTCCTTACAGTCCACGAGAATCTCAAGAGTCTTCTCCAACACCACAGTTCAAAAGCATCAATTCTGCAGCGCTCAGCTTTCTTCACCGTTCAACTCTCACATCCATACATGACCACTGGAAGAACGATAGCCTTGACTAGACGGACTTTTGTAGGCAAAGTAATGTCTCTGTTTTTAAATATGCTATCTAGGTTGGCAATAACCTTCCTTCCAAGGAGTAAGCGTCTTTTAATTTCATGGCTGCAATCACCATCAACAGTGATTTTGGAGCCCCCCAAAATAAAGTCTGACACTGTTTCCCCATCTATTTCCCATGAAGTGATGAGACCAGATGCCATGATCTTAGTTTTCTGAACGTTGACTTTCAAGCCAACTTTTTCACTCTCCTCTTTCAACTTCATCAAGAGGCTATTTAGTTTTTCTTCACTTTCTGCCTTAAGGGTGGTGTCATCCGCATATCTGAGGTTATTGATATTTCTCCCGGCAATCTTGATTCCAGCTTGTGTTTCTTCCAGCCCAGCGTTTCTCATGATGTACTCTGCATATAAGTTAAATAAACAGGGGGACAATATACAGCCTTGACGTACTCCTTTTCATATTTGGAACCAGTCTGTTGTTCCACATCCAGTTCTAACTGTTGCTTCCTGACCTGCATACAGATTTCTCAAGAGACAGGTCAGATGGTCTGGTATTCCCATCTCTTTCAGAATTTTCCACAGTTTATTGTGATCCACACTGTCAAAGGCTTTGGCATAGTCAATAAAGCAGAAATAGATGTTTTTCTGGAACTCTCTTGCTTTTTCGATGATCCAGCAGATATTGGCGATTTGATCTCTGGTTCCTCTGCCTTTTCTAAAACCAGCTTGAACATCTGAAAGTTCACTGTTCACGTATAGCTGAAGCCTGGCTTGAAGAATTTTGAGCATTACTTTACTAGCGTGTGAGATGAGTGCAATTGTGCAGTAATTTGAGCATTCTTTGGCATTGCCTTTCTTTGGGATTGGAACGAAAACTGACCTTTTCCAGTCCTGTGGCCACTGCTGAGTTTTCCAAATTTGCTGGCATATTGAATGCAGTACTTTCACAGCATCACCTTTGAGGATTTGAAATAGCTCAACTGGAATTGCATCACCTCCACTAGCTTTGTTTCTAGTGATGCTTTCTAAGGCCCACTTGACTTCACATTCCAGGATGTCTGGCTCTAGGTGAGTGATCATATCATCGTGATTATCTGGGTCGTGAAGATCTTTTTTGTTCAGTTCTTCTGTGTATTCTTGCCACCGCTTCTTAATATCTTCCGCTTCTTTTAGGTCCATACCAGTGGATCATAGGAATGATTTAAAAGATATTTAGCCCATTGGTGAAGCAGTCAGTGAATTTCTCAGCTGGCTTGGCAAGTGGGTGTTGATATGCCCAAGAAAGATAAGAATTAATTAAGGGCCCAGGAAAAACGTGGCCTAAGAACAAATTGGAGACTGTAGCCATAAAAACTCTTGTACTTTGTGAGTTACATACACGGATAGCCAGGTGTAATTATGAAGCTCAGTGGTAAAGAATCTGCCTGCCAATGCAAGAGATGCAAATTTGATCCTTGGATTGGGAAGATCCCCAGGGGAAGGAAATGACAACCTACTCCAGTAGTCTTCCCTGGAGAATTCCATGGACAGAGGAGTGTTGTGGTCTATATAGTCCATGGAATGACAAAAGAGCTGGACACGACTTAGTGACAAAACAGACAATGGGCAGCTTCTGACAGGACCCATCTTCTCAGTTCTGTGTCCCCTGGGGTATTCTTAATCTCACTGCTTAAAGCAGGAGGGGGGATGGGTTTTGAGCTTTTACCCTCTGTGTTTGTATCATTGTGAACTGTTGCTGAACCTCAGTTCCTGGAATTCATTGAAAGAGGATGGAATATCTCTCAGTGATATGGGGCAGGAAGAGAGAGAGCAGTTGAGTCAGTCAGGAAGGATGGATCACCACCTCATCCCTTAAAATTATGAGTGGCATCTGAAACATCCAATTCTGTGTGGATTGGGGTTTGAGGGAGCACTTCTGATGCTGCAGAAAGCAATGGGAGTAGCATTTTGCAATAAAGTTTGTGGAATTGTTGGGTCCCAGATGGCAGTGTTCCTATGAGTGACAGATTTATACTATTCCTTTCTTTCTGAAGTACATTGTTTGTTTAGTTGTGGGTTTTTTCACTGCTTCCAGAAAGGATTTCAGATATACCGATAAAATGGAAATCAAGACACCGAGAAAAATGAACATGAAATAGTGAGAGATGTAGGGAAAGTTTGTATACAGAAATAACTATGTCAGCCTTCAGAATTAGCAAAGTCACTCTTCGTTTTGGGCCCTGAGCTTCCTGCAGTTGAAGTGAAAAGGCGAAAAAACATATGAGTACTTTAAGAGAGCTCATGCCCCCCCTCCAAATAGACAGCCCTCCAGGTGATAAAATGAAGCTGAGCTGTTCCTCTCACTGGTGTCGGAAGGAAGTTTCTCTAGGATCCTCTGAACGTGGTGGGAATTTTATGCAAAGGATGATTCTGAAACAAGAAGTCAGTTAGAGGAACTTCACAGAAGTTGAAATCCAGAGCCACCTGAGGATGATTTCGGTCTTGAAGAATTGGCTTCATGTCAGACTCTGCAGTTGAGCATCTTTTCAAAGGTGTGCTTTCACTTACGTGTTTATTAAGTGACTGGTGTTTTGAAGAGTGCTTGGTGACCTCCAAGTGATCTTCAGTTAGGAGTGGAGCTTATACAGAGAAACTGAATCCTCAGATCGAAAGATGGCTTTTCTAGCTAGAGATCCCAGAGCAGAGGCTAAGGGAGCTCGCTTCAGGACCTTGACTCCACGTACAGGTGTCATATCAGTCGTTGCCATCCTTCTCTTAAAAAGTCCTTTTTTAATGTACAAGACTGTAACCTAGGCCTGATATAAGTAGGCTAGTTGGGTGGGGTCGCCTTTGGAGTGTTGACCTTTAAGAAATTCATTTCTTTTTGAAACAGCAGGTGAGTATATACTCCCAAAGTTTTAGGACAAATGGAATTTTCCATGGCCCTTCCTCTCCCTCCCCACCGCCTGAGTAAACCTTGCATATCCTTTAGAAATTAAAACGTTTAGTGTATAAATGAAAACTCCCCAGAAGTGTGTCAAGCCTGGAAAGTTTTCAGATTGCATACTCCTGCTTTGTTGTTGTTTGTTTGTTTGTTTTTTAATTTGGAAAAGAGCTCTAATGGGACTCTTTCAGAGCAGTTACCACTCTGCTCAAAGCCAGTTGTTTGCTTTGGCAAGACAAGAGACAGAAAGGACCTTTTTGTGGTTGCCCTTTGCCCAAGGAGGTATCAGACTAGCTAATCCACAAGGACAGTATATTTTTTAATCACATGGCAGAAAAGAGAGGCGCAAATGTTGCTTTTGCTTTTGCAAGTTAGAAGCCTTGCCTGTGGCATCTCTGCCTTTTACAAGGGGCAAGCTCAAAGCCACTTCTGCCCCTGCAAGGGGAAGGGGTAGAGGCTGTGACCGATATCTGAAAGGTTGTCCTGGGAAAGGATGGGGGCAACCTCATTCTAGGTAAAGATCTTCTCCCAGCCCCACCCTGTGTTCTGGCCCAGGACTTTGGCTGAATTCTTCCCCGGAGGAGCAAGAGGAACAGTCAGTTGTGTAACCACCAAGACCCCCTCCCCCCTTCCCCCTCGGGTGGAAAAGTCAGCCTGTCAGCACTCTTTTCCTTTCACACTCCTTGGTTTTCCTAGAATGACAGTTAAATGAAAATGTCCCCTAGAATAGTCAAGAACTCACGTCTTTTCTGGGTGAAAGAAATCTAAAAATGACAGGCATGGAGTCATGCAGTGGAAGCATGCTGAGCCCCTCAAAAAGGGTGTTGTCATTAAGGGCTTCCTTGGTGGCTCAGATAATAAAGAATCTGCATGCAATCCTGGAGGCCCAGGTTTCTTTCCCTGGGTTAGTTAGATCCCCTGGAGAAGGAAATAGCAACCCAGTCCAGTATTCTGGCCTGGGAAATCCCATGGACAGAGGAGCCTGGAGGGCTACAGTCCATGAGGTTGCAAAAGAGTTGGACACGACTGAGGGACCTCACTTTCAGTCCTTATTGAACCCAGTTTGATGTCCAGGCACATTGTCTGAGATCAAGGATGCTGACTTGCATCCGTGTTTTTTTGTGTGAACCCGAGGGAATCCTCTCTGGGGATGCATGTTCATCTCTCCAGTGCCTGGGGCCCCTGCCCAACAGCACCATCTGCACGGTTACGGCCCAGCCACCACCACCACCGCCACCAGCAGCACGAGAAACCCGGTGAAAAAGCAGAGGCCAGTTTTACCGAAGGAGACTGCCCTGGTCATGCAACAGGTTGTGCGGACCTCATCAAGTAAGTTTCAAACGTCCTCCCAAAAGAGGCACATGCAGAAGATGCAGCACCAGCAGAAGTCACAGCAAAGCCAGCAGCAGCAGCCTCAGTCTTCCAAGAGGACGAGATATCAGAACAGACAGGCTGTGAAATATACCGAGCTTCCCTACTCTGCACTCCATGGTACCAGCTCTTTTTTTGCCACATGGACAGGAGAAAAATAGTCCTTGTTTTATTTGTTTAGTTCCCCTTGGTTGCCTGGCCACTGTATCCTAGAGGCCTGACACGTTCCATTTGGCATTATTATTAAAAATTAATTTGCAGCTTGCTGTTTTACTTTTCTTTTTTCTTTTCTCATTTTACAGACAGTGCATACATGTCTTCTTAGAACGAAGTGAAATGGATACCTAGACACACAAAAATCTATTGTCTTGATTGAATTCATATTTCATTCTCCACCCTTTCTCAGAGGTATTGTTAACCATAAGATCTTTTTTCTAATTCATGTGTGTGTATGTATTTCTGTATAAGTTGGCTTAAAGCTCAACATTCAGAAAACTAAGATCATGGCATCCGGTCGCATCACTTCACGGCAAGTGGATGGGGAAAGAGTGGAAACAGTGGCTGACTCAAATTTTCTGGGCTCCAAAATCACTGCAGATGCTGATTGCAGCCATGAAATTTAAAGATGCTTACTCCTTGAAAGGAAAGTTATGACCAAGCTTGACAGCATATTAAAAAGCAGAGACTTCACTTTGTCAGCAGAGGTCAGTCTAGTCAAGGCTATGGTTTCTCCAGTGGACATGTATGGATGTGAGAATTGGGATATCAAGAGGGCTGAGAACAGAAGAATTTAATCTTTTGAGCTGTAGTGTTGGAGAAGACACTTAAGAGGCCCTTGGACTGCAGGAGATCCGACCAGTCCATCCTAAAGAAGATCAGTCCTGGGCGTACATTGGAAGGACTGATGCTGAAGCTGAAAGTCCAATACTCTGGCCACTGGATGCAAAGAGCTGACTCATTTGCAAGGTCCTGGTGCTGGGAAGGATTGAAGGCAGGAGGAGAAGGGGACGGCGGAGGATGAGATGGTTGGATGGCATCACCAACTCAACGGACATGGGTTTGGGTGGACTTCGGGAGTTGGTGATGGACAGGGAGGCCTGGCATGCTGCAGTTCATGGAGTCACAGAGCGTTGGTCATGACTGAGGGGCTGAATGGAACTGAAGTCTCTTATGTGTGAACCTTCAAGTTACGAATTTTGAAAGACGTGAATGTTTGCATGTTTAATGCTGTAAGTTAGTTCACCTCCCTGGTGTACATTGTCACCCGCACACATCCTCTACAAGTCGTTGTGCTTTGTGCGCTTTACTGTACAGAGCGCACTATTACAGTATCTTTATTTCAAGCCCAGGATGTCCATAAGCAAGCATAAAAGCAGCAGTGATGTACCTGGTATTGTACTATCTAGCTGATTTTGTGAGTTGGTTGCTTAGGCTAACTTTGTTGGACTTCTACAAAGAAATTGGACTTATGACCATGCTCTAGGAATGGGACTTGTTCATAGGTAGGTCACTTACTGTCCTATTTATTTTGAAAATCTGGTCTTTTTCACTTTAAATGGCTTTTACTGGAGCATCTCTTAGAAAAGATGGACCACTTGTATTTGTTTTTTTGTTTGTTTAAGCAGAATTTCTCATGAATTTGAATTAATCCACTGACAACCATCTGGGGGAGGCCAGTAGAGACCAGGCTTCCCACTCTTTGACACAGCAGATGACATTAACCGTATCATGATAGCTGGAGCTTCCGAGCCCTGTTGACAGCAAACACCCAGTTGCACTTTATAAGTCTTTCTGTCTCCATACAGATCTGCAGGCTGAGGATTGAGATACAAAGGGGAAGCCAGAATTGAAAGAGACACGTATACCCCAGTGTTCATTGCAGCCCTGTTCATAATAGCCAGGATAGGGAAGCAACCTAGATGTCAATGAGCAGACGAATGGATAGGAAAGCCGTGGTACAAATACACAATGGAATATTACTCAGCCATTAAAAAGATTACATTTAAATCAGATCTAATGAGGTGGATGAAACTGGAGCCTATTATACAGAGTAAAGTAAGCCAGGAATAAAAACACAAATACAGCATACTAATGCATATATATGATTCAGAAAGATGGTAATTATAACCCTAAATGCGAGACAGAAAGGGAAAGAGACACAATGGTATAGAACAGTATTTTAGACTCTTTGGGAGAGGACAAGTGTGGGATGATTTGGGAGAATGGAATTGAAACATGTATATTATCACATGCAAAATTAATCGCCAGTCCATTTTTGATGCATGAGACAGGGTGCTCGGGGCTGGTGCACTGGGATGACCCAGAGGGATGGGATGGGAAGTGAGGTGTGGGGAGGGTTCAGGATGGGGAACACATGTACACCGTGGCAGATTCATGTCTATGTATGACAAAACCACTAAAATATTGCAAAATAATTAGACTCCAAATAAAATAAATAAATTTATATTTAAAAAATAAAAAGATAATAATGGAGAATTTGAACAAGAAATAAATATATAACTGTATGGGGAAAAAAAAATCTCCAGTGGCTGCACCAACAGGAGCTCTTGGGCATGAAATACAACTTGGGTAAATGCTGCTCACCTGGCCTCCACTGACAAAGGTTCTGGACAGGAACTTCTTGGCATGTCTAGAGTTAGGCCCAAATGTACACTGAGTCAAAAGTAGGCCAGGCCGCCTTACCACTCTTAGGGAGAATACAGAATCCTAGGACGTCTAACCTGGAGAAACCAGGTATGAAGCAGGAGCTGGCAGAAACCCGTTTTCCTCTCTTCCAAATACCAACATCAGCAACAAATTCATCACAACAGCTGTGGTAGCTTCTCCTGCTTGTGAGCTCTGACCTGTTGTAAAATTGCGAGAAGTCTCAGTAGCCTGAGCAGTTGGATAATTGTCCTGTCAGCCCAGTGATCAGTCCTGATGCCCTGTCTGGAAAATTAGATCTGCTGCCACTAAACACATCAAAAAGGAAATATACCCAAGTTATAGCTCCAGCTCTGCTCATCTTAGCTGTGTGCCTCAGTTTCCTCATCTGTGAAATGGGTATTATAGGAGTATACACCTCCTTAAGGTTGGAGTAAGGATTAAAAGAGTTCATGTTTATAAAGTCTTTACAACAGTGCTTACAGATCATAGGTACTCTGTATTTGATAGAGAAACAAGCTTATACAAATGATAAATTTCAAAGTGAATTGAGTGGACATTTTTCAGAGGTTTTTTGTGAGTACTTCCTGCAGAATCACCGCAGGGCCCCATTTTCAGTATCCTCAGGACCTGACGTTCATGATCATGCTGACATTCATGGTCAGCCTGGTGGATGCCCATTCTACAGATGAAGACATTGGAGCTCAGGGAAGCTGGGTGAGTCTCTGAACGGGCTCATATGACCAGGGCATCCCCGACCCAAGGATTCACACCTGTTAGGATTCACCTTTGGACCTGGTGTAAATGAGCCCATGGCTTGGGATGGGCGATGAAGTCGGTATCCTCTCCCATCCCCTCCTCTGGCAGAGCTGACCAAGGCAGAGATGCGGCAGAGCCTAGAACAGGAGCAGGACCAGCTCATTGCTGAGGTGAAGAAGCAACTGCAGCTGGAGAAGCAGCAGGCAGCGGCGGAGACCAAGAGGAAGCTGTGGTGTACCAACTGCAAGAAGGAGGCCGTTTTCTACTGCTTCGGAATACCAGCTACTCTGACTACCCCTGCCAGAAGGCCCACTTGCCCGAGCACATGAAGTCTTGCACCCGGTCAGGTGGGACTTAGGAGTGTCCCCTGGCCCCAACTGTGGTGGACGGGCCCTTGGCTCCTCCTGGATCACAGGGCACTTGCCACGCTCACTCACCACAAGTGACTGCTACATACACGAGAGTAGCAGGCAGACACATAGCCAAGTCTCCAGGCACCATTGTCTCCACCCTCCAGTTTACTTGGCGGCATTCACTTGTGTGAATGGAGCTTGTAATGACAGCCCAGATGACTTTAGCTTCATGTGGTTTGCTGTGGTTCTCTGCTGGGGGCAATATTTGTCTCTGCCCAAAGCAATGTGGGCACCCCTGGTAGCTAAGATAGTAAAGAAACTGCCTGCAATGCAGGAGACCTGGGTTCGTTCCCTGGGTCGAGAAGATCCCTTGAAGGAGGAAATGGCAACACTGGCAACACACTCCAGTATTCTTGCCTGGAAAAGGCCACAGACAGAGGAGCCTGGCAGGCTACATTTTATGGGGTTGCAAAGCGTCGGACATGACTGAGTGACTAAGCAGACACACACACACACACACACACACGCACACACACAAATCAAACGCATGTTCTACCCCATTCTACATTACACAATGTACAATTACAAGCCAGCCCCCACCATGGAGCCCATCTTGGACTCAAGGCTATAACAATCATTAGTTCTTACTTGAAGGACAAAGTACTGCTTTGGAACTAATCTGTCTTTTAAATCTCTTTCCAAATCACGGCAAGCAGATCCCAGGCCAGGAACTCTAGCTGGAGACACCACCTAGTAAGACTTGATTAATAATATGTATTAGTAATATTTTATACTTAGTGCTCATTTATGGCCAATACTAGATTTCTGTATTTAGAAGTAGAAGTCTCCACTTCAAAGAATATATTTAAATACAAATAACATAAATAATGTGACAAGTAAATGTGTCAGTGGATTGCTAAATTTTTCAAGGGTGGTAGATAAATGACCCAAGTTTGAGAAGCTCTAGGCAGGGGTTCATAAGCTTTTTTTTATGAAGGTCTAGAGAATAAAAGTTTTAGGATTTGTGGTCCATGTGGTCTGTGAAAACCTCTCAACTATGCTGTAACAGGGTGATAGCAAGTGCATGGGGGTGTACACTCGTCTAAATTAGGAAATTATGAAATTGGAAGAGTCATACTGTTTTCTTCACGAACATGCTTATATTTCCAGAATGATTTAATAAAACTTAAATCAGTTCAGGTCAGTTC
Organism: Giraffa tippelskirchi; assembly: GCF_054371585.1. NCBI lineage: Eukaryota > Metazoa > Chordata > Mammalia > Artiodactyla > Giraffidae > Giraffa > Giraffa tippelskirchi. The sequence goes on from NC_137290.1 coordinate 25,595,146, forward strand.
AGTCACTCTGTCATGTCCGACTCTTTGTGACCCCTAGAACCACAACACGCCAGGCCTCCCTGTCGTTCAGCAACTCCCAGAGTTTACCCAAACTCTGCTGGATGGCGGTGATGTCATCCAGCCACCTCATCTCCTGTTGTCCCCTTCTGCTCCTGCTCCCAATTATTCCAGCATTAGGGTCTTTTCTGGTGAGTCAATCGTTCATATCAGGTGGCCAAAGAATTGGAGTTTCAGCTACAACATCAGTACTTTCAGTGAACACCCAGGGCTGATCTTTAGGATGGACTGGTTGGATCTCCTTGCAGTCCAAGGGACTGTCAAGAGCCTTCTCCAACACCACAGTTCTAAAGCATCAATTCTTCGGGGCTCAGGTTTCTTCACAGTCCAACTCTCCCATTCATTCATGACTACTGGAAAAAACATAGCCTTGGCTAGATGGACTTTGGTTGGTAAAGTTATGTCTCTGCTTTTTAATATGCCATCTAGGTTCATCATAAATTTCCTTCCAAGGAATAAGTGACTTTTAATTTCATGGTGGCAATCACAATCTTCAGTGATTTTGGAGCTCCACAAAAAAAAGTCTGACACTGTTTCCCCATCCATTCCCTATGAAGTGATGGGACCAGTTGCCGTGATCTCAGTTTTCTGAATGTTGAGCTTTCAGCCAACCTTTTCACTCTTCTCTCTCACTCTTAAAAATGAACATATCTTCACACACAGTCTGGAATTCCTGTGTCTGGGAAGACTTCGATCCAGCTATTCAGTGCCCACACTGTAACCTGGGTGGAGCTGGTTGGCATGTCTTAACACATGGTGGCTTGCACAGAGCAGGGTTCCCCGCAGTCCTGGAAACTACTATGCTCGGTGTATATGTGACTTCTGTCCCATTCTGCACTCAACTACCACCCCTCAGCAGGAAGTAGACCCCGAGGTGAACACGGAAACATTAGATAAGTTATCCCAGGGCACCTCCTCTGAAACTCAGGCAGCCCCCCTGGAAACCAGAGCCTTGAAAGCGAAGGGGATGACAGCTGAGAAATGCAAGGACAGTGACTTGGTGAGTATCCATCGCACACACCTAGAGCCAAGCAGAATCTCAGAGGAGCCCACTCCCAATGGCATGGTGATTCCCGTGATGTGGGAAGTTGTCTGTCTTCAGTCTGCATGTAGAGGTGACAGAGTCTCTGCAGGGCTTCTTCTCCCCAGGTGTGTGTTGAGGGCAAGTGTTGTCTAGTAGAACTTTCTGTGATGATGGGAATGTTCTACATCCCCTCTGCCCATTGTGAGAACCTCCGACCAGCCTCATGTGGCACTTGAACTATGCGCACTTGAACTGGGGCTAGTGTGACCAAAACCTGGATTTCAGGTTAATTAAATTAAATTAATTTAATGATAATTAATGTAGATACAATAGCCATGGGTGGCTGGTGACTGTCATATTGGACATAGACATCAAATTTCTTATTTTCCCAGGGGTGCCATATGGATTGCATGCAGACATTATTTTAGAGGACACACTGGTCATTTTTTACATTTGTAGTCATTATGATTTTAATTCATGTGTATCAGGGAAAAACATCAATTCATCCCAGAAGTCAGACCTCTTTGACTTCATTGATATCATTGACTAGGAAGAGGTTATTGTGGAATAAAAGTGAATTGATATAATATGATTTAATATATAGGCAGCCTTCTCTATCCATGGAGTTCTCACGTGTACATGCAACTAACCAAAATTCCATCTGTGTTTGGTTGAATACGTAAATGTGAAACCGTTGGATACAAAGGCATACTTTTATTCATCCTTCTAGGCCATTTTATATAAGGAACTTGCACGTCCTTGGATTTTAGTATCCTTGGGAGGTCCTGGAACCATTCCACCTTGGGTCCTAGGGGGTGGCTGTACATCCTTTGGGGATAGGGTAGAAATCCAGAAAGTGGAATAGGTCAGAGAGGGGGGAGTTGACAAACAGTGTTTTTGAAGCTGAGTCTCTAGTGTTGAGTAAGGGGCCTCCCTAGTTCTGTGTCCAGGGAGATGGAGCAGAAAAGGGCACAGGGCTTAGGCCACACTGAATGACCTGGCCTTCCCTCCCTGAGCATGTCAGGCAGAGGGCGTGAAGGTGTTGTTGGGGCCGTGATGAGCACCCCCATGGATCCCTGGGCTTCCCTGGGGTGGGGTAAGGGGGAGGCCCTGTTTAACACAGTGCCTTGGCTCCATCTGTCTCTTTCTGTGTTTCTAGATCCTTGACCTCTCTGGGTCCAGGGAAATACCCTCTCCTTTCTCTTATGCTCCAAGCTAGACTCTGGTACGTGGCCCCCTGAGGTTTTTATGTACTCTCATGTTCCACATGGGCAGAGGGGAGCCATCTCCTCCAGGGGAGTCTGAAGGGTTCAGGGAAGTGGTTTGCAAACTGTGGTTCCTTAGTGATCTTTGAGGGAACTCTGGGCTGGTCAGTAGATGTGAGGGATGGCTGGGCATGCAGCTTTGAGGCCTTTCTCCAAGTCGAGAAGTTACCTTATTTGTGTGAGTGTTTTTTTTTTTTTTTTGCTGTGTTTTGTTTGATTTTTCAGTTCTGAGTCAAAGACAGAGAGAGTTTCTATTGTTGAATTGAGGTGAGGTAGAAGATACATTTGGTTTGGACAGTTCTTCTGCCCTCAGAAATGACCATAGTAAATTAAACTGTGTGAACCTGTACCTGAGGTACCAGCACCCACATTCCATGGAGGCCTTCAGAGGAGAAAAGCATTTCTACGGAAGTGATCTTTCTGTAGAAATTTTTCCTCTCGAGGAATAAGCTGGCAGGCTGTTTTGGGTAAATTATCTGGCACTAACTTTTCTAGTTCTCTTGTATGGAGTTTGAGCTGTGTTTTTTAGGCTTTCCTCTGCACCCTCTCAAATAAGTTTTAGGGCATTCTAAAATGGTTCATTCTCAGTGAGAAAAGTTCTGCTTCTTTCAGGGTCCTTCATCTCCAGGGTCTTTCTCTCTCCCAGATTATTCTCTTCAGCTGAAAACCAAATTTTCTTTATTAGTTGGTTTCTGCATATTGAGTACTTAGAGTAAGAAATGATGTATCTTGTTAGGGTGGCTGGAGGTTTCCCAGTGGCACTGGAAGCGGGGTTTAGGAGACAAGATGGGAGAGTGGCATGAGCTGATTATAGGGGGAATACGAACATGGATAGGCCTGGAAGTATGGCGGAACCACCTGTCAATTCCCTTCTCACTCTCACTAGGGTCTTGTGACTGCATCTGGAGGACACGTTGAGTTTGGAGCTGAGTGTCTTCCTCATCCCTTCTTCTAGCTTCTCTTTTTAACAATGGCAGAGCAGACTTGTGACTTCAACAGCATCACAGTACCCACCTCAAGTTTTCTGCTACAGTTGGGTTTTCATTATGTTGATTTGTAGAGTTGCCATCTGTGTATGGCAGGTATTATGATTTCCTGCTTTTGGTGTTAATAGAAGAGTTTCTGTTTGACTTAAATGGAATGTGAGTTTAGAAACACCAGCTGAACCATAAGTAGGAGGACTTTGGTTGTGTCAAGGCCGTGGAGGTGGTTGGCCGGGGGGAGGGTTCAAGTTGGGAAAACACTGCTGCAGGCAGGGAGCCCTGTTGGGGATTTGGAGCAGCCAAGTGGTGTCATCCACATGGGAAGATGAGGATTGGTGATGCTGTGGGGTACGGAATCTGGTGTGACAAGGAGGCTTGCATGTACAAACGTGGTTGGGAGATACAGCATCTCCCAGTTGTGAGGTGGATGAGGTGTTTCTTAGCCCAGGGGTTGTTGGACCACCAGTCTTTATCAGAACTGCTGTTGTCAGATGAAAGCAGCCAGAGATGGCACATAAAGAGATGTTCCTGTGCTGCAGTGAACTCGCACTTGGGAAAGCAGGCATTGTGCTGGATTTGGCCTGTGGACCATCAATGGTTGACCCCCCGACCTGAAGGACCCTAGTGTGTGAGAGGATAGAAAGGAAGGGTGGAGAGAGGAGGTAAGGGTCTAGAGACGCTGGTGAGTTGGTGCAGAGGCTAGAGTGGGGAGAAGAACATCTCAGGGAGCCTGATGACTAGGGGGAAGGGAGGGAAGGAGCCCAAATTGTCACCATTTATTAGGGAGTGTTTTAGGATTATTCTAGAGTGTGAGCTGAGCTGGAGGTTCCTGGAGGACTCATCAGAACTGTGAGCTCACGCCTGTTCATTTCCCCCTGTTTGCACTCCACAGCCATCTGGCTGAAGGCTTATATCAAAGTAGACAGACCAGCTCATTTTCTCATTCCTCATATGCATCACGACTTCTGTTAGTGCTCACTGCTTGCTGACAGTGTAGGTGGAAGCTGGAGGAAAGCTGAGCATTACAAACATGGAGGTTCCTGTACTCTTTATCAAGTTCTGGAATCAGGCTGGTTAAGATGAGGGTCTAGTTGAGAGAAAGAAAGGTTAAATAGGAGATAGGAACTTCCTTGGGGTGTCCATATGCCTCTCCTGTTCACTTGTCTCCTCATCTTAAGATTTTAAAGTGATGCATGCATATCAAGTTGACCCTTGAACAACATGGGTTTGGCCTGTGCAGGTCCAAGTCTGAGTGGATTTATTTTCCTGTAATGAATACAGTTCTACACAATCTGTAGCTGGTTGAATCTGTGGATGTGGATATGGAGGGCTGACCATGAGATTAAGTTTCCATGGAATCTGGTGTCCATGTTGGGTCGTGGAATGAATCCCCTGTACCATCCCTGATATGACGGAATGTGTGTAGTCAGAGAAAATAAAATCATACAGGGAAAAACAATTCCTCGTCCCAGTCTTCAGGGCTATTTTTTGCACCCTGTACTTATTTATAGTTAACTTGTTTCCTCATATTTCTGTTTCTTGACTTTATCTAGACATTGTGTGTTGACTTCTCACTTTAGAAGATGAGAATCGGGGTCACTTACTACTTCTCTTCTCCCCTCTCTCCCAGACCATTCTGTCACTGTTTGACGTGCTCTATGGGCTTCCTTGCTCCAATACAACACTTATTCCTTAGTCCTTGTTCTCCCAGCTGGAGGAAACTGTCTCTGGACCCCTCTCTTGGTGCACATTTCCTCCCTCACCTCTCCTCCACTGTCATTTTCAGACTTTTCCATCTTCCTGCTCTGATTTCCCCTCACCAAGGTGGAGAGAACTTGTGCATTCTATTCTATAACTGCAGTTCTCCGTCTCAGTTCTGGCTGGTGGCTGAGTCATAAACGTTGCCAGATGACCATCTGTGTGTCCATCATTATGGTCGTGCTGTTTGTCTCAGAGTCAACTAGTGCACTGTGATTACATTTCCATCTCTATATATCCTTACTTTTCCCTGGGTGTTTTTGTCCCCATTCACCGCTCTCATATCTTCAACCATTTCCCTGCCAAATTCTTCGCCATAACAGTTGTTTTCTTGAGACACTTTTCATGTCACACATTCTGGGCTCTTCCATTTCAAATAAGTATGTGTCTGTGTCCTACCATCATGGCTGAGATGTGGTCCACTGAAATCTCACCTGTGGTTCCTTCCTCAACTCTTCTCACTCCATGCACCTCCATAATACTCTTTCCTGATCTGTCATCAGCCTTGGCAATAGATTCATGATTATATTTACCCTAAATAATCTAGGTTCCTTCGATGCAGCCTTGGCACTTAAGTGTGGTGGAGCCAGCACCTCCAGTTTCCCTGTAGGAACTAAGCTCTTGTCAGAGTGATTCTGAAGGAAATTTGCTTTCAAACTTCTGGGAATTTCTGGCTTTTACGTCATGGTATGCCTTATTTCCACCTGTAATCTCGTGCAGCGTCCAGAGATCTTAGTTCGTGGTTTAATATACATTTGTAAAAGCCTTAGTCTTCTATGAATGCCTCAAGTTGGAAAATGGCAACACTGACCCAGCAGTTCTCCAGTGCTAAGATCAGTAGCCTGTTGGACAGCAGGATATAGAGCTCGTGGGGTTGTACGGACTCGAGCTCTCTTCCATACTCTAGCCCTCAGCCAGTCTCTGAGGTTGCCTTGCTGTCTCTTCAGTTAGCAACAGGTGTGACAAATCACCTGCCTCTGCCCCCAAACATCACAGAGCACCAGCCTCACCCAAACTACCCAGTGCAGAATTGGAAGTATGAACCAACTTCATGGCAACCAATGGGGATCTTTTCCCAGCAGGCAGTGTGCTCGTCTCTTGAGTGAATGTGTGTGTGTGTGTTTTCTTTGTGAGCATGCCTTTTCCTGAGTGATGGGTCTTGGCTTTGCCTGGTTTCTTCCTCGCTGTGCTCCTGATGGCCATTGGAAGCAGCAGTAGGAAATGAGAGAGCGAGGATGGATGGTCTGGCCTCTGTCTCTCTCTCTCTCTCTCTCCTGTTTTAATTTTATTCATTTATTTTTTGACCATGCTAAGCAGCTCATGAGATCTTAGTTCCCCAAGTAGGGATTGAACCTGCACCCTTGGTACTGAAAGCACCAGGTCCTAACCACTGAACTGCCAGGGAATCCTGATCTGGCTTCTTGAAGGGGCTTCCTCCTTGCTCTTTTCATGATGAGTCCTGGATTAACACCCATTTCCTCCGCAGTGACTGGCTGAATCAGCCAGCGTGCCCTGTCCTGTCCACAGGAGAGGTCAGGCTCTGCACTTACTCAGGTGGCCTGGCTCTGGGATGTGGCTTCTCTGCTAAGTAAGCCAAGCCCTGCTGCCTAGCTGTCTCTGTCTTCAGCAGAGCTAGGGAGATTCGATGTGACTTGAGTACATTGTTGTCAGTTTCCGTGTCGAGATGACCAGCTCCATCACCCACCTTCCAGAGGACTAACAATGTAGGTGTCACGAGTAGAGAAGAATGTTTAAGAAGGGGTGGATTTGGATTCAAGAACCCTAAGAGAGCTCCACCATGGACCCCAGCTCTGCCCACCACAGTAGCGCTCCCTTTGGGCCATAGATGCAAGTGATGAGCATGTGTTCTCTCCTGAGTGAATATGTGACTTGGGAGATCCTTATCACTGTCTTTGCTGCTTCTCTTTCAGAACCAGAGCTCAGAACCACACACATCCTGCCTATCACTAGGCGAAAATAAGAGTACTTTCCCTTCTAGGTGATGATCTGGTCCCTTGTTCCCCCACTCTGATTCTGTCTCTAAGTTTGACAGTCGACTTCTTGTGTTCAAATATTATCATCCCACCTCAAGAATTAAAAAAAAAAAGTTTTGTCCCAATCTGTCTGAACTTGGTAAATGATCTAACATATCATGAGATCTTAGTGATGTGCTGGCAGGTCTCTCAGAGTCGGCCATCCCACAGAGCCTGCAGGCTGGGTGTCTCCCCACTGGACAGACACCTCATTTGGCTCTTCCTTCAGAGTCCTCACATCTTACTCATCCATGATGTAGCTCCTTATGGTGCACATGTCCTTGAAACTCCCTTAGCCCTTACTGTGGGTCTTTCATCCTTCTGTTGACCCATTAGCTTGTCCATACTGGGAGCCAAGTGGGGTTAACCATTAAGCCCAGGTGGGCTTAACCATTGTGGTCCTCACTCCTTTTCCTTTGGCTGGTTGAGGTATAATTCTGCTTTCAAGTTGCCTATACAGTGATGAAACAAACTCCATTAACAGAATTAAGTAGATTGAACACCAAATCTCAGTGCTTTTCTTGGTACCCAAGGTTAAATATAACAAGAGCCTAGGGTTCTTTGTGTCTACACATGCAGTAAGAGTGTCTGGTCCCAATTACTGCATAAGAAACCTCTTTCTCAATACGTTAGTACGTTTCCCCACTCATCTTTATTTTCTCTGAGCACGAAGCCCTTCTGTTTTTCCAACCAGCTCTTGTTAAATCCTTAAAGACCCAAAAATTCAGGTCAGTAAATGGTGACAGGATTTTTCCCCTGGGTGTTGTAGAGTTGGGAGGGGAAGGTGGCTTCCTGGGGAAGCAGGTGCAGATCAAGTAGAAGGGGATGGGCAGGAATGCTGAATCTCCCTTTCCCCTTGGCTTTCCCCCTCCCAGACCATTCCCAGAGCAGTAAATCCACTTGCTGGAGCGGCAGGGAGGAGAAGCGAGGCTCCGCCCACTCTGAGCAGAACACTGGTACCAGTTCAAAGAGCCTCATCCTGAAAGAGTCCCACCTGGACACGTTCTGTACCTAGGGACATGCTAGGACACAAGCCACCCACTCCATGGAGGGAAACAACCCAGACACCTGGGAAATCAGAAACGACAAAGAAACATGAGACGGAGGACTGCCACCCTCTGACTTGGCCTCTGCAACTGGCATGGAGGGCAGGGCACATTATTTCATGTCTTGCCTTACCCTTGACTGAGGACTCTTCCACCCACATGAAATCTCTGCTTTAGATGTAAATAATATACAATTTGTGACCGTCATCAAGCCTAGAGTAACTTCCCCTTTTCACACTTCTCCTAACTTTAACTTATTTTTAAAAAAAAAAGAGATAGAGAGAGAAAGAGAAAGAGAAAAACAAAACTAAACAAAAGACACATCCAACAACAAAAGGAATGTTTGGATGCTGGAGAAAGGATGGTCACCCAGCCAGTCTGTCACAGGGGTACAGAGAGGGCACAGGGGTTGTTTTACGGTGCACAGCTCCTCCTCTGTGACACCCTGTGAGCTGTTTCCATTTGTACGTCTGTACACAGCACATTGGGATCAAGAATTTCCAGCACAGAATTTAGTGCTGCTATGGACACATCACATGCACCCACTGGCCCCTTTCAAGTACTATGTTACCATGTTTTCAATGGGAAGCTCTCTGGACCAAAAGGGCACATAGATGTGCTCATTAATCTGATGTGATTTCCAGGATGACTCTACTCCAATAAAAGGGACAAACGAAAAAAATCCATATCTTTGTTTACATATGATTAACTAGAAACAACCCTGCTCACCTCAGTTTGCAGAAGAGAAGACCGTAGAAGCCATTCAAGTCCGAAGCTCCAAAACAGAGATTTTCTTTACTTTGTGGTTCCTTTAAAGATACTCAAACCTTCTTGGTAAGAGATGGCCATGCCTCATAGAAGTGAAAAGTCAAAGGCAAGACACACGTGGAGGACATTTGAGCCTGAGATGAAGCATGTATGTGATATTTATACAATGGAATTTTAGGTTTTTATGTCAGTGTGAAACGAAGGCAGTTTGAGGGGAAGCAGGACACCACTCTGCCGTTACACTCCGTATGCTGTAGTACCATTTTGTATGTATGTTCAAGAAGCATTGAACAAAGCAAAAAGGTGATGTATGTATAGGATAAAAATTAATTGTACGATATCATTCCAGTACATTCTGTTGTACATTTTAGTCTTGTTTTCTTTCTTTTCATTATTGATAGGATGCGAACTGTACAGTTTCCAGCTAGTTACTCATAATAGAAAATAAATAGAAAAGAGAGTACTAGAAGAAAACAAGAAAGAACATTTGTCAATTGCAGTTGTCAAAAGATACAAAAACCTAGCCTTATTTGTGAAGCATAATTGCTTTTCACATACGGAAGTATTTTTTTCACAATTGTTTTGCATAACATTTGTATTAAACTTAAATATCTTGTCTGATGAGGGTGTTTCTTTGTGACTGAACCAGTGGATTCACGAGGTATGTTCTTATGGGTTCTCCTCACCCACTATTTTTTTCAGAATCTTCACCTTTTTTTTTTTTTTTTTAAATAAATTTATTTTAGTTGGGGTCTAATTACTTTACAATATTGTAGTAGTTTTTACCATATATTGACATGAATCAGCCGTGGGTTTACATGTGTTCCCCTTCCTGGACCCCCGTCCCGCCTCCTTCCCCATCCCATTACTCTGGGTTATCCCATTACCCCAGCCCTGAGCATTTTATCTCATGCATCGAACATGGAATGGTGTTCTGTTTCACATATGATATTATACATGTTTCAATGCTATTCTCCCAGAACGTCCCACCCTCACTTTCTCCCTCAGAGTCCATAAGACTGTTCTATGCATCTGTGTCTCTTATTCTGTCTCGCATATAGGGTTATCATTACCATCTTTCAAATTCCATATATATGCATTAGTATACTGCAATTGTTTCTTTCTTTCTGGCTTCCTTCACTCTGTATAATGGGCTCCAGTTTCATCCATCTCAATAGAACCTATTCAAATGTATTTTTTAATGGCTGAGTAATATTCCATTGTGTATATGTACCACAGCTTCCTTATCCATTCGTCTGCTGATGGACATCTAGGTTGCTTCCATGTCCTGGCTATTGTAAACAGTGCTACGATGAACACTGAGGTACACGTGTCTCTTTCAATTCTGGTTTCCTCGGTGTGTATGCCCAGCAGTGGGATTGCTGGATCATATGGCAGTTCTATTCCAAGTTTTTTAAGGAATCTCCACACTGTTATCCATAGTGGCTGTACTAGTTTGCATTCCCACCAAAAGTGTAAGAGCGTTCCCATTTCTCCATACCCTCTCCAGCATTTATTGCTTGTAGACTTTTGGAGAGCAGCCATTCTGACTGGTGTGAAATGGTACCTCATTGTGGTTTTGATTTGCATTTCTCTAATAATGAGTGATGTTGAGCATCTTTTCATGCGTTTGTTAGCAATCTGCATGTCTTCTTTGGAGAAATATCTGTTTCATTCTTTGGCCCATTTTTTGATTGGGTCGTTATTTTTCTGGAATTCAGCTGCAGGAGGTGCTTGCATATTTTTGAGATTAATTCTTTGTCTGTTGCTTCATTTGCTATGATTTTCTCCCATTCTGAAGGCTGTCTTTTCACCTTGCTTATAGTTTCCTTTGTTGTGCAAAAGCTTTTCATTTTAATTGGGTCCCATTTGTTTATTTTTTGCTTTAATTTCCAATATTCTTGGAGGTGGGTCATGGAGGATCCTGCTGTGATTTATATCGGAGAGTGTTGTGCCTATGTTTTCCTCTAGGAGTTTTATAGTTTCCTGTCTTACATTTAGATCTTTAATCCATTTTGAGTTTATTTCTGTGTATGGTGTTAGGAAGTGTTCTAGTTTCATTCTTTTACAAGTGGTTGACCAGTTTTCCCAGCACCACTAGTTAAAGAGGTTGTCTTTTCTCCATTGTATATTCTTGACTCCTTTGTCAAAGATAAGGTGTCCATAGGTGTGTGGGTTTATCTCTGGGCTTTCTATTTTGTTCCATTTATCTATATTTCTATCTTTGTGCCAGTACCGTACTCTCTTGATGACTGTGACTTTGTAGTAGAGCCTGAAGTCAGTCAGGTTGATTCCTTCAGTTCTATTCTTCTTTCTCAAGATTGCTTTGGCTATTCGAAGTTTCTTATATATCCATACAAATTATGAAATGATGTGTTCCAGTTCTGTGAAAAATACCATTGGTAGCTTGATAGGGATTGCATTGAATCTATAGATTCCTTTGGGTAGTATATTCATTTTCAGTATATTAATTCTTCCAATCTGTGAATATGGTATATTTCTCCATCTCTTTGTGTCCACTTTGATTTCTTTCATCAGTGTTGTATAGTGTTCTATATATAAGTCTTTTGTTTCTTTAGGTATATATATTTCTAAGTATTTTATTCTTTTTGTTGAAATGGTGAATGGTATTGTTTCCTTAATTTCTGTTTCTGTTTTCTCATTATTGGAGTATAGGAATGCAAGGGATTTCTCTGTGTTAATTTTATATCCTGCAACTTTACTATGTTCATTCATTAGCTCTAGTAATTTTCTGGTAGAATCTTTAGGGTTTTCTATGTAGAGGATCATGTCATCTGCAATCAGTGAGAGTTTTACTTCTTCTTTTCCTATCTGTATTCCTTTTATTTCTTTTTCCGCTCTGATTGTTGTGGCCAAAACTTCCAAAAATATGTTGAATAGTAGTGGTGAAAGTGGGCATCCTTGCCTTGTTCCTGACTTTAGCGGAAATGCTTTCAATTTTTCACCATTGAGGATAATGTTTGCTGTGGGTTTGTCATATATAGCTTTTATTATGTTGAGGTATGTTCCTTCTATTCCTGCTTTCTGGAGGGTTTTTATTATAAATGGATGTGGAATTTTGTCAAAGGCTTTTTCTGCATCTATTGAGATAATCATATGGTTTTTATCTTTCAATTTGTTAATGTGGTGTATTACATTGATTGATTTGTGGATGTTAAAGAAACATTGCATCCCTGGGATAAAGCCCACTTTGTCATGATGTATGATCTTTTTAATACGATGTTGGATTCTGTTTGTAGAATTTTATTAAGGATTTCTGCATCTATGTTCATCAGTGATATTGGCCTGTAGTTTTCTTTTTTGTGGCATCTTTGTCTGGTTTTGGAATTAGGGTGATGGTGGCCTCATAGAATGAGTTTGGAAGTTTACCATCTTATGCAATTTTCTGGAAGAGATTGAGTAGAATAGGTGTTAGCTCTTGTCTAAATTTTTGGTAGAATTCTGCTGTGAAGCCGTCTGGTCGTTGGCTTTTGTTTGCTGGAAGATTTCTGATTACAGTTTCAATTTCCGTGCTTGTGATGGGTCTGTTAAGATCTTCTACTTCTTCCTGGTTCAGTTTTGGAAAGTTATACTTTTCAAGAATTTGTCCATTTCTTTCAAGTCGTCCATTTTGTTGGCATATAGCTGTTGGTAGTAGTCACTTATGATCCTTTGTATTTCTGTGGAGTCTGTTGTGATCTCTCCATTTTCATTTCTAATTTTGTTGATCTGATTCTTCTCCCTTTGTTTCTTGATGAGTCTGGCTAATGGCTTATCAATTTTGTTTATCTTCTCAAAAAACCAGCTTTTAGTTGTGTTGATTTTTGCTATGGTCTCTTTTGTTTCTTTTGCATTTATTTCTCCCCTAATTTTTAAGATTTCTTACCTTCTACTGACCCTGGGGTTCTTCATTTCTTCCTTCTCTAGTTGCTTTTGGTGTAGAGTTAGTTTATTTGTTTGATTTTTTCTTGTTTCTTGAGCTACACCTGTATTGCTATGAACCTTCCCCTTAGCATTGCTTTTACAGTGTCCCACAGGTTTTGGTTTGTTGTGTTTTCATTTTCGTTTTTTTCTATGCATAATTAGATTTCCTTTATGATTTGTTCTGTGATTTGTTGGTTATTCAGAAGTGTGTTGTTTAGCCTCCATATGTTGGAATTTTTAATAGTTTTTTTCCTGTAATTGAGGTCTAATCTTACTGCATTGTGGTCAGAGAAGATGGCTGGGATGATTTCAATGTTTTCGAATTTACCAAGGCTAGATTTATGGCCCGGGATGTGATCTATCCTGGAGAAAGTTCAGTGTGCACTTGAGAAAAAGGTGAAATTGATTACTTTGGGGTGAAAAGTCCTGTAAATATCAATTAAATCTAATTTGTCTATTGTATGATTTAAAGTTTGTGTTTCCTTGTTAATTTTCTGTTCAGTTGATCTATCCATATATGTGAGTGGAGTATTAAAGTCTCCCACTATTATTTTGTTATTGTTAATTTCCCCTTTCATACTTGTTAGTATTTGCCTTATATATTGTGGTGCTCCTATGTTGGGTGCATATATATTTAAAATTGTTACATCTTCCTCTTGGATTGATACTTTGATTATTATGTAGTGTCCTTCTTTGTCGCTTTTCACAGCCTTTATTTTAAAGTCTATTTCATCTGAAATGAGTATTGCAACTCCTGCTTTCTTTTGGTCTACGTTTGCATGAAATATGTTTTTTCCATCCCTTCACTTTCAGTCTGTATGTGTCCCTAGTTTTGAGGTGGGTCTCTTGTAGACAGCATATATAGGGGTCTTGTTTTTGAATCCATTCATCCAGCCTTTGTCTTTTGGTTGGGGCATTCAACCCATTTACATTTAAGGTAATTATTGATAAGTATGATCCCGTTGCCGTTTACTTGGTTGTTTTGAGTTTGTGTTTAAACATCCTTTCTGATTTTCCTGTTTAGAGGAGATCCTTTAGCATTTGTTGGAGAGGTGGTTTGTGGTGCTGAATTCCTTCAGCTCTTGCTTGTCTGTAAAGCTTTTGAATTCTCCTTCATATCTGAATGAGATCCTTGCTGGGTATGGAAATCTGGGTTGTAGATTATTCTCTTTCTTTACCTTAAGTATGTCCTGCCATTCCCTTCTAGCATGAAGAGTTTCTATTGAAAGATCAGCTGTTATCCTTATAGGGGTCCCCTTGTATATTATTTGTTGTTTTTCCCTTGCTGCTTTTAATATTTGTTCTTTGTGTGTGATCTTAGTTAATTTGATTAATACGTGTCTTGGTGTGTTTCGCCTTGGGTTTATTCTGTTTGGGACTCTCTGGGTTTCTCGGTCTTCTGTGACTATTTCCTTCTTCATTTTAGGGAAATTTTCAACTATTATCTCCTCGAGTATTTTTTCATGGCCTTTCCTTTTATCTTCTTCTTCTGGGACTCCTATGATTCGAATGTTGGGGTGTTTCATATTGTCCCAGAGGTTCCTGAGTTTTTCCTCATTTCTTTTGATTCTTTTTTCTTTTTTCCTTTCTGCTTCATTTATTTCCATCAATCTATCTTCTACCTCACTTATCCTATCTTCTGCCTCCGTTATTCTACTGTTGGTTCCCTCCAGAGTGTCTTTTATCTCCTTTATTTCATTATTCATTTTATATTGACTCCTTTTTATTTCTTCTAGGTCCTTGATAAACATGTCTTGCATCTTTTCAATCCTTGTCTCCAGGCTATTTATCTGTAACTCCATTTTGTTTTCAAGATTTTGGGTCATTTTTATTATCATTATTCTAAATTCTTTTTCAGATAGATTCCCTATCTCCTCTTTTGTTTGGTTTGGTGGGCATTTCTCATTTTCCTTTACTTGCTGAGTATTTCTCTGCTTTTTGATCTTGTTTAGCTTGCTGTGTTAGGCATGGCCTTTCTGTATTCTGGTAGTTTGAGGTTCCTCTTTATTGTGGAGGTTCCTCACTGTGGGTGGGGTTGAATGGGTGGCTTGTCAAGGCTTCCTGGTTGGGGGAGCTTGTGTTGGTGTTCTGGTGGATGGAGCTGGATATCTTCTCTCTAGAGTGCAATGGAGTGACCAGTATTGAGTTTTGAGATGTCTATGGATTTGGCGTGCCTCTGGGAAGCCTGTATATGGATGCTCCGGGCTATGTTCCTGCGTTGCTGGAGAATTTGCGTGGTATGTCTTGCTCTGGAACTTATTGGCTCTTGGGTGGAGCTTGGTTTCAGTGTATGTAGAGGCTATTGGATTATCTCTTATTAATTAACGTTTCCCCTGGCTTTCAGTCTTATTCTTGCAGTAGCCTCAAGACTTCTCCATCCATACAGCATCAATAATAAAACTTTAAGGTTAATGGTGAAAAGATTCTCCACAGTGAGGGATACACAGAAAGGTTCACTGAGTTACATGGAGAGGTGAAGGGGGGGGCGGTTGAGGTAACCATGAGGGGAAGAGGTGGACTCCAATGTGGAGAGAGCAGTCTAGCCAGTAAGCACTTCCCTCTGTGCTCTCCACAGTCTGGAACTCTCAGAGCGGTTCACAGAGATACATAGAGAGGGGGGAGGAAGGTATTAGAGGTGAGCATAAGTAGAAAGGGAGGAATCAGGAGGGGAGAGAGAGATCTGGGCAGTATTCTGTTCCTGATATGTTCTGCAGTACCCAGAACACCCTCAGAAATTACCAGAATTGGGTTGAGAAGAGAAGAAGGAGGGTGCGAGATAGAGGTTCCCTGGGGGAGAAGAATGAGCGTCAATAGGGGGAGAGTGTAATGAAGCCAGTGATCACACTCCTGAGTAAAAATGGGTTCTAAAGATTGGGTTCTTAAATGTGCAAAATTGATATCAAATATGTAAAACAAAGATTCAAAATCTAGAGTAGAGGTTAGCCTCTTATAAAACATACAATATAAAAAAAGAAAAAAAGGAAACAGTGTAAAAAGAAAAAAAAAACAATAAAACTGTAAAACAGTTAAAACAAAAAAGAAACAGTAAAAAAAAGTAAAACAGGCAAAAACACACTGGAAAAAAGAAACCACAAAAGGTATAAGATGTATGTATGCAGTTTGCTTTAAAAATAGTTTGTTTTTTTTTTTGCAGAGGTAATAGTGGGTTATGAAAATGAAAGTTAAAGGTGTAATAGAGGACTTCAAGAAAAAAGAAAGAAAAGAAATAAATTAAACAAATAATGATAATAATAAAAATATATATCCCAGACTTTCTCTGGAGCTGTTGTGATCAGTGTGGGGTCTGTTCAGTTTCAGATAGATCCTTGTTCCTGCTTATACTTTTCAAGATCTATAGGTCCCTTTCAATGCAGTCGGTGGTAACTACAGGGATTTTAATCTGTTGGCCTGTCACTTCCAAAGCGCTTCCCTCTGTTTATTTGGCTTCTGTTTGCAAGTCTTTTCAGTATCTAATTTCCGCCCTGCCACAAAGGGGCAGAGGTGCTCTCTTTAGGTTCGCTTTTCCAGTCATGCTGTGGGGAGGGAGGAACACTGCAAACCTATATCACTGGCATGTGTGTGGCGAGCTCGCAGTGTCTCGGCCGCACTGGGTTCGCCCCCGCTCATGGCGTGTGTGCTTTCCCCGTCTATCCTGCTCAGGCTTCAGGTTACTCGGCCGGGGAGTGGGCCCTGAGATGTGTGCACTTCCTAGGTCTAAGCCGCTCAGGTTCAGGCTCCCGATTACTCTAGAAAGGCGCAGACTCGGTTGCGCCCGCGGTTTGTGCTGTTCCCGGTTGGAGTAGCTCAGGCAGCCAGGAGTTTGGCGAACGCACTCTCCCCTGTTGGGGCGGTGTGGCTTATCACCTCCCTGGTCCCCGCCTGGGTTTACGGGCGTGCCCGGCTCTGGTGTGTTTTGTGTCGGTTCTGAGAAGCTGGCTTCTGGCTGCGACCCTCCCGGCTACTGTCGTCCCTCTGGGACCTCAGGCAGTCTTTGCTTAGAAACTGGGAGCCTGTTTGCAGTTTGGTAGTGGGTGCCCTCTCTCGGGCCGAGTTTGCCCCTTTCGGCTCTGGCTGGCCCCGCCTGCCCGCTTGTCCGGCGGGGTATGGGGTGGTCTGCAGCTGGCTACCTCTCCTCTGGTATCGCTCAGTCCTTTGTTCTGTGAGCCGGCCGGCAGTGCCTTAGATTTGGGCTTTTCATGGGATACTTCTCTCTCTCTGGCTGTCCCACAGTTTAGGTTACTATCTCACGTTAGCTCCCTCAGATTGTCCTCAGGGCGTTCAAGCCCAGTCCTTACCCTAAGCAGTGCCGCCCGCTCCTCTCCGTTCAGCCCCTACTTGCTGGTGGCAGCTGCAAGCGTCTGGGGTTCTTTGCTGGGAGTTTCCTTTAGGCACGTAATCTGTGGGTTTTATTTATTTTTTCTCCCAGTTATGTTGCCCTCCAAGATTCAAAATCTTCCCCCAAACCCACCGGTGAGAGGGTTTCCTGGTGCTTGGAAATTTCTCCTCTTTTACAATTCCCTCCCCGGGATGGGTCTCCGTCCCTAACTCTTTTGTCTCTCTTTTTATCTTTTATAATTTCTCCTATCTCTTTTTGAAGATAATGCGCCATCTTTATGGATGCCTGACGTATTCTGCCAGCATTCAGAAGTAGTTTTGTGAAGTTTGCTCAGCTATGAGATGTTCTTTCGACAAACTTGTGGAGGAGAAAGTGGTCTCCCCATCCTATTCCTCCACCATCTTAGTCCAGCTCCTCCTTCACCTTTTTTAAATGAAGCTGTTTTGGTGGGGAAAAATGTCTTATTCTTCCTCGAAATAGCTGTTTTCCATTTGGTCAGGATGGATGCATCAGGTTTGGGCCGAGGATGGAGATGGGGCCACATGAGGTCAGGAAGGTTTCTGTCCACATTATAAATAAATGTCCCCAATGGGAGCTTTCCTAGGAAGTCCAGTTCTAGAGAATTTACTGACAGAGATGGAGACAGAAGGGAAATCCGGGGTCACTCTCAGAAGAACACTGGGAGGGAATGAATTAGTCTTTCAGTGGCTAAGATGGCAACCTGAGGTACAAGGAGCTCTGTGGGCAATGTGTGACTTTGACTCTGCCCAGGCACATCCTGGTCATTTCATCTTCATGGGTCACATAAGTATTTTTCTTTCCATCATTTAAACATGTGAACACTCCTCAGCTCCATGGCTGGACAAAGCAGGGATAGTTTGGCCCCTCAAGCCATCCCTGGCTGGTGCTGTGAAAGGAATTGAATGGGACTGGTTTAGAGAGGACCTTACAAGAGCTTCCTTGTTCTTCTTTCTGGGTATGGGAGCCTGCCACGTGGAAGGTGACAGTGTGTGT
Organism: Giraffa tippelskirchi; assembly: GCF_054371585.1. Lineage (NCBI taxonomy): Eukaryota > Metazoa > Chordata > Mammalia > Artiodactyla > Giraffidae > Giraffa > Giraffa tippelskirchi. Next base: position 25,613,354 of record NC_137290.1, read on the forward strand.
CACAACTCCCAGTTGATGGATATTCAGGTTGTCAGCTGCCGTCAGCCATGGCCAGCAGACCAGCCTTGTGTACAAGCCATGAGCTAGGTGAGGAACCTATGAAATTCATCTCAGGAGGTTACATCCAGGGCTCAGGGACTGGCCAGGAATTGGAGGTTCCAGACAGGGTAGCAGGAACTTCTGCCTCTGATTTTAGTCTGAATGAGCTGTTCTCAGGGCTCAGTGAAGTTGCTCAGTCATGTCTGACTCTTCACGACTCCATGGACTGCAGCCTACCAGGCTCCTCCATCCATGGGATCTTCCAGGCAAGAGTACTGGATTGGGTTGCCATTGCCTTCTGCACTGGTGGGTCTCGAGATGACCTTTAATGCAGCCTGGCATTATCGCCACCTGGTGGTTGTCATGGAGAACTGCAGCCCTTAGAGCTGGAGCTAGACCCAGGAGGGCACCAGTGAAGGGTCATTCATGAAACAGCTGTGTGCTGAGCATCTGTGGTGAACCAGGCACTGAGGACACAGGCTCTGCCTTCATCCATCTGACATTCTCACTGGGAAGCAGATCTGTATATGATAGAATCCTAGGTGGGATAGAATCAAATATGTAGAGTATGGAAGAGAAGTAGTTGGTGTGATTGGGGATGGCCTCTTGTAGAACTGGCGTTTGAACTGAAACCTTTATGTGGGAACTGAGCATGATATCTTTGGCAATGATTTCGTAGTGCTGGCTAAATGTTAGAAGCTCCTGGCAAGTACTAAAACAACAATAAATGTTCAGGTGCCACCCTCTTTCCCCAAGTAACTATATCTGACTCTCTCAGGTGGGGTTGGGGCATCCATAAGTTCTTCAGGTGATTCTGTTGGGCAGGTAGATCTCAGAGCCTGTAACCTGATTTTAAGAACACCCAAGGTAAAACGGGGAGCAAATAGAAAACCCTGAGGGGGCTTCTGGATCTTCTCAGAATAGGAGAAAGGTGAGGGAGGCCAGAATGAGAGAATCAGCATTGGAAATGGGGCTGAGGAGATCAGAGAATGAAGAGAAATCAAGGGGTATTGGGGATGAATTATGATCAGAAGGAACTGGGAAGCCAAGGTGGTTGGCATTTTAAAAAGGCTTTATTGAGATAACATTTAAAGTGTATAATTGCTTTGGGTATTTTACAATTTTCTTTAAAATGTGGTAAATGAGATATAACAAAATTTGTCCTTTTAATCATTTTTTAAGTGTGTTAGTCAAGATCGGGGTTTAAACATGTAAATCGGCAGTTAAAGGAACATGGTAAATGTGCAACAAACGAAGCAAAAGAGGAGGAGATAGAGAGTCTTCCAGAAAAAGAATTCAGAATAAGGAAGTTAAAAATGATCCAAAATCTGGAAAACAAAACAAAGTTACAGATAAATATCCTGCAGACAAGGATTGAGAAGATGGAAGAATCATTGAACAGGAACGTAGCAGAAATAAAAAAAGAGTCAATCAATAATGGATAATGCAATATATGAGATCAAAAACTCTCTGAAGGGAAACAAAAGTAGAATAACAGAGGCAGAAGGTAGGATAGATGAGGTAGAATTGAATGGTAGAAATAAATGAAGCAGAGAGAAAAAAAAAGGATTAACAGAATAGAGGACAACCTCAGAAAACTCTGGGACAACGTTAAAGGCCTCAACATTCGAATCAGAGGCGTCCCAGAAGAAGAAGAGAAAAAGAAATGCCATGAGAAAATATTTGAGGAGATAATAGTTGAAAAATTCGCTAAAAAGGGAAAGGAAATAGTCACCCACATGCAAGAAACCCAGAGAGTCCCAGGCTGGATAAACATAAGGTGAAACACCACAAGACACATATTAATCAAATTAACAAAGATGAAAAACAAAGAACAAATATTAAAAGCAGCAAGGGAAAAACAACAAATTACACACAAAGGGATTCTCATAAGAATAACAGCTGATGTTTCAACAGAAACTCTTCAGGCCAGAGGGAATGGCGGGACATACTTAAAGTGATGAAGGAGAAAATGTTTCAACCCAGATTACTTTACCCAGCAAGGATCAAATTCAAATATGGAGGAGAAATCAAAACTTTACAGACAAGCAAAAACTGAGAGAATTCAGCACCACCAAACCAGCTCTTCAACAAATGCTAAAGATCTTCTCTAGGCAGGAAACACAGAAAGGTTGCATAAACCTGAACCCAAAAATTAAAGCAAATGGCAACAGGATCATACCTGTCAATAATTACCTCACATGTTAATGGGTTGAATGCCACAATTAAAAGACAAAGACTAGCTGAATGGGTACAAAAACAAGACCTCTAATTATGTTGTCTACAAAAGACCCACCTTAAAACAAGGGACACATACAGACTGAAAATGAGGGTCTGGAAAAAGAAACCAGGGGTAGTAATACTCATATGATATAAAATACACATTAAAATAAAGCGTGTGAAAGAGACAAAGAAATACACTATATAATGATCAAAGCATCAAACCGAGAAGAAGATGTAACAATTAAAAATACATAAACACCCAACATAGGAGGACAGCAATATGTTAGGAAAATGCTATCAAGCATCAAAGGGGAGATTAACAATAACACAATAATAGTGGAAGACTTTAATACCCCACTCACACTTATGGATGGGTCAAGTAAACAGAAAATCAACAAGGAAATACAAACTTTAAGTGATACAATAGAACAGAGAAACCTAATTGATATCTATACTAATTTCACCCCAAAACAATGAATTTCACGTTTTTTCTCAAGTATACATGGAAAGTTCTTCAGGAGAGATCATATCCTTGGACATAAGTCCATCCTTGGTAAATTCAAAAAACCTTGAAATTATTCCAAGCATATTTTCTGACCACAATGCAGTAAGACTGGAGGTCAACTGCAGGAGAAAAACTATTAAAAATTCAAACATATGGAAGCTGAATGCCACGCTGGTAAATAACCAACAAATCAAAGAGGAAATCAAAATATGCATAGAAACAACTGAAAATGAAAACACAACAACCCAAAACCTATGGGATGCTGTAAAATCAGTGCTAAGGTGAAGGTTTATAGCCAAACAGCCTTACCTCAAGAAACAAGAACAAAGTCAAACAAATAACCTAACCCTATGCCTAAAGCAACTAGAAAATGAAGAAATTAAGAACCCCAGGGTTAATAGAAGGAAAGAAATCATAAAATAGGGCAGAAATAAATGTAAAAGGAACAAAAAAGACCAGAGCAAAAATCAACAAAGCTAAAAGCTGATTCTTTGAGAAGATAAATAAAATTGACAAACCATTAGCCGGATTCATCAAGAGACAAAGGGAGAAGAATCTAATCAACAACTTAAAAATGAAAATGGAGAGATCACAACAGACAACACAGAAATACAAATGATTATAAGAGACTACTATCAGCAACTATATGCCAATGAAATGGACAACTTGGAAGAAGACAAATGCTTAGAACAGTACAACTTTTGAAAACTGAGCCAGAAAGAAACAGAAAATCTTTACAGACCCATCACAAGCACGGAAATTGAAAGTGTAATCAACAATCTTCCAGCAAACAGAAGCCCAGGACCAGACAGCCTCACAACTGGATTCTACCAAAAATTGAGAGAAGAACTAATATCTATACTACTCAAACTATTCCAGAAAATTGCAGAGGAATGGAGACGTCCAAACTCATTCTACGAAGCCATCATCACGCTAATACCAAAACCAGACAAAGATGCCACAGAAAAAGATAACTACAGGCCAATATCACTGATGAACGTAGATGCAAAATCCTTAACAAAACTCTCGCAAGCAGAATCCAACAACATATTAAAGCAATCATACATCATGACCAAGTGGGCTTTATCCCAGGGATGCAAGGGTTCTTCAATATCTAAAAATCAATCAACATAATCCACCGCATTAGCAAATTGAAAGATTAAAAAAAAAACATATGGTTATCTCAATAGCTGCAGAGAAAGTCTTGAACAAAATTCAACATACATTAATAATCAAAACACCCCAGAAAGCAGGCATAGAAGGAACATACCTAAACATAATAAAATGTACATATGACAATCCCACAGCAAACATTATCCTCAATGGTGAAAAATTGAAAGCATGCCCTTAAAGACAGGGTCAAGTTAAGGGTGCGCACTCTCACCACTACTATTCAACATAGTTTTGGAAGTTTTGGCCAGAGGTATCAGAGCAGAAAAACAAACACAAGGAATCCGGATTGGAAAAGAAGAAGTAAAATTCTCACTGTTTGCAGATGCCATGATCCTCTACATAGAAAACCCTGAACACTCCACCAGAAAATTACTAGAGCTAATCAATGAATATAGTAAAGTTGCAGGGTACAAAATGAGCACGCAGAAATCCCTTGCATTTCTGTACGCTAACAAGGAGAAAACTGAAAGAAATATTAAAGAAACAATTCCATTCACCACTGCACCAAAAAGAATAAAATAGTGAGGAATATATCTACCTAAAGAAACAAAAGTCCTATATATAGAAAACTATAAGACACTGGCGAAGGAAATGAAACTGGACACAAATAAATGCAGAAATATACCATGTACATGGACTGAAAGAATCAATATAGTGAAAATAGGTATACTACCCAAAACAATCTATACATTCAATGCAATCCCTATCAAGCTACCGACGGTATTTTTCAGGGAACTAGAAGAAATAATTTCACAATTTGTAAGGAATTACAAAAAACCTCAAATAGTCAAAGCAATCTTGAGAAAGAAGAATGGACCTGGAGGAAATGCCCTGCCTGATTTCAGGCTATACTACAAAGCTACAGTCATCAAGACAGTGTGGTCCTGGCACACACACAAAAAAGATATATAGATAAATGGATCAAAATCGCAAGCCCAGAGATACATCCACGCACCTATCGATACTTATCTTTGACAGAGGAGGCAAGAATATACAATGAAAACAAGACAATCTCTTTAACAAGCAGTGCTGAGAAAACTGGTCAACCACTTGTAAAAGAATGAAACTAGAACACTTCCTAAAACCGTACACAAAAATAAATTCAAAATAGATTAAAGATCTAAACGTAAGACCACAAACTATAAAACTCCTAGAGGAAAACACAGGCAAAACACTTTCTGACAGAAATCACAACAGGATCCTCTATGACCCATATCCCAGACTAATGGAAATAGAAGCAAAAATACACAAATGGGACCTCATTAAACTTAAAAGCTTTTGTACAGCTAAGGAAACTCTAAGTAAGGGAAAAAGATGGCCTTCACAATGGGCGAAAATAATAGCAAACGAAGCCAATGACAATGAATTAATCTAAAAACTATACAAGCAATGCCTGCAGCTCAATTCCAGAAAAATAAATGACCCAATCAAAAAATGGGCCAAAGAACTAAACAGACATTTCTCCAAAAAAGACATACAGATGGCTAACAAACACATGAAAAGATGCTCAAATCACTCATTATCAGGGAAATGCAAATCAAAACCGTAATGAGGTACCATCTCACACCAGGTAGAAAGGCTGCTATCCAAATGTCTACAAACAATAAATCCTGGAGAGGGTGTGGAGAAAAGGGAACCCTCTTACAAGGTGGGTGTGAATACAAACTAGTAGAGCTACTATGGAGAACACTGTGGAGATTCCTTAAAAAAACTGGAAATGGAACTGCCATATGTATCAGCAGTCCTACTGCTGGGCTTAAACCCCAAGGAAACCAGAACTGAAAGAGACACATGTGCCCCAGTGTTCATCGCAGCACTGTCTATAATAGCCAGGACACGGAAGCAATCCAGATGTCCATCAGCAGAAGAATGGATAAGAAAGCTGTGGTGCATATACACAATGGAATATTACTCATATATTCAAAAGAATGCATTTGAATCAGTTTTAACGAGGTGGATGAAACTGGACCCTATTATACAGAGTGAAGCAAGCCAGAAAGAAAAGCACCAACAGCACACACACACACACAGAGACACACATACACACATACACACACATACATATGTACACATACATACATACATACATATATATATATATATATATATATGGGCTTCAGAAAGATGGTAATGATAACCCCTATGCAAGGCAGGAAAAGAGACACAGATGTATAGAAGAGTCTTTTGTACTCTGCGAGAGAAGGAAAGTGTGGGGTGGATTCAGAGAATAGTGTTGAAACATGTATATTTCCATATGTGAAACAGACCTCCAGTCCAGGTTCCATGCATGAGACAGAGTGTTCAGGGCTCTGGCAATGGGGTGACCCAGAGTGATAGGATTGGGCGAGTGAGGGGTTCAGGATGGGAAACACATGTACAACCGTGGCTGATTCAGGTCAACGTATGACAAAACCACTACAATATTGTAGAGTAATTAGCCTCCAATTAAAATAAATAAATTAAAAAAAGAAAGAAAACTAAAAAATTCAAAACGAAAAACATGTAACTGTTTTCTAAACTGCAGCGTTCACAGAACATCTTCATCTTGGACTACATGAGGACATCACCTCTATTATTACTTATTTTTTTAATCCAGTAAAAGAAAGGTCACTCTCATTCCTTCTAGCATCACTGGTGTGGATGTATCCCACGTGCTGAGCTGTGTGCTTGAGAGATTGCTCCGTACAGGAATCTTTTGGTCTCCATGACAAGCTGAGGAGGCAAGTACTAATCAGAGTCCATTCTCTAGATGAGGAAAGTGATATGCTCAATGTCACACGACAGGTCGGTCAGCACCACAGCCTGGATTCAGATGGGTCTACCCGACTCACAGTCCAGGTCAGTGACCCCCGCAGAGGGACACTGGCCCAGAGTCTGTGGCAGTATAATAATTTGACAAAATTCCTCTCCCTGACTCCACTGCCCATGGGGTTGGACATTGTTCCTTACTTAGTCTAGTTTTGCAAAGAGGCTTGATGGTTAAATGAAGTTAGAGGGGTGTCAGCTTTCTACTTGAAAAGAATAAAATCCATTACAGGTAACTTTGAGCAGGAAAGAAACTTATTAAGAATATTAAGTGACTCAGATTTCTGGGAGGGAAGGCTGCAGAGGCAGCCATGGACATTATAGAAATTAATTGCAGGATCTTCTGTCACTCATTGGAAAAGACCCTGATGTAGGGAAAGATTGAGAGCAGGAGAAGAAGGGGATGGCAGAGGATGAGAAGGTGGGATGGCATCGCCAACTCAATGGACATGGGTTTGGGTGGACTTTGGGAGTTGGTGACGGACAGGGAGGCCTGGCACGCTGCAGTTCATGGGGTCGCAGAGAGTCGGACTCGACTGAGTGACTGAACTGAACTGAACTGTCACTACCACTGGCTCCAGACACAGCGGCTGCCACTAGTGAGATGGCTTATGTCTCTTCCACCTCTGGTAGGTTGAATTGTATGCATCAGAATCCACTTGCCTTGCTTTCACCTGTAGGTGTATCCATTGGTTAAGCCTGCTTCCATGTGGCTGTAGTAATTGAGTCTTAAGTGCCATCTGGATGTATTTGATTGGCTAAGCCTGGGTACCATCTGGGTGAATCTAATTGATTGAGCCTAGGTCACATGGTTACGTTCTGACTGCAAAAGAGGTGGCAAAAATAGATTCAGACTGTTTCTAGTGCAGATTCGTAAGGTGGAAAATTAAAGCACTGACTAAAAAGTCTCCTCCCTGCAGACTTGTCCAAAGTCTCTTTATCTCAGGTCAGATTTTCAAAGCTCAATTCACCCTACTAAGGAAAGCAGAAGGGTAAGTCAAGTGGTCTGTGCTCTGCTGTGTTAATTTGCCTAGGCTTGGGCTACATTTCCTAGAAACCCTTTCTTTGATTTTGGGTTCAGTCAGTCTGTTCGGCGGCTTAGTTGTGTCCATTTCTTTGTGAGCCCATGGACTGCTGCAAGTCAGGCCTCCCTGTCCATCATCAATACCCTGGAGCTTACTCAAACTCACGTCCATTGAGTCGGTGATGCCATCCAACCAACTCGTCTTCTCTTGTCCCCTTCTCCTGCCACCTTCGATCTTTCCCAGCATCAGGGTCTTTTGAATCAGTCAGTCCTTTGGTTAAGATGGCCAAAGTATTGGAGTTTCAGCTCAGCATCAGTCCTTCCAATGAATATTCAGGACTGATGTCTTTTAGGGTGAACTGGTTGAATCTCCTTGCAGTCCAAGGGATTCTCGAGAGTCTTCTCCAACACCACAGTTTCACAGCATGAATTCTTTTGGTGCTCAACTTTCTCTCTACTCCAGCTCTGACATCCATACATGACTACTCGAAAAACCATAGTTTCAATTAGGGGATTCCTCTGCCTTTTGTAAAACCAGCTTGAACATCTGGAAGTTCACCTTTCACATATTGCTGGAGCATGGCTTGGAGAATTTTGAGAATTAGTTTACTAGTGTGAGAGATGAGTGCAATTGTGCGGTAGTTTGAGCATTCTTTGGCACTGCCTTTCTTTGGGATTGGAATGTAAACTGAACTTTTCCAGTCCTGTGGCCACTGTGGAGTTCTCCAAATTTGTTGCCATATTGAGTGCAGCACGTTCACAGCATTATCCTTCAGGATTTCAAAATAGCTCAACTGGAATTCCAGCACCTCCCCTAGCTTTGTTCCTAGTGATGCTTTTTAAGGCCCATTTGACTTCATATTCCAGGATGTCTGGTTCTAGGTGAGTGATCGCATCATTGTGATTATTTGCATCATGAACATGTTTTTGTACAGTTATTCTGTGTATTCTTGCCACCTCTTCTTAATATCTTCTGGTCTAGAGGCACACAGATACCCTCTGTGCCTGTCCAGTAGCTCCCTACTGGAGACATCAGTGCTCAGACCACTGAATGGGAAGTTATCTGAAGCTATTCCTCCACAGCCTCTTTAAAAAAAAAAAAGCCATGGAAAAGAGGTTGGAAGAAATTAAATTAAAAAAAATCATGTTGTAAGATGAGAACCTTGACAGTGGAGAAGGAGGAGAATGTGGCAAAAAGCATAGGTTCTTGGGAAATAGGATTCTCCTTAGTAACAACATTTGCATTTCAAAACTTTGGAACATGGCCTCTTATAATGTATCTTCCTAGGGACATGGTCCTTGTATTGTAATTTATCAAAATCCACTGACTTTCATAAAAAGTATGAATTTTTACAACATATGCAAAAAATTCTAGTCAAATATCACTCGTTAAGTCAGTCATATCCATGGTTTTAAATACTACTTCAAAATGGAAAAAATTAAATTTCAGGAAAATGTGTTGTAATATTTTTTATAAAGCAACACAAAATATCCAAAATATTTTCTCTTACTGTATCAATGGATAAGAATATAAAATTTCCTTTACTTGATAAAATAATGAGTTAAAAATGAAAAAAAAAATCCAGAGTAGAGGCCTTGTAGTTGTCTCTATACAACAAGCTATGTAATGATTTCCGTTTTATGTTAGTCATAGTGGTGGTCACTCTAATGAGAAGTAACCCTGTATTTATCGAAATACCCAATAAATCAAAATTCTCAGGTGGAAAAAAAAAATCATGGGTTCTGGAAAAGAGGAGCTCTGATGGGACGACGTCACATAGACCCTTTCTCGTAAAGTTAAGAATGTGCTCAAAAAGTGACCAGCACAGTGTGTAATCCTTACTAAATGGTTCTCTGTCTTTCTGATTAGATGTTGTCTGCTCCCTTTCAGTAGTTGGGGAGTATTTTCTTTCTCTTTAGCCCCAGATTACTGCCACCCAAGGGAGGGGCTGAGAAGAAAGTGACAGCAACACCTCTGTGTAATAAGCCCACTGGCATCTTTCGTGGGAAAGAAGAAGGATTCCATAATCTCACTTGCTAGTACTCAGGGGAGATGGTGCCAGCATATGCAGAGCTTCCTGGCCAGCATCCACTGCATCAGATCCATTGTGGAGGCTCCCTTGTAGTGCATGGATGGTGGGGAGGAGAGTCTGTGCACACAGAACAGCAGTAGGCGTGTTAACCCTAGTGCCTCTCGGAGACACAGGCGGTCAGCTCTGGGAACAGAGTCATACAAGCAAGTTATTAGAACAACCACATCTTATCTCCATGCAGAAAATATTTTTTAGTAATCTTCTCAAGATCTCAGAAGTTAGGATGTTAAATATCATGATGTCAAGCTAGTGGTTGATCAAGTTAATTGCACATAATTTTTATTTGATTTATTCGTTTTTGGTTTTTTTTTTTTTTTTTGGACCTGCTACAGAGTTTATGGGCTCCTCATAACCTGACCAGAGATTGAACCCACAGCCTCAGCAGGGAAAGCATGGAATCCTAACCACTGGACTACCAGGGAAGTCCTCATCTTTTTAAATCTGAGTAATTCAGTAAAGAGCAGAGCAGAGACGGTGATCACCCCTATTCCCACCATCTCCAAATCACCACTTCCTGACATTATCACTTACTTGCTTCCAATCTTGTACACACTCACAAATGTCTGTGAAAAATAACTGAAGTGAATGTGTATGTGCTTGAGTGTATGTTTACTGGGCATATTGACAATAATTTGAAGATATCTGAAGAACAGCCTCTGTCAGCTGGTTGGTATATCTGTGATTGTCCATCCAGCCTCTCCTGGAGAGAATGCTAGAGTCTGCCACTGAGCCCTTTCAGATTAAGTCAGCGTCCTTCTGGGCTACCTGCCCCAGTGGTGAAATTTGCTTTCTTTTTTTTTTTTTGGTTTATTTTTTTTTTTAAGGTTTACTTTTTTTTTAAAATAAATTTATTTATTTTAGTTGGGGGCTAATTACTTTACAATATTGTAATAGTTTTTGCCATACATTGACATGAATCAGCCATGGGTTTACATGTGTTCCCCTTCCTGGACCCCCCACCCACCTCCCTCCCCATCCCATCCTTCTGGATCATCCCATTGCCTCGGCCCTGAGCCCTTGTCACATGCATCGAACATGGAATGGTGTTCTGTTTCACATATGATAATATACATGTTTCAATGCTATTCTCCCAGAACGTCCCACCCTCACCTTCTCCCTCAGAGTCCATAAAATTGTTCCATGCATCTGTGTCTCTTATTCTGTCTCGCATATAGGGTTATCGTTACCACCTTTCAAATTCCATATATATGCATTAGTATACTGTATTGTTGTTTTTCTTTCTGGCTTACTTCACTCTGTATAATTTCGAAGTTGAGGTATCACTCAAGGCATCTCTGTGGATCCTACAGGGGTTTTGTTGTCCTTGGTTTGATATTCAAGCTGAGCCTGAAGCATAGGAGAGAATGACCCTGTGCTTCCCATTTTCAAATTCGTTTTCTCTGTGGCAGCACTGGAATTAAACTGGGGATATCTTAGGTACAATTCCCAAGCATTGTTTCATTCCTAGTACATCATATCTCTACCCTTAAACTCATCACAGAAAATTCAGAAACAGCAAAATAAGAGAAAAAGAAAAGTGTGAGCCACATCCACCCATTAAGAGGTCCTGGTGTACCATGCTGAACTGTTCCCCACCCAGGCTTTTTCTCTCTGAAAAGCTTTTTGAAGTTTCTGCCTTGGGATGTCCAGTGATTTTGCAGACCTATACCAGGCTTCTGGTGAAGGGAAAGAAAATGGTGTTCCATGAGAGCTGGGATTTTCATTTTCATACTCTAGCTACTATCGGTGACAAATTCCCCACAATTCCCCTTCTGGCTCCCAGCTGCCACTCCTGTCATTAACTTCCCATGACACTCGGTCGTGTTCCCAGAGCAGGCTTCATGCTGAAGGAGGGTAATGTATACAAAGTACTCTGTACGTATGCAATTGACTCTGCCTGATTATTATTATTGTTTATTATTATTATTATTACTTTTTTTCTTTTTTGCTTCAACACTGTGAACAGGCTTTCTCTAGTTGGGGCAAGCAGGCGCTACTCCTCATTGCCGAGTGCAGTCTTCTCATTGCGGTAGCTTCTCCTGTTGTGGAGCAAAGGCTGTAGAATATATTGTCAGGAAGAAAAGCGAAGATGGCGGAGGAATAGGACGGAGAGACCACTCTCTCCTCTACAAATTTATCGAAAGAACATCTAAACGCTGACCAAACTTCACAAAACTACTTCTGAAGGCTGGCTGAGGACGTCAGGCTTTCACAAAAACTGCGCATTATCTTCAAAAGAGGTAGGAGAAATTATAAAAGATAAAAAGAGAGACAAAAGAGTTAGGGACGGAGACCCGTCCCGGGGAGGGAGTCGTAAAAGAGGAGGAATTTCCAAGCACCAGGAAACCCTCTCACCGGCGGGTGTGGGGGAGGATTTTTTATCTCGGAGGGCAACGTAACTGGGAGGAAAAAATAAATAAAATCCACAGATTACGTGCCTAAAGGAACTCCCAGCAAAGAACCCCAGACGCTCGCATCATCCGCCACCAGCAAGTGGGGGCTGAACGGAGAGGAGCGGGCGGCATTGCCTAGGGTAAGGACCGGGCCCAAGTGACCCGAGGGCGATCTGAGGGAGCTAACGTGAGATAGTAACCTAAACTGTGGGACAGCCAGAGAGAGAGAACTATCCCGCGAAAAGCCCAACTCTAAGGCACTGCCGGCCCGCTCACAGAACAAAGGACTGAGCGATACCAGAGGAGAGCTAGCCGGCTGCGGACCGCCCCATCCCCCGCCGGACACAGCGGGCAGGCGGGGCCCGCCAGAGCCGGAAAGGGGCAAACTCGGCTCCAGAGAGGGCACCCCCTACCAAACTGCAAACAGGCTCCCAGTTTCTAAGCAAAGACTGCCTGAGATCCCGGAGGGTTGACAGCCGCCGGGAGGGTCGCAGCCAGAGACCAGCTCCCCAGAACCGACACAAAGCACACCGGAGCCGGGCGCGCCCGTAACCGAGGCGGGGACCAGGGTGGTGATAAGCCGCACCGCCCCAACAGGGGACAGTGCCCTCGCCAAACTTCTGGCCGCCTGGGCAGCGCCGACTGGGAACGGCACAAGCCGCGGGCGAAACCGAGTCTGCGCCTTTGTGGAGTAACCGGGAGCCTGAACCTGAGCGGCTTAGACCTGGGAAGAGCACGCAGCTCAGGGCCCGCTCCCCGGCCGAGTAACCTGAAGCCTGAGCAGGGTAGACGGGGAAAGCACACACGCCGTGAGCGGGGGCGAACCCAGTGCGGCCGAGACACTGCGAGCTTACCACACACACGCCAGAATTGCAGTGTTCCTTCCTCCCCACAGCACGATTGAACAAGCGAACCTAAAGAGATCACCTCCACCGCCTTGTTGCAGGGCGGAAATTAGATACTGAAGAGATCTCCAAACAGAAGCCAAATAAACAGAGGGAAGCGCTTTGGAAGGCACAGGCCAACAGATTAAGATCCCTGTAGTTAATACCGACTGCATTAAAAAGGACCTATAGATCTTGAAAAGTATAAGCAGGAATAAGGATCTATCTAAAACTGAGCAGATCCCACACTGCTCACAACAGCTCCAGAGAAAGTCTGGGATATATATATTTTTTACTATTATTATTTTTTTTTTAATTAAAAAATTTTTTTTTCTCTTCTTTCCTTTTTCTTCAAGTCCTCTATTACACCTTTAACTTTCATTTTCATAACCCACTATTAACTTGCAAAAAAAAAAACAACCCTATTTTTGAAGCAAACTACATACATATATCTTATACCTTTTGTGTTTTCTTTTTTTTAATGTTTTTTTTCCTGTTCAACATTTTTTTACTGTTTCTTTTTTTACTGTTTTACTGTTTTTTTTCTTTTTACACTGTTTCCTTTTTTCTTTTTTTTTAGATTGTAAGTTTTATAAGAGTCTAACCTCTACTCTAGATTTTTAATCTTTGTTTTACATATTTGATATCAACTTTGTACATTTAAGAACCCAATCTTTAGGACCCATTTTTACTCAGGAGTGTAATCACTGGCCTGATCACTCTCTCCCCCTATTGATGCTCTTTCTTCTCCCCCAGGGAACCTCTATCTCCCACCCTCCTCCTTCTCTTCTCAACCCAATTCTGTGAATCTCTGAGGGTTTTCTGGGTACCGGAGAACACTTCAGGAACAGGATACTGCCCAGATCTCTCTCTCCCCTCTTAATTCCTCCCTTTCTACTCATGCTCACCTCTATTACCTTCCTCCCCCCTCTCTATGTATCTCTGTGAATCACTCTGAGGGTTCCAAACTGTGGAAAGCACAGAAGGAAGTGCTTACTGGCTAGATTGCTCTCTCCACATTTGAATTCCCCTCTTCCCCTCCTGGTCACCTCAACCCACCCGCCCACCTCATCTCTCCATGTAACTCAGTGAACCTTTCTGGGTATCCCTCACTGTGGAGAATCTTTTCAACATTAACCTAAAAGTTTTATTATTGAGGCTGTATGGAAGGAGAAGTCTTCAGGCTACTGCAAGAATAAGACTGAAAGCCAGGGGAAACATTAATTAATAAGAGACCATCCAATAGCTTCCATAAATTCACTGAAACCAAGCTCCACCCAAGAGACAATAAGTTCCAGAGCAAGACATACCACACAAATTCTCCAGCAACGCAGGAACATAGACCTGAGCATCAATATACAGGCGGCCCAGAGGCACACCAAATCCATAGACATCTCAAAAATTAATACCGGTCACTCCATTACACTCTAGAGAGCAGAAATCCAGCTCCACCCACCAGAACACCGACACAAGCTCCCCCAACCAGGAAACCTTGACAAGCCACCTGTCCAACCCCAACCGCAGTGAGGAACCTCCACAACAAAGAGGAACTTCATACTACCAGAATACAGAAGGGCCACGCCTAACACAGCAATCTAAACAAGATGAAAAGGCAGAGAAATACTCAGCAAGTAAAGGAAAATGAGAAATGCCCACAAAGCCAAACAAAAGAGGAGGAGACAGGGAATCTATCTGAAAAAGAATTTAGAATAAGGATAATAAAAATGATCCAAAATCTTGAAAGCAAAATGGAGTTACAGATAAATAGCCTGGAGACAAAGATTGAGAAGATGCAAGAAATGTTTATCAAGGACTTAGAAGAAATAAAAAGGAATCAATATAGAATGAATAATGAAATAAAGGAGATAAAAGACACTCTGGAGGGAACCAACAGTAGAATAACGGAGGCAGAAGATAGGATAAGTGAGGTAGAAGATAGAATGATGGAAATAAACGAAGCAGAGAGGAAAAAAGAAAAAAGAATCAAAAGAAATGAGGAAAACCTCCGGGACCTCTGGGACAATATGAAACGCCCCAACATTCGAATCATAGGAGTCCCAGAAGAAGAAGATAAAAGGAAAGGCCATGAAAAAATACTCGAGGAGATAATAGTTGAGAATTTCCCTAAATTGAGGAAAGAAATAGTCACAGAAGTCCAAGAAACCCAGAGAGTTCCAAACAGGATAAACCCAAGGCGAAACACCCCAAGACACATATTAATCAAATTAACAAAGATCAAACACAAAGAACAAATATTAAAAGCAGCAAGGGAAAAACAACAAATAACACACAAGGGGATCCCCATAAGGATAACAGCTGATCTTTCAATAGAAACCCTTCAGGCTAGAAGGGAATGGCAGGACATACTTAAAGTAATGAAAGAGAATAATCTACAACCCAGATTACTGTACCCAGCAAGGATCACATTCAGATATGAAGGAGAATTCAAAAGCTTTACAGACAAGCAAGAGCTGAGGGAATTCAGCACCACCAAACCAGCTCTCCAGCAAATGCTAAAGGATCTTCTCTAAACAGGAAACACAGAAAGGATGTTTCAACACGAACTCAAAACAACAAAGTAAATGGCAACGGGATCATACTTATCAATAATTACCTTAAATGTAAATGGGTTGAATGCCCCAACCAAAAGACAAAGGGTTGCTGAATGGATACAAAAACAAGACCCCTATATATGCTGTGTACAAGAGACCCACCTCAAAACTAGGGACACACAGGCTGAAAGTGAAAGGATGGAAAAACATATTCCATGCAAACGGAGACCAAAAGAAAGCAGGAGTCGCAATACTCATTTCAGATAAAATAGATTTTAAAATAAAGGATGTGAAAAGGGACAAAGAAGGACACTACATAAAGATCAAAGGATCAATTCAAGAAGAAGACGTAACAATCATAAATATATATGCACCCAACATAGGAGCACCACAATATATAAGGCAAATATTAACAAGTATGAAAGGGGAAATTAACAATAACACAATAATAGTGGGAGACTTTAATACTCCACTCACGCATATGGATAGATCAACTAAACAGAAAATTAACAAGGAAACACAAACTTTAAATGATACAATGGACAAATTAGATTTAATTGATATTTACAGGAGTTTCCACCCCAAAACAATCAATTTTACCTTTTTCTCAAGTGCACATGGAACTTTCTCCAGGATAGATCACATCCTGGGCCATAAATCTAGCCTTGGAAAATTCAAAAAAATTGAAATCATCCCAGCCATCTTCTCTGACCACAATGCAGTAAGATTAGACCTCAATTACAGGAAAAAAAACTATTAAAAGTTCCAACATATGGAGGCTAAACAACACGCTTGTGAATAACCAACAAATCACAGAAGAAATCAAAAAAGAAATAAAATTATGCATAGAAACGAATGAAAATGAAAGCACAACAACCCAAAACCTATGGGACACTGTAAAAGCAATACTAAGGGGAAGGTTCATAGCAATACAGGCGTACCTCAAGAAACAAGAAAAAAATCAAATAAATCAACTAACTCTACACCTAAAGCAACTAGAGAAGGAAGAAATGAAAAACCCCAGGGTCAGTAGAAGGAAAGAAATCTTAAAAATTAGGGCAGAAATAAATGCAAAAGAAACAAAAGAGACCATAGCAAAAATCAACAAAACTAAAAGCTGGTTTTTCGAGAAGATAAACAAAATTGATAAGCCATTAGCCAGACTCATCAAGAAACAAAGGGAGAAGAATCAGATCAACAAAATTAGAAATGAAAATGGAGAGATCACAACAGACTCCACAGAAATACAAAGGATCATAAGAGACTACTACCAACAGCTATATGCCAATAAAATGGACAACTTGGAAGAAATGGACAAATTCTTAGAAAAGTATAACTTTCCAAAACTGAACCAGGAAGAAATAGAAGATCTTAACAGACCCATCACAAGCACGGAAATCGAAACTGTAATCAGAAATCTTCCAGCAAACAAAAGCCCAGGACCAGACGGCTTCACAGCGGAATTCTACCAAAAATTTAGAGAAGAGCTAACACCTATCCTACTCAAACTCTTCCAGAAAATTGCAGAAGATGGTAAACTTCCAAACTCATTCTATGAGGCCACCATCACCCTAATTCCAAAACCAGACAAAGATGTCACAAAAAAGGAAAACTACAGGCCAATATCACTGATGAACATAGATGCAAAAATCCTTAATAAAATTCTAGCAAACAGAATCCAACATCATATTAAAAAGATCATACATCATGACCAAGTGGGCTTTATCCCAGGAATGCAAGGTTTTTTTAACATCTGCAAATCAATCAATGTAATACACTACATTAACAAATTGAAAGAAAAAAACCATATGGTTATCTCAATAGATGCAGAAAAAGCCTTTGACAAAATTCAGCATCCATTTATGATTAAAACCCTCCAGAAAGCAGGAATAGAAGGAACATATCTCAACATAATAAAAGCTATATATGACAAACCCACAGCAAACATTATCCTCAATGGTGAAAAATTGAAAGCATTTCCCCTAAAGTCAGGAACAAGGCAAGGGTGCCCACTTTCACCACTACTATTCAACATAGTTTTGGAAGTTTTGGCCACAGCAATCAGAGCGGAAAAAGAAATAAAAGGAATACAGATGGGAAAAGAAGAAGTAAAACTCTCACTGTTTGCAGATGACATGATCCTCTACATAGAAAACCCTAAAGACTCTACTAGAAAATTACTAGAGTTGATCAATGAATATAGTAAAGTTGCAGGATATAAAATTAACACACAGAAATCCCTTGCATTCCTATACTCCAATATTGAGAAAACAGAAAGAGAAATTAAGGAAACAATACCATTCACCACTGCATCAAAAAGAATAAAATACTTAGGAATATATCTACCTAAAGAAACAAAAGACTTATATATAGAAAACTATAAAACACTGATGAAAGAAATCAAAGAGGACACAAACAGATGGAGAAATATACCGTGTTCATGGATTGGAAGAATTAATATAGTGAAAATGAGTATTCTACCCAAAGCAATCTACAGATTCAATGCAATCCCTATCAAGCTACCAATGGTATTTTTCACAGAACTAGAACAAATCATCTCACAATTTGTATGGAAATATAAGAAACCTCGAATAGCCAAAGCAATCTTGAGGAAGAAGAATGGAACTGGAGGAATCAACCTGCCTGACTTCAGGCTCTACTACAAAGCCACAGTCATCAAGACAGTATGGTATTGGCACAAAGATAGAAATATAGATCAATGGAACAAAATAGAAAGCCCAGAGATAAACCCACGCACATATGGACACCTTATCTTCGACAAAGGAGGCAAGAATATACAATGGAGAAAAGACAATCTCTTTAACAAGTGGTGCTGGGAAAACTGGTCAACCACTTGTAAAAGAATGAAACTAGAACACTTCCTAACACCGTACACAAAAATAAACTCAAAATGGATTAAAGATCTAAACGTAAGACCAGAAACAATAAAACTCCTAGAGGAAAACATAGGCAAAACACTCTCCGACATAAATCACAGCAGGATCCTCCATGACCCACCTCCCAGAATATTGGAAATAAAAGCAAAAATAAACAAATGGGACCTAATTAAAATTAAAAGCTTTTGCACAACAAAGGAAACTATAAACAAGGTGAAAAGACAGCCTTCAGAATGGGAGAAAATAATAGCAAATGAAGCAACAGACAAACAATTAATCTCAAAAATATACAAGCAACTTCTGCAGCTGTATTCCCGAAAAATAAACGACCCGATCAAAAAATGGGCCAAAGAACTAAACAGATATTTCTCCAAAGAACACATACAGATGGCTAACAAACACATGAAAAGATGCTCAACATCACTCGTTATTAGAGAAATGCAAATCAAAACCACAATGAGGTATCATTTCACACCAGTCAGAATGGCTGCTATCCAAAAGTCTACAAGCAATAAATGCTGGAGAGGGTGTGGAGAAAAGGGAACCCTCTTACACTGTTGGTGGGAATGCAAACTAGTACAGCCACTATGGAGAACAGTGTGGAGATTCCTTAAAAAACTGGGAATAGAACTGCCATATGACCCAGCAATCCCACTGCTGGGCATATACACCGAGGAAACCAGAGTTGAAAGAGACGCGTGTACCCCAATGTTCATCACAGCACTGTTTACAATAGCCAGGACATGGAAGCAACCTAGATGTCCATCAGCAGACGAATGGATAAGGAAGCTGTGGTACATATACACAATGGAATATTACTCAGCCATTAAAAAAAATACATTTGAATCGGTTCTACTGAGATGGATGAAACTGGAGCCCATTATACAGAGTGAAGTAAGCCAGAAAGTAAAACAACAATACAGTATACTAATGCATATATATGGAATTTGAAAGATGGTAACGATAACCCTATATGCGAGACAGAATAAGAGACACAGATGCATGGAACAATTTTATGGACTCTGAGGGAGAAGGTGAGGGTGGGACGTTCTGGGAGAATGGCATTGAGACATGTGTATTGTCATATGTGAAACAGAGCACCATTACATGTTCGATGCATGTGACAAGGGCTCAGGGCTGGGGCAATGGGATGATCCAGAAGGATGGGATGGGGAGGGAGGTGGGTGGGGGGTCCGGGAAGGGGAACACATGTAAACCCATGGCTGATTCATGTCAATGTATGGCAAAAACTATTACAATATTGTAAAGTAATTAGCCCCCAACTAAAAAAATAAATTTCTAAAAAAAAAAAAAAAAAAGAATATATTGTCAGTAGTTGTGGCCTGGGGGCTTAGCTACTCTATAGCATGTGAAATCTCCTGGGGCCAGGGATTGAACCTGTGTCCCCCTGCATTGCCAAATGGATTCCCAACCACTGGACCAGCAGAGAAGTCTGACTCCGCCTAATTGAAAAGATAAAATTAACAGGGGAATGCCTATAGAAAGATACAGAGATGCTCACAGATTAGGAAGAAAGGGTTAGCAGCCAGGCCTTTCGAGGCACGTGAAGCAGGCAAATTTGGGGATCAAGGTATAAAGAGCCCACTGGTATTTTCTTCTGCAACCTACTCTTGGGATGAACCAAGGCCAACCACTTTTTGGAGTTGCCTTCAAGCCTCAAAGTCCAAAATGGGAGATAGAGGGGTTTTCTTTGGCTTGGCCACTCAGTGCATGCAGGGGACTGGATGACTGCCCCTCAAAAACCAAAGATGCTCTTTGACACCAGAAGAAAAGAGAATGGAGGCTGACTGGGCATGAGCACAGGGAGCCACTGTTGTTTGGGAAGTTAATGGAAGCTCTGATCCTGCTTCTCCCAGACGGCAGATACTCACAGCACTCTCACGCACTCAGGGACATAGTGAAACACAGCCCTAAGCCCACCCATGGGTCTCCTGGTGAAAAGCTCCCAGCTCCCCACAGTGACACTGTCTCTTCTCCATCCCCCTGCCCTCTTCCGTCTCCCCAGCACCTGCAACTTCTCCACTGATGGCTTCCACGGTTCTGCCCCAGGAGCCAGCCTGTGTCTGGGTTCCTGTGTGCACGATGGTGTGGACTGGATTAGAAAGCTGGCCTTCTGCGACCATTGGGTGAAGGAGATGTACAATGCCTACAGAAACGAAGTCGGCAGTGAGTGGGCCATGGAGAGGGCCATCCATGGTGGTTGAAATGTGTCTGCCTGGGCTCCAGGAGCACCCCCGGACCAAGGGAAATTCATCAAGAATGGATGCTGTCACTCATATCCAACCTGCTCCATACCAGCTTCCAGTTCAGTTCAGTTCAATCGCTCAGTCGTGTCCGACTCTTTGCGACCCCATGAATCGCAGCACGCCAGGCCTCTCTGTCCATCACCAACTCCCGGAGTCCACCCAAACCCATGTCCATAGAGTCGGTGATGCCATCCAACCATCTCATCCTCTGTCGTCCCCTTCTCCTCCCGCCCCTAATCCTACCCAGCATTAGGGTCTTCTCCAATGAGTCAACCCTTCGCATGAGGTGCCCAAAGAATTGGAGTTTCAGCTTCAACATCAGACCTTCCAATGAACAGCCAGGACTGATCTTTTTTAGAATGGATTGTTTGGATCTCCTTGCAGTCCAAGGGACTCTCAAGAGTCTTCTCCAACACCACAGTTCAAAATTATCAATTCTTCGACGCTCAGCTTTCTTCACCGTCCAACTCTCAGATCTCTACATGACCACTGGAAAAACTATAGCCTTGACTAGACGTACTTTTGTTGGCAAAATAATGTCCCTGCTTTTAAATATGCTATCTAGGTTGGCCATAACCTTCCTTCCAAGGAGTAAGCGTCCTTCAATTTCATGGCTGCAATCACCATCAGCAGTGATTCTGGATCCCCCCAAAATAAAGTCTGACACTGTTTCCACTGTTTCCCCATCTATTTCCCATGAAGTGATGGAACCAGATGCCATGATCTTAGTTTTCTGAACGTTGAGCTTTAAGCCGACTTTTTCACTCTCCTCTTTCACTTTCATCAAGAGGCTCTTTAGTTCTTCTTCACTTTCTGCCATAATGGTGGTGTCATCTGCATATCTGAGGTTATTGATATTTCTCCCGGCAATCTTGATTCCAGCTTGTGTTTCTTCCAGCCCAGCGTTTCTCATGATGTACTCTGCATATAAGTTAAATAAGCAGGGTGACAATATACAGCCTTGACATACTCCTTTTCCTATTTGGAACCAGTCTGTTCTTCCATGTCCATTTCTAACTGTTTCTTCCTGACCTGCACACACCTTTCTCAAGAGACAGGTCAGATGGTCTGGTATTCCCATCTCTTTCAGAATTTTCCACAGTTTATTGTGATCCACACAGTCAAAGGCTTTGGCATAGTCAATAAAGCAGAAATAGAAGTTTTTCTGGAACTCTCTTGCTTTTTCGATGATCCAGTGGATATTGGCAATTTGATCTCTGGTTCCTCTGCCTTTTCTAAAACCAGATTCCAAGAGGCTTACAAATCCTAGCTCACTCAGTGTCGCCCTCCTCACACCCTATGGGAGAGGATCTCTTCATCCCCATTTTGCGTCTGGGAAAGCTGACGGAGAAATGACTTGTCTTGCCCATCCATGATTATGCCTCCAGCCCCACCGTGGTACTCCACATGTGGTCCTTGGACCAGCAGCATCAGGGTCATCTGGAGGCTCCTTGGAAATTCAGATTCTCTGGTCCCCATCTCAAACCTGTCAGATTGGCAACTCTGGGGTGGGCCTGGCCCTCTGCATCTTAACTGGACCTCCAGGTGATTCTGATGCTTGTTGAAAGTTGAGGACCACGGGCTTCGCCCTGACTATTCAGACTATGTTCCCTGGAGAAGCCACACGAGTTCATCTCCTGGAAGCTTGTTAGAAATGTAGACTCCAGGCCCCTCCCAAGGCAATTGGGTCACATCTGTGTCTTTAACAAGACTCCCAGGTGATTTGTGAAAACATTGGTTCGCAAGCTTGGCTCCCATTGGGATTCCCTGAGGAATTTACTGTTCTGCTTTTTTTTGTCCTAGCTGCTGCTTGGCATTGGGACTTAATGAGTTCCCTGGGGGATTCTACTGTGTGGACATGTTATGAAAGTGACCAGCTTCAGTGTCAGGAGAGCATTGGTTTATCACACTGAACAAGAACCCTGGAAGGTGCTGAAGGCAGGGTTGATTCACCAGTGACCCTTGATCACTATTTCTGGAATTCTCTAGGTCTTTGACTCTTTACAGGTGAGGCTGCTTCTCCCCCAGGAGGCACGTGAGGATGTTTTTGATTATCACGATGTCTCTAAGCAGTTACTGGTTGTAAAGTAATTAGCCCCCAACTAAAATAAATAAATTTATAAAAAAAAATAAAATTAAAAAAAATAAAATAAAATCAAGTTATTCTGAAGAGATAAAATAAACCATCAAAGAGGTCTTGGCAGTGTATCACTGCATGGCATGCTCTACCACAAGATATTGGTGGGGAGGAGGGGTGTAAATCTTTTCACATTATTAACTCAACAGGAGACATACTAGAGATAAGGAATGCTTAGGGAGGATACCAAACACACAGAGAAATGGGTACCACATGCGTAAAGTTTTCCCATCACTTATAAATAATGAGAAAAAGAAGACAGTGTGGTCCAACGTTTAACAAATTGATAGTGAAAACTCAGGAAAGCTCTTTTTAATCTAAGACTTCATTTTGAGAACTGCATTTTATTTGTCCCAAGTAAAGCTTCAAAATCTGTTCAATTTTGTATTTCTTCACCAGGACCTTTGATCACTATTTCATTTATTCCATTTTTAATTCTAACCAATTTTTACCAGCTCCTGGGGAACTAAAAGACTCTACTTCCCCAAATAAAGTTTTCTATGATTTTTGGTGCCTGTCTTTAGGATATCAATAAAGAGTTTGTTTAAAAAAGAAAAAGCAGTTACTGGCTGGTAAATGGAATACAATTTGAATAGGCGATTAATAAAATGTGCCATCTACACCTTGACCCCGTTCTCAGAAAGAGTAGAGTCCCAGGAAGAACTTCGGGCCTCTGACTGGACAGAATCCTTTTCTAGTCCCACCGCTGCCACTTTCTTACTTCCCAAGCCTTAGTTTCTAAGTCGGTGAAAGGGGGATAAAAATAATTCTGCATCCCTGGTGACTGAAAGGTTTGTTGTTCATGCATACAAAAGACAGGATTCTGTGCCTGGAGAAGAGCAGGCACTCGATAGCATTTATCACTAGTTCCTTTCAGTTTTGCTTGAGAGTCTTTTAGATTCTCCTCTGTTGTCTGCTTTCTGCAGATAGACCATCAGTTCTTCAGGACAGATTTTCTGTCGTTTCTGTGGTTGCAGCCCTGGCAACAGGGCATGGTTACTGACCATGTCCTCTATGAAAGGCTCTGTTATGAAGGCTTTTTCTCCAATAGTAATAGCTTCTTTTGTTCTTTGAAACGTCTCTGTAGTGTAAGAATTTCTTATAAAGAATTTCTCTATTGATGTATTTTGGGCTGTTGCTGGGTCTTCGTTGCTGCATGGGCTTTTCCCCTAGTTGCAGAGAGCAGGGGGCAACTCTAGAGTTGTGATGCAAGGTCTTCTCGTTGCAAGGGGGTTCTGGAAGCCACAGCTCTGTTCTTGGAAAAGAAGGAGCTGTTAAGGTCCTGGATCTGGATCTGTCTGCACCATCCCAGAGAGTCTGACAGCCCCCACGCCACCCAGAGGCCTGGCAAGTGGATTGTTAATGTCACAGAGCTTAATTTCGGGAACCTGGTTTGCCACTTCCTGCCTCAGAAACAGATTTTAAGGAAGTGCAAAAATGGTTAGGGTCTCAGCAGATGAAACCCATGAGAAGACAGAGGGTCCTGAGAGAAGGGTTCATGAGAGGGAAAGCTTAGAAAGCTTTACATATATCGTTCCAGCCTCCTGGAAGGCTCCTCCCCTTGCCCAGCTCTTTGGACTCCTCCTTTTCCAGCCCCGGCCTCACTCCAGAGCAAGCATTCCCTCCCAGCTCGCACTCCCACCCTCCGGCTCAGCCAGGCCTGCCTGAACTTCCCTCCCCCAGCTCCCAATATTTCTCCTCCCCTCTTGTCAAGAAACAGTTACCTTTGTGACACATGGCTTCATCACCGAATCTCCATGTGGAGGGTAAGCTCCATTAGCTGAGCACTGCCTGCGTGCTGTCCTCTCATGCACAGTCTCTGTGCACGGGCAGTGGGCAGAACACGCAGGCCATCTCACCCTTCACTCAGCTCACAGCCTGGATACAAGCAGTCAGCACCTAAGTGTAACAAGTGTGTCAGTTGACCACCAGATCTTTGGAGAAAAATAAAGTGGAGAATGGAGAACAGAGAAGGCTCTAGGGATGGGCAGGATAGGAGGGTAGGTGGTGATCAAGGCCGGCCTGGTTTCGAGGTGACAGCAGGACAAAGGCGGGAGGAGAGGAAGTAAGCTAAGTGAGCATAAGAGGGACAGAATTTCCCAAGAGGAACCGAGGAGTTCAAAGTTCCAAAGAGTGGATCTTCCTGTGGAGAGCCAGAGTGCCCTCAGAGATGCACCAAGCAAAGGGGAAGGGGAGGGTGTGGGGAGGGTGGGGCCATGGAGGTGCCTGGGGCCTTCGGAGGCACTTTAAATTTTTGTCCAAGCACTTCTTTTTGAAGATTTCTTCAACTTTAACAAGCGAATTGATATAGAGGAAATTTGTTACCTGGCTGTCCTTAACATTAGTGGTTCAGGAATCCCAATGCATGGGCACAATTTTGACGCCTTCTTGGGGAACTGAGGTTCCACATGCCACATTACATGGCATGGCATATATTCAATTTGGAGGAGACAATATTAATAATATCTATAAGGATGACCATGAGAAAAGCTGAGCACCGAACAATTGATGCTTTTGAATTGTGCTGCTGGAGAAGACTGTTGACACTCCCTTGGACTGCAAGGAGATCCATCCAGTCCATTTTAAAGGTAATCCATCTGGAATTTTCATTGGAAGGACTGATGCTGAAGCTGCAATACCTAGGCCACGTGATGGGAAGTAGTGACTGGAAAGGACTCTGATGCTGGGAAACATTAAAGGCAGGAGGAGAAGGGGACGACAGAGGATGAGCTGGTGGAATGGCGTCACTGACTCAATGGACAGGTGTTTCAGCAAACTCTCGGAGTTGATGATGGACAGGGAAGCGTACGGCAGGGTGTACTGCATTCCGTGGGGTCACAAAGAATCAGACATGACTGAGAGAGTGAACTGACTGATAGGGGTGATATATCAGGATCTGACCAAATCAGTGGTGTGAACCTGATAAATTACCACATGGTTCCAAAACTGGTGTACCAGGTCAAGAGCTGGTCTCAGGTGAGCCTATGTGAAGCCTTCTGTTGGGGTGGGAGGGGGCGTCTTGAGCCTCTTTTCCAAGTACAGATCTAATTGAGAAGTAACTCTACCCTGAGCACGTGACAGTGATCAAAAGAAACTTTGCTTCTATCAGTTAGATTGAGAACCTGCTTAGGCTTCTGGTCATGGACACCCCCCTACATTCCCTCTCATTCTTACTGGGAGAATGACAGAGAAGTCCATAGAGCTGTCACTGCTATTCAATTGCCTTCTCACATTAAAGGGGGTTTCCTAGGGTGGTGTAGCAGATGTCTTGAAAAGATCATTTACTATCCTGAAATGAAATATTAATGGATAATAAAACTGCCTTAAAACCAAAATGTCCTCTCCCACGAAATTTTGAAAAAGAAAAAAACATAAATAATCCACAACTGTCCTGGAGATCAACATCCAGTAACACAAAGGGAAATAGGGAGTGATCTCCCTGGTGTTCCAGTGGTTAAGACTTGACCTTCCAATGCAGGGGGTGCAGCTTCTATCCACATGGAGCTAAGTTCCCACGTGTCTCAAGACCAGAACATAAAACAAGTGATATGATAACATAAACATAAAAGAAGTGATGATAACAAATTCACTAAAGAGCTTAAAAATGGTCCACATTTTTTTTTAAGAACTAAGAGTAGGTCATTTATACTCAAGGGTTCCTCAGGTGGTGGTAGTGGTAAAGATTCCACCTGTTAATGCAGG
Source organism: Giraffa tippelskirchi (assembly GCF_054371585.1). Lineage (NCBI taxonomy): Eukaryota > Metazoa > Chordata > Mammalia > Artiodactyla > Giraffidae > Giraffa > Giraffa tippelskirchi. Next base: position 25,640,048 of record NC_137290.1, read on the forward strand.
AGACATAAGACACACAGGTTTGATCCCTGGGTCAGGGAGGTCCCCTGAAGGAGGCCATGGCAACCCACTCCAGTATTCTTGCTGAAGAATCCCAGGACAAAAGAGCCTGGGGTCTATCGCGTCATGAAGACTTGGACACAACTGAGTACACACATGTATTTATACTCACAACAGTGCATGCTCCAGTAGGTAAATGTTTGAGCACTCACACTTGCACCCGAATGTGTCCTCACTGAGGATTCAGCCTGGCAAATGCAGGAGGACACAAGTGTGCAGTCTCGGCCATTCAGAAAGTCTTCGAGGTACTGTGGCCATCATGTGATTGCCACAAACTGCAAAGCAACCCATGTTTAGGCTCTGAATAAAACAAAATATAGACTTCTCCAGTTTGCACAATAATTGCAGCCCTGGAAATCTTTTCTTAAACCTATGGGACAAAGTGCAGATAAGGGCCTCCACTCAGGGTATTATGAATGGGTTTGTACTTACTTAAATATCTGGAAGAACATTTGAGAATCATTCACGTCTAGCGTGTATGCCATGAAGCAGGCACCTGCCCCCATGTGTAGTGGCCACCCATATCAAGACAACAGTAAAAAACCACACCCCTAGAATTGGTCACATTCACTCCTTCTTCTTCAAGAACTGCTGGTCTAGGGCCGCCCTCCCTTAGTGAGCCAGGAAGAGGTAGAGCTGACAGAGATGCCGCTTTATAAACTGAAGTGAAGTGAAGTGGATTCGCTCAGTCATTTCCGACTCTTTGTGACCCCTTAGGCTATACAGTTCATGGACTTCTCCAGCCCAGAATACTAGAGGGGGTGTCCTTTCCCTTCTCCAGGGGATTTCCTGACCCAGGGACCAAACCCAGGTCTCCTGCATTGCAGGCAGTTTCCTTACGAGCTGAGCCACCAGGGAAGCCCAAGAATCCTGGCTTAGGTAGCCTATCCCTTCTCCAGGGGATCTTCCCAACCCAGGAACTGGGGTCTCCTCATTGCAGGCAGATTCTTTACCAACCGAGTTATGAGGAAAGCTGAATAAAATAGTTCCTTATTTTTTGAGACCTTAGTTCTCCAAGCAGAGATTGAATCCATGCCCTCTGCAGTGAAAGCACAGAGTCTTAACCACTGGACACCCAGGGAACTCCTGGAGGTGCCTCTTTCAGTTCTGTGTCCTAGGTCCCTCCCTCGCATCACCCTACAGCCTCCTGCCTCTCACAGGAATAGGTGACCAGGAGAGCGCATTTTGCCCTGAATCCCTGCTCTGCCATTGTTAGCTGTGTGGCCTTCAGCCAGTGGCAACCCTCTCTGAGATGCCTTTTTCTCTGTCACACTGCAGAGAACAGACGCCAAGGGGGCCAGTAGAGGACCTGTGCAGAGTTAGCCCTCAGGAACCCAAAGAGAGTGTCATTAATATTTCCTGGGGCTGTGGGGGTGGGGGAGAAAGCTAAATCCATCTGTAGAAACTCAGAGGAGGGTCTCTCTCCAGAGGAGTCAGCAGAGAAAGAAAACAGGAGCCTGACTTTGCACATAACAAAGGGGAAAGACTGAATGAGTAAGGAATGCAATTAAAAATAAAGCAAAGAAGAGGGGAATTCCCTGGGGGCTCAGTGGTAAAGAATCCACCTGCCAATGCAGGAAACACTGGTTCCATCCCTGACCCAGGAGGATCCCATATGCCATGGAGCAGCTGAGCCCACGCATCTCAACTACTGAGTCTGTGTTCTAGAGCACGGGAGCCTTAATTACTGAGTCCACTGGACCTGAGTCTATGCTGGACAAAACAGAAGTCACTGCAATGAGAAGCCTCAACGCCACAACTAAAGAGTAGCCCCTGCCACCTTAAGCTAGAGAAAGCCCTCATGGAAATGAAGACCAACACATGCAAAGATAAATACATTTTTAAAATATGACAAAGAAGTGATACAAGAAAATAAGGGAAGTGTGACAAATAGAAGACACAAAGTAAACTGATATCCAAAAAAAAAAAAGCCAAATTTCATCACAATAATTGGGAATAAGGCAAACTTTCAAAGTAAGAGGTTTTCTGACAGTTTTTTTTTTGTTTGTTTGTTTGCTTGTTTAAAGCTGGCTGAATATGAAAGATTCCTAATATATACAACAGTTGAAAAATACAGAATAAGAATTTATATATATATACTGACAACGAAAGCCAATGCACGTGTACTTAGTTCCGTTCAGTCCCTCAGTCATGTCCGACTCTTTGTGATCCCATGAACGCAGCACGCCAGGCCTCCCTGTCCATCACCAACTCTCGGAGTTTACCCAAACTCATCTCCATCGAGTCAGTGATGCCATCCAAAAATCTCACCCTGTATTCCTCTTCTCCTCCTTCCCTCAAACATACCCAGCATTAGGGTCTTTTCCAATGAGTCAACTCTCACATGAGGTGGCCAAAGTATTGGGGTTTCAGCTTCAACATCAGTCCTTCCAATGAACACTTAGGACTGATCTCCTTTTGGATGGACTAGTTGGATCTCCTTGCAGTCCAAGTGACTCTCAAAAGTCTTCTCCAGCACCACTATACAAAGGCATCAATTCTTCCGCCCTCAGCTTTCTTCACCGAGTAGCTCTCACATCCATACACGACCACTGGGAAAACCATAGCCTTGACTAGACGGAACTTTGTTGGCAAAGTAATGTCTCTGTTTTAAATATGCTATCTAAGTTGGTCATAACTTTCCTTCCAAGAAGTAAGTGTCTTTTAATTTCATGGGGGCCATCAGCAGTCATATTTGAGCCCCCCCAAAATAAAGTATGACACTCTTTCCACTGTTTCCCCATCTATTTCCCATGAAGTAATGGGACCAGATGCCATGATCTTAGTTTTCTGAACGTTGAGCTTGAAGCCAACTTTTTCACTCTGCTTTTTCACTTTCATCAAGAGGCTCTTTAGTTCTTCTTCACTTTCCGCCATAAGGGTGGTGTCATCTGCATATCTGAGGTCATTGATATTTCTCCTGGCAATCTTGATTCCAGCTTGTGTTTCTTCCAGTCCGGTGTTTCTCATGAGGTACTCTGCATATAACTTAAATACACAGGGTCACAATTGACGTACACCTTTTCCTATTTGGAACCAGTCTGCTGTTGCATGTCCAGTTCTAACTGTTGCTTCCTGACATGCATACAGTTTTCTCAAGAGACAGGCCAGATGGTCTGGTATTCCCATCTCTTTCAGAATTTTCCCCAGTTTATTACTGTCAAGCAAATGGATTTTAAGGTGAAAAAGCATTACTAAAATTTATAAGTATAAAAGTATTCATTTGAGCTAAATTTGGAAGTACCTAATAATTAAATAAGAAAAAAAAATCTGCCCTCATAATGAAAACTCACCTCAATGTCTTGTTTGTGCAAAGTCCACAGGAGCAGTGTGTCACTGAATCCAGGCTGAGGCAGTGGACGAGGTAGTCCCCAACAGGGCCAGTTTCTGTGAAATTGAGTTTGTGTAGCCAGAGATGCTAGCCAGCAGCTTAAAAAATCGAGAGCTGTCTCTTTGTCTCATTAGCTGCCTATAGAGCTGGAACAGCACCAGGGGAACAGGCGCCTTCTGTCTTGTTGCTCTGCCAATCCAAGTACTGTTCTTACCATACACTCCAAGCTGGCTTCTCAGCCCCTCAAGGTCTGCACTCCCCCTGCACCAGAAAAGTAAAGGGGGAGGGGAGAGGGACGGACTCTTCTTCCCTTTAAGAGTGCAGCTGACACAGGTCAACATCGCTGTTGCTCAAATCCCAATGGCCAGAAATTTGTGTCAGAAAATCACACCTTACCACAAAGGGAACTGCAAGATGTAGCCTTTACTCTCAGCCACTCCTGCCTAGCGAGGAAACAAACAAATACGGCAGCATTTTCTGAGAGAGAAGGGGAGAACGAATGTAGGGAGACAGCCAGTAGGCTCCATCAGAGCCAGAAGGTGGGGGAGCTGTAACTGCCACCCTACCTAATCCCAGGCCTTACCCATTACTCTTTCTTTACGAATATCATCACTTTATTTAATCGTTCAATCCCTCCCCTCACAAAGTGGGCACCATCCCACTTCATTTTATAAAGGACATGTTTGAGATTGAGAAAGATTAATTAATTTCTTTAAAGTCACACAGCTGGTACAGGTAAACTGCTATGTGTTTTGCTCCAATCACCTGGTAGGGAGGAGGTGGACTTAGGAATATCAAACACTGTCGTTCCGCACCCCTGAGCTGGTTAGAAGAGAGTGGAGTCCACCAAAGAAAACTAGGATACAACACCCCCATATGACAAGCTCCCCTGAAAATTCCCACCGGTGTCTGAAGCAGCAGCTTCAGCCCACTCATGAGAAAGTCTGTGTGCCAGCAGCTCTCCCAGCCTGATGGATGGGCCTCATTAGCCCAGGCCATGAACACCTGAGCAGTGTGTAATACGGCGGCAGGACAGGGGGCTTTGGCTATTCTGGCTGACGGTATTGTTAATATCTCCATTTTAGCAGGTCATTTGTCTCCACCTCTCCACCAGTTGCAAATCCCCCTGGGTTCTGCAGCCACCAGGCCTGGGAGGGAGGCTGCTGAGATAGTCTCTTCCCCTTGGCTCATTTCCTCCCAGAAAAATAAATTACATAGTTTAAACAGGGACTGGATTGGCCATGCAGCCACCAACATCCATCTTTGCAGAGAATGAAAGGCTCAGCCAGGCTGAGGGCAGGAGAGTGGGGGAGCTGAAAAGCATTAAAGAGATGGCATCTGTTGCCCATGATGGATCACTTTTTGCTTCATTTCCAGCACTGCTGTCTTTTCCAATGAGTCAACCCTTGACATTAGGTGGCTAAAGTATTGGAGTTTCAGCTTCAACATCAGTCCTTCCAATGAACACTCAGGACTGATCTCCTTTGGGATGGACTGGTTGGATCTTCTTGCAGTCCAAGGGACTCTCAAGAGTCTTCTCCAACACCACAGTTTAAAAGCATCAAGTCTTCGGAGCTCACCTTTCTTCACCGTCCAACTCTCACATCCCTACATGACCACTGGAGAAACCATATCCTTGACTAGATGGACCTTTGTTGGCAAAGTAATGTCTCTGCTTTTAACTATGCTACTTAGTTTGGTCATCACCTTCCTTCCAAGGAGTAAGCTTCTTTTAATTGCATGGCTGCCATCACCATCAGCAGTGATTTTGGAGCCCCCAAAAGTAAAGTCTGACACAGTTTCCGCTGTTTCCCCATTTTTCCCCATGAAGTGATGGGACCAGATGCCATTATCTTAGTTTTCTAAACTCGAAGAGCTTTAAGCCAACTTTTCCACTCTCTTCTTTCACTTTCGTTAGGAGGCTCTTTAGTTCTTCTTCACTTCCTGCCATAAGGGTTGTGTCATATGCATATCTGAGGTTATTGATATTTCTCCTGGCAATCTTGACTTCAGCTTGTGCTTCTTCCAGCTTTGACTACCTACCTTTCTATTTGCATGGTCCCAGCCTTCACCCTCTCTGGCGCTTACTTAAATGTCACCCCTCCAGAGAGGCTGTCCTGACCCAGCTATCAAAAGTGTAGAGCCCTCAGAGGCAGGAAAAGCTGTATGGTGCTCCTGGAACCAAAAGAACACGTGTATAGTTTCTTCCCTGTAGGCATACAACGTCACAGTTCACGGAACTGGGGGCATTCATGTATATTCATCAAGCACCCTCTATTCACTCAGTAAAAAATTGAAGGCCAGTGACTATCCGGAGCTGGCCTTGAGTCTCTTTTAGCTGTAATGCAGACTTAAACACTTGCTCACCTAACAAGATTAGACGTAGGTGTACCTTAGGTTGATTCAGTTGAGTTCAATTCCGTTCAGTCGCTCAGTCATGCCCGATTCATTGCGACCCAATGAAGCACAGCACACCAGGCCTCCCTGCCCATCACCAACTCCCAGAGTCCACCCAATTCCAGGTCCAATGAGTCAGTGATGCCATCCAACAGTCTCATCCTCTGTCGTCCCCTTCTCCTCCTGCCCTCAAACTTTCCCAACATCAGGGTCTTTACTAATGGGTCAGCTCTTTGCATCAGGTGGCCAAAGTACTGGAGTTTCGGCTTCAACATCAGTCCTTCCAATGAACACCCAGGACTGATCTCCTTTACGGTGGACTGGTTGGAACTCCTTGCAGTCCAAGGGACTCTCAAGAGTCTTCTCCAACACCACAGTTCAAAGCATCAATTCTTCTGAGCTCAGCTTTGTTAATAGTCCAACTCTCACATCCATGCATGGCCACTGGAAAAACCATAGCCTTCACTAGATGGTGGAGAAGGCGGTGGCACCCTACTCCAGTACTCTTGCCTGGAAAATCCCACGGACGGAGGAGCCTGGTAGGCTTCAGTCCATAGGGTTACCAAGAGTCAGACACGGACGAGCCAACTCTCACTTTTCACTTCCATGCACTGGAGAAGGTAATGGCAATCCACTACAGTGTGCTTGCCTGGAGAATCCCAGGGATGGCAGAGCCTGGTGGGCTGCCATCTATGGGGTCGCACAGAGTCGGGCATGCCCGATGCGACTGAGCAGCAGCAGCAGCAGACCAGACGGACATTTGTTGACAAAGTAACATGTCTGTCTTTTATTATGCTGTCTAGGCTGCTCATAACACTCTTTCCCAGGACTAAACGTCTTTTAATTTCATGGCTGCAATCACCATCTGCAGTGTTGTTTCAGTTGGTTCAAAAATTCATCAAGTATCCCTTTCTGCCAGACCTCCTGTCCTGCATCTTGAGAAATCTGTATGCAGGTCAGGAAGCAACAGTTAGAAATGGACATGGAACAACAGACTGGTTCCAAATAGGAAAAGGAGTACGTCAAGGCTGTAATTTGTCCCCCTACTTATTTAACTTGTATGCAGAGTACATCAAGCGAAACGCTGGGCTGGAGGAAGCACAAGCTGGAATCAAAATTACCGGGGGAAATATCAATAGCCTGAGATATGCAGATGACACCGCATATATGGCAGAACCTGAAGAAGAACCAAAGAGCTTCTTGATGAAAGTGAAAGAGGAGAGTGAAACAGTTGGCTTAAAGCTCAACATTCAGAAACCTTAGATCATGGCATCTGGTCCTATCACTTCATGGCAAACAGATGTGGAAACAGTAGAAACATTGGCTGACTTTCTTTTTCTGGACTCCAAAATCACTGAAGATGGTGACGGCAGCCATGAGATTAAAAGACGCTTACTCCTTGGAAGGAAAGTTATGACCAACCTAGACAGCATATTAAAAAGCAGTGAAGTTATTTTGCCAACAAAGTTCTGTTCAGTCAAGGCTATGGTTTTTCCAGGGGTCGTGTAAACAAGTGAGAGATGGACTATAAAGAGGGCCGAGCACAGAAGAATTGATTATTTTGAACTGTGGTGTTGGAGAAGCCCCTTGAGAGTCCCTTGGCCTGCAAGGAAATCCAACCAGTCCATCCTAAAGGAGATCAGTCCTGGGTGTTCACTGGAAGGACGGATGTTGAAGCTGAAACTCCAATATTCTGGCCACCTCAGGTGAAGAGCTGATTCACTAGAAAAGACCCTGATGCTGAGAAAGATTGAGGGCTGGAGGAGAAGGGGTTGACAGAGGATGACCTGACTGGATGGCATCACCGACTCTATGGACATTGGCTTGGGTGTACTCCGGGAGTTGGTGATGGACAGGGAGACCTGGTGTGCTGTGGTTCATGGTGTCTTAATGAGTCGGATAGCACTGAGTGACTGAACTGAATTGATGACTAAATGGTGGTATGGTGAGGTGGACTGATGGATGCTTGTCTGGATGTGTGAGTGGTTGCATGGTGAGATGGAAAGTGGGACAGATGTTTAAGTGGATGAATGAGTGGCTAAATGGATGGATGAGTAATGGAATGGGTAGGCGGATAGAATGACTAATGGTTGATTGGTGATTGATAGTAATACTGTGATGTTTGGATATGTAGTTGCAAGAATGGTATAATGGTTAGATAGACAGATATTTAAATGAAGGTAAAGAATCCCTAGAGTTAGCTGGCAAAAACACGGATCAACCTCACTGTAATCTGCTGAATTAGTTTCTTCTAATGAGTGTAAATGTTGTACTGAATGAATTGACTTCTGGCTGGAGAAGAAATAGACTGGAGCAGAACCATCCAGGGAATCAGTGATGTGCTCCTGCATCCTCCCTGTTTTCTCATTGTTTGATAACCTAGGCACCTCGGTACCCACTTTTAACCACACATGCTATCCACTCTTCCCTTCCAGCCACCATCACACCTGCTGTCAGATAGAGAACAGAGTTGTAGTTGCCAAGAATGGAGGGGAGAGGGATCTGCTGGGAATCTGGTGTTGGTAGATGCAAACTAATACATTTACAGTGGATACACAACAAGGTGCTAATGGATAGCACAGGGGACAATATTCAGTATCCTGTGATAAACTGTAATGTAAAAGAATGTAAAAAAAAGAATGTGTATATGTGTATAACTGAGTCACTTTGCTGATTTGCAGACTGACATGGCACTGTAAATCAAGTATATTTTAACAAATTGAAAAAAAATAACAAGAATAACATTCTCCTACCTTTTTTTCGGCCCTACTGATAAAAGAGAAACAAAAAACAGAAACAAATGCTTTCAAGAAAAATTCTGTTGAGAGTTAACAAAGACTAAATCACTTATAAAAAAGAAAAATTATTTTAAAAGGTTTCCATTAGTGTCACGAATAGTAGACTCTTTCAGCTGTCCACACAGAGAGACGTTTGTGATGAAACAGACCTGATCTTTATTCCTGAAATTAACTGCCTAGCTGGTCAACTACTTTTCTGTTGTGATGATTGAATGTTAAAGGCTGGTGCTGACAGTCCACACTCTGTAAATGTTTCATTCTAAATCTTGGATGACTCGGAGCTCTCAGTGGATAAAGGCACTATCTTTCTCCTTCTATAAGAGACATAGCAATTAATGAATGTTGGATGATAGATGGATGGATGAATGGATGATGGATGGATTGGTGGGTGTTGGGTAGATGGATGGATAAATGGATGGATGGATGGATGGATGGATAGATGGATGGATGGATGGATGGATGGGTAGCTAAGTTTCAGTGGTCCCAGGCTTCTTGCCTTCACTCTTTATCCAACAGTATCTTGCAGGCCCCTGGAACCCTCTTAGAAGTAGAGTAGCTGCACTATGCAAAACTCCCAAACAAAAACCCTTGGCTTTCTAGAAGTCTGAGCATGACACCAGAACTTCCTGGATAGCTCAGCAGAAGGACAGAAAATCAAAGAAGTTTTCAGGTCAAACTCCAGGGAAGAAGGTGTTTGTTTCACAAGGGACTTAGAAGTCAGAGAGCTAAAATGAGAATTTTTCAATTGCAAATAGCATAAGTACCATCAAAGTGGCTTTAAAAAATTGGCCTACTTGACTGAAAGGTTTCGGAATGTGTAATCTCAGACCCCATGACCACCAACACCCCAAATGCAGAATTCAACAAGTATCTTTAAATTGTTTTAAATTCAGTCTCTTTGTCTCTATCCCTGGACACTGTTTCCTCTAACTTGGCTTCATTTGTAGACAATAATCTACATGGGGGGAAAGATATGGCAGGAATGATTCAACAAAGATTTCTATTGATTGAACATTGGTTAATTCTGAGAAGGACAAGTGCTCAGGAAAGATAGGTTAAATTTATTATGTGAGATTAAAATGTCCTTATGGTTGAAATATTTTGAGTTTCTTCTTCCTTAGTTATTTGCAGCCAAAAGCATCCCAATATATATAACACATAATAAATAGTAGTATTATATCTAATGGACTCAGATGTCTACTCACAAAATCAATCATTCAAGTGGAGCGGATATTTTCATTCCATCAGATATTAATTGAGCATCTACAATGCACCGGCAGTGTCCCAAGAACAATAGACACATATTTGAATAAGACATGGTGCTTGTAAAAAAAAAAAAAAACAAAAACAAAGTTAAGAAATTTGACCACCTTAAAAAAGTTACTAAAATACATAAGTAAGGCTTCCCTGGTGGCTCAGTGGTAAAGAATCCACCTGCCAATGTAGGAAATGCCAGTTCGATACCAGGTTTGGGAAGTTACTTCATGTCTAGGGGCAACTAGACCCATGCACTACAACTTACTGATCCTGTGCTCAGAGACCAGGAGCCCCAGCTACTGAAGCCCACTTGCCCTACAGCCTGTGCTCCACAACAAGAGAAGCCACTGCAATGAGAAGCCTGTGCACCACAACTAGAGAGGAGGCCCACATTCCCCAACTAGAGATAAGCCCTGGCAGCAATGAGACCCAGCACAGCCATAAATAGATACTATTATACAAATAAAGATATGAGACCAAAGTCAAATTGAAATTCAAATCACAGACAACAGCAAGTGTTAATCCCCCTTGATATATAAAAATCTCTTAGAAATAAAGAGTGAACCAGCAACCCAAATAAAAAAATGATCCTAGGGCATGTACAGGCATTTTAATATTTTTGTTAAAAGTTCAACTGTTTCTTAAACTTATACAAAGATGTTCAAGTTCGCTCACCATAAGAGAAATGCAAATATACCGAGATACCACTTTTCGCATCGGATTGACAAACGTTTGAATGTTTAATGACTCACAGTGCTGGTTGAGCTGTGGGGCTTCATGCATTGCTTGTGGAAGCTGAAACTGGTACAACTCCTAAGGAGAAAAGTTGGCAATATTTATGCAATTTGTAAGTTCGACTCAGTAATTCCACTTCTGAGTATCTATCTACAGATATATTTAAGTAAGTATGCATATTCTGTATAGAGTTCTTTTCTACAACACTGTCTGTAATAGCAAAGAATGAAAACAAGCCGAATATCCACCAGCAGTGGACTGATATTTATTGGCTGTGGGACTTTTTATTCGGTTGGAGTTTGGATCTTTTTCCAAATCCAGTGAGAAAAAGCCAGAGAGTTTAAAGGAGGAGACGGGCATAATCCGACTTCTATTTTGAAGAATCAGCCTGATCTGGGGGATGGGTACCCAAGTATAATCATCTGTAAGAAAATATCATGATGATAACCACTTGAGCTTGGTTCAGTAAACTGTGTGTAGGTTATAAAATGAGAAAATGCCTTCACGTTCCTGAGAAAGCCCATGACCAGCTGTTTTTGACCAGACATCCTGCTTCCATCCTTCCCGCTGGAAACCATTCTCTCCTGACGCAGATTAGGACGGACGACGTCCCCAGGTCCCGTAAAGGGACCCTTGTGGTCTTTCCTAGGCTTCTCCCATGCCTTCCACCTCGCTCTTGATTTCTGTCACCCCAGATCTCCAAGCCCTTATAAACGGACCCATAGACAATACAGCCTGCCATTTTTACTCACAAGGATTTGGGGAAACTCCTAGGATGTGGATAGACAGACAGTTCGTTCTGGGTAAAGGGAAATCTGCGTTCAGAGCGCTCCGCCATTCTGCTGCAGCGCCCACAGCAACGACGATGGGGCCGGATCAGCTCCCGTGAAGCTGTGCTCGCCAGTGACCACCAGAGGGCGGTGCGACCCCGCCATCGGCTCGAACTGCTCGCAGGGGCCACCCAAAGTTAGGCATGGAAATAGCACTGCAAGGATTCCAAAAGTATCTCCTTGGGCTGCGCCCCTGCTTTGTGGGAGTGCTTCCCTGATATTGCAGCACCTTCGAGGATCTGTTCAGGCCCCAAAGTTAAGGATTAAGTGACCTGCTGTGGTCACAGTGGGGATCCCAGCCGAGGGCAGCATTGATTGCCTCAAGAGCCATCAGCAACCACGACCCCGGAAGCACTTCTTGCCACACTCAGCCCGGTTATGAAAGATAACTACTCTAATGTTTAATAATACTGTCACCGTGATAGTTTAAATTGTTTGACCGAATGCTGTGTGTGTGTGTGTTTAATCCATAAATTCAAGATAGCAAAATAGGTAGCAGTTCATTCAAGGATGATCGATAAGCCAGCTCCAGCCAAATACTGATTTTAAAATGTAACCATCAAGTATTTGGGCAAAAATGAGTATTTGGGGAACTCGGACTACAGGGCGGGGGTGTCTCTTTGCCCTTTATCCCCTTCACCACCCCACGGGTATCAGGACTACAGAAGTCCAGCCCCCCTCTCTCTCATAGCCCATGGGTTCCTATACACCACATGGTGTGGCTGAATAAGGAGCTGCACACACAAGTCTGGCTTCTACATTTATTCAACACCTGCTCTGTCCCAGGCACCCAGCTAAGCCGTTGACTTGTGTTAGCTCCTTCATTGTGATCACACAGGTGCTGTCTGGAGAGGTCAGATAGCACATGGTTCAGATGTGGCCTGGGGTCAAGTCCCAGCTATTCCTTTTCCTGTTTGTGGGAACTTCACTCTCTGCACTTCAGCGTTCTCACCTGTAAAATGGGGTTGAGGCGAAAACCCACCTCACAGAAATGTTGCTGGCATTGAGCGCATTAAGACATGAACAACACTTTGTTTGAAAGCTTTCTTTTCAGTCCCTCTGCATAAGAAATGAATATTACATCAAGACCCAGTATGATATAGATATATGTGTGTGCATATTATGTGTGTAAACTAAAATATGTTCCAAAAGGCAATGTTAACCTATAATACCATGATACATCCTCTTAGTTTCCATCCTGTCCTGTTTTCTATTTAATAGATGCAAGTAACAACCTACTAAATTGACTCTATGACCCACCGTTTAGAAAATGTTGGCTGAGTAAAGGGTTCGGCAGACCATGTGGTTCTCAGAAGTCCCATTTTACAGAAAGGGAAACTGAGGTCCAGAAAGTGTTGCGGCTTGCCTCTGACCCCAGTTACTGGAAGGCAGCAGAGCCCAGACTCCAACTCAGCATCTCTGATGCCTAAATTAAGGCTCTTCCACACAAGATGCAAACTGGCAGCTCACAGGCCAGATCTGACCCACAGAGATGTTGGACTAATTTGCACAATAGGTTTGCAAGTTTTGTTACAACTATATAAAATGTATCATTGGAAGACATAACTCAAAATATGAATTTTCAACTTATCACTGAAAGTGGGCAATCTGGCAACACGGGGACCTACGTATGCACGTGACCAGCAGGAGCCACACCCGAACTGCCACTTCCAGCTGCTCTCCAGGTTCATTACTTTGCCACAGTCCCCACCGTGCATGGACAGAGGGGCCTGGCAAGTTTCAGTCCATGGCATCTCAAAGAGTCGGACAGAACTTAGCAACGAAAAAGCAACAAACACCATGCCATTTTGTGTCCCAGACACTGAGACAAACCATCAATTGCCATAGTCTGTGTTTTTTCAGACTGGAGAAATATTTTTCAAGAAGGAAAAACAGGACTTTCCTGATGGTCCAGTGGTTAAGAATCTGCCTGCCAGTATAAAGGACACAGGTTCGACCATTGATCTGGAAGATTCCACAGGCCATGGGACAACTAAGCCCATGAAAACTACTGAACTTGCATTCTAGAGCCCATACCCTGGAACAAGAGAAGACACCACAAGGAGAGGCCCATGCACCGCAACTAGAGAAAGCTCTCTCTTGGCAGCGAAGATCTAGCACAGTCCAAAATAAATACATTTTCCAAAAAAAAGGAAAAACAAAAGCTAAACCAAGGGACTTACATTAAAAAAAAAAGTAGACTCACAAATCTTTTCTCACATATTTAAATACAAAGAAACCACATCAATATCAACTTAACCCCAAATCTGTTTCACTTGTTTCTAGTCCCTGACTTGTTGAGCTTTTACAACCCCCATCTCAACCAATACCCTTTATCTACCGCTACCTGTTTTGCCCACCATCATGTCCCCAGCATCTGAAACTGCTCAGCCAAGAAAAAGTGCCTAATTAGAATGAATGGCTTTTATACAAAAGCTTCTCCCAATATTTTCAGACATACAGTAATGGTGAGGACCAGGCATTCTTTGGTCCACAGGATGGCTCAGGTCCAGCTTCTGCCATAACTAGCTGTGTGACCTGAGGTAGTTTCCTCAGTCTCTCTGGGTCTGATGTGTCCTCACCTGCAAAATGCACGTGATGAGGCACTATGTACATAAGTGACCAGGAATGTGAAAAACGCTGAGTAAATAAAGATCACTTCTCCTTCATTTCATCAAGGTGAACCAAGGTCAGTATTCGATCATATTAACGAGTCTAGTGACCAGTTATCGTGGCCTTGCATTATCTGCAGGGCTGGGGAGGCAAAGATCACCCACTAACATCATGGCCTGACAAGGAAACCCTGGGCCAGATGGCAACGTCAAAGATTCGATCCCCAGGCATATCTCTGTGTGAGAATGGGATTTTCAACATGCATTCTTCTTGCTGCTCACCCTCCTGAATCGAAGAGGCTGGAGAGCTGAAAATTCCATTTCCCAGACTCCCTTGCAGCCAGGGATATGAAGCCTTTAAGGGCCCACTCATCAGCTGTGTCCATGAGACAACTGCACTTATGCAAAGTTAAGAAAGGAAAAAATTGCTGGGGAGAGGAGTAGGGCCTCGTGATCCTGTGGCAGTTGTCCATTGGGGCCCAGTCCTGCAGTGTGTCTTCCTGAGCCTTCCTGTGAGTCTGTGAATACTCATAACATTATCATTCATGCCCTAGGAAATTTGAACAAAGTCACGGAGAAAGTGGAGGAGAGAGGAGCCTGAGATGCTGCAGTCCACTGGATTGCAAAGAATTGGAAAGACTTACTGACTGAACAACAATCAGTCACACCCAAAAGGGAAGCTAGATCCAGCCCATGTGTTTGGGGTATGGTACTAGTGATGAAGAAGCCACGTGCAAGAGATGCAAAAGATGTGAGTTAATCTTCTCTCTGTGTGGAGAAGATTCCCCTGGAGGAGGACATGGTAACCCATTGCAGTATTTCTGCCTGGAGAATTCTATGACAGAAGAAGCCAGAGGTGGGCTACAGTGCACAGGGCCACACAGAGTCGGACATGACTGAAGCGATTTAGGACACACACGTGCATGCACAAATTATTCTGAGAATTATTAATGAGCCTTCTATGTCAGCTGTGGGAGCAGGTTGAGAAGTGAGGTCTGAAAAGGGACTTCTGGAGCCACCAACCAGGCAAATTGAGAGGCCATAGAGTCTAGTCACCAAAGTGAGGCTGCTGAGGGCCAACAGTAGGGAAATGGAGAGGAAACCATTACCTCTGCAGCCAAGTGTCCAGTGACAGGGCGGGTGCTGATGTCCAGGAGTCAGGAGGGAGTTGTGGATGCATCCCAGAAGACAGCAAGGACACGCCAGAGCCTGCAGGCTTGTCTGTGCCTACTTGTCACCACATCAAAGTACAGCACCCTTGCAAGAGGGGAGACTGCTGCTCCCTTTCCACTTTCAAACTCTCTCTCAAGTTGCTCTTTTGGTCAATTCAACCTCGGAACTTTTCCATACTGTTCATGGGGTTCTCAAGGCAAGAATACTGAAGTAGTTTGTCATTCCCTTCTCCAGTGGACTACGTCTTGTCAGAACCCCATGAACAGAAATAAAAATAGGACACTGAACGATGAGCTCCCCGGGTCAGTAGGTATCCAAAATTCTACTAGAGATCAGTGGAGAAATATCTCCAGAAAGAATGAAGGGAAGAAGCCAAAGCAAAAACAACACCCAGTGGGGGATGAGACTGGTGATGGAAGTAAAGTCCAGCATTGTAAACAGCAATATTGCAAAGGAACCTGGAATGTTAGGTCCCTGAATCAAGGCAAATAAGAAGTGGTCAAACAGGAGACGGCAAGAGTGACCATCGACATTTCCGGAATCAGCAATTAAAATGGACCTGAATGGGTGAATTTAACTCAAATGACCATTATATCTATTACTGTGGGTAGGAATCCTTTAGAAGAAATGGAGTAGCCTTGATGGTCAACAACAGAGCCCGAAATGCAGTACTAGGATGCAATCTCTGAAAGGGCAGAACGATCTCTGTTCGTTTCCAAGGCAAACTATTCAATAACATGATAATCCAAGTCTACGCCCCAACCCGTAATGCTGAAGAAGCTGAAGTTGAACGGTTCTATGAAGATCTACCCGGCCTTCTAGAGTTAACACCCCCAGAAGACGTCTTTTTCATTACACGGGCCTGGAATGCAAAAGTAGGAAGTCAGAAAGGACCTGGAGTAACAGGCAACGTTGGCCTTATAGCACAGAATGAAGCAGGACAAAGGCTAAGCGAGTTTTGGCAAAAGAGTTTTTGCACCAGTCCGAGCAGACACCCTCTTCCAGCAACACAAAAGAAGACTCCACACATGGGTATCTCCAGAGGGTCAATACTGAAACCAGATTGATTATGTGCTTCGCAGCCAGAGAGGTAGAAGCTGTATAGGGTCAGGAGAAACAAGACGTGGGGCTGACTGTGACTCTGATCATGAACTCCTTATTACCAATTTCAGACTTACCTTGAAGAAAGTAGGGAAAACCACTAGACCATTCAGATAAGACCTAAATCAAATCCCTATGATTCGATTACACAGTGGAAGGGAGAAATAGATTCAAGTGATTAGATCTGATAGACAGAGTGCCTGAAGGACTATGGAGAGAGGTTCATGACATTGTACACGAGGCAGGGATCACGGCCATCCCCAAGGAATAGAAATGCAAAAAGGCAAAATGGTTCTCCGAGGAGGCCTTACAAAGAGCTATGAAAAGACGAGAAATGGAAGGCAAAGTAGGAAAAGACAGATATATTCATTTGAATGCAGAGATCCAAAGAATAGCGAGGAGAGGTAAGAAAGCCTTCTTCAGAGATCAGTGCAAAGAAATAGTGGAAACAATAGAATGGGAAAGACGGAGTTCTCTTTGAGAAAATTCGAGTGACCAACTTTGCACGCAGGAACTTTTCATGTAAAGAAGGGCACAGTAAAGGGCAGAAATGGCATGGACCTAACAGAAGCAGAGGATATGAAAAAGAGATGGCAAGAATACACAGCATAATACAGAAAAGATCTTCAGGATCCAGATAAACACGAAGAGGTGATCCCTCACCTAGACCCAGACATCCTGGAATGTGAAGTCAAGTGGGCCTTAGGAAGCATCATGACAAACAAACCTAGTGGAGGTGATGGAATTCTAGTTGAATTATTTCCAATCCTAAAAGATGATGCTGTGAAAGTGCTGCACTCAGTAGGCCAGCAAATCTGTCCACAGGACT
The DNA here is from genome assembly GCF_054371585.1 of Giraffa tippelskirchi. Taxonomy (NCBI): domain Eukaryota; kingdom Metazoa; phylum Chordata; class Mammalia; order Artiodactyla; family Giraffidae; genus Giraffa; species Giraffa tippelskirchi. The sequence continues at coordinate 25,657,168 of NC_137290.1, forward strand.
GAAAAAGATGAGTTTTCAATCCCAAAGGAGAGCGATAGCAAAGAATGCTCAACTACTGCACAATTGCACTCATCTCACATGCTAACAAATTAGTGTCCAAAATTCTCCAAGCCAGGCTTCAACAGATCGTGAGCCATGAACTTCCAGATGTTAAGCTGGATTTAGAAAAGGCAGAGGAACAAGAGATCAAATTTCAAACCTCCACCGGACCATCGAAAAGCAAGCGAGTTCCAGGAAAACATCTATGTCTGCTTTATTGACTCTGCCAAGGCCTTTGTGTGGATCGCAACAAACGGTGGAAAATTCTTCAAGACATGAGAATACCAGACCACCTGATATGCCTCCTGAGACATCTGTAGGCAGGTCAAGAAGCAGCAGTTACAGCTGGACATGGAAAAACAGACTGGTTCCATATCAGGAAGGAGTACATCAAGGCTATATATTGTCACCCTGCTTATTGATCTTATATGCAGAGTACCTCATGAGAAACGCTGTGCTGAAGGAAACACAAAGTGGAATTAAGATTGCCGGGAGAAATATCAATAACCTCAGATATGCAGATGACACCACCGTTACAGCAGAAAGCACGAACAAAAGAGCCTATTGATGCAAGTGACAGAGGAGATTGAAAAAGTTGGCTTAAAACTGAGCATTCAGACAACTAAGTTTATGGTATCTGGTCCCATCCCTTCTTGGCAAATAGAAGAGGAAACAGTGGAAACAGTGACAAATAGTATGTTGGTCTCCAAAATCAATACAGATGGTGATGGTAGCCATGAAATTAAGAGATGCTTGCTCCTTGGAATAAAAGTTATGAGCAGGCTAGACAGCTTATTAAAAAGCAGAGACATTACTTTGTCAAAAAAAATAGGCCCCTCTAGTCAGTTCAGTTCAGTGCAGTTTAGTCACTCAATCACGTCCGACTGTTTGTGACCCCGCGAATCGCAGCACACCAGGCCTCTCTGTCCATCGCCAACTCCTGGAGCTAACCCAAACCCACGTCCATCGAGTTGGTGATGTCATCCGGTCATCTCATCCTCTGTCGTCCCCTTCTCCCCCTGACCACTATCGTTCTCAACATCAGGGTTTTTTCCAATGAGTACACTCTTCACATGAGGTGGCCAACGTATTGGAGTTTCAGCTTCAACCTCAGTCCTTCTGATGTACACCCAGGGCTGATCTCCTTTAGGACGGACTGGTTGGATCTCCTTGCATCCCAAGGGACTCTCAAGAGTCTTCTCCAACACCACAATTCAAAAGCATCAATTCTTCGGCGCTCAGCTTTCTTCACAGTCCAACTCTCAAACCCATACACGACCACTGGACACACCATAGCCTTGACTAGACGGACCTTTTTTCGCAAAGTAATGTCTCTGCCTTTTGATATTATGGCTAGGTTGGTCATAAGTTTCCCTCTAAGAAGTAAGCGTCTTTCAATTTCAGGGCGAGAGTCACCATCTTCAGTGATTCTGGAGTCCCCCAAAATAAAGTCTGACACTGTTTCCCCATCTAATTGCCATGAGGTGATGGGACCAGATGCCATGATCTTAGTTTTCTGAATGCTGAACTTTAAGCCAACTTTTTCACTCTCCTCTTTCAGTTTCATCAAGAGGTGTTTTAATTCCTCTTCACTTTCTGCCATATGGATGGTGTTATCTGCATACTTGAGGTTATTGATATTTCTCCCAGCAATCATGACTGCAGCTTGTGCTTCTTCCAGCCCAGAGTTTCTCATGATGTACTCTGTATATAAGTTAAATAAGCAGGGTGACAATATACAGCCTGGACGTACTTCTTTTCGTATTTGGAACCAGTGTGTTGTTCCATGTCCAGTTCTAACTGTTGTTCCTGACCTACATACAGATTTCTCAAGAGAAAGGCCAAGTGGTCTGGTAATCCAATCTCTTTCAGAATTTTCCACAGTTTATTGTGATCCACATAGTCAAAGGGTTTGGCATAGTCAATAAAGCAGAAATAGATGTTGTTCTGGAATTTTCTTGCTTTTTTGATGATTCAGCGGATGTTGGCAATTCCATCTCATTCAGGTACGTCCTAAATCAAATGCCTTATGATTATACAGCATAAATGAGAAATAGATTAAAGGGACTAGATCTGATAGTCAGCGTGCCTGATGATATATGGACGGAAGTTCGTGACTGAAGACCATCCCCATGGAAATGAAACGTCAAAAAAGGAAAATGGCTGTCTGAGGAGGCCCTACAAATAACTATGAAAAGAAGAGAAGCGAAAAACAAAGGACAGAATGAAAGTAATTCCCATTTGAATAGAGTGCTCCAAAGAATAGCAAGGAGAGATAAGAAAGCCTTCCTCAGCAATCAACGCAAAGAAATAGAGGAAAACAACAGAATGGGAAAGATTAGAGATCTCTTCAAGAAAATTAGAGCTACCAAGGGAACACTTCATGCAAAGATGGGCTCGATAACGGGCAGAAATGATAGGGACCTAGCAGAAGCAGAAGATATTAAGAAGAGGTCTCAAGAATACACAGAACTGTATATATCTATAACTCTACCGATATCTATATCTATATCTATATATCTATATCTTCAAGATGCAGATAATCACAATGGTACGACCACTCACCTAGAGCCAGACATCCTGGAATATGAAGTCAAGTGGGCCTTACAGAGCATCACTAGGAACAAAGCTAGTGGGGGTGCTGGAATTCCAGTTGAGCTATTTTGAAATCCTGAAGGATGATGCTGTGAACGTGCTGCACTCAACATGCTAAAAAATTTGGAGAACTCCGCAGTGGCCACAGGACTGGAGAAGGTCAGTTTTCATTCCAATCCCAAAGAAAGGCAGTGCCAAAGAATGCTCAAACTACCGCACAATTGCACTCATCTCCCACGCTAGTAAATCAATGCTCAAAATTCTCCAAGCCATGCTCCAGCAATACGTGAACTGTGAACTTCCGGACGGTGAAGCTGGTTTTAGAATAGGCAGAGGAACCGTCCAGTCGAAGCTATGATTGTTCCAGTAGTCATGTATGGATGTCAGAACTGGAGTAGAAAGAAAGTTGAGCACCGAAGAATAGATGCTTTGAAACTGTGATGTTGGTGAAGACTCTCGAGAGTCATTTGGACTGCAAGGAGATCCAGCCAGTCCACCCTAGAGGGCATCAGTCCTGCATGTTCATTGGAAGGACGGATGCTGAAGCTGAAACTCCAACAATTTGGCCACCTGATGTGAAGGACTGACTGATTAGAAAGACCACCCTTATGGCAGAAAGTGAAGAAGAACAAAAGAGCCTCTTGATGAAAGTGAAAGAGGAGAGTGAAAAAGTTGTCTTAGAGCTGAACGTTCACAAACTAAGATCATGGCATGTGGCCCCATCACTTGATGGGAAATAGATGAGGAAACAGTGGAAACAGTGTCAGAATTAATTTTGGGGGAGCTCCAAAATCACTGCTGATGGTGATTGCAGCCATGAAATTAAAAGATGCTTACTCCTTGGAAGGAAGGTTATGGCCAACCTAGATAGCATATTGAAAAGCAGAGACATTACTTTGCCAACAAAAGTCCGTCTAGTCAAGGCTATGGTTTTTCCAGTGGTCATGTATGGATGTGAGATTCGAACGGTGAAAAAGCTGAGTGCCGCAGAATTGATGCTTTTGAGCTGTGGTGTTGGAGAAGACTCTTGAATGTTCCTTGGACTGCAAGGAGATTCAGTCAATCCATTCTAAAGGAGATCAATCCTGGGTATTCATTGGAAGGATTGATGATGAAGCTCAAACTCCAGTACTTTGGCCACCTCATGCGAAGTGTTGACTCATTGGAAAAGACCCTGATGCTGGGTAGGATTGCGGGCGTGAGGAGAAGGGGACGACAGAGGGTGAGATGGTTGGATGGCATCACTGACTCGATGGACATGGGTTTGGGTAAACTCTGAGAGTTGGTGATGGACAGAGAGGCCTGGTGTGCTGCAATTCATGGGGTCGGAAAGACTGGGACACGACTGAAAGACTGAACTGAACTTAACTGATGCTGGGAAAGATCAAAGGTGGGAGGAGAAGGGGACAACAAAGGACAAGTTGGTTGGATGGCATCACCAACTCAATGGACATGAGTTTGAGTAAACTCCGGGTTGTTGGTGATGGACAAGGAGGCCTGACTTGCAGCAGTCCATGGGCTCGCAAAGAGTCGGTCATGACTGAAAGACTGAACTGAACTTAACTGATGCTGGGAAAGACCAAAGGTGGGAGGAGAAGGGGACAACAAAGGACAAGTTGGTTGGATGGCATCACCAACTCAATGGATATGAGTTTGAGTAAACTCCGGGGTGTTGGTGATGGACAAGGAGGCCTGACTTGCAGCAGTCCATGGGCTCGCAAAGGATCGGACACAACAAAGCTGCTGAACAGACTGAACTCAAAATCAAAGAAAGGGATTCTGGGAAATGTAGCTCCAGATTAGGCAAATTAACACAGCGGAGCACAGAGCACTTGACTTACTAAACCCTTCTGCTTTACTTAGTAGGGTGAATTGAGCTTTGAAAAACCGACCTGATTGATAAAGAGACTTTGGACAAGTCTGCAGTGAGGAGACTTTTAGTCACTGCTTTAATTTTCCATCGTACGAATCTGCACTAGAAACAGTCTGAATGTCATTTTCCCCACCTGCCTTACAGTCAGAAAGTAACCATGGGACCTAGGCTCAATCAATTAGATGCACCCAGATGGTACCCAGGCTCAGCCAATCAAATACATCCTGATGGCACTTAAGACCAATTAGGTACAGCCACAAGAAATGTAGGCTTAGCCAATGGATCCACCTACAGGTGAAAGCAATGCAAGTGGATTCTGATGCATAGAATTCAATCTAGAGGAGGTGGAAGGGACATAAGCCATGTCACTAGTGACAGCCACTGTGTCTGGAGCCAGTGGTAGTGACAGTTCAGTTCAGTCACTCAGTCGAGTCCGACTCTCTGTGACCCCATGAACCGCAGCATGCCAGGCCTCCCTGTCCATCACCAGCTCCTGAAGTTCACCCAAACCCATGTCCATTGGGTTGGTGATGCCATCACACCATCTCATCCTCTGTCATCCCCTTCTTCTCCTGCCCTCAATCTTTCCCAGTATCAGGGTCTTTTCCAGTGAGTGACACAAGATCCTGCACTCAAACTCTATATTGGTCATGGCTGTCTCTCCAGCCATCCCTCCCAGAAATCTGAGCCACTTCATATCCTTTAATAAGTTTCTTTCCTGCTCAAAGTTACCTGTAATGAATTCTATTCTTTCCAGTAGAAAGCTGACACCCCTCTAACTTCATTTAACCATCTGGCCTCTTTTGAAAACTAGATAAAATAAGGAACAATGTCCACCCCCATGGGCAGTGGAGTCAGGGAGAGGCATTTTGTCAAATTACTATAGTGCCACAGACTCTGGGCCAGTGTCACCTGTGAGGGGGTCACTGACCTGGGTTGTGAGTCGGGTAGACACATTTGAATCCTGGCTGTGGTGCTGACTGGCCTGTTGTGTGACATTGCGCATATCACTTTCCTCATCTCGAGAATGGACTGTGCTTAGTGTTGCCTCCTGGGGGTAGCATAGAGACCAAAAGATTCCTGTACGGAGAAATCTCTCAACCACACAGCTCAGCATGTTGGACACACCCACACCAGTGATGATAAAAGGGATGAGAGTGACCTTTCTTTTGCTGGATTAAAGAAAATAAATAATAATAGAGGCGGTGTCCTCATGTAGTCCAAGATGAAGATGGTCTGTGAACGCTGCAGTTTAGAAAAGTTACATGTTTTCGGTTTTATATTTTTTAGTTTTCTTTTTTTTATTGTATTTATTTTAATTGGAGGCTAATTATGGTACAATATCATAGTGGTTTTGTCATGCATTGACATGAGTCAGCCACGGGTGTACATGGGTTTCCCATCCTGAACCCCCGCTCCCTCCCAATTCCATCCCTCTGGGTCACCCCAGTGCACCAGCTCTGAGCACCTGTCTCATGCATTGCACCTGGACTGGAGGTCCGTTTCACATATGAAAATATACATGCTTCAATGCTATTCTCTGAATCCATCCCAGGCTTGCCTTCTTTCACAGAGTCCAGAAGACTCTTCTATACATCATCTGTGTCTCTTTTCCTGTCTTTCACATAGGGTTATCATCACCATCTTTCTGAATTCCATATGGGTGTGTGTGTATGTGTGTGTGTGTGTGTGTGTGTGTGTGTGTGTGTGTTATTCGTGTTTTTCTTTCTGGCTTAAATCACTCTGTTTAATAGGGTCCAGTTTCATCCACCTCGTTAAAACTGGTTCAAATGCATTCTTTTGAATGGCTTAGTAATATTCCGTTGTGTATATGTACCACGGCTTTCTTATCCATTCGTCTGCTGATGGACATCTGGGTTTCTTCCGTGTCCTGGCTATGATAAACAGTGCTAGGGTGAACATTGGGGTACACGTGTCTCTTTCAATTCTGGATTCCTCGGGGTGTATGCCCAGCAGTAGGACTGCTGAGTCATATGGCAGTTCCATTGCCAGGTTTTTAAGGAATCTGTTCTCCATAGTAGCTCTAATAGTTTGCATTTCCATCAACAGTGTAAGAGGGTTCCCTTTTCTCCACACCCTCTCCAGGATTTATTGTTTGTAGACGTTTGGATAGCAGCCATTCTGACTGGTGTGAGATGGTACCTCATTATGGTTTTGCTTTGCATTTCTCTGATAATGAGTGATGTTAAACATCTTTTCAAGAGTTTGTTAGCCATCTGTATGTCTTCTTTGGAGAAATGTCTGTTTAGTTCTTTGGCCCATTTTTTGATTGGCTCGCTTATTTTTCTGGAATAGAGCTTCAGGTGTTGCTTGTATAGTTTTGAGATTAATTCATTGTCAATTGCTTCGTTTGCTATAATTTTGGCCCATTCTGAAGGCAGTCTTCTTCCCTTGCTTACAGTTTCCTTCACGGTGCAAAAGCTTTTAAGTTTATTTAGGTCCCATTTGTGGATTTTTGCTTTAATTTCTATTATTCTGGGAGGTGGGCCATAGTGGATCCTGCTGTGATTTCTGTCAGAAAGTGTTTTGCCTCTGTTTTGCTCTAGCAGTTTTATACTTGTGGTCTTACATTTAGACCTTTAATCCATTTTGAATTTATTTTTGTGTACGGTGTTAGAAAGTGTTCTAGTTTCACTCTTGTACAAGTGGTTGACTAGTTTTCCCAGCACAACTTGTTAAAGAGATTGTCTTGTCTTCGTTGTATATTCTTGCCTCCTCTAGCAAAGATGAAGTGTCCATAGGTGCGTGGCTTGACCTCTGGGCTTGCTATTTTGATCCATTTATCTAGATTTCTGTCTTTGTGCTAGAACCACTCTGTCTTGATGACTGTAGCTTTGTAGTATTGCCTGAAATCAGGCAGGGTGATTCCTCCAGATCCATTCTTCTTTCTCAAGATTGCTTTGGATATTCAAGGTTTTTTTGTAATTCCATACAAATTGTGGAATTATTTCTTCTAGTTCCCTGAAAAATACCGTTGGTAGCTTGATAGGGATTGCATTGAATCTATAGATTGCTTTGGGTAGTATACTCATTTTCACTATATTGATTCTTTCAATCCATGAACACGGTATATTTCTCCATCTATTTGTGTCCTGTTTGATTTCTTTCACCAGTGTTTTATAGTTTTATATCTATATCTATATCTATATCTATCTATCTATCTATCTCTTTTGTTTCTTTAGGTAGAAATATTCCTCAGTATTTTATTGTTTTCATTGGAGTGGTGAATGGAATTCTTTCTTTAATTTTTCTTTCAGTTTTTTCCTTGTTAGTGTATAGGAATGCAAGGGATTTCTGCGTATTCATTTTGTATCCAGCAACTTTACTATATTCGTTGATTAGCTCTAGTAATTTTCTGGTGGAGTGTTTAGGATTTTCTCTGTAGAGGATCATGGCATCTGCAAACAGTGAGTGTTTTACTTCTACTTTTCCAATTCTGGTTCCTTTTATTTCTTTTTCTGCTCTGATCACAGTGGCCAAAACTCCCAAAACTATGTTGAATAGTAGTGGTGAGAGTGGACACCATTGTACTGATCCTTACTTTAGGGGCATTGCTTTCCATTTTTCACCATTGAGGATAATGTTTGCTGTGGGTTTGTCGTATGTATCTTTTATTATGTTGAGATTTATTCCTTCTATGCCTGCTTTCTGGAGGGTTTTGATAATAAATGGATGTTGAATTTTGTCCAATGGTTTCTCTGCATCTATTGAGATAATCACATAATTTTAATCTTTCAGTTTGTTAATGTGGTGTATAATGTTGATTAGTTTGTGGATATTGAAGAATCCTTGCATCCCTGGGATAAAGCCCACTTGGTCATGATGTATGATCGTTTTAATATGTTGTTGGATTCTGCCTGCTAGAATTTTGTTAAGAGATTTTGCGTCTATGTTCATCAGTGATATTGCCCTGTGGTTATCTTTATTTTTGTTTATTTATTTATTTATTTATTTATTTATTTATTTATTTATTCTCGTGGCATCTTTGTCTGGTTTTGGTATTAGGGTGATGGTGGCATCACGGAATGAGTTTGGAAGTTTCCCTTCCTCTGCAATTTCCTGGAAGCATTTGAGTATGATAGGTGTTAGCTCTTCTCTCACTTTTTGGTAGAATCCAGCTGTGAAGCCGTCTGGTCCTGGGCTTCTGTTTGCTGGAAGATTACTGCTTACACTTTCAATTTCCGTGCTTGTGATGCGTTTGTTAAGATTTTCCTTTTCTTCCTGGTTCAGTTTTCAGAAGTTGTACTTTTCTAAGAATTTGCCCACTTCTTCCAAGTTGTCCATTTTATTGGCCTATAGCGGTTGATAGTAGTGTCTGAAGATCCTTTGTATTTCTGTGTTGTCTGTTGTGATCTCTCCATTTTCATTTCTAATTTTGGTGAGTTGATTCTTCTCCCTTTGTTTCTTGATGAGTCCGGCTAATGGTTTTCCAATTTTATATATCTTCTCAAAGAACCAGCTTTTAGCATTGTTGATTTTTGCTCTGGTCTCTTTTGTTTCTTTTACATTTATTTCTGCTCTATTATATGATTTCTTTCCTTGTATTAAACCTGGGGTTCTTCAATTCTTCCTTCTCTAGTTGCTTTAGGTGTAGAGTTAGGTTATTTGTTTGACTTGGTTCTTCTTTCTTGAGGGAAGCCACTTTTGCTATGAACCTTCACCTTTGCACTCATTCTATAACCTATAACGTCCCATAGGTTTTGGGTTGTTGTGTTTTCATTTTCATTCGTTTCTGTGCATGTTTTGATATCTTTTTGGATTTCCTCTGTGATTTGTTGGTTATTTAGCAGCGTGGTATTCAGCCTTCATATGTTTGAATTTTAAATAGTATTTCTCTTGCAGATGACATCTAGTCTCACTGCACTGTGGTCAGAAAATATGCTTGGAATGATTGCAAGGTTTTTTTAATCTACCAAGGTTGCACTTATGGCCGAGGATGTGATCTGTCCTGGAAAGGTTTCCATATGTACTTGAGAAAAAGGTGAAACCCATTGCTTTGTGGTGAAATGTCATATCGATATCAATTATGTCTCACAGATCCATTGTATGATTTAAAGTTTGTATTTCCTTGTTAATTTTCTGTTGACTTGATCTCTCCATAGATGTGAGTGGGGTAGTAAAGTCTTCCACTATGACTGTGTTATCGTTAATTTCCCCTTTCATGCTTGTTAGCCTTTGCCTCACATATTTTGGTTCTTCTATGTTGGGTGCATATGAGTTTATAATCGTTATATCTTCTTCTCGGATTGATGTTTTGATCATTATGTAGTGTCCTTCTTTGTCTCTTTTCACAGGCTTTATTTTAAAGTCTATTTTGTCTGTTATGTGTATTGCTACTCCTGCTTTCTTCTGGTCTGAATTTGCTTGGAATACCTTTTTTCCAGCCCTTCACTTTCAGTCTGTATGTGCCCCTTGTTTGGAGGTGGGTCTGTTGTAGACAACATAAACAGTGGTCTTGTTTGTGTGTCCATTCAGCTAGTCTTTGTCTTTCGTTTGGGGCATTCGACCCATTTACATTTAAGGTAACTATTGATAAGAATGATCCTGTTGCCATTTGCTTTGCTGTTTTGGGTTCGAGTTTATACAACCTTTCTGTGTTTCCTGCCTAGAGAAGATCCTTTAGCAGTTGTTGAAGAATGAAAAGAAGAGTTGGGAATAAAAATGTCTCTACAGTATCTTCATTAGTCCGAGGTTATAAGAAGAAGCATGTTAAAGCAAGGGGTAATGCAGATGATCACAACTCTGACTTTCATCCTGAAACTTGAGGACATAGTATTTTCATACGCATAGTATTTTCAGCCTGCACAAGTTGAAGTGTGCCATTCATACGAAAGCCTTCTACCGTCCAGATAGCTGCTGAAACAAGTGACCTAACTTGAAATGATTTCTCTTCTCCATCATAAATATCAGTTAGACGACAGGAGCATACTGTGATACAACAATGTGCAACTGCTTTAGTTGTTGTTGTTGTTGTTGTTTTAATTGAAGAGTAATTGCTTTACAGAATCTTGCTGTATTCTGTCAGAATTCAAAATAAATCAACCATAGAGTCACATATATCCCCTCCCTTTGGGAATACCCTCCCATCTCCCTCCCCATCCCACAATCTAGGTTGAGCATTTGTCACGGGATTTCACATAGCAGCTGCGCTAAATCAAATGGCTCCAGTGAAAATTTTGCAGCTATGTCTACTTCTGTTTCTCCGTACCACAACTTATGTCCATTACAGAACAATTAGTTTGGACTGAGGGTGGAGCCTTCTACCTTTCCAGGTTGGTATGGTAATATGTCAGCCCATGGCCGTCCTTTTCCTAAACTACAACAGTCAGGCAATTTAGTTTTCCCAGTGCCAAAGATCCCTGATACATCTGCTGCTTCTCTTTCAAGATACACTCACCAATCATCTTCATTATTTGAAAACTGTCCTAATACAACTGATCTACCAAATAGGTGTCGGATTATGGAGGATACCAAAGTGTAAAATTAATGTTGGGAGATGTCAACAAATTCCTACAATTCTCTTCTTTGAAGAATAAAGTTACAAATTCATCTTCATTGGGCCAATTTTTATTTTGAAATAATTAAGAGTAAAATGAGTCTTTATTTCCGTGCCTGACTATTTTACTCTGCATAATATAAACACTTCTGTTCAAGGTCATAAAATAAACACTACACTTGCTTTCAATGAAACTCACAGACAGTTGATTGACTTTATTGCATAGAAGTGAGCAGACCCATGTTTGGTTTGGTAACAGTCCTGAATGTTAAGAATATGTGTCTAGAAGGGTGATCAATCACTTTTATTTCAGGAAGCAAGTAGACTTATTGATGTGATTTTTCTGCATAAAAATTCTTTAGGAATGACATTTTGCAGGTTTCATGTTTTTGGTAACTATTTATGCAAGCAGCCTTTATTTTCAGTTGATGTAGAAGTAAACACTGGTTGAACATTGGCCTTCAGTTGCTAGAAGATCAGTGACTTTATGATGTCAGAGCTACCCTTCAATTGCTAGGAGACCAGTGGCTTTGTGATGTCACAGCCTTTTGACTTTGAGAACCATGCTGATGGCCTAGAGAGTTTATCTCCCTACGCCAACCAAGCAGCATTGAAGTTGCAGTGTGTAAAGTCAGACAAATGAGAAAAGTATCTGAAGAAAGATTTCTCTGAGATGACACATATTCCTTCAGAAATTCAAGATGTGCCTCGTAAAGATGTATCAAGTGGTTCCGAAACCTCCATTAGATCTTCTTCGTGTGATTACACACTTACTGGGGACTCAGTTTTGAGATCTGTGATTGAAGAATATGCTTTTCAGGCTTTGTCTGAGGAATTTGGGATAAAAAGGCCACGCTACACATTTTCTGTCTCTGAAACAAATGAGTTGAATGATTTTCTTTCACTCACTTTTCCTCAAAAATTCTGGACTATAGTTGAAAGTGATCAGTTTGAATCTATTTGGTGGGATGAGAGTGGCACTTCTATAGTGATCAGTGAAGAACTCTTCAAGAAAGAAGTCTTGGAAAGAAAGGCCCCTTTCAGAATATTTGAAACTGATAGTATGAAAAGTTTACTTCGCCAGCTTAACCTTTATGGGTTTAGTAAAAAGCGACAAACTTTTCAAAGATCTGCTTCACTACCTGACTTTCTGGAAGAAGAAAACAATGTCTCTGTTTTGAGCAAGGTAATCCAAAATTTCCACTTACTGTCAATATATAAGATTAAATCATGTGACTTAGAAAGCATGTTGACATATGTAACTAAAACTGAATTTAAAATTGAGATAGCAGATTGTTGAACACGTTTTATTTTTTGAAGTTGAGAACAGCTGGAGGTTAAAATATTTGATATTTAATATACTCTCCCAGCAACTTGAAATCGGATCCATGTCCTCAAGCTACTTTCAGTGGTATTTACTGTATATATACAACATATTTTTTAGTTGAGGAGCATACTTGTTTCTAACATGTAAGGTGTGAAAACTACTGATGGAGGTGTTTTCTTTGATTCTATTGAATTGGCATCATTAAAGGAATACATTTTTATAGTTTAACTTTGCTTATCAGTTTTACCCTGGTTTATAAAAAACTAAATAATTGTATCCTTTGATTTTAGTTACAGATCTACCATAATCCAAATTTCAAAAGAGGTTACCCCCAACTTTTAGGAAGAATGAACAGAAGAGTTGGGATTAGCAATGTGTTTCTGAAATCATCATTAGTTCCAGATTACAAGAAGAAGCATGCTAAAGCAAGGGTCAACATAGGTGATCGTAACTCTGGTTTTAATGCTGAAACTAGTGGAGAGAGTCCATTTTCAGCTTCCACCAGTTTAAGTGTGCCTTTCCCACAAAAGACTTATACCAGCCAGATAGTCCCCAAAACAAGCGCCCTATCTCCGCGTGACTTTCCTTCCCCATCATCAATATCAGTTAGACAAACAGAACAGAATGTGGTAGATCAACCTGCTGTTTTAAACCAGTTGAGCATTTTTAATTGGCACTCCCATAGCACCTACACTCAAATAAATGGCCACGTTGAGGACTTTGCTACTACCGCTACATCTAGTTCTCAGAACCACATCGTATCTCCATTACGGAGCAGTTCTTTTGGACTGATGGTGGAGCCTTCTACATTTCCAGACAGGTATAGCGACATGTCAGCCCATGACAGTCCTCTTCCTATCCAGCAACAGAGAGGCAACTCAAGGTCCCCAGTGCAAACGAGCGCTTATACACCCACCTCCACTCTTTCAAGTCAATTCATCAACGATATTCCTTATGTGAAAACCATGTTAATTAAAACTGACGTATCAAATAAGTATCAGCTTATGGAACCTAATGAAGATTAAAATTTACGTTGGGAGATGTCAACAAATACCTACAATTCTTGTATTTGAACAATAAAGTTACACGTTCATCTTCACAGTTTTGTTTTCTATTTTGAAACGATGAAGAGTAAATTAAGGCTTTATTTCAATGTCTGGCTATTTTTCTGCACTCTTTTATAAACTCTTCAGTTCAAGAAAATCTCCGTTAGGCATCCTAGGTAAATGACACCTAATCTGTTGTTTCTAAGCAAGAAAATGAGAACAAAGGGAAAAGAGGTAATGGATGTAAAGTGATTTGGGAAATCATCCCTGCTGAAATGAATGGGTGTCTAAATGAGGATGGTACGGGTGAAGGGAGACATACAAATAAAATCAAAAAAAATGCTCATACATAGTACGTACCATAGTGCATTCACGGTTACATGATATTCTATTAAGTATTGGTAGAGTCTTAAGAGAGAGAAGGAAATGGCACCCCTCTCCAGTATTCTTGCCTGGAGAATTCCGTGGAAAGAGGCTCCTGGTGGGCTGCTGTCCATAGGGTCGCACAGGGTTGGACACAACTGAAGTGACTTAGCAGCAGCAGAGTCTTAAGACATTAGACAGGAGATTGTCTTCATTATAGAAATTCATTTCATACTTGAAAATATAGATATTGTAGCTTGTCCAAAATTAGGATAACTGTTATACCATCACTGTGATACCAAAAATTACATGACATAATCAGTGACTGGACCATGGCCAGCACAAGATGGGTATTTTACACGTGGTACTGTATAGGGTCATTTTGGCTCTGCTCTCCTTAAGGCGTACCTTTATTTCCTGCCACCATGATTCCACCCTATATTTCCTAATGCATATTTAGATTTTGCTTATCTGTTCCCTCAGAGACAAAACAAATCCCTGTGGTGACTGCAGCACCTCAGGTTGGTTCACAAGTTCTTTGAAGGCATGATATTTGTTTTCCGTAGTAGTTTCAGTATCATTCTCTTACACCGTGCTTCTGGAGCTACAATCACACACACTGCTTTCAGACGTGCTAAGCCCCTTCTCACAACTTTGCCTCAACTCTTTCTTGGGGTTGGAAGGGACCTCTGTTCACCCTCCTACCAAGGTGAGCACAGATATCAGGTCTTCAATGTGTTTTGGGTCTACCCTCTTTTCTTTATGTATCTTTCACATCAGCTAAAATGTGTACTTACTGAATTATCAATAGAGAAATGTAATCACGAATCAAATGCTATATACATTACTCAACAACATCCTATAACCTGCACGATTATCATATTTGACCTTTCCTACTTACTGAGAATCTTTTCCCAGTTGATAAATATATATCTTATATGTTCATGAATGTCAAATGTGGGAATTCAAATTATAAAATGATTGCTGCTCTCATGAAGCTTACAGTCTATAAGAACCCATACTAGTCATGTTGTTTCAGGCCCCAGTTCCCTAATATTCAGTAGTAGTTAGAGAGATATTTATGAAAAAACAAACAAACAAAAAAGAACCACTCATTTTAATTCTCTAGAAAACTCATGGTGTAAGGAAGGATCAAAATCAATGGCTGATCCTTCATATAGTTCACAATGAAATAAGATGAGCAGAGTGTCTGCCAGTTGGACTCCCCAGACTGTCATGAACAGTACCTAGAAATCCTGGCAATCTCCACTTTGTGGCCATTTCTTTAGACAGTGGTGGCAATATCAAGTCATGGCCCTGTTTTGGTATGGAAACCCACATAGGACAAAACCAAGTTAAGTTCACCGTTCTCATGTTTGGGGCTAATGCAGAGTGAAAGCTGTGGACTATTTGTGTAGATCAGGGAGGTGTCCAAACAGCACACGCTTTTTCTTTCACTGAAAACTTTCATTAAATTTGGCGGAGAACACTATACTTTGGAGAGGTAAGCATTTTGCAGCAATTGTAAGAGTTATTGGAATTGGTGCCGTTAGTTATCATTTCAAGCCCAAAGTCCAATGGTCTGGTTTTCGATTTCAGGCATCTTACTATGGAGCCAAATTTTCATGCTTTGAGAAATAGCACCTTAAAAGCAATCACATCTTCTATTTCATTGCCGTGTACTGATTATTCCTCCTCACTCCCTTTGATCTTCTTTTCCTGTTCTGCTTTGAGTGGCAGGTCCTTCTCGAAAAGAATAGGATTAATTCCCTTACTCCTCTGTGGTAACTTGGAAAAGGCATGGATAAGGACATGCAATATATTATGTGGAAAAGCTACTGTTTTTGTTCCCTCCTGAAAACATATTATTAAATTGTACCTCAATAGTCCTACCACGGGAAGCCTGGGTACATGATACATTACCTTGGTGATCAGTTCCCATATGGCTTTAACATATCAGTACCTTTAATTCTCAAAAACTTATAGAGAAAATATCTCAATACAGTAGGGAAATATTATACATGAGTTCAGTTTTCTTTCCTGTACTTATTTATTTTATAATTTGTGCCTAAAATAGTAAAAGTGAGAACAAAAATTTAAGTGAGTTAATGCAGTGAGTTAAACACTGAAGGTTGAGACAAGAAGTAGAAGAAGTGATGGGAGAAGATCAGAGGATGAAATTGGATGCTTATACTGGAAAAAGCAAATGTGTAACTCCAGGGCCTAAATAGCTCAATATGACTTCACTATTGTTACCCTACAAATTATTTTCATTTTAGCAAATCACAGAATAGTCTTACATGCAAAGTGTTTTAAGATCCCATGGAATGCACAACAAAAGTGTATCTTTTAAAACATTCTGATTTAAAATATCACTAGAGAGATATCATTCAAGTAGAAAACAATTTCCAAAATTAAGCCTAGAGACAAGTATCAGAGAAACTCTGGGAAGTTCATAGGTGTCCTTCAGTGAGTCCTTGGGTTTTCTTTTCTTTTTGTAATTGTGTTTAAGCACGTAAGATCGTGACTGTGCTTGTGTGTGTGTGCATCAGATTAAGAATGTGTTTGTGAGTGTATGTCTGGGCTCTCTTTTGGATTTTATGTTAGAAATTTCGGCTCAAGAAATAGTTCAGTCAAAAATATAGCCAGGCACAAATTAAAATGCCCTTTCAAAACTCTTCTTTCTCTTTTCAAAGTGCAAGACAAACAGATGCGTCAAAAGTTGAAAGCATTTCAATAATAACCAAGCTACTCCGCCCAAACATAGTTAAAAATTATGGTACTCTCCCAATCAACCCAGCAAAAGATGAGTGGGACCTTAGGTATCTATTATGTCTGGCAATAACAAAACACCCACCCTCTAACACGGCAGTGCTCAAGAAGGCCATGTAGAGGCCTGGAGTTTCAACCGGGCCTTCCTGTAATAGGATACGACCTTCCTATAGGAGGCTGCACACTCACCAGTAATGAACACTCTTAGGCATCAAATGAAACTAAGGACGGAACCTGGAATTCTCTTCCCACATGGTGGAAGTCACCTTCCCCCTTCCCAAGTGGATGAGATAGACAGTTCAAATAAAAGGAATTTTTATAACATGGCTCACATAATACCTGAAATGTCCAAGCCCCACCACACTACTAAGCAGCTGACTATACAGGTCTTCTGGTCTCAAATCTGTGTGACAATCATCACATAAGGATTTTATGAATATTTGAGATGCATTGATAGTGTGGATCTGTAAAGCCAGACGTCTTTGAGATCTGATTCAAATAGGAAAACTGTATACTCCCTGTCTTTAGTTTTATGGGGATTTCACGTGCATTCACACACTTCCACAATGCTCAACCTTCATCTGAAGACAAAAACTGTGACATTAAGAGAAGAGGAATGGTCTATTCACAGAGAAGGCCAGTGGTAAAGTCAAAATGGATCCAGTTTCCTGCCTACATCCCTGCTCAGTAATGTAACCGCTTGTAAGCATTCCTAAGGGAGACTGGGATACACAAGTCAAAGATGCTTCTCCCAGGATTACAGAGTTGGACTGAGAAGCTATAAGTGTGTTTACCTCTCATCCCATTCTTAAGATCACATACCATAACTGTTAACCCATCAGAAGATGGGCAGCTCTAGCACATATTTAGAGACAATGCCTGCTTCTGCCTAAGACCAAGGTTGTAGATCCAAGTGGCATATAGGGTAAGGTTTCCATCTTAGGACACCATATGACTCCCCAGGGATTCTCCTTCTCTGGAAAGCTCTCAAAAGATGATGTGAGAAGAATATTTTGAGGGAGGAAAACAAGGAAACCGACAAGAGTTGTGTTCTTTCTAATTGTCTTCAGTCTCACTTATCATCCCATGTATAACGACAAAGTCTCCCAAGCACTGCCAATACCAATTTTTTGATGTTTTTCAGCCACTCAGTCTTGTCTGACTCTTTGTGACTCCGTGTACCGCAAGAACCCTGGGTTCCCCTGCCTTTCAAATCACCAGTTTACTCAAACCCATGACTTTTGAGTCAGTCATGCTTTGCAGCCATCTCACCCTCTGGCATTCCCTTCTCGTCCTTCCCTCAATCTTTCCCAGCGTCAGTTTCTTCCCAGTGATTTCACTCTAGGCCCTAAGATGGCTCTTCATGGTCAGCGTCAGAACTTCCGTGAATAGTCTGAGTTGAACTCCTTCATGCTTGACTAGTTTGAACTCCTTGCTCGCAACGGAGCTCTCACACATCTTCTCCAGACCCACTACTGCAAAGCATCGGTATTTTGGCTCTCAGTTCCTGTGGTCCTGCTCACTCCTCCATACGTTACTCCTGAAAATCAACTTTGACCATTCAGATCTTTTTCAGTAATCACTCAGCTTATTAACATGGTGTCTAGATTGGTCGTAGCTTTTCATCCAAGTAGCAAGTGCCTTTTTGTTTCGTGGCTGAAGTCACACCCCGCAGTGATATCAGAGGTCAAGAAAGTGAAACCTGTCACTGAGTCAATTGTATCCCATTGCTAGATCTCAAAATGTTTGGACCACATTCCATGATCTTATTTTTAGTGTTTGTTGGTTTGTGTTTAGATTGAGTTTTAATCCAGCTTTTCCTTTCACCTCTTCAGAAGGCTCTTTAGTCCCTAGTGTTTTTCAGCCATTTGTGTGCTGTCATCTTATAACTAAGGTTATTCACACTTCTCACAGTAATTCTGTTTCCAGCTTCAAATTCTTTCAACAAGTTATTGTCCATGATATACTCTGCACAGAAGTCAAATAAGCTGGGTGACAATATATAGCCTTGATGGATTTCCTTCCCTATTTTGTACCAGTCCGTTGTTCCTTCTCCAGTTCCAACTGTTGTTTCTTGACCTGCATGCACCTTTCACAGGAAACAGGTATGGTGGTCTTACATTCCTATCTCTTTACGAATTTTCCACAGTTTGTTGTGACCCACACAGTCTAAGGGCTTCCCCTGTGACTCAGATGGTAAAGCATCTGCCTTCAATGGGGGAGGCCCAAGTTCGCTTGCCGGGTCTGGAAGATCCCCTGAAGAAAGAAATGGTAGGCTACAGTCCATGGGGTCGCAAAGAGTCAGACACAAATGAATGACCTCACTTTCACATGCAGTCTAATCCATTAACAGAGACAATAAAGGAGATGTAAATGACTTTATGAAACATCCTTGCTTTTTCTATGATCCAGACTCCAATTAAGGTTTACCTATTAAGATTAAATGACTAACTACACCTGCCTGCTCTCTCTCTCTGTTTCAAGTTGTTGCTGCTGCTGCTGCTAAGTCGCTTCAGTCGTGTCCGACTCTGTGCGACCCCAGAGATGGCAGCGTACCGGGCTCCTCCGTCCCTGGGATTATGCAGGCAAGAACACTGGAGTGGGTTGCCATTTCCCTCTCCAATACATTTAAGTGAAAATTGAAAGTGAAGTCCCTCAGTTGTGTCCGACTCTTCACGACCCTACGGACTGAAGCCCACCAGGCTCCTACGCCCATGGAATTTTCCCGGCAAGAGTACTGGAGTGGGATGCCATTGCCTTCTCCATTTTTCAAGCTAGCATCTACCAACTGTTACATTCCTGGGCACTTGCCATCTTCTTATGGGCTCTCCTGGTGGCTCAGTTGGCAAAGCAACTGCCTGCAATCTAGAGACCTGGGTTCACTCCCTGGGTCAGGAAGATCTCCTGCAGAAGGAAATGGGAACCCACACCAGTACGCTTGCCTGGAAAATTAGTATTGAATTATGCCCATGCCCATCTCTGACCGTTGACACCCACTTGAAACAGTTAAGTTTCCAGAGCGGAAATAAGGAATCTGTGCTCCGGGAAAATGTCGGGACAATTTGACAAACAGCTAGATATTTTCAGGAATGGACTTTTTGAGCCCAATACCTGTATCATCTTTTGTCTGGAAAAGAACTATGTTTCCTCAAACTGATGACAATTCCTCATTAGCAGAAATTTCAGGAAAAATAACTCTGCTTATCTGTGTGTTCGAAGTCAATGATGTACCAGTTATGTGTTTATGCATGAAAGTTCCCATTAAACGGATAAATTCACGTCAACTAAACTGCGCAGAAGCCAGGCGGCTGCGACAGCTCGGCGCAGAAGCGTGGCCGAGAGGGGCTAGGCCGGGCCGGGGGCCGGGGGCGGCGGTCGAGAGGGCCTAGGCCGGGCCGGGGCCTGGGGCCGGCGCCTGAGAGGGCCTAGGCCGGACCGGGAGCCGGGGGCGGTGGCCGAGAGGGGCTAGGCCAGGCCAGGTCCTGGGGGCCGTGGCAGCGGCCGACAGGGGCTAGACCAGGCTGGGGGCCGGGGGCGGCAGCCGACAGGGCCTAGGCCAGGCCGGGGCCGAGTGCCGGGGATGGCGGCGGACAGGGCCTAGGCCCCCGGCCGAGGGCCGGGGATGGCGGCCGACAGGTCCTAGTCCGGACCTGGGGCTGGGGCCAGTGGCAGCGGCGGCGGCGAGAGGAATTACCCAAGGCCCAAGGTAAGAGAAACCCAAGTAAGATGGTAAGTGTTGCGAGAGGGCATCAGAGGGCAGACACACTAAAACTAAAATTACAGAAAACTAGCTAATCTGATCACACGGACCACAACCTTGTTTATCTCAGTGAAACTAAGCCATGCCGTGTGGGGCCACCCAAGACGGATGGGTCATGGTGGAGAGGTCTGACAGATTGTGGTCCACTGGAGAAGGGTATGGCAAGCCACTTCAGTATTCTTGCCTTGAAAACCCCATGAACAGTATGAAATGGCAAAAGGATAGGACACTGAAAGATGAACTCCCCAGGTCAGTAGGTGCCCAATATGCTAATGGAGATCAGTGGAGAAATAACTCCAGAAAGAATGATGGGATGGAGCCAAAGCAAAAACGATACCCAACTGTGGATGTGACTGGTGATAGACGCAAAGTCCGATGCTGTAAAGAGCAATATTGCATAGGAATCTGGAATGTTAGGTCCATGAATCAAGGCAAAGTGGAAGTGGTCAAACAGGAGACGGCAAGAGTGAACGTCGACATTCTAGGAATCAGCGAACTAAGATGGACTGGAATGGGTGAATTTAACTCAGATGACCATTATATCTACTATTGTGGGCAAGAATCCCTTAGAAGAAATGGAGTAGCCATCATGGTCAACAAAAGAGTCCAAAATGCAGTACTTGGATGCAATCTCAAAAACGACAGAATGATCTCTGCTCGTTTTCAAGGCAAACCATTCAATATCACGGTAATCCAAGTCTATGCCCCGACCAGTAATGCCGAAGAAGCTGAAGTTGAACGGTTCTATGAAGACCTACAAGACCTTTGAGAATTAACACCCAAAAAAGATGTCCTTTTCATTATAGGGGACTGGAATGCAAAAGTAGGAAGTCAAGAAACACCTGGCGTAACAGGCAAGTTTGGCCTTGGTGTACAGAATGAAGCAGGGCAAAGGCTAATAGAGTTTTGCCACGAGAACGCAATGGTAATAGCAAACACCCTATTCCAACAACACAAGAGAAGACTCTACACATGGACACCACCAGATGGTCTACACCGAAATCAGATTGATTATATTCTTTGCAGCCAAAGATGGAGAAGCTCTATACAGTCAGCAAAAACAAGACCAGGAGCAGACTGTGGCTCAGATCATGAACTGCTTATTGCCAAATTCAGACTTCAATTGAAGAAAGTAGGGAAAACCACTAGACCATTCAGGTATGTCTTAGATCAAATCCCTAATGTGTATACAGTGGAAGTGACAAATAGATTCAAGGGACTAGACCTGATAGACAGAGTGCCTGATGAACTATGGACAGAGGTTCGTGACATTATACAGGAGACAGGGATGAAGAAAATCCCCATGGAAAAAAAATGCAAAAAAGCAAGATGGCTGTCTGAGGAGGCCTTACAGATAGCTGGGAAGAGAAGAGAAGCAAAATGCAAAGGAGAAAAGGAAAGATATTCCCATCTCAATGCAGAGTTCCAAAGAATAGCCAGGAGAGATAAGAAAGCCTTCCTCAGCGATCAGTGCAAAAGAAATAGAGGAAAACAACAGATTGGGTGACACTAGAGATCTCTTTAAGAAAACTAGAGATACCAAAGGAACATTTCATGCAAAGATAGGGTCGATAAAGGACAGAAATGCTATGGACATAACAGAAGCAGATTTTTTTTTTTATTTTTTTATAAATTTATTAATTTTAGTTGGGGGCTAATTACTTTACAATATTGTAATAGTTTTTGCCATACATTGACATGAATCAGCCATGGGTTTACATGTGTTCCCCTTCCTGGACCCCCCACCCACCTCCCTCCCCATCCCATCCCTCTGGGTCATCCCACTGCAGAAGATATTAAGAAGAGGTGGCAAGAATACACAGAAGAACTGTACAAAAACGTTCTTCATGACCCAGATAATCACGATGGTGTGATCAATCATCTAGAGCCAGACATCCTGGAATGCGAAGTCGAGTGGGGTTTAGAAAGCATCACTATGAACGAAGTTAGTGGAGGTGATGGAATTCCAGTTGAGCTATTTCAAATCCTCAAAGGTGATACTGTGAAAGTGTTGCACTCGATATGCCAGCAAATTTGGAAAACTCAGCAGTGGCCACAGGACTGGAAAAGGTCAGTTTTCGTTCCAATCCCAAAGAAAGGCAATGCCAAAGAATGCTCAAACTACCACACAATTGCACTCATCTCACACACTAGTAAAGCAATGCTCAAAATTCTCCAAGCCAGGCTTCAGCAATACGTGAACCGTGAACTTCCAGATGTTCAAGCTGGTTTTAGAAAAGGCAGAGGAACCAGGGATCAAATTGCCAATATCCTCTGGATCATCAAAAAAGCAAGAGAGTTCCAGAAAAAAAACACACAAAACATCTATTTCTGCTTTATTGACTATGCCAAAGCCTTTGACTGTGTGGATCACAATAAACTGTGGAAAATTCTGAAAGAGATGGGAATACCAGACCATCTGACCTGTCTCTTGAGAAAGGTGTATGCAGGTCAGGAAGCAACAGTTCAAACTGGACATGGAACAACAGACTGGTTCCAAATAGGAAAAGGAGTCCGTCAAGGCTGTATATTGTCCCCCTGCTTACTTAACTTATATGCAGAGTACATCATGAGAAACGCTGGGCTGGAAGAAACACAAGCTGGAATCAAGATTGCCAGGAGAAATATCAATAACCTCAGATATGCAGATGACACCACCCTTATGGCAGAGAGTGAAGAAGAACTGAAGAACCTCTTGATGAAGGTGAAGGAGAGTGAAAAAGTTGGCTTAAAGCTCAACGTTCAGAAAACTATGATCATGGCATCTGGTCCCATCACTCTGTGGCAAATAGATGGGGAAACAGTAGAAACAGTGTCAGACTTTATTTTTTGGGGCTCCAGAATCACTGCTGATGGTGACTGCAGCCATGAAATTAAAAGACGCTTACTCCTTGGAAGGAAGGTTATGGCCAACCTAGATAGCATATTTGAAAGCAGAGACATTACTTTGCCAACAAAAGTCCATCTAGTCAAGGCTACGGTTTTTCCAGTGGTCATGTATGGATGTGAGAGTTGGACGGTGAAGAAAGCTGAGCACCGCAGGATTGATGGTTTTGGACTGTGGTGTTGGAGAAGACTCTTGAGAGTCCCTTGGACTGCAAGGAGATCCAATCAATCCATCCTAAAAGAGATTAATCCTGGCTGTTCTTTGGAAGGTCTGATGTTGAAGCTGAAACTCCGATACTTTGGCCACCTCACGCGAAGGGTTGACTCATTGGAAAAGATCCTAATGCTGGGTAGGATTGGGGGCGGGAGGAGAAGGGGACGACGGAAGATGAGATGGTTGGATGTCATCACCGATTCGATGAATATGGGTTTGGGTAGACTCCGGGAGTTGGTGATGGACAGGGAGGCCTGGCGCGCTGCATTTCATGGGGTCGCAGAGAGTCGGACACGACTGAGTGGCTAAACTGAACAGAACTGAAACTTTGTTGCTTTACTGGCATGCATAAATGAATTACAGAGCTTGCCTAGAAAGAAAATCAGAAGTTCTGATTTGGCAGAAAATAAGAAGACGTTGAGAGCAACTCTCTTCATGGGGGCATCGCAAATAATACTTCTATAAAGGCAACAGTTCCCCTACTGCATCCAATGAATATTAGCAGAAGACCTTGCTCAACTATATGGGAACAAGACATAACTGGGAAGAATGGAAGGAAAATGGGAGAAGGAGGATGAGAGGAATAGGACCAAACCTGTGTCTTGTGGTGGGAGATGGAGAAGCAGGGGATAGATTGAGGATTCAGGTAAGTCACCTCAGTAAACTTAAATTACTTTTGACTGAAAGGAAGCAAGGTGAAGAAGCTGATGAAATACAGTTTGTCTAGAGTGAGAATCAAACAGAGAATGTGTGGTGTGGTGCTACATGTCCCAAACTGCAATGCAGGTCAACCAGTGTTCATAGGGCCTGGAAGATGAAACGTGGGGTTAGAAAGCCAACCTGGGAGTGAACTGCGTTTGACTACGTAGAGACGGAGTCATGGATCTGTGATGTCAAAGTGTGTAGGAAGGAATGCTTTTTGAAAAATCCCAAACTGACAGAGAAGCGGGACCTTAGGGTTCAGTCACACAGAGGAGGTAACACCATTGAATCCACCCCCACCCCCGCCCTTTCCCACAAGCTGAGACCTACTATCAGGCAATAGAAAACAACTAGCTAGAACTAATACTCATGCTTCTGCCACCACAGGCTAGAAAACATCCCAGTAGGGCCATAAATTTTCTGCCTGTGGTTGCAGATTCTTTGTCTATGGCATACAAAAGGGACAATAGATTTCCAATGAATGAAAATATGCAGGCTCTGGCAGCACTAAAAACACATAGGAGTTATCCCAGATTAAAGTCTGACCTGTCCCTACTGAAGATCCAAGTTCATTTCTGCTCACGTTTGGGCAAGCTTTCTCAAGAGGTGGAGCTGTGCTGTGGCTCGTGTTCAGGACCAGAACACTGACAGCAGGGACCCTAATAACATTCATTATACTGACCATGTTTTGCTATGCTGTGTGGTTGGTTCACTCGTTTTCTCACTTGTAGGCTTTCTCATTATTCTTGCTTATTTAGTGTTTTAAGATTGTTTACGTCATGTATTTTTTTTTTGTATGTATCTAACATGTACTTTGTTTTCCTGCTTTCTGTGCCTTTTGTTGATGTCGT
Source organism: Giraffa tippelskirchi (assembly GCF_054371585.1). Taxonomy (NCBI): domain Eukaryota; kingdom Metazoa; phylum Chordata; class Mammalia; order Artiodactyla; family Giraffidae; genus Giraffa; species Giraffa tippelskirchi. The sequence goes on from NC_137290.1 coordinate 25,682,113, forward strand.
TTCTTGTCATGTTTGTTTTAATAGGTATATATTCCTATATTAACTGTGATTTTCTGTTGTTCTGTGGGAAAGCTCTTGTCATTTTTGTCAGATTTCTTTCTTTATTTTTTACGTGGCACTCTGCTCTAGTGTTGTTTTATGTCTTGCAAGTTATTTGGTTAGTTGTATTATTGGTTCTGTGTTCTTCCCTATTGTGATTTTTGCTTGTGTTTTTTTCTTTTCTTTTTTTAAAATTTTTTTTTCTTTGATTTTGGTTTCTTACAATTTGTCTGACTTCCTTTGTTTCCTCTGTCTAACCTTTTAGTATGTGATCTTGGTTCTCTGGCCAGAAGTTGGGCCCGTTCTTCTAGAGCTTCAGCACCATATCGAAGACCATAGACTACCAGAGAATTCCTGGTTCCAGCGAATATTAATTGGTGAGAGTGTCTATGAAGGCTTCCATCGGAAACTAAGAACCAATTCCACTCAAAACGCTATATTATCCAGAGCTGATGCCTGACGCCACACAAAAAGCAAAACAGAAACACAAGCCATATCATCCACAGATGGACGGCCTAAAGTCAGACTAAACCCGTACATACCTGCAAAAGATACCACCGTGAGAGAGAGAAGTGTCAGCTGTGGAATATAGATGCCAGAGGATATAGTTGCCAGTCCCTCCCCCTCCAAGGACACAGAAACCACTGGACCAAACTTATCCACTCAGGGTGCATTTGGAAGCAAGAACTGCAACCCTGCACCCTGGGAAGAAAAGATCATTAACATAGTAAGATAAACAAATGTGAATAAAGTCAAGTACGTTGCAGGCAAAGAAACAATCTAAAAACACATGAGCCATAATTAAAGAGGAAATAGGAATTGTCACTGAAAAGGAATTGAGAGGAGCGATAGTAAAGACGATCAAACGTCTCAGAAAATAAATGGAGATCATGCAAGAAACATTTAAGAAGGGCGTGGAACAACTAAACAACAACAACAAATGAATGATAGCACAACAACTGCCATATGTGTACTGTAGGCTCATCCATGCCTTTGTACAGCAGAAGCCAGAACAACATTGGAAAATAATTATCTTCCAAATTAAAAACGAAGTATTAAAAGAAAACCAGACTTTAAGTAACACAACAGACCTGGCAATTCAACTGATACTTCAGTACATTTCTTCGAAAAACCAGCAGAATGCAGTTTCTTCTCAAGGGCAAATGAAATATGCCTGGATAAATCACAAACCGGATCACAAATCACACCTTGGTAAATTGAAGTTAATCAAAATTTTATCAAGCACTTTTTTTACCTCAATATATGTTATGATTTAAAAGTCAGTCACGGTGTGTGTGTGTGGGGGGCAAAACAAAAACAAACAAAAATATAAATAACAAAGACAAAACAAACAAACAAACGCTTGAATACATTCAGTCTCATGCATATACCTCTTCATGGCCAAAAAGTCCCCGAAAAATCAGAGAGAGAGAAAAAAAAATATATATATATATATATATGTATGTATGTATTCATAGAAACAAAGGACAATAAAAATGTGATTGCATGAAACCTATGAAACAGGATAAAACACTAAAACAGTAAAGATTATAATAAAGAAATGTCTCAAGTAATCAACCTAACGTTGCAACTGAGGCAATTAGAGAAAGAAGAAAAAACACAAAACCCAAAATTAGTTTTGGGAAAAAAAAGTCACTGAGACTGGAACAGGAAAACAAAAGATAAAAATAAACAGTAACAAAGATCAATAACACTAAAAGGGGGCTCTTGGAGAGCATAAAGAAAATACATAAATCATGAGCCAGACTCATCAACAAAAAAAGGGAGAACACTCTAATCAATAAAGTGAGACCTGAGAAAGAAGACATTATAACTGATACCACAGAAACATCAAAGGATCGAAGAGACTACAACAAACAAGTTTAAGCCAATAAAATGTAGAATCTGGAAGCCACAGACTAATTCTTAGGAACTCAACTAAGATGAAACATAAAATATGAACACAGCATTACAAGCTCTAATATTGAAACTGGTATAAAAATTTTTCCAGTTAACAAAATTCAAGGTCCAGATGGTGTCACAGGTAAATTTTATGAACCATTAAGAGAAATGTTAACACATGCACTTCTAAAACTCTTCCAAAATACTACAGTGGTAGGAAAATGCGCAAACTCATCCTACGAGTACAGCATCACCCTGATAGCAAACCCAGAGATAACACAGAAAAGGAAAATTATAGGCCACTATCACATAGTTGAACATAGATGCAAACATCCTCAACAAAATACTCCCAAGGAGAATCCAACAGCACATTAAAAGTATCCAACAGCTTAATTAAGTGAGGTTTTCCCCAGTTATGCAAACATCCTCCAGGACCTGCGTATGACTCCATCAGATACACCGTAACAAATAGAAGGATTAAAACCATATTATCACCTCAATCAGTTCAGTTCAGTTCAGTCCCTAGTCGTGTCCGACTCTTTACGGCCCCATGAATTGCAGCACGCCAGGCCTCTCTGTCCATCTCCAACTCCCAGAATCTACCCAAACCCATGTCCATTGAGTCTGTGATGCCATCCAACCATCTCATCCTCTGTCGCCCCCTTCTCCTCCTGCCCCCAATCCTACCCAGCATTAGGGTCTTTTCCAATGAGTCAAAGCTTCCAATGAATCAAAGTCAAAGTCAGTCCATCAGATGCACCGTAACAAATTGAAGGATTAAAACCATGAGATCACCTCAATAGATGTTGAAAAAACTTGGATGAAATTCAAAAATCATATGTGATAAAAAAAAACTCTCCAGAAACTGAGCATAGCAAAAATTGCCTCAGCATAATAAAGGCACACAAATCAAAACTACAATGAAGTATCATCTCACACCATCCAGCATGGTGATCATTATAAAATCGACAACAGGGGACTTGGCTAGTGGTCCAGAAGCTAAGACACCATGATCCTAAATGAAGGATTCCATGTTTGATCCCTGGTCAGGGAATTAGATTCCACATGCAGCAATTAAACCCTGGTGTAAACAAATGAAGAAGTAAATGTGTGTGTGTGTGTGTGTGTGTGTATGCATTCATATTCATAAATTAACAAATATGTGTTTACCCTATAATATACATTCATAACATAGATGTAATATACAAATAATTATATTATAAATTAACAAGTATACACACACACATATAAATCTTAAAACAATAAATGAAGGATATGATGTGGAAGAAAGGGAACTCTTCACAGTGTTGTTAGGAATGTAAATAAATACTGCCATGATACAGCAGAGTATGAAAGTTCTTTAGAAAACTAGCAATAACACTATGATGTGACCCCAAAATCACATTATTTGACATATACCCAAATGAAACCACCATTAAAAAAAAAAAGTTGTATCCCACTATCCATTTCAATACCATTTACAGTAGACAAGTTATGTGAGCAATCTAGGTGTCCATTTACTGAAGAATAGATAAAGAAGTTATGGCACATGCTCAGAATGGAAACTTTCTCGTGCACAAAAAGGAAAAAAAAATGGAGTATTTCTAGAGATATGGATGGATCTAGAGACTATTATACAGAGTGAAGTAATTCAGAAAGAAGAAGTCCAATATTGTAGATTAATGCATATATGTGGAATCTAGAAAACTGGTTCTAAAGAATCTATTTGAAGGGTGGGAAAAGAAATGCAGAGGTAAAATACAGACTTGGACACAGAAGTGGAAGCAGATAGTGGAATGGATTGAGCAAAATGCCCAGGCATGTGTACAATACCAAGTATGAAGTAGTTAGCCAGTGAGAGGCTCCTCCTCAGGACTCTGGGGTGCCCTAGGGAAGTGGAATGTGGAGTAGGAGAGGAGGCTTAAGAGCAGGTGGGAGGGCTTCTCAAAAGGGAGGCTCATGCATATATACTGATAGATGATTTACATTGTTGTACAGCAGAAAGTACCAGACATTGTAAAGCAATCACACTCCAATTTCAACTTGTTTCTTAAATTGGAAAATGAATGTCAGTCCTTGGCCAGCTTGGGCAAGTGACAAGAAATGAATCACAGTGCATAAGTCAGGTATAATGTGTACAAGTGCATATGTCAAGTAAAATCTGCACGAAAGACTGCTTTCGTAAGTATAGACAAAACATAAAGCAAAAACTTACAATTCAGAGCTAACCTAGCCAGAATAAACTCAGACTCTAGACATAAGTGTTCCTCACTTCATTTGATTGGCAATGTTTCTCAAAGGAAAGAGCGATTACCAAATGATGTCAACAATTTATAGAAACACAAATTCTTTCATGTTTTAGTACATAATAGTAAACCCTTGACATTCAGAACTATCCTAAGTCAGTTCAGTCGCTCAGTCGTGTCCAACTCTCTGCGACCCTATGAATTGCAGCACGCCAGTCCTCCCTGTCCATCACCAACTCCCGAAGTATACCTAAACCCATGTTCATCGAGTCAGTGATGCCATCCAACCATCTCATCCTCTGTCGTCCCCTTCTCCTCCTGCTCCCAATCCTCCCCGGAATCAGGGTCTTTACCAATGAGTCAACACTTTGCATCAGGTGGCCAAAGTATTGGAGTTTCAGCTTCAACATCAGACCTTTCAATGAACACCCAGGATTGATCTCTTTTAGGATGGATTGATTGGATCTCCTTGCAGTCCAAGGGACTCTCAAGAGTCTTCTCCAACACCACAGTCCAAAAGCATCAATTCTGCAGCGCTCAGCTTTCTTCACCGTTCAACACTCACATCCATACATGACCACTGGAAAAACCATAGTTTTGACTAGACAGACTTTTGTTGGCAAAGTAATGTCTCTGCTTTCAAATATGCTATCTAGGTTGGCCATAACCTTCCTTCCAAGGAGTAAGCGTCTTTTAATTTCATGGCTGCAGTCACCATCAGCAGTGATTCTGGAGCCCAAAAAAATAAAGTCTGACACTGTTTCCATTGTTTCCCCATCTATTTGCCACAGAGTGATGGGACCAGATGCCATGATCTTAGTTTTCTGAACGTTGAGCTTTAAGCCAACTTTTTCACTCTCCTCCTTCACCTTCATCAAGAGGCTCTTCAGTTCTTCTTCACTCTCTGCCATAAGGGTGGTGTCATCCGCATATCTGATGTTATTGTTATTTCTCCCAGAAATCTTGACTCCAGCTTGTGTTTCTTCCAGCCCAGCATTCCTCATATGTACTCTGCATATAAGTTAAGTAAGCAGAGTGACATTATACAGCCTTGACGGACTCCTTTTCCTATTTGGAACCAGTCTGTTGTTCCATGTCCAGTTTGAACTGTTGCTTCCTGACCTGCATATACCTTTCTCAAGAGACAGGTCAGATGGTCTGGTATTCCCATCTCTTTCAGAATTTTCCACAGTTTATTGTGATCCACACAGTCAAAGGCTTTGGCGTAGTCAATAAAGCAGAAATAGATGTTTTTTCTGGAACTCTCTTGCTTTTTCGATGATCCAGAGGATATTGGCAATTTGATCCCTGGTTCCTCTGCCTTTTCTAAAACCAGCTTGAACATCTGGAAGTTCACGGTTCATGTATTGCTGAAGCCTGGCTTGGAGAATTTTGAGCATTACTTTACTAGCATTTGAGATGAGTGCAATTGTGTGGTAGTTTGAGCATTCTCTGGCATTGCCTTTCTTTGGGATTGGAACGAAAACTGACCTTTTCCAGTCCTGTGGCCACTGCTGAGTTTTCCAAATTTGCTGGCATATCGAGTGCAGCACTTTCACAGCATCACCTTTGAGGATTTGAAATAGCTCAACTGGAATTCCATCACCTCCACTAGCTTTGTTCATAGTGATGCTTTCTAAGGCCCACTTGACTTCACATTCCAGAATGTGTTTGTCTAGGTGAGTGATCAGACCATCGTGATTTTCTGGGTCATGAAGATCTTTTTTGTACAGTTCTTCTGTGTATTCTTGCCACCTCTTCTTAATATCTTCTGCTTCTGTTAGGTCCATAGCATTTCTGTCCTTTATCGACCCTATCTTTGCATGAAATATTCCTTTGGTATCTCTAATTTTCTTAAAGAGATCTCTAGTCTTTCCCAATCTGTTGTTTTCCTCTATTTCTTTGCACTGATCGCTGAGGAAGGCTTTCTTATCTCTCCTGGCTCTTCTTTGGAACTCTGCATTGAGATGGGAATATCTTTCCTTTTCTCCTTTGCTTTTTACTTCTCTTCTCTTCCCAGCTATCTGTAAGGCCTCCTCAGACAGCCATCTTGCTTTTTTGCATTTTTTTTCAATGGGGATTTTCTTCATCCCTGTCTCCTGTACAATGTCACGAACCTCTGTCCATAGTTCATCAGGCACTCTGTCTATCAGGTCTAGTCTCTTAAACCTATTTGTCACTTCCACTGTATACTCATAAACGATTTGATCTAAGTCATACATGAATGGCCTAGTGGTTTTCCCTACTTTCTTCAATTTAAGTCTGAATTTGGCAGTAAGCTGTTCATGATCTGAGCCACAGTCTGCTCCTGGTCTTGTTTTTGCTGACTGTATAGAGCTTCTCCATCTTTGGCTACAAAGAATATAATCAATCTGATTTCGGTGTAGACCATCTGGTGGTGTCCACGTGTAGAGTCTTCTCTTGCGTTGTTGTAATAGAGTGTTTCCTATTACCAGTGCATTCTCATGGCAAAACTCTGTTAGCCTTTGCCCTGCTTCATTCTGTACACCAAGGCCAAACTTGCCTGTTACGCCAGGTGTTTCTTGACTTCCTACTTTTGCATTCCAGTCCCCTATAATGAAAAGGACATCTTTTTTGGGTGTTAGTTCTCAAAGGTCTTGTAGGTCTTCATAGAACCGTTCAACTTCGGCTTCTTCGGCATTACTGGTCGGGGCATAGACTTGGATTACCGTGATATTGAATGGTTTGCCTTGAAAACGAGCAGAGATCATTCTGTCATTTTTGAGATTGCATCCAAGTACTGCATTTTGGACTCTTTTGTTGACCATGATGGCTACTCCATTTCTTCTAAGGGATTCTTGCCCACAGTAGTAGATATAATGGTCATCTGAGTCAAATTCACCCATTCCAGTCCATCTTAGTTCGCTGATTCCTAGAATGTCGACGTTCACTCTTGCCGTCTCCTGTTTGACCACTTCCACTTTGCCTTAATTCATGGACCTAACATTCCAGGTTCCTATGCAATATTGCTCTTTACAGCATCGGACCTTGCATCTATCACCTGTCACATCCACAGTTGGGTATCGTTTTTGCTTTGGCTCCATCCCATTATTCTGGTGTTATTTCTCCACTGATCTCCATTAGCATATTGGGCACCTACTGACCAGGGGAGTTCATCTTTCAGTGTCCTATCCTTTTGCCTTTTCATACTGTTCATGGGGTTTTCAAGGCAAGAATACTGAAGTGGTTTGCCATACCCTTCTTCAGTGGACCACAGTCTGTAATATCCTAAGTAGGAAATTGTAAATGTAGTTTGAAAGTCTGAAATGCTGTAGAAGTATCAGTTCTTTTTTAAATCGTGGAATCTGTGTGACTGACTGGGAAAAATGCACAGCCTAAAATTTAAGAATTTTGTTTTATTCATCCAGACTTTAGTCCTCAGGAGGAGCAACTTCTCAAGTATTTCTGAAGGCCATTCTGAAGAGGGAATGGAAGTGTCAGAGTGTATAAAAGTTTCATAGTGATCATGTAGGCAGCATGTTCATATATTGTGGTTAATTAAAGAAAACTGAACATCTCAAATTAATGGGCTTAGCATGATTCTACCTATGGAAAGATGCAGGAATCTGGGCTTCTTGAGATAATTTCTTCAATATGCACCATAACTAGGGCCAGTGTCCTGTTCTTTTCTGTGTCAGAGTCACTTCTGGCAGCACAATTGGTGGCAGCTGTGGTAATTGAAGGCTTGATGGTGGGCAGCCTGACTTCATCCAGAGTCCTATCAGTGCTCACATTCAGGGATGGCTGCAATGGCTTATGGCTTGATGACTGCAACATCCTTTTGTTACTGATAAGGCTGACAGCATACTTAGTTCACAGTGTACTCTATTCTCTACACCCTCAGAAAATCTTACTGTTTGTAGTAGATTCATATACCCCAAGACAAGCTGACTGTGGGCTTTTACCTCAACAGGACCTAAAGTGGCCCTAATATAATGAGAGAAGAGTTAATATAGGTTAATGCAATTCCCAACGAGATAGGAAAGAGAAAAGGAAATCAAATTTTCAAGAACATGGCTAGAAACTCTTCCTGATCAAGGAAGAGTAAACAGGGGAGGTTTGTGGTGCTTTCCAAACACGTATGTTTATATATATATATATATGATATGTATATTCATATATCTTCACTGATGTATACGCATAGACATGTTTACATATACTATGCATATATGCATCTCTACTCATATGTGCGTGTATATATCTATATATAGATAAATATATATGTATGTATACACTTAGTTATATGTCTATGTATATCTGAATATTCTCTAGAATATTCTCAAGTATAGCCTTAATATTAAGGCATAAATCAATTCTTAAATTTTAAATTGTACCAACTATATTCTATGACTACCAAGACATGGAGCTAAAGCTCAAAAATGGCATACATTTTTGCAGATGTGTCATTTGTGGAATATTTTAGAAGGCATTTCTAAGGAATGGATGAGTCAATGCCTGAATCACAAGGGAAATTAGAAAAATAATCTGAAATAAATGAAAGAGAAACCACAACATACCAGATCATTGGATACAGCAAAAGTTCATACTTGTAGGTAAATACCTACAGTGAAATATACATTGATACCTATAACAGCAAAAGTATATACCTATACCTTAACAATACATATATATGTATATAGATATATATGCATATGAATATAGATATATGTATATGCATAGATATAGATAGATATATATGTGTGTTTGTATTTATATATGTGTATATACGTAAGTATGTGTGTGTATATATATATATATCTCATATATTTATCACTAATTCTTTTCCAGTTGTCCCTAGTGATAAACAATCTAGCTTCTAATGCAGAATTCATAAGAGGCACAGCTTCAATCCCTGGCTTGGGAAGATGTTCTGGAGGAAGGCATGGAAACCCACTCTTGTGTACGCACCATGAGAATCCCATGGATTGAGGGATACCCATGCGCGATAGGCTGTGGGCCGAAGAGAGTCAGACAGGAGCATAGGAACTTAGCGCATGAATATCACTGTCACTGATCGCTAATATATATAGGACACTTCTGCCTTTCATGCATTGTTATTGACATGCTCAGAAAATTAATCAGTATAAGATGTCAAAAAATTATGATTCTAAATGTTTATTTATGGTTAATGATTTCTAATTCAACCTCCACTTAATGAATCTATTCAGAATTTTCAGTTTTTAAAAATTGTTTTAATCACTCTGTTCTTCTAGCCATTTGACTGTTTCACATAACTTAAGTCTTCTCCTGGCATAAATATGTGTCCATATTACGTAACAATTGTCTTTATTTAGTATGATTTCATTGCAAAGGGGTCTTTTTCATTCTTATTTCAATAACTGGATCTTCTCTCATTTTATTTGCTCAGTTTACCTAATATCTTCCAATTTTATTTATTTTGTTTTTGTTGATTTTTCTCTATTTTTGAAATATGTATATAATTTTATTCCCATACTAGGCTTCATTGTTTTCCTCTTTCTCCTTGCTGTGAGTTTTGATCCCCCCCCCGCCAGTTTCTGTAGAAGGCAGATATTAGCTTCTTCTCAGGTTTGCAGAGCTTCCAGTTTAATGTGTATATATATTTGTTGTGTCTGATGATGTGGGTATGTTGCGTTTTCATTTTCATTCACCACAGTGTATTTTCTAATTTGCCCTGTGACTTATTCTTTCAAACTTTGGTCCCTTAGGGATATGTGGTTTAATTTTCCACACAATACAATTTGCAACTTTTTTCCCATTACTGATTTCAATTTACATTTATTGGATGTCAGAAAACATATTTTGTAAGATTTAAATTATTAAGGATTATTTTAAGGCTTAAGGTAAAATCTATTCTCGAGAATATTCTGGAGAATATTTTAATTGAACTTGAGAGGGCTGTGTATTCTTCTGTTCTTGTTAGAAGGAATGATCTGCCCAGTGTTTTAAGTCCTCTTGGTTTATATGGTCATTTAGATTTTCTCTTCCCTCAGTGGTCTTATGTTCCTCTACTGTTATTTAGATATTTATTTTTGGACTATTCTAAATGCTCAGTTCAGTTCAGTTCAGCCACTCAGTTGTATCCAACTCTTTGCGACCCCATGAATCACAACACGCCAGGCTTCCCTGTCTATCACCAACTCCCGGAGTTTATCCAACTCATGATCATTGAGTCAGTGATGCCATCCAGCCATCTCATGCTCTGTCATCCCCTTCTCCTCCTGCCCCCAATCCTTCCCAGCATCAGGGACTTTTCCAATGAATAAACTCGTTGCATGAGGTGGCCAAATTATTGGAGTTTCTGCTCAACATCTCTCCTTCTAATGAACACCCAGGATTGATCTCCTTTAGGATGAACTGATTGGATCTCCTTGTAGTCCAAGAGACTCTCAAGAATCTTCTCCAACACCACAGTTCAAAAATATTTCAAAAAAATACTTATGGCTAGATATTTGCAATTTTTACACTTCATGATAGCCAAAAGACTGAGACAATATTCAAACATTTTTAATGTTTGATTCGGGTACCTGGAACTCTTTGATGAGGTGAGCATATGCTGTATTGGATCATTAATATGAAAGGTAATATGACAAAATACATAATTAATATTGTATAATCATATTTAATGTCATTTGTCTCAAAACATTTTTGATTAAAAGACTTATGTGTCTACTATTAGTATTGTCACTAGGGCTCTTTATTGTTTATTGCTTGGATAAAATTTTCCTTGCAAACTCATTCTTAAAATGTATTCAATTCTAAGATTTGTCTCTTTCAGAGCCTATAGTTGTCATATTAAAAAAAAATTACATCATCTTCTATTATACCACATTAATGGTTATTTGTTACTACTTTCATTAAATATATTTTAGAGTGATTTTAAGAAGTAATTCTAAAGACTTTGACTGTCATTGTTCAGTCACTATTTTGTCTCCAACTCTTTTGTGACTCCATGGACTGTAGCACAGTAGGCCTCCCTGTCTTTCAATCTCTCCCAGAGTTTGTTCAAACACATATGACCATTGTATTGCTCATACCGTCCAACCATCTCATCTTCTATACCTCCCTTCTCCTCCTGTCATCAGTCTTTCCAAGCATCATGGTCTTTTCCAGTGAGTTCGCTCTTTGCATCAGTTGGCCAAAATACTGATGTTTCAGCTTCATCATTAGTCCTTCAAGTGAATACTCAGGGGTAATCTCCCTTAACATTGATTGGCTTCATCTGCTTGCAGTTCAAGGGACCCCTAAGGGTCTTCTACAGCAGCACAGTTGGAAGGCATCAATTCTTCATCTCTCAGACATCTTTACACTCCAGCTCTCACATCAGCACATGAATACTGGATAAACAATAGGGGTTTATGAAGTGGGGAACTTTGTTAGTTACATGAATGTCTCTTCTTTTTAATGCAATATCTAGGTTTACATAGCTTTTCTTCCAAGAAGCAAATGTCTTTTAATTTGATGACTGCAGTCACCATTCACAGTGATTTTAGAGCCCAGGAAAATTAAGTCTGTCACTGATTCCAGGTTTCACCCTTCTCTTTGCCAAGTACTAATGGGACAATATGTCGTGATCTTAGTTTTTTGAATGTCGAAGTTTCAACGAGGTATTTCACCCTCCTCATTCAAACTCAAGAGGCTGTTCACTCCCTCTTCAATTTTCTTTTTAGAGTGGTACTATCTGTATATCTGAGATTGGTGAGGTTTCTGCCATCTACCTTGATTCCAGTTTGTGATTCATCCAGCCTGATATTTTGTATAGTATACTCTGCATATATATTTCATATAAACAGAATCTAAAGCTTAAGCACACTCCTTTCTTAGTTTTGAACTAGCCAATTGTTCCATGTCTGGTTTAAGCTCTTGTGTCTTGACCCAAGTACACATTTCTCATGTAAGAAGGTCTGATACTAATCACAGTCCATTGTGATCCACAGTCAATGGCTTTAGTGCAGTCAATGAGGCAGATGCAATTTTTTTTTTCTGAAATTCTCTTGCTTTCTCTAGGATCCAGTGAATGTTGGAATTTTTTGTGTCTGGTTCCTCTAGCTTTTCCAAATCTAGGTTGCACATCTGCAAATTATTGGTTCATGTACTGCTGAAGGATGTTGGGTATTATGTTACTAATACATGAAACAAGCACAATTGCATGGTAGTTTGAACATTCTTTGGCATTGTCCTTCTTTGTTATTGGAATGAAAACTGACTTATTCCACACTCATTGCCAATGATGAATTTTCCAAATCTGATGACATATGAAGTAAGTGGCCGGTTTAACAGTTTCGTGGTAATGAATTCTCGCAGCTTTGCTTAAAGAGTTGATTTATCCTTCATATCTGAATGTCATCCTTATTAGATTTAGGTTTGACTCTTTCATCACTTTAAGTATATGAAACTATTCTGCCCTGGTGTGAAGAGGAAAGAGCAGCTGGTATGCTTATGTGAATTGACCTGTATGTTATTTATTTATTTTCCCTTGTGGCCTTGATGTTTACTTCTTGTGTTTATTTTTCTTAGTTTAATAAATATGCCTTGTGGATTGTTTCACATTGAGTATATCATCTTTTAGATATTCTGGGATACTGGGACATAGAGAAATATCTTTCCCCCATCTAAGGGAGGTTTTCAAATTTTATCTCAAAAATTTTCTCAAAGCAGTTATTTTTCTTTCTTATTTATTTGTTTTGTTGTTCTCCATCCAGACAGCTCTGAATCTAATGGTGGGACATTTAACATTGTTCCAGAAGTCTCAGAGATTTCCCTCACTGCTTTCATTTTTCCCACTCTATTTCATTGATTTCTACCATTCTACCTTCCATCTAGCTAGTCCTTTCTGCTCTCGGTTATTCTACTGTCATTCCCTGCAGAGTATTTGTTTTAATATCTGTTTCCTTCGATTATTACTGATTGATACTTTATTTCTTCTATATCCTTGTTAAATATTCTTAGATCTTCTCAATCCATGTGCTGAGTGTATTTATAGGCAACTCCACTTGTTTTTCCAGATTTTAGGTCATCTTTGCAATTATTATTCTGATTTTTTTTCAGGAAGAATTCCTATTTCCTTCTCTTTTATTTATTTATGTATTTATTTTATTTGTTTATTTTGGTTTGGTGGTGCTTTATCATGGACCTTCACCTGCTGCATATTTTTCATTCTTTCATTCTGCTTAGATTGCTGTGGTCAGGGTCCCTTTTCTGCAGGCTGGAGGGTTTTGGCTACTCGTTGTTGTGCAGTCTGCTGCTGTGTTTGTGGTTCACCCCAGTGACTTGTCAATATTTAATGAATTGGGAAACGTGTGTCTGTGCTCTGGTGAGTGGAGCTGTATCTCCTCTCTCTGGACTGCAGTGACATGTCCAGTAATGTGTTTGGTTCTCTGTGTGTTTGGTATGGCTTTGGACACCCCAGTTTTTAATATTCATTGTTCTGTTCCTGCTTTCCTGGAGATTAGGTGTGGGATCTCTTGCATTGAACTTGCGGGTTGGTGTATTTATCTTGGTTTCTATGTAGGCATGGATATTTTTGGGTGTGTGATTGTCTCTAAATGTTCCTTGGTAACAGGGGTCTGACGGTGAACACAGTTCTGGAATTGATATCTTCATCTTAGCTTTCAGTTCCCTGTTACACTAGCATCAAGAATTCTACATCCACACAGCACAAAAGATCAAACCCCAAGGTTAATTGTTAAACAGCTCTGCACACCCAGAAAGAGCCAAAGGGATTCAGAGTCATGAAGAGAAGAAAAAACAGACGTGGGAGATGTAGGTGCCTGGGAGGAGAAAATGAAAATTCAAAATAGGAGAGACAGACGACTCAGGAGTTAAATCCCTAAGTGAAAAGAGATTCTAAATATTAGATTCCTAACACATTTCAAAAAGCAAAATTAAAAACCTAAAAGAGAGGTTAGACTCCTCTAAATATTGCAAAACTTATGGATCCAAAATCATTTTCAAAGATAGTATACATATATATATATATACATATATATATAATCAATTCAAAAAGATAAATTTTCCTTTTTTAGAAAAGAGATAGTAGTTTATAGAAATGAAATAAAGTAATTCCAAAGAATAGCAAGGAGAAATAAGAAAGCCTTCCTCAGTGATCAATGCAAAGAAATAGAAGAAAACAACACATTGGAAAAAACTAGAGATGGCATCAAAAAAAATAGAGATACCAAGGGAACATTTCATGCAAAGATAGGGTCGATAAAGGACAGAAATAGTATGGACCTAACAGAAGCAGGAGATATTAAGAAGAGGTGGCAAGGATACACAGAAGAACTGTACAAAAAAGATCTTCACGATCCAGATAATCACGATGATGTGATCACTCACCTAGAGCCGGGCATCCTGGAATGTGAAGTCAAGTGGGCCTTGGAAAACATCACTATGAACAAAGCTAGTGGAGGTGATGGAATTCCAGTTGAGCTATTTCAAATCCTGAAAGATGATGCTGTGAAAGTGCTACACTCAATCTGCCAGCAAACTTGGAAAACACAGAAGTGACCACAGGACTGGAAAAGGTCAGTTTTCGTTCCAATCCCAAAGAAAGGCAATGCCAAAGATTGCTCACACTACTGTACAATTGCACTCATCTCACATGCTAGTAAAGTAATGCTCAAATTTCTCCAAGCCAGGCTTCAGCAATATGTGAACAGTGAACTTCCAGATGTTCAAGCTAATTTTAGAAAAGGCAGAGGAACCAGAGATCAAGTTGCCAATATCCGCTGGATCATCCAAAAAGCAACAGAGTTCCAGAAAACCTTCTATTTCTGCTTTATTGCCAATGTCAAATCCTTTGACTGTGTGGATTACAATAAACTGTGGACAATTCTGAAAGAGATGGGCATACCAGACCATCTGGCCTGTCTCTTGAGAAACCTGTGTGCAGGTCAGGAAGCAACAGTTAGAAATGGACGTGGAACAACAGACTGGTTCCAAATAGGAAAAGGAATACGTCAAGGCTGTATATTGTACCCCTGCTTATTTAACTTATATGCAGAGTACATCATGCGAAACGCTGGGCTGAAAGAAACACAAGCTGAAATCAAGATTACTTGGAAAAATATCAGTAACCTCATATATGCACATGACCGCATCCTTACAGCAGAAAGTGAAGAAGAACTAAAAAGCCTCTTCATGACAGTGAAAGAGGAGAGTGAAAAAACTAGCTTAAAGCTAAACGTTCAGAAAACAAAGATCATGGCATATGGTCCCATCATTTCATGGGAAATAGATGGGGAAACAGTGGAAACAGTGTCAGACTTTATTTTGGGGGGTTTCAAAAACACTGCTGATGGTGATTGCAACCATGAAATTAAAAGAAGCTTACTCCTTGGAAGGAAGATTATGACCAACATGTATAGCATATTTAAAAAGGAGAGACATTATTTTGACAACAAAGGTCCATTTAGTCAAGGCTATGGTTTTTCCCGTGGTCATGAATGGATGTAAGAGTTGGACGGTGAAGAAAGCTGAGCACCACAGAATTGATGCTTTTGAACTGTGGTGTTGGAGAAGACTCTTGAGAGTCCCTTGGACTGCAAGGAGATCCAATCAATCCTTCCCAAAGGAGATCAGTCCTTGGTATTCATTGGAAGGACTGATGTTGAAACTGAAACTCCAATACTTCGGCCACCTTATGCAAAGCTTTGACTCATTGGAAAAGACCCTAATGCTGAGTAGGATTGGGGGCAGGAGGAGAAGGGGGCGACAGAGGATGAGATGGTTGGATGGCATCACAGACTCAATGGACATGGGTTTGGGTAGATTCTGGGAGTTGGAGATGGACAGAGAGGCCTGGCGTGCTGCAATTCATGGGGCCGTAAAGAGTCGGACACGACTAGGGACTGAACTGAACTGAACTGATTGAGGTGATAATATGGTTTTAATCCTTCTATTTGTTACGGTGTATCTGATGGAGTCATACGCAGGTCCTGGAGGATGTTTGCATAACTGGGGAAAACCTCACTTAATTAAGCTGTTGGATACTTTTAATGTGCTGTTGGATTCTCCTTGGGAGTATTTTGTTGAGGATGTTTGCATCTATGTTCAACTATGTGATAGTGGCCTATAATTTTCCTTTTCTGTGTTATCTCTGGGTTTGCTATCAGGGTGATGCTGTACTCGTAGGATGAGTTTGCGCATTTTCCTACCACTGTAGTATTTTGGAAGAGTTTTAGAAGTGCATGTGTTAACATTTCTCTTAATGGTTCATAAAATTTACCTGTGACACCATCTGGACCTTGAATTTTGTTAACTGGAAAAATTTTTATACCAGTTTCAATATTAGAGCTTGTAATGCTGTGTTCATATTTTATGTTTCATCTTAGTTGAGTTCCTAAGAATTAGTCTGTGGCTTCCAGATTCTACATTTTATTGGCTTAAACTTGTTTGTTGTAGTCTCTTAGATCCTTTGATGTTTTTGTGGTATCAGTTATAATGTCTTCTTTCTCAGGTCTCACTTTATTGATTAGAGTGTTCTCCCTTTTTTTGTTGATGAGTCTGGCTCATGATTTATGTATTTTCTTTATGCTCTCCAAGAGCCCCCTTTTAGTGTTATTGATCTTTGTTACTGTTTATTTTTATCTTTTGTTTTCCTGTTCCAGTCTCAGTGACTTTTTTTTCCCAAAACTAATTTTGGGTTTTGTGTTTTTTCTTCTTTCTCTAATTGCCTCAGTTGCAACGTTAGGTTGATTACTTGAGACATTTCTTTATTATAATCTTTACTGTTTTAGTGTTTTATCCTGTTTCATAGGTTTCATGCAATCACATTTTTATTGTCCTTTGTTTCTATGAATACATACATACATATATATATATATATATATTTTTTTTTTCTCTCTCTCTGATTTTTCGGGGACTTTTTGGCCATGAAGAGGTATATGCATGAGACTGAATGTATTCAAGCGTTTGTTTGTTTGTTTTGTCTTTGTTATTTATATTTTTGTTTGTTTTTGTTTTGCCCCCCACACACACACACCGTGACTGACTTTTAAATCATAACATATATTGAGGTAAAAAAAGTGCTTGATAAAATTTTGATTAACTTCAATTTACCAAGGTGTGATTTGTGATCCGGTTTGTGATTTATCCAGGCATATTTCATTTGCCCTTGAGAAGAAACTGCATTCTGCTGGTTTTTCGAAGAAATGTACTGAAGTATCAGTTGAATTGCCAGGTCTGTTGTGTTACTTAAAGTCTGGTTTTCTTTTAATACTTCGTTTTTAATTTGGAAGATAATTATTTTCCAATGTTGTTCTGGCTTCTGCTGTACAAAGGCATGGATGAGCCTACAGTACACATATGGCAGTTGTTGTGCTATCATTCATTTGTTGTTGTTGTTTAGTTGTTCCACGCCCTTCTTAAATGTTTCTTGCATGATCTCCATTTATTTTCTGAGACGTTTGATCGTCTTTACTATCGCTCCTCTCAATTCCTTTTCAGTGACAATTCCTATTTCCTCTTTAATTATGGCTCATGTGTTTTTAGATTGTTTCTTTGCCTGCAACGTACTTGACTTTATTCACATTTGTTTATCTTACTATGTTAATGATCTTTTCTTCCCAGGGTGCAGGGTTGCAGTTCTTGCTTCCAAATGCACCCTGAGTGGATAAGTTTGGTCCAGTGGTTTCTGTGTCCTTGGAGGGGGAGGGACTGGCAACTATATCCTCTGGCATCTATATTCCACAGCTGACACTTCTCTCTCTCACGGTGGTATCTTTTGCAGGTATGTACGGGTTTAGTCTGACTTTAGGCCGTCCATCTGTGGATGATATGGCTTGTGTTTCTGTTTTGCTTTTTGTGTGGCGTCAGGCATCAGCTCTGGATAATATAGCGTTTTGAGTGGAATTGGTTCTTAGTTTCCGATGGAAGCCTTCATAGACACTCTCACCAATTAATATTCGCTGGAACCAGGAATTCTCTGGTAGTCTATGGTCTTCGATATGGTGCTGAAGCTCTAGAAGAACGGGCCCAACTTCTGGCCAGAGAACCAAGATCACATACTAAAAGGTTAGACAGAGGAAACAAAGGAAGTCAGACAAATTGTAAGAAACCAAAATCAAAGAAAAAAAAATTTTAAAAAAAGAAAAGAAAAAAACACAAGCAAAAATCACAATAGGGAAGAACACAGAACCAATAATACAACTAACCAAATAACTTGCAAGACATAAAACAACACTAGAGCAGAGTGCCACGTAAAAAATAAAGAAAGAAATCTGACAAAAATGACAAGAGCTTTCCCACAGAACAACAGAAAATCACAGTTAATATAGGAATATATACCTATTAAAACAAACATGACAAGAAACGACATCAACAAAAGGCACAGAAAGCAGGAAAACAAAGTACATGTTAGATACATACAAAAAAAAATACATGACGTAAACAATCTTAAAACACTAAATAAGCAAGAATAATGAGAAAGCCTACAAGTGAGAAAACGAGTGAACCAACCACACAGCATAGCAAAACATGGTCAGTATAATGAATGTTATTAGGGTCCCTGCTGTCAGTGTTCTGGTCCTGAACACGAGCCACAGCACAGCTCCACCTCTTGAGAAAGCTTGCCCAAACGTGAGCAGAAATGAACTTGGATCTTCAGTAGGGACAGGTCAGACTTTAATCTGGGATAACTCCTATGTGTTTTTAGTGCTGCCAGAGCCTGCATATTTTCATTCATTGGAAATCTATTGTCCCTTTTGTATGCCATAGACAAAGAATCTGCAACCACAGGCAGAAAATTTATGGCCCTACTGGGATGTTTTCTAGCCTGTGGTGGCAGAAGCATGAGTATTAGTTCTAGCTAGTTGTTTTCTATTGCCTGATAGTAGGTCTCAGCTTGTGGGAAAGGGCGGGGGTGGGGGTGGATTCAATGGTGTTACCTCCTCTGTGTGACTGAACCCTAAGGTCCCGCTTCTCTGTCAGTTTGGGATTTTTCAAAAAGCATTCCTTCCTACACACTTTGACATCACAGATCCATGACTCCGTCTCTACGTAGTCAAACGCAGTTCACTCCCAGGTTGGCTTTCTAACCCCACGTTTCATCTTCCAGGCCCTATGAACACTGGTTGACCTGCATTGCAGTTTGGGACATGTAGCACCACACCACACATTCTCTGTTTGATTCTCACTCTAGACAAACTGTATTTCATCAGCTTCTTCACCTTGCTTCCTTTCAGTCAAAAGTAATTTAAGTTTACTGAGGTGACTTACCTGAATCCTCAATCTATCCCCTGCTTCTCCATCTCCCACCACAAGACACAGGTTTGGTCCTATTCCTCTCATCCTCCTTCTCCCATTTTCCTTCCATTCTTCCCAGTTATGTCTTGTTCCCATATAGTTGAGCAAGGTCTTCTGCTAATATTCATTGGATGCAGTAGGGGAACTGTTGCCTTTATAGAAGTATTATTTGCGATGCCCCCATGAAGAGAGTTGCTCTCAACGTCTTCTTATTTTCTGCCAAATCAGAACTTCTGATTTTCTTTCTAGGCAAGCTCTGTAATTCATTTATGCATGCCAGTAAAGCAACAAAGTTTCAGTTCTGTTCAGTTTAGCCACTCAGTCGTGTCCGACTCTCTGCGACCCCATGAAATGCAGCGCGCCAGGCCTCCCTGTCCATCACCAACTCCCGGAGTCTACCCAAACCCATATTCATCGAATCGGTGATGACATCCAACCATCTCATCTTCCGTCGTCCCCTTCTCCTCCCGCCCCCAATCCTACCCAGCATTAGGATCTTTTCCAATGAGTCAACCCTTCGCGTGAGGTGGCCAAAGTATCGGAGTTTCAGCTTCAACATCAGACCTTCCAAAGAACAGCCAGGATTAATCTCTTTTAGGATGGATTGATTGGATCTCCTTGCAGTCCAAGGGACTCTCAAGAGTCTTCTCCAACACCACAGTCCAAAACCATCAATCCTGCGGTGCTCAGCTTTCTTCACCGTCCAACTCTCACATCCATACATGACCACTGGAAAAACCGTAGCCTTGACTAGATGGACTTTTGTTGGCAAAGTAATGTCTCTGCTTTCAAATATGCTATCTAGGTTGGCCATAACCTTCCTTCCAAGGAGTAAGCGTCTTTTAATTTCATGGCTGCAGTCACCATCAGCAGTGATTCTGGAGCCCCAAAAAATAAAGTCTGACACTGTTTCTACTGTTTCCCCATCTATTTGCCACAGAGTGATGGGACCAGATGCCATGATCATAGTTTTCTGAACGTTGAGCTTTAAGCCAACTTTTTCACTCTCCTTCACCTTCATCAAGAGGTTCTTCAGTTCTTCTTCACTCTCTGCCATAAGGGTGGTGTCATCTGCATATCTGAGGTTATTGATATTTCTCCTGGCAATCTTGATTCCAGCTTGTGTTTCTTCCAGCCCAGCGTTTCTCATGATGTACTCTGCATATAAGTTAAGTAAGCAGGGGGACAATATACAGCCTTGACGGACTCCTTTTCCTATTTGGAACCAGTCTGTTGTTCCATGTCCAGTTTGAACTGTTGCTTCCTGACCTGCATACACCTTTCTCAAGAGACAGGTCAGATGGTCTGGTATTCCCATCTCTTTCAGAATTTTCCACAGTTTATTGTGATCCACACAGTCAAAGGCTTTGGCATAGTCAATAAAGCAGAAATAGATGTTTTGTGTGTTTTTTTTCTGGAACTCTCTTGCTTTTTTGATGATCCAGAGGATATTGGCAATTTGATCCCTGGTTCCTCTGCCTTTTCTAAAACCAGCTTGAACATCTGGAAGTTCACGGTTCACGTATTGCTGAAGCCTGGCTTGGAGAATTTTGAGCATTGCTTTACTAGTGTGTGAGATGAGTGCAATTGTGTGGTAGTTTGAGCATTCTTTGGCATTGCCTTTCTTTGGGATTGGAACGAAAACTGACCTTTTCCAGTCCTGTGGCCACTGCTGAGTTTTCCAAATTTGCTGGCATATCGAGTGCAACACTTTCACAGTATCACCTTTGAGGATTTGAAATAGCTCAACTGGAATTCCATCACCTCCACTAACTTCGTTCATAGTGATGCTTTCTAAACCCCACTCGACTTCGCATTCCAGGATGTCTGGCTCTAGATGATTGATCACACCATCGTGATTATCTGGGTCATGAAGAACGTTTTTGTACAGTTCTTCTGTGTATTCTTGCCACCTCTTCTTAATATCTTCTGCAGTGGGATGACCCAGAGGGATGGGATGGGGAGGGAGGTGGGTGGGGGGTCCAGGAAGGGGAACACATGTAAACCCATGGCTGATTCATGTCAATGTATGGCAAAAACTATTACAATATTGTAAAGTAATTAGCCCCCAACTAAAATTAATAAATTTATAAAAAAATAAAAAAAAAAATCTGCTTCTGTTATGTCCATAGCATTTCTGTCCTTTATCGACCCTATCTTTGCATGAAATGTTCCTTTGGTATCTCTAGTTTTCTTAAAGAGATCTCTAGTGTCACCCAATCTGTTGTTTTCCTCTATTTCTTTTGCACTGATCGCTGAGGAAGGCTTTCTTATCTCTCCTGGCTATTCTTTGGAACTCTGCATTGAGATGGGAATATCTTTCCTTTTCTCCTTTGCATTTTGCTTCTCTTCTCTTCCCAGCTATCTGTAAGGCCTCCTCAGACAGCCATCTTGCTTTTTTGCATTTTTTTTCCATGGGGATTTTCTTCATCCCTGTCTCCTGTATAATGTCACGAACCTCTGTCCATAGTTCATCAGGCACTCTGTCTATCAGGTCTAGTCCCTTGAATCTATTTGTCACTTCCACTGTATACACATTAGGGATTTGATCTAAGACATACCTGAATGGTCTAGTGGTTTTCCCTACTTTCTTCAATTGAAGTCTGAATTTGGCAATAAGCAGTTCATGATCTGAGCCACAGTCTGCTCCTGGTCTTGTTTTTGCTGACTGTATAGAGCTTCTCCATCTTTGGCTGCAAAGAATATAATCAATCTGATTTCGGTGTAGACCATCTGGTGGTGTCCACGTGTAGAGTCTTCTCTTGTGTTGTTGGAATAGGGTGTTTGCTATTACCATTGCGTTCTCGTGGCAAAACTCTATTAGCCTTTGCCCTGCTTCATTCTGTACACCAAGGCCAAACTTGCCTGTTACGCCAGGTGTTTCTTGACTTCCTACTTTTGCATTCCAGTCCCCTATAATGAAAAGGACATCTTTTTTGGGTGTTAATTCTCAAAGGTCTTGTAGGTCTTCATAGAACCGTTCAACTTCAGCTTCTTCGGCATTACTGGTCGGGGCATAGACTTGGATTACCGTGATATTGAATGGTTTGCCTTGAAAACGAGCAGAGATCATTCTGTCGTTTTTGAGATTGCATCCAAGTACTGCATTTTGGACTCTTTTGTTGACCATGATGGCTACTCCATTTCTTCTAAGGGATTCTTGCCCACAATAGTAGATATAATGGTCATCTGAGTTAAATTCACCCATTCCAGTCCATCTTAGTTCGCTGATTCCTAGAATGTCGACGTTCACTCTTGCCGTCTCCTGTTTGACCACTTCCACTTTGCCTTGATTCATGGACCTAACATTCCAGATTCCTATGCAATATTGCTCTTTACAGCATCGGACTTTGCGTCTATCACCAGTCACATCCACAGTTGGGTATCGTTTTTGCTTTGGCTCCATCCCATCATTCTTTCTGGAGTTATTTCTCCACTGATCTCCATTAGCATATTGGGCACCTACTGACCTGGGGAGTTCATCTTTCAGTGTCCTATCCTTTTGCCATTTCATACTGTTCATGGGGTTTTCAAGGCAAGAATACTGAAGTGGCTTGCCATACCCTTCTCCAGTGGACCACAATCTGTCAGACCTCTCCACCATGACCCATCCGTCTTGGGTGGCCCCACACGGCATGGCTTAGTTTCACTGAGATAAACAAGGTTGTGGTCCGTGTGATCAGATTAGCTAGTTTTCTGTAATTTTAGTTTTAGTGTGTCTGCCCTCTGATGCCCTCTCGCAACACTTACCATCTTACTTGGGTTTCTCTTACCTTGGGCCTTGGGTAATTCCTCTCGCCGCCGCCGCTGCCACTGGCCCCAGCCCCAGGTCCGGACTAGGACCTGTCGGCCGCCATCCCCGGCCCTCGGCCGGGGGCCTAGGCCCTGTCCGCCGCCATCCCCGGCACTCGGCCCCGGCCTGGCCTAGGCCCTGTCGGCTGCCGCCCCCGGCCCCCAGCCTGGTCTAGCCCCTGTCGGCCGCTGCCACGGCCCCCAGGACCTGGCCTGGCCTAGCCCCTCTCGGCCACCGCCCCCGGCTCCCGGTCCGGCCTAGGCCCTCTCAGCCACCGTCCCCAGCCCCCGGCCCGGCCTAGCCCCTCTCAGGCGCCGGCCCCAGGCCCCGGCCCGGCCTAGGCCCTCTCGACCGCCGCCCCCGGCCCCCGGCCCGGCCTAGCCCCTCTCGGCCACGCTTCTGCGCCGAGCTGTCGCAGCCGCCTGGCTTCTGCGCAGTTTAGTTGACGTGAATTTATCCGTTTAATGGGAACTTTCATGCATAAACACATAACTGGTACATCATTGACTTCGAACACACAGATAAGCAGAGTTATTTTTCCTGAAATTTCTGCTAATGAGGAATTGTCATCAGTTTGAGGAAACATAGTTCTTTTCCAGACAAAAGATGATACAGGTATTGGGCTCAAAAAGTCCATTCCTGAAAATATCTAGCTGTTTGTCAAATTGTCCCGACATTTTCCCGGAGCACAGATTCCTTATTTCTGCTCTGGAAACTTAACTGTTTCAAGTGGGTGTCAACGGTCAGAGATGGGCATGGGCATAATTCAATACTAATTTTCCAGGCAAGCGTACTGGTGTGGGTTCCCATTTCCTTCTGCAGGAGATCTTCCCGACCCAGGGAGTGAACCCAGGTCTCTAGATTGCAGGCAGTTGCTTTGCCAACTGAGCCACCAGGAGAGCCCATAAGAAGATGGCAAGTGCCCAGGAATGTAACAGTTGGTAGATGCTAGCTTGAAAAATGGAGAAGGCAATGGCATCCCACTCCAGTACTCTTGCCGGGAAAATTCCATGGGCGTAGGAGCCTGGTGGGCTTCAGTCCGTAGGGTCGTGAAGAGTCGGACACAACTGAGGGACTTCACTTTCAATTTTCACTTAAATGTATTGGAGAGGGAAATGGCAACCCACTCCAGTGTTCTTGCCTGCATAATCCCAGGGACGGAGGAGCCCGGTATGCTGCCATCTCTGGGGTCGCACAGAGTCGGACACGACTGAAGCGACTTAGCAGCAGCAGCAGCAACAACTTGAAACAGAGAGAGAGAGAGAGCAGGCAGGTGTAGTTAGTCATTTAATCTTAATAGGTAAACCTTAATTGGAGTCTGGATCATAGAAAAAGCAAGGATGTTTCATAAAGTCATTTACATCTCCTTTATTGTCTCTGTTAATGGCTTAGACTGCATGTGAAAGTGAGGTCATTCATTTGTGTCTGACTCTTTGCGACCCCATGGACTGTAGCCTACCATTTCTTTCTTCAGGGGATCTTCCAGACCCGGCAAGCAAACTTGGGCCTCCCCCATTGAAGGCAGATGCTTTACCATCTGAGTCACAGGGGAAGCCCTTAGACTGTGTGGGTCACAACAAACTGTGGAAAATTCTTAAAGAGATAAGAATGTAAGACCGCCATAGCTGTTTCCTGGGAAAGGTGCATGCAGGTCAGGAAAAAACAGTTGGAACTGGAGAAGGAACAACGGACTGGTACAAAATAGGGAAGGAAATCCATCAAGGCTATATATTGTCACCCAGCTTATTTGACTTCTCTGCAGAGTATATCATGGACAATAACTTGCTGAAAGAATTTGAAGCTGGAAACAGAATTACTGTGAGAAGTGTGAATAACCTTAGTTATAAGATGACAGCACACAAATGGTTGAAAAACACTAGGGACTAAAGAGCCTTCTGAAGAGGTGAAAGGAAAAGCTGGACTAAAACTCAATCTAAACACAAACCAACAAACACTAAAAATAAGATCATGGAATGTGGTCCAAACCCTTTGAGATCTAGCAATGGGATACAATTGACTCAGTGACAGGTTTCACTTTCTTGACCTCTGATATCACTGCGGGGAGTGACTTCAGCCACGAAACGAAAAGGCACTTGCCACTTGGATGAAAAGCTACGGCCAATCTAGACACCATGTTAATAAGCTGAGTGATTACTGAAAAAGATCCGAATGGTCAAAGTTGATTTTCAGGGGTAACGTATGGCGGAGTGAGCAGGACCACAGGAACTGAGTGCCAAAATACCGATGCTTTGCAGTAGTGGGTCTGGAGAAGATGTGTGAGAGTTCCGTTGCGAGCATGGAGTTCAAACTAGTCAAGCATGAAGGAGTTCAACTCAGACTATTCACGGAAGTTCTGACGCTGACCATGAAGAGCCATCTTAGGGCCTAGAGTGAAATCACTGGGAAGAAACTGATGCTGGGAAAGATTGAGGGAAGGACGAGAAGGGAAGGCCAGAGGGTGAGATGGCTGCAAAGCATGACTGACTCAAAAGTCATGGGTTTGAGTAAACTGGTGATTTGAAAGGCAGGGGAACCCAGGGTTCTTGCGGTACACGGAGTCACAAAGAGTCAGACAAGACTGAGTGGCTGAAGAACATCAAAAAATTGGTATTGGCAGTGCTTGGGAGACTTTGTCATTATACATGGGATGATAAGTGAGACTGAAGACGATTAGAAAGAACACAACTCTTGTCGGTTTCCTTGTTTTCCTCCCTCAAAATATTCTTCTCACATCATCTTTTGAGAGCTTTCCAGAGAAGGAGAATCCCTGGGGATTCATGTGGAGTCCTGAGATGGAAACCTTACCCTATATGCCACTTGGATCTACAACCTTGGTCTCAGGCAGAAGCAGGCATTGTCTCTAAATATGTGCTAGAGCTGCCCATCTTCTGATGGGTTAACAGTTATGGTATGTGATCTTAAGAATGGGATGAGAGGTAAACAAACGTATATCTTCTCAATCCAACTCTGTAATCCTGGGAGAAGCATCTTTGACTTTTGTATCCTAGTCGCCCTTAGGAATGCTTACAAGCGGTTTCATTACTGAGCAGGGATGTGGGCAGGAAACTGGATCCATTTTGACTTTACCACTGGCCTTCTCTGTGAATAGACCATTCCTCTTCTCTTAATGTCACAGTTTTTGTCTTCAGATGAAGGTTGAGCATTGTGGAAGTGTGTGAATGCATATGAAATCCCCATAAAACTGAAGACAGGGAGTACACAGTTTTCCTATTTGAATCAGATCTCAAAGACGTTTGGCTTTACAGATCCGCACTATCAATGCATCTCAAATATTCATAAAATTCTTATGTGATATATAAGTATATACAGAAAACTATAAAACACTGATGAAAGAAATCAAAGAGGACACAAACAGATGGAGAAATATACCGTGTTCATGGATTGGAAGAATTAATATAGTGAAAATGAGTATACTACGCAAAGCAATCTATAGATTCAATGCAATCCCTATCAAGCTACCAATGGTATTTTTCACAGAACTAGAACAAATCATCTCACAACTTGTATGGAAATATATGAAACCTCAAATAGCCAAAGCAATCTTGAGGAAGAAGAATGGAACTGGAGGAATCAACCTGCCTGACTTTAGGCTCTACTACAAAGCCACAGTCATCAAGACAGTATGGTACTGGCACAAAGATAGAAATATAGATCAATGGAACAAAATAGAAAGCCCAGAGATAAACCCACGTACATATGGACACCTTATCTTCGACAAAGGAGGCAAGAATATACAATGGAGAAAAGACAATCTCTTTAACAAGTGGTGCTGGGAAAACTGGTCAACCACTTGTAAAAGATGAAACTAGAACACTTCCTAACACCGTACACAAAAATAAACTCAAAATGGATTAAAGATCTAAACCTAAGACCAGAAACTATAAAACTCCTAGAGGAAAACATTGGCAAAACACTCTCCGACATAAATCACAGCAGGATCCTCCATGACCCACCTCCCAGAATATTGGAAATAAAAGCAAAAATAAACAAATGGGACCTAATTAAAATGAAAAGCTTTTGCACAACAAAGGAAACTATAAGCAAGGTGAAAAGACAGCCTTCAGAATGGGAGAAAATAATAGCAAATGAAGCAACAGACAAACAATTAATCTCAAAAATATACAAGCAACTTCTGCAGCTGAATTCCAGAAAAATAAACGACCCAATCAAAAAATGGGCCAAAGAACTAAACAGACATTTCTCCAAAGAAGACATACAGATGGCTAACAAACACATGAAAAGATGCTCAACATCACTCATTATTAGAGAAATGCAACTCAAAACCACAATGAGGTATCATTTCACACCAGTCAGAATGGCTGCTATCCAAAAGTCTACAAGCAATAAATGCTGGAGAGGGTGTGGAGAAAAGGGAACCCTCTAATAATGAGTGATGTTGAGCATCTTTTCATGTGTTTGTTAGCCATCTGTATGTGTTCTTTGGAGAAATATCTGTTTAGTTCTTTGGCCCATTTTTTGATCGGGTCGTTTATTTTTCGGGAATACAGCTGCAGAAGTTGCTTGTATATTTTTGAGATTAATTGTTTGTCTGTTGCTTCATTTGCTATTATTTTCTCCCATTCTGAAGGCTGTCTTTTCACCTTGCTTATAGTTTCCTTTGTTGTGCAAAAGCTTTTCATTTTAATTAGGTCCCATTTGTTTATTTTTGCTTTTATTTCCAATATTCTGGGAGGTGGGTCATGGAGGATCCTGCTGTGATTTATGTCGGAGAGTGTTTTGCCTATGTTTTCCTCTAGGAGTTTTATTGTTTCTGGTCTTACGTTTAGATCTTTAATCCATTTTGAGTTTATTTTTGTGTACGGTGTTAGGAAGTGTTCTAGTTTCATTCTTTTTTTTTTTTTTTTTTTTGAACTGATATTTATCTTTATTAGTAAAATGAACTTTGACCTTTTAAATTACATTCTGCTTTTTTCAGGTTTTAAGAATCTAGTGGTGACCCATTAAAATGATTTATGACTCAACAACGTGTTAGGAGTCAATTTTAAAATAAATCATTATCTGGATAGTCGTGATTCAGGTCCTGAAGGTTTTACATCAGACCTCAGGGCAGAGACACAAAGACAGCAAATGGAGAAAGATTTTTTGTTCCACTCTGCATTAAGCCACAGGCACCCCCGCACGGCTAAGAAATCTGATTCAACAAATGAACCAGTAGCTCTTTGTCTTTTTTAAAGTGAATCATGAATAAACCACATAGTTATGGTCTGACTGCCATAAAAATCAAACATAAATGTCTCATGTAAGAATTTCATTCTTTTACAAGTGGTTGACCAGTTTTCCCAGCACCACTTGTTAAAGAGAATCCCACTGCTGGGCATATACACCGAGGAAACCAGAATTGAAAGAGACGCGTGTACCCCAATGTTCATCGCAGCACTGTTTACAATAGCCAGGACATGGAAGCAACCTAGATGTCCATCAGCAGACGAATGGATAAGGAAGCTGTGGTACATATACACAATGGAATATTACTCAGCCATTAAAAAAATACATTTGAATCGGTTCTACTGAGATGGATGAAACTGGAGCCCATTATACAGAGTGAAGTAAGCCAGAAAGAAAAACAACAATACAGTATACTAATGCAGATATATGGAATTTGAAAGATGGTAACGATAACCCTATATGCGAGACAGAATAAGAGACACAGATGCATGGAACAATTTTATGGACTCTGAGGGAGAAGGTGAGGGTGGGACGTTCTGGGAGAATGGCATTGAGACATGTGTATTGTCATATGTGAAACAGAGCACCACTCCATGTTCGATGCATGTGACAAGGGCTCAGGTCCGGGGCAATGGATGATCCAGAAGGATGGGATGGGGAGGGAGGTGGGTGGGGGGTCCGGGAAGGGGAACACATGTAAACCCATGGCTGATTCATGTCAATGTATGGCAAAAACTATTACAATATTGTAAAGTAATTAGCCCCCAACTAAAATAAATAAATTTATTAAAAAAAAAAAAAAAGGGAACCCTCTTACACTGTTGGTGGGAATGCAAACTAGTACAGCCACTATGGAGAACAGTGTGGAGATTCCTTAAAAGACTGGGAATAGAACTGCCATATGACCCAGCAATCCCACTGCTGGGCATATACACCGAGGAAACCAGAATTGAAAGAGACACGTGTACCCCAATGTTCATCACAGCACTGTTTACAATAGCCAGGACATGGAAGCAACCTAGATGTCCATCAGCAGACGAATGGATAAGGAAGCTGTGGTACATATACACAATGGAATATTACTCAGCCATTAAAAAAAATACATTTGAATCGGTTCTACTGAGATGGATGAAACTGGAGCCCATTATACAGAGTGAAGTAAGCCGGAAAGAAAAACAACAATACAGTATACTAATGCATATATATGGAATTTGAAAGATGGTAACGATAACCCTATATGCGAGACAGAATAAGAGACACAGATGCATGGAAAAATTTTATGGACTCTGAGGGAGAAGGTGAGGGTGGGACATTCTGGGAGAATAGCATTGAAACATGTATATTATCGTATGTGAAACAGAACACCATTCCATGTTCGATGCATGAGACAAGGGCTCAGGGCCGGGGCAATGGGATGACCCAGAGGGATGGGATGGGGAGGGAGGTGGGTGGGGCGTCCAGGAAGGGGAACACATGTAAACCCTGGCTGATTCATGTCAATGTATGGCAAAAACTATTACAATATTGTAAAGTAATTAGCCCCCAACTAAAATAAATAAATTTATTAAAAAAAAATTCTTATGTGATGATTGTCACACAGATTTGAGACCAGAAGACCTGTATAGTCAGCTGCTTAGTAGTGTGGTGGGGCTTGGACATTTCAGGTATTATGTGAGAAGATTGTGAGCCATGTTATAAAAATTCCTTTTATTTGAACTGTCTATCTCATCCACTTGGGAAGGGGGAAGGTGATTTCCACCACGTGGGAAGAGAATTCCAGGTTTCGTCCTTAGTTTCATTTGATGCCTAAGAGTGTTCATTACTGGTGAGTGTGCAGCCTCCTATAGGAAGGTCGTATCCTATTACAGGAAGGCCTGGTTGAAACTCCAGGCCTCTACATGGCCTTCTTGAGTACTGCCGTGTTAGAGGGTGGGTGTCTTGTTATTGCCAGGCATAATAGATACCTAAGGTCCCACTCATCTTTTGCTGGGTTGATTGGGAGAGTACCATAGTTTTTAACTATGTTTGGGCGGAGTAGCTTGGTTATTATTGAAATGCTTTCAACCTTTGATGCATCCGTTTGTCTTGCACTTTGAAAAGAGAAAGAAGAGTTTTGAATGGGCATTTTAATTTGTGCCTGGCTATATTTTTGAATGAACTATTTCTTCAGCCGAAATTTCTAACATAAACGTCCAAAAGAGAGCCCAGACATACACTCACAAACACATTCTTAATCTGATGCACACACACACAAGCACAGTCACTATCTTACGTGCTTAAACACAATTACAAAAAGAAAAGAAAACCCAAGGACTCACTGAAGGACACCTATGAACTTCCCAGAGTTTCTCTGATACTTGTCTCTAGGCTTAATTTTGGAAATTGTTTTCTACTTGAATGATATCTCTCTAGTGACATTTTAAATCGGAATGTTTTAAAAGATACACTTTTGTTGTGCATTCCATGGAATCTTAAAATACTTTGCATGTAAGACTATTCTGTGATTTGCTAAAACGAAAATAATTTGTATGGTAACAATAGTGAAGTCATATTGAGCTATTTAGGCACTGCAGTTACACATTTGCTTGTTCCATTATAAGCATCCAATTTCATCCTCTGATCTTCTCCCATCAATTTTTCTACTTCTTGTCTCAATCTTCTGTGTTTAACTCACTGCGTTAACTCACTTAAATTTTTGTTCTCACTTTTACTATTTTAGGCACAAATTATAAAATAAATAAGTACAGGAAAGAACTCATGTATAATATTTCCCTACTGTATTGAGATATTTTCTCTATAAGCTTTTGAGAATTAAAGGTACTGATATGTTAAAGCCATACGGGAACTGATCACCAAGATAATGTATCATGTAACCAGGCTCCCCGTGGTAGGACAATTGAGGTACAATTTAATAATATGTTTTCAGGAGGGAACAAAAACAGTAGCTTTTCCACCTAATATATTGCATGTCCTTATCCATGCCTTTTCCAAGTTACCACAGAGCACTAAGGGAATTAATCTTATTCTTTTTGAGAAGGACCTGCCACTCAAAGCAGAACAGGAAAAGAAGATCAAAGGGAGTGAGAAGGAATAATCAGTACACGGCAATGAAATAGAAGATGTGATTGCTTTTAAGGTGCTATTTCTCAAAGCACGCAAATTTGGCTCCATAGTAATATGCCTGAAATCGAAAACCAGACCATTGGACTTTGGGCTTGAAATGATAACTAAGGGCATCGATTTCAATAACTCTTACAATTGCTGCAAAATGCTTACCTCTCTAAAGTATAGTGTTCTCCGCCAAATTTAATGAAAGTTTTCAGTGAAAGAAAAAGCGTGTGCTGTTTGGACACCTCCCTTATCTACACAAATAGTCCACAGCTTTCACTCTGCATTAGCCCCAAACATGAGAACGGTGAACTTAACTTGGTGTTGTCCTATGTGTGTTACCATACCAAAACAGGGCCATGACTTGATATTGCCACCACTGTCTAAAGAAATGGCCACAAAGTGGAGATTGCCAAGATTTCTAGGTAGTGTTCATGACAGTCTGGGAGTCCAACTGGCAGACACTCTGCTCTTCTTATTTCATTGTGAACTATATGAAGGATCAGCCATTGGTTTTGATCCTTCCTTACCCAATGACTTTTCTAGAGAATTAAAATGAATGATTCTTTTTTGTTTGTTTGTTTTTTCATAAATATGTCTGTAACTACTACTGAATTTTAGGGAACTGGGGCCTGAAACAACATGACTAGTATGGGTTCTTTTTTTTTTTTTTATTTATAAATTTATTTATTTTAGTTGGGGGCTAATTACTTTACAATATTGTAATAGTTTTTGCCATACATTGACAAGAATCAGCCATGGGTTTACATGTGTTCCCCTTCCCGAACCCCCCACCCACCTCCCTCCCCCTCTCATCCTTCTGGATCATCCCATTGCCCCGGCCCTGTATGGGTTCTTATAGACTGTAAACTTCATGAGAGCAGCAATCATTTTATAATTTGAATTCCCACATTTGACATTCATGAACATATAAGATATATATTTATCAACTGGGAAAAGATTCTCAGTAAGTAGGAAAGGTCAATTATGATAATCGTGCAGGTTATAGGATGTTGTTGAGTAATGTATATAGCATTTGATTCGTGATTACATTTCTCTATTGATAATTCAGTAAGTACACGTTTTAGCTGATGTGAAAGATACATAAAGAAAAGAGGGTAGACCCAAAACACATTGAAGACCTGATATCTGTGCTCACCTTGGTAGGAGGGCGAAGAGAGGTCCCTTCCAACCCCAAGAAAGAGTTGAGGCAAAGTTGTGAGAAGGGGCTTAGCACGTCTGAAAGCAGTGTGTGTGATTGTAGCTCCAGAAGCAAGGTGTAAGAGAATGATACTCAAACTACTATGGAAAGCAAATATCATGCCTTCAAAGAACTTGTGAACCAACCTGAGGTGCTGCAATCACCACAGGGATTTGTTTTGTCTCTGAGGGAACAGATAAGCAAAATCTAAATATGCATTAGGAAATATAGGGTGGAATCATGGTGGCAGGAAATAAAGGTATGCCTTAAGGAGAGCAGAGCTAAAATGACCCTATACAGTACCACTTGTAAAATACCTATCTTGTGCTGGCCATGGTCCAGTCACTGATTATGTCCTGTAATCTTTGGTATCACAGTGGTAGTATAACAGTTATCCTAATTTTGGACACGCTACAATATCTATATTTTCAAGTATGAAATGAATTTCTATAATGAAGACAATCTCCTGTCTAATGTCTTAAGACTCTGCTGCTGCTAAGTCACTTCAGTTGTGTCCAACTCTGTGCGACCCTATGGACAACAGCCCACCGGGAGCCTCTTTCCACGGAATTCGCCAGGCAAGAATAGTGGAGCGGGGTGCCATTTCCTTCTCTATCTTAAGACTCTACCGATACCTAATAGAATATCATGTAACTGTGAATGCACTAAGGTACGTACTGTGTACGTGCACTTTTTTTGATTTTATTTGTATGTCTCCCTTCACCCGTACCATCCTCATTTAGACACCCATTCATTTCAGCAGGGTTGATTTCCCAAATCACTTTACATCCATTACCTCTTTTCCCTTTGTTCTCATTTTCTTGCTTAGAAACAATAGATTAGGTGCCATTTATGTAGGATGCCTAACGGATGTTTTCTTGAACTGAAGAGTTTATAAAAGAGTGCAGAAAAATAGCCAGACATTGAAATAAAGCCTTAATTTACTCTTCATTGTTTCAAAATAGAAAACAAAACTGTGAAGAAGAACGTGTAACTTTATTGTTCAAATACAAGAATTGTAGGTATTTGTTGACATCTCCCAACGTAAATTTTAATCTTCATTAGGTTCCGTAAGCTGTTACTTATTTGATAGGTCAGTTTTAATTAACATGGTTTTCACCTAAGGAATATCGTCGATGAATTGACTTGAAAGAGTGGAGGTGGGTGTATAAGCGCTCGTTTGCACTGGGGACCTTGAGTTGCCTCTCTGTTGCTGGATAGGAAGAGGACTGTCATGGGCTGACATATCGCTATACCTGTCTGGAAATGTAGAAGGCTCCACCATCAGTCCAAAAGAACTGCTCCGTAATGGAGATACGATGTGGTTCTGAGAACTAGATGTAGCGGTAGTAGCAAAGTCCTCAACGTGACCATTTACTTGAGTGTAGGTGCTATGGGAGTGCCAATTAAAAATGCTCAACTGGTTTAAAACAGCAGGTTGATCTACCACATTCTGTTCTGTTTGTCTAACTGATATTGATGATGGAGAAGGAAAGTCACGCGGAGATAGGGCGCTTGTTTTGGGGACTATCTGGCTAGTATAAGTCTTTTGTGGGAAAAGCACACTTAAACTGGTGGAAGCTGAAAATGGACTCTCTCCACTAGTTTCAGCATGAAAACCAGAGTTATGATCACCTATGTTGACCCTTGCTTTAGCATGCTTCTTCTTGTAATCTGGAACTAATGAAGATTTCGGAAACAGATTGATAATCCCAACTCTTCTGTTCATTCTTCCTAAAAGTTGGGGATAATCTCTTTTGAAATTTGGATTATGGTAGATCTGTAACTAAAATCAAAGGATACAATTATTTAGTTTTTTATAAACCAGGGTAAAACTGATAAGCAAAGTTAAACTATAAAAATGTATTCCTTTAATGATGCCAATTAAATAGAATCAAAGAAAACACCTCCATTAGTAGTTTTAACACCTTACATGTTAGAAACAAGTATGCTCCTCAACTAAAAAATGTGTTGTATATATACAGTAAATACCACTTAAAGTAGCTTGGGGACATGTATCTGATTTCAAGTTGCTGACGAGTATATTAAATATCAAATATTTTAACCTCCAGCTGTTCTCAACTTCAAAAAATGAAACATGTTCAACAATCTGGTTTCTCAATTTTAAATTCAGTTTTAGTTACATATGTCAACATGCTTTCTAAGTCACATGATTTAATCTTATATATTGACAGTAAGTGGAAATTTTGGATTACTTTGCTCAAAACAGAGACGTTGTTTTCTTCTTCCAGAAAGTCAGGTAGTGAAGCAGATCTTTGAAAAGTTTGTCTCTTTTTACTAAACCCATAAAGGTTAAGCTGGCGAACTAAACTTTTCATACTATCAGTTTCAAATATTCTGAAAGGGGCCTTTCTTTCCAAGACTTCTTTCTTGAAGAGTTCTTCACTAATCACTATAGAAGCGCCACTCTCATCCCACCAAATAGATTCAAACTCATCACTTTCAACTATAGTCCAGAGTTTTTGAGGAAAAGTGAGTGAAAGAAAATCATTCAACTCATTTGTTTCAGAGACAGAAAATGTGTAGCGTGGCCTTTTTATCCCAAATTCCTCAGACAAAGCCTGAAAAGCATATTCTTCAATCATAGATCTCAAAACTGAGTCTCCAGTAAGTGTGTAATCACACGAAGAAGATCTAATGGAGGTTTCGGAACCACTTGATACATCTTTATGAGGCACATCTTGAATTTCTGAAGGAATATGTGCCATCTCAGAGAAATCTTTCTTCAGATACTTTTCTCATTTGTCTGACTTTACTCACTCCAACTTCAAATGCTGCTTGGCTGGCGTAGGGAGATAAACTCTCTAGGCCATCAGCATGTTTCTCAAAGTAAAAAAACTGTGACATCACAAAGTCACTGGTCTCCTAGCAATTGAAGGGTACTCTGACATCATAAAGTCACTGATCTAGCAATTGAAGGCCATTGTTCAACCAGTGTTTACTTTTACATCAACTTAAAATAAAGGCTGCTTGCATAAATAGTAACCAAAAACATGAAACCTGCAAAATGTCATTCCTAAAGAATTTTTACACAGAAAAATCACATCAATAAGTCTACTTGCTTCCTGAAATAAAAGTGATTGATCACCCTTCTAGACACATATTCTTAACATTCAGGACTGTTACCAAACCAAACATGGGTCTGCTCGCTTCTATTCAATAAAGTCAATCAACTGACTGTGGGTTTCATTGAAAGCAAGTGTAGTGTTTATTTTATGACCTTGAACAGAAGTGTTTATATTATGCAGAGTAAAATAGTCAGGCACGGAAATAAAGACTCATTTTACTCTTAATTATTTCAAAATAAAAATTGGCCCAATGAAGATGAATTTGTAACTTTATTCTTCAAAGAAGAGAATTGTAGGAATTTGTTGACATCTCCCAACATTAATTTTACACTTTGGTATCCTCCATAATGCGACACCTATTTGGTAGATCAGTTGTATTGGGACAGTTTTCAAATAATGAAGATGATTCGTGAGTGGATCTTGAAAGAGAAGCAGCAGATGTATCAGGGATCTTTGACACTGGGAAAACTAAATTGCCTGACTGTTGTAGTTTAGGAAAAGGACTGTCATGGGCTGACATATTACCATACCAACCTGGAAAGGTAGAAGGCTCCACCCTCAGCCCAAACTAACTGTTCTGTGATGGACATAAGTTGTGGTATGGAGAAACAGAAGTAGACATAGCTGCAAAATTTTCACTGGAGCCATTTGATTTAGCAGAGCTGCTATGTGAAATCCCATGACAAATGCTCAACCTAGATTGTGGGATGGGGAGGGAGATGGGAGGGTATTCCCAAAGGGAGGGGATATATGTGACTCTATGGTTGATTTATTTTGAATTCTGACAGAATACAGCAAAATGCTGTAAAGCAATTACTCTTCAATTAAAACAACAACAACAACAACTAAAGCAGCTGCAGAATGATGTATCACAGCATGCTCCTGTGGTCTAACTGATATTTATGATGGAGAAGAGAAATCATTTCAAGTTAGGCCACTTGTTTCAGCAGCTATCTGGACGGTAGAAGGCTTTCGTATGAATGGCACACTTCATCTTGCGCAGGCTGAAAATACACTCTGTCCTCAAGTTTCAGGATGAAAGTCAGAGTTGTGATCATCCACATTACCCCTTGCTTTAACATGCTTCTTCTTATAACCTCGGACTAATGAAGATACTGTAGAGACATTTTTATTCCCAACTCTTCTTTTCATTCTTCAACAACTGCTAAAGGATCTTCTCTAGGCAGGAAACACAGAAAGGTTGTATAAACTCGAACCCAAAACAGCAAAGCAAATGGCAACAGGATCATTCTTATCAATAGTTACCTTAAATGTAAATGGGTTGAATGCCCCAAACGAAGGACAAAGACTAGCTGAATGGACACACAAACAAGACCACTGTTTCTGTTGTCTACAACAGACCCATCTGAAAACAAGGGGCACATACAGACTGAAAGTGAAGGGCTGGAAAGAAGGTATTCCAAGCAAATTGAGACCAGAAGAAAGCAGGAGTAGCAATACACATATCAGACAAAATAGACTTTAAAATAAAGCCTGTGAAAAGAGACAAAGAAGGACACTACATAATGATCAAAACATCAATCCGAGAAGAAGATATAACGATTATAAATTCATATGCACCCAACATAGAAGAACCACAATATGTGAGGCAAAGGCTAACAAGCATGAAAGGGGAAATTAATGATAACACAGTCATAGTGGAAGACTTTACTACCCCACTCACATCTATGGAGAGATCAAGTCAACAGAAAATTAACAAGGAAATACAAACTTTAAATGATACAATGGACCAGTTAGACATAATTGATATTGATACGACATTTCACCACAAAGCAATGGGTTTCACCTTTTTCTCAAGTACATATGGAAACCTCTCCAGGACAGATCACATCCTCGGCCATAAGTGCAACATTGGTAGATTCAAAAAAACCTTGAAATCATTCCAAGCATATTTTCTGACCACAGTGCAGTGAGACTAGATGTCAACTGCAAGAGAAACACTATTTAAAATTCAAACATATGAAAGCTGAATACCACGCTGCTAAATAACAAACAAATCACAGAGGAAATTCAAAAAGATATCAAAACATGCATAGAAACGAATGAAAATGAAAACACAACAACCCAAAACCTATGGGACGTTATAGAATGAGTGCAAAGGCGAAGGTTCATAGCAAAAGTGGCTTCCCTCAAGAAAGAAGAACCAAGTCAAACCAATAACCTAACTCTACACCTAAAGCAACTAGTTAAGGAAGAATTGAAGAACCCAGGGTTAGTAGAAGGAAAGAAATCATATAATAGAGCAGAAATAAATGTAAAAGAAACAAAAGAGACCAGAGCAGAAATCAACAAAGCTAAAAGATGGTTCTTTGAGAAGATATATAAAATTGACAAGCCATTAGCCGGACTCATCAAGAAACAAAGGGAGAAGAATCAACTCAACAAAATTAGAAATAAAAATGGAGAGATCACAACAGACAACACAGAAATACAAATGATCTTAAGAGACTACTATCAACCACTATATGCCAATAAAATGGACAACTTGCAAGAAGTGGGCAAATTCTTAGAAAAGTACAACTTCTGAAAACTGAACCAGGAAGAAAAGGAAAATCTTAACAAACGCATCACAAGCACGGAAATTGAAAGTGTAATCAGTAATCTTCCAGCAAACAGAAGCCCAGGACCAGACGGCTTCACAGCTGGATTCTACCAAAAAGTGAGAGACGAGCTAATACCTATCATACTCAAATGCTTCCAGGAAATCGTAGAGGAAGGGAAACTTCCAAACTCATTCTATGAGGCCACCATCACCCTAATACCAAAACCAGACAAAGATGCCATGAAAATAAATAAATAAATAAAGATAACCACAGGGCAATATCACTGATGAACATAGATGCAAAAACCCTTAACAAAATTCTAGCAGGCAGAATCCAACAACATATTAAAACGATCATACATCATGACCAAGTGGGCTTTATTCCAGGGATGCAAGGATTCTTCAATATCCACAAACTAATCAACATAATATACCACATTAACAAACTGAAAGATAAAAATCATGTGATTATCTCAATAGATGCAGAGAAACCTTTGGACAATGTTCAACATCCATTTATCATCAAAACCCTCCAGAAAGCAGGCACAGAAGGAACAAATCTTAACATAATAAAATATATATATGACAAACCCACAGCAAACATTATCTTCAGTGGTGAAAAATTGAAAGAAATGCCCCTAAAGTAAGGATCAGTACAATGGTGCCCACTCTCACCATTACTATTCAACATAGTTTTGGGAGTTTTGACCACAGCAATCAGAGCAGAAAAAGAAATAAAAGGAACCCAGATTGGAAAACTAGAAGTAAAACACTCATGTTTGCAGATGCCATGATCCTCTACAGAGAAAATCCTAAACACTCCACCAGAAAATTACTAGAGCTAATCAATGAATATAGTAAAGTTGCAGGATACAAAATGAACACGCAGAAATCCCTTGCATTCCTATACACTAACAAGGAGAAAACTGAAAGAAAAATTAAAGAAAGAATTCCATTCACCACTCCAATGAAAACAATAAAATACTGAGGAATATATCTACCTAAAGAAACAGAAGATGTATATATATATATATATATATATATATATATATATATATATATAACTATAAAACACTGGTGAAAGAAATCAAACAGGACACAAATAGATGGAGAAATATACCGTGTTCACGGATTGAAAGAATCAATATAGTGAAAATAAGTATACTCCCCAAAGCAATCTATAGATTCAATGCAAACCCTATCAAGCTACCAACGGTATTTTTCAGGGAACTAGAAGAAATAATTTGATAATTTGTATGGAATTACAAAAAAACCTCGAATAGCCAAAGCAATCTTGAGAAAGAAGAATGGATCTGGAGGAATCACCCTGCCTGATTTCAGGCTATACTACAAAGCTACAGTCATCAAGACAGCGTGGTTCTAGCACAAAGACAGAAATCTAGATAAATGGATCAAAATAGCAAGCCCAGAGGTCAAGCCATGCACCTATGGACATTTCACCTTTGCTAGAGGAGGCAAGAATATACAACGAAGATAAGACAATCTCTTTAACAAGTTGTGCCGGGAACACTGGTCAACCACTTGTAAAAGAGTGAAACTAGAACACTTTCTAACACCGTACACAAAAATAAATTCAAAATGGATTAAAGATCTAAATGTAAGACCACAAAGTATAAAACTCCTAGAGCAAAACAGAGGCAAAACACTTTCTGACAGAAATCACAGCAGGATCCTCTATGATCCACCTCCGAGAATAATGGAAATTAAAGCAAAAATCTACAAATGGGACCTAAATAAACTCAAAAGCTTTTGCACAGTGAAGGAAACTATAAGCAAGGGAAGAAGACTGCCTTCAGAATGGGCCAAAATTATAGCAAACGAAGCAATTGACAATGAATTAATCTCAAAACTATACAAGCAACACCTGCAGCTCAATTCCAGAAAAATAAGCGAGCCAATCAAAAAATGGGCCAAAGAACTAAACAGATATTTCTCCAAAGAAGACATACAGATGGCTAACAAACTCTTGAAAAGATGTTTAACATCACTCATTATCAGAGAAATGCAAAGCAAAACCATAATGAGGTACCATCTCACACCAGTCAGAATGGCTGCTATCCAAACATCTACAAACAATAAATCCTGGAGAGGGTGTGGAGAAAAGGGAACCCTCTTACACTGTTGATGGAAATGCAAACTATTAGAGCTACTATGGAGAAGAGTGTGGAGATTCCTTAAAAACCTGGCAATGGAACTGCCATATGACTCAGCAGTCCTACTGCTGGGCATACACCCCGAGGAATTCAGAATTGAAAGAGACACGTGTACCCAAATGTTCACCCTAGCACTGTTTATCATAGCCAGGACACGGAAGCAACCCAGATGTCCATCAGCAGATGAATGGATAAGAAAGCCGTGGTACATATACACAATGGAATATTACTAAGCCATTCAAAAGAATGCATTTGAACCAGTTTTAATGAGGTGGATGAAACTGGACCCTATTAAACAGAGTGATGTAAGCCAGAAAGAAAAACACGAATAACACACACACACACACACACACACACACATATGGAATTCAGAAAGATGGTGATGATAACCCTATGGGAAAGACAGGAAAAGAGACACAGATGTATAGAAGAGTCTTCTGGACTCTGAGAGAGGAGGCAAGCCTGGGATGGATTCAGAGAATAGCATTGAAGCATGTATATTTTCATATGTGAAATGGACCTCCAGTCCAGGTGCAATGCATGAGACAGGTGCTCATAGCTGGTGCACTGGGTGACCCAGAGGGATGGAATTGGGAGGGAGCAAGGGTTCAGGATGGGAAACCCATGTACACCCGTGGCTGACTCATGTCAATGCATGACAAAACCGCTATGATATTGTACCATAATTAGCCTCCAATTAAAATAAATATAATAAAAAAAAGAAAACTAAAAAATATAAAACCAAAAACATGTAACTTTTCTAAACTGCAGCGTTCACAGACCATCTTCATCTTGGACTACATGAGGACACCACCTCTATTATTATTTATTTTCTTTAATCCAGCAAAAGAAAGGTCACTCTCACACCTTTTATCATCACTGGTGTGGGTGTGTCCAACATGCTGAGCTGTGTGGTTGAGAGTTTGCTCCATACAGGAATCTTTTTGTCTCTATGATATCCCCAGGAGGCAACACTAAGCACAGTCCATTCTCGAGATGAGGAAAGTGATATGCGCAATGTCACACAACAGGCCACTCAGCACCACAGCCAGGATTCAAATGTGTCTACCCAACTCACAACCCAGGTCAGTGACCCTCTCACAGTTGACACTGGCCCAGAGTCTGTGGCACTATAGTAATTTGACAAAATGCCTCTCCCTGATTCCACTGCCCGTGGGGGTGGACATTGTTCCTTATTTTATCTAGTTTTCAAAAGAGGCTAGATGGTTAAATCAAGTTAGAGGGGTGTCAGCTTCCTACTGGAAAGCATAGAATTTGTTACAGGTAACTTTGAGCAGGAAAGAAACTTATTAAAGGATATTAAGTGACTCAGATTTCTGGGAGGGATGGCTGGAGAGACAGCCATGACCAATATAGAGTTTGAGTGCAGGATTTTCTGTCACTCACTGGAAAAGACCCTGATGCTGGGAAAGATTGAGGGCAGGAGAAGAAGGGGATGACAGAGGATGAGATTGTGTGATGGCATCACCAACTCAATGGACATGGGTTTGGGTGAACTTCAGGAGCTGGTGATGGACAGGGAGGCCTGGCATGCTGCAGTTCATGGGGTCGCAGAGAGTCGGACTCGACTGAGTGACTGAACTGAACTGTCACTACCACTGGCTCCAGACACAGTGGCTGTCACTAGTGACAGGGCTTATGTCCCTTCCACCTCCTCTAGATTGAATTCTATGCATCAGAATCCACTTGCGTTGCTTTCACCTGTAGGTGTATCCATTGGCTAAGCCTACATTTCTTGTGGCTGTACCTAATTGGTCTTAAGTGCTATCTGGATGTATTTGATTGGCTGAGCCTGGGTACCATCTGGGTGCATCTAATTGATTGAGCCTAGGTCCCATGGTTATGTTCTGACTGTAAGGCAGGTGGGGAAAATGACATTCAGACTGTTTCTAGGGCAGATTCGTACGATGGAAAATTAAAGCAGTGACTAAAAGTCTCCTCACTGCAGGCTTGTCCAAAGTCTCTTTATTAGTCAGGTCGGTTTTTCAAAGCTCAATTCACCCTACTAAGTAAAGCAGAAGGGTTTAGTAAGTCAAGTGCTCTGTGCTCCGCTGTGTTAATTTGCCTAATCTGGAGCTACATTTCCCAGAATCCCTTTCTTTGATTTTGAGTTCAGTCAGTCTGTTCAGCGGCTTTGTTGTGTCCGATCCTTTGCGAGCCCATGGACTGCTGCAAGTCAGGCCTCCTTGTCCATCACCAACATCCCGGAGTTTACTCAAACTCATGTCCATTGTGTTGGTGATGCCATCCAACCAACTTGTCCTTTGTTGTCCCCTTCTCCTCCCACCTTTGATCTTTCCCAGCATCACTTAAGTTCAGTTCAGTCTTTCAGTCGTGTCCCAGTCTTTGTGATCCCATGAATTTCAGCACACCAGGCCTCTCTGTCCATCACCAACTCTCAGAGTTTACCCAAACCCATGTCCATCGAGACAGTGATGCCATCCAACCATCGCACCCTCTGTTGTCCCCTTCTCCTCCCACCTCCAATCCTACCTAGCATTAGGGCCTTTTCCAATGAGTCAACTTTTTGCATGAGATGGCCAAAGTACTGGAGTTTCAGCTTCATCATCACACCTTCCAATGAACACCCAGGATTGATCTTCTTTAGAACTGACTGGATTTAGATTGACTGGATCTCCTTGCAGTCCAAGGAACACTCAAGAGTCTTCTCCAACATCACAGCTCAAAATCATCAATTCTGCGGCACTCAGCTTTTTCACCGTCTGAATCTCACATCCATACGTGACCACTGGAAAAACCATAGCCTTGACTAGACGGACTTTTGTTGGAAAGTAATGTCTCTGCTTTTCAATATGCTATCTAGGTTGGCCATAACCTTCCTTCCAAGCAGTAAGCATCTTTTAATTTCATGGCTGCAATCACCATCAGCAGTGATTTTGGAGCCCCCCAAAATAAAGTCTGACACTCTTTCCACTGTTTCCTCATCTATTCCCCATCAAGTGATGGGGCCACATGCCATGATCTTAGTTTTCTGAACGTTCAGCTTTAAGCCAACTTTTTCACTCTCCTCTTTCACTTTCATCAAGAGGCTCTTTTGTTCTTCTTCACTTTCTGGCATAAGGGTAGTCTTTCTAATCTGTCAGTCCTTCGCATCAGGTGGCCAAATTGTTGGAGTTACAGCTTCAGCATCAGTCCTTCCAATGAACATGCAGGACTGATGTCCTTTAGGGTGGACTGGTTAGATCTCCTTGCAGTCCAAAGGGCTCTCGAGAGTCTTCACCAACATCACAGTTTCAAAGCATCTATTCTTCGCTGCTCAACTTTCTTTATACTCCAGCTCTGACATCCATACATGACTACTGGAAAAACCATAGCTTCGACTGGACGGTTCCTCTGCCTATTCTAAAACCAGCTTCACCATCCGGAAGTTCACAGTTCACGTATTGCTGGAGCATGGCTTGGAGAATTTTGAGCATTGATTTACTAGCATGGGAGATGAGTGCAATTGTGCGGTAGTTTGAGCACATTCTTTGGCACTGCCTTTCTTTGGGATTGGAATGAAAACTGACCTTCTCCAGTCCTGTGGCCACTGCGGAGTTCTCCAAATTTTTGGGCGTATTGCGTGCAGCACGTTCACAACGTCATCCTTCAGGATTTCAAAATAGCTCAACTGGAATTCCAGCACCCCCACTAGCTTTGTTCCTAGTGATGCTCTGTAAGGCCCACTTGACTTCATATTCCAGGATGTCTGGCTCTAGGTGAGTGATTGTACCATTGTGATTATCTGTGCCTTGAAGATATAGATATATAGATATAGATATCGATAAAGATACATACAGTTCTGTGTATTCTTGTGACCTCTTCTTAATATCTTCTGCTTCTGCTAGGTCCCTATCATTTCTGCCCGTTATCGAGCCCATCTTTGCATGAAGTGTTCCCTTGGTAGCTCTAATTTTCTTGAAGAGATCTCTAATCTTTCCCATTCTGTTGTTTTCCTGTATTTCTTTGCATTGATTGCTGAGGAAGGCTTTCTTATCTCTCCTTGCTATTCTTTGGAGCTCTCTATTCAAATGGGAATTACTTTCATTCCGTCCTTTGTTTTTCGCTTCTCTTCTTTTCATAGTTATTTGTAGGGCCTCCTCAGACAGCCATTTTCCTTTTTTGGCTTTTCATTTCCATGGGGATGGTCTTCAGTCACGAACTTCCATCCATAGATCATCAGGCACTCTGTCTATCAGATCTAGTCCCTTTA
Organism: Giraffa tippelskirchi; assembly: GCF_054371585.1. NCBI lineage: Eukaryota > Metazoa > Chordata > Mammalia > Artiodactyla > Giraffidae > Giraffa > Giraffa tippelskirchi. The sequence goes on from NC_137290.1 coordinate 25,726,916, forward strand.
ATCTATTTCTCATTTATGCTGTATAATCATAAGGCATTTGATTTAGGACGTACCTGAATGAGATGGAATTGCCAACATCCGCTGAATCATCAAAAAAGCAAGAAAATTCCAGAACAATATCTATTTCTGCTTTATTGACTATGCCCAACCCTTTGACTGTGTGGATCACAATAAACTGTGGAAAATTCTGAAAGAGATTGGATTACCAGACCACTTGGCCTTTCTCTTGAGAAATCTGTATGCAGGTCAGGAACAACAGTTAGAACTGGACGTGGAACAACAGACTGGTTCCAAATATGAAAAGAAGTACGTCAAGGCTGTATATTGTCACCCTGCTTATTTAACTTATATACAGAGTACATCATGAGAAACTCTGGGCTGGAAGAAGCACAAGCTGCAGTCATGATTGCTGGGAGAAATATCAATAACCTCAGGTATGCAGATAACACCATCCATATGGCAGAAAGTGAAGAGGAATTAAAACACCTCTTAATGAAACTGAAAGAGGAGAGTGAAAAAGTTGGCTTAAAGTTCAGTATTCAGAAAACTAAGATCATGGCATCAGGTCCCATCACCTCATGACAATTAGATGGGGAAACAGGGGAAACAGTGTCAGACTTTATTTTGGGGGGCTCCAGAATCACAGAAGATGGTGACTCTCGCCCTGAAATTGAAAGACGCTTACTCCTTAGAGGGAAAGTTATGACCAACCTAGCCAGAATATCAAAAGGCAGAGACATTACTTTGCGAAGATGGGTCCATCTAGTCAAGGCTATGGTTTTTCCAGTGGTCGTGTATGGATTTGAGAGTTGGACTGTGAAGAAAGCTGAGCGCCGAAGAATTAAAGCTTTTGAATTGTAGTGTTGGAGAAGACTCTTGAGAGTCCCTTGCACTGCAAGGAGATCCAACCAGTCCCTCCTAAAGGCGATCAGCCCTGGGTGTACATTAGAAGGACTGAGGTTGAAGCTGAAACTCCAATACGTTGGTCACCTCATGTGAAGAGTGTACTCATTGGAAAAGACCCTGCTGTTGAGAACGATAGCAGGCAGGAGGAGAAGGGGACGACAGAGGATGAGATGACCGGATGGCATCACCGACTCGATGGACGTGGGTTTGGGTGAGCTCCAGGAGTTGGCGGTGGACAGGGAGGCACGCTGCTATACGCGGGGTCACAAACAGTCGGACATGATTGAGCGACTAAACTGTACTGAACTGAACTGACTAGAGGGACCTATTTTTTTTGACAAAGTAATGTCTCTGCTTTTTAATAAGCTGTCTAGCCTGCTCATACCTTTTATTCCAAGGAGCAAGCATCTCTTAATTTCATGGCTACCATCACCATCTGTATTGATTTTGGAGACCAACATATTATTTGTCACTGTTTCCACTGTTTCCTCTTCTATTTGCCAAGAAGGGATGGGACCAGATACAATAATCTTAGTTTTCTGAATGCTCAGTTTTAAGCCAACTTTTTCAATCTCCTCTGTCACTTGCATCAATAGGCTCTTTTGTTCATGCTTTCTGCCATAATGGTGGTGTCATCTGCATATCTGAGGTAATTGATATTTCTCCCGGTAATCTTGATTCCACTTTGTGTTTCCTTCAGCACAGCGTTTCTCATGAGGTACTCTGCATATAAGATCAATAAGCAGGGTGACAATATATAGCCTTGATGTACTCCTTCCTGATATGGAACCAGTCTGTTTTTCCATGTCCAGCTGTAACTGCTGCTTCTTGACCTGCCTACAGATGTCTCAGGAGGCATATCAGGTGGTCTGGTATTCTCATATCTTGAAGAATTTTCCACCATTTGTTGCGATCCACACAAAGGCCTTGGCAGAGTCAATAAAGCAGACATAGATGTTTTCCTGGAACTCGCTTGCTTTTCGATGGTCCGGTGGAGGTTTGAAATTTGATCTCTTGTTCCTCTGCCTTTTCTAAATCCAGCTTAACATCTGGAAGTTCATGGCTCATGATCTGTTGAAGCCTGGCTTGGAGAATTTTGGACACTAATTTGTTAGCATGTGAGATGAGTGCAATTGTGCAGTAGTTGAGCATTCTTTGCTATCGCCCTCCTTTGGGATTGAAACCTCATCTTTTTCAGTCCTGTGGACAGATTTGCTGGCCTACTGAGTGCAGCACTTTCACAGCATCATCTTTTAGGATTGGAAATAATTTAACTAGAATTCCATCACCTCCACTAGGTTTGTTTGTCATGATGCTTCCTAAGGCCCACTTGACTTCACATTCCAGGATGTCTGGGTCTAGGTGAGGGATCACCTCTTCATGTATATCTGGATCCTGAAGATCTTTTCTGTATTATGCGGCATATTCCTGCCATCTCTTCTTCATATCCTCTGCTTCTGTTAGGTCCATGCCATTTCTGCCCTTTATTGTGCCCTTCTTTGCGTGAAAAGTTCCTGAGTGCAAAGTTGGTCACTCTAATTTTCTCAAAGAGAACTCCGTCTTTCACATTCTATTGTTTCCACTATTTCTTTGCACTGATCTCTGAAGAAAGCTTTCTTACCTCTCCTCGCTATTCTTTGGATCTCTGCATTCAAATGAATATATCTGTCCTTTCCTACTTTGCCTTCCGTTTCTCATCTTTTCATAGCTCTGTGTAAGGCCTCCTCAGAGAACCATTTTGCCTTTTTGGGTTTCTATTCCTTGGGGATGGCCGTGATCCCTGCCTCGTGTACAATGTCATGAACCTCTGTCCATAGTCCTTCAGGCACTCTGTCTATCAGATCTAATCACTTGAATCTATTTCTCCCTTCCACTGTGTAATCGAATCATAGGGATTTGATTTAGGTCATATCTGAATGGTCTAGTGGTTTTCCCTACTTTCCTCAAGGTAAGTCTAAAATCGGTAATAAGGAGTTCATGATCGGAGTCACAGTCAGCCCCACGTCTTGTTTGTGCTGACCCTATACAGCTTCTACCTCTCTGGCTGCGAAGCACATAATCAATCTGATTTCAGTATTGACCCTCTGGAGATACCCATGTGTAGAGTCTTCTCTTGTGTTGCTGGAGGAGGGTGTCTGCTCGGACTGGTGCAAAAACTCTTTTGCCAAAACTCGCTTAGCCTTTGTCCTGCTTCATTCTGTGCTATAAGGCCAACATTGCCTGTTACTCCAGGTCCTTCCTGACTTCCTACTTTTGCATTCCAGGCCCGTATAATGAAAAAGATGTCTTCTGGGGGTGTTAACTCTAGAAGGCTGGGTAGGTCTTCATAGAACCGTTCGACTTTAGCTTCTTCAGCATTACTGGTTGGGGCGTAGACTTGGATTATCATGTTATTGAATAGTTTGCCTTGGAAACGAACAGAGATCGTTCTGCCCTTTCGGAGATTGCATCCTAGTACTGCATTTCGGACTCTGTTGTTGACCATCAAGGCTACTCCATTTCTTCTAAAGGATTCCTACCCACAGTAATAGATATAATGGTCATTTGAGTTAAATTCACCCATTCAGGTCCATTTTAATTGCTGATTCCGGAAATGTCGATGGTCACTCTTGCCGTCTCCTGTTTGGCCACTTCCTATTTGCCTTGATTCAGGGGCCTAACATTCCAGGTTCCTTTGCAATATTGCTGTTTACAATGCTGGACTTTACTTCCATCACCAGTCTCATCCCCCACTGGGTGTTGTTTTTGCTTTGGCTTCTTCCCTTCATTCTTTCTGGAGATATTTCTCCACTGATCTCTAGTAGAATTTTGGACACCTACTGACCTGGGGAGCTCATTGTTCAGTGTCCTATTTTTATTTCTGTTCATGGGGTTCTGAAAAGACGTGGTCCACTGGAGAAGGGAATGACAAACTACTTCAGTATTCTTGCCTTGAGAACCCCATAAACAGTATGGAAAAGTTCCGAGGTAGAATTGACCAAAAGAGTAACTTGAGAGAGGGTTTGAAAGTGGAAAGGGATCAGCAGTCTCTCCTCTTGCAAGGGTGCTGTACTTTGATGTGGTGACAAGCAGGCGCAGACAGGCCTGCAGGCTCTGGCGTGTCCTTGCTGTCATCTGGGATGCACCCACAACTCCCTCCTGACTCCTGGACATCAGCACCTGCCCTGTCACTGGACACTTGTCTGCAAAGGTAATGGTTTCCTCTCCATTTCTCTACTGTTGGCCCTCAGCAGCCTCACTTTGGTGACTAGACTCTATGGCCTCTCAGTTTGCCTGGTTGGTGGCTCCAGAAGTCCCTTTTCAGACCTCACTTTTCAACCTGCTCCCACAGCTGACATAGAGGGCTCATTAATAATTCTCATAATAATTTGTGCATGCACGTGTGTGTCCTAAATCGCTTCAGTCATGTCCGACTCTGTGTGGCCCTGTGCACTGTAGCCCACCTCTGGCTTCTTCTGTCCATAGAATTCTCCAGGCAAAATACTGCAATGGGTTACCATGTCCTCCTCCAGGGAATCTTCTCTACACAGATAGAAGATTAACTCACATCTTTTGCATCTCTTGCACGTGGCTTCTTCATCACTAGTACCATACCCCAAACACATGGGCTGGATCTAGCTTCCCTTCTTGGGTGTGACTGATTGTTGTTCAGTCAGTATGTCTTTCCAATTCTTTGCAATCCAGTGGACTGCAGCATCTCAGGCTCCTCTCTCCTCCACTTTCTCCGTGACTTTGTTCAAATTTTGTAGGGCATGAATGATAATGTTATGAGTATTTACAGAATCACAGGAAGTCTCAGGAAGACACATGCAGGACTGGGCCCCAAGGGACAATTGCCACAGGATCACGAGGCCCTACTCCTCTCCCCAGCAATTTTTCCTTTCTTAACTTTGCATAAGTGCAGTTGTCTCATGGACACAGCTGATGAGTGGGCACTTAAAGGCTTCAGATCCCTGGCTGCAAGCGAGTCTGGGAAATGGAATTTTCAGCTCTCCAGCCTCTTCAATTCAGGAGTGTGAGCAGCAAGAGGAATGCATGCTGAAAAGCCAATTTTCACACAGAGATATGCCTGGGGATCGAATCTTTGACGTTGCCATCTGGCCCAGGGTTTCCTTGTCAGGCCATGATGTTAGTGGGAGATCTTTGCCTCCCCAGCCCTGCAGATAATCCAAGGCCACGATAACTGGTCACCAGACTCGTTAATATGATCGAGTACTGACCTTGGTTCACCTTGATGAAATGAAGGAGGAGAAGTGAACTTTATTTACTCAGCGTTTTTCACATTCCTGGTCACTTATGTACATAGCACCTCATCACATGCATTTTGCAGCTGAGGACACATCAGACCCAGAGAGACTGAGGAAACTACCTCAGGTCACACAGCTAGTTATGGCAGAAGCTGGACCTGAGCCATCCTGTGGACCAAAGAATGCCTGCTCCTCACCACTACTGTATGTCTGCTAATATTGGGAGAAGCTTTTGTATAAAAGCCATTCATTCTAATTAGGCACTTTTTCTTGGCTGAGCAGTTTCAGGTGCTGGGGACATGATGGTGGGCAAAACAGGTGGCAGTAGATAAAGGGTATTGGTTGAGATGGGGGTTGTAAACTCTCAACAAGTCAGGGACTAGAAACAAGTGAAACAGATTTGGGGTTAAGTTGATATTGATGTGGTTTCTTTGTATTTAAATATGTGAGAAAAGATTTGTGGGTCTACTTTTTTTTTAATGTAAGTCCCTTGGTTTAGCTTTTGTTTTTCCTTTTTTGGAAACTATATTTATTTTGGACTGTGCCAGATCTTCGTTGCCAAGAGAGAGCTTTCTCTAGTTGTGGTTCATGGGCCTCTCCTTGTGGTGTCTTCTCTTGTTCCAGGGTATGGGCTCTAGAATGCAAGTTCAGTAGTTTTCATGGGCTTAGTTGTCCCACAGCATGTGGAATCTTCCAGATCAATGGTCGAACCTGTGTCCTTTATACTGGCAGGCAGATTCTTAACCACTGGATCACCAGGAAAGTCCTGTTTTTCCTTCTTGAAAAATATTTCTCCAGTCTGAAAAAAAACACAGACTATGGCAATTGATGGTTTGTCTCAGTGTCTGGGACACAAAATGGCATGGTGATTGTTGCTTTTTCGTTGCTAAGTTGTGTCCGACTCTTTGAGACGCCATGGACTGAAACCTGCCAGGCCCCTCTGTCCATGCACGGTGGGGACTGTGGCAAAGTAATGAACCTGGAGAGCAGCTGGAAGTGGCAGTTCGGGTGTGGCTCCTGCTGGTCACGTGCATACATAGGTCCCCGTGTTGCCAGATTGCCCACTTGCAGTGATAAGTTGAAAATTCATATTTTGAGTTATGTCTTCCAATGATACATTTTATATAGTTGTAACAAAACTTGCAAACCTGTTGTGAAAATTAATCCAACGTCTCTGTGGGTCAGATCTGGCCTGTGAGCTGCCAGTTTGCATCTTGTGTGGAAGAGCCTTAATTTAGGCATCAGAGATGCTGGGTTGGAGTCTGGGCTCTGCTGCCTTCCAGTAGCTGGAAGCAACACTTTCTGGACCTCAGTTTCCTATTTGTAAAATGGGACTTCTGAGAACCGCATGGTCTGCTGAACCCTTTACTAAACCAATATTTTCTAAACGGTGGGTCATAGAGTCAATTTAGTAGACTGTTACTTGCATCTTTTAAGTAGAAAACAGGACAGGATGGAAACTAAGAGGATGTATCATGGTATTATAGGTTAACATTGCCTCGTGGAACATATTTTAGTTTACACACATAATATGCACACACATATATCTATATCATACTGGGTCTTGATGTAATATTCATTTCTTATGCAGAGGGACTGAAAGGGAAGCTTTCAAAACAAAGTGTTGTTCATGTCTTAGTGCGCTCAGTGCCGGCAACATTTCTGTGAGGTGGGTTTTCGCCTCAACCCCATTTTACAGGTGAGAACGCTGAAGTGCAGAGAGTGAAGTTTCCACAAACAGGAAAAGGAACAAATTTTGTAACAAAGCACAAAATAGGTATTTTACAAATGGTATTATAAACGGTCACTTTTGCTCTTCTGTCTTTAATGCGTATGTTTATTGCCTATCAACAGGATTTCACTCTATTTTTCCAAATGCATATTTTGTTGTTTCTTGCCTTTTCCTGCAAAGACAGACTTACATCCTTCTGTGGAATGCAACACCTCAGGTTGGTTCAGATATTCTTGGAAGACCTGATATCTGCTTGCTTTAGTAGCTTCATTAAATTCCTCTTTCATTGTCCTTCTGTAGCTGCAGAAGGCAAACTACTTTCAGTCATGTTAAGCCCTTTCTCACCACTTTGCTTCAACCTTTTCTTGCAGTTGGAAGGCACCTGTTAGCCTACCTGACAAAGTAAGCACAGATATCAGGCCTTCTATGTATTTACACACATTTCCTTATGTATCTTGCACATCAGCAAACATACAGTGCCTGCCAAATGAGGTATTTTAAGTACTTTCTGAGTTAGCAATAAAAAAGTGTAATAACCAATCAAAAGCTATATTCATTACTCAAAAACATCCCATATCCTCCAGTATTGCTATAATTGACCCTTATAATTGACTGAGAATTTTTTGCTTTATCAAATATATATTATATTTATGTGAAAGTCAAATGAGATAATTCAAATTATAGAATGATTGTATGCTCTCAAGAAATTTAGTCTATTAGAACCCATTCTAAGCATACTGTTTCAGCTGGCACTTCCCTAAAATTCAATAGTAATTGTAGATAAATATAAAACAAAATGTAATCATTCAGTTTAATCATCTAGCAAAGTCATGGAGAAAGCATAGCCCCAAATCAGTGGCTGCTCCTTAATATATTGTGCAATGAAATACTCTGAGCAGAGTATCTGCTTGCTGGCCTGTGCTACCCAGACTTTTATGAACTCTATTTAGAACTGTGGGCAATCTCACTTGTAGCCATTCCCTTAGGAAGTGGTGGCAACATCGAATCATGTCCGTATGTTTGTTTGCTACTCCACATAGGGCAACACCAAGTTAAGGTCATCATTCTCATTCTTGCAGCTAATGCACAGTGAGGTCTGGGGAATCTTTGTGTAGATAAGGGAGTTGTTCACAGCAGCACATTCTTCTTGCCCTGAAAATTGTCTTTAAAATGCAGGTCAGAATACTATGCATTAGAGAACTAAGCATTTTGCAGCAAATCTGAGTCACTGACATTGGTGTCCTTAATTATCATTTCAAGCACTAAGTTAAATGGCCTCAGTTTAGATTTCAGGCATCGTGATATGTAGGCAAATGTGCATGCTTTGAGCAGAATCTACATAAACGCGATTGCATCTTCAATTTAATTGCCTTGTACAGACTATTCCTTCTGACTCCCTTTCAGCTTCTTTTCATATTCTACCTTGAGTGAAAGGTCCTTCCCAAAGATAACAGGATTAATCTCTATAGTCCTTTGGGATAGCTAATAAAAGGTATGGATAGTAAGCCAGAAAGAAAAACACCAATACAGTATACTAATGCATATATATGGAATTTGAAAGATGGTAATGATAACCCTATATGCGAGACAGAATAAGAGACACAGATGCATAGAACAGTCTTATGGACTCTGAGGGAGAAGGTGAGGGTGGGACGTTCTGGGACAATAGCATTGAATCATGTATATTGTCATATGTGAAACAGAACACCAATCCATGTTCGATGCATGAGACAAATGCTCAGGGCTGGGGCAATGGGATGACCCAGAGGGATGGCATGGGGAAGGAGGTGGGAAGGGGGTTCAGGATGGGGAACACATGCAAACCCATGGCTGATTCATGTCAATGTATGGCAAAAACTACTACAATATTGTAAAGTAATTAGCCCCCAATTAAAATAAATAAATTTATTTTTTTTAAAAAAGGCATGGATATTGATGTCAAGATATCTCAAGTTGACAAGCCTCTGTTTCTATCCACTCCTGAATATTATCAAATTGTGGCACATATAATCAAATTATGCCTCAATCATCCTACCTAGGGAAACCTGGCTACATCCTCACATTTCATGACACATTACACCTTTGCTCTATTCCTATATGCCTTTATTGTATCAGTGTTTACAATCCTGAAAAGGTTAAGAAAATATAGCTCAGGATATTAGTTAGACAGTGTGCATGGATTCATTTTTTTTTCAGTCTGGTGCCTAAAATAGTAAGAGTGAAAAGGAAAATTTCAGGGATGAAAATGCAGAAATTTTGGAAAAAAGACAGATAAAATGATGGGTAAGATCAGAAGATGGAATAGGATGCTTAAAGTGTAACAAGCAAATGGGTAAATGCAGAATACAGAGATGAGTGTGACTTCAAAATTGTTTCCTGACAGCATAATTTTATTTAACCAATCACAGAATAGTCTTACATACAAAATATTCTAAGAAACTCTGAAATGTAGAATGAAGATGTATCTTTTAAAGTGTTATTGTTTAGGATGTCACTAGAGTGAAATCATTTAACTATAAAAATAATTTCCCACATTTGGTTAAGAAAAAAAAGAGAGAGAGAGAGAGTGAGAGAGAGAGATTTGGAATCAATAAGGGTCCCTGAGTTACAATTCTCAATTTTCCATTTTTTTTTCCTGTTATTTGTGATTTGGACATATAAGAGTATGGCAGGGCTTGTGTGTGTGTGCATAGGAATAAAATGTTTGTGTATGTCTGAGTATTCTTTTTGACTTCCGCTTTACAGATTTTTCCCTAAAAAATGATTAACCCAGAAATATAAATGGGGAAATGAAATACAAATGAAAATGAACTTACAAGGACTAGTTTCTCTATTCACAGGGGTGAATTAAAAAGACTGAGAACAATTAGTTAATAACCAAGCTACTTCAGCAAAACACAGCTAAAAACTCTGGAACTTTCACAGTCAGCCAAGCATAAATTGAGTGGGACCTTAGATGTCTACTATCTGGCAATAACAAAACAGTCTCCCTCTATTATGGCAGTAAGAGAGAAGGATAACTAGACATGTGAATTTTCTATCAGGTCTTCATGTAATGGAATATTCCTTCCCTTTCTAGCCAGGAAGATACAGTTAAGAATTACGGGGAGCAGGTAGGCTGCTCACTCATCAATAAGGAAAAATACTCTTGGGAATCAAATGAAACAAAGAATGAAATTTGGAATTCTGTTCCCACAAGGTGGAACGTGCTTTCCCCATGCCCAAGTGTATCAGAAAGACAGTTAAAATAGACAGAAGGTATAACATCCATATTCTTCTCACCTAATACCTTCAAATTCCAAGCCGCACCCCACTGCTAAGCTGCTGATTATACAGGACTTCTGGCTTTAACTGTCTGTAGCAACCAGCCAATAAGAATTTCATGAATATAATTTATTTTAATATGCATTGATAGTGTGTGTCTTAATAAGGCCACAAGACTTGAGAGCTGACTCGAAGTGGAAAACTTTGTGCTCTCAGTCATCAATTTTGGGGGGCTTCAATACACATTCACTTACTTTCCCAACACTTACCCTTCATATGTAGACAAAAACTGCAACATTAAGAGGAGAGGAATGGCTTCTTCACAGAGAAGGCAATTGGGAAAGTAAAAATGAAGCAGGTAACCTACTTCCCTATATGCTCAGCAAAGTCAACCCACATAAGTATTTCTAAGGGCTACTAGCATGCACAGGTCAAAGATGCTGCTCCCAGGATTACAGAGCTTGATTGAGATATTTTAGATTTGTTTTACCCCTCATCTCCTTGCTCAGGTCACATGGCAGGCATGCCAACACCTCCAAAAATGGTGAGGTCTAGGAAGTATTTAGAGACAATGCCTACTGCTGCATAAGACCAAGGTTGTACATTCGAGTGACACGTGGGGTAAGGCTTCCATCTCAGCATTCCACATGACTCTAGAGAAGATTTCCTGCCCTGGACATCTCCAAAAAAATTGTAAAACTACATTTTGAGGAAGGATAGGAAGGAAACTGACAAGAACTGCGTGCTTTCTCATTGTCCTCAATCTCACTTATCACCCTATGTACTATGAGAGATTAATATACTTTATGAAATGTCCCACAAGCTGCGCTACACTTAATTTATGATGTTTTGTTTTGTGTCTGACACTCAGAGACCATTTACTGCATTATATTGGGCTCCCTGTCACATTCATGTCCATCGATTCAGTGATGCCTTGCAACCATCCCGTCTGCTGTGTTTCCCTTCTCCTCTTGCCCTCAATATTTCCCAGCGTCAAGTTCTTTCCAGTGATTTGGCTCTTGTCCTCAGGTGACCAAGTATTGGCCCTTCAGATTCAGCATCAGTCTTTCTGTGAATAGTCAGGGTTAATTCCCTTCATGGTTGATTTCTTTGACCTCTCTGCTCTTCACAAGATTCTTCTCCAGCCCCACAGTTGCAAGACATTGATGCTTTGAAGCTCAGTTCTTGTGTTCCCTCTCTCAGCTCCATACATGACTGTTGGTAAACAAGAGTTTGTATATTCAGATATTAGCCAGGAATGTCTTCACATTTTAATATGTTGAAAAAATTAGTCAAAGCTTTTCATCTAAGGGACAGGGTCTTTTAGTTTCATGGCTGCAGTGCATGCCCTCAGTGGTGTTGTAGGTCAAGAAAACGAAATATTTCACTGATTTCACTTTCTCTTCATTGATGCGCTGGGAAATGATGGGACCAAGTGCCACATTCTTAGTTTTTTGAATATGAGTATCATTCCAGGTTTTCCATTCTCCTCTTTCACCTTCATCAAGAGGCTTCTTAGTTCCTATAGTTCTTTTGTAATTTGGGTGATGTCATCTTAATAACTAAGGTTATTCATAACTCCCAGATAAATTTTATTTCAAGCTTGAGATCCATCTAGGATTTTATTTTTTATGATGTTCTCTGCACAGAAGTTAAATAAGCAGGGTAACAAATATATAGTTTTGACATATTCCTTCCTGATTTTGAACCAGTTAGTTGTCCCATGTCCAATTCTAACTGTTATGCCATGATTAGCTTACACATTTTCCAGGAGGCGGTCTGGTATTTTTATCTCTTTAAGAATTTTCCACAATTTGTTGTTGTTGTGTGTATGTTTCACAGTGTACACGTCATTAACAGGGACAATTAAGCAGATATAGATGATTTTATGGTAATCACTTGCTTTTTCCACGATCCAGGAATCAAGTAATAATTATGATCAAATCACTAACTATACATGCCCTGTTTTTTGTTTTTTGTTTTTTGTCGTTGCTGTTGCTCTTTTCTCTCTTTATCAAGTAGTCAAATAACAACTGGTAGTTTCCTCTGAACTTGCCATATTACTTCTACAAGAATTAAATTATGCTCATGGTAGTCTCTGACCTGCAACACCCACTGAATGGAGTTAAGCTTCAAGATCCGAAATCTGGCATGTATACTCTGGGAAAATGTCAGGAACATTCAAAATATAGCTAGATATATTCGAGTGTTGATTTCTGAGCCAAATTATGCTATTATATTTTATGTGGAAAAGTTCTGCACTCCTTCATGCTGAGATCAATTCCTCATTAACAGAAATTTCCGGGTTGGGGTAGAAAAACAACAACAACAAAATGTGCTTGATTGCATGTCGGAAGTCAAAGTAGTATCAATTACGTGTGTAGGAATGGTACTTTCCATCAAATAGATTAATTCATGTCAACTAATGTTTCATGTTTTCTTATCAAGGAAAAAATGAATAACAAAGCTTGCCAGGTAAAACTGAGGAGTTCCAAGAAGGCAGAAATGTAGGAGAACGTGAAATACATCTCTCTCAATGAATGGATCACAAATAATACATCAATGCTGACAATAGTTCTCCCAGAGCATCAGATCAATACTAACAGAAGACCCTGATCACCAGAGTGGCCGATGTGGATATCAGATATACCTGGGTGGAAAGGAATTAAGATGGGAGAAGGAGGATGAGGGGAAGCAAGACAAAACCTCTGTCTTGTGGTGGGAGATGGAGAAGCAGGGAAGAGATTTCCAGCAAAAGGGAAGCCCCTTCACTAAAGGGTAAACTACTTTGGACTGAAAGGAAGCAAGGTAAAACAGCTGATGACATATAATTTGTATAGAGAGAGAATCACACAGACAATGTGTATTGTGACCCTACCTACCCCAAAGTGCAATACAGCTCAACCTGTGTGCATGGGGTCTGGAAGCTGGAACATGGGGTTTAGAAAGCCCTCCTGGGAGAGGACTGCCATTGACTATGTGGACATGACATGATGGAAGAAGTACAAATAGTTGTGTAGCAGGGACTACCTATTGAGAATTCTCAAACTACTAAAGAGGCAGGACCTTACTTGCTGTGTCACACTCAGGAGGTAGAGATACTATTACAGCCCCTCCTCTTCCCACCTGTTAACACCTACTACAAGGCAATAGAAAAAGGCCAGCCAGAAGTATCACTCATGTTCCTACAACCTCTGGATAGAACAGGATCCCATTAAAGCCAAATATTTTCTGCCCATGGCTGCTGGCTCCTATTGATAATTGGCACCACCAGGTTCCAGCAGTCCAAGCAGCTGTACTACCTCCTGTGCTCACCAAGACAGACCCCAGTGTTCCACAAGTGTCCCAGGACAGAATTCCTTGGTGACCACATGTAGAGGAAGGAAGAAAATTACATCTGAGACTCAGGAACAGAGCCATTATGGCAGTGGCTAGCATATCTTCCAACCAGTTGAGCATGCTGCAGCTTAAATACACATGATTAATGACACAGACCCCATGTCTATGGAATACATCAGAAGACAATAAGAGTTCAAACGAAAGAAAATGCCCAGGCTCAGGCAGCTGTAAGAATGCACAGGAGTTATAGCAGTTTTGAATCTGAACTGTCCCTAGGGAGATCCAGAGTCTAATTCTTTCCACCTTTGGAGAGCTTCCAAAAGAGATGTAATTGTCCTGTGACTTATGTTGGGGAGGACACTGATTAGATGAAGCACTAGGGAATATGTATTATTCTTCTGATACTTTGAATTATTGTGTTGTCGGTGCACTATTTTTCTCAGTTGTAGGCTTCTTTGTTCCTACACATTGATTTGGTCTTTAAAGATTATTTCAACCATTTTTTTGATATATATTTATGTTTTTATTTTGTTTTCCTATTTTCTGTGCCTTTTGTTGATGTTGCATATCTTCATTTTTTAAATAGATGTGTATTTCTCTATTAACTGTGATATTTGGCTATTCTGTATGAGCTGCATGCGATCTTGTCAGATTTGCTTTCTTTATTCGTCAGTTGACACTATTCTGGTGTTGTTTTTTGCCTTGAGATTCATTTGATCAGTTTTCTTTCTGAATCTGCCATCTTCTCTGTTGAGTTTATTGCTCGTGCTACTTTGGGTTTTGTTTGGTTTGGTTTTCTTGCCATTTAACTATGCTACTTTTTTATCTTCTCAATCACTTACTATGGTATTGTGGTTCTCTGAACAGAAGTTGGCCCTGATCTTCCAGCGTGTCAGCACTGAGACCAAGATCATGGGACACCAAGTACTTCCTGTATACAGTGAATATTAACTGGTGGCATTCTCCATGAAGGGCTCCTTTTAATCTAAAATGCACTCCACCGAACTGTGTGAACAACTCAGAGCTGACGCCTCATGCCACACAACAAGCATGACAGAAACACAAACCAAATCATCGAAAGATAGACTGAATAATGTCAGACTATCCCCATAGACACCTGTGAATGAAACAAACAGACACGGTCCCACCGTTAGACAGGGAAGACTCAGCTGTAGACTCAAGAACATAGTTGTCATCTCTCCCACTCCAAAGCTCACACTAGCCACTTGACCAACCTTATCGACTAGGAGTAGAGACTAGGACCAAGAACTATAACCCAGCAGTCTGGGAAGAAATGACTGTTAACACAGTAAGCAGGGAAATGTGAAGACAGAGAAATATGTTGTTGGCAAAGGGACATGGTAAGTACTCAAAACATAATTAAAGAGGAAATGGGAAGGCTCCCTGAAAAAGACTTGGGAGTAATGATAGTAAAGATGATCAAACATTCCAGAAATAGGAGGGAAAAATACAAGAAACATTTTTGAAGGACCTGGCAAAATGAATAAGCAATGACAAGGAATTAACAACAGAAAAACTGACATTGGTATACTATAGGCTAATACACATTCTTGTACTGCTGGAGAGAACCCAACATTGGGAAGCAAATATTCTCCAATTTACAAATGTAGTTTAACAAGAAATACAAGTGTTCAATGATACAACAGACTTGACAAGGTTATTTGGTACTTATAGGACATTTCATCCAACCACAGCAGAATATACACTTTTCTAAAGTGGAAATAAAGTCTCTCCACGATAAATCACAAACTGGATCTCAAATCAAGCCTTGGTAAATTTAAGATAATGGAAATTGTATCAAGCATTTTTTTTTCTTTTTAACCACAATGCTATGATTTACATACCAGATTTTGGGGCGGGGGGGGGTTACTCTAAAATCTCAAATACACGTAGCTAACAAATACACCTCTACATGGCCAAGCAATCACTGATGAATTCAGAGAAAATAAAAGAATAAATTTAGTAGCAAATAATATTCAAAATATGATTATACAAAACATATTCAGCATGCTAAAGCACTAAAAGAGGATGTTGATAAATACTACACATCTCAAGTGATCAACCTAACCTATGTTTGTGTGAAAACCCCCAAACTCATCCTAGGTAAATCTAAATCATTGAGAGAAAGAAGAAAAAGCAGACAAATTTCCTAAAAGTGAATAGAAGGGAGAAAAGGATAAAAATCAGAGCAGAAATTAAAGAAAACTTAATGATGAAAAAATAGCAAAAGTCAACAACACTAAGAAGAATCTCTTGGAGAGGAAAAATATTTGGATAAATCATGAGCCAGACTTAACAAGAAAAAAAGAAAAAAAAAGGTCAAATACTTAAGTCAGTAGAATTTGACATGAAAAATGAGACAATATAACTGATACCATAGAGATAACAAAGGATCAGAAGAGACTACAACAAGCAATTATAAGTTAATAAAATTTAGAATCCGAAATCTATGGACAAACACTCAGAAATTCAAATAAGAAGAAACAGAAAATAAGAACACAGCTATTAGACACAATAACTTTGAAACTGTGATGGAAAAAAAATTTCCAGGAAACAAAATTAAAGCCATATGGCTTCACAGAGAATTTTTATAAACCAGTCAGAGAACCACTAACAGATGAGCTTCTGAAACTCTTCTAGAGAAGAAGGGAAGCCCACAAACTCATCCTACAAGTTCACCATCATCCTGATACCGACTGTAAGATAACACAGAAAAGGAAAATTAGAGGCCAATATGACATAGATGAACAGAGTCAAACATCGTTAACAAAATGCGACCAAAAAGCCCATCAAGCCCTTAAAAGGATTGAACACCATTATTAAGTGGGGTTTATCCCAGATATGCAAACATTCTTCAGTAGCTGCATATCAATATATATTGAAGGATTAAAACTTTATGATCACCTAAATAGATGTTGAAAAACCGTTGACATAATTTAACAAGTGCTTGTGATAGAAACTCCTGAAACTGACCATAGCAAAAACTACCTCAACTTAGCAAAGGCACACAAATCAAAACTACAATGACGTATCACCTCATACCATTCCCAATGGCCATCGATAAAAGCAAATCTACAACAGGGGACTTCTCTGCTAGTCCAGTGGCTAAGACACCATGATCACAATGCAGGGATCCCAGATTTGATCACTGGTCATGGAACTATATTCCATATGCAGTAACTGACGTTTGTCGCAACCAATAAAGAAGTAAATATATGTATATGTATGTATATATATACATATATACATATATATAATTGTATAATGATATATGAAGAAGATGGTGTAGAGAATAGGGAATCTTCCTGTCCTCCTTCACTATTGTTAGAAATGCAAATGAATGCTGCCAGGATGCCGAATATTATGAAAGTTTTTTAGATAATTAAGAATTAAACTACTATATGACCCAACAATCCCACTATTTGGTATATTCTCAAAGGAAATGATAATTGAAATAGACATAGGTACCCCAGTAACCACTGCAACAGCATTTATAGTAGCCAATAAAGGGAAGCAACCTTAGTGTCCATCGAAAGAATGGATAAAGAAGCTATGTTACATATGTAGGATGAAAAATTACTCACCCATAAAAAGAAACAAAACTGGATTATTTGTAGAGTTACAGATGAATCTAAAGCCCCTTATTCAGTGAAATAATTTTAAAACAGAAAGGCTAATATTGAATATTAATGCATATAAATGGAATCTCTAAAACAGATACTGAAGTACCCATTTGGAGGGTATAAAGAGATACAGTCATAGAAAACAGACTTGTGGACACAGAGTGGGATGGAGAGAATGGAATGAATTGGACAAATTGCACTGACAGATGTAAAATACCAAATATGTAGTAGATAGCTAGTGAGGAGTTCCTGCTTAGTGCTATGAAGTGCTTTAGTGGAGTGCATTGTGGGTTAGGAGAGCAGACCCCTGAGGGATATGGGAGGACTCTTCAAAAGGGAGGCTCAGCTATATTCACTAATAACTGATTTATTTTGCTGTGCAGCAGAAACTAACATAACATTGTATATTTATTATACTCCAAATTTTAATCATTTTTTCAAGTGAAGAAAAAACTCAGTCCTTCGCAAATTTCTGCAAGTGACAAGAAAAGCATCACAGTGTGTGTCAAGTAAAATGTGTAACCATGATTCCTTTAGTATGCATAGACAAAGAGGAAAAAAAAAAAACCCAAAAAACTTAAAATGCAGAGCTAAGTTATATGTATATAAAATAAATAAATAAATAAATAAATAAATAAATAAATAAATTGAGACTCTACACTTAGGTGTCCCTTCACTTCCCCCTTGCCATTGTTTCTAAAAGTAAAGAAGATGTTTTTAAAATTAAAGTAAACATGTATGGTTATAGGTTTTCCTAAATTGATGTCATCAATTTATAAAAAGATGAATTCCCACAAGTTTTAATAAGTAGTAGCAAACTTTTGACTTTCAGAACAATGCTAAGTAGGAATTAGTAAACATAGGCTAAAGCTGAGATGCTGCACAAGAATCCCATATTTTGCAATTCTAGCATGTGTGCTACTGACTGAGAATAATGCATAGCCTAAAAGTGACTAATTATGTTTTCTTCCTCAGGACTTTCATCCTAAGAAGGATTTAATCATGTGGAGCAACTTCTCAAGTAATGCGAAAAGACTGCTCTGAAGAAGGATTGGAGGAACCAGGTTTTACAGAAGTTTTGGTACAATGATTACATATGGAGAAGGTCCAACTATTATGGTTAACAAAATAAAATCAGAACACATCAAGTGAATGGATTGAGATATTTTCTACCTATGGGAAGATGCAAGAATCTGGGCCCCTTGAAATAATTCCTTTGTTAAGCACCTTAACTAGGGCTAGTATCTATTCTTTCTCTCTCAAGTCAGTTTTCTGGGCACTGGTGACAGCTGTAGTAGCTAAGAACTTGACAGTGGGCAACCTGATTTCATCAAGGGTGCCCTAGTGTTTCACATTTAGAGATGGATACAATGGATTGTAACTTGATGACCATAGCCTCTTTTGTTTACTGATATGAGTGGCAACATTCGTGATTCACAGTGTGCTCTATTCTCTACCATCTCAGAAATAAGTTACTGTCTGTAGAGAGATTCTGATATTTAAAAAAAAAAAGTGACTGTGGACTTCTCCGTCAACAGGACATAGAGTGGACCTAAAGTAATGTGAACATACCTAACACAGGTTTGCTATAAGTCCCAAAGAGACAGGAGACTGAATGCAATATATAAATTTAAAGAGCATCATCTGAAACACTTCAAGATCAAGGAAGGGTAAACAGGAGGGGGATGTTAGGTTTTCAAGTCATATACCTATATACATATACATTGTGTGCATATCAGTTCAGTTCAGTCGCTCAGTCATGTCCGACTCTCTGCGACCCCATGAATTGCAGCACGCCAGGCCTCTCTGTCCATCACCAACTCCCGGAGTCTACCCAAACCCATGTTCATCGAGTCAGTGATGCCATCCAACCATCTCATCCTCTGTCGTCCTCTTCTCCTCCCGCCCCCAATCCTACCCAGCATTAGGGTCTTTTCCAATGAGTCAACCCTTTGCATGAGGTGGCCAAAGTATTGGAGCTTCAGCTTCAACATCAGACCTTCCAATGAACACCCAGGATTGATTTCTTTTAGGATGGATTGATTGGATCTCCTTGCAGTCCAAGGGACTCTCAAGAGTCTTCTCCAACACCACAGTTCAAAAGCATCAATTCTGCGGCACTCAGCTTTCTTCACCGTCCAACTCTCACATCCATACATGACCACTGGAAAAACCATAGCCTTGATTAGATGGACTTTTGTTGGCAAAGTAATGTCTCTGCTTTTAAGCATGCTATCTAGGTTGGCCATAACCTTCCTTCCAAGGAGTAAGCGTCTTTTAATTTCATGGCTGCAGTCACCATCAGCAGTGATTCTGGAGTCCAAAAAAGTAAAGTCTGACACTGTTTCCACTGTTTCCCCATCTATTTCCCATGGAGTGATGGGACCAGATGCCATGATCTTAGTTTTCTGAACGTTGAGCTTTAAGCCAACCTTTTCACTCTCCTCCTTCACATTCATCAAGAGGCTCTTTAGTTCTTCTTCACTTTCTGCCATAAGGGTGGTGTCATCCGCATATCTGAGGTTATTGATATTTCTCCCGGCAATCTTGATTCCAGCTTGTGTTTCTTCCAGCCCAGCGTTTCTCATGATGTACTCTGCATATAAGTTAAATAAGCAGGGTGACAATATACAGCCTTGACGGACTCCTTTTCCTATTTGGAACCAGTCTGTTGTTCCATGTCCAGTTCTAACTGTTGCTTCCTGACCTGTATACAGGTTTCTCAAGAGACAGGTCAGATGGTCTGGTATTCCCATCTCTTTCAGAATTTTCCACAATTTATTGTGATCCACACAGTCAAAGGCTTTGGCATAGTCAATAAATCAGAAATAGATGTTTTTCTGGAACTCTCTTGCTTTTTCGATGATCCAGCAGATATTGGCAATTTGATCTCTGGTTCCTCTGCCTTTTTTAAAACCAGCTTGAACATCTGGAAGTTCACGGTTCACGTATTGCTGAAGCCTGGCTTGGAGAATGTTGAGCATTACTTTACTAGCATGTGAGATGAGTGCAATTGTGTGGTAGTTTGAGCATTCTTTGGCATTGCCTTTCTTTGGGATTGGAACAAAGACTGACCTCTTCCAGTCCTGTGGCCACTGCTGAGTTTTCCAAATTTGCTGGCATATCGAGTGCAGCACTTTCACAGCATCACCTTTGAGGATTTGAAATAGCTCAACTGGAATTCCATCACCTCCACTAGCTTTGTTCATAGTGATGCTTTCTAAGGCCCACTTGACTTCACATTCCAGGATGTCTGGCTCTAGGTGAGTGATCACACCATCGTGATTATCTGGGTCGTGAAGATCTTTTTTGTACAATATATATATATATATATATATATATATATACACACACACACACAAACACACATGTATATATACACATGGACACACACACACACACATATACACACACACGCACATATTCATAAGTATCTGAACATTCTCTCGAATATTCTTATAAGTAGGCTTTACATTAAGCCATAAAAAATCTTTAAGTATCTCAAATGGTAGACAGTGTGTTCTCTGAAAACCAAGAAGTGAAGCTAAAAGTTAAAAATGGGATACATGTTTGCAAATTTGTCAATCTGTGGAAAATTAAAGAATAAATTCCTGAAGAACAAATGTGTTAAAGTGTAAGTCACAACGGAAATTAGACACTACTCTGAGGTGAATGAAAGTTAAAACACATTTAGCAAATCATCAGATCCTGCAAAGTATATACCTGCAGTTATATCATGTTGCTGCTGCTAAGTCACTTCAGTCATGTCCGACTCTGTGTGACCCCATAGATGGCAGCCCACCAGGCTCTGATGTCCCTGGGATTCTCCAGACAAGAATACTGGAGTGGGTTGTCATTTCCTTCTCCGATTCATTACCTACGGCAGCCCACCAGGCTCCTCCGTCCACGGGATTTTCCAGGCAAGGGTACTGGAGTGCGTTGCCATTGCCTTCTCTGATTCATTACCTACAAACGACTAAATATTTTCAGTCCTTCCTAAGTTGGCTATCCAACATCTAGTCTCCATTCTTAGTATGTGCCTAGCTTCCTTTCCTCATTAGCACCTTATCGTTTGACGCTCAATTACACATTTGCAATCTCTCTTGCTTGTTTACTTTGGGACACCTCTGTAGATGCAGTTCACTACTGGGTCTGTTTGCTAGAATGACAGCCACAGGGAACAATGGGAGTTGACTTCCTAAAATAGTTTACTGTCTTACTGTGTTACAAATATGATTTAAGATAAAACACCTCCTGCAAAATATATACTATAATCTATAGACAGCAAAATTATATATCTAAACTGGCGATATGTACATAGGCATGTATATGTGTAGATATGTGTGTATATCAGTTCAGTTCAGTCTTTCAGTCGTGCCCAACCATTTGTGACACCACAAACCGCAGCATGCCAGGCCTCCCTATCCATCGCCAACCCCCAGAGATTATCCAAACTCATATCCATTGAGTCGGTAATGCCATATAGCCATCTCATCATCTGTTTTCCCCTTCTCCTCATTACCCCAATCCTTCCCAGCATCAGGGTGGTTTGCAATGGCTCAAGTCTTTACATGAAGTGCCCAAGTATTGGAGTTTCAGCTTTAACATCAGCTCTACCAATGAACACCCAGGGCTAATCTTTTTAAGGATGAACTGGTTGGATCTCCTTGCAGTCCAAGAGAATCTCAAGAGTCTTCTCCAACACAACAGTTCAAAAACATCAATTCTTCGATGCCCAGCTATCTTCACATTTCAACTCTCATATCCATACATGACTACTGGAAAACCATAACCGTGATTGGATGGACCTTTCTTGGCAAAGCAATGTCTCTGCTTTTTAATACTCTATCTAGGATGGGCAAAACTTTCCTCCCAAGGAGTAAGCATATTTTAAGGCTATGGCTGCAATCACCATCTTCAGTGATTTTGGAGCCCAAAAGGATAAAACCTGTCACTGATTCCTCATCCATTTCCAATGAAGTGATGAGACCAGATGCCATGATCTTAGTTTTCTGAATGTTAAACTTTAAGACATCTTTCTTCACTCTCCACTTTTGCTTTCATCAAGAGGCTTTTTAGTTCCTCTTCACTTTCTGCAGAGAGATATTAAGATACTAAGAAGAGGTGGCAGTAACACTCAGAGGAATAATTCAAAAAAGATCTCCATGACTCAGATCGTCACAATGGTGTGATGACTCACCTAGAGCCAGACATCCTGGAATGTGAAGTAAAGTAACCTTAGGAATCATCAACACGAACAAAGCTAGTGGAGGTGATGGGATTCCAGTTGAACTACTTCAGTTCCTGAAAGATGACGCTGTGAAAGTGCTGCACTCAATATGCCAGCAAATATGAAAACCTCAGCAGTGGCCACAGGACTGGAAAAGGTCAGTTTTCATTCCAATCGCAAAGAAAGGCAGTGCCAAAGAATGCTCAATCTACCCCCAATTGCACTCATCTCACACAGGAGTAAAGTAATACTTAAAATTATCCAAGCCTGGCTTCAGCAATACGTGAACAGTGAAAGTCCAGATATTCATGCTGGTTTTCGCAAAGGCAGAAGAACCAGAGAGCAAATTGCCAGCATCCTCTGGGTCATCGAAAAAGCAAGAGAATTCCAAACAAAAAAATAATGTCCGCTTTATTGACTATGCCAAACCCTTTGACTGTATTGATCACAATAAAGTGTGGAAAATTCTGAAAGAGATGGTCAGGCCACATCACCTGATCTGCCTCTTGAAAAACCTGTATGCAGGTCAAGAAGCCACAGTTAGAACTGGATATGGAAAAACAGAGTGGTTTCAAATAGGAAAAAAAATAAGTACATCAAGTCTGTATATTGTCACCCTGCTTATTTAACTTATACGCAGAGTACACCATGAGAAATGCTGACTGGAGGAAATACAAGCTGGAATGAAGATTGTCAGGAGAAATATTAATAACCTCAGATAGGCAGATGACACAATCTTATAGCAGAAAGTGAAGAAGAACTAAAAAGACTTGATGAATGTGAGAAAGAAGAATAAAAATGTTGACTTAAAGCACAACATTGAGAAAACTAAGATCATGGCATTTGGTCCCATCACTTCATGACAGATAGATGGGAAAAGAGTGGAAACAGTGGCTGACTTTATTTTTCTGGGCTCCAAAATCACTGCAGATGGTGATTGCAGCCATGAAATTAAAAGATGTTCACTCCTTGAAAGGAAAGTTACGACCAACCTAGACAGCATATTAAAAAACAGAGATACTACTTTTCCAAAAAGGTCCGTATTGTCAACGCTATGGTATTTCCAATAGTCATGTATGGATGTGAAAGTTGGACTATAAAGAAATCTGAGTGCCAACGGAGTAATGCTTTTGAACTGTAGTGTTGGAGAAGACTGATGAGAGTCCTTTGAACTGCAAGGAGATCCATCCTAAAGGAGATCAGTCCTTCAGCTTCATTGGAAGGACTGATGTTGTAGCTGAAACTCCAATATTTCGGCCACCTGATGAGAAGAGCTGACTCATTGGAAAAGACCATGATGCCTGCAAAGATTATGGGAAGGAGGAGAGGGGGATGACAGAGGATGAGATGGCTGGATGGCATCATCGATCCGATAGCCATGGGTTTGAGTGGACTCTGGGAGTTGGTGATGGATAGGGAAGCCTGGCATGATGCGGTTCATGGGGTCAAAAGAGATGGACACGACAGAGAGACTGAACTGACCTGAAGTCATTTTCTGCCATAAGGGTGGTGTGATCTTCATATCTGAGGTTATTGATATTTCTCCCAGCAATCTTGTTTCCAGCTTGTGGTTTTTCCAGCCCAGTGTTTCTCAAGATGTATTCTGCATATGAGTTAAATAAGCAAGGTGTCAGAATACAGCCTTGATGTACTCCTTTCCCTATTTGGAACCAGTCTGTTGTTCCATGTCCAGTTCTAACTGTTGCTTCCTGACCTGTGTAAATGTTGCTCAAGAAGCAGATCAGGTGATATTGTATTCCCATCTCTTTCAGAATTTTTAACAGTTTATTGTCATACACACCGTCACATGCTTGGCAAAATCTCTCTCTCTCATATATATATATATATGTATCAGATATATATATGTGTGTGTGTGTGTATATACGGATAAACATATATATATGTACATTATATATACATGTGTATGTACACACACATATATACACATATACATATATACAAACACAAACACACACATATAATGTGTCATAGAGATGTAGGTTTGATCCATGGGTCGGGAAGATCTTCTGGAACTAGGCATGGAAACACATTTTATTTCTTCTCCCTGAGAATCCCATGGATTGAAAATACATGTGGGTGACAATTGTATGATGAAGAGTGTCAGACAGGAGTGTAGTGACTTAATACACTTTAAGGTGTTACCAATATATATAGTACACCTGTGTCTTTAATATATTGCCAATGAGATACTCAGCACAAATAGCAGTATAGTACAGCATAAATAAAACAAAAAAAATACGGTTCTATGGGCTTATTTATGAGCAATGCATTAAGCAATTCAAGTTTTTTTCTTTATGAATCTATTTGTTTTTTCCAGTTTCCAAAATTGTTTTAGCCATTCTGTTATTCTAGCTATTTGACTGCTTCACATAACTTGAGACTATTTTTGACAGAAATACCTTTCTTAAATACCAAAAATTCCTCTTTATTTAATAGGATTAAGAGCAGCTGCATTCTACCAAAAATTTGGAGAAGAGCTAACACCTATCTTACTCAAACTCTTCCAGAAAATTGCAGATAAAAATAAACTTCCAAACTCATTCTAGGAGACCACCATCACCCTAATGCCAAAACCTGACACAGATGCCACAAAGAAAAAAAAGAAAAACAAAAGAAAACTACAGGCCAATGTCAATGATGAACATAGATGCAAAAATCCTTAACAAAACCCTAGAAAACACAATCCAACAACATATTAAAAACATCATACATCAAGACCAAGCGGGCTTTATCCCAGGGATGCAAGGATTCTTGAATATCTGCAAATCAATCAGTGTAATACACCATATTAACAAACTGAAAAATAAAAACCACATGATTATTTCAATAGATGCAGAGAAAACCTTTGACAAAATTCAACATCCATTTATGATAAAAACCCTCCAAATAGCGGAAATAGAAGGAATGTGCTTCCACATAATAAAAGCTGTATATGACAAACCCACAGCAAACATTATCGTACATGGTGAAAAACTGAAAGCATTTCCCCTAAAGTTAGGAAAAAGACAAGGGTGCCCACTTTCCCCACTCCTATTCAACATAGTTTTGGAAGTTTTGGCAACAGCAATCAGAGCAGAAAAATAATTAGAGGAATCCAGATTGGAAAAGAAGACAGAAATATCTCACTGTTTGGAGATAACATGATTCTCGACATAGAAAACCCTAAAGGTTCCACCAGAAAATTAATAGAGCTAATCAATGAATATAGTAAAGTTGCAGGATGCAAAATTAACACATAGAAATCTCTTGCATTCTGATACACTAACAACGAGAAAACAGAAAGAGAAATTAAGGAAACAATTCCATTCACCATCACAATGAAAACATTAAAATACATAGGAATATATCTACCTAAAGAAACAAAAGACCTATATGTAGAAAACTATAAAACACTGGTGAAAGAAATCAAAGCGGACAGAAATAGACGTAAAAATATACTGTGTTCATGGATTGGAAGAATTAATATAGTGAAAATGAGTACACTACCTAAAGTAATCTATAGATTCAATGCAATCCCTATCAAGCTATCAACGGTATTTTTTCAGAGAAGTAGAACAAATAATTTCCTAATATGTATGGAAATATGATAGAACCTCGAATAGACAAAGCAATCTTGAGAAAGAAGAATGGAACTGGAGGAATCAATCTGCATGATTTCAGGCACTATTACAAAGCCACAGTCATCAAGACAGTATGGCACTTGCACAAAGACAGAAATATCGATACATGGAACAAAAGAGAAAGCCCAGAGATAAATCCACGCACCTATGGACACCTTATCTTCGACAAAGGAGGCAAGAATATACAATGGAGAAAAGACAATCTCTTTAACATGTGGTGCTGGGAAAACTGGTCAACCACTTGTAAAAGAATGAAACTAGAACACTTCCTAACACCATACACAAAAATAAACTCAAAATGGATTAAAGATCTAAACATAAGACCAGAAACTATAAAACTCCTAGAGGAAAACATAGACAAATCACTCTCCGACATAAACCACAGCAGGATCCTCTACGATCCACCTCCCAGAATATTGGATATAAAAGGAAAAATAAACAAATGGGACCTAATTAAAATTAAAAGATTTGCAGAACAAAGGAAACTATAAGCAAGGTGAACAGACAGCCTTCAGAATGGGGAAAATAATAGCAAATGAAGCAACGGACAAATAGTTAATCTCAAAAATATACAAGCAGCACCTGCAGCTCAATTCCAGGAAAATAAACGACCTAATCAAAAAATGGCCAAAGAACTAAACAGATATTTCTTCAAAGAAGACATCCAGATGGCTAACAGACACATGAAAATATGCTCAACATCACTCGTTATCAGAGAAATGTAAATCAAAAGCACAATGAGGTACCATTTCATGCCCGTCAGAATGGCTGCTATCCAAAAGTCTACAAGCAATAAATGCTGGAGAGGATGTGGAGAAAAGGGAATCCTCTTACACTGTTGCTGGGAATGCAAACTAGTACAGCCACTATGGAGAACAGTGTGGAGATTCCTCAAAAAACTGGAAATAGAACTGCCATATGACCCAGCAATCCCACTGCTGGGCATGCACACCGAGGAAACCAGAATTGAAAGGGACTCGTGTACCCCAATATTCATCGCAGTGCTGTTTACACTAGCCAGTACATGAAAACAGCCTAGATACCCATCAGCAGACGAATGGATAAGGAAGCTGTGGTACATATACACAATGAAATATTACTCAGCCATTAAAAAGAATACATTCAAATCGGTTCTATGAGGTGGATGAAACTGGAGTCTATTATACAGAGTGAAGTAAGCTAGAAAGAAAAATACCAATACAGTATACTAACACATGTATATGAAATTTGGTAAATTGGTAAACATATCCCTGTATGTGAGGCAGCAAAAGAGACACAGATGTATAGAACAGTATTATGGAGTCTATGGGAGAGGGTGAGGGTGGGATGACATGGGAGAATACCACAGAAGCATGTAAATTATCATATGTGAAAAGAATCGCCAGTCCAGGTTTGATGCATGATACTGGGTGCTCGGGGCTTGTGCACCGGGATGACCCTGAGGGATTGGATAGGGAGAGAGGTGGGAGGGGGGTTCTGGAAGGTGAACACATGTACACCCATGGTGGATTCATGTCAATGTATGGCAAAACCAATACAATATTGTAACTTAAAAAATAGATAAATGAACTAATTAAAATAAATAAAAGCAATGATATACTATTCATTCTCATTTCAGTAACTGAATCTTCTCTTTTTGTTCGTTTAGTTTACCTAATATTCTTTTTACTAATTTTGCTTTTTGTTCAATTTTCTCTACTCCTTTACTATTTATAGTATCTTATACCCATACTAATATTTATTGATTTCCAATCAGGCCTTAATATTCATTGGAAGGGCTGATTCTGAAGCTGAAACGCCAATTCTTTGGCCACCTGATGCAAATAGCTGACTCATTAGAAAAGACCCTGATGCTAATATATCAGGTACCTCTGCCCTTCTCAGGGCAGGAGGAGAAGGGGTCCACAGAGGATGGATGGTCGGATGGCATCACCAACTCAATGGACATGGGTTTGGGTGAACTCTGAGAGTTGGTGATGAACAGAGAGGTCTGGCGTGCTGCAGTCCATGGTGTGGCAAAGAATCAGATATGACTGTGTGACTGAATTGAATATATTTAATGTCACTTGTTTCATATTTTTTTTTTATTTAAAATCTGTGTTGTCTACTATTAGTATAGTAACTATGGCACTCTATCACTTATCACTTGCATAAATTTTTCCTTTCAACATAATGTTTAAAATCTATTCAATTGTAAGAGTTGTCTCTTTGACAGTCTATTGTTGCCATATTACAAAACAAACAAACAAACAAGCAAAAACATTGTCCTGTCTTCTAGTATACCACTTTAATGTGTTCTGTTGCTGTTGTTCTCGTTCTTCGTATTTCTTTTACTAAATAGATTTTAGAGTGATTGTAAGAACTAACTCTAGATATTTTGATTGCTATTGTTCAGTCATTCAGTCATGTCCAACACTTTTGTGATGCCCTGGACAGAAGCACTACAGGCATCCCTCTCTTTCACAGTCTCCCATAGTTTGTTCAAACACATGTACATGGGCTTAGTGAAGCCATCCAACCATCTCATCCTCTGTCACTCCATTCTCCTCCTGTCCTCAGTCTTTCCCAGCATCATGGTGTTTTCCAGAGTTGGTTCTTTGCGTCAGGTTTGGAAAATCCTTGAGTTTCAGCTTTAGCATTAGTGATTCAAAAGTATATTCAGGGTTGATTATCTTGAGGATTGATTGGTTTGATTTCCTTGCAGTTCATGGAAGCCCTAAGAGTTTTATCCAGCACCACAGTTCGATGGCATCAGTTATTCAGCTCTGAGGCTTCTTTATGTTCCAATTCTCACAATCTATACATGACCACTCGATAAACCATGGCGGTTTGCGACTAAGGGGGCCTTAGTTAACAAGCCAATGTCTCTTATTTTTAACAAAAAAAAGTCGAGGTTTGTCATTGCTTTTCCTCCAAGAAGCAAGTATCTGTTAATTTGATGACTGCAGTCTCCATTCACTATGATTTTTGGAGCCGAAGAAAATTAAGTCTGTCACTGATTCCACGTTTTTCTCTTCTATTTGCCAAGTAGTGATGGGACCAGATTCCCTGGTGTTTGGCTTTTTGAATGTTGAGTTTTCAGCAAAGTTTTTCACTTTCCTCATTCATCCTCCTCATTCATCCTCATCAAGACACTCTTTAGTTCCTCTTCACTTTCTCTTCCTACAAGGTTCCCATCTGACTATGTAAGGTTGTTAAAGCTTATCACAGAAACCTTGATTCCAGTTTATTATTCATCCAGCCCAGCATTTTGAATAGTATAGTCTGCATATATTTCACATAAGCAGACTGATAATCATCAGCTCTATCACTCTCTATTCCCAGTTTTAAACTGGTCAATTGTTCCATGTCTTTTTCCAATTCTTCCATCTTGATCTGAGTACACGTTTCTCAGGTGAGAGGTAAGATTATCTGTGACTCCTGTATCTTTCAAACTGTCCACAGTTTACTGTGACACACTCAGCCAATGTCTTTGGTGGAATCACTGAAGCAGAAGTAAATGCTTTTCTGAAATCCCGTTGTTTCCACTAGGAGCCAATGAATGTTCCCAAATTGTTCTCTGGCTCATCTATTGTTTTCAAATTTAGCTTTCACATGTGGGATTTCCTGGTTTATGTACTGCCTACAAATTTTGAGTATTACCTAGCTAGCATGTGAAAGGAGCAAGAGTGCATGCTTGTTTGAACACTCTTTAGCTTTACCCTCCTTTGGTGTTGGAATGAAAACTGACCTTTTCCAATCTCATGGCTGCGCTTGAGTTTTCCAAATCTGATGACATATGAACCCAGGGCCCCAATTTAACAGCATCCTTAACAGTTTAGCAAATTCATGTTAATGAATGCATGCAGTTTTGGATGAAATCATTCGATTTCTCCTTCATATCCGAATGAGATCCTTGTCGGTTTTACCTTTGGCTCATTCATCATTTTGAGAATGTGCTACCATCCTCTATTGGCCAAAAGAATTTCTACTGAAAGATCAGCAGCTATCCTTATGGGGATCCAACTGTGTGAAATTTATGTCTTTCTTCTCATTGTACTTGATGTTTGCTTTTATTTGTGTGTGTGTGTTTAAATTTTCTGTGTTTGATTAAAATATTTGTTGTGGGGTGTTTCAGTTTGGATTCATCCTATGTGGGATTCTCTGGTGTGTTGGGACTGAGGGAGCTATTTCCTTCTCCATTTAATGAAGGTTCTTCACTTTTATCTCTTCAAGAATTTTCTCATGGAGCAACCCCACCCCTTTTTTTTTCTTCTTTTTTTGGTCTTCTCCATTTGGAGACGTATGATTCTCATCATAGGATATTTAATATTTCGCAGAATTCACAGAGCTTTTCCTGTTTCCTTTTTTTTTTTTTTTTGCACACCACACTGTATTTCATTTATTTTCTCTTTTCTACCTCCAGCTTAATAGTCCTTTCTCTGTTTCAGTTATTCTACTGTTGGTTCCTTCCAGGGTGTTGTTAATCTCCATTATTGCACTGACAATTACTGCTTGACTATTTTTTATTCCTTATAGATCCATGGTAAATATGTTTATTTATTCTCAGTGTGGGCCCCCAGTTCTATTTACTGGAGACTCCATTGAGCTTTCAAGCTTTTGGTCATCTTTACTATCATTATTCTGAGTTCCTTTTCAGGAAGACTTCCTATCTCCTCTTTCTTTGTTTATTTTGGTGAGTTTTTATCATGTACCTTCACCAGCTGAATATCTCTCTCCCATTTCATTTTGTTTAAATCCTGTGGTTTGGGTCCCCTTTCTGCAGGCTGGAGGGCTATGGCTCCACTTTGCTGTGGAAGCTGATCTTTCTGGGTGGGATTGGACCTGTAAGTCGTCAAGGTTTAATGCTTGGGGGAGCTTGTGCCTGTGGTCTGTCAGGTGGAGCTTGATCACTTCTCTATGAAGTGAAATCAATTGTCCTATAATGTGCTTTGTGGTGTCTGTGACTTTGATATGGCTTCATGCAGCACCTTTTGTAATATTTATTTTTGTGTTTCGGCTTTGCTGGAAAATAGCTGTGGGTTGTTGTGCACTGAAATTGCTGGCTTCAGCTTGGGGCTTGATTTCCATGTAGGCATGGGAACTTTTGGATGCACTCTTCTTTTAATGTTCACTGATGTCAGGGGTTCAAAAATGATCTAAAGATCTGGAATTGACCTCATGGCCTCTGGGTCTTGGTCCCCGAGTTACAGTAGCAACAAGAATTCTGCATCCACAGAACAGAAGATAAAACCCAAGGTTGATGGTGAAGCAATTCTCCATAGCCAAAAACAGTCAAAGGGATTCATAGAGTTATACAGAGTAGAACAAGGTGAGGAGGGAGATAAAGATTTCTAAGAGGAGAAAAGGGAGAGTAAAAAGGGAAGAGTACGATCAACTCAGGAATTAAATCCGTAAATGGAAATCAATTCTAAAGATCGAATTCCTAAAGGTATAATCATTGATTAAAAAAATAATAAAAAAAGAAAAGATTAAGAACCTAGAATAGAATTTAAACTACTATAAATACTGGAAAAAAGATGGAAGCCAAAGACATTCTCAAAATTATAATGTAGTATATAGTAATGAAAGTAAAGGGAATGATAAATAGCAACAACAACAACAAACATGAAAATAATAAAGAATAGTCTAACAATTTCTCTAAAGTTGCTCTGAGCTTTGTGGTGTCAGATCAGTGTCAGATAGTCTCTTTATCCTGCTTCTGCTTGTTGTCAAAAGCTATTATTCTCTCTGGATTACACAGTTTCTGCCTTAACTTCAGTGCTTCAATTTGTTGCACCTGTCACTTTTGGGCTACTTTGCCCTTCTTTGATTACTGGAGAAACCCAGAGACGGGGTAACCTGGTGGGCTGCCATCTATGGGGTCACACAGAGTCAGACACCACTGAATCGACTTAGCAGAAGCAGCAGCAGTAGTTTGCACCATGACACGAGGGGACAGAAGGCCGTTATTCAACCTCACTTGCTCAGCGGTGCAGTGGTGGTGCTGGTGCGGTGGGGGGTGCACTGAAAACAAATACGACTGGGATATATGGGGTGGTTAAGGTGCTTGGGCTACCAAAGTGGGCTTGCCACTGACGAATGTGACATGTACTTTCTCAGTCCACCTTGCTCAGGTTCCCGGGTGATCTGCTAGGTCACTGTCCAAAGTGGGCCCTCTGATTCACGCATTTCCCAAGTCTAAGCCACTCAAGTTCTCGGGTGGTGTGCAAGGGCACTGACCACAATCGGCGATGTGCTTTGTTTCCCTCCCAGGTCCAAGTTTGTCAGACAATCGAGTGGCAGGCAAGGCACTGTCCAATGTAGGCCATGCATCTGAAGTATCTGTCATGTCCCAGCCAATCGGTTTGTTTTTAGGGTAAGGGAGTTAGAGAAGGTGAGGTTCAGAAAAATAATGAGACTGACACTTTATAGGAACAGGTCACCTTTAGTGAGGCACAAAGGGGCAGCAGTAAGATAAATGAGCTGCTGCACTAACCCAAGAAAAGAGTGAGTATATATAGGCATACATGTGGAAAGCTACTGTCTTAAGGGGGCCTGTTCTTCTTCAAGGTTGTTTTGAGCAGATTCCTCTTAAATGGTTGGGGCAAGGAATTTTGGAGATGGGCCAGAGACTAGACCCACTTGGAGCTGGGTATAACAGCCTTAATGTCCATGTTTTTTTTCAGGTGAGACAGTTCTTTGTTTTTAATTGAATGGTTTAGAGGACACTAAGGGGAGTTTTAACTCCAAGCTATTTAGCAGCCATGCAATTAAAAGACCCTTACTCCTTGGAAGGTTAGTTATGATCAATCACGATAGCATATTAAAAGCAGAGACATCGTTTTGCCAACAAAGTCCGTCTAGTCTGGGCTATGGTTTTTCCAGTAGTCAAGTATGGATGTGAGAGTTGGATGGTGAAGAACGCTGAGCACTGAAGAACTGATGCTTTTGAACTGTGGTGTTGGAGAAGACTCTTGAGAGTCCCTTGGACTGCAAGAAGGTCCAACCAGTCCATCCTAAAGGAGATCAGTCCTGGGTGTTCATTGGAAGGACTGATGTTGAAGCTGATTCTCCAATAGTTTGGTGACCTCATGCGAAGATTTGACTCATTCGAAAAGACCCTGATGCTGGGAAGGATTGGGGGCAGGAGGAGAAGGAGAAGACAGAGGATGCGATGGCTGGATGGTATCACTGACTCGAAGGACATGAGTTTGGATAAGCTCCAGAAGTTGGTGAGGGACAGGAAGGCCTGGCGTGCTGCAATTCATATGGTTGCAAAGGTCAGACACGACTGAGGGACTGAGCTAAACTGAACTGATTTACAGACATGCAACTTTTATTATGGAAGAAAGCAAAGAAGAACGAAAGAGACTCTTGGCGAAAGTGAAAGAGGAGAGTGAAAAAGTTGGCTTAAAGCTCAACAATCAGAAAACTAAGATCATGATATCTGGTCCCATCACTTCACGGGAAATATATGGAGAAACCGTACAAAAAGTGTCAGACTTTATTTTTTTGGCCTCCAAAATCACTGCTGATGGTGAATCCAGCCATGAATTTAGAAGACACTTACTTCTTGGAAGGAAGATTATAACAAAACTAGATAGCATATTGAAAAGAAGAGACATTACTTTGCCAACAAAGGTCCGTCTAGTCAAGGCTATGGTTTTTCCAGTGGTCATGTATGGATGTGAGAGTTGGACGGTGAAGAAACCTCAGTGCTGAAGAATTGATGCTTTTGAACTGTGGTGTTGGAGAAGACTCTTGACAGTCCCTTGGATGGAAAGGACGATAGAGGATGAGACGGCTGGACGGTATCACTGACTAGAAGGACATGATTTTGAATAAGATCCAGAAGATGGTGTTGGACAGGAAGGCCTGGCATGCTGCGATTCATGCAGTTGCAAATGTCAGACACGACCGAGTGACTGAGCTGAACTAAACTGATTTAGAGACATGTAACTTTTCTTTATTATTGGCTTTGCCATAAGGAGAAATTGCAAGAGTGCATGTGTCTCTGGAGGGGTGCTGAACTCAGGCTCTGACCCTCTGTCCTATGTGAACTGTACATGAACGCATGAAGACATGATAAGCAACTGGCAGCCTGCTCAGATCTTGAAGGGAGATGTTGTCTCGGAGGCTGATATAACAGCACCATCTTGCCTTCTGTTCTCACTGATCCAAACATTCCTCTCTGCCTCCGTGGAGGAAAAGGCCATAAATTTTAGCTAGGTTACACACCTTTGATATCTGTAATGTGTAATATTTTGTGCTGTGAGTGTGTCAGTTTTCGCTATGTGGTCTTAGAGACTTCTCTCAAGAATGGCCCTTTTTTGCATTTTTGTCTCTGGTATACCCATTGTTTAGGTTGCTACGTCACTTCACCTCTGTCAGATTGTCCTCAGAGCATTAAAGCTGGATCTTTACATAGGGCAAATGATACTGCCCAGATATCCCTCCCAGGTCCACCTCAATGACGGTGGACAGGAGCATCCGAGCTTCTTCTCTGCTGGTAGTTTCACTTAAGGACATGTATTTTTGTTTTTCTTTCCCTTGATTATGTTGCTCTATGTGATTCCAGAGTTCTCCACTGTCACTGATCTGAAAGGGTTTACTACTCTTTTACAACGTCCTCTCCAAGACCAGACTCAGCCCCTAAATGCTTTGTGTCATTTTATGCCTCTTTTATTTTGTCTACCTCCTTTTGAAAAGACATGTTTGACTTTCTCGATATCTTGGGCCAGTCAACCGTGTTCACAATTTGTTTTCTGGAAGTTCTTCCACGTGTAGTTGATCCTTAGATGAACTCGTTGGGGAGAGAGTGGTCTTTGTCTCCTATTCCTCTGATATTTTGGGACCAAACTTCAACCTGCAAGACCCATTTTATTACCTGAATTGTTGCTGTTCTTTAGCCACTAAGTCATCTTTGACTGTTTGTGTCCCCTTGGACTGTTGCACGTCAGGCATCTGTGTCCCTCACCATCTCCCATAGATTTCCCGAGATCATGTCCTATGAATCGCTGATGCTATCCAAATGTCTCATCCTCTCTTACCTACTGCTCCTCCTGCTTTCAACATTTGTAAAGATCAGGGTCTATTCTAATGAGTCAGCTCTTTGCCTCAGATGGACAAGGTTTGGAGCTTTATTTTCAGCATCAGGCCTTCCAATTAATCTTCAGTGTTGATTACCTTAAGACTCACTGGATTGATCTTCCTGCAGTCCATGGAACTCTCTCTAGGCCACCAGAGCAGAGTACTTCAAAATAACCAATTCTTTTGTGTTCTCACATCTGTACATGTCTTTGGAAAGACAGTGGTTGTGACTCTATTGGCCTCTATTGGCCAAATCATGTCTTAGTTTTTAAAAAAGCTTTCCAAATTTGTCACAGCTTTTCTGTCAAGAAGCAACTGTCTTGTAATTTTAAGGTTGTCATCACCATTTGCAATGAATTTAGAGTCACAGAAAATGAAATCTCTCATTTTTTCTGCATGTTCCCGTTTTATTTGCCTTGAACTGGTGGGAACAGATGCCATGATCTTACTTTTTGTAATATTGACTATTCAAATGTACTGTTTAGCAAATGTTTCTGTATAATTAGTGACAATTATTGTTTTCTTGTAACTTTGTTTTCCCTCAGTGTTTAGGATAATAAGTTACTCTCTATATGTTTTCTAACACAATAGCTACTCATTTTATGTAATACTGATGATTTTAATTTTCCTACTGAAATCGTGTGTACTATGACTCTGTGAAAACTTGGTGAAATGTTGATAAAATACCCAACCTGTGAAACATTTCCACATTAATGTAATGTCTTAAGACTGTTCGAGATATCTAGTTTTTCTTTTTTTTTTTCCTAATATGGAAACTAGGCAAATGCAAAGGATTACAATATCAAGAAGATATGATGTGGAGAGGAGGCAGGCAGCTGAACCACCACAGTATGAAGGGACAGAAATCTGATTCATCCATGCTTTCTATTGTAATATTTGGAACAAAAAGTTAGTGATGAAAGAAAATTTTACCTATTGAGGTATGGAGAAGATATTCTGATGTATACAACACTGACTTTCATTGTTAGGCTATCTAGAATAGCCTGATTATGACCAATGCACTGTGCATTTTGCATCTATTTTACCCATTAAAGGGAAATACATTTTTTAAAAAAAAGTGTAGTAGCTGTATCCCAAATGTAACTAGTTGACCACTAGGAATATTGCTCAGATATGTTCCTTTGTTACTGGAACTTTAATTTTTAAAATTTTATCCAATGTAAAGATAGCAGCTGCTTTCTTAGAACAATATCTTTAAACAATTTACAGTTGCAATTTTATGGGCTGAAGGTCTCATCAGATATACGAAATCCAGCTCTTATTATAGAAAGAATAACAGAAGATGAGCAAGGTAATGGCATAGCCTTGAGCAAGAGGACCGAAATTGTTCAACCTGAAAATTATACCAAATAGTTCATTTACTCTCTTGGGTGTGGCAATTGTTTTGCCAGCTTAATAAACAGGCTTTAAATTACATTTTCACACACACACAAAAAAAAGATAAAAACTTGGAACAAGACACAAGTCCTGAAGCCATTTAAAGTTGTATTTACTGGAGATTTGTAACATATTATACTTGAGGAGAATAATTTCTACTCTTATGTAAGTTTTTAAAAATACTAATGCAGGGAGTTATTAGATGCTATTAAATTCTTATGATTAAAGGAATCAGTTTTTCTTAGTTTTTTCTGATTTACCTGGGTTTAAAAATTTACTAAATAATTGTTTTCCTTTGATGTTAGTTGCATTCTATTATAATCCAAATTTTGAACGAGGTAATCCTCAAATTTAGTAAGAATGAAAAGAAGAGTTGGGAATAAAAATGTCTCTACAGTATCTTCATTAGTCCGAGATTATAAGAAGCATGTTAAAGCAAGGGGTAATGTGGATGATCAAAACGCTGACTTTCATCCTGAAACTAGAGGACAGAGTGTATTTTCAGCCTGCACACATTTAAGTGTGCCATGCCTATGAAAGCCTTCTACCATCCAGATAGCTGCTGATGCAAGTGCCTGAACTTGAAATGATTTCTCTTCTCCATCATAAATATCAGTTAGACCACAGAAGCATATTGTGATACAGCAATCTGCTGCTGCTTTAGTTGTTGTTGTTGTTTTAATTTAAGACTAATTTCTTTACAGAATTTCTCTGTATTCTGTCAGAATTAAAAATAAATCAACCATAGACGCACATATATCCCCTCCCCTTGGGAACACCCTCCCATCTCCCTCCCCATCCCACAATCTAGGCTGATCATTTGTCATGGGACTAAACATAGCAACTGCACTAAATCAAATGGCTCCAGTGAAAATTTTCCAACTATGTCTACTTATATTTCTCTGTACCACAACATATCTCTGTTACAGAGCAGTTAGTTTGGACTGAGGATGGAGCCTTCTACCTTTCCAGGTTTGTATGGTAGTATGTCTGCCCATGACCATCCTTTTCCTAAACAACAGTCAGACAATTTATTTTTCCCAATGCCAAAGTCCCTGATACATCTGCTGCTTCTCTTTCAAGATCCACTCATCAACCATCTTCATTATTTGAAAACTGTCCTAAAACAACTGATCTACCAAATAGGTATCAGATTATGGAGGATATTGAAGTGTAAAATTAATGTTGGGAGACGTCAACAAATTCCTACAATTCTCTTATTTGAAGAATAAAATTACATATTCAAATTCATAGTGTCAATTTCTATTTTGAAATAATTAAGAGTAAAATGAGTCCTAATTTCAGTTCCTATTTTACTCTGCATTAATATAAACACTTCTGTTCAAGGTCATACAATAAACACTACACTTGCTTTCACTGAAGCCCAGAATCAGTTGATTGACTTTATTGTGTAGAAGTAAGCAGACCCATGTTTTGCTTGGTAACAGTCTTGAATGTTAAGAATATGTGTATAGAATGGTGATCAATCACTTTTATTTCAGGAAGGCAGTAGATTTATTGATGTGATTTTTCTGCGTAAAAATTCTTTAGGAATGACATTTTGCAGGTTTCATGTTTTTGGTTTCTATTTATGTAAGCAGCCTTTATTTTAAGCTGATGTAGAAGTTAACACTGGTTGAACATTGCCCTTCAATTGCTAGAAAACCAGTGACTTTATGATGTCAGAGCTACCCTTCAATTGCTAGGAGACCAGTGACTTTGTGATGTCACAGCTTTTTGACTTTGAGAACCATGTTGATGGTCTAGAGAGTTTATCTCTGTATGCCAGCCAGGCAGCATTTGAAGTCGGAGTGTGTAAAATCAGACAAATGTGGAAAGTATCTGAAAAAAGATTTCTCTGAGATGGCACATATTCCTTCAGAAATTCAAGATATGCCTCATAAAGATGAATCAACTGGTTCTGAAACCTCCATTAGATCTTCTTTGTTTGATTACATACTAACTGGGGTCTCAGTTTTGAGATCTATGATTCAAGAATATGCTTTTCAGGCTTTGTCTGAGGAAGTTGGGATAAAAGGCCATGCTATATATTTTCTGTCTCTGAAACAAATGAGTTGAATGATTTTCTTTCACTGACTTTTCCTCAAAAACTCTGGACTATAGTTGAAAGTGAACAGTTTGAATCTATTTGGTGGGATGAGAGTGGCACTTCTATAGTGATCAGTGAAGAACTCTTCAAGAAAGAAGTCTTGGAAAGAAAGGTCCCTTTCAGAATATTTAAAACTGATAGTATGAAAAGTTTAGTTCACCAGCTTAACCTTTATGGGTTTAATAAAAAGTGACAAACTTTTCAAAGATCTGCTTCACTACCTGACTTTCTGGAAGAAGAAAACAATGTCTCTGTTTTGAGCAAGACATTCCAAAATGCCCACTTATTGGTAATATGTAAGATTAATTCATGTGACTTAGAAAGCATGTTCACATAGATAGCTAAAACTGAATTTAAAATTTAGATAGCAAATTGTTGAAAACATTTAATTTTTTGATGTTGAGAACAGCTGGAGGTTAAAATATTTGATATTTAACATACTCTCCTAGCAACTTGAAACCGGATACTTGTTCTCAAGCTACTTTAAGTGGTATTTACTATATATATATATACAACATATTTTTTAGATGAGGAGTATATCTGTTTCTAACACGTAAGGTGTTAAAACTACTAATGGACATGTTTTATTTGATGCTATTTAATTGGTATCATTAAAGGAATACATTTTTATAGTTTATCTTTGTTTGTCCGGTGTCCCTTGGTGTATAAAAAAATGAAATAATTGTATCCTTTGATTTTAGGTACAGGTCGACCATAATCCAAATTTCAAAAGAGGTTATCCCCAACTTTTAGGAAGAATGAAAAGAGGAGTTGGGGTAACAATGTGTTTCCAAAATCTTCATTAGTTCGAGATTACAAGAAGCATGTTAAAGCAAGGGTCAACATAGATGATCGTAACTCTGGTTTTCATCGTGAAACTAGTGGAAAGAGTCCATTTTCAGCTTCCACAAGTTTAAGTGTGCCTTTCCCACAAAAGACATATACCAGCCAGATAGTCCTGAAAACAAGCGCCCTATCTTCGTGTGACTTTCCTTCTCCATTATCAATATCAGTTAAACAAACAGAACAGAATGTGGTAGATCAACCTGCTGTTTTAAACCTGCTGAGTATTTTTAATTGGCACTACCATAGCACCTACACTCAAGTAAATGACCACATTGAGGACTTTGCTACTACTGCTACCTCTACTTCTCAGAACCACATCGTATCTCCATTTCGGAGCAGTTCTTTTGGACTGATGGTGGAGCCTTCTACATTTCCAGACAGGTATAGCCATATGTCATCCCATGACAGTCCTTTTCCTAACCAGCAACAGAGAGGAAACTCAAGGTCTCCAGTGCCAATGATCATTTATACGTCCACCACCACTCTTTCAAGTCAATTCATCAGGATATTCCTTATGTGAAAACCATGCTAATTAAAACTGATCTATCAAATAAGTATCAGCTTATGCAACCTAAAGAAGATTAAAATTTACATTGGGAGATGTCAACAAATACCTACAATTCTTGTATTTGAATAATAAAGTTACACGTTCATCTGCACAGTTTTGTTTTCTATTTTGAAACAATGAAGAGTAAATTAAGTCTTTATTTCAATGTCTGGCTATTCTTCTGCACTCTTTTATAAACTCTTCAGTTCAAGAAAACATCCGTTAGGCATTCTAGGTAAATGGCACCTAATCTATTGTTTCTAAGCAAGAAAATGAGAACAAAGGGAAAAGAGGTAATGGATGTAAAGTGATTTGGGAAATCATCCATGTTGAAATGAATGGGTGTCTAAATGAGGATGGTATGGGTGAAGGAAGAGATACACATAAAATTTAAAAAGTGCCCATACACCGTACGTACCTTAGTGCATTCACAGTTACATGATATTCTATTAGGTGTACGTAGGGTCTTAAGATGGAGAAGGAAATGGTGCCCCGCTCCAGTATTCTTGCCTGGAGAATTCCGTGAAAAATGGCTCCCGGTGGGCTGTTGTCTATAGGGTTGCACAGAGTTGGACACAAGTGAAACGGCTTAGCAGCAGCAGAGTCGTAAGGCATTAGACAGGAGATTGTCTTCATTATAGAAATTCGTTTCATACTTGAAAATATAACCGTTATACCATCAGTGTGATACCAGAGTTTACAGGACATAATCAGTGACTGGAACATGCTCAGCACAAGATAGGTATTTTACAAGTGATATTGTATAGGTCATTTTGGCTCCCCTCTCGTTAAAGCATACTTTTATTTCCTGCCATGGTGATTGCACCCTATATTTCATGATGCATATTTAGATTTTTTTATCTGTTCCCTCAGAGACAAAATAAATTTCTATGGAGAGTGCAGCATCTCAGGATGGTAAAGTTCTTTGAAGACAAGATATTTGTTTTCCGTAGTAGTTTCATTATCGTTTTGTTACACCTTGCTTCTGGAGCTACAACCACACACACTGCTTTCAGATGTGCTAAGCCCCTTCTCACAATTTTGCCTCAACTCTTTCTTGATGTTGGAAGGAACCTCTGTTCGCCCTCCTACCAAGGTGAGCACAGGTATCAGGTCTTCAATGTGTTTTGGGTCTACCCCCTTTTCTTTATGTATTTTCACATCAACTAAAAGGTAGACCCTGCAAATGACATTTTGTAAGTACTTACTGAATTATCAATAATGAAAAGTAACCACCAATCCAATGCTATATACATTACTCAACAACATCCTATAATCTGCACTATTATCATAATTGGCCTTTCCTACTTACTGAGAAAATTTTCCCAGTTGAGAATTATATATTATATTTACATGAATGTCAAATGTGGGAATTCAAATTATACAATGATTGCTGCTCTTATGAAGTTTACAGTGTATAAGAACCCATACTAAGCATGTTGTTTCAGGCCGCAGTTCCCTAAAATTCAGTAGTAGTTATAGAGATACTTATGAAAAAAACAACAAAAAATGGAATCATTCATTATAATCATCTAGAAAAGTCATGGAGTAAGGAGGGATCAAAATCAATGGCTGATCCTTCATATAGTTCACAATGAAATACGATGAGCAGAGTGTCTGCCTTTGGAGTATGCAGACTGTCATGAACACTACCTAGGGATCTTGGCAATCCCCACTTTGTGGCCATTCCTTTAGACGGTGGTGGCAATATCAAGTCATGGCCCTGTTTTGGTATGGTAACCCATAAAGGACAACACCAAGTTAAGTTCACCGTTCTCATGTTTGGGGCTAATGGACAGTGACAGCTGTGGAATATTTGTGTAGATAAGGGAGGTGTCCACACAGCACACTCTTTTTCTTTCACTGAAAGTTTTCATTGAATTTGGTTGAGAATACTATGCTTTAGAGAGGTAAGCATTTTGTAGCCAGTATAAGAGTTATTGAAATTGGTGTCCTTCATTATCATTTCAAGCCCAAAGTCCAATGGTCTGGTTTTCGATTTCAGGCATCTTGCTTTGTAGTCAAATTTGCATGCTTTGAGAAATAGCACCTTAAAATAATCATGTCTTCTATTTCATTGCCGTGTACTGATTATTCCTTCTCACTCCCTTTTATCTTCTTTCCTGTTCTGCTTTGTGTGGCAGGTCCTTCTCAAAAAGAACAGAATTAATTCCCTTAGTGCTCTGTGGTAACTGGGAAAAGGCATGCATGAGAGCATTCACTATATCATGTGGCAAAACTACTGTTTTTTTTTCCCTCCTGAAAACATATTATTAAATTATACCTCAATTGCCCTAACACGGGAAGTCTGGTTACATGATACATTACCTTGGTGATCAATTCTCATATGGTTTTAACATATCAGTACCTTTAATTCTCAAAAGCTGATAGAGAAAATAAATCAATTCATTAGGGAAATATTGTACATGAGTTCAATTTTCCTTCCTTTACATATTTATTTTATAATTGGTGCCTAAAATAGTAAAAGTGAGAAGAAAAATTTAAGGGAGTTAAACACAGAAGATGAGACAAGAAGTAGAAAAATTGATGGGAGAAGGTCAGAGGATGAAATTGGATGCCTACAAGGTAACAAGCAAATGTGTAACTGCAGGGCCTAAATAGGTCAATATGACTTCAGTGTTGTTATCCTACAAATTATTTTCATTTTAGCAAATCAAAGAATAGTCTTACATGCAAAATATTTCAAGATCCCATGGAATGCACAACAAAGTTATATCTTTTAATACATTCTGATTTAAAAAGTCACTAGAGAGAAATCATTCAAGTACAAAATAATTTCCAAAACTAAGCCTAGAGACGTATCAGAGAAACTCTGGGAAGTTCATAGGTGTCCTTCAGTGAGTCCTTGGGTTTTCTTTTCTTTTTGTAATTGTGTTTAAGCACATAAGATTGTGACTGTGCGTGTGTGTGTGCATCAGATTAAGAATGTGTTTGTGAGTGTATTTCTGGGCTCTCTTTTGGACTTTTCTGTTAGAAATTTCTGCTGAGGAAATAATTCATTCAAAAATATAAACAGGCACAAATTAAAATGCTCATTCAAAAGGCTTCTTTCTCTTTTCAAAGTACAAGACAAGTGGATGTGTCAAAGATTGAGAGCATTTCAATAATAACCAAGCTACTCCATCCAAACATAATTAAAAACTCTGGTACTCTCCCAATCAGCCCAGCAAAAGATGCGTGGGACCTTAATGTTTATTATGTCTGGCAATAACAAAACACCCAGCCTCTAATATGGCAGTACCAAAGAAGGCCATGTAGAGGCCTGGAGTTTCAACCGGGCCTTCCTGTAATAGGATACTACCTTCCTATAGGAGGCTGCACACTCACCAGTTGGGGATTTCACATGCATTCACACAGTTCCAGAATGCTCAACCTTCATCTGGAGAAAAAACTGTGACATTAAGAGAAGAGGAATGGTCTGTTCACAGAAAAGGCAAGTGGTAAAGTCAAAATGACCCAGTTTCCTGCCTACATCCATGCTCAGTAATGTAACCCCTTGCAAGCATTCCTAAGGGTGACTAGGATGCACAAGTCAAAGATGTTTCT
Source organism: Giraffa tippelskirchi (assembly GCF_054371585.1). Taxonomy (NCBI): domain Eukaryota; kingdom Metazoa; phylum Chordata; class Mammalia; order Artiodactyla; family Giraffidae; genus Giraffa; species Giraffa tippelskirchi. The sequence continues at coordinate 25,770,459 of NC_137290.1, forward strand.
CCCAGAATTACAGAGTTTGATTGAGAAGCTCTAAGTTTGTTTACCTCTCACCCCATCCTTAAGATCACATATCGTGACTGTTAACACATAAGCCAGAAAGAAAAACACCAATACATTATACTAATGCATATATATGGAATTTGAAAGATGGTAACGATAACCCTATATGCAAGACAGAATAAGAGACACAGACGCATAGAACAGTCTTATGGACTCTGAGGGAGAAGGTGAGGGTGGGACGTTCTGAGAGAATAGCATTGAAACACGTATATTATCATATGTGAAACAGAACACCATTCCATGTTCGATGCATGAGACAAATGCTCAGGACTGGGGCAATGGGATGATCCAGAGGGATGGGATGGGGAAGGAGGTGGGGAGGGGTCCATAAAGGGGAACGCATGTAAACCCATGGCTGATTCATGTCAATGTATGGCAAAAACTACTACAATATTGCAAAGTAATTAGCCTCCAACTAAAATAAATAAGTGTACAAAAAAAAAAAATGGGCAGCTCTAACACATATTTAGAGACAATGCCTGCTTCTGCCTAAGACCAAGATTGTAGATCCAAGTGGCATATATGGTAACGTTTCCATCTAAGAATATCACATTACACCTCATGAGTTCTCCTTCTCTGGAAAACTCTCAAAAGACATTGTGAGAAGTATGTTTTGAGGGAAGGAAACAAGGAAACCGACAAGAGTTGTGTTCTTTCTAATTATCCTCAGTCTCACTTATCATCCCATGTATAATGACAAAGTCCCCCAAGCACTGCCAATACCAATTTTTTGATGTTGTTCAGCCACTCAGTCTTTGTGACTCCATGTACAGCAAGAACCCTGAGTTCCCTTGCCTTTCAAATCACCAGTTTACTCAAACCCATGACTTTGGAGTCAGTGATGCTTTGCTCTGTTGTTCCCTTCTCATCCTTCCCTCAATCTTTCCCAGCATAGTTAAGGTGCTTAAAAAGGAATCATTTCAAGGGGCCCAGATTCTTGCATCTTCCCATAGGTAGAAAATATTTCAATCCATTCACTTGATTTTATTTTGTTACCCATAATATGTGGACAATCTCCATACTTGATCATTGTACCAAAACTTCTGTAAAACCTGGCTCCTCTCATCCTTCTTCAGAGCAGTCTTTTCGCATTACTTGAGAAGTTGCTCCACATGATTAAAACCTTCTTAGGATGAAAGTCCTGAGGAAGAAAAAATAATTAGTCACTTTTAGCCTATGGATTTTCTCAGTCATTAGCACACATTCTAGAATTGCAAAAAAAAAAAAAAAAAGGAATTCTTGTGCAGCATCTCAGGTTTAGCCTATGCTTACTAATTCCTACCTAGCAATGTTCTGAAACTCAAAGGCTTGCTACTACTTATTAAAACCTGAGGGAATTTATGTTTTCATAAATTTGTGACATCAGTTTAGGAAAACATATAACCATACATGTTTACATTATTTTAAAAAACATTTTCTTTGCTTTTAGAAACAATGACAAGTGTGAAGTGAAGGTACACCTAAGTGTAGAGCCTGAATTATTCTGAGTAACTTAGCTCTGTATTTTAAGTTTCTGTTTTTTTTTTCTTTGTCTCTACATACTAAAGCAGTCCCGGTTACACATTTTCCATGACACACACTGTGATGCTGTTCTTGTCACTTGCACAAGTTGGCCAAGGACTGATTTTCTATCTTCACTTGAAACAAAATGATTAAAATTTGGAGTATAAGAAATATACAATGTTGTGTTAGTTTCTGCAGCACAGCAAAATAAATCAGTTATTAGTGAATATAGCTGAGTCTCCCTTTTGAACAGTCCTCCCATATCCCTCAGGGGTCTGCTCTCCTAGCCCACAACACACTTCACTAAAGCACTTCACAGCACTGAGCAGGAACTCCTCATTAGCTGTCTACTACATATTTGGTATTTTACATCTGTCAGTGCAATTTGTTCAATTCATTCCATTCTCTCCATCCCACTCTGTGTCCACAAGTCTGTTTTGTATGACTGCATCTTTTTCTACCCTCCGAACGGTTTCTTCGGTACTTGTTTTAGCGATTCCACTTATATGCATTAATATTCAATATTGGTCCATCTGTTTCTGAATTATTTCACTGCATCATAGGCTCTAGATTCATTTGTAACTATACAGATAATCCAATTTTGTTTCTTTTTATGGGTGAGTAATTTTTCATCCTATATATGTAACATAGCTTCTTTATCCATTTTTCGTTCCATGGGCACTAAGGTTGCTTCCCTTTATTTGCTATTATAAATGGCGTTACAATGGTTACTGGGGTACATATATCTTTTTCAATTATAGTTTCCTTTGAGTATATACCAAATAGTGGGATTGTTGGCTTATATGGTAGTTTTATTCTTGGTTATCTAAAGAACTCCCATAATGTTAGGCAACATGGCAGCATTTATTTACATTCCTAACAATAGTGCAGGAGTGCAGGAGGATTCCCTATTCTCTACACCATCTCCTTCATATATTATTATATGATTATACACACACACACACACATATACATACATACATATATATATATATATACATACATATACATATATTTACTTCTTTATTTGGTTGTGACAAATGTCATTTGCTGCATGTGGAATCTAGTTCCATGACCAGGGACCAAATCTGGCACCCCTGCATTGTGATTATGATGTCTTAGCCACTGGACTAGCAGGGAAGCCCCCTATTGTAGATTTGTTTTTATCGATGGCCATTTAGAATGGTATGAGGTGATACTTCACTGTAGTTTTGATCTGTGTGCCTTTGTTTAGTTGGGGTAGTTTTTGCTATGGTCAGTTTCGGGAGTTTCTATCACAAACACTTGTTAAATTATGTCAAAAGTTTTTCAACATCTGTTGAGATGATCATGTAGTTTTAATCCTTCAGTATATATTGATATGCAGCTACTGAAGAATGTTTGCATATCATGGATAAACCCCACTTAATAATGGTGTTTGATCCTTTTAAGGGATTGATGAATTTTTTTGGTCACATTTTGTTAACGATGTTTCACTCTGTTCATCTATGTGATATTGGTCTCTAAGTTTCCTTTTCTGTGTTATCTTGCTGTCGGTATCAGGGTGATGGTGACCTTGTAGGATGAGTTTGTGGGTTTTCCTTCTACTCTAGAATTGTGGAAGAGTTTCAGAAGCTTAAGTGTTAGCGGTTCTCTCAATGGTTCATAAAATTTCCCTGGAAAGCCATATGGCTTTAATTGTGCTTACTGGAAAATTTTTCCATCACAGTTTCAATATTAGTGTTTCTAATAGCTGTGCTAATGTTTTCTGTTTCTTCTTATTTGAAATTCTGAGAGTTTGTCCATGGATTTCAGATTCTAAATTTTATTGACTTATAATTGTTGTAGTCTCTTCTGATCATTTGTTGCTTTTGTAGTATCAGTTATATATTGTCTCCTTTTGTATAACAAATTCTACTGATTTAAGTGTTTTTCTTTTTCTTTTTTTTCTTTTTCTTGATAAGTCTGGCTCATGATATATCTTTTCTTTTTTTTTTTTTCCCCTCTCCAAGAGACTTTTTTTTAGTGATATTGACTTTGGCTATTTTTTCATCATTATGTTTTCTTTAATTTCTGCTCTGTTTTTTTTTTTGTTTTTTTTTTTTTTTTTTACCATTTTCTCCCTTCTATTCACTTTTAGGAACTTTGTCTGTTTTTTCTTCTTTCTGTCAATGATTTAGATTTACCGAGGATGAATTTGGGGGTTTTGCCACAAACCTAGTTTAGGTTGATTACTTGAGATGTGTAGTATTTATCAAGTTCACTCTTTTATTGCTTTAGTGTGCACCATAAATTTTAGATAATGAAGTTTTAAATATTATTTGCTTCTAAATTTATTATTTTCTCTGAATTCATCAGTGATCGCTTGGCCACATAAAGGTGTAGAGGTGTATTTGTTAGCGGACATGTATTTGTGTGTTTTAGAGTGACCACCCCCCCCCCCAGCCAAAGTCTGGTGTAAATCATAGTATTGTGGTTAAAAAGAAAAAAAAATGCTTGATACAATTTCCATTATCTTAAATTTATCAAGGCTTGATTTGAGATCCAGTTTGTGACTTATCCTGGAGAGATTTTATTTTCTCTTTAGAAAAATGTATATTCTGCTGTGTTTGTGTGAAATGTCCTATAAGTACCAAATAACTTTGTCAGGTCTGTTGTATCATTGAATACTTGTATGTCTTGTTAAACTTCAATGTGTAAATAGGAGGATATTTTCTTCCCAATGTTGTGTTGGCTTCAGCAGTACAACAATGTGTACAACAATGTGTATTAGCCTATAGTATACCAATGTCAGTTTTCGTGTTGTTAATTACTTGCTGTTGCTTATTCATTTTGCCGGGCCCTTCAAAACTGTTCCTTGTCTTTTCCTTTCTATTTTGGAATGTTTGATCATCTTTATTATCATTACTCTCAAGACTTTTTCAGGGAGACTTCCCATTTCTTCTTTAATTATGTTTTGAGTTTTTATCATGTCCCTTTGCCCACAACATATTTCTCTGTCTTCCCATTTACCTACTCACTGTGTTAACAGTCATTACTTCCCAGACTTCTGGATTATAGTTATTGGTCCTAGTCTCCACTCCAAATTGGTAAGGTTAATCAAGTGGCTAGTGTGGGCTTTAGAGTGAGAGAGATGGCAATTATGTTCTTGAGTCTACCGCTGAGTATTCCCTTTCTAATGGTGGGGCCATGTCTGTTTGTGTCATTTGCAGGTGTCTATTGGGTTAGTCTCACATTAGGCAGTCTATCTGCCGATGATTTGGTTTGTGTTTCTGTCATGCTTGTTGTGAGGCATGAGGCGTCAGCTCTGGGTTGTGCAGGCAGTGGGGTGGAGTACATTTTAGATTAAAAAGGGAACCTTCATGGAGACTGTCCCCAGTTAATATTCACTGTAGACAGGAAGTACCTGGTGTCCCATGATCCTGGTCTCAGTGCTGGGACCCTGCACGATCAGGGCCAACTTATGTTCAGTTCAATTCAGTCGCTCAGTCGTGTCCGACCCTCTGCGACCCCATGAACTGCAGCACGCCAGGCCTCTCTGTCCATCACCAACTCCCGGAGTCTACCCAAACCCATGTTCATCGAATCGGCGATGCCATCCAATCATCTCATCCTCTGTCGTCCCCTTCTCCTCCTGCCCCCAATCCTTCCCAGCATTAGGGTCTTTTCCAATGAGTCAACCCTTAGCATGAGGTGGCCAAAGTATTGGAGCTTCAGCCTCAACATCAGACCTTCCAATGAACACCCAGGATTGATCTCTTTTAGGATGGATTGATTGGATCTCCTTGCAGTCTAAGGGACTCTCAAGAGTCTTCTCCAACACCACAGTTCAAAAGCATCAATTCTGCGGCGCTCAGCTTTCTTCATCGTCCAACTCTCACATTCATACATGACCACTGGAAAAACCATAGCCTTGACTAGACGGACTTTTGTTGGCAAAGTAATGTCTCTGCTTTTAAACATGCTATCTAGGTTGGCCATAACTTTCTTTCCAAGGAGTAAGCGTCTTTTAATTTCATGGCTGCAGTCACCATCAGCAGTGATTCTGGAGTCCAAAAAAGTAAACTCTGACACTGTTTCCACTGTTTCCCCATCTATTTCCCATGGAGTGATGGGACCAGATGCCATGATCTTAGTTTTCTGAACGTCGAGCTTTAAGCCAACCTTTTCACTCTCCTCCTTCACCTTCATCAAGAGGATCTTTAGTTCTTCTTCACTTTCTGCCATAAGGGTGGTGTCATCTTCATATCTGAGGTTATTGATATTTCTCCCGGCAATCTTGATTCCAGCTTGTGTTTCTTCCAGCCCAGCGTTTCTCATGATGTACTCTGCATATAAGTTAAATAAGCAGGGTGACAATATACAGCCTTGACGGACTCCTTTTCCTATTTGGAACCAGTCTGTTGTTCCATGTCCAGTTCTAACTGTTGCTTCCTGACCTGCATACAGGTTTCTCAAGAGACAGGTCAGATGGTCTGGTATTCCCATCTCTTTCAGAATTTTCCACAGTTTATTGTGATCCACACAGTCAAAGGCTTTGGCATAGTCAATAAAGCAGAAATAGATGTTTTTCTGGAACTCTCTTGCTTTTTCGATGATCCAGCGGATATTGGCAATTTGATCTCTGGTTCCTCTGACTTTTCTAAAACCAGTTTGAACATCTGGAAGTTCACGGTTCACGTATTGCTGAAGCCTGGCTTGGAGGATTTTGAGCATTACTTTACTAGCCTGTGAGATGAGTGCAATTGTGCGGTAGTTTGAGCATTCTTTGGCATTGCCTTTCTTTGGGATTGGAACGAAAATTGACCTTTTCCAGTCCTGTGGCCACTGCTGAGTTTTCCAAATTTGCCGGCATATCGAGTGCAGCACTTTCACAGCATCACCTTTGAGGATTTGAAATAGCTCAACTGGAATTCCATCACCTCCAGTAGCTTTGTTCGTAGTGATGCTTTCTAAGGCCCACTTAACTTCACATTCCAGGATGTCTGGCTCTAGGTGACTGATCACACCATCGTGATTATCTGGGTCGTGAAGAATTTTTTTGTACAGTTCTTCTGTGTATTCTTTCCACCTCTTCTTAATATCTTCTGCTTCTCTTAGGTCCATACCATTTCTGTCATTTATCGAGCCTATCTTTGCATGAAATGTTCCTTTGGTATCTCTAATTTTCTTGAAGAGGTCTCTAGTCTTTCCCAATCTTTTGTTTTCCTCTATTTGTTTCAGAGAACCACAATATCATACCAAGTTTTTTAGGAGATTAAAAAAGTAACATAGATAAATGGCAAGGAAAAACAAACAAACAAAACCAACAGTAGCATGAGCAATAAACACACCAGCGAAGACGGCAGATTCATAGAGAAAATTTGTCAAATAAATCTCAAGAAGAAAACAACACCAGAGCAGAGCGACAACTGACAAATAAAGAAAGCAAATTTGACAAGATCAGATACAGCCCCCACAGAATAGCAGAAAATCACAGTTAATATAGAAAAAAAAACATCTATTTAAAAATGAAGATAGGAAATATCAACAAAAGGCACAGAAAATAGGAAACCAAAGTAAAAATAGAAGTGTATATACATAAATAAATGGTCTAAATAAGCTTAAAATACCAAATCAATATGTAGTAATAAAGAAGCCTACAACTGAGAAAAATAGTGCACCGACAACACAAGAATTCAAAGCATCATAAGAATAATACATATTCCCTTGTGTCTCATCTGATCAGCCTCCTGGTTCCCAACATGAGTCACAGGACAATTACATCTCTTTTGGAAGCTCCCCAGAGGTGGAGAGAATTGGACTCTGGATCTCCCTAGGGACAGCTCAGACTCAAAACTGCTATAACTCCTGTGCATTCGTAACAGCTGGCTGAGCCTGGGCATTTTCTTTCGTTTGAACTCTTATCGTCTTTTGATGTATTTCATAGACACAATGTCTGTGTCATTAATCATGTGTACTTAATCTGCAGCATGCTCAACTGGTTGGAAGATATGCTAGCCACTGCCTTCATGGCTCTGTTCCTGGGTCTCAGATGTAATTTCCATCCTTCCTCTACATGTGGTCACCAAAGGAGTCTACCCTTAGACACTTGTGGAGCACTGGGGTCTCTCTTGGTGAGCACAGGAGGTGGTACAGCTGCTTGGACTGCTGGAACTTGGTGGTGCCAATTAATAATAGGAGCCAGTAGCCATGGGCAGAAAATATTTGGCTTTAATGGGATCCTTTTCTATCCTGAGGTTGAAGAAGCATGAGTGATACCTCTGGCTGGTCTTTTTCTATTGCCTTGCAGTAGGTTTCAACAGGTGGGAAGAGGAGTGGCTGCAAAGGTATCTCTACCTCCTAAGTGTGACACAGCAAGTAAGGTCCTGCCTCTTTGGCAGTTTGGGAATGCTCAACAGGAATTCCCTACAGCACAACTAATTGTACTTGTTCCGTCATGCCATCTCCACATAGTCAACAGCAGTCCTCTCCAAGGAGGGCTTTCTAAACCCTGTGTTCCAGCTTCCAGACCCCATGCACACAGGTTGAGCTGTATTGCAATTTGGGGCATGTAGGGTTGCATCACATATTGTCTGTGTGACTCTCGCTCTACACAATTTATATTTCATCAGCTGTTTTACCTTGCTTCCTTTCAGTCCAAAGTAATTTACCCTTTAGTGAAGGGGCTTGCCTTCTTCTGGAAATCTCTTTCCTGCTTCTCCATCTCCCACCACAAGACAGAGGTTTTGTCTTGCTTTATCTCATCCTCCTTCTCCCATCTTAATTCCTTTCCATCCAGGTATGTCTGATATCCACATGGGCCACTCTGGTGACCAGGGTCTTCTCTTAGTATTGATCTGATGCTCTGGGAGAACTATTGTCAGTCAGTATAAAAGTATATTTTGTGATCCATTCATTGAGAGAGATGCATTTCACATTCTCCTACATTTCTGCCTTTTTGGAATTTCTCAGTTTTTCCTGGCAAGCTCTGTTATTCTTTTTTTTTTTTCTTGATAACAAAACATGAAATATTAGTTGACATGAATTAATCTATGTGATGGGAGGTCCCATTCATACACATGTAATTGATACTTCTTTGACTTCTGGCATGCAATCAAGCACATTCTGTTGTTGTTGTTTTTCTACCATCCTCTCCCTGAAATTTCTGTTAATGAGGAATTGTTATCAGCATGAGGGAATGCAGAACTTTTCCACATAAAATATAATAGCATAATTTGGCTCAAAAAAGTCAGCACTTGAATATATCTAGCTATATTTTTAACGTTCCTGACATTTTCCCAGAGTACACATGCCAGATTGCGTATCTCAAAGTTTAACTCAATTCAGTGGGTGTTGAAGGCCGGATACTGCCATGGGCATATTTTAATTCTTGTAGAAGAAATATGGGAAGTTCACAGGAAACTACCAGTTGTTGTTTGACTACCTGATAAAGAGAGAAAACAACAACAGCCACAACAAAGTCCAAAAAAAACAAAAAACAAAAAAAACGGGCATGTGTACTTAGTGATTTGATCATAATTATTACTTGATTTTTGGATCATAGAAAAAGCATGCGAATATCATAAAATCATTGTTATCTGCTTAATTGTCCTTGTTAATGATGTGTACACTGTGAAGCATACACACAACCACAACAACAAATTGTGGAAAATTATTAAAGAGGTAAGAATACCAGACTACCTCCTGGGAAATGTGTATGCTAATAAAGGCACAACAGTTAGAATTGGATATGGGACAATTAACTGGTTCAAAATTGGGAAAGGAATATGTCAAAACTATATATTGTTACTCTGCTTATTTAACTTCTGTGCATAAAACATCATGAAAAATAAAATCCTAGATGGATCTCAAGCTTGAAATAAAATTTATGTGGGAGTTAGGAATAACCTTAATTAACATGATGACACCACCCAAATGACAAAAGAAGAATAGGAACAAGAAACCTCTCAATGAAGGTGAAAGAGGAGTGTGGAAGACCTGGATTGATACTCAATATTCAAAAAACTAATAAAGTGGCATTTGGTCCCATCATTTCCAGGCACACCAATGAAGAGAAAATGAAATCAGTGAAGTATTTTGTTTTCTTGACTTACAACACCACTGTGGGCATGGACTGCAGCCATGAAACTAAAAGACCCTGTCCCTTGGATGAAAAGCTTTGACTAATCTATTTAACATATTAAAATGTGAAGATATTCCTGTCAAAGATCTGAATATACAAACTCTTGTTTACCAGTAGTCATGTATGGAGCTGAGAGAGGGACCACAGAATTCAGCTTCAAAACATCAGTGCTTTGCAACTGTGGGGCTGGAGAAGAATCTTCAGAGTCTTGTGAAGAGCAGAGAGATCAAAGAAATCAACCATGAAGGGAATTAACCCTGACTATTCACAGAAAGACCGATGCTGAATCTGAAGGGTCAATACTTGGTCACCTGAGGCCAAGAGCCATATCACTGGAAAGAACATGACACTGGGAAGGATTGAGGGCTGGAGGAGAAGGGAAACACAGAGGATGGGATGGTTGCAAGGAATCACCGAATCAACCGACATGAATTTGAGCAAACTTTGCATTATCTAAATGAAAGAGAGCCCAGTATAATGCAGTAAATGATCTTACAGTGTCAGACACAACAGAACATCAAAAATTAAGTGTAGGCACGGCTTGTGGGATGGTTCATAAAGCATATTAATCTCTCATAGTATATAGGGTGATGAGTGAGATTGAGGACAATGAGAAAGCACACAGTTCTTGTCAGTTTCCTTCCTATCCTCCCTCAAAATGTACTTTTTACAAAGTCTTTGGAGAGCTTTCCAGGGGTGGAAAACTTCTGCAAAGTCATGTGGAATGCTGAGATGGAACCCTTACCCCACATACCACTTGAATGTACAACCTTGGTCTTCTGCAGCAGCAGACATTGTCTCTAAGTACTTCCTAGACCTCCCCATTTTTGGAAGTGTTAGCATGCCTGGTATGTAAACTGAGGAAGAAGATGAGCAGTAAAACACAATTAAACTGTCTCAATCAAGCTCTGTAATCCTGGGAGCAGCATCTTTGACCTGTGCCTGCTAGTAGCCCTTTGAAATACTTATATGGGTTGACTTTGCTGAACATATAGGGAGGTAGGCCACCTGCTTCATTTTTACTTTCCCTATTGCCTTCTCTGTGAAGAAGCCATTTCTCTCCTCTTAATGTTGCAGTTTTTGTCTACACATGAAGGGTGAGGATTGTGAAAGTAAGGGAATGTATATGGAAGCCCCATGAAATTGAAGACAGAGAATACAAAGTTTTCCTCTTCGAGTCATCTCTGAAGTCTTGTGGCCTTTTAAAGACATGCACTATCAATCAATGCATATCAAAATAAATTATATTCATAAAATTTTTATTGGCTGGTTGCCACAAAAAGTTGAAGGCAGAAGTCCTGTATAGTCAGCAGCATAGTCGTGGGGTGCGGATTGGAGTTTGAAGGTATTAGGTGAGAAGAATACGGATGTTATACCTTCTGTCTATTTTAACTCTCTTTCTGATACTCTTGGGCATGGGGAAGGTATGTTCCACCTTGTAGGGACAGAATTACAAATTTCATTCTTTGTTTCATTTGATTCCCAAGAGTATTTTTCATTATTAATGAGTGTGCAGCTTACGTGCTCTCCATAATTTTTAACAGTAACTTCCTGGCTAGGAAAGGAGGGAATATCCCATTACATGGTGACCTGATTGAAAATCCACATATCTAATTAGCCTTCTCTGTTACTGCCATAATAGAGGGAGGCTGTTTTGTTATTGCCAGATAGTAGACATCTAAGGTCCCACTCAACTTACGCTTGGCTAACTGTGAGAGTTCCAGAGTTTTTAGTTGCATTTTACTGAAGTAGCTTGATCATTAACTAATTGTTGTCAATCTTTTAAATTCACCCCTGTGAATAGAGAAAGTAGTCTTTTCTAAGGTCATTTTCATTTGTATTTCATTTCCCTGTTTGTATTTCTGGGTTAATCATTTTTTTTCAGGGAAAAATCTGTAAAGTGGAAGTCAAAAAGAACACCCAGACATACACAAACACATTTTCTTCCTATGCACACACACAGACACAAGCCCTGCCACACTCTTATATGCCCAAATCACAAATAACAGAAAAAAAAAAAGAAAGGAAGGAAATTGAGAATTCTTACTCAGGGACCCTTAATAATTCCAATTTCTCTCTCTCTCTCTCTCTCTCTCTCTCTCTCTCTCTCTCTCTCTTTTTTCTTGACCAAATGTTGGAAACTATTTTTGTAGTTAAATGATTTCACTCTAGTGACATCCTAAACAAGAACACTTTAAAAGATGCATCTTTGTTCTACATCTCAGGGTATCTTAGAATATCTTGTATATAAGACTATTCTGTGATTGGTTACATAAAATGATATTGTTGGGAAACAATATTGAAGTCACACTGACTTTTGTGTCCTGTATTTACCCATTTGCTTGTTATACTTTAAGCATCCAATTCCATCCTCTGATCTTACCCGTCATGTTATCTGTCTTTTTCTCAAAATTTCTGCAGTTTCATCCCAGAAATTCTCTTTTGCACTTTTACTATCTTATGCACCAGACTTAAAAAAAATGAAGATGATGTACAATGTTTAACTAATATACTGAGCTATATTTTCTTAACCTTTTCAGGATTGTAAACACTGACACAATAAAGACATATAAGAATAGATCAAAGTTTTAATGTGTCATGAAATGTGAGGACGTAACCAGGTTTCCCTAGGTGGAATGATTGAGGCACAATTTGATAATATGTGCCACAATTTGATAATATTCAGGAGTGGATAGAAACAGAGGTTTGTCAACTTGAGATGTCTTGATGCCCATAGCCATGGCTTTTATTGGCTATCCCAAAGGTGTATGGAGATTAATCCTGTTATCTTTGGGAAGGATCTTTCACTCAAGGTAGACTATGAAAAGAAGCTGAAAGGGAGTCAGAAGGAATAGTCTGCTCAAGGAAAAGAAATAGAAGGTGCAATCACGTTTATGTTGATTGTGCTCAAAGCAGGCACATTTGCCTACATATCAAGATGCCTGAAATCTAAACTGAGGCCTTTTAACTTAGTGCTTGAAATGATAATTAAAGACACCAATTTCAGTGACTCAGATGTGCTGCAAAATACTTAATTCTCTAATGCATAGTATTCTGACCTGCATTTTAAAGACAATTTTCAGTGCAAGGAAAAAAAAATGTGCTGCTGTGAATGTGCCCTTATCTACACAAAGATTCCTCAGACCTCACTGTCAATTAGCTGGAAGAATGAGAACGACGACCTTAACTTGGTGTTGCCCTATGTGGAATAGCACATAAACACATGGACATGACTCCATGTTTCCACCACTGTCTAAAGGAATGGCTACAAGTTGAGATTGGCCACAGTTCTAAATAGAGTTCATAAGAGTCTGTATAGCACAGGCCAGCAAACAGATACTCTGCTCAGAATATTTCATCGCACAATGTATTAAGGAGCAGCCGTTGATTTTGGGCCATGCTTTCTCCATGACTTTGATAGATATTAAACTGAATGCTTATTTTTTGTTTTATGTTTATGTATAATTACGATTGAATTTTAGGGAAGAGCAGGCTGAAACAACAAGCTTAGAATGGGTTCTAATAGACTGCAAATTTGCTGAGAGCATACAATCATTTTATATTTTGAATTACCTCATTTGTCTTTCACATAAATAAAAATTCTCAGTCAATTATAAGGGTCAACTATAGCAATACTGGAGGATATGGGATTTTGTTGAGTAATGAATATAGCTTTTGATTGGTTATTACATTTCTCTATTGTTAACTCAGGAAGTACTTAAAATATGTCATTTGGCAGGAAGTATATGTTTGCTGATGTGCAAGATACATAAGTAAAAGTGTGTAAACACATAGAAGGCCTGATATCTGTGCTTACTTTGGTAGGTAGGATAACAGGTACCTTCCAACTGCAAGAAAAGTTTGAAGCAAAGTTGTGAGAAGAGACTTAGCATGCCTGAAAATAGTTTGCCTTTCACAGCTACAGAAGGACAATGAAAGAGGAACTTAGTGAAGCTACTAAGGCAAGCAGATATCAGGTCATCCAAGAACATCTGAACCAAACTGAGGTGTTGCATTCCACAGAAGGATGTAAGTCTGTCTTTGCAGGAACAGGAAAGTAATATCAAATTATGCATTTGGAAATATAGGGTGAAATCCTGTTGGTAGGCAATAAACACACGCATTAAAGATAGAAGAGTAAACGTGACCCTTTATAATACCATTTGTAAAATACCTATTTTATGCCATGTTACAATTTTTCACTCTGTCATCTTCTCTCTGATATTATTATCCTGATCATGGTAACTGAGCAGGCTACAACACGTATATTTTCAAGTGTGAAACATAGTTTCTAATGGAGACAACCTCATGTCTAACTTCTTTTTCTTTTAAGTGACAGAATAGGATGCACCTGAGACAGCAGTAAAGTATATATTGTGCATTTGCCTTACCTCAGTTAGATTTGTATCTGTTCTTCCTCCCATATCATCCTAATTTTCATATCCATTCAGATCAGCCTGGATGGTTTCAAAAGTCACTTTATCCATTACTTCTTTTCCCTTTGCTTTAATTTCCTTTTTTTTTAAAAAATTGATTAGGTTTAATTTACATGGGATACATATCAAAAGTTTCCTTGAACTGAAGTGTTTATATTAAAGCACTGTCCAATAGTCAGACATTGAATGAAAGTCTAATTTTACTCTTCTTTAAAAAAAAAACTATGAATATGAACATATACCTTATTGTTCAGTTAAGAGATGTAGGAATTTGTTAACGTGTACCAACATTAATTTCACTCTTCATTATCCTGCATATTTGACACCTATTTCTTAGATCGGTTGTAATTAGGATAATTTTCATATAAGGAAGATGGTTGATGAGTTAACCTTGAAAGAGAGGCAGCAGATGTATCAGCGGTCATTGGCACTGGGAACCATGAATTGCCTGCATGTTCCAGCTTAGAGAAAGTATCATATAGGGCTCACATATCTCTGTACCTAACTGGAAAGTTAGACATCTCAACCATTAGTCCAAAATAACTGCTCTGCCATGGCGATAAGATGTGGTACTGTGAAGTAGAGGTAGTCATAGTAGCAAAATTCTCAATATGATCTTTTGTTGGATGTAGCTGCTACGTGAGTGTTGATGGACAAATGTTCAAGTGATTGTAAACCATAGGTTGATCTACCACAGTTTGTGCTGGTGTCCTAACTGACATTAATGATGGAGAAGAAAAATCCCTTTGATTTGGGGCACTTGTATTACCAGTTATCTGGCTAGTAGCAGGTTTTAGTATGAAAGGCACACTTAAACTTGTTCAAGCTGAAAATACATTCCTCTAGTTTCAGAAAGAAAAGCAGAGTTATGATAATCCACATTGCCCCTTGCTTTAACATGCTTCTTCTTGTAATCATGAATTAAAGAAGATACTGGAGAGACATTTTTAATTCCAGTTTATTCTTTTCATTCTTACAAAAAACTGGGCACAGACTCGTTTAAAATTCAGATTATGATAGAACTGTATCTAAAAACCAGGATGAAAATTTAGTGACTTTTTAAAGCACGGTAAAACAAAAAAGCATAGCTCAACTATAAAACTGATTAATTTAAGCATACAAAGTTAAGAGCATCTAAACAGCTCCATTAGCATTTTTAAATACATACATATTAGAAGTTACTGTGTTCCGCAAGTAAAATCATGTGGTATATCTAGAGTAAATTCCACTTTCAGTGGCTTCAGGATTTATGTCTAGTTGAAACTTGCTAGGAAATTTTTGAAATATCAAATGTTTTTATATCCAGCTATTCTAAACTTAAAAAAGAAAAAAGAAAAGGGAAAAAAATAAGAAACAAATGTTGTAACATGTTTTCTCAGTTTTAAAGTCAGTTTTAAGTACCTATGTTAACATACTCACTGAGTCACATGGATTAATCTCATACATTCCTGAACTAAGTGAAAAAAATATGAATACCATGTTCAAAACAGAGATTTTTTTTTTCCTGCCAGGAAGTCAGCTAGTGAAGGAGATCTTTGAAAAGTTTGTCGCATTTTACTAAACCCCTAAAGTTTAAGCTGTTGTACTAATTTTTTCATATTATCCCTTTTAGATATTTTGTGAGAGGCCTTTCCTGGTGGCTCAGACAGTAAAACGGCTAACTAAAACGTAGGAGACCTGAGTTTGATCCCTGGGTCGGGAAGATTCCCTAGAGAAGGAAATGGCAACACACTCCAATACTCTTGCCTGGAAAATCGCATAGATGGAGAATTCTGGTAGGCTACAGTCCATGGGGTTGCAAAGAGTCAAGAGCTCTTTCTTGCCGTCTTTTCATTGATCGTGAAGAGCTCTTTCTTGATGTCTTTTCATTGATCGCTATAGAAAGGTCACTCCCATCCCAACAAACAGATTTAAGCTGATCACTTTCAACTATATTCCAACGTTTTTGAGGAAATGTGAGTGAAAGAAAGTCATTTGATTTACCTTCAGAGATAGAAAATGTGTAACATGGTTCTTTTATCACAAATTCTTCAGACAAAGCCTGAAAAGGATCTTCTTCAATCAGAGACCTCAAGACCAAGTTCCCAGTAATTGTGTGATATCATGAAGGAGATCTAGTGCAGGTTTCTGAACCAACTGATCCATCTTTAGGAAACACACTTTTAATTTATGAAAAAACTATGTGCCATTTCAAATCATTCTTCAAATACTTTTCTAATTTGTCTGGTTTTACACAGTGCAAATTCAAATGATGTGTGGCTACACTACAAAGCTAATCTCTCTAGATCCTCACAGATCATCACTGTTTCTCAATCTGAGCAGCTGTGACATCACACAATCATTGGTTTCCTAACAATTAAAAGGTAACACTCAGCCAGTGTTTACTTTACTATGAAGTGAATTATATCAACCTAAAATATAGGCTGCTTATTAAATAGAAACCACAAATATGAAACTTGCAAAATTTCATTCCTCAAGAAATTTTACACAAACAAATTACATCAATAAGTTTACTTGGTTCTTGAAATAAAAGTATTGTATCACTCTTTAGTACACATACTCTTAGAAGTCAATACTTTTACCAAAAAACTTGAGTGAGCTTGCTTGTGTGCAGTAAAGTCAAACAACTGACTGTGAGCTGTGGTGAAAGCAAGTGTAGTGTGATGTTTATTGTAGGGTCAAGCAAGGAGTATTCTTTGGCATTGCCTTTCCTTGGGATTGGAAAGAAAACTGACCATTTGCAGTCTTGTGGGCACCTCTGAGTGTTCCAAATTTGCCGACATATTGAGTGCAGAACTTTCACAGCATCATCTTTTAGGATTTAAAAATGGAATTCCATAATTACCAGTAGCTTTGTACGTAGTGCCTCTTCCTAAGGCCCACTTGGCTTCACATTCCAGGATGCATGTCTCTAGGTGAGTGATCACACCATGGTGACTATCTGGGTCATGAAGGTGTTTTGTACAGTTCTGTGTATTCTTGTCACCACTAATTAATGTATTTTGCTTCTGTAAGGTACATATATTTTGGTCCTTTTTCAAGCCCATTTTTGCATGAAATGTTCCCTTGGTATCTCTAATTTTCTGAAGAAATCTCAAGTCTTTCCCATTCAATTGTTTTCCTCTATTTCTTTGCACTGATCACTGAGGAAGGCTTTCTTAACTCTCCTTGCTATTCTTTGGAATTCTGCATTCAAACAGGTATATATTTCCTTTTCTCCTTTGCTTTTCACTTCTCTTCTTTTCACAGCTCTTTGTAAGGTCTCATCAGGCAGCCATTTTCCTTTTTTGTATTTTTTTTTTCTTGTTGGTATGGTCTTGATCCATGTCTCCTGTACAATGTCATGAACCTTCGTCCATAGTTCATCAGGCACTCTGTCTATCAAATCTAGTCCCTTCAGTTTGTGTCTTACTTCCACTGCATAATCATAAGAGATTTGATTTATGTCATACCTGAATGGTCTAGTGGTGTTCCCCACTTTCTTCAATTTAAGTCTGAATTTGGCAATAAGGAGTTCATGATCTGAGCCACAGAGAGCTTCCAGTCTTTTCTGTGCTGACTCTATGAAGTTTCTCCAACTTTGGCTGCAAAGAGTATAATAGAGTTCATGATCTGAGCCGCAGTCAGCTCCAGGTCTGCGGATTAGATTAGCAATCGGATCAGATTGCCAGTTGCCAGACTCTAAGCTTTAACCTTTTCTGCTTCAGAGAACAGTGTATGCAATAGGTACTATTTAAGCTGTAGGAGCTGAATTATGGAATGAATGTGGGCCTGCAAAGCTCTGTCTTCCTTTTTTTTTCCTTTCCCTGCAAGCTTCATAATCAAGACATCTCCCTGGAACTTCTAAACTCTTTCATATAGAGATATTTTCAATAGCAACCACTTGATTATTTTGCTCCTCAGAAGCCTTCTTACTTGTACATATTTGATTCTGTGCACATCACTTTGTAATAGGACATGCAGTTTAGAGGTTGACCTTACTGCCCAGATTGGGCTTCTCTGATAGCTCAGTTGGTAAAGAATCCGCCTGCAATGCAGGAGACCCCGGTTCGATTCCTTGATGATCAGGAAGATCTGCTGAAGAAGGGATAGGCTACCCACACCAGTATTCTGGACTAGAAGATTCCATGGCCTGCTGAGTCCATGGGGTTGCAAAGACTCAGACATGTCTGAGCAACTTTCACTTTGACTTTAGAGCATGGATTACTAGTACCAACCACTAAAGGAACCATTCAATAGGACAATTGGACCCTGGACCTTGGACTTTGAGTATGGCGGCTAGTCAGTGAAATACTTGGTATTCTCATTGTCCTTGATGTGCACGGCTCAGACAGTAAGATATCTGCCTGCAACGTGGGAGACCCAGGTTCAAGTTGTCAAGATCCCCTTGCAAAGGAACTGTCTACCCATTCCAGTATTCTTGGCTGGAAAATTCCACGGGCAGAAGAGCCTGGTGGGCTCCGGTCGATGGGGTTGCCAAGATCGGACACCATTGAGCAACTGACACTTTCCAACACTTGTAATATGTGTGTGTGGCTTGCTTCGTGGCAAATTTTAGTGGTCCAAGGGTCAGGGGTAGACTCTGTTTCAGGCATGCAATAAGTAGGAAGACCAGTGGTAAAAACGAGACGCAGTGTGGCCTGCTGGGTAGAACACACCAGACTATACCTATACCTATATCAGACTATAACTATACCTGACACGAAGTGGTACACTGGAGAAGGGCATGGCAAACCACTTCAGTATTCTTGCCTTGAGAACCCCATGAACAGTATGAAAATGGAAAAAGATAGGACACTGAAAGATGAACTCCCCAGGTCAGTAGGTGCCCAATATGCTAATGGAGATCAGTGGAGAAATAACTCCAGAAAGAATGATGGGATGGAGCCAAAGCAAAAACGGTACCCAACTGTGGATGTGACTGGTGATAGACGCAAAGTCCGATGCTGTAAAGAACAATACTGCATAGGAACCTGGAATGTTAGGTCCATGAATCAAGGCAAATTGGAAGTGGTCAAATAGGAGATGGCAAAAGTGAACGATGACATTCTAGAAATCAGTGAACTAACATGGACGGCAATGGGTGAATTTAACTCAGATAACCATTATATCTACTACTGTGGGCAAGAATCCCTTAGAAGAAATGGAGTAGCCATCATGGTCAACAAAAGAGTCCAAAATGCAGTACTTGGATGCAATCTCAAAAACGACAGAATGATCTCTGTTTGTTTTCAAGGCAAACCATTCAATATCACGGCAATCCAGTCATGCCCCGACCAGTAACGCCGAAGAAGCTGAAGTTGAACGGTTCTATGAAGACCTACAAGACCTTCGAGAACTAACACCCCCAAAAAGATGTCCTTTTCATTATAGGGGACTGAAATGTAAAAGTAGGAAGTCAAGAAATGCCTGGAGTAACAGGCAAGTTTGGCCTTGGAGTACAGACGGAAGCAGGGCAAAGGCTAATAGAGTTTTGCCACGAGAATGCACTGGTAATAGCAAACACCCTATTCCAACAAAATAAGAGAAGACTCTACACGTGAACATCACCAGATGGTCAACACCGAAATCAGATTGATTATATTCTTTGCAGCAAAAGATGGAGTAGCTCTATACAATCAGCAAAAACAAGATTGGGGGAAAACTGTGGCTCAGATCATGAACTGCTTATTGCCAAATTCAGACTTCAATTGAAGAAAGTAGGGAAAACCACTAGTCCATTCATGTATGACCTAGATTATATCCCTTATGAGTATACAGTGGAAGTGACAAATAGATTTAAGGGACTAGACCTGGATATACCTATATCCAGCCAATATCTGCTGGATCATTGAAAAAGTGAGAGAGTTCCAGAAAAACATCTACTTCTGCTTTATTGACTATGCCAAAGCGTGTCTCTTGAGAAACCTGTATGCAGGTCAGGAAGCAACAGTTAGAACTGGACATGGAACAACAGACTGGTTCCAAATAGGAAAAGGAGTACATCAAGGCTGTATATTGTCACCCTGCTTATTTAACTTATATGCAGAATACATCATGAGAAAGGCTGGGCTGGAAGAAACACAAGCTGGAATCAAGATTGCTGGGAGAAATATCAAGAACCTCAGATATGAAGATGACACCACCCTTATGGCCGAAAGTGAAGAAGAACTAAAGAGGCTCTTGATGAAGGTGAAGGAGGAGAGTGAAAAAGTTGTCTTAAAGCTGAACGTTCAGAAAACTAAGATCATGGCATCTGGTCCCATCACTCCATGGGAAATAGATGGAGAAACAGTGGAAACAGTGTCAGACTTTACTTTTTGGACTCCAGAATCACTGCTGATGGTGACTGCAGCCATGAAATTGAAAGACGCTTACTCCTTGGAAGGAAGGTTATGACCAACCTAGATAGCATGTTTAAAAGCAGAGACATTACTTTGCCAACAAAAGTCCGTCTAGTCAAGACTATGGTTTTTCCAGTGGTCATGTATGAATGTGAGAGTTGGATGATGAAGAAAGCTGAGCGCCGCAGAATTGATGCTTTTGAACTGTGGTGTTGGAGAAGACTCTTGAGAGTCCCTTGGACTGCAAGGAGATCCAATCAATCCATCCTAAAAGAGATCAATCCTGGGTGTTTATTGGAAGGTCTGATGTTGAAGCTGAAGCTCCAATACTTTGGCCACCACATGCTAAGGGTTGACTCATTGGAAAAGACCCTAATGCTGGGTAGGATTGGGGGCAGGAGGAGAAGGGGACGACAGATGATGAGATGGTTGGATGGCATCACCGACTCGATGAACATGGGTTTGGGTAGACTCCGGGAGTTGGTGATGGACAGAGAGGCCTGGCGTGCTGCAATTCACGGGGTCACAGAGGGTCGGACACGACTGAGCGACTGAACTGAGTGCAGCACTCTTCATAGCAAACAACCTCCTCCAACACCAAAAAGAAGACTCTACATATGCAGATCACCAGATGCTCAACACCAAAATCAGATTGATTATATTCTTGGCAACCAAAGATGGAGGAGCTCTGTGCATTCAGCAAAAAAAATAAAGACCGGGAACAGACTGTGGCTCAGATCATGAACTCCTTATTGCCAAATTCAGACTTAATTTGAAGAAAGTAGGGAAAACCACTAGACCATTCATGTATGTCCTAAATCAAATCCCTTATAATTATACAGTGGAAGTGACAAATAGATTTAAGGGACTAGATCTGATAGACAGAGTGCCTGATGAACTATGGACAGATGTTTATGACACTGTAGAGGAGAGAGGGATCAAGACCATCCCCATTGAAAAGAAGTGCACAGAAGCAAAATAGCTCTCTGAGGAGGCCTGAAAAATAGATGGGAAAAGAAGAGAAGCAAAAAGCAAAGGAGGAAAGGAAAGATACTCCCATCTGAATGCAGAGTTCCAAACAAGAGCAAAGTGATATAAGAAAGCCTTCCTCAGTGATCAGTGCAAAGAAACAGAGGAAAACATCAGAATAGGAAATATTAGCGATCTCTTCAAGAAAATTAGAGATATCAAGGGAACATTTCATGCAAAGATGGGCTCGATAAAGAACAGAAATGGTACGGACCTTAGAGAAGCAGAAGATATTAAGAAGAGGTGGCAAGAATACACAGAAAAACTGTTCAAAAAAGATCTTCACGTCTCAGATGATCACAAAGGTGCAATCATTCACTACAGCCAGACATCCAGGAATGTGAAGTCAAAGTGGCCTTAAAAGCATCACTATGAAAGAAAAACACCAATACAGTATACTAATGCATATATATGGAATTTGAAAGATGGTAACAATAACCCTATATGCAAGACAGAATAAGAGACACAGTTGCATAGAACAGTCTTATGGACTCTGAGGGAGAAGGTGAGGATGAGACATTCTGGGAGAATAGCATTGAAACATGTATATTATCATATGTGAAGCAGAACACCATTCCCTGTTCGATGCATGAGACAAATGCTCAGGGCTGGGGCAATGGGATGACCCAGAGGGATGGGATGGGGAGGGAGGTGGGAGGGGGGTCCAGGCAGGGGAACACATGTAAACTCATGGCTGATTCCTGTCAATGTATGGCAAAAACTACTACAATATTGTAAAGTAATTAGCCCCCAACTAAAATAAAAAGAAATAAAATAAAAGCATCACTATGAACAAAGCTAGTGGAGGTGATGAAATTCCAGTTGACCTATTTCAAATCCTGAAATATGATGCTGTGAAAGTGCTGCACTCGATAAGCCAGCAAATCTGGAAAACTTAGCAGTGGCCACAGGGCGGGAAAAGATTCGTTTTCATTCCCACGTCACAGAAACGCAATGCCAAAGAATGCTCAAAAACCATAAAATTGCACTCATCGCACACACTAGTAAAGTAATCCTCAAAATTCTCCACTACAGGACTCAACAATACATGAACTGAGAACTTCAAGATGTTCATGCTGGTTTTAGAAAAGGCAGAGGAGCCAGAGATCAAATTGCCAACACCCGCTGGATCATCGAAAACAAAAGAGAGTTCCAGAAAAACATCTATTCCTGCTTTATTGACTAGGTCAAAGCTTTTGACTGTGTGGATCACAATAAGCTGTGGACAATTCTGAAAGAGATGGAAATATCAGGCCATCTGAACTGTCTCTTGAGAAACCTGTATGCAGGTTAGGAAGCAACAGTTAGAACTGGACATAGAACAACAGACTGCTTCCAAAAAGGAAAAGGAGAATGTCAAGGCTGTATATTTTCACCCTTCTTATTTAACTTATATGCAGAATACATCATGAGAAACGCTGGGCGGGAAGAAACTCAAGCTGGAATCAAGATTGCCACGAGAACTAGCAATAATCTCAGATACACAGATGACACCACCCTTATGGCAGAAAGTGAAGAAAAACTAAAGAGCCTCTTGATGAAGGTGAAAGAGGAGAGTGAAAAAGTTGGCTTAAAGCTCAACGTTCAGAAAACTAAGATCATATATCTGCCCCCATCACTTCATGGGAAATAGATGGGGAAACAGTGAAAGACTTTAATTTGGGGGGCTCCAAAATCACTGCTGATGGTGATTGCAGCCATGAAATTAAAAGACACTTGTTCTTTGGAAGGAAGGTTATGACCAACTTATATAGCATATTTAGAAGCAGAGACATTACTTTGCCAACAAAGGCCCGTCAAATCAAGGCTATGGTTTTTCCAGTGGTCATGTATGGATGTGAGAGTTGAACGGTGAAGAAAGCTGAGCACGGAAGAATTGATACTTTTGAACTGTGGTGTTGGAGAAGACTCTTGAGAGTCCCTTGGACTGCAAGAAGATCCAACCAGTTCATCTTAAAGGAGATCAGTCCTGGGTGTTCATTGGAAGGACTGATGTTCAAGCTGAAACTCCAGTAGTTAGGCCACCTCATGTGAAGAGTTGATTCACTGGAAAACACCCTAATGCTGGGAAGAATTGGGGGCAGGAGGAGAAGGGGATGTCAAAGGATGAGATGGTTGGATGGCATCACCAGCTCGATGAACATAGGTTTGGGTGAACTCCGGGAGTTGGTGATGGACAGGGAGGCCTGGTGTGCTGCGATTCATGGTGTCTCAAACAGTCAGACACGACTGAGCGACTGACCTCAACTGAACTGATCTGAGTGCAGCACCTTGGTAGCATCGTCTTTTAGGACTTTAAGTAGCTCTGCTGGAACTCCGTCACCTCACTTGATTTCACACTCCTGGATGGCTGGATCTGGGTGAATGGTCACACCATCATGCTTATCTGAGTCGTTTAGGCCTGTTTTTCTACACTTCTGTATATTCTTTCCATCTCATCTTGATCTCTTCTACTTATTTTCGGTCTTTACTGTTTCTGTCCTTTATCATGGCCATCTTTGGATGAAATGTTCTTTTGATATCTCCAATTTTCTTGAAGAGATCTCTAGTCTTTCCTTTTATTGTTTTCTTCTATTTCTTTGCATTGTTTATTGAAGAAGTCCTGCTTGTCTCCCCTTTTATTCTCTGAAACTCTGCACTTAGTTGGGGTACCTTTGCCTTTTCCACATGCTTTTTCCTTCTCTCCTTTCCACAGCAACTTGTAAACCCTCCTCAGACAGTCACTGTGCCTTCATGCTTTTAGTTTTCATTAGGATGGTTTACTCCTTGTACAATATTTTGGACCTCCTTCCACAGTACTTGAGACACTCTGTTTACTAGATATAAACCCTTGAAACTATTTGTTACCTCCACTGCATATTCAGAGGGGAATTCATTTAAGTTGTACCTGGATGACCTAGTCGTTCTGCCCTCTGCACCCCACCCCAACTCCTCCCCGTTTAGTTTAAGCATGCATTTTGCCATGAGAAGATGATGATCTGATGATGATCCACAGGTCTTGTTTTTGCTGACCGTATGCGGCTTCTCCCACTTGATTGCTACCAAGAATATAATCAATCTGATATGGGCAGAGACCATTTGGTGGCATCCTTCTGTAAGGTCGTCTCTTCTGTTGTTGTAAAAGATGATGCTATGACCAGTTCATTTCTTGACAGAATTTGATTAGTCTGTGTCTTGCTTGGCTTTTTACTCCAAGGTCAAACTTGTCTGTCACTCCAGATACCTCTTGACTTCCTACTTTTGAATTCAATCCCCCTATGATGATAAGGACCTCTTTCATTTGATGTTAGTTCTACAAGGTCTTGTAAGTCTTCATAAGAACTGATTATTTCAGCTTCTTCAGCATCTGCATTTGTGGCATAGACTTTTATATTTCACGTAAAAAAATAAATCTTGGCAGAGACCTAATCCATGAGATAATGAACTTTTTATATTTCATTTAGGAAAATCTGGGTTGTGATTTTCCTACATGACATACGCAGTTCTCTATATTTCATGAATGACAATCTAGGCACTGATTTTCCTACATGAAATATGGATTTCTCTACTTTCACATTTGAAACTCGAGGCACAGAGCACTTTTCCCTGAAATATGAAATTCGTGTGTTTCACATAGAATTGGCAATAAATAAGATCACGTTTTGTAACATGAAATATGAAATTTTTCATATTTCTCATCTGAAAACCTGTGTGCTGACTTTCCTTCATGAGCTACAGAATACTGTATATTTAACAATTGAAACACTTGGCATCAATTTTCCTAAAGAAATATAGAAATTTCTACTTCATATATAAAGTAGTTTTCATGCTTGACGTGTGAAACTCTCTGTATTTCACCCAAGAAAACTTGCATGAAGCTCTTCAGTATGAAATATGGAATTCTGTATATTTTGCATTTGAAAATCTGGGGACAGACTTTCTCATGTGAGTTACAAAATGTCAGTTATTCACATGTGAATATTTGTGTCAGATTTTGACATATAAAATGCAGAATTTTCCATGATTCAGAAATTGAGATCTGGGCCAGGCAGTCAAATAAAGAATCAACTATATTTCATGTATGAAAACCTGGCCACAGATTTCCCTATTGAAGTTTGGAATTCTCTGGATTTCACTTCTGAAAATCCGGGTGAAGGCTGGCCTTCATGATATATGGAATAATCCATATTTCACACATGAAAATCTGGGTGCCAATATTTCTACATGAATTGCATAAATCTCTGGAGTAACATTTGTATTTCTATGTTTTGATTTTCCAATATGAAAAACGCACCTCTGTATATGTCACATATGAGACTCTGGAAGTCTTTTTTTTAGGCATAATATATGAAATTATCTGTATTTTATTTATAAATATCTGCATGTCTGTATTACTACATGAAGTTTTGAAATTCTGTGTATTTCTCATCAGAAAATCTGGGCATCCATTTTCCTATATTACATATGAATTACTCAAAATTTCCAACATCTACATCACAGCACAGTTTTCATTACATAAAATACGGACTTATTTATATTTCACATCTGAAAATCAGGGTGCAGATTTTCCTGCATGAATGATGGCATTATCTCTGTTTCTCATGTGAAAATCCGGGCACAAAATTTCTTTTTTGCTGTTTGTTTGGTTGGTTTTTGCTCATAATAAACATTTTAATAGAAATAGATACATTGTTTCATTCAATAAAAATGTGAAAGATTATGTCTAAGCAGATGTAAAGACTGGAAGGAAATCTACTCCATCTTTTCAGTAGTCAAAAAACAAACAAAGAAACAAACAAACAAAAAAACTGATGCCTAGTCCAAACTGAAGGGGCAGAATGGGACGAAGTTCAGTTCCCAGGACTTGTTAGTTCTAGAGCATTCTTTTTTTTTTTTTTTGCTTTCTTTTTTATGAATATGTAATTAGTTTATTTTCAAGTAACTTTAATTTTTTAAATATAAATTTATTTATTTTAATTGGGTGCTAATTATTTTACAATATCTCAGTGTTTTTTCCATACATTGACATGAATCCACCACGGGTGCACATGTGTTCCCCATCCTGAAGCCCCTTCACACCTCCCTGCCCATCCCATCCATCTGTGTCTTCCCAGGGCACCAGCCCCGAGCACCTTGTCTCATGCGTCAAATCTGGCCTGGCATATGATATGATATGGCATATGATCTGGTTTGACATATGATAATATACTTGTTTCAATGTCATTCTCCCAAATCATTCCACCCTTGCAATCTCCCACTGAGTCAAAAAAACTGTTCTATACATCTGTGTCTATTTTGCTGTCCCACATATAGGGTTATCGTTAGCATCATACTAGATTCCATATATATGTGCTAGTATACTGTATTGGTGTTTTGCTTTCTGACTTACTTCACTCTGTACAATAGGCTCCAGTTTAATCCACCTCATTAGAAGGGATTCAAACATTCATTTTAATGGCTGAGTAATATTCCATTGTGTATATGTATCACAGCTTTCTTATCCATTCGTCTGCTGATGGCCATTTTGTTTGCTTCCATGTCCTGGCTATTATAAACAGGGCTTCGATGAATATTGAGGTACATGTTTTTCTCAGTTCTGGCTTCCTCGGTGTATATGCCCAGCAGTGGGTTTGCTGGGTTGTATGGCAGAACCTCGACACTGTTCTCCATAGTGCCTGTACTAGTTTGCATTCCCACCGAGAGTGTAAGAGCGTTCCTTTTTCTCCATACCCTCTCCAGCATTTATTGTTTGTAGATTATTGGATGGCAGGCATTCTGACCAGTGTGAGATGGTACCTCGTTGTGGTTTTGATTTGCATTTCTCTGCTAATGAGTGATGTTGAGCATCTTTTCATGTGTTTGTTAGCCATCTGTATGTCTTCTTTGGAGAAATGTCTGTTTAGTTCTTTGGCCCAATTTTTGATTGGTTATTTTGTTTTTCTGGACTTGAGCTGCAGGTGTTGCTTGTATACTTTTGAGATTAATTCTTTGTCAGTTGCTTCGTTTGCTATTAGTTTCTCCCATTCTGAAGGCAGGATTTTTCCCTTGCTTCTAATCTCCTTCGTTGTGCAATAGCTTTTAAGTTTCATTAGGTCCCATTTGTTTATTTTTGCTTTTATTTCCATTACTCTGGGAGGTGGGTCATAGAGGATCCTGCTGTGATCTGTGTCGGATAGTGTTTTGTCTATGTTTTCCTCTAGGCCTTTTAAGTTTTATAGTTTGTGGTCTTACAGTGCATGAATTTATCTCTGGGCTTGCTATTGCGTTCCATTGATCTATCTTTCTGTCTCCACGCCAGTACCATACTGTCTTGATGACTTGCTTTCTAGTATAGCCTGAAGTCAGGCAGGTTGATTCCTCCTATTCCATTCTTCTTTTTCAAGATTTCTTTGGCTAGTCGAGGGTTTTTGTATTCCCATACAAATTGTGAAATTATTTTTTCTAGTTCTCTGAAAAATACCGCTGGTAGCTTGATAGGGATTGCATTGAATCTATAGATTGCTTTGGGCGGTATACTCGTTTTCACTATATTGATTCTTCTGATCCATGAACACGGCATATTTCTCCATCTATTTGTGTCTTGTTTGATTTCATTCATCAGTGTTTTATAGTTTTCTATATGTAGCTATTTTGTCTCATTAGGTATATTGAGGTTTTTTTTAAGGCATAAGCCACACTTCTTGCATGGCTCTGCAATAAAACATACTCTGCTTTAAACTCTGATGTTTCAATATTGCCTGGCCCAAGGTTGTTGGGTACAGGGGTATTTAGTTACAGTAACACCTTATCTCTCAAGTCTATGGAGGTTAACAAAATCTCTTGAGAGAATGTCCCATTTCTAAACCACATACACTCATAAAAGGATGAGTAGTTTTTTCTTCTGTGTGAAGCAAGTTAACAGACACTGAGAGCTCTCCTAGTTACCAGGTGAATTTAGGACAAAGTGTGACAAAGGTTTTCATCAGGTCTTACCTGAGGACTACTCATTACTTTGGAAACTTTGTCATGAACTGATTTGCTAGGATATGGATAGAGAGTATATCTTTTATCTTTTCCATCGTTTAGTAGTTTGCTTCTCATGTGTGTCATATTATGTTTTAATACGTGCATACATTTTCATACTGTAAAATATAGGGAATTCCATTCTCAATTTGGAAAGTTTGTGGTGAGATATTCACAGATGAAATGCAGAGAATTCTGTATTTCATTCAGGAAATCTACATGCATATATTCAGATGTGAAATACAAAGTTCCATGCTTCACGTAGAACACTTTTGCCCTCGTGTCAAAATGTGATACAGACATGGAATTCTCTCTGTTGAGAGAAATTTATAGAGATGCTAAGGATATTGCCCCACCAAGGGCCACGGCTCTCCATTGCCAGAGGAATTGAAGTCTGCCCATTTATTGTACAGAGGCCCTTTCAAAATGGTTCTGTTCTCATCCAGCCTCCAGGTGAGAACACAGCCCAGCCTACCCCATCAGCCCAGGCTTGTGGGACTGGGAAGGGTGAGAGGATCAACCCCAGACACCCTTTTAAGGAGTGATGTTTCAAACTGACAAACTCTGCATGTAGCAGGTGCTTATGCTACAGTGCCACCAGTCTCCCAAACTTTACAGAAAATGGCTAGCTGTGCTCAGATGCCTGGTGATGTCGAGGATAGAATGGTCCTGCACTTGAGAAGGACAGAAAACCCTTTGTAGCTGGGTGTCCTAGGGGCTGTGCATAGCCCCTCTTCTGTGCCTGGAAATCTGGCCCACTCCACTTCTCTGCTCCTTCACATCCTCCTTGACTGCACCCAGGTGCTTTGTTCCTGCCTCTCCTTTCTGCTCAGGGATCCGTGTTTACATTTACATGCCTGTTTATACTTCCAGCTTGCTCTGTCGATGAGATCCTTGGGCTTTTTTCCGTGGTGTCAGTGCTTCTGCTGCCCTATGATCTTTATACCTTACACAAGCTCTTTCACGTTTTCAGTGTCCATTCTTCCATCCCCCAGCCAGACCAGCTCAGACAGCTCACACACACATTTGTGTCAGCACATGTGTGTGCATGGTCACCCACCCAACTACCCACACACACACACAAACAATCCTGAAAAGACTCTTGCACAGATGTGCAACTAATTGTTTACTTGTCCAGTCTAATGGACTTTGGTAAGCATCCCTCTTTTTCTGGCCTGGTTACTGTTATTTTTTTCACTCACTAGTTGATCAAATCAGCGTCCTCTTCTTCTTCTATGATACATCCTGGAAGATGAATGGGATTGCTCATGAGGGGGACTGACATGCAAAGAGGTTGGCGGGGTTGGAAGTCCTCACTGTGGATGGTTGAGTGACGTGTGCCTGTGTTCTCTACTCCCATCACAACAGACTGGTTCACAGTACCAATCACGTTGCCATGATTCAATTCCCTGTGCTTTCCTTCCAGAAAAAGCACAGAAATAGCAAGGGGCTTTGAACTTGAAATTGATCATGCACCCCCTTTGCCCAAGCTATAGAAGGTCACTGAGGACAAGAATTCTTTAACAAATTCCTATTCACAGAAAGGCAAGCCCCAACTCTTACTGCCTGAGAGATGCTTCACTTAAAATCATGATGAAATTCTGCATGGGTAATGTCAGGTTAACGATCACTGCAAGAAGTGGTAAAAGTCAATGTCCTTCATTCCTGAAGCAGTGTTTATAGAACACTTAACAAGTCAACCCCAAATCTCTCCGGACAGATGATAAATTTACCGACAGATGCATTCCTGCAACATCTTTGCCTTTTGTGATCCTAATTAATATTCTCATTTCAATGAGTGATATTCTTGCCCCATGGGAATTTCTGTAAGTGTGTGGGTGTTGCTGTTTCCAAACGTGGGCCACTGTTAACTATTCCTGCGATAAAGCATTTCTTGCTGTTCACAAATATTGTGTATGTCTTTTAAAAAAAAAGGCACAATTCAAGATGTTGGAAACATTTGATCCGGGAATGAAAGAAATCATCCAATTCACACACAATCTGACAAAGACACACAAACTTAAAAAATAAAAGTGAATACAAGCAACACAATTCATATTTTTTGAATAGGGCCTTGCAAGAACTGACAGAGCTATTGCAGCAGAGCTGTGCATAATGGCACAGGCATGGGTGCCATATCAAAGAAGGCGGGAGGCAGGGGCAGACCCACAGGAGGAATCATCAACTCACATTCATGGGAAGGCACAACAGAGACACCCAATCTTCATTCTAAACAGAGGAAAACATGAACACATCCAGGGAACAGGAAACAAATGCAGCTCAGGGTGATTGAGCCAGAATGCTCAAGAAATCATCAATAACCCTCCAAGTCTCACACGCATTGATATTCAGTGGAAGAAAACCTTACACAACACGTCCAAGTGTGCAGTCAAATCTAATAGCGCCTAGACCTTAGGGCCCAAGTGAAAGCCCGAAAGACACTGGGACATATGTCATGGCAAGTTTCCAGAGAATGACCATCAAGTCAACCACACACAGTTCAGTTTTACTCACCGATCCATGACTATCTCTGCACTCTTCACTCCAGGACAGGTTAGAGGTAAAGCCACCCCTGGTACTGAAGCACTGGTACTGAAGACAGGAGATATTAGGCTTTGGGGCACCCTGTCCTTAAATTTTCTTGTCTTTAATTTCTTTGCAGTGCCTTACTAAAACTTCTGAATGTGGATAACTAGAATGAGCCCAGTCTAAGGTCCCCAAAAACATGCACCAACATGCCATCCCACACCCACTGCAGAGTTATTACAGCATAGTTTCTGCTTTGCATAGTTTTGTGTTTTGAACTGGCACTGAGAAAGACAGGTACCAGCCTGCCAGAGCCCCAAGAATTCTTTGAAGATTACAGATTAAGAAAGTAAGAAGACATGTTTCCATTGTTTGCTGGGCTGCTTGTACAGAAAGCACCCAGAGAAGGCCAAGCCTTGCCTTCTGGAACTGTAGATGCTCCTCTGCACAAGAGGCATACGAGGGTGCAGATAGTCAAATGCAAATGTTGGCCCTGAGCAGGAGATCTCATTCACTGCACCTTGAAGTGGGCATCCATAAACCCATGACCTTTGATGTTCATCCTTTACCCTTTGCCCTCAAAAGAGATGCTGCTGTCGGGAAACAGTTTTTGGAGTGAGAACTCCATGTGAGACAGAAATATCACCCTCAGGCATGCCCACGTTGGAGCCATTGTATCTGGGGCGAGTGGACAAACATTGAACTCTCCCTACTCCCTTTGTGCCAGTCTGTCCTTTGCCCAATCCAGAGGTGGACATGATTCTGGAAAGCAGCCATCTACTTGGAAAGGGCCACCCTAAGTTCTGACCAGTCCCTCAGTGAGCTCTGTATTCTCCAGGTGTTCCCATTGGCCCTTGGCCCACAGAGTAGCAACAAAGCCCCAGAAGAAGGTCCTTTGTGGTTTTATACAGTCTGTGCTGAGCCATTCAGCAGGGAAGAAACACTGTCATCAGAGGGTTCGTGAGAAAAATGTTATTTCTACCCCTAGGCCTGACAGAGGGCCTTGGGCACAGAGCTTAAGCCTTCCTGGAAAAAAGGATATTAACCACTGAGCCATCATTGGACACAGAGTGCATGGCTGGGTAGGCTGGACATTGCCTGTTTAACATCCCCATTCCCCTGACTTCTGCCCCTGCAGACTTTGTACCTAAACTGAGTTCCTGGAAAAAAGAAAAGTGTTCACATGAGCTCAAACATATATGATGGGATCTGGTTGTGTTTGTCTGTCTGTTTCCTGGCAATTTATCTTTTCCCCTGGTCACTTTTGCCAGAAACTAATATCCTGACTGCCTTCCCACCCCCTCACTTTCGCCCTGGGCCACAGCCCCTCCATATACTTTATGCCCCCATCCCCTAAGATGTTACCTGGAACCCTAGCTCTGGGAAGCTGACTCTCAGCAAAGCTGAACCGTGCAGTCATATACACAAGAAGGCTATGTGGTTCATAGTGAGTTGAATGTTAAGGCTTTTTCCTTGTCCGTACTCTTAAAATGCCTGATGATATCCAACAGTGATGATATCTGGGGCACCACCTTCCAATAAAGTTGTGTCCCATTATTTCAATCTCTGGCCCTTGTTCACCAGACCCTTTCCATGAACATCCACACTTCCCTTGTAAAGTTGCCAGACACACAGTTAATGGCCCCTCCTCTTCCTTTTTCTTCCTCCCCAACCCCACCCCACAGGAAGAACTGTGTCCCCTGACAACCCCAACATATGACTTAACCCCCTCTACAACTCTCCATGGTCTGGTTATTCCCACACGTTCAACTGAGAACCCTACATGGAGTTGAAGTATTTGTCCTGAGGACCTGGCCAAACAATACACAGACACATATGGTTGATGCTTTCTATTTATCCTTCGGAATTATTTCATGTTTACTTGTTTCTCCCTCTCGATCTGTTACACCAGCAGACCACTCTTCATTACTTTCCTGTCCGAGAGGACTAGTTGGCCATTGATCTTCATGTGAAGCACCTTCTTAGGTTTTCTATGTTAGGTAAAGCGGGACACTCCATCGTAAGTTTCTCAAAATCGGGGGTTTCCTTTCAAAACACAGAGACACAGACACAGATATGTCAACCTATCCTCTCTGAACAACACTAAAGGCAGCTTTAATCTTTCAAGTCAGTTCCCAGGAGAGAGAGTCTGTGAACTTTTACATTTCCTCTCTCAGTTCAGTTAAGTCGCACAGTCGTGTCTGACTCTTTGCGACCCCAAGAATTGCAGCACACCAGGCCTCTCTGTCCACCTCCAACTCCAGGAGTCTACCCAAACCTATGTCCATCAAGTCAGTGATGCCATCCAACCACCTCATCCTCGGTCGTCCCCTTCTCCTCCTGCCGCCAATCCTACCCAGCATTAGTTTCTTTTCCAATGAGTCAACACTTCACATGAAGTGGCCAAAGTATTGGAGTTTCAGCTTCAACATCAATCCTTCCAATGAACACCCAGGATTGATTTCCTTTAGGATGGATTGATTGGATCTCCTTGCAGTCCAAGGGACTCTCAACAGTCTTCTCCAACACCACAGTTCAAAAGCATCCATTCTTCGGCGCTCAGCTTTCTTCACCGTCCAAATCTCACATCCATACATGACCATTGATAAAACCATAGCCTTGACTAGATGGACTTTTGTTGGCAAAGTAATGTCTCTGCATTTAAATATGCTATCTAGGTTGGCCATAACCTTCCTTCCAAGGAGTAACTGTCTTTTAATTTCATGGCTGCAGTCATCATCAGCAGTGGTTTTGGACCCCCCCAAAATAAAGTCTGACACTGTTTCCACTGTTTCCCCATCTATTTCCCATGAAGTGATGGGACCAGATACCATGATCTTAGTTTTCTGAACATTGAGCTTTAAGCCAACTTTTTCACTCTCCTCTTTCACTTTCATCAAGAGGCTCTTTAGTTCTTCTTCACTTTCTGCCATAAGGGTGGTGTCATCCGCATATCTGAGGTTACTGATATTTCTCCCGGCAAACTTGATTCCAGCTTGTCTTTCTTCCAGCCCAGTGTTTCTCATGATGTACTCTGCATATAGAGTTAAATAGGCAGGGTGACAACATACACCCTTGACGTACTCCTTTTCCTATTTGGAACCAGTCTGTTGTTCCATGTCCAGCTCGAACTGTTTCTTCCTGACCTGCATACAGGTTTTTAAACCACGTACCCCAATCTTCACCGTACTACTATTTACAAGATCTAGGACATGGAAGCAACCTATATGTCCATCGGCAGATGAAGGGTTAAGGGAGTTGGCGTACATATACACAATGGTATGTTACTCAGCTCTAAAAAGGAATGCATTGAACTCAGTCCTAATGAGTTGGAATGAATATGGAGCCTATTAAACAGAGTGAAGTAAATCAGAAAGAGAAAAAACAAGTACTGCATGTTAACACAAATATATGGAGTTTAGGACCACGTAGGTGGTACTGGACATCCAACATGCAGGACAGCAAATAAGACACAGACATATAAAGAACAGACTTTGGACTCCATGGTGGAATGTGAGGCTGGGTTAATTTGAGAAAATAGCCCTGAAACACTTACATCACCTTATGCAAAATAGATGACCAGTGCAAATTTGATGCGTGAAGCAAGGCAACCAAAGTCATGTTGTGGGACAACCCAAAAAAGACAGGTAGGGGAGGGTGGTGGGTGGTGGGTTCAGCATTTGGGGGGACACTTGTATATCTATGGGTGATTAGTGTTGGCCAATGTATAGCAAAAACCGTCATGGTTTTGTAAAGTAATCATCCTCCAGGTAAAATAAATAAGTTAAAAGACTATTCTCCATAATTCTGCACAGTGGTCAGTATTCTCAGAATGAGAGTGGCAGGTGAAAAAGATGTAAAAGAAAACAAAACCAGAAACAAGTGTGATGATCAAAATGGAATCAAATGATGGTCAGTGGGGAACAGGCTAGCGGAAAGGAGGCTCACAGACCTTTGTAGAAAGGGGACTTCAATAGTAGGTGGGCCCCAATTTAAGAGGAGCCTGAGAGTAGCCTTGTTGGCCATGGAATGCCAGTTCAGAGATGTGCAGCTGAGTCAGATATAAATTAGAGTGGCATTGCCCTGACCAGGGCACTTCATCTACCTCAAGCTTCTCTACTTAGAACCTGTTTTTCACTACAGTTGTCTACTCCTGCTGTCTCTTGGGGATTCCCTCGTTCTTTGGTGTTAAACTGCATTCCACAGAGTCTCACTTTCCCCACAAGTGAAATAAATGACCCAAGTTTCTGGGAAACACTTATGCCAGTGCCCAATCCCTGGGCTCCTCACCTCTCATCCTCCCAGTTCCTCTCGTGGCAGAGCCTTCCTCCTCATATAGTACCACACGGGATTGGGCCACAGATCCTTTAGGATGATCTGTCAGGGCAATGAAGGAAGTCAGCACAGGGCTGGCCAGACCCTGAGCCCTTCTGTGCACGCCAAGAACCCCAACATACATCACCAGTTCTGGCCCAGTGGCCGCGTGGGACCCTACCTCAGCAATCCGGTCAGATCCTGTGAAATTGTGGTCAAAGAACCAGTTGAAAAAGTTAACGCTGCTGTCGTGGTGCCTGCGGCTGTATTCCTTACGTACAATTCCCTGGTTCCAGTGAATTAGGGTGGAATGAGATGCTCGATATCCTGCAGGAAAAGGAGTATGGGAGAAAGACCTAAATCACTTTCCAATTCAACCTACACTTTTCTGCCCCCACTCCCCAAATCCAAGGACCTGCCTCTTACCAGTGACATTAATGAGATAGTCCTTAACAATCACTTCATTCTGGAAATACCTATTCTTCCAGAAGGACAATGTGATGTTGCAGTGATGAGTGGGATGCCTGAGTTCTTCCACCTGCCAGGACAAAGTGTGGGGAGTGGGGTAAGGGTGGGTGGGTGTGAAACCTCTTTACAGAAGAGCTGTCCTTTCCTGTTTCCAGGGGTAAATCATGTCCTCTCCCCTCCCCAGTCACCTTCCCTCCACAATTATCAGTGTCCCCTGCCTGACCTTCAAGTTGGTCATGAAGTGAAGCATGTCTTCATCTTGGTCAGCCATCATAGCTGACATTTGGGGGTGGTTCATAAACTGCTTTAAGTCAAGAAGCCTCTAGATGCTAGAGGAAAAAAGTGCTAGAAGGACAAATCTAGCCTAAAGAGTAGAATGACACTATCTGACTTCAACTTGCGACGAGTTAACTCCTCACATTTCTGTTAACACAGACTGTATGAAGGCATGACAAGCCCCAAGGCTGTACCTATGAATGCACGACCAGAGGAGGTTCTGTTCCTAACAGGAAAGGTCCTAAGCTCCATCTCAGTCTCCTAAAACTTAGCTTACTTCTGGAAATCAGGCACTCCTACGTACAAACAGCATGAGCATTTACACATCCGAACCTCACCCCCAAATTCACTCAGCTTTTCAGAGAAGACCTGGATCCCAGACAAGCCTTTTCTCTGAAGAGTCCCTGGTGCTAATGACGATTCTGATTGGGACCTCTGCAAGTAAAGCCCAAGTAGCAATTTGTGCTAACCAGAACAGCAACGACATCACACCGAATATCGGGAACAGATACCCAGAACGGTAACCAATACCCAGCATCCAAAAAATACATTTTGTACCAGAACTGCCAGATCTCTAAACCGCTTCTGCAATTACCCAGGTTAAAAAAAAAATCCACAAGCACCACACCAAGGGAAACAACATCGTTGCAGAATCCACGGATTCCCTGGATGATGGCACTTCTGTGTTCTAGACTCAGTTTCCGCCTCTGGCAGTTGTGTTTCAGGCAAATGTGGGCCCTTTGGGCTTTCTTATTCACGGAATCCAGCTCCACCTGCAGGGCTGTCAGGGCCTCCAGAGCGGGCTGGTCCCTGGGAGCTCTGGGGCTTGGATATTCCTGGCCCTGCTCCTGCGAGGACATCTGTTCCTGCTCCTCGTAGGCCACCACCTCCACCTCCTCCATGACGTCTAACACCAGCAGCTGGAACTCCTGCACGAATCCCGCCAACTCGCCCTCCTCCGGGTCACACCTTCCTCTACCACCTCCACCCAGAAGAGGGCGGCCTCCTCGCCTGGTGCACCACCTGGAGCCTCAATAGCCTCTGCCACCCCCACCATACAGGTAGGCCCCAGGGTCCCTCTCTCGTGAAGACCCAGCCTCACAATTAAGACCCAGGATCCCGGGGTGCTGCCGCCTTCCTCTGGCCCCGTCTCCACTCTCCATGGTGTTCTGGCCGTAGCCCAGAGGCACGAAGAAGCTGGACGTGAGAGCACAGCCGGCGGCCGGCAAAGCCCACCCACTGGCCGCAGTCTACGTGGCACAACCAACTGGTTACTTGCCCACAGCCAATGAGCAGGGAAAGGGAGACAGGCATGTGCAGAACCGTATGCCACCACGCACGGGTAATATGCTGGCGGGAAGGAGCTGATCTCTACATCCTGACCCCCAGACCTCATCACAGAACCCATCAAATGGAGTCGAAAGGCGTTCTCTCAGGGGACACACCCCTTGGAATTCTGGGCACGCAGGTGCCCAAGTTGGCTCAGTGCACAGTGTGCCGGTCCACACAAGCCGTTTGCCTGACCAACAGTTTAGATGTGCCAGACCAGCGACTGGGCGAGCCAGGCC
Organism: Giraffa tippelskirchi; assembly: GCF_054371585.1. Classification (NCBI taxonomy): domain Eukaryota; kingdom Metazoa; phylum Chordata; class Mammalia; order Artiodactyla; family Giraffidae; genus Giraffa; species Giraffa tippelskirchi. The sequence continues at coordinate 25,808,047 of NC_137290.1, forward strand.
AGCTGGAGTCGAAGGCATGGAATCTGAAGGTGACATTGCAGCCACTGTCAAGCTTGAAATTGCCACTGGGGCAGCGGGCAACTCTGTGTGCTCAGGGATTCACACAGGTGACACAGGGTTCGTGGATACGTCAGGGACACAGGTGCTCACCTTGGATCTAAACGGCAAGCCACGGGCAGAGAGTGGGTTTGGTGGGGGTGGGGAGCGGTGGGGGAGGTGCTGTTACCGCTGACCTCACCAAAGTTCACCGCCTGCAGAGTCCGTCCCTAACCGTGTGCCTTAGACTTGAGCAGTGTCAGGAATGTAGCCATCCTCTGAGGATGAAGCAGCACACTTTCCTCGGCTCGCTCTTCGGGCCCCACAGAGCAGCCCCAAGCCAAATCACCCTGGAGCCCCTGGCCTGCTGTCTTTTAGCTCTTGGCCTTTCCCCTGGCCCAGGGCTTAGAGCAGGCACCCCGGCGGCTAAGGATGTGCTTCTGCAGATGCACTTCCCAGAGAAGCAGAGCTCCTCCTGCAAGTGGTTCAGGTGGACCAAAATGCTCCTCCTGACCATTGCTTACTCTCTTCCTCTTGACCACATAGCTAACTTGGGCACACTCACGTTAAGTGCCTGGATAGATGCAACGCTCACACTCTGCCTCCTAGGATGTCTGGTGTTTCACACTGAGCACCTAACTTAGACCACACACACACAGAGGAACAGGTGGCACAAGCACATACGTGTACACACACACGTGTAACACACAGGGAACAAATGCAAACAGGTGTTTCAGAGACTGAAGAACCAATGGTTTACAGGAAATGCAAAGATTTCCTTATTTCTCATAGGGAAATGTTCATTCTGATCATCAGATGTGAAATATAGAGAAGTTCAAGTTTCATGAAGGAAAATTAGTGCCTAGATTTAGATGCAGTTAATACAGAGAACTCCATATTTCATGGTGGACAGTTATTATTTTCTATATAAGAAATACAAAGAATTAAGTATTTCACGAAGAAACACTGATGCCCAGAATTTCTTTTATGAAATAGAATTCCAATTCCCTGTTTGTTCCCATATCTTAATTGCACACTTCATGTCAGTAAATTTTCATTGAGATTTTCACATAGGAAATGTATACAACTTCAGAGTTCAGGCAGCAAAGCATATGCTCAACTTTTCATATCTGAAATATCTACAATTCCCCATTCATGTAGGAAAACGTGTGCACAGATATCGACATGTGAAACAGACAAGATTCCATATATGATGAAAAAATTATACAAGTAGATTTTCAAACATGAAGTACATATTTCCTATTTCACGTAGAAAAATCTGCACCCATGTTCCCACATGTGAGATAGAGAAAATTACATATTTCATACAGAAAAATCATCTTTTGGATTTTCCTCTGCACGAAGCAGGGAATGCAAAGCAGTGCTCTGGAACAACCCAGAAAAATAACGTAGGATGGGATGTGGGAGAGGCTCCAGGATGGGCGGGACCCCGATATACTTATGGCTTATTAATGTTGATGCATGGCAGAAACCATCACGATATTGTATAGTAATTAACCTCCAGTTAACATTTAAGAAAATGTTACAGTTTGAGAAAAATTAAAGTACTAGGGGACTCGACTCTGCTCTGTGGTGACCTAAATGGGAAGGAAATGCAAAAATGAGGGGATATATGTACACTTAAAATGGATTCACTTGGACATACGTACTCAGAAACTAAAGCAACATTGTAATGCAACTATAGCCCGATGATAATTGTTTCAATCATATTACATGTCAAGTATAATTCCAGCAGTGAATAAATAAATGGTAGCCTCGTTTGCAATATATATCCATGGGGACATTATTCTAAGTTAAATATTTCAGTTAGAGGAAGATGAAATCTTTTACATCACATGACATTGTGAAGTTGAAATCCCTGCATTATAGAAACAGAGTAGAATGTGGTCCTCGGGCTACTGGAAATGGCCCGTGATGGTCCAAGTTACCAACTTTTAGTCACCGGTTGAATAAGCTCATCAAGGAAGATACTGTAATAGAGGCAGGATGGAAAACGGTGCTGCTAGGCCTCAGCCCAAGACCTTTAGTGGAGTTAGAAACCCCAACACCACCCACAGAAAGCCTCTGAGCAGAGTGTAGTGAGATATATTACAGCCTTCCCACAGAGCCCTCTAGGCCCTTGGGCCTTGGGATGGGGAATGAACTGTGGAGCTTGGGAACAGGCTGTGTCTTGCAGAGTCCCAGAGCCTTTGCTGAAGCCACTGACTGGTCTGGCCCAGGTTTCAAAGCAATGGCCAACGTGTTCCATCCCCACCTCCATGACCGAATGATTGTGGCAATCTGCAAGGGTCACAGTCTACAGGATCCAGCTCTCCAACTGGGTAGACTGAGGAGGCTGAGGGTCAGCTACATGCTGGATACCTGGCTCCCTCATTGAAGGTGGCTGGACAGTGTATGGGGGCCTTGGAAAGAGGAGGGCACAGAGAACTGAGAACTGCCTCTTCCACCTGGGACTGGGCACTGCTGGAAGTAACAAGAATGGGTGTTAGATGAATGCTCCATCACTAGGATAACCGGCCTGCACAGGGAACCCCCACATCCCAACCAGTACCGTGGAGGGTGAATGTCAAGCTTGGGACCTATCCTTTCGGGAAATAGGGATTAGGGAATAATATTTGCTTCCATCGAGGATTACAGGAACACAGTTATTTGACCACCACTTACTTCAAGAACACAAGATCTGACACCAAGAAGTTTGCAAGAGCTAATCACATCCATCCCTCACCTTTCCTATACATAGCCTTTGCTGAACGCTTTGAGGGAGTTGTTTTTTTTTTTTTCTTTTTTCCATTGCCTTAGGCTTTTATTCTTTTTTAATACAAGCATTTAAAATTATGAACACTTCTAGACATGCATCTCATGAATTCTGATACACTGTGTTTTTATTGTCACTGAGTTAAAATATTTTCTAATTTTTCTTTTTATTTTTTACCTCTTTTTAAAAATTTATAGCAATTGGAGGCTAATTACTTTACAATATTGTAGTGGCTTTTGCCATGCATTCACATGAAACAGCCCTGGGTGCACATGCGTTCCCCATCCCGACCCTCCCATCTCCCTCCCCATCCCATCCCTCAGAGTCATTCATCCCAGTGCACCACACCTGAGCACCCTGTCTCATGCATCGAACCTGGACTGCCAATCTATTTCACATACTATACATGTTTCAATGCTATTCTCTCAAATCATCCCACCCTCGCCTTTTCCCGCAGAGTCCAGCTGTCTGTTTTTACATCTGTGTCTCTTTTGTTGTTTAACATATAGGGTCATCATTACCATCTTTCTAAATTTCATATATATGCATTGATATACTGTATTGGTGTTTTATCTTTCTGGCTCACTTCGCTCTGTATAATAGGCTCCAGTTTCATCCACCTCATTAGAACTGATTCCAATGCATTCTTTTTAATGGCTGAGTAAAATTCCATTGTGTGTATGGATCAGAGCCTTCTTCTCCATTCATCTGCTGATGGACATCTAGGTTGCTTCCATGTGCTAGCTATTGTAAACACTGCTTTGAATAACATTGCGGTACATAAGTCTCTTTCGGTTCTGGTTTCCTCGGTGTGTATGTCCAGCAGTGGGATTGCTGGGTCATATGGTCATTCTATTTAGAGTTTTTTAAGGAATCTTCAGGTTTCCTTTTCAGTGGGTGCTCTGGACCTTCGGGTGAGAAAGGAGCTGTAGTTGGGTGTCACCTAGGCTGTCTAACCAAAGCACTCCTTGCTGGGTTGCCCATTTGGTTAGGTCATTGAGTGACGTAGGTGAACTATGCAGTCCATATCTTTCTTGGGTTCTTCCAGGCAGCTAGTCTAGCTCCTCGATTTGTTATTGTCAATAAGGATTTATGGAGGACTTCCTATCCCCCCTGCACTGTGCAAAGATTGCCCTGGAAGGTTGAAAGTGTTATCAAACCCATTGTCCAGGGGAAGAAACTGAGGCTCAGAGAGGTAGTTCACCCATTCAGGGTCACACAACTAATAGAAGCAGAGGAGCAGGATCTGAATTCACCTCCTTTGGGCTCCAGTATCCAAGCAAATGTGATCATGTCATTCTTGAGTCCGACCTTTAGTTACCAACTGCACCAGCCCTGAGATCCAGAAATCAAACCAGATTTGGTTTTTAGATTCTTTCCCTTTGAGCCCTGGAGGAGGTGGATATAGTTCACTCCTGATCCTGCTGGGCTGTTTGTGGCTCTTGCCCTTTTACGATTTTCTCTTCCATGATCCCAATCATGGTAACCATTGCTCTAGAATGAAGACAATACAGAGTCGATGGGGATTTCCTCTTTTCAAACTTGTAGGGTAATGGATTATTTACCTACAGATGGATGACGCTCACTACTGGGAGTAGGAAACATAAACAGGTTAAATGAAATTATTGTTAGAAATAGACTTTTCCCCATTTTTGCTTGTATATGTAGGAAACTCCTGGTGTTTTATCGGTTTTCCTTTTGTTTGAGACATGGAAATGGGTGCTTTTCCTCTGGACTCAGTTACAAGTAGAAAAACAGTAGAAGCACAATGGTGGTTGACTCTGCTTCAGGGCAGTCAGGCAGATGGGGGCTGGGCAGCTGGGTGACCTGGAGACAGTGCTCCCCCAACCGAAATGGGCCAGTAGTTCTCAGCCCCAGCCAGCCTTGAAGCCCTGTGACCGAGAATGGCCAGGTCTTCTGCTCTTTCAGGCAAGCCTAAAATCTTAATTTCTGTGTGAAACTTCCAGATTTCTGAATTGGCCAGCACATTCTAAGTTATAAGCAACAAATAACGAAAGATTGGAAAGCATTGGTCAAATCATTGCTTCCTAAATAACACGTCTGCTCGCCCCACATGGCTCTTGGGCTGTGAGTTTGCGTTCCCTGCTTTAAAGCTTGGTTTATTTCTTTGAGTCCTGGACACAAAGAGTAAAAGACTTAATGCTTTGGGAATATGTGGGAAGAGCCCAAGTGGTGACTCAAGAACCCATGTCTCTGGCCTCGCCTCTCTGTCTTGGTTTTCTTTGTGTCCCAGGACAAGGGATTTCTCAGGCCCTCTTTTATTTCTAATCTGTAAAATGGAAGCACAAGCTGGAATCAAGATGGCTGGGAGAAATATCAATAACCTCAGGTATGCAGATGACACCACCCTTAACCAGAAAGTGAGAAAGAACTAAAAAGCCTCTTGATGAAAGTGAAAGAGGAGAGTGAAAATGTTGGCTTAAAGCTCAACATTCAGAAAACTAAGATCATGGCATCCGGTCACGTCACTTCATGGCAAATAAATGAGGAAACGATGGCTGACTTTATATTTCTGGGCTCCAAAATCACTGCAGATGCTGACTGCAACCATGTCATTAAAAGACACTTACTCCTTGGAAGGAAAGTTATGACGAAGCTAGACAGCATGTTAAAAAGCAGAGACATTACTTTGTCAACAACGGTCTGTCTAGTCAAGGTTATGGCTTTTCCAGTTGTCATGTGTGAATGTGAGAGTTGGACTATAAAGAAAGCTGAGAGCTGAAGAATTGATGCTTTTGAACTGTGGTGTTGGAGAAGACTCTTGAGAGTCCCTTGGACTGCAAGGAGATCCAAACAGTCCATTCTAAAGGAGATCAGTCCTGGGTGTTCATTGGAAGGACTGCTGTTGTAGCTGAAACTCTAATACTTTGGCCACCTGTTGGGAAGAGCTGACTCATTAGAAAAGACCCTGCTGTTGGGAAAGATTGAGGGCAGGAGGAGAAGGGGATAACAGAGAATGAGATGGTTGGATGGCATCACTGACTCAACGGAGATGAGTTTGGGTGGACTCCGGGAGATGGTGGTGGACAGGGAGGCCTTGCGTGCTGCCATTCATGTGGTCGCAAAGAGTCAGACATGACTGAGCGACTGAACTCTACTGAACTGAAAATTGATCAGTTTTAACAAATCCTGTGTAGTGTTCCCTTCCATTCCTCCCATTCTATGTTTCCCAGTAGTTACCTATGCTGCCAAGATTGAGCTCTGTATAAATTAGAAATTCACGTGGTTTGGTCCGATGTCATTTTTGAATGTCAGTAACTGAAACACTCTCTAGGCAAGTTTCATTTGTCACCTCTATTCACCTGCAACTTAAATCTACTGCTAACGCCACCAGGCCAGTGTGATGAAATTTGATTTCTTTTTTTTTTTTTATTTCAGCATTGAGCCTGTTAAATATTTGTGGATTTCTGTTCCTGTTCCTTTTTCTCTGAGTATGCTACATCCTGTTTTCTTTCTTTCTTTTTTTTAATGTAGGCATAAATGAAATCTCAGAAGATGTTTATATGACTGTCCAGCCCAGGGATTCCAGGGATACTGAGAAGTCAGATAGTAGCGGAAGTGACCCCAACAGTGATGAGAAACAGAGGTCCAAGAATGAGCCAGAAGATGCTGAAAACACAGAGTTGTCTCAGATGGAAAAAGAGCCATCTGCTGTCAACAAAAAAAAAAAGTCCAAATTGTCGAATGCAGCAGAGATGGAAGAGGAGCTGAAAGCACGTCACCAGCCAGTGAGAAAGTGGACTCAAGATCAGTCAAGGAGAAGATGAGGCACCAGCTTGAGAAGAACTTTTCAAACAAAGCAAAACCCTTTCCTCATCCCACAAAGGATAAGCTGAAGGGAAAAGGTGAGACTGACTCCCCAAGAGTACATTTGGGTCTGGATTCTGATTCAGAGAGCAGATTTGTCATAGATTTAAGAGAAAAACCTTTCTGCGCTGGAGGGTTGAAATCCTAGAATGGAACCCAAAGAAACAACTCCCAAGCAGGTTGGTAAGTGACTGTATCAGTTTCTGGTTTCCTGATTTGCTTTTTGAATGTCACATTGCCATTTATACTATGACATGTCATGTCACCCTCAGACATCATGAAGTGTGCACAACAAAGCTTGGGTTAGCTCCAAGTCATCTAGCTAGTTAGTGAGCAGGACAAGGACTTGAGCTGGGCCTGCCTACCTTTAACCTTCTTGATACCCAATGTGGTTGATTTTGAGCACAGGAGAAGAAGTCTCTTAGAAAGTAATAGTTGCTTCTAGCAGTCAGGTCATTTTGAACCTAAGCAGTTTCCTTTCCAATATGTTCACTTACATGTCTCAAGTGGTTTTCGATGCTAAGACATTGGACAGGTCTGAAATTGATAAAAACGTTCAGTTCAAAGACCTTCATAAGTTTATTCTCCCTTACCTCCCCTGACACTGCCCAGGCATCTCAAAATACATTTTCTTACTAGAGTATAAGGCTTTCCGTGTGAGCGGCACCAGACTGCTGAGTTATTCTTTAGGTATGTAGAAATCCAAGGAGCATTGTATGATGCGCACCTGAGCCCGTTTTCTGCCATATTTGCATTTAGCTGACATGGGCCCGAGGTCTCTCAACTTTGGCGCTATTGACATTTTATGCTGGACAGTTCTTTGTCCTGTTTATTGAAGGATGTTTAGCAGTATCCCTGGCCTTTACAAACTGGATGTCAGTAGCATCTACCCAGTGGAGGACTCCAAAAGTGTCCTTTGGCAAAGCTAAATCTCACCTAGTTGTGAACTGCGCCCTGAGTCTTAGCAGTTCTCCCTTTACTGCTGTTAGGGACTGAACCAGCAGTGGCTTCTTTCAAACTTGCCACATCCCAGGCGTGTTGGCAGAGCCTGCAGTGGAACATCAGTTCAACTGAACTGAACTGTTCAGTTCAGTTGCTCATTCGAGTCTGGCTCTTTATGACCCCATGAATTGCAGTATGCCAGGACTCTCTGTCCATCACCAACTCCCAGAGTCTATGAAAACCCATGTCCATTGAGTCGGTTATGCCATCCAACCATCTCATCCTCTGTCATCCCCTTCTCCTTCCGCCCCCAATCCTACTCAGCATTAGGGTTTTTTCCAATGAGGCAACCCTTCACATGAGGTGGCCAAAGTATTGGAGTTTCAGCTTCAACATCAGACCTTCCAATGAACACCCAGGGTTGATCTCTTTTAGGATGGATTGATTGGATCTCCTTGCAGTCCAAGAGAATCTCAAGAGTCTTCCCCAACACCACAGTTCAAAAGCATCAATTCTTCACCGTCCAACTCTCACATCCATACATGACCACTGGAAAAACCATAGCCTTGAATAGATGGACTTTTGTAGGCAAAGTAATGTCTCTGCTTTTAAATATGCTATCTAGGTTGGCAATAACCTTCCTTCCAATGAGTAAGTATCTTTTAATTTCATGGCTGCAATCACCATCAGCAGTGATTTCGGAGCCCCCCAAAATAGAGTCTGACAATGTTTTTACCATCTATTTCCCATGAAGTGATGAGACCAGATGCCATGATCTTAGTTTTCTGAACTTTGACCTTTAAGCCAACTTTTTCACTCTCCTCTTTCACTGTCATCAAGAGGCTGTTTAGTTTTTATTCACTTTCTGCCTTAAGGGTGGTGTCATCCGCATATCTGAGGTTATTGATATTTCTCCCAGCAATCTTGATTCCAGCTGTGTTTCTTCCAGCCCAGCGTTTCTCATGATGTACTCTGCATAGAAGTTAAATAAGCAGGGTGACAATATACAGCCTTGACGTACTCCTTTTCCTATTTGGAACCAGTCTGTTGTTCCACATCCAGTTCTAACTGTTACTTCCTGACCTGCATACAGGTTTCTCAAGAGACAGGTCAGATGGTCTGGTATTCCCATCTCTTTCAGAATTTTCCACAGTTTATTGTGATCCACACAGTCAAAGGCTTTGGCATAGTCAATAAAGCAGAAATAGATTTTTTTCTGGAACTCCCTTGCTTTTTCGATGATCCAGCGGATATTGGCAATTTGATCTCTGGTTCCTCTGCCTTTTCTAAAACCAGCTTGAACATCTGGAAGTTCATGGTTCACGTATAGCTGAAGCCTGGCTTGAAGAATTTTGAGCATTACTTTACTAGCCTGTGAGATGAGTGCAATTGTGTAGTAGTTTGAGCATTCCTTGGCATCACCATTCTTTGGGATTGGAACGAAAACTGACCCTTCCAGTCCTGTGGCCACTGCTGAGTTTTCCAAATTTGCTGGCATATCAAGTGCAGTACTTTCACAGCATCACCTTTGAGGATTTGAAATAGCTCGACAGGAATTCCATCACCTCCACTAGCTTTGTTTCTAGTGATGCTTTCTAAGGCCCACTTGACTTCACATTCCAGGATGTCTGGCTCTAGGTGAGTGATCACACCATCGTGATTATCTGGGTCGTGAAGATCTTTTTTGTACAGTTCTTCTGTGTATTCTTGCCACCTTTTCTTAATACCTTCTGCTTCTTTTAGGTCCATACCAGTGGATCATAGGAATGATTTAAAAGATATTTAGCCCATTGTTGAAGCAGTCAGTGAATTTCTCAGCTGGCTTGGCAAGTGAGTGTTGATATGCCCGAGAAAGATAAAGATTAATTAAGGGCCCAGGAGAAACGTGGCCTAAGAACAAATTGGAGATTGTGGCCATAAAACCTCTTGTACTTTGTGAGTTTCATACACGGATAGCCAGGTTTAATTATGTAGCTCAGTGGTATAGAAACTGCGTGCCAATGCAGGAGACGCAAATTTGATCCTTGGATTGGGAAGATCCCCAGGGGAAGGAAATGACACTCTACTCCAGTAGTCTTCCCTGGAGAATTCCATGGACAGAGGAGTGTTGTGGTCTATATAGTCCATGGAATCACAAAAGAGCTGGACACGACTTAGTGACAAAACAGAAAATGGGCAGCTTCTGACAGGACCCATCTTCTCAGTTCTGTGTCCCCTGGGGTTTTCTTAGTCTCACTCCTTAAAGAAGGAGGGGGGAAGGGTTTTGAGCTTTTATCCTCTGTGTTTGCATCATTGTGAACTGTGAACCTCAGTTCCTGGAATTCATTGAAAGAGGATGGAATATCTCTCAGTGATATGGGGCAGGAAGAGAGAGAGCAGTTGAGTCAGTAAGGAAGGATGGATCACCACCTCATCCCTTAAAATTATGAGTGGCATCTGAAACATCCAATTCTGTGTGGATTGGGGTTTGAGGGAGCACTTCTGATGCTGCAGAAAGCAAAGGGAGTAGCATTTTTTCAATAAAGTTTGTGGAATTGTTGGGTCCCAGATGGCAGTGTTCCTATGAGTGATAGATTTATACTATTCCTTTCTTTCTGAAGTAGTTTGTTTGTTTAGTTGTGGGTTTTTTCACTGCTTCCAGAAAGGATTTCAGATATACTGATAAAATGGAAATCAAGAGAGAGAGAAAAATGAACATGAAATAGTGAGAGATGTAGGGAAAGTTTGTATACAGAAATAACTATGTCGGCCTTCAGAATTAGCAAAATCACTCTTCCTTTTTGGCCCTGAGCTTCCTGCAGTTGAAGTGAAAAGGGAAAAAAACATATGAGTGCTTTAAAAGAGGTCATGTTCCCCCTCTAAATAGAAAGCACTCCAGGTGATAAAATGAAGCTGAGCTGTTCCTCTCACTGGTGTTGGAAGGAAGTTTCTTTAGGATCCTCTGAACGTGGTGGGAATTTCACACAAAGAATCATTCTGAAACAATAAGTCAGTTAGAGGAAATTCACAGAAGTTGAAATACAGAGCCACCTGAGGATGATTTCGGTCTTGAAGAATTGGCTTCATGTCAGACACTACAGTTGAGCATCTTTTCAAAGGTGTGTTTTCACTTATGTGTTTATTAAGTGACTGGTGTTTTGAAGAGTGCTTGGTGACCTCCAAGTGATCTTCAGTTAGGAGTGCAGCTTATACAGAGAAACTGAATCCTCAGATCGAAAGATGGCTTTTCTAGCTAGAGATCCCAGAGCAGAGGCTAAGGGAGCTCGCTTCAGGACCTTGACTCCACTTACATGTGTCATATCAGTCGTTTCCAGCATTCTCTTAAAAAGTCCTTTTTTATTTTTTTTTGGTGGCAATTGTTTCTGGTGGTAGAGAGTTGGAAGGGATTTTTGTCTATTGCAGTAAGAATGGATTACTAAACCAAGGTGGACATCTCATATGGAATACATACTCTACAGCAGTCACAATTCAATGGACTAGGTGTACCATGGTTTAACATCTATTGAGTTTTAAAACAAAAGGAAGAAAGTGGCTAAGATCTATACAATATCATTTGAAATACAAAAAGTAAGAACACATGTAAAATACAATCTTTCAGTAATACATAAAGATGCAATGATTTGCTATAAACATTAGAGTGGGGCAGGGGATGGAAGTGAGGGTGTGGCGGGGAAAAAGAGGCACAATGGAATAAAATAAGGTTAAGAGATGGTTCATAGAGAGCATGCTAACTTCTATATCTCCTATGATGTGCTGTGAACTAAAAAGGTTTTTTCTTAAGCAGCAGGAAAATTATGATTTGTGCTTTTTACAACCTCAGTGAAATCATGTGTTGGTCTGCTTGCCAATTTATTTTTTAATTGTATTTTCATTCATTTAATATTTAACACATTGTTATGGAGCATCCACTGCTCTCTCTCCATATATATATATAATATATGTGTAATATACACACACACACACACATACACACTTGGTACATTTCCCAGACTCTCTACAGGGGGGATACAGCTATGAATGACATAAAAAAAAAAAAAAGAATTCTCCTATGCAGTCTTTACAGAACTGTACAAGAGGCTCTCTGGGGCATATGATTACAAAGGGGATTGTGTGTAATAGAGAATATGCATTCTTCTCAGTTTTACTACAGAGCAATCACTAGACTGGTTTCCAGAATGGCTGAGCCAACTCACCCTCCTGCCAGCAGCATATAAAAGTTTCTCTTTCTGCATTTGAAATTATCTGACCAACGCTTGGACTTATCAAGCCTTAAAATTTTTTGTACATTTTATCATTGTAAAGTGGTATCTCATTTTAAATACAGCAATGTGTACATGTCAATCACAAACTCCCTAACTATACCTCCTCCACCAACCAGGACCTACTGTATAGCACAGGGAACTCTGCTCAATATTCTGTAACAATCTAATTGGGTACAGAATTTGAAAAAGAATAGATACATATATGTACATAGTATATATGGGCTTCCCAGGTGGTGCTAATGGTAAACAACCTGCCTGCCAATGCAAGAGACTTAAGAGACACAGGTTTGATCCCTGGGTCAGGAAATCCCCTGGAGAAGGAAATGGCAGCCCACTCCAGTATTCTTGTCTGGAGAATCCCATGGACAGAGGATCCTAGCGGGCTATAGTCCATAGAGTCACAAAGAATCAGACATGACTGAAGCAATTTAGCATGCAGCATGCAAGTGTGCATATATATATACATATACACACATAACTGAATCACTTTGTTGCACACTTGAAACACAACATTTTTAATCAACTATACTCCGATATAAAATTAAAAGTTTAAAAAAATAAAGTGGTATCTCAATGAAAAAAAAAAAAAGTCCTTTTTTAATGTACAAGACTGCAACCTAGGTCTGATATAAGTAGGATAGTTGGGTGGGGTCACATTTGGAGTGTTGACCTTTAAGAAATTCACTTCTTTTTGAGACAGCAGGTGAGTATATACTCCGAAATTTTTATGACAAATGGAATTTTCCATGGCCTTTCCTTTCCCTCCCCACTGCCTCACTAAACTTTCCATATCCTTTAGAAATTAAAACGTTTTAGTGTATAAATGAAAACTCCCCAAAAGTGTGTCAAGCCTGGAAAGTTTTCAGATTGCATATTCCTGCTTTGTTGTTGTTTGTTTGTTTGTTTTTTAATTTGGAAAAGAGCTCGAATGGGACTCTTTCAGAGCAGTTACCACTCTGCTCAAAGCCAGTTGTTTGCTTTGGCAAGATGAGAGAGAGAAAGGACCTTTTCGTGGTTGCCCTTTGCCCAAGGAGGTATCAGACTAGCTAACCCACAAGGACAGTATATTTTTTAATCACATGGCAGAAAAGAGAGGCCCTAATGTTGCTTTTGCTTTTGCAAGTTAGAAGCCTTGCTTGTGGGATCTCTGCCTTTTACAAGGGGCAAGCTCAAAGCCACTTCTGCCACTGCAAGGGGAAGGGGTAGAGGCTGTGACCGATATCTGAAAGGTTGTCCTGGGAAAGGATGGGGGCAACCTCACTCTATGTAGAGCTCTTCTCCCAGCCCCACCCTGTGTTCTGGCCCAGGACTTTGGCTGAATTCTTCCCCGGAGGAGCAAGAGGGACAGTCAGTTGTGTAACCACCAAGACCCCCTCCCCCTCCACCCTCGGGTGGAGAAGTCAACCTGTCAGCACTCTTTTCCTTTCACACTCCTTGATTTTCCTAGAATGACAGTTAACTGAAAATGTCCCCTAGAATAATCAAGAATTCACGTCTTTTCTGGGTGACAGAAATCTAAAAATGACAGGCATGGAGTCATGCAGTGGAAGTATGCTGAGCCCCTCAAAAAAGGTGTTGTCATTAAGGGCTTCCTTGGTGGCTCAGATAATAAAGAATCTGCATGCAATCCTGGAGGCCCAGGTTTCTTTCCCTGGGTTGGTTAGATCCCCTGGGGAAGGAAATAGCAACCCACTCCAGTATTCTGGCCTGGGAAATCCCATGGACAGAGGAGCCTGGAGGGCTACAGTCCATGAGGTTGCAAAAGAGTTGGACATGACTGAGTGACCTCACTTTCAGTCTTTATTAAACCCAGTTTGATGTCCAGGCACATCATCTGAGATCAAGGATGCTGACTTGCATCCGTGTTTCTTTGTGTGAACCCGAGAGAATCCTCTCTGGGGATACATGTTCATCTCTCCAGTGCCTGGGGCCCCTGCAGTCGTAACAGACTCATTCCCCTTACAGATAAATACTCATGTGGTCAGCCCCGGGCCAGCCCTTCTCACTGCCTGACCTCACCCACCAAAATTCTGCCTATTCCTGGGCATGTCTTGGCTAAAACTGTTCTCTTCCAAATTTTCCCTGCTGTCTGTTGAAATCCTGCCCTCCATTCTCATAGCTGATTTTCTCCCAGTAGATGTACTCCAAAAGGCAGCATTTTTCAAACTCAGTCACTCGTAGTCATTATTTTTGTCATTCCCAAAACCTGCTTCTTCACTTATTGCCTTAGTATATTTTCTTATCTGAAGCAGCAGCAGTTTAAAAAAAAAATGAACTCAATTTTGAACTTAAACTTAACTACCACACAGTAGGGAAAACAGTATTTTGTACTGTGCATAAAAGATGCAATATGGAGAACTGCAGTCAAAAGGAAAGCAAGGCTTCTAAATTCTCCATAAATACCATTGTGCTGGGGATGGTTCTGTCCTTGGTGTGGAGTTCCCTTGAGTGATAGGTGTCAAGACTGCCAGGACCACACTGAGACTTTTTGGGAAGGAATTAGAAGAGATGAAAGGGAATATTCTTCGTTCTGGGTGATTCATTGTTATTCAGTGCTTTGGCCACTGGGAGGCTGTCTGGTTCCTTGGGGTAAATGCTCTGTAGGTTTCCTGTCCAAGCAAAGGATTCCTGTTAATGACCAGAGGGACTTTGGCTAAGTCTTTCTCAAAGTGCTTACTGAACTCTAACTTTGTAAAACAAGGTACTTGCAGTGATTCTGTTCAGCCAGTGCGTAATCCACTAGCAGGTGGGCAACTCCAGGCCAAGGGCTGGGTCATGTTGGCCTCAGTCCCTCAGAGGCCTTGACAAATTTCTCAAATATGAGCAAGCCAACATTTGAGTAACCCAAGGAGCCTGATATTTGAAGCTAGCACATGCTGAAGAAGTGGCCTACGCATATAAAGCAAGAATGTGCCCATTCATGCGGAGGCCCTTGGCATGGCAGCTTGGGATGGTCACCTAGAACTCACTGGCCTGGAGACCCTGCAGGTCAGCCTGAGTCCCGTCTACTTTCTGTTTTGTTTTTTCATGTGTTGGTTTCCATCGTAGGTGAAGCTTCATCATCCACAAGAGCAGGCAGCCAGTCTCCCCCCGAAATTCTGGTCCTCACCCACTCATCTTCCCAAACTCCCATGGCTGGGGTCACGGCCACCAACAGCACCATCTGCACGGTCACGGCCCAGCCACCACCACCACTGCCACCAGCAGCATGAGAAACCTGGTGAAAAAGCAGAGACCAGTTTAACCGAAGGAGACTGCCCTGGTCATGCAACAGGTTGTGCGGAACTCATCAAGTAAGTTTCAAACGTCCTCCCAAAAGAGGCACATGCAGAAGATGCAGCACCAGCAGAAGCTGCAGCAAAGCCAGCAGCAGCAGCCTCAGTCTTCCAAGAGGACGAGATATCAGAACAGACAGGCTGTGAAATGTACTGAGCCTCCCTACACTGCACTCCATGGCACCAGCTCTTTTTTTGTCACATGGACAGGAGAAAAATAGTCCTTGTTTTATTTGTTTAGTTCCCCTTGGTTGCCTGGCCACTGTATCCTAGAGGCCTGACACGTTCCATTTGGCATTATTTTTAAAAATTAATTTGCAGCTTGCTGTTTTACTTTTCTTTTTTCTTTTCTCATTTTACAGACAGTGCATACATGTCTTCTTAGAACGAAGTGAAATGGATACCTAGACACACAAAAATCTATTGTCTTGGTTGAATTCATATTTCATACTCCACCATTTCTCAGAGGTATTGTTAACCATAAGATCTTTTTCTAATTCATGTATGTGTATGTATTTCCATATAAGTTGGCTTAAAGCTCAACATTCAGAAAACTAAGATCATGGCATCCGGTCGCATCACTTCACAGCAAATGGATGGGGAAAGAGTGGAAACAGTGACTGCCTTAAATTTTCTGGGCTCCAAAGTCACTGCAGATGCTGATTGCAGCCATGAAATTTAAAGATGCTTACTCCTTGAAAGGAAAGTTATGACCAAGCTTGACAGCATATTAAAAAGCAGAGACATCACTTTGTCAGCAGAGGTCAGTCTAGTCAAGGCTATGGTTTCTCCAGTGGACATGTATGGATGTGAGAATTGGGATAACAAGAGGGCTGAGAACAGAAGAATTTAATCTTTTGAGCTGTAGTGTTGGAGAAGACACTTAAGAGGCCCTTGGACTGCAGGATATCCGACCAGTCCATCGTAAAGAAGATCAGTCCTGGGCGTACATTGGAAGGACTGTTGCTGAAGCTGAAAGTCCAATACTTTGGCCACTGGATTCTACTTGAGCTGACTTATTTGTAAAGACCCTGGTGCTGGGAAGGATTGAAGGCAGGAGGAGAAGGGGACGGTAGAGGATGAGATGGTTGGATGGCATCACCCACACAACGGACATGGGTTTGGGTGGACTTCGGGAGTTGTTGATGGACAGGGAGGCCTGGCATGCTGCAGTTCATGGAGTCACAGAACGTTGGACATGACTGAGGGGCTGAATGGAACTGAAGTCTCTTACGTGTGAACCTTCAAGTTGGGAATTTTGAAAGACGTGAATGTTTGCATGTTTAATCCTGTAAGTTAGTTTACCTCCCTGGCGTACATTGTCACCCGCACACAACCTCTACAAGTGGTTGTGCTTTGTGTGCTTTACTGTACAGAGCGCAGTATTACAGTATCTTTATTTCAAGCCCAGGATGTCCATAAGCAAGCATAAAAGCAGCAGTGATGTACCTGGTATTGTACTATCTAGCTGATTGTGTTAGTTGGTTGCTTAGGCTAACTTTGTTGGACTTCTACAAAGAAATTGGACTTATGTACGTGCTCTAGGAATGGAACTTGTTCATAGGTAGGTCACTCTCTGTCCTATTTATTTTGAAAATCTGGTCTTTTTTACTTTAAATGGCTTTTACTGGAGCATCTCTTAGAAAAGATGGACCACTTGTATTTGTTTTTTTTGTTTTTTGTTTGTTTGTTTAAGCAGAATTTCTCATGAATTTGAATTAATCCACTGACAACCATCTGGGGGAGGCCAGCAGAGACCAGGCTTCCCCCTCTTTGACTCAGCAGATGACATTAACCGTATCATGATAGCTGGAGCTTCCAAGCCCTATTGACAGCAAACACCCAGATGCACTTTATAAGTCTTTCTGTGTCCATACAGATCTGCAGGCTGAGGATTGAAATACAAAGGGGAAACCAGAATTGAAAGAGACACGTATACAACAGTGTTCATTGCAGCCCTGTTCATAATAGCCAGGATATGGAAGCAACCTAGATGTCAATGAGCAGGCGAATGGATAGGAAAGCCGTGGTACAAATACACAATGGAATATTACTCAGCCATTAAAAAGAATACATTTAAATCAAGTCTAATGAGGTGGATGAAACTGGAGCCTATTATAGAGAGTAAAGTAAGCCAGGAATAAAAACACAAATACAGCATACTAATGCATATATATGTATATATATGATTCAGAAAGATGGTAATTATAACCCTAAATGCGAGACAGACAGGGAAAGAGACACAAAGGTATAGAACAGTATTTTAGACTCTTTGGGAGAGGACAAGTGTGGGATGATTTGGGAGAATGGAATTGAAACATGTATATTATCGCATGCAAAATTAATCGCCAGTCCATTTTTCATGCATGAGACAGGGTGCTCAGGGCTGGTGCACTGGGATGACCCAGAGGGATGGGATGGGAAGTGAGGTGTGGGTAGGGTTCAGGATGGGGAACACATGTACACCCGTGGCAGATTCATGTCTATGTATGGGAAAACCACTACAATATTGCAAAATAATTAGCCTCCAAATAAAATAAATAAATTTATATTTAAAAAATGAAAAAGAATAATAATGGAGAATTTGAACAAGGAATAAATATATAACTGTATGGGGAAAAAAAAATCTCCAGTGGCTGCACCAACAGGAGCTCTCGGACATGAAATACAACTTGGGTAAGTGCTGCTGACCTGGCCTCCACTTGACAAAGGTTCTGGATAGGAACTTCTTGGCATGTCTAGAGTTAGGCCCAAATGTACAATGAGTCAAAAGTAGGCCAGGCTGCCTTACGACTCATAGGGAGAATACAGAATCCTAGGACGTTTAACCTGGAAAAACCAGGTATGAAGCAGGAGCTGGCAGAAACCCGTTTTCCTCACTTCCAAATACCAACACCAGAAACAAATTCATCACAACAGCTGTGGTAGCTTCTCCTGCTTGTGAGCTCTGACCTGTTGTAAAATTGAGAGAAGTCTCAGTAGCCTGAGCAGTTGGATAATTGTCCTGTCAGCCCGGTGATCAGTCCTGATGCCCTGTCTGGAAGATTAGATCTGCTGCCACTAAACACATCAAAAAGGAAATATATCCAAGTTGTAGCTCCAGCTCTGCTCATCTTAGCTGTGTGCCTCAGTTTCATCATCTGTGAAATGAGTATTATAGGAGTATACAGCTCCTTAATGTTGGAGTAAGGATTAAAAGAGTTCATGTTTATAAAGTGTTTACAACAGTGCCTACAGATCATAGGTACTCTGTATTTGATAGAGAAACAAGCTTATACAAATGAAAAATTTCAAAGTGAATTGAGTGGACATTTTTCAGAGGTTTTATGTGAGTAATTCCTGCAGAATCACTGCAGGGCCCCATTTTCAGTATCCACAGGACCTGACGTTCATGATCATGCTAACATTCATGGGCAGCATGGTGGATGCCCATTCTACAGATGAAGACGTTGGAGCTCAGGGAAGCTGGGTGAGTCTCTGAACGGGCTCATATGACCAGGGCATCCCCGACCCAAGGATTCACACCTGTTAGGATTCACCTTCGGACCTGGTGTGAATGAGCCCATGGCTTGGGATGGGCAATGAAGTTGGTATCCTCTCCCCTCCCCTCCTCTGGCAGAGCTGACCAAGGCAGAGGTGCGGCAGAGTCTAGAACAGGAGCAGGACAAGCTCATTGCTGAGGTGAAGAAGCAACTGGAGCTGGAGAAGCAGCAGGCAGTGGCCGAGACCAAGAGGAAGCTGTGGTGTACCAACTGCAAGAAGGAGGCCGTTTTCTACTGCTGCGGAATACCACCTACTCTGACTACCCCTGCCAGAAGTCCCACTGGCCCGAGCACATGAAGTCTTGCACCCGGTCAGGTGGGACGTAGGAGTGTCCCCTGGCCCCAACTGTGGTGGACGGGCCCTTGGCTCCTCCTGGATCACAGGGCACTTGCCACGCTCACTCACCACAAGTAACTCCTACATACATGAGAGTAGCAGGCAGACACATAGCCAAGTCTCCAGGCACCATTGTCTCCACCCTCCAGTTTACTTGGCAGCATTCACTTGTGTGAATGGAGCTTGTGATGACAGCCCAGATGACTTTAGCTTCATGTGGTTTGCTGTGGTTCTCTGCTGGGGGCAATATTTGTCTCTGCCCAAAGCAATGTGGGCATCCCTCGTAGCTAAGATGGTAAAGAAACTGCCTGCAATGCAGGAGACTTGGGTTCGTTCCCTGGGTTGAGAAGATCCCTTGAAGAAGGAAATGGCAACACACTCCAGTATTCTTGCCTGGAGAAGGACACAGACAGAGGAGCCTGACAGGCTACATTTCATGGGGTTGCAAAGCGTCAGACATGACTGAGTGACTAAGCACACACACACACACACACACACACACACACACACACACAAATCAAATGCATCTTCTACCCCATTCTACAATGCACAATGTACAATGTACAAGCCAGCCCCCACCATGGAGCCCATCTTGGACTCAAGGCTTTAACAATCATTAGTTCTTACATGAAGGACAAAGTGCTGCTTTGGAACTAATCTGTCTTTTAAATCTCTTTCCAAAGCACAGCAAGCAGATCCCAGGCCAGGAAACTCTAGCTGGAGACACCACCTAGTAAGACTTGATTAATAATATGTATTAGTAATATTTTATACTTAGTGCTCATTTATGGCCAATACTCGATTTCTGTGTTTAGAAGTAGAAGTCTCCACTTCAAAGAATATATTTAAATACAAAGAACATAAATAATGTGACAAGTAAATGTGTCAGTGGATTTCTAAATTTTTCAAGGGTGGTAGATAAATGACCCAAGTTTCAGAAGTTCTAGGCAGGGGTTCATAAGCTTTTGTTATGAAGGTCTAGAGCATAAACATTTTAGGATTTGTGGTCCATGTGGTCTGTGAAAACCTCTCAACCATGCTGTAACAGGGTGATAGCAAGTGCATGGGGGTGTACACTCGTCTAAAATAGGAAATTATAAAATTGGAAGAGTCGTACTGTTTGCTTCACGAACCTGCTTATATCTCCAGAATGATTTAATAAAACTTAAATCAGTTCAGTTCAGTTCAGTCACTCTGTCATGTCCGACTCTTTGCGACCCCTAGAACCACAGCACGCCAGGCTTCCCTGTCGTTCACCAACTCCCAGAGTTTACCCAAACTCCGCTGGATGGTGGTGATGCCATCCAGCCACCTCATCTCCTGTTGTCCCCTTCTGCTCCTGCTCCCAATTATTCCACCATTAGGGTCTTTTCTGGTGAGTCAATCGTTCATATCAGGTGGCCAAAGAATTTGAGTTTCAGCTACAACATCAGTACTTTCAGTGAACACCCAGGGCTGATCTTTAGCATGGACTGGTTGAATCTACTTGCAGTCCAAGGGACTCTCAAGAGTCTTCTCCAACACCACAGTTCTATAGCATCAAATCTTCGGGGCTCAGGTTTCTTCACAGTCCAACTCTCCCATTCATTCATGACTACTGGAAAAACCATAGCCTTGACTAGATGGACTTTGGTTGGCAAAGTAATGTCTCTGCTTTTTAATATGCTATCTAGGTTCGTCATAAGTTTCCTTGCAAGGAATAAGTGTCTTTTAATTTCATGGCAGCAATCACCATCTTCAGTGATTTTGGAGCTCCACAAAAAAAAAGTCTGACACTGTTTCCCCATCCATTTCCTATAAAGTGATGGGACCAGTTGCTGTGATCTTAGTTTTCTGAATGTTGAGCTTTCAGCCAACCTTTTCACTCTTCTCTCTCACTCTTAAAAATGAACATATCTTCACACATAGTCTGGAATTCCTGTGTCTGGGAAGGCTTCGATCCAGCTATTCAGGGCCCACACTGTAACCTGGGTGGAGCTGATTGGCATGTCTTAACACATGGTGGTTTGCACAGAGCAGGGTTCCCTGCAGTCCTGGGAATTACTATGCTCGGCGTATATGTGACTTCTGTCACCTTCTGCACTAAACTACCACCCCTCAGCAGGAAGTAGACCCCGAGGTGAACATGGAAACACTAAATAAGTTATCCCAGGGCACCTCCTCCGAAACTCAGGCAGCCCCCCTGGAAACCAGTGCCTTGAAAGCGAAGGGGACACCAGCTGAGAAATGCAAGGACAGTGGCTCACTGAGTATCCATTGCACACATCTAGGGCCAGGCAGAATCTCAGAGGAGCCCCTTCCCAATGCCATGGTGATTCCCGTGATTTGGTAAGTTGTCTGTCTTCAGGCTACATGTAGAGGTGACAGAGTCTCTGCAGGGCTTCTTCTCCCCAGGTGTGTGTTGAGGGCAAGTGTTGTCTAGTAGAACCTTCTGTGATGATGGGAATATTCTACATCCCCTCTGCCCATTGTGAGAACCTCCGACCAGCCTCATGTGGCACTTGAACTATGCGCACTTGAACTGGGGCTAGTGCGACCAAAACCTGGCTTTCAGGTTAATTTAATTAAATTAATTTAATGATAATTAATGTAGATACAATAGCCATGGGTGGCTGGTGACTGTCATATTGGACATAGACATCAAATTTCTTATTTTCCCGGGGGTGCCATATGGATTGCATGCAGACTTATTTTAGAGGACACACTGGTCATTTTTTACATTTGTAGTCATTATGATTTTAATTCATGTGTATCAGGGAAAAACATCAATTCATCCCTGAAGTCAAACCTCTTTCACTTCATTGATAACATTGCCTAGGAAGAGGTTATTGTGGAATAAAAGTGAATTGATATAATATGATTTAATATATAGGCAGCCTTCTCTATTCATGGATTTCTCACGTGTACATGCAACCAACCAAAATTCCATCTGTGTTTGGTTGAATACGTAAATGTGAAACCGTTGGATACAAAGGCATAGTTTTATTCATCCTTCTAGGCCATTTTATATAAGGAACTTGCACATCCTTGGATTTCAGTATCCTTGGGAGGCACCTTGGGTCCTAGGGGATGGCTGTACATCCTTTGGGGATAGGGTAGAAATCCAGAAAGTGGAATAGGTCAGAGAGGGGGGAGTTGACAAACAGTGTTCTTGAAGCTGAGGCTCTAGCATTGAGTAAGGGACCTCCCTAGTTCTGTGTCCAGGAAGATGGAGCAGAAAAGGGCACAGGGCTTAGGCCACACTGACTGGCCTGGGCTTCCCTCTCTGAGCATGCCAGGAAGAGGGTGTGAAGGTGTTGTCGGGGCCGTGATGAGCACCCCCAAGGATCCCCGGGCTTCTCTGGGGCGGGGTAGTGGGGAGGCCCTGTTTAACACAGTGCTTTTGCTCCATCTGTCTCTTTCTGTGTTTCTAGATCCTTGACCTCTCTGGGTCCAGGGAAATATCCTCTCCTTTCGCTTATGCTCCAAGCTAGACTCTGGTACGTGGCCCCCTGATGGTTGTATGTACTCTCATGTTCCACAGGGGCACAGGGGAGCCATCTCCTCCAGGGGAGCCTGAAGGGTTCAGGGAAGTGGATTGCAAACTGTGGTTCCTTAGTGATCTTTGAGGGAACCCTGGGCTGATCAGTAGAGGTGAGGGATGACTTAGCAAGCAGCTTTGAGGCCTTTCTCCAAGTCGAGAAGTTACCTTATTTGTGTGAGTGTTGTTTTTTTTTTTTTTTTTTTTTTTTTGCTGTGTTTTGTTTGTTTTTTTCAGTTCTGAATCAAAGAGAGAGAGAGTTTCTATTGTTGAATTGGGGTGGGGTAGAAGATGCATTTGGTTTGGACAGTTCTTTTGCCCTCAGAAATGGTCATAGTAAATTAAACTGTGTGAACCTGTCCCTGAGGTCCCAGCACCCACATTCCGTGAAGGCCTTCAGAGGAGAAAAGCATTTCTACGGAAGTGAACTTTCTGTAGAAATTTTTCCTCTCGAGGAAGAAGCTGGCAGGCTGTTTTGGGTAGATTATCCGGCACTAACTTTTCTAGTTCTCTTCTGTGGAATTTGAGCTGTGTTCATTAGGCTTTCCCCTGCACCCTCTCAAATAAGTTTTAAGGCATTCTACAATGGTTCATTCTCAGTGAGAACAGTTCTGCTTCTTTCAGGGTCCTTCAGCTCCAGGGTCTTTCTCTCTCCCAGATTATTCTCTTCAGCTGAAAACCAAATTTTCTTTATTAGTTAGTTTCTGCATATTGAGTACTTAGAGTAAGAAATGATGTATCTTGTTAGAGTGGCTGGAGGTTTCCAAGTGGCACTGGAAGCAGGGTTTAGGTCCAGGAGACAAGATGGGAGAGTGGCATGAGCTGGTTATAGGAGGAATACGAACATGTATAGGCATGGAAGTATGACTGAACCACTGTCAATTCCCTTCTCACTCTCACTCGGGTCTTGTGACTGCATCTGGAGGACACGTTGAGTTTGGAGCTGAGTGTCTTCCTCATCACTTCTTCTAGCTTCTATTTTTAACAATAGCAGAGCATACTTGAGACTTCAACAGCATCACAGCACCCACCACGAGTTTTCTGCTACAGTTGGATTTTCATTATGTTGATTCCTAGAGTTGCCGTCTGTGTAGGGCAGATATTATGATTTCCTGCTTTTGGTGTTGATAGAAGAGTTTCTGTTTGACTTAAGTGGAATGTGAGTTTAGAAACACCAGCTGAGCCATAAGTAGGGGGACTTTGGATGTGTCAAAGCCATGGAGGTGGCTGGCCGGGGGAAGGGTTCAAGTTGGGAAAACACTGCTGCAGGCAGGGAGCCCTGTTGGGGATTTGGAGTAGCCAAGTGGTGTCATCCACATGGGAAGATGAGGATTGGTGATGCTGTGGGGTACGGAATCTCGTGTGACAAGGAGGCTTGCATGTACAAACGAGGTTGGGATATACAGCATCTCCCAGTTGTGAAGTGGATGAGGTGTTTCTTGGCCCAGGGTTTGTTGGACCACCAGTCTTTATCAGAACTGCTGTTGTCAGATGAAAGCAGCCAGAGATGGCACATAAAGAGATGTTCCTGTGCTTCAGTGAACTCGCACTTGGGAAAGCAGGCATTGGGCTGGATTTGGCCTGTGGACCATCATTGGTTGACCTCCCGACCTGAAGCACCCTAGTGTGTGAGAGGATAGAAAGGGAGGGTGGAGAGAGGAGGTGAGGGTCTAGAGACGCTGGTGAGTTGGTGCAGAGGCTAGAGTGGGGTGAAGAACATCTCAGGGAGCCTGATGAGTAGGGAGGAGGGAGGGAAGGAGCCCAAATTGTCAGCATTTATTATGGAGTGTTTCAGGATTATTCTAGAGTGTGAGCTGAGCTGGAGGTTCCTGGAGGACTCATCAGGACTGTGAGCTCAGGCCTGTTCATTTCCCCCTGTTTGCACACCAGAGCCATCTGGCTGAAGGCTTATGTCAAAGTAGACAGACCAGCTCATTTTCTCATTCCTCATATGCCTCCCGACTTCTGTTTGTGCTCACTGCTTGCTGACAGTGTAGGTGGAAGCGGGAGGAAAGCTGAGCATTACAAACATGTATTTTCCTGTGCTCTTTATCAGTTTCTGGAAACAGGCTGCTTAAGATGAGGGTCTAGTTGAGAGAAAGAAAGGTTAAATAGGAGATAGGAACTTCCTTGGGGTGTCCATATGCCTTTCCTGTTCACTTGTCTCTTCAGCTTAAGATTTTAAAGTGATGCATGCCTATCGAGTTGACCGTTGAACAACATGGGTTTGGACTGTGCAGGTCCAAGTCTAAGTGGATTTATTTTCCTGTAATGAATACATTTCTACACAACCTGTAGCTGGTTGAATCTGTGGATGTGGATATGGAGGGCTGACCGTGAGATTAAGTTTCCATGGAATCTGGTGTCCATGGTGGGTCGTGGAATGAAGCCCCTGTACCATCCCTGATACGACGGGATGTGTGTAGTCAGAGAAAATAAAATCATACAGGGAAAAACAATTCCTCGTCCCAGTCTTCATGGCTATTTTTTGCACCCTGTACTTATTTATAGATAACTTGTTTCCTCATATTTCTGTTTCTTCACTTTATCTAGACATTGTGTGTTGACTTCTGACTTTAGAAGATGAGAATCGGGGTCACTTACCCCCTCTCTTCTCCCCTCTCTCCCAGACCACTCTGTCACTGTTTGGCGTGCTCTATGGGCTTCCTTGCTCCAATACAACACTTATTCCTTAGTTCTTGTTCTCCAGCTGGAGGAAACTGTCTCTGGACCCCTCTCTTGGTGCACATTTCCTCCCTCACCTCTCCTCCATTGTCATTTTCAGACTTTTCCATCTTCCTGCTCTGATTAACCATCACCAAGGTGGAGAGAACTTGTGCATTCTATTCTATAACTGTAGTTGGTCCGTCTCAGTTCTGGCTGTTGGCTGAGTCATAAACATTGCCAGATGACCATTTGTGTGTCCATCATTATGGTCGTGCTGTTTGTCTCAGAGTCAACTAGTGCACTGTGATTACATTTCCATCTCTGTATAGCCTTACATTTCCCTGGGTGTTTTTTTTTCCCTGCTCACCGCTCTCATATCTTCAACCATTTCCCTGCCAAATTCTTTGCCATAACAGTTGTTTTCTTGAGACGCTTTTCATGTCACACATTTTGGGCTCTTCCATTTCAAATAAGTATGTGTCTGTGTCCTACCATCATGGCTGAGGTGTGGTCCACTGAAATCTCACCTGTGGCTCCTTCCTCAACTCTTCTCACCCCATGCACCTCCATAATACTCTTTTCTGATCTGTCATTAGCCTTGGCAGTAGATTCATGATTAGATTTACCCTAGATAATCTAGGTTCCTTCGATGGAGCCTTGCCACCTAAGTGTGGTGGAGCCAGCGCCTCCAGTTTCCCTGGATGAACTAAGCTCTTGGCAGAGTGGTTCTGAAGGAAATTTGCTTTCAAACTTCTGGGAATTTATGACTTTTACGTCATGGTATGCCTTATTTCCACCTGTAATCTCGTGCAGCGTCCAGTGATCTTAGTTCATTGTTTAATATACATTTGTAAAAGCCTTAGTCTTCTATGAATGCCTCAAGTTGGAAAATGGCAACACTGACCAGCAGCTCTCCAGTGCTAAGATCAGTAGCCTGTTGGACAGCAGGATAGAGAGCTGGTGGGGTTGTACGGACTCGAGCTCTCTTCCATACTCTAGCCCTCCACCAGTCTCTGAGGTTGCCTTGCTGTCTCTTCAGCTAGCAACAGGTGTGACAAATCACCTGCCTCTGCCCCCAAACATCACAGAGCACCAGCCTCACCCAAACTACCCAGTGCAGAAGTGGAAGTATGAACCAACTTCATGGCAGCCAATGGGGATCTTTTCCCAGCAGGCAGTGTGCTCGTCTCTTGAGTGAATGTGTGTGTGTGTGTTTTCTTTGTGAGCATGCCTTTTCCTGAGTGATGGGTCTTGGCTTTGCCTGGTTTCTTCCTCGCTGTGCTCCTGATGGCCATTGGAAGCAGCAGTAGGAAATGAGAGAGTGAGGATGGATGGACTGGCCTCTGTCTCTCTCTCTCTCTCTCTCACTCTCTCTCTCCTGTTTTTATTTTATTTATTTATTGACCATGCTAATCAGCTCATGACATCTTAGTTCCCTAAATAGGGATTGAACCTGCACCCTTGGCAGTGAAAGCACCAGGTCCTAACCACTGAACTGCCAGGGAATTCCCGATCTGGCTTCTTGAAGAGGCTTCATCCTTGCTCTTTTCATGATGAGTCCTGGATTAACACCCATTTCCTCTGCAGTGACTGGCTGAATCAGCCAGCATGCCCTGTCCTGTCCATGGGAGAGGTCAGGCTCTGCACTTACTCAGGTGTCCTGGCTCTGGGTTGTGGCTTCTCTTCTAAGTAAGCTAAGCCCTGCTGCCTAGCTGATCTCTGCCTTCAGCAGAGCTGGGGAGATTCAATGTGACCTGAGTACATTGTTGTCAGTTTCCGTGTCGAGATGACCAACTCCATCACCGACCTTCCAGAGGACTAACAGTGTAGGTGTCACGAGTAGAGAAGAATGTTTAAGAAGGGGTGGATTTGGATTCAAGAACCCTAAGAGAGGTCCACCATGGACCCCAGCTCTGCCCACCACAGTAGCGCTCCCTTTGGGCCATAGATGCAAGTGATGAGGATATGTTCTCTCCTGATTGAATATGTGACTTGGGAGATTCTTATCACTGTCTTTGCTGCTTCTCTTTCAGAACCAGAGCTCAGAACCACACACATCCTGCCTATCACTAGGCGATAACAAGAGTACTTTCCCTTCTAGGTGATGATCTGGTCCCTTGCTCCCCCACTCTGATTCTGTCTCTAATTTTGACAGTCGACTTCTTGTGTTCAAATATTATCATCCCACCTCAAGAATTAAAAAAAAATTTTTTTTTTGCCCCAATCTGTCTGAACTTGGTAAATGATCTAACATATGATGAGATCTTAGTGATGTGCTGGCAGGTCTCTCAGAGTCGGCCATCCCACTGAGCCTGCAGGCTGGGTGTCTCCCCACTGGACAGACACCTCATTTGGCTCTTCCTTCACTGTCCTCATATCTTACTCATCCACAATGTAGCTCCTTATGGTGTACATGTCCTTGAAGCTCCATTAGCCCTTACTGTGGGTCTTTCATCTTTCTGTTGACCCATTAGCTTGTCCATACTGGGAGCCAGGTGGGGTTAACCATTAAGCCCAGGTGGGCTTAACCATTCTTGTCCTCACTTCTTTTCCTTTGGCTGGTTGAGGTATAATTCTGCTTTCAAGTTGCCTATACAGTGATGAAACAAACTCCATTAACAGAATTAAGTAGATTGAACACCAAATCTCAGTGCCTTTCTTGGTGCCCAAGGTTACATATAACAAGAGCCTGGGGTTCTTTGTATCTACACATGCAGTAAGAGTGCCTGGTCCCAATTACTGCATAAGAAACCTCTTTGTCGATACATTAGTACGTTTTCCCACTCATCTTTATTTTCTCTGAGCACGAAGCCCTTCTGTTTTTCCAACTAGCTCTTGTTAAATCCTTAAAACCCAAAAATTCAGGTCAGTACATGGTGGCAGGATTTTTCCCCTGAGTGTTGGAGAGTTGGGAGGGGAAGGTGGCTTCCTGGGGAAGCAGGTGCAGATCAAGTAGAAGGAGATGGGCAGGAATGCTAAATCTCCCTTTCCCCTTGGCTTTCCCCCTCCCAGACCATTCCCAGAGCAGTAAATCCACTTGCTGGAGCGGCACTGAGGAGAAGCGAGGCTCCGCCCGCTCTGAGCAGAACACTGGTACCAGTTCAAAGAGCCTCATCCTGAAAGAGTCCCACCTGGACACGTTCTGTACCTAGGGACATGCTAGGACGCAAGCCACCCACTCCATGGAGGGAAACAACCCAGACACCTGAGAAATCAGAAACGGCTAATAAACATGAGACGGAGGACTGCCACCCTCTGACTTGGCCTCTGCAACTGGTATGGAGGGCAGGGCACATTATTTCATGTCTTGCATTACCCTTGTCTGAGGACTCTTCCACCCACATGAAATCTTTGCTTTAGATGTAAATAATATACAATTTGTGACTGTCATCAAGCCTAGAGTACCTTCACCTTTTCACACTTGTACTAACTTTAACTTATTTTTAAAAAAAAAAAGGGAGAGAGAGAGAGAGAAAGAGAAAGAGAAAAACTAAACAAAAGACACACCCAACAACAAAAAGAATGTTTGGATGCTGGAGAAAGGATGGTCACCCAGCCAGTCTGTCACAGGGTTACAGAGAGGGCACAGGGGTTGCTTTACGGTGCACAGTTCCTCCTCTGTGACACCCTGTGAGCTGTTTCCATTTGTATGTCTGTACACAGCACATTGGGATCAAGAATTTCCAGCACAGAATTTAGTGCTGCTATGGACACATCACATGCACCCACTGGCCCCTTTCAAGTACTATGTTACCATGTTTTATACGGGAAGCTCTCTGGACCAGAAGGGCACATAGATGTGCTCATTAATCTGATGTGATTTCCAGGATGACTCTACTCCAATAAAAGGGACAAAAGAAAAAAAGAAACAATCCATATCTTTGTTTACAGATGGTTAACTAGAAACAACCCTGCTCACCTCAGTTTGCAGAAGAGAAGACCATAGAAACCATTCAAGTCCGAAGCTCCGAAACATTTTCCTTGCTTTGTGGTTCCTTTAAAGACACTCAAACCTTTTGGTAAGAGATGGCCATGCCTCATAGAAGGGAAAAGTCAAAGGCAAGACACACGCAGAGGACATTTGAGCCTGAGATGAAGCATGTATGTAATATTTATATGATGGAATTTTAGGTTTTTATGTCAGTATGAAACGAAGGCAGTTTGAGGGGAAGCAGGACGTCACTCTGCCGTTACACTCAGTATGCTGTAGTACCATTTTGTATATATGCTCAAGAAGCATTGAACAAAGCAAAAAGGTGATGTATGTATAGGATAAAAATTAATTGTATGATATCATTCCACTACATTCTGTTGTACATTTTAGTCTTGTTTTCTTTCTTTTCATTATTGATAAGAGGATGCGAACTGTACAGTTTCCAGCTAGTTACTCATAATAGAAAATAAATAAAAAAGTGAGTACTAGAAGAAAACAAGAAAGAACATTTGTCAATTGCAGTTGTCAAAACATACAGAAACCTAGCCTTATTTGTGAAGCATAATTGCTTTTCACATACGGAAGTATTTTTGTCACAATTTTTTTGCATAACATTTGTGTTAAATTTAAATATCTTGTCTGATGTGGGTGTTTTTGTTTGTGACTGAACCAGTGGATTCAAGAGGTATGTTCTTATGGGTTCTCCCTACCCCCTAATTTTTTCAGAATCTTCACCTTTTTTATTTTTTTATTTTATTTTATTTTTTAAAATAAATTTATTTATTTTAGTTGGGGGCTAATTACTTTACAATATTGTAGTAGTTTTTGCCATACATTGACATGAATCAGCCATGGGTTTACATGTGTTCCCCTTCCTGGACCCCCCTCCCTCTTCCTTCCCCATCCCATTCCTCTGGGTTATCTCATTGCCCCAGCCCTGAGCATTTGTCTCATGCATAGAACATGGAATGGTGTTCTGTTTCACATATGATATTATACATATTTCAATGCTATTCTCCCAGAACGTCCCACCCTCACCTTCTCCCTCAGAGTCCATACGACTGTTCTATGCATCTGTGTCTCTTATTCTGTCTCGCATATAGGGTTATCATTACCATCTTTCAAATTCCATATATATGCATTAGTATACTGCAATTGTGTTTTTCTTTCTGGCTTCCTTCACTCTGTATAATGGGCTCGTTTCATCCATCTCAATAGAACCGATTTAAATGTATTTTTTAATGGCTGAGTAATATTCCATTGTGTATATGTATCATGGCTTCCTTACCCATTCATCTGCTGATGGACATCTAGGTTGCTTCCATGTCCTGGCTATTGTAAACAGTGCTGCGATGAACACTGGGGTACACGCGTCTCTTTCAATTCTGGTTTCCTCGGTGTGTATACCCAGCAGTGGGGTTGCTGGATCATATGGCAGTTCTACTCCCAGTTTTTTAAGGAATCTCCACACTGTTCTCCATAGTGGCTGTACTAGTTTGCATTCCCACCAACAGTGTAAGAGGGTTCCCTTTTCTCCACACCCTCTCCAGCATTTATTGCTTGTAGACTTTTGGATAGCAGCCATTCTGGCGGGAGGGAAATGGTACCTCATTGTGGTTTTGATTTGCATTTCTCTAATAATGAGTGATGTTGAGCATCTTTTCATGTGTTTGTTAGCCATCTGTATGTCTTCTTTGGAGAAATATCTGTTTAGTTCTTTGGCCCATTTTTTGATTGGGTCGTTATTTTTCTGGAATTCAGCTGCAGGAGATGCTTGTATATTTTTGAGATTAATTGTTTGTCTGTTGCTTCATTTGCTATGATTTTCTCCCATTCTGAAGGCTGTCTTTTCACCTTGCTTATAGTTTCCTTTGTTTTGCAAAAGCTTTTCATTTTAATTAGGTCCCATTTGTTTATTTTTTGCTTTTATTTCCAATATTCTGGGAGGTGTGTCATGGAGGATCCTGCTGTGATTTATATCGGAGAGTGTTGTGCCTATGTTTTCCTCTAGGAGTTTTATAGTTTCTGGTCTTACGTTTAGATCTTTAATCCACTTTGAGTTTATTTCTGTGTATGGTGTTATGAAGTGTTTTAGTTTCATTCTTTTACAAGTGGTTGATGAGTTTTCCCAGCACCACATGTTAAAGAGGTTGTCTTTTCTCCATTGTATATTCTTGCCTCCTTTGTCAAAGATAAAGAGTCCATAGGTGTGTGGGTTTATCTCTGGTCTTTCTATTTTGTTCCATGGATCTATATTTCTGTCTTTGTGCCAGTACCATACTGTCTTGATGACTGTGGCTTTGTAGTAGTGCCTGAAGTCAAGCAGGTTGATTCCTCCAGTTCCATTCTTCTTTCTCAAGATTGCTTTGGCTATTCGAGGTTTCTTATATATCCATACAAATTGTGAAATGATTTGTTCTAGTTCTGTGAAAAATACCATTGGTAGCTTGATAGGGATTGCATTGAATCTATACATTGCTTTGGGTAGTATTCTCATTTTCACTGTATTAATTCTTCCAATCCATGAATACTATACCGTATTCATTTCTCCATCTCTTTGTGTCCTCTTTGATTTGTTTCATCAGTGTTGCATAGTGTTCTATATATAAGTCTTTTGTTTGTTTAGGTAGATATATTCCTAAGTATTTTATTCTTTTTGTTGAAATGGTGAATGGAATTGTTTCCTTAATTTCTCTTTCTGTTTTCTCATTATTGGACTATAGGAATGCAAGGGATTTCTGTGTGTTAATTTTATATCCTGCAACTTTACTATATTCATTGATTAGCTCTAGTAAATTTCTGGTAGAATCTTTAGGGTTTTCTATGTAGAGGATCATGTCATCTGCAAACAGTGAGAGTTTTATTTCTTCTTTTCCTATCTGTATTCCTTTTATTTCTTTTTCCGCTCTGATAGCTGTGGCCAAAACTTCCAAAACTATGTTGAATAGTAGTGGTGAAAGTGGGCATCCTTGCCTTGTTCCTGACTTTAGGGGAAATGATTTCAATTTTCACCATTGAGGATAATGCTTGCTGTGGGTTTGTCATATATAGCTGTTATTATGTTGAGGTATGTTCCTTCTATTCCTGCTTTCTGGAGGGATTTTATTATAGATGGATGTGGAATTTTGTCAAAGGCTTTTTCTGCATCTATTGAGATAATCATATGGTTTTTATCCATCAATTTGTTAATGTGGTGTATTACATTGATTGATTTGCGGATGTTAAAGAAACCTTGCATCCCTGGGTTAAAGCCCACTTGGTCATGATGTATGATCTTTTTAATATGATGTTGGATTCTGTTTGCTAGAATTTCATTAAGGATTTTCACATCTATGTTCATCAGTGATATTGGCCTGTAGTTTTCTTTTTTTGTGGCATCTTTGTCTGGTTTTGGAATTAGGGTGATGGTGGCCTCATAGAATGAGTTTGGAAGTTTACCATCTTCTGCAATTTTCCGGAAGAGTTTGAGTAGGATAGGTGTTAGCTCTTGTCTAAATTTTTGGTAGAATTCCGCTGTGAAGCCGTCTGGTCCTGGGCTTTTGTTTGCTGGAAGATTTCTGATTACAGTTTCGATTTCCGTGCTTGTGATGGGTCTGTTAAGATCTTCTATTTCTTCCTGGTTCAGTTTTGGAAAGTTATACTTTTCTAAGAATTTGTCCATTTCTTCCAAGTTGTCCATTTTGTTGGCATACAGCTGTTGGTAGTAGTCACTTATGATCCTTTGTATTTCTGTGGAGACTGTTGTGATCTCTCCATTTTCATTTCTAATTTTGTTGATCTGATTCTTCTCCCTTTGTTTCTTGATGAGTCTGGCTAATGGCTTGTCAATTTTGTTTATCTTCTCGAAAAACCAGCTTTTAGTTTTGTTGATTTTTGCTATGGTCTCTTTTGTTTCTTTTGCATTTATTTCTGCCCTAATTTTTAAGATTTCTTTCCTTCTACTGACCCTGGGGTTCTTCATTTCTTCCTTCTCTAGTTGCTTTAGATGTAGAGTTAATTTATTTGTTTGATTTTTTTCTTGTTTCTTGAGGTATGCCTGTATTGCTATGAGCCTTCCCCTTAGCATTGCTTTTACTGTTTCCCATAGATTTTGGGTTGTTGTGTTTTCATTTTCATTTGTTTCTATGCACAGTTAGATTTCTTTTTTGATTTCTTCTCTGATTTGTTGGTTATTCAGAAGCATGTTGTTTAGCCTCCATATGTTGGAATTTTTAATAGTTTTTTTTTCCTGTAATTCAGGTCTAATCTTACTGCATTGTGGTCAGAAAAGATGGCTGGGATGATTTCAATTTTTTGGAATTTACTAAGGCTACATTTATGGCCCAGGATGTGATCTATCCAGGAGAAAGTTTGGTGTGCACTTGGGAAAAAGGTGAAATTGATTGTTTTGGGGTGAAAAGTACTGTAAATATCAATTAAATCTAATTTGTCTATTGTATGATTTAAAGTTTGTGTTTCCTTGTTAATTTTCTGTTTAGTTGATCTATACATATGTGTGAGTGGAGTATTAAAGTCTTTCACTATTATTGTGTTATTGTTAATTTCCCCTTTCATACTTGTTAGTATTTGCCTTATATATTGTGGTGCTCCTATGTTGGGTGCATATATATTTATAATTGTTACATCTTCTTCTTGGATTGATACTTTGATTATTATGAGTGTCCTTCTTTGTCCCTTTCACAGCCTTTATTTTAAAGTCTATTTTATCTGAAATGAGCATTGCGACTCCTGCTTTCTTTTGGTCTACGTTTGCATGAAATATGTTTTTTCCATCCCTTCAATTTCTGTCTGTATGTGTCCCTAGTTTTGAGGTGGGTCTCTTGTAGACAGCATATATAGGGGTCTTGTTTTTGTATCCATTCAGCCAGGATTTGTCTTTTGGTTGGGGCATTCAACCCATTTACATTTAAAGTAATTATTTGTAAGTATGATCCCATTGCCATTTACTTTGTTGTTTTGAGTTCGTGTTTAAACATCCTTTCTGTGTTTCCTGTTTAGAGGAGATCCTTTATCATTTGTTGGAGAGCTGGTTTGGTGGTGCTGAATTCCCTCAGCTCTTGCTTGTCTGTAAAGCTTTTGAATTCTCCTTCATATCTGAATGAGATCCTTGCTGGGTACAGTAATCTGGGTTGTATATTATTCTCTTTCTTTACTTTATGTATGTCCTGCCATTCCCTTCTAGCCTGAAAAGTTTCTATTGAAAGATCAGCTGTTATCCTTATGGGGGTCCCCTTGTATGTTATTTGTTGTTTTTCCCTTGCTGCTTTTAATATTTGTTCTTTGTGTTTGACCTTTGTTAATTTGATTAATATGTGTCTTGGGGTGTTTTCCTTGGGTTTATCCTGTTTGGGACTCTCTGGGTTTCTTGGTCTTCTGTGACTATTTCCTTCCTCATTTTAGGGAAATTTTCAACTATTATCTCCTCGAGTATTTTTTCATGGCCTTTCCTTTTATCTTCTTCTTCTGGGACTCCTATGATTCGAATGTTGGGGCGTTTCATATTGTCCCAGAGGTCCCTGAGGTTTTCCTCATTTCTTTTGATTCTTTTTTCTTTTTTCCTCTCTGCTTCATTTATTTCCATCAATCTATCTTCTACCTCACTTATCCTATCTTCTGCCTCCGTTATTCTACTGTTGGTTCCCTCCAGAGTGTCTTTTATCTCCTTTATTTCATTATTCATTATATATTGACTCCTTTTTATTTCTTCTAGGTCCTTGATGAACATTTCTTGCATCTCTTCAATCCTTGTCTCCAGGCTATTTATCTGTAACTCCATTTTGTTTTCAAGATTTTGGGTCATTTTTATTATCATTATTCTAAATTCTTTTTCAGATAGATTCCCTATCTCCTCTTTTGCTTGGTTTAGTGGGCATTTCTCATTTTCCTTTACTTGCTGAGTATTTCCCTGTCTTTTCATCTTGTTTAGCTTGCTGTGTTAGGCATGGCCTTTCTGTATTCTGGTAGTTTGAGGTTCCTCTTTATTGTGGAGGTTCC
This sequence comes from Giraffa tippelskirchi, assembly GCF_054371585.1. Lineage (NCBI taxonomy): Eukaryota > Metazoa > Chordata > Mammalia > Artiodactyla > Giraffidae > Giraffa > Giraffa tippelskirchi. The sequence goes on from NC_137290.1 coordinate 25,843,160, forward strand.
TCACTGTGGGTGGGTTTGGATGGGTGGCTTGTCAAGGCTTCCTGGTTGGGGGAGCTTGTGTTGGTGTTCTGATGGATGGAGCTGGATTTCTTCTCTCTAGAGTGCTATGGAGTGTCCAGTATTGAGTTTTGAGATGTCTATGGATTTGGTGTGCCTCTGGGCAGCCTGTATATGGATGCTCAGGGCTATGTTCCTGCGTTGCTGGAGAATTTGCATGGTATGTCTTGCTCTGGAACTTATTGGCTCTTGGGTGGAGCTTGGTTTCAGTGTTTATGTGGAGGCTATTGGATTATCTCTTATTAATTAATGTTTCCCCTGGCTTTCAGTCTTATTCTTGCAGTAGCCTCAAGACTTCTCCATCCATACAGCATCAATAATAAAACTTTTAGGTTAATAGTGAAAAGATTCTCCACAGTGAGTGATACGCAGAAAGGTTCACTGAGTTACATGGAGAGGTGAAGGGGGGGGTTGAGGTGACCAGGAGGGGAATAGGGGGACTCCAACGTGGAGAGAGCAGTCTAGCCAGTAAGCACTTGCCTCTGTGCTCTCCACAGTCTGGAACCCTCAGAGCGGTTCACAGAGATACATAGAGAGGGGGGAGGAAGGTAATAGAGGTGAGCATAAGTAGAAAGGGAGGAATCAGGAGGGGAGAGAGAGATCTGGGCAGTATTCTGTTCCTGATATGTTCTGCAGTACCCAGAACACCCTCAGAAATTCACAGAATTGGGTTGAGAAGAGAAGGAGGAGGGTGGGAGATAGAGGTTCCCTGGGGGAGAAGAAAGAGCGTCAATAGGGGGAGAGAGTAATCAAGCCAGTAATCACACTCCTGAGTAAAAATGGGTCCTAAAGATTGGGTTCTTAAATGTGCAAAATTGATATCAAATATGTAAAACAAAGATTAAAAATCTAGAGTAGAGGTTAGCCTCTTATAAAACATACAATATAAAAAAAGAAAAGGAAACAGTGTAAAAACAAAAAAAACAGTAAAACAGTTAAAAAAAAAAGAAACAGCAAAAAAAAGTAAAACAGGAAAAAACACAGTAAAAAAAAGAAACCACAAAAGGTATAAGATGTATGTATGCAGTTTGCTTTAAAAATAGGGTTTTTTTTTTTTTTGCAAGGTAATAGTGGGTTATGAAAATGAAAGTTAAAGATGTAATAGAGGACTTTAAGAAAAAAGAAAGCAAAAGAAAAGAAATTTAAAAAAATCATAATGATAATAGTAAAAATATATATCCCGGACTTTCTCTGGAGGTGTTGTGAGCAGTGTGGGGTCTGTTTAGTTTCAGATAGATCCTTGTTCCTGCTTATATGGTGTCTGTTTAGTTTCAGATAGATCCTTGTTCCTGCTTATACTTTTCAAGATCTAGAGTCACCTTTCAATGCAGTGGGTGGTAATTTCAGGGATTTTAATCTGTTGGCCTGTCACTTCCAAAGCGCTTCCCTCTGTTTATTTGGCTTCTGTTTGCAGGTCTCTTCAGTATCTAATTTCTGCCCTGCCACAATGAGGCGGAGGTGGTCTCTTTAGGTTCGCTTGTCCAGTCATGCTATGGGGAGGGAGGAACACTGCAAACCTATATCACTGGCATGTGTGTGGCGAGCTCGCAGTGTCTCAGCTGCACTGGGTTCGCCCCCGCTCATGCCGTGTGTGCTTTCCCCATCTACCCTGCTCACGCTTCAGGTTACTCAGTCGGGGAGTGGGCCCTGAGATGTATGCACTTCCTAGGTCTAAGCCACTCAGGTTCAGGCACCCGGTTACTCCACAAAGGCGCAGACTCGGTTGCGCCCGCTGTTTGTGCTGTTCCCGGTCGGAGCAGCTCAGACAGCCAGGAGTTTGGCGAGCTCACTCTCCCCTGTTGGCGCGGTGCGGCTTATCACCTCCCTGGTCCCCGCCTCAGTTTATGGGCGCGCCCGGCTCCGGTGTGTTTTGTGTCGGTTCTGGGAAGCTGGCTTCTGGCTGTGACCCTCCCGGCTGCTGTCGACCCTCTGGCACCTCAGGCAGCCTTTGCTTAGAAACTGGGAGCCTGTTTGCAGTTTGGTAGTGGTTGCCCTCTCTCGGGCCGAGTTTGCCCCTTTCTGGCTCTGGCTGGCCCCGCCTGCCCGCTGTGTCCAGCAGGGGATGGGGCGGTCTGCAGCCGGCTAGCTCTCCTCTGGTATTGCTCAGTCCTTTGTTCGGTGAGCCGGCCGGCAGTGCCTTAGATTTGGGCTTTTCACGGGATAGTTCTCTCTCTCTGGCTGTCCCACAGTTTAGGTTACTATCTCACGTTAGCTCCCTCAGATTGTCCTCAGGGCGTTCGGGCCCAGTCCTTACCCTAAGCAGTGCCACCCGCTCCTCTCCGTTCAGCCCCCACTTGCTGGTGGCGGCTGCGAGCGTCTGGGGTTCTTTGCTCGGAGTTTCCTTTAGGCACGTAATCTGTGGGTTTTATTTATTTTTTCTCCCAGTTATGTTGCCCTCTGAGATTCGAAATCTTGCCCCAAACCCACCGGTGAGAGGGTTTCCTGGTGCTTGGAAATTTCTCCTCTTTTACAACTCCCTCCCCAGGATGGTCTTCGTCCCTAACTCTTTTGTCTCTCTTTTTATCTTTTATAATTTCTCCTATCTCTTTTTGAAGATAATGTGCCATCTTTGTGGATGCCTGACGTCTTCTGCCAGCGTTCAGAAGTAGTTTTGTGAAGTTTGCTCAGCGTTCAGGTGTTCTTTTGATAAATTTGTGGAGAAGAAAGTGGTCTCCCCATCCTATTCCTCCACCGTCTTAGCCCCGCTCCTCCTTCACCTTTTTTAAATGAAGCTGTTTTGGGGAAAAAAATTGCCTTGTTCTTCCTCGAAAAAGCTGTTTTCCATTTGGTCAGGATGGATACATCAGGTTTGGGCCAAAGACGGAGATGGAGCCACATAAGGTCAGGAAGGTTTTCCTCTACATTATAAATAAATGTCCCCACTGGGAGCTTTCCCTTGAAGTCCAGTGCTAGAGAATTTACTGACAGAGATGGAGACAGAAGAGAAATCCGGGGTCACTCTCAGAAGAACACTGGGAGGGAAAGAATTTGTCTTTCAGTCGCTAAGATGGCAACCTGAGCTACAAGCAGCTCTGTGGGCAATGTGTGACCTTGACTCTGTCCAGGCACATCCTGGTCATTTCATCTTCATGGGTCACATAAGTATTTTTCTTTCCATCATTTAAACATGTGAACACTCCTCAGCTCCATGGCTGGACAAAAGCAGGGATGGTTTGGCCCCTCAAGCCATCCCTGGCTGGTGCTGTGAAAGGAATGGAATGGGACTGGTTTAGAGAGGACCTTACAAGAGCTTCCTTGTTCTTCTTTCTGGGTATGGGAGCCTGCCATGTGGAAGGTGACAGTGTGTGTCACAACTCCCAGTTGATGGATATTCAGGTTGTCTGCTGACATCAGCCATGGCCAGCACACCAGCCTTATGTGCAAGTCATGAGCTAGGTGAGGGGCCTATGGAATTCATCTCAGGAGGTTACATCCAGGGCTCAGGGACTGGCCAGGACTTGGAGGTTCCAGACAGGGCAGCAGGAACTTCTGCCTCTGATTTTAATCTGAATGAGCTGTTCTTAGGGCTCAGTGGCTCAGAGTCTAGAAATGAGGAGGAGAGGGAGGCCACCAGCTGTCTGCCGTGGGCCTTGCTCCTGGCTCTGAGCAATGGCTAAGTGCAGGGCAGGATGGCCACCACCACCTACCCCCTTCTACACTGCCCCGACCTGCACAGCTGGCCTGGTAGGTCTCCTGCTGCTGCTAAGTCCCTTAAGTTATGCCCGAGTCTGTGGGACTTCATTGATGGCAGCCCACCAGGCTCCCCTGTCCCTGGGATTCTCCAGGCAAGAACACTGAAGTGGGTTGCCATTTCCTTCTCCAATGCATGAAAGACAAACGTGAAACTGAAGTTGCTCAGTCGTGTCTGACTCTTCATGACTCCATGGACTGCAGCCTACCAGGCTCCTCCATCCATGGGATCTTCCAGGCAAGAGTACTGGATTGGGTTGCCATTGCCTTCTCCACTGGTGGGTCTCGAGATGACCTTTAATGCAGCCAGGCACTCTCGCCACCTAATGGTCCTCATGGAGAACTGCAGCCCTTAGAGCTGGAGCTAGACCCAGGAGGGCACCGGTGGAGGGTCATTCATGAAACAGCTGTGTGCTGAGCATCTGTGGTGAACCAGGCACTGAGGACACAGGCTCTGACTTCATCCATCTGACATTCTCACTGGGAAGCAGATCTGTATATGATAGAATCCTAGGTGGGATAGAATCAAATATGTAGAGTATGGAAGGGAAGTAGTTGGTGTGATTGGGGATGGCCTGTTTTAGAACTGGCGTTTGAACTGAAACCTTTATGTGGGAACTGAGCATGATGTCTTTGGCAATGATTTCATAGTGCTGGCTGAATGTTAGAAGCGCCTGGCAAGTATTAAAACAACAATAAATATTCAGGTGCCACCCTCTTTCCCCAAGTAACGATATCTGACTCCCTCAGGTGGGGTTGGGGCATCCATAAGTTCTTCGGGTGATTCTGTTGGGCAGCTAGATCTCAGAGCCTGTATCCTGATTGTAAGAACACCCAAGGTAGAAGGGGGAGCAAATAGAAAAACCTGAGGGGGCTTCTGGATCTTCTCAGAATAGGAGAAAGGTGAGGGAGGCCAGAATGAGGGATTCAGCATTGGAGATGGGGCTGATGAGATCAGAGAATGAAGAGAAATCAAGGGGTATGAGGGCTGAATTATGATCAGAAGGAACTGGGAAGCCAAGGTGGTTGGCATATTAAAAAGGCTTTATTGAGATAGCATTTGAGATGGATGAAACTGGAGCCCATTATACAGAGTGAAGTAAGCCAGAAAGAAAAACAACAATACAGTATACTAATGCATATATATGGAATCTGAAAGATGGTAACGATAACCCTATATGCGGGACAGAATGAGAGACACATATGCATGGAACAATTTTATGGACTCTGAGGGAGAAGGTGAGGGTGGGACGTTCTGGGAGAATGGCATTGAGACATGTGTATTGTCATATGTGAAACAGAGCACCATTCCATGTTCGATGCATGTGACAAGGGCTCGGGGCCGGGGCAGTGGGATGATCCAGAGGGATGGGAGGGGGAGGGAGGTGGGTGGGGGGTTCGGGAAGGGGAACACATGTAAACCCATGGCTGATTCTTGTCAATGTATGGCAAAAACTATTACAATATTGTAAAGTAATTAGCCCCCAAGTAAAATAAATAAATTTATTAAAAAAAATAAAAAATAAAAAAAAAATAAAAAAAAAATAAAGTGTATAATTGCTTTGGGTATTTTACAATTTTTTTTTAAAATGTGGTAAATGAGATGTAACAAAATTTGTCCTTTTAATCATTTTTTAAGTGTGTAAGTCAAGGTCGGGGTTTAAAAATGTAAATCAGCAGTTAAAGGAACATGATAAATGTGCACCAGACCAAACAAAAGAGAAGGAGATAGAGAGTCTTCCGGAAAAAGAATTCAGAATAAGGATGTTAAAAACGATCCAAAATCTGGAAAACAAAACGAAGTTACAGATAAATAGCCTGCAGACAAGGATTGAGAAGATGGAAGAATCATTGAACAGGGACCTAGAAGAAATAAAAAAGAGTCAATCAATAATGGATAATGCCATATATGAGATCAAAAACTCTCCAGAGGGAAACAAAAGTAGAATAACAGAGGCAGAAGATAGGATAAATGAGGTAGAATTGAATGGTAGAAATAAATGAAGCAGTGAGAAAAAAAAAAGAATTAACAGAATAGAGGACAACCTCAGAAAACTCTGGGACAACATTAAAGGACCCAACATTCAAATCAGAGGCGTCCCAGAAGAAGAAGAGAAAAAGAAATGCCATGTGAAAATACTTGAGGAGATAATAGTTGAAAAATTCCCTAAAAAGGGAAAGGAAATAGTCACCCACATGCAAGAAACCCAGAGAGTCCCAGGCTGGATAAACATAAGGTGAAACACCACAAGACACATATTAATCAAATTCACAAAGATGAAACACAAAGAACAAATATTAAAAGCAGTAAGGGAAAAACAGCAAATTACACACAAAGGGATTCTCATAAGACTAACAGCTGATCTTTCAACAGAAACTCTTCAGGCCAGAAGGGAATGGCAGGACATACTTAAAGTGATGAAGGAGAAAATGTTTCAACCCAGATTACTTTACCCAGCAAGGATCAAATTCAAATATGAAGGAGAAATCAAAACTTTACAGACAAGCAAAAACTGAGAGAATTCAGCACCACCAAACCAGCTCTTCAACTAATGCTAAAGATCTTCTCTAGGGAGGAAACACAGAAAGGTTGCATAAACCTGAACCCAAAAAGTAAAGCAAATGGCAACAGGATCATACCTGTCAATAATTACCTCACTTGTTAATGGGTTGAATGCCACAATCAGAAGACAAAGACTAGCTGAATGGATACAAAAACAAGACCTCTAATTATGTTGTCTACAAAAGACCCACCTCAAAACAAGGGACACATACAGACTGAAAATGAGGGGCTGGAAAAAGAAACCAGAAGAAAGCAGGGGTAGTAATACTCATATCATATAAAATACATTTTAAAATAAAGCCTGTGAAAAGGACAAAGAAATACACTATATAATGATCAAAGCATCAAACCGAGAAGAAGATGTAACGATTAAAAATACATAAACACCCAACATAGGAGGACAGCAATATGTTAGGAAAATGCTAACAAGCGTCAAAGGGGAGATTAACAATAACACAATAATAGTGGAAGACTTTAATACCCCACTCACACTTATGGATGGGTCAAGTATACCGAAAATCAACAAGGAAATACAAACTTTAAGTGATACAATAGAACAGAGAAACCTAATTGATATCTATACTCATTTCACCCCAAAACAATGAATTTCACATTTTTTCTCAAGTATACATGGAAAGTTCTCCAGGAGAGATCATATCCTTGACCATAAGTCCATCCTTGGTAAATTCAAAAAACCTTGAAATCATTCCAAGCATATTTTCTGACCACAATGCAGTAAGACTAGAGGTCAACTGCAGGAGAAAAACTATTAAAAATTCAAACATATGGTGGCTGAATGCCACGCTGGTAAATAACCAACAAATCACAGAGGAAATCAAAATATGCATAGAAACAACTGAAAATGAAAACACAACAACCCAAAACCTATGGGACACTGTAACATCAGTGCTAAGGTGAAGGTTCATAGCAAAACAGCCTTACCTCAAGAAACAAGAACAAAGTCAAACAAATAACCTAACCCTATGCCTAAAGCAACTAGAAATTAAAAAATGAAGAACCCCAGGGTTAATAGAAGGAAAGAAATCGTAAAATAGGGCAGAAATAAATGTAAAAAAAACAAAAAAGACCAGAGCAAAAATCAACAAAGCTAAAAGCTTATTCTTTGGGAAGATAAAGAAAATTGACAAACCATTGGCTGGACTCACCAAGAGACAAAGGGAGAAGAATTTATTCAACAAATTAAAAATGAAAATGGAGAGATCACAACAGACAACACAGAAATACAAATGATTATAAGAGACTACTATCAGCAACTATATGCCAATAAAATGGACAATGTGGAAGAAGACACATGCTTAGAAAAGTACAACTTTCGAAAACTGAGCCAGAAAGAAACGAAAAATCTTTACAGACCCATGACAAGCACGGAAATTGAAAGTGTAATCAGTAATCTTCCAGCAAACAGAAGCCCAGGACCAGACAGCTTCACAACTGGATTCTACCAAAAATTGAGAGAAGAGCTAATATCTATACTACTCAAACTATTCCAGAAAATTGCAGAGGAATGGAGACTTCTAAACTCATTCTATGAAGCCACCATTACCCTAATACCAACACCAGACAAAGATGCCACAAAAAAAGATAACTACAGGCCAATATCACTGATGAACATAGATGCAAAATCCTTAACAAAATTCTTGCAAGCAGAATCCAACAACATATTAAAACAATCATATATCATGACCAAGTTGGCTTTATCCCAGGGATGCAAGGGTTCTTCAATATCTACAAATCAATCAACATAATCCACCACATTAGCAAATTGAAAGGTTAAAAAAAAAACATATGGTTATCTCAATAGCTGTAGAGAACGTCTTGAACAAAATTCAACATCCATTAATCATCAAAACACCCCAGAAAGCAGGCATAGAAGGAACATACCTAAACATAATAAAATCTATATATGACAAACCCACAGCAAACATTATCCTCGATGGTGAAAAATTGAAAGCACTGCCCTTAAAGACAGGTTCAAGTTAAGGGTGCGCACTCTCAGCACTACTATTCAACATCGTTTTGGAAGTTTTGGCCAGAGGGATCAGAGCAGAAAAACAAATGCAAGGAATCCGATTGGAAAAGAAGAAGTAAAATTCTCACTGTTTGCAGATACCATGATCCTCTACATAGAAAACCCTAAACACTCCACCAGAAAATTACTAGAGCTAATCAATGAATATAATAAAGTTGCAGGATACAAAATGAACACGCAGAAATCCCTTGCATTTCTGTACACTAACAAGGAGAAAGCTGAAAGAAATATTAAAGAAACAATTCCATTCACCACTGCACCGAAAAGAATAAAATACTGAGGAATATATCTACCTAAAGAAACAAAAGTCCTACATATAGAAAATTATAAGACGCTGGTGAAAGAAATGAAACTGGACATAAATAAATGGAGAAATATACCATGTACATGGATTGAAAGAATCAATATAGTGAAAATAGGTATACTACCCGAAGCAATCTATACATTCAATGCAATCCCTATCAAGCTACCGACGGTATTTTTCAGGGAACTAGAAGAAATAATTTCACAATTTGTATGGAATTACAAAAAACCTCGAATAGTCAAAGCAATCTTGACAAAGAAGAATGGACCTGGAGGAAATGCCCTGCCTGATTTCAGGCTATACTACAAAGCTACTGTCATCAAGACAGTGTGGTCCTGGCAGAAAAAAAAAAAAAAAAAAGATATATAGGTAAATGGATAAAAATCGCCAGCCCAGAGATACATCCACACACCTATGGATACTTTATCTTTGACAGAGGAGGCAAGAATATATAACGAAGACAAGACAATCTCTTTAACAGGCAGTGCTGGGAAAACTGGTCAACCACTTGTAAAAGAATGAAACTAGAACACTTCCTAACACCGTACACAAAAATTAATTCAAAATGGATTAAAGATCTAAACTTAAGACCACAAACTATAAAACTCTTAGAGGAAAACACAGGCAAAACACTTTCTGACAGAAATCACAACAGGATCCTCTATGACCCATATCCCAGAGTAATGGAAATAGAAGCAAAAATACACAAATGGGATCTCATTAAACTTAAAAGCTTTTGCACAACTAAGGAAACTCTAAGTAAGGGAAAAAGACGGCCTTCACAATGGGCGAAAATAATAGCAAACGAAGCCACTGACAATGAATTAATCTCAAAACTATACAAGCAATGCCTGCAGCTCAATTCCAGAAAAATAAATGACCCAATCAAAAAATGGGCCAAAGAACTAAACAGACATTTCTCCAAAAAAGACATACAGATGGCTAACAAACACATGAAAAGATGCTCAAATCACTCATTATCAGGGAAATGCAAATCAAAACCATAATGAAGTATCATCTCACACCAGGTAGAAAGGCTGCTATCCAAACGTCTACAAACAATAAAACCTGGAGAGGGTGTGGAGAAAAGGGAACCCTCTTACACTGTTGGTGGGAATGCAAACTAGTACAGCCACTATGGAGAACAGTGTGGAGATTCCTTAAAAAACTGGGAATAGAACTGCCATATGACCCAGCAATCCCACTGCTGGGCATATACACCGAGGAAACCAGAATTGAAAGAGACGCATGTACCCCAATGTTCATCGCAGCACTGTTTACAATAGCCAGGACATGGAAGCAACCTAGATGTCCATCAGCAGACGAATGGATAAGGAAGCTGTGGTACATATACACAATGGAATATTACTCAGCCATTAAAAAAAATACATTTGAATCGGTTCTACTGAGATGGATGAAACTGGAGCCCATTATACAGAGTGAAGTAAGCCAGAAAGAAAAACAACAATACAGTATACTAATGCATATATATGGAATTTGAAAGATGGTAACGATAACCCTATATGCGAGACAGAATAAGAGACACAGATGCATGGAACAATTTTATGGACTCTGAGGGAGAAGGTGAGGGTGGGACGTTCTGGGAGAATAGCATTGAAACATGTATATTATCATATGTGAAACAGAACACCATTCCATGTTCGATGCATGTGACAAGGGCTCAGGGCCGGGGCAATGGGATGATCCAGAGGGATGGGATGGGGAGGGAGGTGGGTGGGGGGTCCAGGAAGGGGAACACATGTAAACCCATGGCTGATTCATGTCAATGTATGGCAAAAACTATTACAATATTGTAAAGTAATTAGCCCCCAACTAAAATAAATAAATTTATTAAAAAAAAAAGAATATTAAGTGACTCAGATTTCTGGGAGGGAAGGCTGGAGAGGCAGCCATGGACAATATAGAAATTAAGTGCAGGATCTTCTGTCACTCATTGGAAAAGACCTTGATGTAGGGAAAGATTGAGGGCAGGAGAAGAAGGGGATGACAGAGGATGAGAAGGTGGGATGGCATCGCCAACTCAATGGACATAGGTTTGGGGGAATTTGGGAGTTGGTGACGGACAGGGAGGCCTGGCATGCTGCAGTTCATGGGGTCACAGAGAGTCAGACTCGACTGAGTGACTGAACTGAACTGAACTGTCACTGCCACTGGCTCCAGACACAGCGGCTGTCACTAGTGAGATGGCTTATGTCTCTTCCACCTCTGCTAGATTGAATTCTATGCATCAGAATCCACTTGCCTTGCTTTCACCTGTAGGTGTATCCATTGGTTAAGCCTGCATTCCATGTGGCTGTAGTAATTGAGTCTTAAGTGCCATCTGGATGTATTTGATTGGCTGAGCCTGGGTACCATCTCGGTGCATCTAATTGATTGAGCCTAGGTCACATGGTTACATTCTGACTGCAAAGGAGGTGGCAAAAATGAGATTCAGACTGTTTCTAGTGCAGATTCGTAAGATGGAAAATTAAAGCATTGACTAAAAAGTCTCCTCCCTGCAGACTTGTCCAAAGTCTCTTTTTCAGTCAGGTCAGATTTTCAAAGCTCAATTCACCCTACTAAGTAAAGCAGAAGGGTAAGTCAAGTGGTCTGTGCTCTGCTGTGTTAATTTGCCTAGGCTGGGGCTACATTTCCTAGAATCCCTTTCTTTGATTTTGGGTTCAGTCAGTCTGTTCAGCGGCTTAGTTGTGTCCATTTCTTTGTGAGCCCATGGACTGCTGCAAGTCAGGCCTCCCTGTCCATCATCAACACCCCGGAGTTTACTCAAACTCATGTCCATTGAGTCGGTGATGCCATCCAACCAACTCGTCTTCTCTTGTCCCCTTCTCCTCCCACCTTCGATCTTTCCCTGCATCAGGGTCTTTCGAATCAGTCAGTCGTTTGCGTCAGATGGCCAAAGTATTGGAGTTTCAGCTCAGCATCAGTCCTTCCAATGAATATTCAGGACTGATGTCTTTTAGGGTGAACTGGTTGAATCTCCTTGCAGTCCAAGGGATTCTTGAGAGTGTTCTCCAACACCACAGTTTCACAGCCTGAATTCTTTTGGTACTCAACTTTCTTTCTACTCCAGCTCTGACATCCATACATGACTACTGGAAAAACCATAGTTTCGACTAGGGGATTCCTCTGCCTTTTGTAAAACCAGCTTGAACATCTGGAAGTTCACGGTTCACATATTGCTGGAGCATGGCTTGGAGAATTTTGAGCATTAATTTACTAGTGTGAGAGATGAGTGCAATTGTGCGGTAGTTTGAGCATTCTTTGGCACTGCCTTTCTTTGGGATTGGAATGTAAACTGAACTTTTCCAGTCCTGTGGCCACAGTGAAGTTCTCCAAATTTGTTGCCATATTGAGTGCAGCACGTTCACAGCATCATCTTTCAGGATTTCAAAATAGCTCAACTGGAATTCCAGCACCTCCCCTAGCTTTGTTCCTAGTGATGCTTTGTAAGGCCCACTTGACTTTATATTCCAGGATGTCTGGTTCTAGGGGAGTGTTCGCACCATTGTGATTATTTGCATCATGAACATCTTTTTGTACAGTTATTCTGTGTATTCTTGCCACCTCTTCTTAATATTTTCTGGTCTAGAGGCACACAGATACCCTCTGTGCCTGCCCAGTAGCTCCCTATGGAGACGTCAGTGCTCAGACCACTGGATGGGAAGTGATCTGAAGCTATTCCTCCACAGCCTCTTTAAAAAAAAAAAAAAAGCCACGGAAAACAGGTTGAAAGAAATTAAACTAAAAAAACAAAATCATGTTGTAAGATGAGAAGCTTGACAGTAGAGAAGGAGGAGCATGTGGCAAAATGCATAGGTTCTTGGGGAATAGGATTCTCCTTAGTAACAACATTTGCATTTCAAAACTTTGGAACTTGGCCTCTTATAATGTATCTTCCTAGGGACATGGTCCTTGTGTTGTAATTTATCAAAATCCACTGACTTTCATAAAAAGTATGAATTTTTACAACATATGCCAAAAATTCTAGTCAAATCTCACTCGTTAGGTTAGTCATATCCCTGGTTTTAAATACTACTTCAAAATGGAAAAAATTAAATTTCAGGAAAATGTGTTTTAATATTTTTTATAAAGCAACACGAAATATCCAAAATATTTTCTCTTACTGTATCAACGTACAAAAACATAAAATTTCCTTTACTTGATAAAATAATGAGTTAAAAATGAAAAAAAAATCCAGAGTAGAGACCTTGTAGTTGTCCCTATACAACAAGCTATGTAATGATTTCCGTTTTATGTTAGTCATAGTAGTGGTCACTCTAATGAGAAGTAACCTTGTATTTATCGAAATACCCAATAAATCAAAATTCTCAGGTGGAAAAAAAAATCATGGGTTCTGGAAAAGAGGAGCTCTGATGGGATGACGTCACATAGACCCTTTCTCATAAACTTAAGAATGTGCTCAAAAAGTGACCAGCACAGTGTGTAATCCTTACTAAATGGTTCTCTGTCTTTCTGATTAGATGTTGTCTGCTCCCTTTCGGTAGTTGGGGAGTATTTTCTTTCTCTTTAGCCCCAGATTACTGCCACCCAAGGGAGGGGCTGAGAAAAAAGTGACAGCAACACCTCTGTGTAATAAACCCACTGGCATCTTTCATGGGAAAGAAGAAGGATTCCATAATTTCACTTGCTAGTACTCAGGGGAGATGGTGCCAGCATATGCAGAGCTTCCTGGCCAGCATCTTCTGCATCAGATCCATGGTGGAGACTCCCTTGTAGTGCATGGATGGTGGGGAGTAGAGTCTGTGCACACAGAACAGCAGTAGGTGTGTTAACCCAAGTGCCTCTCGGAGACACAGGCAGTCAGCTCTGGGAACAGAGTCATACAAGCAAGTTATTAGAACAACTACATCTTATCCCCATGCAGAAAATATTTTTTAGTAATCTTCTCAAGATCTCAGAAGTTAGGATGTTAAATAACATGATATCAAGCTAGTGGTTGATCAAGTTAATTGCACATAATTTTTATTTGATTTATTCGTTTTTGTTTTTGTTTTGTACCTGCTACAGAGCTTATGGGCTCCTCATACCCTGACCAGAGATTGAACCCACAGCCTCAGCAGGGAAAGCACGGAATCCTAACCACTGGACTATCAGGGAATTCCTCATCTTTTTAAATCTGAGAAATTCAGTAAAGAGCAGAGCAGAGACGGTGATCACCCGTATTCCCACCATCTCCAAATCACCACTTCCTGACATTATCACTCACTTTCTTCCAATCTTGTACACACTCACAAATGTCTGTGAAAAATGACTGAAGTGAATGTGTATGTGCTTGAGTATATGTTTACTGGGCATATTGACAATAATTTGAAGATATCTGAAGAACAGCCTCTGTCAGCCGGTTGGTATATCTGTGATTGTCCATCCAGCCTCTCCTGGAGAGAATGCTAGAGTCTGCCACTGAGCCCTTTCAGATTAAGTCAGCGTCCTTCTGGGCTACCTGCCGCACTGGTGAAATTTGCTTTCGAAGTTGAGGTATCACTCAAGGCATCTCTGTGGATCCTACATGGGTTTTGTTCTCCCCGGTTTGATATTCAAGCTGAGCCTGAATCACAGGAGAGAATGACCCTGTGCTTCCCATCTTCAAATTCGCTTTCTCTGTGGCAGCACTGGAATTAAACTGGGGATATCTCAGGTACAATTCCCAAGCATTGTTTCATTCCTACTACATCATATCTCTACCCTTAAACCCATCACAGAAAATTCAGAAACAGCAAAATAAGAGAAAAAGAAAAATGTCTGCCAAATCCACCCACTAAGAGGCCCTGGTGTACCATGCTGAACTGTTCCCCACCCAGGCTTTTTCTCTCTGAAAAGTTTTTCGAAGTTTCTGGTCTACACGTTGCCTTGGGATGTCCAGTGATTTTGCAGACCTATACGAGGCTTCTGGTGAAGGGAAAGAAAATGGTGTTCCATGAGAGCTGGGATTTTCATTTTCATACTCAAGCTACTATCGGTGACAAATTCCCCACAATTCCCCTTCTGGTTCCCAGCTGCCACTCCTGTCATTAACTTCCCATGACACTCAGTCGTGTTCCCAGAGCAGCTTTCATGCTGAAGGAGGGTAATGTATACAAAGTACTCTGTACGTATGCAATTGACTCTGCCTGATTATTATTATTGTTATTATTACTTTTTTTCTTTTTTGCTTCAACACTGTGAACAGGCTTTCTCTAGTTGGGGCAAGCAGGAGCTACTCCTCATTGCCGAGTGCAGTCTTCTCATTGAGGTAGCTTCTCCTGTTGTGGAGCAAAGGCTGTAGAATATGTTGTCAATAGATGTGGCCTGGGGGCGTAGCTACTCTATAGCATGTGAAATCTCCTGGGGCCAGGGATTGAACCTGTGTCCTCCTGCATTGCCAAATGGATTCCAAACCACTGGACCAGCAGAGAAGTCTGACTCCGCCTAATGGAAAAGATAAAATTAACATGGGGAATGCCTATAGAAAGATACAGAGTTGCTCACAGAATAGGAAGAAAGGGTTAGCAGCCAGGCCTTTTGAGGCATGTGAAGCAGGCAAATTTGGGGATCAAAGTATCAAGAGCCCACTGGTATTTTCTTCTGCACCCTACTCTTGGGATGAACCAAGGCCAACCACTTTTTGGAGTTGCCTTCGAGCCTCAAAGTCCAAAGTGGGAGATAGAGAGGTTTTCTTTGGCTTGGCCACTCAGTGCATGCAGGGGACTGGATGACTGCCCCTCAAAAACCAAAGATGTTCTTAGATACCAGAAGAAAAGAGAATGGAGGCTGACTCGGCATGAGCACAGGGAGCCACTGTTGTTTGGGAAGTTAATGGAAGCTCTGATCCTGCTTCTTCCAGAAGGCAGATACTCACAGCACTCTCATGCACTCAGGGACATAGTGAAACACAGCCCTAAGCCCACCCATGGGTCTCCTGGTGAAAACCTCCCAGCTCCCCACAGTGACACTGTCTCTTCTCCATCCCCCTGCCCTCTTCCGTCTCCCCAGCACCTGCAACTTCTCCACTGATGGCTTCCACGGTTCTGCCTCGGGAGCCAGCCTGTGCTTGTGTTCCTGTGTGCACGATAGTGTGGACTGGATGAGAAAGCTGGCCCTCCGTGACCATTAGGTGAAGGAGATGTACAATGCCTACAGAAACAGAGTCGGCAGAGAGTGGGCCATGGAGCAGGCCATCCATGGTGGTTGAAATGTGTCTACCTGGGCTCCAGGAGCACCCCCGGACCAAGGGAAATTCATCAAGAATGGATACTGTTACTCATATCCCACCTGCTTGGTACCAGCTTCCAGTTCAGTTCAGTTCAATCACTCAGTCCTGTCCTACTCTTTGCGACCCCATGAATCGCAGCACGCCAGGCCTCTCTGTCCTTCACCAACTCCCGGAGTCCACCCAAACCCATTTCCATCCAGTCGGTGATGCCATCCAACCATCTCATCCTCTGTCGTCCCCTTCTCCTCCCGCCTCCAATCCTACCCAGCATTAGAGTCTTCTCCAATGAGTCAACCCTTCGCATGAGGTGCCCAAAGTATTGGAGTTTCAGCTTCAACATCAGATCTTCCAATGAACAGCCAGGATTGATCTTTTTTAGGATGGATTGATTGGATCTCCTTGCAGTCCAAGGGACTCTCAAGAGTCTTCTCCAACACCACAGTTCAAAACCATAAATTCTTCGGCGCTCATCTTTCTTCACCATCCAACTCTCACATCCCTACATGACCACTGGAAAAACCATAGCCTTGACTAGACGTACTTTTGTTGGGAAAATAATGTCTCTGCTTTTAAATATGCTATCTAGGTTGGCCATGACCTTCCCTCCAAGGAGTAAGCATCTTTTAATTTCATGGCTGCAATCACCATCAGCAGTGATTTTGGAGCCCCCCAAAATAAAGTCTGACACTGTTTCCACTATTTCCCCATCTATTTCCCATGAAGTGATGGGACCAGATGCCATGATCTTAGCTTTCTGAACGTTGAGCTTTAAGCCAACTTTTTCGCTCTCCTCTTTCACCTTCATCAAGAGGCTCTTCTGAAGAATCCCAGGACAAAAGAGCCTGGGGTCTATAGCGTCATGAAGAGTTGGACACAACTGAGCACACACATGTATTTATACTCACAACAGTGAGTGCTCCAGTAGGTAAACGTTTGAGCACTCACACTTGCACCCGAATGTGTCATCACTGAGGATTCAGCCTGGCAAATGCAGGAGGACACAAGTGTGCAGTCTCGGCCATTCAGAAAGCCTTCGAGGTACTATGGCCATCATGTGATTGCCACAAACTGCAAAGCAACCCATGATTAGGCTCTGAATAAAACAAAATATAGACTTCTCCAGTTTGCACAATAATTGCAGCCCTGGAAATCTTTTCTTAAACCTATGGGACAAAGTGCAGCTAAGGGCCTCCACTCAGGGTATTATGAATGGGTTTGTACTTACCTAAATATCTGGAAGAACATTTGAGAATCATTCACGTCTAGCGTGTATGCCATGAAGCAGGCACCTGCCCCCAAGGGTAGTGGCCCCCCATATCAAGACAACAGTAAAAAAAAAAAAAACCTATAATTTGTCACATTCACTCCTTCTTCTTCAAGACCTGCTGGTCTAGGACCGCCCTCCGTTAGTGAGCCAGGAAGAGGTAGAGCTGACAGAGATGCCGCTTTATAAACTGAAGTGAAGTGAAATGGATTCACTCAGTCATATCCGACTCTTTGTGACCCCTTAGGCTATACAGTTCATGGACTTTTCCAGCCCAGAATACTAGAGGGGGTGTCCTTTCACTTCTCTAGGGGATTTCCTGACCCAGGGACCAAACCCAGGTCTCCTGAATTGCAGGCAGTTTCCTTACGAGCTGAGCCACCAGGGAAGACCAAGAATCCTTGCTTAGGTAGCCTATCCCTTCTCCAGGGGATCTTCCCAACCCAGGAACTGGGGTCTCCTGCATTGCAGGCAGATTCTTTACCAACTGAGTTATGAGGAAAGCTGAATAAAATAGTTCCTTATTTTTTGAGATCTTAATTCGCCAAGCAGAGATTGAACCCATGCCTGCTGTAGTGAAAGCACAGAGTCTTAACCACTGGACACCCAGGGAAGTCCTGGAGGTGCCTCTTTTAATTCTGTGTCCCATGTCCCTTCCTCGCATCACCCTACAGCCACCTGCCTCTCACAGAAACAGGTGACCAGGAGAGCACATTTTGCCCTGAATCCCTGCTCTGCCATTGTTAGCTGTGTGGCCTTCAGCCAGTGGCAACCGTCTCTGAGCTGCCTTTTTCTCTGTCACACCTGCAGAGAACAGATGCCAAGGGGGCCAGTAGAGGACCTGTGCAGAGTTAGCCCTCAGGAACCCAAAGAGGGTGTCATTAATACTCCCTGGGGCTGTGGGGGTTGGGGAGAAAACTAAACCCATCTGCAGAAACTCAGAGGAGGGTCTCTCTCCAGGGGAGTCAGCAGAGAAAGAAAACAGGAGCCTGACATTGCACATAACAAAGGGGAAAGACTGAATGACAGAGAAAGAAAACAGGAGCCTGACTTTGCACATAACAAAGGGGAAAGACTGAATGAGCAAGGAATGTAATTAAAAATAAAGAAAAGAAGAGGGGAATTACCTGAGGGCTCTGTGGTAAAGAATCCACCTGCCAATGCAGGAAACACTGGTTCCATCCCTGATCCAGGAGGATCCCATATGCCATGGAGCAGCTGAGCCCATGCATCTCAACTACTGAGTCTGTGTTCTAGAGCACGGGAGCCTTAATTACTGAGTCCACTTGACCTGAGTCCATGCTGGACAACAACAGAAGCTACTGCAATGAGAAGCCTCAATGCCACAACTAAAGAGTAGCCCCAGCCACCTTAAGGTAGAAAAGCCCTCATGGAAATGAAGACCAACACATGCAAAGATAAATACATTTTTAAAATATGGCAAAGAAGTGATACAAGAAAATAAGGGAAGTCTGACAAATAGAAGACACAAAGTAAACTGATATCCAAAAAAAAAAAAGCCAAATTTCATCACAATAAATGGGAATAAGGCAAACTTTCAAAGAAGAGATTTTCTGACAGTTTTTTTGTTTGTTTGTTTGCTTGTTTAAAGCTGGCTGAATATGAAAGATTCCTAATATATACAACAGTTGAAAAATACAGAATAAGAATTTATATATATATACTGACAACGAAAGCCAATGCAGCTGTACTCAGTTCCGTTCAGTTGCTCAGTCGTGTCCGACTCTTTGTGATCCCATGAACGCAGCACGCCAGGCCTCCCTGTCCATCACCAACTCTCGGAGTTTACCCAAACCCATCTCCATCGAGTCAGTGATGCCATCCAACAATCTCACCGTGTATTCCTCTTCTCCTCCTGCCCCCAAACCTACCCAGCATTAGGGTCTTTTCCAATGAGTCAACTCTCACATGAGGTGGCCAAAGTATTGGAGTTTCAGCTTCAACATCCGTCCTTCCAAGAAACACTTAGGACTGATCTCCTTTAGGATGGACTAGCTGGATCTCCTTGCAGTCCAAGGGACTCTCAAGACTCTTCTCCAGCACCACTGTACAAAGGCATCATTTCTTCCGCCCTCAGCTTTCTTCACCGAGCAGCTCTCACGTCCATACATGACCACTGGGAAAACCATAGCTTTGACTAGATGGAACTTTGTTGGCAAAGTAATGTTTCTGCTTTTAAATAGGCTATCTAAGTTGGTCATAACCTTCCTTCCAAGGAGTAAGCGTCTTTTAATTTCATGGGGGCCATCACCATCAGCAGTAATATTTCAGCCGCCCTCAAATAAAGTATGACACTCTTTCCACTGTTTCCCCATCTATTTTCCATGAAGTGATGGGACCAGATGACATGATCTTAGTTTTCTGAATGTTGAGCTTTAAGCCAACTTTTTCACTCTCCTCTTTCACTTTCATCAAGAGCCTCTTTAGCTCTTCTTCACTTTCGGCCATAAGGGTGGTGTCCTCTGCATATCTGAGGTCATTGATATTTCTCCTGGCAATCTTGATTCCAGCTTGTGTTTCTTCCAGTCCAGCGTTTCTCATGATGTACTCTGCATATAACTTAAATATACAGGGTGACAATATGCAGCCTTGACGTACTCCTTTTCCTATTTGGAATCAGTCTGTTGTTCCATGTCCAATTCTAACTGTTGCTTCCTGACATGCATACAGGTTTCACAAGAGACAGGCCAGATGGTCTGGTATTCCCACCTCTTTCAGAAATTTCTCCAGTTTATTACTGTCAAGCAAATGGATTTTAAGGTGAAAAAGCATTACTAAAATGTAGAAGTATAAAAGTATTCATTTGAGTTAAATTTGCAAGTACCTAATAATTAAATAAGAAAAAAAAATCTGCCCTCATAACGAAAACTCACTTCAATGTCTTGTTTGTGCAAAGTCCACAGGAGCAGTGTGTCACTGAATCCAGGCTGAGGGAGTGGATGAGGTAGTCCCCAACAGGGCCAGTTTCTGTGAAATTGAGTTTGTGTTGCCAGAGATGCCAGCCAGCAGCTTGAAAAATCGAGAGCTGTCTCTTTGTCTCATTAGCTGCCTATAGAGCTGGAACAGCACCAGGGAAACAGGCGCCTTCTGTCTTGTTGCTCTGCCAATCCAAGTACTGTTCTTACCATACAGTCCAAGCCGGCTTCTCAACCCCTCAAGGTCTGCACTTCCCCTGCACCAGAAAAGTAAAGGGGCAGGGGAGAGGGATGGACTCTTCTTCCTTTTAAGAGCACAGCTGGCACAGGTCAACATCGCTGTTGCTCAAATCCCAATGGCCAGATATTTGTGTCAGAAAATCACACCTTACCACAAAGGGAACTGCAAGATGTAGCCTTTATTTTCAGGCACTCCTGCCTAGTGAGGAAACAAACAAATACGGGAGCATTTTCTGAGAGAGAAGGGGAGAACGAATGTAGGGAGCCAGCCAGTAGGCTCCATCACAGCCAGAAGGTGGGGGAGCTGTAACTGTCACCCTACCTAATCCCAGGCCTTACCATTACTCTTTCTTTACGAATATCATCACTTTATTTAATCCTCCAATCCTTCCCCTGACAAAGTGGGCACCATCCCACTTCATTTTATAAAGGACATGTTTGAGATTGAGAAAGATTAATTAATTTCTTTAAAGTCACACAGCTGGTGCAGGTAAACTGCTATGTGTTTTGCTCCAAACACCTGGTAGGGAGGAAGTGGACTTAGGAATATCAAACACTGTCGTTCCCCAACCCTGAGCTCGTTAGAAGAGAGTGGAGTCCACCAAAGAAAACTAGGATACAGCACCCCCATATGACAAGCTCCCCTGAAAATTCCCACCAGTGTCTGAAGCAGCAGCTTCAGCCCACTCATGAGAAAGTCTGTGTGCCAGCGCTCTCCCAGCCTGATGGATGGGCCTCATTAGCCCAGGCCATGAACACCTGAGCAGTGTGTAATACGGAGACAGGACAGGGGGCTTTGGCTGTTCTGGCTGACGGTATTGTTAATATCTCCATTTTAGCAGGTCATTTGTCTCCACCTCTCCACCAGTTGCAAATCCCCCTGGGTTCTGCAGCCACCAGGCCTGGGACGGAGGCTGCTGAGATAGTCTCTTCCCCTTTGCTCATTTCCTCCAAGAAAAATAAATTACATAGTTTAAACAGGGACTGGATTGGCCATGCAGCCACCAACATCCATCTTTGCAGAGAATGAAAGGCTCAGCCAGGCTGAGAGGAGGAGAGTGGGGCAGCTGAAAAGCATTAAAGAGATGGCATCTGTTGCCCATGATGGATCACTTTTTGCTTCATTTCCAGCACTACTGTCTTTTCCAATGAGTCAACCCTTGACATTAGGTGGCCAAAGTATTGGAGTTTCAGCTTCAACATCAGTCCTTCCAATGAACACTCAGGACTGATCTCCTTTGGGATGGACTGGATGGATCTCCTTGCAGTCCAAGGGACTCTCAAGAGTCTTCTCCAACAACACAGTTTAAAAGCATCAAGTCTTTGGAGCTCACCTTTCTTCACCGTCCAGCTCTCACATCCCTACATGACCACTGGAGAAACCATATCCTTGACTAGATGGACCTTTGTTGGCAAAGTAATGTCTCTGCTTTTAACTATGCTACTTAGTTTGGTCATCACCTTCCTTCCAAGGAGTAAGCTTATTTTAATTTCATGGCTGCCATCACCATCAGCAGTGATTTTGGAGCCCCTGAAAATAAAGTCTGACTGTGTTTCCGCTGTTTCCCCATTTTTCCCCATGAAGTGATGGGACCAGATGCCATGATCTTAGTTTTCTAAACTCGTAGAGCTTTAAGCCAACTTTTCCACTCTCTTCTTTCACTTTCGTCAAGAGGCTCTTTAGTTCTTCTTCACTTCCTGCCATAAGGGTTGTGTCATATGCATATCTGAGGTTATTGATATTTCTCCTGGCAATCTTGACTCCAGCTTGTGCTTCTTCCAGCTTTGACTACCTACCCTTCTATTTGCATGGCCCCAGCCGTCCCCTTCTCTGGCGCTTACTTAAATGTCACCCCTCCAGAGAGGCTGTCCTGACCCAGCTATCAAAAGTGTAGAGCTCTCAGAGGCAGGAAAGGGGGTATGGTGCTCCTTGAACCAAAAGGACACGTGTATAGTTTCTTCCCTGTAGGCATACAACCTCACAGTGCACAGAACTGGGGGCATTCATGTATATCCATCAGTCATCCTCTATTCACTCAGTAAAAAATTGAAGGCCAGTGACTATCTTGAGCTGGCCTTGAGTATCTTTTAGCTGTAATGAAGACTTAAACTCTTGCTCACCTAACAAGATTAGACGTAGGTGTACCTTAGGTTGATTCAGTTGAGTTCAATTCCGTTCAGTCGCTCGGACATATCCGATTCATTGCGACCCAATGAAGCACAGCACACCAGGCCTCCCTGCTCATCACCAACTCCCGGAGTCCACACAAATCCAGGTCCAATGAGTCAGTAATGCCATCCAACAGTCTCATCCTCTGTCGTCCCCTTCTCCTGCCCTCAAACTTTCCCAGCATCAGGGTCTTTTCTAATGAGTCAGCTCTTTGCATCAGGTGGCCAAAGTACTGGAGTTTCGGCTTCAACATCAGTCCTTCCAATGAATACCCAGGACTGATCTCCTTTATGGTGGACTGGTTGGAACTCCTTGCAGTCCAAGGGACTCTCAAGAGTCTTCTCCAACACCACAGTTCAAAGCATCAATTCTTCTGAGCTCAGCTTTGTTAATAGTCCAACTCTCACATCCTTGCATGGCCACTGGAAAAACCATAGCCTTGACTAGATGGTGGAGAAGGCGGTGGCACCCTACTCCAGTACTCTTGCCTGGAAAATCCCGCGGATGGAGGAGCCTGCTAGGCTTCAGTCCATAGGGTTGCCAAGAGTCAGACACGGATGAGCAAACTCTCACTTTTCAGTTCCATGCACTGGAGAAGGTAATGGCAATCCACTACAGTGTGCTTGCCTGGAGAATCCCAAGGACGGCAGAGCCTGGTGGGCTGCCATCTATGGGGTCGCACAGAGTCGGGCATGCCCGATGCAACTGAGCAGCAGCAGCAGCAGACCAGACAGACATTTGTTGACAAAGCAACATCTCTGTCTTTTAATATGCTGTCTAGGCTGCTCATAACGCTCCTTCCCAGGACTAAACGTCTTTTAATTTCATGGCTGCAATCACCATCTGCAGTGTTGTTTCAGTTGGTTCAAAAATTCATCAAGTATCACTTTCTGCAAGACCTCCTGTCCTGCCTCTTGAGAAATCTGTATGCAGGTCAGGAAGCAACAGTTAGAAATGGACATGGAACAACAGACTGGTTCCAAATAGGAAAAGGAGTGTTTCAAGTTTGTAATTTGTCCCCCTACTTATTTAACTTGTATGCAGAGTACATCAAGAGAAACGCTGGGCTGGAGGAAGCACAAGCTGGAATCAAAATTACCGGGAGAAATATCAATAGCCTCAGATACGCAGATGACACTGCATATATGGCAGAACCTGAAGAAGAACCTAAGAGCTTCTTGATGAAAGTGAAAGAGGAGAGTGAAACAGTTGGCTTAAAGCTCAACATTCAGAAACCTTAGGTCATGGCATCTGGTCCTATCACTTCATGGCAAACAGATGTGGAAACAGTAGAAACATTGGCTGACTTTCTTTTTCTGGACTCCAAGATCACTGAAGATGGTGACGGCAGCCATGAGATTAAAAGACGCTTACTCCTTGGAAGCAAAGTTATGACCAACCTAGACAGCATATTAAAAAGCAGTGAAGTTATTTTGCCAACAAAGTTCTGTTCAGTCAAGGCTATGGTTTTTCCAGTGGTCGTGTAAACAAGTGAGAGTTGGACTATAAAGAGGGCCGAGTGCAGAAGAATTGATGCTTTTGAACTGTGGTGTTGGAGAAGCCTCTTGAGAGTCCCTTGGTCTGCAAGGAAATCCAACCAGTTCATCCTAAAGGAGATCAGTCCTGGGTGTTCACTGGAAGGACGGATGTTGAAGCTGAAACTCCAATACTTTGGCCACCTCAGGTGAAGAGCTGATTCACTAGAAAACAACCTGATGCTGAGAAAGATTGAGGGCTGGAGGAGAAGGGGTCGACAGAGGATGACCTGGTTGGATGTCATCACCGACGCTATGGACATTGGCTTGGGTGGACTCTGGGTGTTGGTGATGGACAGGGAGACCTGGTGTGCTGTGGTTCATGGTGCCTTAATGAGTCGGATAGCACTGAGTGACTGAACTGAATTGATGACTAAATGGTGATATGGTGAGGCGGACGGATGGATGCTTGTCTGGGTGTGTGAGTGGTTGCATGGTGAGATGGAAAGTTGGACAGATGTTTAAGTGTATGAATGAGTGGCTAAATGGATGGATGAGTAATGGGATGGATAGGCAGATAGAATGACTAATGGTTGATGGGTGATTGATAGTAATACTGTGATGTTTGGATATGTAGTTGCAAGAATGGTATAATGGTTAGATAGACAGATAGTTAAGTGAAGGTAAAGAATCCCTAGAGTTAGCTGGCAAAAACACGGATCAACCTCACTGTAATCTGCTGAATTAGTTTCTTCTAATGAGTGTAAATGTTGTACTGAATGAATTGACTTTTGGCTGGAGAAGAAAGAGACTGGAGCAGAAGCATCCAGGGAATCAGTGATGTGCTCCTGGATCCTCCCTGTTTTCTCATTGTTTGATAACCTAGGCACCTAGGTACCCGCTTTTAACCACACGTGCTATCCACTCTTCCCTTCCAGCCACCATCACACCTGCTGTCAGATAGAGAACAGAGTTGTAGTTGCCAAGGATGGAGGGGATAGGGATGGGCTGGGAATCTGGGGTTGGTAGATGCAAACTACTACATTTACAGTGGATACACAACAAGGTCCTAATGGATAGCACAGGGGACAATATTCAGTATCCTGTGATAAACTGTAATGGAAAAGAATGTAAAAAAAGAATGTGTATATGTGTATAACTGAGACACTTTGCTGATTTGCAGACTGACATGGCACTGTAAATCAAGTACATTTTAACAAATTGAAAAAAAAATAACAAGAATAACATTCTCCTACCTTTTTTTCAGCCCTACTGATAAAAGAGAAACAAAAAACAGAAACAAATGCTTTCAAGAAAAATTCTGTTGAGAGTTAACAAAGACTAAATCACTTATAAAAAGAGAAATTTTATTTTAAAAGGTTTCCGTTAGTGTCACGAATAGTAGACTCTTTCAGTTGTCCACACAGAGAGAGGTTTGGGATGAAACAGACCTGTTCTTTATTCCTGAAATTAACTGCCTAGGTGGTCAACTACTTTTCTATTGTGATGATTG
Source organism: Giraffa tippelskirchi (assembly GCF_054371585.1). NCBI lineage: Eukaryota > Metazoa > Chordata > Mammalia > Artiodactyla > Giraffidae > Giraffa > Giraffa tippelskirchi. The sequence goes on from NC_137290.1 coordinate 25,868,653, forward strand.
AATGTTAAAGGCTGGTACTGACAGTCCACACTCTGTAAATGTTTCATTCTGAATTCTGGGATGACTCAGAGCTCTCAGTGGATAAAGGCACTATCTTTCTCATTCTATAAGAAAGATAGCAATTAATGAATGTTGGATGATAGATGGATGGATGAATGGATGATGGATGGATTGGTGGGTGTTGGGTAGATGGATGGATAAATGGATGGATGGATGGATGGATGGATGGATGGATGGGTAGCTAAGTTTCAGTGGTCCCAGGCATCTTGCCTTCACTCTTTATCCAACAGTATCTTCCAGGCCCCTGGAACCCTCTTAGAAGTAGAGTAGCTTCACTATGCAAAACTCCCAAACAAAAACTCTTGGCTTTCTAGAAGTCTGAGCATGATACCAGAACTTCCTGGCTAGCTCAGCAGAAGGACAGAAAATCAAAGAATTTTTCAGGTCAAACTCCATGGAAGAAGGTGTTTGTTTCACAAGGGACTTAGAAGTCAGAGAGCTAAAATGGGAATTTTTCAATCGCAAATAGCATAAGTACCATCAAAGTGGCTTTAAAAAAATTGGCCTACTTGACTGAAAGGTTCAGGAATGTGTGATCTCAGACCCCATGACCACCAACTCCCCAAATGCAGAATTCAACAAGTATCTTTAAATTCTTTTAAATTCAGTCTCTTTGTCTCTATCCCTGGACACTGTTTCCTCTAAATTGGCTTCATTTGTAGACAATAACCTACATGGGGGAAAAGATGTGGCAGGAATGATTAAACAAAGATTTCTATTGACTGAACATTGGTTAATTCTGAGAAGGACAAGTGCTTAGGAAAGACAGGTTAAATTTATTGTGTGAGATTAAAATGTCCTTATGGCTGAAATATTTTGAGTTTCTTCTTCCTTAGTTATTTGCAGCCAAAAGCATCCCAATATATATAACACATAATAAATAGTAGTATTATATCTCATGGACTCAGATGTCTACTACAAAATCAATCATTCAAGTGGAGCGGATATTTTTACTCCATCAGATATTAATTGAGCATCTACAATGCACCGGCAGTGTCCCAAGAACAATAGACACATATTTGAATAAGACATGGTGCTTGTAAAAAACAAAACAAAACAAAGTTGAGAAATTTGACCACCTTAAAACAGTTACTAGAATACATAAGTAAGGCTTCCCTGGTGGCTCAGTGGTAAAGAGTCCACCTGCCAATGCAGGAAATGCCAGTTCGATACCAGGTTTGGGAAGTTACTACACGTCTAGGGGCAATTAGACCCATGCACTACACCTTACTGATCCTGTGCTCAGAGCCCAGGAGCCCCAGCTACTGAAGCCCACTTGCCCTAAAGCCTGTGCTCCACAACAAGAGAAGCCACTGCAATGAGAAGCCTGTGCACCACAACTAGAGAGGAGGCCCGCATTCCCCAACTAGAGATAAGCCCTGGCAGCAATGAGACCCAGCACAGCCATAAACAGATACTATTATAAAAATAAAAATATGAGACAAAAGTCAAATTGAAATTCAAATCACAGACAACAGCAAGTGTTAATCCCCCTTGATATATAAAAATCTCTTAGAAATAAAGAGTAAACCAGCAACCCAAATTAAAAAATGATCCTAGGGCATGTACCGACATTTTAATATATTTGTTAAAAGTGCAACTGTTTCTTAAACTTATACAAAGATGTTCAAGTTCGCTCATCATAAGAGAAATGCAAATATACTGAGATACCACTTTTCACATCGGATTGACAAACGTTTGAATGTTTAATGACTCACAGTGCTGGTTGTGCTGTGGGGCTTCGTGCATTGCTTGTGGAAGCTGAAACTGGTACAACTCCTAAGGAGAAAAGTTGGCAATATTTATGCAGTTTGTAAGTTCGACTCAGTAATTCCACTTCTGAGTATCTATCTACAGATATATTTAAGTAAACATGCATATTCTGTATAGAGTTCTTTTCTACAACACTGTTTGTAATAGCAAAGAATGAAAACAAGCCGAATATCCACCAGCAGTGGACTGATATTTATTGGCTGTGGGATTTTTATTCGGTTGGACTTTGGATCTTCTTCCAAATCCAGTGAGAAGAAGCCAGAGAGTTTAAAGGAGGAGACGGGCATAATCCGACTTCTATTTTGAAGAATCAGCCTGATCTGGGGGATGGGTACCCAAGTATAATCATCTGTAAGAAAATATCATGATGATAACCACTTGAGCTTGGTTCAGTAAACTGTGTGTAGGTTATAAAATGAGAAAATGCCTTCACGTTCCTGAGAAAGCCCATGACCAGCTGTTTTTGACCAGACACCCTGCTTCCATCCTTCCCACTGGAAACCATTCTCTCCCGACGCGGATGAGGACGAACGAGGTCCCCAGGTCCCGTAAAGCTCCCCTCGTGGTCCTTCCTAGCTTCTCCCGTGCCTTCCACCTCGCTCTTGATGTCCGTCACCCCAGATCTCCAAGCCCTTATAAACGGACATATAGACAATACAGCCTGCCATTTTTACTCACAAGGATTTGGGGAAACTCCTAGGATGTGGATAGACAGACTGTTCGTTCTGGGTAAAGGGAAATCTGAGTTCCGAGCGCTCCGCCATTCTGCTGCAGCGCCCACAGCACCGACGATGGGGCCGGATAAGAACCCGTGAAGCTGTGCTCGCCAGTGACCACTAGAGAGCAGTGCGACCCCGCCATCGGCCAGAACTGCGCGCAGGGGCCACCCAAAGTTAGGCAGGGAAATAGCACTGCAAGGATTCCAGAAGCACCTTCTTGGGCTGCGCCCCTGCTTTGCGGGAGTGCTTCCCTGATATTGCAGCACCTTCGAGGATCTGTTCAGGCCCCAAAGTTAAGGATTAAGTGATCTGCTGTGGTCACAGTGGGGATCCCAGCCGAGGGCAGCATTGATGGCCTCAAGAGCCATCAGCAACCACGACCCCGGAAGCACTTCTTGCCACACTCAGCCCGATTATAAAAGATAACTGCTCTAATTTTAATAATACTGTCACCGTGATAGTTTAAATTGTTTGACAAAATGCTCTGTGTGTGTATGTGTGTGTGTTTAATCCATAAATTCAAGATAGTAAAATATGTAGCAGTTCATTCAAGGATGATGGATAAGCCAGCTCCAACCAAATACTGATTTTAAAATGTAACCATCAAGTATTTGGGCAAAAATGAGTATTTGGGGAACTCGGACGACAGGGCGGGGGTGTCTCTTTTCCCTTATACCCCCTTCACCGCCCCACGGGTATCAGGACTACACAAGCCCAGCCCCCCTCTCTCTCATAGCCCATGGGTTCCTATACATCACATGGTGTGGCTGAATAAGGAGCTGCACACACATGTCTGGCTTCTACATTTATTAAACACCTGCTCTGTCCCAGGCACCCAGCTAAGCCCTTGACTTGCGTTAGCTCCTTCATCGTGATCACACAGGTGCTGTCTGGAGAGGTCAGATAGCACATGGTTCAGATGTGGCCTGGGGTCAAGTCCCAGCTATTCCTTTTCCTGTTTGTGGGAACTTCACTCTCTGCACTTCAGCGTTCTCACCTGTAAAATGGGGTTGAGGCGAAAACCCACCTCACAGAAATGTTGCCGGCATTGAGCGCACTAAGACATGAACAACACTTTGTTTGAAAGCTTCCCTTTCAGTCCCTCTGCATAAGAAATGAATATTACATCAAGACCCAGTATGATATAGATATATGTGTGTGTATATTATGTGTGTAAACTAAAATATGTTCCACAAGGCAATGTTAACCTATAATACCATGATACATCCTCTTAGTTTCCATCCTGTCCTGTTTTCTATTTAAAAGATGCAAGTAACAGTCTACTAAATTGACTCTATGACCCACCGTTTAGAAAATATTGGTTTAGTAAAGGGTTCGGCAGACCATGCGGTTCTCAGAAGTCCCATTTTACAGAATGGGAAACTGAGGTCTAGAAAGTTTTGCTTCCAGCTACTGGAAGGCAGCAGAGCCCAGACTGCAACCCAGCATCTGTGATGCCTAAATTAAGGCTCTTCCACACAAGATGCAAACTGGCAGCTCACAGGCCAGATCTGACCCACAGAGATGTTGGACTAATTTTCACAAAAGATTTGCAAGTTTTGTTACAACTATATAAAATGTATCGTTGGAAGACATAACTCAAAATATGAATTTTCAACTTATCACTGAAAGTGGGCAATCTGGCAACATGGGGACCTACGTATGCACATGACCAGCAGGAGCCACACCCGAACTGCCACTTCCAGCTGCTCTCCTGGTTCATTACTTACCACAGTCCCCACCGTGCATGGACAGAGGGGCCTGGCAAGTTTCAGTCCATGGCGTCTCAAAGAGTCGGACACAACTTAGCAACGAAAAAGCAACAATCACCATGCCATTTTGTGTCCCAGACACTGAGAAAAACCATCAGTTGCCATAGTCTGTGTTTTTTTCAGACTGGAGAAATATTTTTCAAGAAGGAAAAACAGGACTTTCCTGGTGATCCAGTGGTTAAGAATCTGCCTGCCAGTATAAAGGACACAGGTTCGACCATTGATCTGGAAGATTCCACATGCTGTGGGACAACTAAGCCCATGAAAACTACGGAACTTGCATTCTAGAGCCCATACCCTGAAGCAAGAGAAGACACCACAAGGAGAGGCCCATGCACCGCAACTAGAGAAAACTCTCTCTTGGCAACGAAGATCTGGCACAGTCCAAAATAAATATATTTTCCAAAAAAGGAAAAACAAAAGCTAAACCAACTTACATTAAAAAAAAAAAGTAGACCCACAAATCTTTTCTCACATATTTAAATACAAAGAAACCACATCAATATCAACTTAACCCCAAATCTGTTTCACTTGTTTCTAGTCCCTGACTTGTTGAGCGTTTACAAGGCCCATCTCAACCAATACCCTTTATCTAACACCACCTGTTTTGCCCACCATCATGTCCCCAGCACCTGAAACTGCTCAGCCAAGAAAAAGTGCCTAATTAGAATGAATGGCTTTTATACAAAAGCTTCTCCCAATATTAGCAGACATACAGTAATGGTGAGGAGCAGGCATTCTTCGGTCCACAGGATGGCTCAGGTCCAGCTTCTGCCATAACTAGCTGTGTGACCTGAGGTAGTTTCCTCAGTCTCTCTGGGTCTGATGTGTCCTCAGCTGCAAAATGCATGGGATGAGGCGCTACGTACATAAGTGACCAGGAATGTGAAAAACACTGAGTAAATAAAGTTCACTTCTCCTCCTTCATTTCATCAAGGTGAACCAAGGTCAGTACTCGATCATATTAACAAGTCTGCTGACCAGTTAGCCTGGCCTTGGATTCTCTGCAGGGCTGGGGAGGCAAAGATCTCCCACTAACATCATGGCCTGATAAGGAAACCCTGGGCCAGATGGCAACGTCAAAGATTCGATCCCCAGGCATATCTCTGTGTGAGAATTGGCTTTTCAGCATGCATTCCTCTTGCTGCTCGCACTCCTGAATTGAAGAGGCTGGAGAGCTGAAAATTCCATTTCCCAGACTCCCTTGCAGCCAGGGATCTGAAGCCTTTAAGGGCCCACTCATCAGTTGTGTCCATGAGACAACTGCACTTATGCAAAGTTAAGAAAGGAAAAATTGCTGGGGAGAGGAGTAGGGCCTCGTGATCCTGTGGCATTTGTCCATTGGGGCCCAGTCCTGCAGTGTGTCTTCCTCAGACTTCCTGTGAGTCTGTAAATACTCATAACGTTATCATTCATGCCCTAGGAAATTTGAACAAAGTCACGCAGAATGTGGAGGAGAGAGGAGCCTGAGATGCTGCAGTCCACTGGATTGCAAAGAATTGGAAAGACTTACTGACTGAACAACAATCAGTCACACCCAAGAAGGGAAGCTAGATCCAGCCCATGTGTTTGGGGTATGGTACTAGTGATGAAGAAGCCACGTGCAAGAGATGCAAAAGATGTGAGTTAATCTTCTCTCTGTGTGGAGAAGATTCCCTGGAGGAGGACATGGTAACCCATTGCAGTATTTTGCCTGGAGAATTCTATGGACAGAAGAAGCCAGAGGTGGGCTACAGTACACAGGGCCACACAGAGTCAGAGATGACTGAAGCGATTTAGGACACACACTTGCATGCACAAATTATTATGAGAATTATTAATGAGCCTTCTATGTCAGCTGTGGGAGCAGGTTGAGAAGTGAGGTCTGAAAAGGGACTTCTGGAGCCACCAACCAGGCAAATTGAGAGGCCATAGAGTCTAGTCACCAAAGTGAGGTTGCTGAGGGCCAACAGTAGAGAAATGGAGAGGAAACCATTACCTCTGCAGCCAAAGGTCCAGTGACAGGGTGGGTGCTCATGTCCAGGAGTCAAGAGGGAGTTGTGGGTGCATCCCAGACGACAGCAAGGACACGCCAGAGCCTGCAGGCCTGTCTGCGCCTGCTTGTCACCACATCAAAGTACAGAACCCTTACAAGAGGAGAGACTGCTGCTCCCTTTCCACTTTCAAACCCTCTCTCAAGTTACTCTTTTGGTCAATTCTACCTCGGAACTTTTCCATACTGTTCATGGGGTTCTCAAGGCAAGAATACTGAAGTAGTTTGTCATTCCCTTCTCCAGTGGACCACGTCTTGTCAGAACCCCATGAACAGAAATAAAAATAGGACACTGAACGATGAGCTCCCCAGGTGAGTAGGTGTACAAAATTCTACTAGAGATCAGTGGAGAAATATCTCCAGAAAGAATGAAGGGAAGAAGCCAAAGCAAAAACAACACCCAGTGGGGGATGAGACTGGTGATGGAAGTAGAGTCCAGCGTTGTAAACAGCAATATTACAAAGGAACCTGGAATGTTAGGTCCCTGAATCAAGGCAAATAGGAAGTGGTCAAACAGGAGGCAGCAAGAGTGACCATCGACATTTCCGGAATCAGCAACTAAAATGGACCTGAATGGGTGAATTTAACTCCAATGATCATTATATCTATTACTGTGGGTAGGAATCCTTTAGAAGAAATGGAGTAGCCTTGATGGTCAACAACAGAGCCGGAAATGCAGTACTAGGATGCAATCTCCGAAAGGGAAGAATGATCTCTGTTCGTTTCCAAGGCAAACTATTCAATAACATGATAATCCAAGTCTACGCCCCAACCAGTAATGCTGAAGAAGCTGAAGTTGAACGGTTCTATGAAGACCTAGCCGGCCTTCTAGAGTTAACACTCCCAGAAGACATCTTTTTCATTATACAGCCCTGGAATGCAAAAGTAGGAAGTCAGGAAAGACCTGGAGTAACAGGCAACATCGGCCTTATAACAGAATGAAGCAGGACAAAGGCTAAGCGAGTTTGGCAAAAGATTGCACCAGTCCGAGCAGACACCCTCTTCCAGCAACACAAGAGAAGACTCTACACATGGGTATCACCAGAGGGTCAATACTGAAATCAGATTGATTATGTGCTTCGCAGCCAGAGAGGTAGAAGCTGTATAGGGTCAGCACAAACAAGACGTGGGGCTGACTGTGACTCCGATCATGAACTCCTTATTACCAATTTCAGACTTACCTTGAAGAAAGTAGGGAAAACCACTAGACCATTCAGATATGACCTAAATCAAATCCCTATGATTCGATTACACAGTGGAAGGGAGAAATAGATTCAAGTGATTAGATCTGATAGACAGAGTGCCTGAAGGACTATAGACAGAGGTTCATGACATTGTACACGAGGCAGGGATCATGGTCATCCCCAAGGAATAGAAACCCAAAAAGGCAAAATGGTTCTCTGAGGAGGCCTACAAAGAGCTATGAAAAGACGAGAAATGGAAGGCAAAGTAGGAAAGGACAGATATACTCATTTGAATGCAGACATCCAAAGAATAGTGAGGAGAGGTAAGAAAGCTTTCTTCAGAGATTAGTGCAAAGAAATAGTGGAAACAATAGAATGGGAAAGACGGAGTTCTCTTTGAGAAAATTCGAGTGACCAACTTTACACGCAGGAACTTTTCATGCAAAGAAATGCACAATAAAGGGCAGAAATGGCATGGACCTAACAGAAGCAGAGGTTATGAAGAAGAGATGGCAGCAATATGCAGCATAATACAGAAAAGATCTTCAGAATCCAGATAAACACGAAGAGATGATCCCTCACCTAGACCCAGACATCCTGGAATGTGAAGTCAAGTGGGCCTTAGGAAGCATCATGACAAACAAACCTAGTGGAGGTGATGGAATTCTAGTTGAATTATTTCCAATCCTAAAAGATGATGCTGTGAAAGTGCTGCACTCAATAGGCCAGCAAATCTTTCCACGGGTCTGAAAAAGATGAGTTTTCAATCCCAAAGGAGGGCGACAGCAAAGAATGCTCAACTCCTGCACAATTGCACTCATCTCATATGCTAACAAATTAATGCCAAAATTCTCCAAGCCAGGCTTCAACAGATCATGAGCCATGAACTTCCAAATGTTAAGCTGGGTTTAGAAAAGGCAGAGGAACAAGAGATCAAATTTCAAACCTCTACCGGACCATCAAAAAGCAAGTGAGTTCCAGGAAAACATCTATTTCTGCTTTATTGACTATGCCAAAGCCTTTGTGCGGATTGTAACAAACGGTGGAAAATTCTTCAAGACATGAGAATACCAGACCACCTGATATGCCTCCTGAGAAATCTGTAGGCAGGTCAAGAAGCAGCAGTTACAGTTGGACATGGAAAAACAGACTGGTTCCATATCAGGAAGGAGTACATCAAGGCTATATATTGTCACCCTGCTTATTGATTTTATATGCAGAGTACCTCATTAGAAACGCTGTGCTGAAGGAAACACAAAGTGGAATCAAGATTGCCGGGAGAAATATCAATAACCTCAGATATGCAGATGACACCACCGTTGTGGCAGAAAGCACGAACAAAAGAGCCTATTGATGCAAGTGACAGAGGAGATTGAAAAAGTTGGCTTAAAACTGAGCATTCAGAAAACTAAGTTTATGGTATCTGGTCCCATCCCTTCTTGGCAAATAGAAGAGAAAACAGTGGAAACAGTGACAAATAATATGTTGGTCTCCAAAATCAATACAGATGGTGATGGCAGCCATGAAATTAAGAGATGCTTGCTCCTTGTAATAAAAGGTATGAGCAGGCTAGACAGCTTATTAAAAAGCAGAGACATTACTTTGTCAAAAAAATAGGTCCCTCTATTCAGTTCAGTTCAGTTCAGTTTAGTCGCTCAGTTATGTCCAACTGTTTGTGACCCCACGAATCACAGCGTGCCAGGCCTCCCTGTCCATCGCCAACTCCTGGAGCTCACCCAAACCCACGTCCATCGAGTCGGTGATGCCATCCGGTCATCTCATCCTATGTCGTCCCCTTCTCCTCCTGCCCGCTATTGTTCTCAACATCAGGGTCTTTTCCAATGAGTGCACTCTTCACATGAGGTGGCCAACGTATTGGAGTTTCAGCTTCACCCTCAGTCCTTCTAATGTACACCCAGGGCTGATCGCCTTTAGGACGGACTGGTTGGATCTCCTTGCAGTGCAAGGGACTCTCAAGAGTCTTCTCCAACACTACAATTCAAAAGCATTAATTCTTCAGCGCTCAGCTTTCTTCACAGTCCAACTCTCAAATCCATACACGACCACTGGAAAAACCATAGCCTTGACTACATGGACCTTTTTTCGCAAAGTAATGTCTCTGCCTTTTGATATTCTGGCTAGGTTGGTCATAAGTTTCCCTCTAAGGAGTAAGCGTCTTTCTATTTCAGGGCGAGAGTCACCATCTTCTGTGATTCTGGAGCTCCCCAAAATAAAGTCTGACACTGTTTCCACTGTTTCCCCATCTAATTGCCATGAGGTGATGGGACCAGATGCCATGATCTTAGTTTTCTGAATGCTGAACTTTAAGCCAACTTTTTCACTCTCTTCTTTCACTTTCATCAAGAGGTGTTTTAATTCCTCTTCACTTTCTGCCATATGGATGGTGTTATCTGCATACCTGAGGTTATTGATATTTCTCCCAGCAATCATGACTGCAGCTTGTGCTTCTTCCAGCCCAGCGTTTCTCATGATGTACTCTGTATATAAGTTAAATAAGCAGGGTGACAATATACAGCCTGACGTACTTTTTTTCATACTTGGAACCAGTGTGTTGTTCCATGTCCAGTTCTAACTGTTGTTCCTGACCTGCATACAGATTTCTCAAGAGAAAGGCCAAGTGGTCTGGTAATCCAATCTCTTTCAGAATTTTCCACAGTTTATTGTTATCCACACAGTCCAAGGTTTTGGCATAGTCAATAAAGCAGAAATAGATACTGTTCTGGAATTTTCTTGCTTTTACGATGATTCAGTGGATGTTGACTATTCCATCTCATTCAGGTATGTCCTAAATCAAATCCCTTATGATTATACAGCATAAATGAGAAATAGATTAAAGGGACTAGATCTGATAGACAGAGTGCCTGATGATCTATGGATGGAAGGTCGTGACTGAAGACCATCCCCATGGAAATGAAATGCCAAAAAAGGAAAATGACTCTCCGAGGAGGCCCTACAAATAACTATGAAAAGAAGATAAGTGAAAAACAAAGGACAGAATGAAAGTAATTCCCATTTGAATAGAGAGCTCCAAAGAATAGCAAGGAAAGATAAGAAAGCCTTCCTCAGCAATCAATGCAAAGAAATAGAGGAAAACAACAGAATGGGAAAGATTAGAGATCTCTTCAAGAAAATTAGAGTTACCAAGGGAACACTTCATGCAAAGATGGGCTCAATAACGGGCAGAAATTATAGGGCCCTAGCAGAAGCAGAAGATATTAAGAAGAGGTCGCAAGAATACACAGAACTATATATATATCTTTATCTATATCTATATCTATATATCTATATCTTCAAGGCGCAGATAATCACAATGGTACGATCACTCACCTAGAGCCAGACATCCTGGAATATGAAGTCAAGTGGGCCTTACAGAGCATCACTAGGAACAAAGCTAGTGGGGGTGCTGGAATTCCAGTTGAGCTATTTTGAAATCCTGAAGGATGATGCTGTGAACGTGCTGCACTCAACACGCCAAAAAATTTGGAGAACTCCGCAGTGGCCACAGGACTGGAGAAGGTCAGTTTTCATTCCAATCCCAAAGAAAGGCAGTGCCAAAGAATGCTCAAACTACCGCACAATTGCACTCATCTCCCACGCTAGTAAATCAATGCTCAAAATTCTCCAAGCCATGCTCCAGCAATACGTGAACTGTGAACTTCCGGATGGTGAAACTGGTTTTAGAATAGGCAGAGGAACCGTCCAGTCGAAGCTATGGTTGTTCCAGTAGTCATGTATGGATGTCAGAGCTGGAGTATAAAGAAAGTTGAGCACCGAAGAATAGATGCTTTGAAACTGTGATGTTGGTGAAGACTCTCGAGAGCCCTTTGGACTGCAAGGAGATCTAACCAGTCCACCCTAAAGGACATCAGTCCTGCATGTTCATTGGAAGGACTGATGCTGAAGCTGAAACTCCAACAATTTGGCCACCTGATGTGAAGGACTGACTGATTAGAAAGACTACCCTTATGGCAGAAAGTGAGGAAGAACAAAAGAGCCTCTTGATGAAAGTGAAAGAGGAGAGTGAAAAAGTTGGCTTAAAGCTGAACGTTCAGAAAACTAAGATCATGGCCTGTGGTCCCATCACTTGATGGGCAATAGATGAGGAAACAGTGGAAAGAGTGTCAGATTTTATTTTGGGGGGCTCCAAAATCACTGCTGATGGTGATTGCAGCCATGAAATTAAAAGATGCTTACTGCTTGGAAGGAAGGTTATGGCCAACCTAGATAGCATATTGAAAAGCAGATACATTACTTTGCCAACAAAAGTCCATCTAGTCAAGGCTATGGTTTTTCCAGTGGTCATGTATGGATGTGAGATTCAGACGGTGAAAAAGCTGAGTGCCTCAGAATTGATGCTTTTGAGCTGTGGTGTTGGAGAAGACTCTTGAGTGTCCCTTGGACTGCAAGGAGATCCAGTCAATCTAAATCCAGTCAATTCTAAAGGAGATCAATCCTGGGTGTTCATTGTAAGGTCTGATGATGAAGCTGAAACTCCAATACTTTGGCCATCTCTTGTGAAAATTTGACTCATTGGAAAAAACCCTAATGCTGGGTAGGATTTGGGGTGGGAGGAGAAGGGGACGACAGAGGGTGAGATGGTTGGATGGCATCACTGACTCGATGGACATGGGTTTGGGTAAACTCTGAGAGTTGGTGATGGACAGAGAGGCCTGGTGTGCTGCAATTCATGGGGTCGCAAAGACTGGGAAACGACTGAAAGACTGAAATGAACTTAACTGATGCTGGGAAAGATCAAAGGTGGGAGGAGAAGGGGACAACAAAGGACAAGTTGGTTGGATGGCATCACCAACTCAATGGACATGAGTTTGAGTAAACTCCGGGGTGTTGTTGATGGACAAGGAGGCCTGACTTGCAGCAGTCCATGGGCTCGCAAAGAGTCGGACGTGACTGAAAGACTGAACTGAACTTAACTGATGCTGGGAAAGATCAAAGGTGGGAGGAGAAGGGGACAACAAAGGACAAGTTGGTTGGATGGCATCACCAACACAATGGACATGAGTTTGAGTAAACTCCGGGGTGTTGGTGATGGACAAGGAGGCCTGACTTGCAGCAGTCCGTGGGCTCGCAAAGGATCGGACACAACAAAGCCGCTGAACAGACTGACTGAACTCAAAATCAAAGAAAGGGATTCTGGGAAATGTAGCTCCAGACTAGGCAAATTAACACAGCGGAGCACAGAGCACTTGACTTACTAAACCCTTCTGCTTCACTTAGTAGGGTGAATTGAGCTTTGAAAAACCGACCTGACTGATAAAGGGACTTTGGACAAGTCTGCAGTGAGGAGACTTTTAGTCACTGCTCTAATTTTCCATCGTACGAATCTGCACTAGAAACAGTCTGAATGTCATTTTCCCCACCTGCCTTACAGTCAGAACGTAACCATGAGACCTAGGCTCAATCAATTAGATGCACCCAGATGGTACCCAGGCTCAGCCAATCAAATACATCCAGATGGCACTTAAGACCAATTAGGTACAGCCACAAGAAATGTAGGCTTAGCCAATGGATCCACCTACAGGTGAAAGCAATGCAAGTGGATTCTGATGCATAGAATTCAATCTAGAGGAGGTGGAAGGGACATAAGCCATGTCACTAGTGACAGCCACTGTGTCTGGAGCCAGTGGTAGTGACAGTTCAGTTCAGTCACTCAGTCGAGTCCGACTCTCTGCGACCCCATGAACTGCAGCATGCCAGGCCCCCCTGTCCATCACCAGCTCCTGAAGTTCACCCAAACCCTTGTCCATTGAGTTGGTGATGCCATCACACCATCTCATCCTCTGTCATCCCCTTCTTCTCCTGCCCTCAATCTTTCCCAGCATCAGGGTCTTTTCCAGTGAGTGACAGAAGATCCTGCACTCAAACTCTATATTGGTCATGGCTGTCTCTCCAGCCATCCCTCCCAGAAATCTGAGTCACTTAATATCCTTTAATAAGTTTCTTTCCTGCTCAAAGTTACCTCTAATGAATTCTATTCTTTCCAGTAGAAAGCTGACACCCCTCTAACTTCATTTAACCATGTAGCCTCTTTTGAAAACTAGATAAAATAAGGAACAATGTCCACCCCCACGGGCAGTGGAGTCAGGGAGAGGTATTTTGTCAAATTACTATAGTGCCACAGACTCTGGGCCAGTGTCACCTGTGAGGGGGTCACTGACCTGGGTTGTGAGTCGGGTAGACCCATTTGAATCCTGGCTGTGGTGCTGACTGGCCTGTTGTGTGACATTGCGCATATCACTTTCCTCATCTCGAGAATGGACTGTGCTTAGTGTTGCCTCCTGGGGATATCATAGAGAGAAAAAGATTCCTGTACGGAGCAATCTCTCAACCACACAGCTCAGCATGTTGGACACACCCACACCAGTGGTGATAAAAGGTGTGAGAGTGACCTTTCTTTTGCTGGATTAAAGAAAATAAATAATAATAGAGGTGGTGTCCTCATGTAGTCCAAGATGAAGATGGTCTGTGAACGCTGCAGTTTAGAAAAGTTACATGTTTTTGGTTTTATATTTTTTAGTTTCCTTTTTTTAATTACGTTTATTTTAATTGGAGGCTAATTATGGTACAATATCATAGTGGTTTTGTCATGCATTGACATGAGTCAGCCTCGGGTGTACATGGTTTTCCCATCCTGAACCCCCGCTCCCTCCTAATTCCACCCCTCTGGGTCACCCCACTGCCCCAGCTCTGAGCACCCTGTCTCATGCATTGCACCTGGACTGGAGGTCCGTTTCACATATGAAAATATACATGTTTCAATGCTATTCTCTGAATCCATCCCAGGCTTGCCTCCTCTCACAGAGTCCAGAAGACTCTTCTATACATCTGTGTCTCTTTTCCTGTCTTTCCCATAGGGTTATCATGACCATCTTTCTGAATTCCATATGTGTGTGTGTGTGTGTGTGTGTGTGTTATTGGTGTTTTTCTTTCTGGCATACATCACTCTGTTTAATAGGGTCCAGTTTCATCCACCTCGTTAAAACTGGTTCAAATGCATTCTTTTGAATGGCTTAGTAATTTTCCATTGTGTATATGTACCACAGCTTTTTTATCCATTCGTCTGCTGATGGACATCTGGGTTGCTTCCGTGTCCTGGCTATGATAAACAGTGCTAGGGTGAACATTGGGGTACACTTGTCTCTTTCAATTCTGAATTCCTCGGGGTGTATGCCCAGAAATAGGACTGCTGAGTCATATGGCAGTTCCATTTTCAGATTTTTTAAGGAATCTCCACACTGTTCTCCATAGTAGCTCTAATAGTTTGCATTTCCATCAACAGTGTAAGAGGGTTCCCTTTTCTCCACACCCTCTCCAGGATTTATTGTTTGTAGACGTTTGGATAGCAGCCATTCTGACTGGTGTGAGATGGTACCTCATTATGGTTTTGCTTTGCATTTCTCTGATAATGAGTGATGTTAAACATCTTTTCAAGAGTTTGTTAGCCATCTGTATGTCTTCTTTGGAGAAATGTCTGTTTAGTTCTTTGGCCCATTTTTTGATTGGCTCGCTTATTTTTCTGGAAATGAGCTGCAGGCGTTGCTTGTATAGTTTTGAGATTAATTCATTGTCAATTGCTTCGTTTGCTATAATTTTGGCCCATTCTGAAGGCAGTCTTCTTCCCTTGCTTATAGTTTCCTTCACTGTGCAAAAGCTTTTAAATTTATTTAGGTCCCATTTGTAGATTTTTGCTTTAATTTCCATTATTCTGGGATGTGGGCCATAGTGGATCCTGCTGTGATTTCTGTCAGAAAGTGTTTTGCCTCTGTTTTGTTCTAGGAGTTTTATACTTTGTGGTCTTACATTTAGATCTTTAATCCACTTAGAATTTATTTTTGTGTACGGTGTTAGAAAGTGTTCTAGTTTCACTCTTTTACAAGTGGTTGACAAGTTTTCCCAACACAACTTGTTAAAGAGATTGTCTTGCCTTCGTTGTATATTCTTGCCTCCTCTATCAAAGATGAAGTGTCCATAGGTGCGTGGCTTGAACTCTGGGTTTGCTATTTTGATCCATTTATCTAGATTTCTGTCTTTGTGCTAGAACCACGCTGTCTTGATGACTGTAGCTTTGAGTATTGCCTGAAATCAGGCAGGGTGATTCCTCCAGATCCATTCTTCTTTCTCAAGATTGCTTTGGCTATTCGAGGTTTTTTGTAATTCCATACAAATTATCGAATTATTTCTTCTAGTTCCCTGAAAAATACCATTGGTAGCTTGATAGGGATTGCATTGAATCTATAGATTGCTTTGGGTAGTATACTCATTTTCAGTATATTGATTTTTCAATCCATGAACATGGTATATTTCTCCATCTATTTGTGTCCTGTTTGATTTCTTTCACCAGTGTTTTATAGTTATATATATATATATAGATCTTTTGTTTCTTTAGGTAGATATATTCCTCAGTATTTTATTGTTTTCATTGGAGTGGTGAATGGAATTGTTTCTTTAATTTTTCTTTCAGTTTTCTCCTTGTTAGTGTATAGGAATGCAAGGGATTTCTGTGTGTTCATTAGTATCCTGCAACTTTACTATATTCATTGATTAGCTCTAGTAATTTTCTGGTGGAGTATTTAGGATTTTCTCTGTAGAGGATCATGGCATCTGCAAACAGTGAGTGTTTTAATTCTACTTTTCCAATCTGAGTTCCTTTCATTTTTTTTTCTGCTCTGATCGCTGTGGCCAAAACTCCCAAAACTATGTTGGATAGTAATGGTGAGAGTGGGCACCATTTTACTGATCCTTACTTTAGGGGCATTGCTTTCAATTTTTCACCACTGAGGATAATGTTTGCTGTGGGTTTGTCATATATATCTTTTATTATGTTGAGATTTGTTCCTTCTATGCCTTCTTTCTGGAGGGTTTTGATGATAAATGGATGTTGAATTTTGTCCAAGGGTTTCTCTGCATCTATTGAGATAATCACATGATTTTTATCTTTCAGTTTGTTAATGTGGTGTATTATGTTGATTCGTTTGTGGATATTGAAGAATCCTTGCATCCCTGGGATAAAGCCCACTTGGTATGATGGGGTCTTTGCATCTATGTTCATCAGTGATGTTGCCCTGTGGTTATCTTTATTTATTTATTTCTTTCTTTATTTTCATGGCATCTTTGTCTGGTTTTGGTATTAGGGTGATGGTGGCCTCACAGAATGAATTTGGAAGTTTCCCTTCCTCTGCAATTTCCTGGAAGCATTTGAGTATGATAGGTATTAGCTCTTCTCTCACTTTTTGGTAGAATCCAGCTGTGAAGCCGTCTGGTCCTGGGCTTCTGTTTGCTGAAGATTACTGATTACACTTTCAATTTCCGTGCTTGTTATGGGTTTGTTAAGATTTTCTTTTTCTTCCTGATTCAGTTTTCAAAAGTTGTACTTTTCTAAGAATTTGCCCACTTCTTGCAAGTTGTCCATTTTATTGGCATATAGTGGTTGATAGTAGTCTCTTAAGATCCTTTGTATTTCTGTGTTGTCTGTTGTGATCTCTCCATTTTCATTTCTAATTTTGGTGATTTGATTCTTCTCCCTTTGTTTCTTGATGAGTCCGGCTAATGGTTTTTCAATTTTATATATCTTCTCAAAGAACCAGCTTTTAGCTTTGTTGATTTCTGCTCTGGTCTCTTTTGTTTCTTTTACATTTATTTCTGCTCTATTATATGATTTCTTTCCTTCTACTAACCCTGGGGTTCTTCAATTCGTCCTTCTCTAGTTGCTTTAGGTGTAGAGTTAGGTTATTTGTTTGACTTGGTTCTTCTTTCTTGAGGGAAGCCACTTTTGCTATGAACCTTCACCTTTGCACTCATTCTATAACCTATAACGTCCTATAGGTTTTGGGTTGTTGTGTTTTCATTTTCATTCGTTTCTGTGCATGTTTTGATATCTTTTTGGATTTCCTCTGTGATTTGTTGGTTATTTAGCAGCGTGGTATTCAGCCTTCATATGTTTGAATTTTAAATAGTGTTTCTCTTGCAGTTGATATCTAGTCTCACTGCACTGTGGTCAGAAAATATGCTTGGAATGATTTCAAGGTTTTTGTGAATCTACCAAGGTTGCACTTATGGCTGAGTATGTGATCTGTCTTGGAGAGGTTTCCATATGTACTTGAGAAAAAGGTGAACCCCATTGCTTTGTGGTGAAATGTCGTATCAATATCAATCATGTCTAACTGGTCAATTGTATCATTTAAAGTTTGTATTTCCTTGTTAATTTTCTGTTGACTTGATATCTCCATAGATGTGAGTGGGGTAGTAAAGTCTTCCACTATGACTGTGTTATCGTTAATTTCCCCTTTCATGCTTGTTAGCCTTTGCCTTACATATTGTGGTTCTCCTATGTTGGGTGCATGTGAATTTATAATCGTTATATCTTCTTCTCGGATTGATGTTTTGATCATTATGTAGTGTCCTTCTTTGTCTCTTTTCTTTTTTTTTTTTATAAATTTATTTATTTTAGTTGGGGGCTAATTACTTTACAATATTGTAATAGTTTTTGCCATACATTGACATGAATCAGCCATGGGTTTACATGTGTTCCCCTTCCTGGACCCCGCCACCCACCTCCCTCCCCATCCCATCCCTCTGGATCATCCCATTGCCCCGGCCCTGAGCCCTTGTCACATGCATCGAACATGGAATGGTGTTCTGTTTCACATATGATAATATACATGTTTCAATGCTATTCTCCCAGAACGTCCCACCCTCACCTTCTCCCTCAGAGTCCATAAAATTGTTCCATGCATCTGTGTCTCTTATTCTGTCTCGCATATAGGGTAATCGTTACCATCTTTCAAATTCCATATATATGCATTAGTATACTGTATTGTTGTTTTTCTTTCTGGCTTACTTCACTCTGTATAATGGGCTCCAGTTTCATCCATCTCAGTAGAACCGATTCAAATGTATTTTTTTAATGGCTGAGTAATATTCCATTGTGTATATGTACCACAGCTTCCTTATCCATTCGTCTGCTGATGGACATCTAGGTTGCTTCCATGTCCTGGCTATTGTAAACAGTGCTGCGATGAACATTGGGGTACACGCGTCTCTTTCAATTCTGGTTTCCTCGGTGTATATGCCCAGCAGTGGGATTGCTGGGTCATATGGCAGTTCTATTCCCAGTTTTTTAAGGAATCTCCACACTGTTCTCCGTAGTGGCTGTACTAGTTTGCATTCCCACCAACAGTGTAAGAGGGTTCCCTTTTCTCCACACCCTCTCCAGCATTTATTGCTTGTAGACTTTTGGATAGCAGCCATTCTGACTGGTGTGAAATGGTACCTCATTGTGGTTTTGATTTGCATTTCTCTAATAATGAGTGATGTTGAGCATCTTTTCATGTGTTTGTTAGCCATCTGTATGTCTTCTTCGGAGAAATGTCTGTTTAGTTCTTTGGCCCATTTTTTGATTGGGTCGTTTATTTTTCGGGAATTCAGCTCCAGAAGTTGCTTGTATATTTTTGAGATTAATTGTTTGTCTGTTGCTTCATTTGCTATTATTTTCTCCCATTCTGAAGGCTGTCTTTTCACCTTGTTTATAGTTTCCTTTGTTGTGCAAAAGCTTTTAATTTTAATTAGGTCCCATTTGTTTATTTTTGCTTTTATTTCCAATATTCTGGGAGGTGGGTCATGGAGGATCCTGCTGTGATTTATGTCGGAGAGTGTTTTGCCTATGTTTTCCTCTAGGAGTTTTATTGTTTCTGGTCTTACGTTTAGATCTTTAATCCATTTTGAGTTTATTTTTGTGTACGGTGTTAGGAAGTGTTCTAGTTTCATTCTTTTACAAGTGGTTGACCAGTTTTCCCAGCACCACTTGTTAAAGAGATTGTCTTTTCTCCATTGTATATTCTTGCCTCCTTTGTCGAAGATAAGGTGTCCATATGTGCGTGGGTTTATCTCTGGGCTTTCTATTTTGTTCCATTGATCTATATTTCTATCTTTGTGCCAGTACCATACTATCTTGATGACTGTGGCTTTGTAGTAGAACCTGAAGTCAGGCAGGTTGATTCCTCCAGTTCCATTCTTCTTCCTCAAGATTGCTTTGGCTATTCGAGGTTTCTTATATTTCCATACAAATTGTGAGATGATTTGTTCTAGTTCTGTGAAAAATACCATTGGTAGCTTGATAGGGATTGCATTGAATCTATAGATTGCTTTGGGTAGTATACTCATTTTCACTATATTAATTCTTCCAATCCATGAACACAGTATATTTCTCCATCTGTTTGTGTCCTCTTTGATTTCTTTCAGCAGTGTTTTATAGTTTTCTATATATAAGTATTTTGTTTCTTTAGGTAGATATATTCCTAAGTATTTTATTCTTTGTCTCTTTTCACAGGCTTTATTTTAAAGTCTATTTTGTCTGATATGTGTATTGCTACTCCTGCTTTCTTCTGGTCTCGATTTGCTTGGAATACCTGTTTTCCAGCCCTTCACTTTCAGTCTGTATGTGCCCCTTGTTTGGAGGTGGGTCTGTTGTAGACAACATAAACAGTGGTCTTGTTTGTGTGTCCATTCAGCTAGTCTGTGTCTTTCGTTTGGGGCATTCGACCCATTTGCATTTAAGGTAACTATTGATAAGAATGATCCTGTTGCCATTTGCTTTGCTGTTTTGGGTTCGAGTTTATACAACCTTTCTGTGTTTCCTGCCTAGAGAAGATCCTTTAGCATTTGTTGAAGAATGAAAAGAAGAGTTGGGAATAAAAATGTCTCTACAGTACCTTCATTAGTCCGAGGTTATAAGAAGAAGCATGTTAAAGCAAGGGGTAATGTGGATGATCAAAACTTTGACTTTCATCCTGAAACTTGAGGACAGAGTGTATTTTCAGCCTGCACAAGTTGAAGTGTGCCATCCATACGAAAGCCTTCTACCGTCCAGATAGCTGCTGAAACAAGTGGCCTAACTTGAAATGATTTCTCTTCTCCATCATAAATATCGGTTAGACCACAGGAGCATGCTGTGATACATCAATCTGCAGCTGCTTTAGTTGTTATTGTTGTTGTTTTAATTGAAGAGTAATTGCTTTACAGCATTTTGCTGTATTCTGTCAGAATTCAAAATAAATCAACCATAGAGTCACATATATCCCCTCCCTTTGGGAATACCCTCCCATCTCCCTGCCCATCCCACAATCTAGGTTGAGCATTTGTCATGGGATTTCACATAGCAGCTGCGCTAAATCAAATGGCTCCAGTGAAAATTTTGCAGCTATGTCTACTTCTGTTTCTCCGTTCCACAGCTTATGTCCATTACAGAACAGTTAGTTTGGGCTGAGGGTGGAGCCTTCTACCTTTCCAGGTTTGTATGGTAATACGTCAGCCCATGACCGTCCTTTTCCTAAACTACAACAGTCAGGCAATTTAGTTTTCCCAGTGTCAAAGATCCCTGATACATCTGCTGCTTCTCTTTCAAGATCCACTCACCAATAATCTTCATTATTTGAAAACTGTCCTAATTCAACTGATCTACCAAATAGGTGTCGGATTATGGAGGATACCAAAGTGTAAAATTAATGTTGGGAGATGTCAACAAATTCCTACAATTCTCTTCTTTGAAGAATAAAGTTACAAATTCATCTTCATTGGGCCAATTTTTGTTTTGAAATAATTAAGAGTAAAATGAGTCTTTATTTCCGTGCCTGACTATTTTACTCTGCATAATATAAACATTTCTGTTCACGGTCATATAATAAACACTACACTTGCTTTCAATGAAACCCACAGTCAGTTGATTGACTTTATTGCATAGAAGCGAGCAGACCCATGTTTGGGTTGGTAACAGTCCTGAATGTTAAGAATATGTGTATAGAAGGGTGATCAATCACTTTTATTTCAGGAACCAAGTAGACTTATTGATGTGGTTTTTCTGTGTAAAAATTCTTTAGGAATGACATTTTGCAGGTTTCATGTTTTTGGTTACTATTTACGCAAGCAGCCTTTATTTTAAGTTGATGTAGAAGTAAACACTGGTTGAACATTGGCCTTCAATTGATAGAAGATCAGTGACTTTTTTCTATCAATACTTCAATTGATAGAAGTATCAGTGATAGAAGATCAGTGATGTCAGAGCTACCCTTCAATTGCTAGGAGACCAGTGACTTTGTGATGTCACAGTTTTTTGACTTTGAGAACCATGCTGATGGCCTAGAGAGTTTATCTCTGTATGCCAGCCAAGCAGCATTTGAAGTTGGAGTGTGTAAAGTCAGACAAAGAGAAAAGTATCTGAAGAAGGATTTCTCTGAGATGGCACATATTCCTTCACAAATTCAAGATGTGCCTCGTAAAGATGTATCAAGTGGTTCCAAAACCTCCATTAGATCTTCTTCGTGTGATTACACACTTACCGGGGACTCAGTTTTGAGATCTATGATTGAAGAATATGCTTTTCAGGCTTTGTCTGAGGAATTTGGGATAAAAAGGCCACGCTACACATTTTCTGTCTCTGAAACAAATGAGTTGAATGATTTTCTTTCACTCACTTTTCCTCAAAAACTCTGGACTATAGTTGAAAGTGATCAGTTTGAATCTATTTGGTGGGATGAGAGTGGCACTTCTATACTGATCAGTGAAGAACTCTTCAAGAAAGAAGTCTTGGAAAGAAAGGCCCCTTTCAGAATATTTGAAACTGATAGTATGAAAAGTTTAGTTCGCCAGCTTAACCTCTATGGGTTTAGTAAAAAGCGACAACCTTTTCAAAGATCTGTTTCACTACCTGACTTTCTGGAAGAAGAAAACAACGTCTCTGTTTTGAGCAAGGTAATCCAAAATTTCCACTTACTGTCAATATATAAGATTAAATCATGTGACTTAGAAAGCATGTTGACATATGTAACTAAAACTGAATTTAAAATTGAGATACCAGATTGTTGAACACGTTTCATTTTTTGAAGTTGAGAACTGCTGGATGTTAAAATACTTGATATTTAATATACTCTTCAGCAACTTGAAATCAGATACATGTCCTCAAGCTACTTTAAGTGGTATTTACTGTATATATACAACATATTTTTTAGTTGAGGAGCATACTTGTTTCTAACATGTAAGGTGTTAAAACTACTAATGGAGGTGTTTTCTTTGATTCTATTTAATTGGCATCATTAAAGGAATACATTTTTATAGTTTAACTTTGCTTATCAGTTTTACCCTGGTTTATAAAAAACTAAATAATTGTATCATTTGATTTTAGTTACAGATCTACCATAATCCAAATTTCAAAAGAGGTTATCCCCAACTTTTAGGAAGAATGAAAAGAAGAGTTGGGATTAGCAATATGTTTCTGAAATCTTCATTAGTTCCAGATTACAAGAAGAAGCATGCTAAAGCAAAGGTCAACATAGGTGATCATAACTCTGGTTTTCATGCTGAAAATAGTGGAGAGAGTCCATTTTCAGCTTCCACCAGTTTAAGTGTGCCTTTCCCACAAAAGACTTATACCAGCCAGATAGTCCCCAAAACAAGCGCCCTATCTCCACGTGACTTTCCTTCCCCATCATCAATATCACTTAGACAAACAGAACAGAATGTGGTAGATCAACCTGCTGTTTTAAACCAGTTGAGCATTTTTAATTGGCACTCCCATAGCACCTACACTCAAGTAAATGGTCAGGTTGAGGACTTTGCTACTACTGCTACATCTAGTTCTCAGAACCACATCGTATCTCCATTACGGAGCAGTTCTTTTGGACTGATGGTGGAGCCTTCTACATTTCCAGACAGGTATAGCGATATGTCAGCCCATGACAGTCCTCTTCCTAACCAGCAACAGAGAGGCAACTCAAGGTCCCCAGTGCAAACGATCGCTTATACACCCACCTCCTCTCTTTCAAGTCAATTCATCAACGATATTCCTTGTGTGAAAACCATGTTAATTAAAACTGACCTATCAAATAAGTATCAGCTTATGGAACCTAATGAAGATTAAAATTTACGTTGGGAGATGTCAACAAATACCTACAATTCTTGTATTTGAACAATAAAGTTACACGTTCTTCTTCACAGTTTTGTTTTCTATTTTGAAACAATGAAGAGTAAATTAAGGCTTTATTTCAATGTCTGGCTATTTTTCTGCACTCTTTTATAAACTCTTCAGTTCAAGAAAACATCCGTTAGGCATCCTAGGTAAATGGCACCTAACCTATTGTTTCTAAGCAAGAAAATGAGAACAAAGGGAAAAGAGGTAATGGATGTAAAGTGATTTGGGAAATCATCCCTGCTGAAATGAATGGGTGTCTAAATGAGGATGGTACAGGTGAAGGAAGACATACAAATAAAATCAAAAAAAAGTGCACTGATATTCTATTAGGTATCGGTAGAGTCTTAAGATAGAGAAGGAAATGGCGCCCTGCTCCAGTATTCTTGCCTGGAGAATTCCATGGAAAGAGGCTCCCGGTGGGCTGCTGTCCATAGGGTCGCACAGAGTTGGACACAACAGAAGTGACATAGCAGCAGCAGAGTCTTAAGACATTAGACACGAGATTGTCTTCATTATAGAAATTCTTTTCATTCTTGAAAATATAGATATTGTAGCATGTCCAAAATTAGGATAACTGTTACACCATCACTGTGATACCAAAGATTACATGACATAATCAGTGACTGGACCATGGCCAGCACAAGATAGGTATTTTACAAGTGGTACTGTATAGGGTCATTTTAGCTCTGCTAAATGGGCAAGCTTTCTCAAGAGGTGGAGCTGTGCTGTGGCTCGTGTTCAGGACCAGAACACTGACAGCAGGGACCCTAATAACATTCATTATACTGACCATGTTTTGCTATGCTGTGTGGTTGGTTCACTCATTTTCTCACTTGTAGGCTTTCTCATTATTCGTGCTTATTTAGTGTTTTAAGATTGTTTACATCATGTATTTTTTTTTGTATGTATCTAACATGTACTTTGTTTCCCTGCTTTCTGTGCCTTTTGTTGATGTCGTTTCTTGTCTTGTTTGTTTTAATAGGTA
Source organism: Giraffa tippelskirchi (assembly GCF_054371585.1). NCBI lineage: Eukaryota > Metazoa > Chordata > Mammalia > Artiodactyla > Giraffidae > Giraffa > Giraffa tippelskirchi. The sequence continues at coordinate 25,893,175 of NC_137290.1, forward strand.
TATATTCCTATATTAACTGATTTTCTGTTGTTCTGTGGGAAAGCTCTTGTCATTTTTGTCAGATTTCTTCCTTTATTTTTTACGTGGCACTCTGCTCTAGTGTTGTTTTATGTCTTGCAAGTTATTTGGTTAGTTGTATTATTGGTTCTGTGTTCTTCTCTATTGTGATTTTTGCTTGTGTTTTTTTCTTTTCTTTTTTTTTCTTTGATTTTGGTTTCTTACAATTTGTCTGACTTCCTTTGTTTACTCTGTCTAATCTTTTAGTATGTGATCTTGGTTCTCTGACCAGAAGTTGGGCCCATTCTTCTGGAGTTTCAGCACCATATCGAAGACCCTACCAGAGAATTCCTGGTTCCAGCGAATATTAATTGGTGAGAGTGTCTATGAAGGCTTCCATTGGAAACTAAACCAATTCCACTCAAAATGCTATATTATCCAGAGCTGATGCCTCACACCACACAAAAAGCAAAACACAAACACAGGCCATATCATCCACAGATGGACAGCCTAAAGTCAGACTAAACCCGTACATACCTGCAAAAGTTACCACCGTGAGAGAGAGAAGTGTCAGCTGTGGAATATAGATGCCAGAGGATATAGTTGCCAGTCCCTCCCCCTCCAAGGACACAGAAACCACTGGACCAAACTTATCCACTCAGGTTGCATTTGGAAGCAAGAACTGCAACCCTGCACCCTGGGAAGAAAAGATCATTAACATAGTAAGATAAACAAATGTGAATAAAGTCAAGTACGTTGCAGGCAAAGAAACAATCTAAAAACACATGAGCCATAATTAAAGAGGAAATAGAAATTGTCACTGAAAAGGAATTGAGAGGAGCGATAGTAAAGATGATCAAACGTCTCAGAAAATAAATGGAGATCATGCAAGAAACATTTAAGAAGGGTGTGGAACAACTAAACAACAACAACAAATGAATGATAGCACAATAACTGCCATATGTGTCCTGTAGGCTCATCCGTGCCTTTGTACAGCAGAAGCCAGAACAACATTGGAAAATAATTATCTTCCAAATTAAAAACGAAGTATTAAAAGAAAAACAAACTTTAAATAACACAACAGACCTGGCAATTCAATTGACACTTCAGTAGATTTCTTCGAAAAACCAGCAGAAAGCAGTTTCTTCTCAAGGGCAAATGAACTATGTCTGGATAAATCACAAACCGGATCACAAATCACGCCTTGGTAAATTGAAGTTAATCAAAATTTTATCAAGCATTTTTTTTTACCTCAATATATGTTATGATTTAAATGTCAGTCACGGTGTGTGTGTGGAGGGGGCAAAACAAAAACAAACAAAAATATAAATAACAAAGACAAAACAAACAAACAAACACTTTAATACATTCAGTCTCATGCATATACCTCTTCATGGCCAAAAATTCCACGAAAAATCAGAGAGAGAAAAATATATATATATGTATGTATATATTCATAGAAACAAAGGACAATAAAAATGTGATTGCATGAAACCTATGAAACAGGATAAAACACTAAAACAGTAAAGATTATAATAAAGAAATGTCTCAAGTAATCAACCTAACGTTGCAACTGAGGCAATTAGAGAAAGAAGAAAAAACACAAAACACAAAATTAGTTTTGGGAAAAAAAAGTCACTGAGACTGGAACAGGAAAACAAAAGATAAAAATAAACAATAACAAAGATCAATAATACTAAAAGGGGGCTCTTGGAGAGCATAAAGAAAATACATAAATCATGAGCCAGACTCATCAACCAAAAAAGGGAGAACACTCTAATTAATAAAGTTAGACATTAGAAAGGAGACATTATAACTGATACCACAGAAACATCAAAGGATCTAAGAGACTACAACAAACAAGTTTAAGGCAATAAAATGTAGAATCTGGAAGCCACAGACTAATTCTTAGGAACTCAACTAAGATGAAACATAAAATATGAACACAGCATTACAAGCTCTAATATTGAAACTGGTATAAAAATTTTTCCAGTTAACAAAATTCAAGGTCCAGATGGTGTCACAGGTAAATTTTATGAACCATTAAGAGAAATGTTAACACATACACTTCTAAAACTCTTCCAAAATACTACAGTGGCAGGAAAATGCGCAAACTCATCCTACGAGTACAGCATCACCCTGATAGCAAACCCAGAGATAACACAGAAAAGGAAAATTATAGGCCACTATCACATAGTTGAACATAGATGTAAACATCCTCAACAAAATACTCCCAAGAAGAATCCAACAGCACATTAAAAGTATCCAACAGCTTAATTAAGTGAGGTTTTCCCCAGTTATGCAAACATCCTCCAGGATCTGCGTATGACTCCATCAGATACACCGTAACAAATTGAAGGATTAAAACCATATTATCACCTCAATCAGTTCAGTTCAGTTCAGTCCTTAGTCGAGTCCGACTCTTTACGGCCCCATGAATTGCAGCACACCAGGCCTCTCTGTCCATCTCCAACTCCCAGAATCTACCCAAACCCATGTCCATTGAGTCTGTGATGCCATCCAACCATCTCATCCTCTGTCGTCCCCTTCTCCTCCTGCCCCCAATCCTACCCAGCATTAGGGTCTTTTCCAATGAGCCAAAGCTTTGCATAAGGTGGCCGAAGTATTGGAGTTTCAGCTTCAACATCAGTCCTTCCAATGAACACACAGGACTGATCTCCTTGCAGTCCAAGGGACTCTCAAGAGTCTTCTCCAACACCACAGTTCAAAAGCATCAATTGTGCGGTGCTCAGCTTTCTTCACTGTCCAACTCTTACATCCATTCATGACCACTGGAAAAACCATAGCCTTGACTAAATTGACCTTTGTTGTCAAGATAATGTCTCTGCTTTTTAAATATGCTATACATGTTGGTCATAAACTTCCTTCCAAGGAGTAAGCTTTTTTTTAATTTCATGGTTGCAATCACCATCAGCAGTGTTTTTGAAACCCCCCAAAATAAAGTCTGACACTGTTTCCACTGTTTCCCCATCTATTTCCCATGAAATGATGGGACCATATGCCATGATCTTTGTTTTCTGAATGTTTAGCTTTAAGCCAGCTTTTTCACTCTCCTCTTTCACTGTCATGAAGAGGCTTTTTAGTTCTTCTTCACTTTCTGCTGTAAGGATGGGGTCATGTGCATATATGAGGTTATTGATATTTTTCCCAGTAATCTTGATTTCAGCTTGTGTTTCTTCCAGCCCAGCGTTTCTCATGATGTACTCTGCATATAAGTTAAATAAGCAGGGTGACAATATACAGCCTTGACGTACTTTTTTTTTTTTTTCCCATTTGGAACCAGTCTGTTGTTCCATATCCAGTTCTAACTGTGGCTTCTTGACCTACATACAGGTTTTTCAAGAGGTAGATCAGGTGATGTGTCATGCCCATCTCTTTCAGAAATTTCCACACTTTATTGTGATCAATACAGTCAAAAGGTTTGGAATAGTCAATAAAGCAGACATTGATTTTTTTTTTTTTGAATTCTCTTGCTTTTTTGATGATCCAGAGGATGCTGACAACTTGCTCTCTGGTTCCTCTGCCTTTGCAAAAACCAGCATGAATATCTGGGCTTTCACTGTTCACGTATTGCTGAGGCCAGTCTTGGATAATTTTAAGTATTACTTCACTAGTGTGTGAGATGAGTGCAGTTGGGGTAGATTGAGCATTCTTTGGCACTGCCTTTCTTTGGGATTGGAATGAAAACTGACCTTTTCTAGTCCTGTGGCCACTGCTGAGGTTTCCATATTTGCTGGCATATTGAGTGCAGTACTTTCACAGCGTCATCTTTCAGGAACTGAAGTAATTCAACTGGAATCCCATCACCTCCACTAGCTTTGTTCGTATTGATGATTCCTAAGGTTGCTTTACTTCACATTCCAGGATGTCTGGCTCTAGGTGAGTCATCACACCATTGTGATAATCTGAGTCATGGAGATCTTTTTTCAAATTATTCATCTGAGTATTATTGCCACCTCTTTTAGTATCTTAATATCTCTCTGCAGAAAGTGAAGAGGAACTAAAAAGCCTCTTGATGAAAGCAAAAGTGGAGAATGAAAAAGATGTCTTAAAGTTTAACATTCAGAAAACTAAGATCATGGCATCTGGTCTCATCACTTCATGGGAAACGGATGAGGAAACAGTGACAGGATTTTTCCTTTTGGGCTCCAAAATCACTGAAGATGGTGACTGCAGCCATGGCCTTAAAATATGCCTACTCTTTGGGAGGAAAGTTTTTCCCATCCTAGATAGCGTATTAAAAAGCAGAGACATTGCTTTGCCAGGAAAAGTCCATCCAATCACAGCTATGGTTTTCCAATAGTCACGTATGGATATGAGAGTTGAAATGTGAAGATAGCTGGGCATCGAAGAATTGATGTTTTTGAACTGTTGTGTTGGAGAAGACTCTTGAGATTCTCTTGGACTGCAAGGAGATCCAACCAATTCATCCTTAAAAAAGTCAGCCCTGGGTGTTCATTGGAAGAGCTGATGTTAAAGCTGAAACTCTAATACTTGGGCACTTCATGCAAAGATTTGAGCCATTGCAAAAGACCCTGATGCTGGGAAGGATTAGGGTAATGAGGAGAAGGGGAAAACAGATGATGAGATGGCTATATGGCATTACCGACTCAATGGATATGAACTTGGATAATCTCTGGGGGTTGGCGATGGACAGGGATGCCTGGCGTGCTGCGATTTGTGGTGTCACAAAGGGTTGGACACGACTGAGAGACTGAACTGAACTGATATACACACATACCTACACATATACATGCCTATGTATATGTCGACAGTTTAGATATATAATTTTGCTGTCTGTAGATTATAGTATATATTTAGCAGGAGGTGTTTTGTCTTAAATCATATTTGTAACACAGTAAGACAGTAAACTATTTAAGAAAGTCAACTCCCATTGTGCTCTGTGGCTGTCATTCTAGCAAATAGACCCAGTAGTGAACTGCATCTACAGAGGTGTCCCAAAGTAAACGAGCAAGAGAGATTGCAAATGTGTAATTGAGCGTCAAATGATAAGGTGCTAATGAGGAAAGGAAGCTAGGCACATAGTAAGAAGGGAGATTAGATGTTGGATAGCCAACTTAGGAAGGACTGAAAATATTTAGTCTTTTGTAGGTAATGAATCAGAGAAGGCAATGGCAACCCACTCCAGTACTCTTGCCTGGAAAATCCCGTGGATGGAGGAGCCTGGTGGGCTGCCATAGGTAATGAATCGGAGAAGGAAATGGCAATCCACTCCAGTATTCTTGCCTGGAGAATCCCAGGGACAGCAGAGCCTGGTGGGCTTCCATCTATGGGGTCTCACAGAGTCAGACATGACTTAGCAGCAGCAGTAGCATGTAATTGCAAGTATATACTTTGCAGGATCTGATGATTTGCTAAATGTGCTTTAACTTACATTCACCTCAGAGTAGTATCTAATTTCCATTGTGACTTACACTTTAACACATTTGTTCTTTAGGAATTTATTCTTTAATTTTCCACAGATTGACAAATTTGCAAACATGTATCCCATTTTTAACTTTTAGCTTCACTTCTTGGTTTTCAGAGAACACACTGTCTATCATTTGAGATACTTAAAGATTTTTTATGGCTTAATGTAAAGCCTACTTATAAGAATATTAGAGAGAATGTTCAGATACTTATGAATATATATGTGTGTGTGTGTGTGTATATATATATATATATGTATGTGTGTGTATGTGTGTGTGTGTGTATATACGTGTGTGTGTGTGTATATGCACACAATGTATATGTATATATAGGTATATGACTTGAAAACCTAACATCCCCCTCCTGTTTACCCTTCCTTGATCTTGAAGTGTTTCAGATGATGCTCTTTATATTTATATATTGCATTCAGTCTCCTGTCTCTTTGGGACTTGTAGCAAACCTGTGTTAGGTATGTTCACATTACTTTAGGTCCACTCTATGTCCTGTTGAAGGAGAAGCCCACAGTCACCTTTTTTTTTTTTTTAAGTATAAGAATCTCTACAGACAGTAACTTACTTCTGAGGTGATAGAGAATAGAGCACACTGTGAATCAAGAATGTTGCCAGCCATATCAGTAAACAAAAGAGGCTGCGGGCATCAAGTTATAAGCCATTATATCCATCTCTAAATGTAAAACGCAAGGGCACCCTTGATGAAATCAGGTTGCCCACTGTCAAGCTCTTAGCTACTACAGCTGTCACCAGTGCCCGAAAAACTGACTTGAGACAGAAAGAATACATACTAGCCCTAGTTAAGGTGCTTAACAAAGGAATTATTTCAAGGGGCCCAGATCCTTGCATCTTCCCACAGGTAGAAAATATCTCAATCCATTCACTTGATGTGTTCTGATTTTATTTCGTTAACTATAATATTTGGACTTCTCCGTACCTAATCATTGTACCAAAACTTCTGTTAAAACCTGGCTCCTCCGATCCTTCTTCAGAGCAATTTTTTCGCATTACTTGAGAAGTTGCTCCACATGATTAAATCCTTCTTAGGATGTAAGTCCTGTGGAAGAAAACATAATTAGTCACTTTTAGGCTATACATTATTCTTAGTCAGTAGCACACATGCTAGAATAGCAAAATAAGGGATTTTTGTGCAGCATCTCAGCTTTAGCCTATGTTTACTAATTCCTACTTAGCATTGTTCTGAAAGTCAAAAGTTTGCTACTACTTATTAAAGCTTGTGGGAATTCATCTTTTCATAAATTGGTGATATCAATTTAGGAAAACCTATAACCATACATGTTTATTTTAATTTTAAAAACATCTTCTTTACTTTTAGAAACAATGACAAGGGGGAAGTGAAGGGACACCTAAGTGTAGAGTCTGAATTTATTCTGGGTAACATAGCTCTACATTTTAAGCTTTTTGTTTTTTGTTTTCTTTGTCTATACATACTAAAGGAATCAAGGTTATGCATTTTACTTAACACACACTGTGATGCTTTTCTTGTCACTTGCACAAGTTGGCCAAGAACTGAGTTTCTTTCTTCACTTGAAAAAAATGATTAAAATTTGGAGTATAGTAAATATACAATGTTATGTTAGTTTCTGCTACACAGCAAAATAAATCAGTCATTAGTGAATATAGCTGAGCCTTCCTTTTGAACAGTCCTCCCATATCCCTCAGGGGTCTGCTCTCCTAACCCACAATGCACTCTACTAAAGCATTTCGTAGCACTAAGCAGGAACTCCTCACTAGCTATCTACTACATAGTTGGTATTTTACATCTGTCAGTGCAATTTGTTCAGTTCATTCCATTCTCTCCATCCCACTCGGTGTCCACAAGTCTGTTTTCTATGACTGTATCTCTTTCTACATTCCAAACGGGTACTTCAGTATCTGTTTTAGAGATTCCATTTATATGCATTAATATTCAATATTAGCCTTTCTGTTTTTGAATTATTTCATTGAATAATGGGCTCTAGATTCATCTGTAACTCTACAAATAATACAATTTTGTTTCTTTTTATGGGTGAGTAATTTTTCATCCTACATATGAAACATAGCTTCTTTATCCATTCTTTCGATGGACACTAAGGTTGCTTCCCTTTATTGGCTACTATAAATGGTGTTGCAATGGTTACTGGGGTACCTATGTCTATTTCAATTATCGTTTCCTTTGAGTATATACGAAATAGTGGGATTGTTGGATCATGCGGTAGTTTTATTCTTAATTATCTAAAAAACTTTCATAATATTCGGCATCCTGGCAGCATTCATTTACATTTCTAACAATAGTGAAGGAGGACAGGAAGATTCCCTATTCTCTACACCACCTTCTTCATATATTATTATACAATTATATATATATACATGTATATATATGCATACATATGTACATATACATATATTTACTTCTTTACTGGTTGTGACAAATGTCAGTTACTACATATGGAATATAGTTCCATGACCAGGGATCAAATCTGGGACCCCTGCATTGTGATGATGGTGTCTTAGCCACTGGACTAGCAGAGAAGTCCCCTGTCGTAGATTTCCATTTATCGATGGCCATTGGGAATGGTATGAGGTGATACTTCATTGTAGTTTTGATTTGTGTGCCTTTGCTAAGTTGAGGTAGTTTTTGCTATGGTCAATTTTGGGAGTTTCTATCACAAACACTTGTTAAATTATGTCAAAGGTTTTTCAACATCTATTTAGGTGATCATATATGTTTAATACTTCAATATATATTGATATGCAGCTACTGAAGAATGTTTGCATATCTGAGATAAACCCCACTTAATAATGGTGTTCAATTCTTTTAAGGGCTTGATGGGTTTTCTTGGTAGCATTTTGTTAACAATGTTTGACTCTGTCCATCTATGTGATATTGGCCTCTAATTTTCCTTTTCTGTGTTATCTTGCAGTCGGTATCAGGATGATGGTGAACTTGTAGAATGAGTTTGTGGGTTTCCTTTCTTCTCTAGAATTTTGGAAGAGTTTCAGAAGCTCATCTGTTAGTGGTTCTCTGACTGGTTTATAAAAATTCTCTGTGAAGCCTTATGGCTTTAATTTTGTTCCCTGGAAATTTTTTTTTTCCATCACAGTTTCAAAGTTATTGTTTCTAATAGCTGTGTTCTTATTTTCTGTTTCTTCTTATTTGAATTTCTGAGTGTTTGTCCATAGGTTTCAGATTCTAAATTTTATTAATTTATAATTGTTTATTGTAGTCTCTTCTGATCCTTTGTTATCTCTATGGTATCAGTTATATTGTCTCCTTTTTCATGTAAAATTCTACTGATTTAAGTATTTGACCTTTTTTTTCTTTTTCTTTTTTTTTCTTGATAAATCTGGCTCATGATTTATCCAAATATTTTTTCCTCTCCAAGAAATTCTTTTTAGTGATGTTGACTTTGGCTATTTTTTCATCATTAAGGTCAATAAAACAGAAATAGATGGGTTTTTTGTTTATTTGTTTGTTTCTGGAACTCTCTTGCTTTTTTTTTGATGATTCACTGGATGTCAGTAATTTGATCTCTGGTTCCTCTGCCTTTTCTAAAACCAGTTTGAACATCTGGAAGTTTATGATTCATATATTGCTGAAGCCTGGCTTGGAGAATTTTGAGCATTACTTTACTAGCATGTGAGATGAGTGCAATTGTGTGGTAGATTGTGCAGTCTTTGGCATTGCCTTTCCTTAGGATTGGGATAAAACTGACCTTTTCCAGTCCTGTGGCTGCTGCTGAGTTTTCCAAATTTGTAGGCATATTGAGTGCAGCACTTTCACAGTATCATCTTTCAGGATTTGATATAGCCCAACTGGAATTTCACCAGCTAGATATCCAGAAAGGCAAACCAGTCTCTTCAAGAGGTGGAAGGACAAAGTATAAGAAACATAAACAGAGATAAATTACTCTGGGGATGGATTCTCATTTTCTAGAGGGAATCGTAAAGGAGGAGAAGCTTGCACACAATAGGAAACTCTTTCACATCCATGTCAATGAGGAGCTTGTGAAAACAGAGGGCAGCCTAAATGGGGAGAACAAAACAAAAACAAAAACAAAAACACAGACTATACCCTTAAATGCAATTATCCACAAAGAAGTGACTCAGAAACTCCTGTACACGGTCATTTAATGGGTCTTAAAAGGTAGGCCCAGACTGTATCATCTGCCCCACGGTAAAGGCCAGCCTTTAATGTCCTGAGGACAATTTGACAGAGCAAAGGAGGCATAGCAACCTAAACTGTGGGGAAACTAGAGATAAAAATTATGCAAAAACAACAACAACAACTTTCTTCCAAAAAGGCTATAAGGCCACATAGCGAATCCTGTCATGCTCACAAAACAAACATTTGCACACTGGAAAATACAAAAGGAGACCACGTCAGCCACCTTTTATGACCTTTTCGCGAGGGAGGCAGAGTGCAATGCGTGTGACAGCAAGAGGCAGAAGCCAAGGGGCTGCTCATATCTCAACCACAGAGACGACATCTCCCACCAAGCTCTGAACAGGCTGCCGATTGTTCACTGTGTCTTCCTGGGTTCATGGACAGTTCACATTGGCCAGCAGCCTCACAGCCTGAGACCAGCTCCGTTCCAGAGACAAGTGGCACACCTGCAACTGTGCCCTTTTGGCACAGCCAGCAAAGAGAGTGCCTGGGACCATACAGGTGAACAAGATGCATGGCCCATCTGGGACAGTGCCTTGCTCACCACCCACTCACTTGATCCTCAAGGACCTGGTCAGGGGACAAAGCACATAGACAATAAAAATCAGTTGCCTTGCAGAAAACCTGAGAAACTGAGTTGCTTAGACCTGGAAAGTGTATGAAATGCAGGACTCATTTGGTTCAGTGGCCCTGTGGAACAGCCAGGTACCTGAGCAGAGTGAATCAAGAAACTACATGACACCTTTGGAAATGGTAAGCCCACTGTGGTCCATCCATTCAAAAATCCAGATATCTCAGTGGTAATTGTTTTCAGTGTTGCCATTCTCACCACCAAACAACTGAGCATGTGAGCTTGAATGAGGGGTCGCTGCTCCCTCACCTCAGGGTGGAAAATCAATACAGAATTGACTTGCAAACAAAGGAAGTGAAATTAAGTGAAGAAGGGTAAAATACCCCAGAAGTGACATGTGAAACAGATTAAAACTCAGCAGCTAATATGGAGATTGTTCAGTTGAGGGTCAATCGTAGCCAATCATGACAAGCAGAATCTGGAGCAAGTGACTATCTGACACTGAACTGCACCGCATAACAAACAACTCAAAGGAAATACCTAGACCTCTCTTTAAATTATACTTATTATTGTCTTCCAAATTTGTGTTCATTATTATTTCCTTAACTTTCATTTCTATATTTTGTCCACATTATGCAAAGAGCTGACTCATTTGAAAAGACCCTGATGCTGGGAAAGATTGAAGGTGAGAGGAGAAGTGGAAGAAAGAGGAGGAGATGGTTGAATGGCATCACCGACCTAATGGACATGAGTTTGAGTACTCTCCAGGAATTGGTGAGACACAGGAAGGCCTAGCATGCTGCAGTCCATGGGGTCGCAAATGACTGAATACCTGAAGTGAACTGAAATGAATGATTGCCTTTCTAATAATAATAATAATAACAATAAGCAAACCTATTTATTAAAATATTACATATATATATATATTTCATATATAGTAAGGTAGAAAACAACTGTGATCTGGGAGTCTACCCTCTTTCCAGGTTCTTAATTTGTTTTTAAAATTTACTATCAATGATATAACCTTAGGAATCTAACCTTTAGGATCTGTTTTAATTTATGTTTTTTGATCCTGAGTTGACTGCTGTATCCCAATTTGATTCTCCATTTTCTGCTCCCAGACACCTCTATATCTCTGCTCTATGTATTTCTGTGAATCCTATTTGTTATTTCTGGCTATGGAGAGTTGCTTCACCATTAACCTTGATTTTTATTTTCAGTTTGTATGCACACAGAATTCTTGATGGTACTGTAATCAATTCAGTTGCTCAGTCATGTCCAACTCTTTGCCCACAAATCCTTCCCAGTATCAGTGTCTTTTCAAATGATTTGGCTCTATGCGTCAGGTGGCCGAAGTCTTGGAGTTTCAGCTTCAACATCAGTCCTTCCAATGAACACTCAGGACTGATTGCCTTTAGGATGGACTGGCTGGGTCTCTTTGCAATCCAAGGGACTGTCAAGAGTCTTCTCCAACAATAAAGTTAAAAAGCATCAATTCTTTGATAAAGATGGGGAGCCCAGCTCCTCATTTACCCAGAGACTTCATTCTTTGTCAACCCAGTCTCAAGCTCACATTAGAAAGAAAGAGAAAATAGGAACTTCCTTGGTACCTGCAGGTACAGATGTTAAGACTCCATATTCCAAATGCAGGGAGCCCAGGTTTGATCTCTAGTCAGGGAACTAGATTCCACATGCCACAACTAAGGGTTCACATGCCACCAAAGAAGGTCAAAGATCCCACGTCTCACAAATAAGACCCTGCCTAGCCAAATAAATATTTAGAGAATGGGAAAATAGAAGACAGACAGATACTCCAGGTGGTGTGCTGTACCTCCTTTTGGCTCCTTGCATCTATCTGTGGACTGGGGACCGATTAGTCTCGGACATGAACGTGCGTCTTATTGCTCAGGTAGGGTGCCAACTCCTCCTCACACTGACTGTGGGCAAAGACCTCTACTTAATGACTCAGGTCCAACGTTCCTGCCTGTCCCTACCACCAACCCAACCCCCATGTCTACTGTGGGTCTTTGTTTGACCCAGCTGGCCCAGATTCCCAAGGATCCATGAGCTTGCATTTCTTGAATTCCTTCCCCTCTTCCTCTGCTGCCACCTCTAGTGACCCCCAAAAGGTAGCAAGGGGACAAAACGGTGGAAGCAGCAAAGGCCCAGAAAACAGTGAGAGACTATGCAGACAGGAAACATTGTCTTTCACCATGACATCACCTCCGACAGACCCGAATGCGCTTGGGCTCTGATAAGGGGTGCCAAGTTCCTCTGAGTGATCCTTGAAAGCAGGTCAGAAAGGATGTGGGATCCCTCAAGGATCCCTCAGGAACAAAGATGAGCCACCTCTGAGCTAGTTCCACTGGCTGTGAGCTCACTACTGACTTCTCCCATCTCTTTGCTACCCCTACCCAGAATGTCACCTCCATCCACCAACCTGGTACAAAGACCAAGGTACAGACTGAATGCTGGAATGCAGGGCTCCTCCAAAGCCTTCATTCTCCCCCTTCACATGACCCTTGCATGCTGCCCTGCAACCAAGAAGCGGGGGGGGGTGCTCCTAATACCACACACCAGAGACTTACCATTTTAAGGGGCCACAGGTAGTCACCCCAAATCCCCACCCAAACCACTCATAGGAGACTGGAGCCACAAATCACTCCAACTTCATTTATCACCATAATGAGGCAAGATTAGGAAGGGCCCTGCCCCAAGGACACATTTGGTGTTGACCACCAGGGAGAATCCAAAAGTGAGCTTTCAAAGCAAACTGGGACAGCAATCTTGTCATTAAAGAAATAGCTCTAAAAATTCTGACCCAAGTGTGCACGTGTGCATTTATGTGCTTGTCTGGTGTGTGTGTACCTGCTGATCTGGAGCCCTTCAGAGAGATTCTCAGGGCCAGGACTGAAGATGCTTGCAAGGAGAATGGCTGAATGTGCAGCTACTTTAGAGGGGCAAGAATGCGCATGCAGTTTTACTGGAGAGGCCTCTTGCAAACTGAACAGACAGCATGAAAGAGGGATAAAAGTGAATCCCCCCCCCAAAAAGGAGGAGGACTGATGAACATAGAAAAGAGGAAGTTCCAACTAAACAGCAGTATGATTAGGACTTCAACAGTTGAACTGAGAACATGACAGTAAAAAGGGAAAGACAGGAGGCCCATTTCGTCATTTCTGCTCTCAAAAATGAGGAACCACAGCATTCCAGAGGGAAAACACAGGCAGCCTTTTCATGCATAAATTTGGAAAAGAAGTATCTCACAATAATACTTCCCATGAAGTGGAGTAGCAGAAGATGGCAGTGTTGCCCATGTTACAGGAGGACATCTTGTTCTCTACAACATTCCTATGTGGTTAACAGATTCCACACAGCTCTTACCGAAAAACACAACTAATCATATCAGTCAGGGGTCACCCAATACTTTCCATAACAAGCCACAGAGTAAATGAATCTCTGCAGGAGTACAGGCTCTACTCCAAAACTGCCATAAAGTATTGTGTTACATGCATGTGGCTGTGTTCCAATAAAACTTTATTTACAGAAACAAGTTGGGGGCCAGATTCTGTTGACAGACTGGAAACTGTGCCAGCTGCTGACTGCTAAACTTGGCTTAACATTGGCATTGCTCCAGTCCAGAGCTTTAGAAAAATAACCCTGACTACTTGTCCCCACCCCCAGAGACTGAATTCAGCGGCATGAGGGAAGGCCCGAGCACTGGCCATATAAAGTTCCTTAGGTGTTTACAATTGGCAGGTAAGGCCTTAAGCCCCTGTTTTGGACCAATGTTGTCCATGAGTAAAGAAAATGCTGCATGATTTGCCTTAATCCTTGTGCACCTTGTATGAAACTTTGGGGTTCATACAAACAGATCCACACATCACGAAAATACTCAAGGTTGAGCATGCGTGTGTACCTGTGTGTGTCTACACTGAATTTTGTGTTTGTTTGTTTTTGCTTTTGTTTGTGTGTGTGTGCTCAGTCATGTCGGATTCTTTGCATGGACTGCAGTCCACCAGGCTCCTCTGTCCATGAGATTTCCCAGGCTAGAATTTTGGAATGAATAGCCATTTCCTTCTTCAGGGGATGCTCTTGACCCAGGCATCGAACCCACGTCTCCTGCACTGGAGGAGGATTCTTTCCCACAAAGCCACATGGGAAGCCTAAAGGGCATGTTGCCTCCCCGGGTATATCTAGGGTAAGTGCAATCTCTTAATTTTAGCCTAAAAACTGAATATTCAAAATCAAGAGCAATGAAAAATAAAACACTTCTTTTCACAAAACATGAGGTCAATGAGCAATTGTAATGTGTATTCTAAGGAGAAACCACCCAAAGCCAGGGAGTGGACTGCTCTAGGCTCCCTGGGAGTGGACCTTTAGGAGTTAAGTCTCTCAAACTTTCAACTGTGTATGGACTCAACGTCTTCCACAGAGAGAAAAGATAAGCTTCACTTTCTCATTTAGCTCCTAGTAGCTTATCAGGACACCTTCTACCTCTGCCCTTCTACATCGGGAATACTTGCAGAATTCACCCTGGCTGTCAACATTTGAACTTCTCAGTCAATAGGAAGACAGCTTAGGGTATAAATGCAAACCAGGGATTAAAAGAAAGAAAGGAAGGAAGGAAGGAAGGAAGGAAGGAAAGAAGAAAGAAAGAGGAAGGAAGGAAGGAAGGAAGAAAGGGGGAAAAAGGAGGAAAGGAATTGCAGATACTAATATGTGTGTTCTTGGATTTCTCAGTGTGGACATTTGGGCCTAGTGGGGTCGGGGTAGAGGGCCTGGAGCGATTCTGGCACTGCAAAATGTTTGACAGCAATGCTGATCTCTACGCACTAGATGGCAGTAGCACTCACATTCCAGCTGGGACAATACAAAGCAGTCCAGGGGATTCCCTGGTGGTCCAGTGTTTATGACTTCTTCTTCCAGCTCACGAAGCACAGGTTTGATCCCTGGGGAACTAAGATCCCACATGGGACACACAGTGCAGCCCTCCCCTGGACTCCCTGCTTCAAAAGTGTCTAGACATTGTTAAATTGGGACCAGATCACCCAGACTGAGGTTTAAAAGAGCTACCCAAGGAGACTAAATAGAGACAACAGGGACAGAGGATGGCCAAAAAAAAAAAAAAGGAGCCAACATTGGTCACTTTTTTCTTTTTTTTTTTTTTTTTTTTGGTGGGCGAGGAGGTTGATAAAGAGGAACAGTGATCATAAGTTGCAGATATAGACTGGATTTTCATTAATCATCTTTCCGTACTTTGACTTGGATAAGGGGGGACAACCCACTCCAGTATTCTTACCTTAAGAATTCCACTGCTGAGCATACACACCGAAGAAACCAGAATTGAAAGAGACGCATATACCCCAATGTTCATCGCAGCACTGTTTACAATAGCTAGGACATGGAAGCAACCTAGATGTCCACCAGCAGACGAATGGATAAGGAAGCTGTGGTACATATACACAACGGAATATTACTCAGCCATTAAAAAGAATACATTTGAATCAGTTCTATTGAGATGGATGGACCTGGAGCCCATTATACAGAGTGAAGGAAGCCAGAAAGAAAAACACCAATACAGTATACTAAGGCATATATATGGAATTTCAAAGATGGTAATGAAACCCTATGTGAGAGACAGAATAAGAGACACAGATGCATAGAACAGTCTTATGGACTCTGAGGGAGAAGGTGAGGGTGGGACGTTCTGAGAGAACAGCATTGAAACATGTATGGTATCATATGTGATACAGAAGACCAATCCAGGTTCCATGCATGAGACAAAGGCTCAGGGCTTGGGCAATGGGATGACCCAGAGGGATGGGGTGGGGAGGGAGGTGGGAGGGGGGTTCAAGGTGGGGGAACACATGAGGACCCATGGCTGATTCATGTCAATGTATGGCAAAAACCACTACAATATTGTAAAGTAAGTACCCCAACTAAAATAAATAAATTTATTATAAAAAAAAAAAAAGAAAGAATTCCATGGACAGAAGAGCCAGGCGGGCCATAATGGGATCGTATTTTGTTTGCGCCCATGTGCATTCATTATGTAAATAAAAACATTTCTTTTTCTTCAACTATGTGATTCTGCAAAAAATCAAAACACACTAACCAACACCCAAGTCATCCCTGTGGTGTCCTGAAAGAAGACAAGCCAGCTTAGATACATGATGGACTAAAATCCCACTACCTAAGTCTCTAGCCATAAGAGGAACAGCCATCCAAACAAAGTGCTTTAAGGGCACTTCCTTGGCAGTCAGTGGTTAAGACTGTGCTTTAACTACAGGGGGCACAGGTTCTATCTCTGGTCAGTGAACAAAGATTCTGCATGCCATGAGTCATGCCCCACCTCCAACAAAGTTTTAAAACAAAAATATAAGCACTTCTTTTTAAGTTAAAAAAAAGGTAAAAACTCCTTTATTCAGAAGACATAGGCAGACTGTAAAGAATGGTCTTTCAGGAGGCACCAGATAATGGCTCCTTCAAAGGAATAGTATTTTTAGACAGAACACCCTGGCAGATGCTCTTATCAATCAGTAAATCAGAGATCTTCCTCATCTCATTCACCGTGTAAGAAGAAAAAAAAAATTCAAGACAACATCTGGAAATCCGGGGTACCCGGCCCTGCATCCATGCCCTCAAAGAAAGCCTGGCTTCCAAAGTCTTGCTTTCTGCAGAGAAAAGCAAGGAGGCTGGTGATATTGACAGTGGAAGAATAAAAAAGAGGAAAGTTTTCAGGTGGGAGGATCTCTCTTTTTCTTCAAAATTCAGGGTTGGATAGAACTATTTCAATGGGTGGGAGCTGCTTACTTGAAAAAAGCACTTTGTGCTTCATTCCACTCCCATAAAAATCCTCACCTAAGCCTTGACTCCTACCTCTGGGACAACGAACCCTACAACAGTAAGTGGTGAGGGCCCATGAAAGTGAAAAGATTGATCATGATGTATGATCATACATCATGACCAAGTGGGCTTTATCCCAGGAATGCAAGGTTTTTTTTTGTTTTTTTTTTAAATAAATTTATTTATTTTAGTTGGGGGTTAATTACTTTACAATGTTGTAATAGTTTTTGCCATACATTGACATGAATCAGCCATGGGTTTACATGTGTTCCCCTTCCTGGACCCCCCACCCACCTCCCTCCCCATCCCATCCTTCTGGATCATCCCATTGCCCCGGCCCTGAGCCCTTGTCACATGCATCGAACATGGAATGGTGTTCTGTTTCACATATGATAATATACATGTTTCAATGCTATTCTCCCAGAACGTCCCACCCTCACCTTCTCCCTCAGAGTCCATAAAATTGTTCCATTTTTTAACATCCACAAATCAATCAATGTAATATACCACATTAACAAATTGAAAGAAAAAAGCCATATGGTTATCTCAATAGATGCAGAAAAAGCCTTTGACAAAATTCAGCATCCATTTATGGTAAACACCCTCCAGAAAGCAGGAATAAAAGGAACATATCTCAACATAAAAAAAGCTATATATGACAAACCCACAGCAAACATTATCCTCAATGGTGAAAAATTGAAAGCATTTCCCCTAAAGTCAGGAACAAGGCAAGGATGCCCACTTTCACCACTACTATTCAACATAGATTTGGAAGTTTTGGCCAAAGCAATCAGAGCGGAAAAAGAAATAAAATGAATACAGATAGGAAAAGAAGAAGCAAAACTCTCACTGTTTGCAGATGACATGATCCTCTACATAGAAAACCCTAAAGAATCTACTAGAAAATTACTAGAGTTAATCAATGAATATAGTAAAGTTGCAGGATATAAAATTAACACGCAGAAATCCCTTGCATTCCTATACTCCAATAATGCGAAAACAGAAAGAGAAATTAAGGAAACAATACCATTCACCATTGCAACGAAAAGAATAAAATACTTAGGAATATATCTACCTAAAGAAACAAAAGACTTATATGTAGAAAACCACAAAACACTGATGAAAGAAATCAAAGAGGACACAAACAGATGGAGAAATATACTGTGTTCATGGATTGGAAGAATTAATATAGTGAAAATGAGTATACTACGCAAAGCAATGTATAGATTCAATGCAATCCCATCAAGCTACCAATGGTATTTTTCACAGAACTAGAACAAATCATCTCACAATTTGTATGGAAATATAAGAAACCTCGAATAGCCAAAGCAATCTTGAGGAAGAAGAATGGAACTGGAGGAATCAACCTGCCTGACTTCAGGCTCTACTACAAAGCCACAGTCATCAAGACAGTATGGTACTGGCACAAAAATAGAAATATAGATCAATGGAACAAAATAGAAAGCCCAGAGATAAACCCACGCACATATGGACACCTTATCTTCGACAAAGGAGGCAAGAATATACAATGGAGAAAAGACAATCTCTTTAACAAGTGGTGCTGGGAAAACTGGTCAACCACTTGTAAAAGAATGAAACTAGAACACTTCCTAACACCATACACAAAAATAAACTCAAAATGAATTAAAGATCTAAACATAAGACCAGAAACTATAAAACTCCTAGAGGAAAACATAGGCAAAACACTCTCCGACATAAATCACAGCAGGATCCTCCATGACCCACCTCCCAGAATATTGGAAATAAAAGCAAAAATAAACAAATGGGACCTAATTAAAATTAAAAGCTTTTGCACAACAAAGGAAATTATAAGCAAGGTGAAAAGACAGCCTTCAGAATGGGAGAAAATAATAGCAAATGAAGCAACAGACAAACAATTAATCTCAAAAATAGACAAGCAACTTCTGGAGCTGAATTCCAGAAAAATAAACGACCCAATCAAAAAATGGGCCAAAGAACTAAACAGACATTTCTCCAAAGAAGACATACAGATGGCTAACAAACACATGAAAAGATGCTCAACATCACTCATTATTAGAGAAATGCACATCAAAACCACAATGAGGTATCATTTCACACCAGTCAGAATGGCTGCTATCCAAAAGTCTACAAGCAATAAATGCTGGAGAGGGTGTGGAGAAAAGGGAACACTCTTACACTGTTGGTGGGGATGCAAACTAGTACAGCCACTATGGAGAACAGTGTGGAGATTCCTTAAAAGACTGGGAATAGAACTGCCATATGACCCAGCAATCCCACTGCTGGGCATACACATCGAGGAAACCAGAATTGAGACGCGTGTACCCCAATACTCATCGCAGCACTGTTTACAATAGCCAGGACATGGAAGCAACCTAGATGTCCATCAGCAGACGAATGGATAAGGAAGCTGTGGTACATATACACAATGGAATATTACTCAGCCATTAAAAAAAGATACATTTGAATCGGTTCTACTGAGATGGATGAAACTGGAACCCATTATACAGAGTGAAGTAAGCTAGAAAGAAAAACAGCAATACAGTATACTAATGCATATATATATGGAATTTGAAAGATGGTAATGATAACCCTATATACGAGACAGAATAAGAGACACAGATGCATAGAACAATTTTATGGACTCTGAGGGAGAAGGTGAGGGTGGGACGTTCTGGGAGAATAGCATTGAAACATGTATATTATCATATGTGAAACAGAACAACATTCCATGTCCAATGCATGAGACAAGGGCTCAGGGCCGGGGCAATGGGATGACCCAGATGGATGGGATGGGGAGGGAGGTGGGTGGGGGGGTCCAGGAAGGGGAACACATGTAAACCCATGGCTGATTCATGTCAATGTATGGCAAAAACTATTACAATATTGTAAAGTAATGAGCCCCCAACTAAAGTAAATAAATGTATAAAAAAAAAAAGAAAGTGAAAAGATTCCCTGTCCTGCAACATTGCAGTTCATTGGTCTTAGTTGAAAACACAAGCTGCATGGCAGACAGACCCAAGTCCAGAGGCCAAATTCAACCACAAACCATGCATGATCCTGGTTAGGTAACTTTATTTCTCTGTGCAATGGGGCCTTACCTTGAAGGTTACTATATATTTTAATGTATATTTTTATATTTATATTTCTAAGGAAATGACACCCCACTCCTGTATTCTTGCCTGGAAAGTCCCATGGACAGAGGAGCCTGGGGGCTACAGTCCATGGGGCTGCAAAGAGTCAGACAAGACTGAGAAACCAAACAACAACAACATGGGCAAGTGGCTCAGGCCTCTCACTCTTTCTTTATGCTCTGGTCAGGGTCTCTGAACGTTAGCACTACTGCCATTGCAGCTGGATAATTCTCTGTCATAGGGAATGTTCTGTGCACTACAGAAAATTTAGCAGCACCCCTGCTCAACAATCACTTGCCAGCAGCATCCCTCACTCCCCACCTCCCCTTAGTTATGAGACCTACTGCTTTGAATCCAACCCCATGAATAAATCCATATTCTCAGAATTACATGTTCTGTCCTGACCTGGCCTGATTCAAGCCTCCACCTGCCCTCATGTCCTCTCCACCTAGGAATCTAGCAGGCATCTCAAACTTGCAAAATTGAAAACTGAATCCCTGTCTCCGGTTTCTCCTGCTCTAACCAAATCTGTCAGCCCAGGCACAATCCAGCAAATCTCTGTTGCAGAGCCTTCTCTAGATGCCAGTAGGAACAGCCTCCTTACCGAGCTGCAACAATGGCTCCAGCAATCCTAAAGTGGTTGGAGCAAAACAGAAATGAAGCTCAGCTAGGGATGTGTCTGGAGATGAAAGCAGAGATCTGATGCTGTAAGGAATGGCGTTGCATAGGCACCTGGAATGTTAGGTGCATGAATCAAGGTAAGGTGGATGGGGTCAAGCAGGGGAGGGCAAGAGTAAACCTCAACATCTTAGGATTCAGAGAACTAAAATGAATTGGAATGAGCAAATTTAACTCAGGTGATCATTATAGCTACTACACTGGGAAAGAATCCCATAGGAGAAATGGAGGAGACCCTGCAATGGCAGGAGACCCCATTTCCTGGGTTGGGAAGATCCCCTGGAGAAGGGATAGGCTACCCAAGCCAGGATTCTTGGGCTTCCCTGGTGGCTCAGCTCATAAGGAAACTGCCTGCAATGCAGGAAACCTGGGTTTGGTCCCTCAGTCAGGAAATCCCCTGGAGAAAGGAAAGGCCACCCCCTCCAGTGTTCTGGCCTGGAGAATTCCATGAACTGCATAGCATAAGGGGTCACAAAGAGTCGGATATAACTGAGTGAATCCACTTCACTTCACTTTAGTTTATAAAGCGGCATCTCTGTCAGCTCTACCTCCTCCTGGCTCACTAAGGGAGGGCGGCCCTAGACCAGCAGTTCTTGAAGAAGAACTTGAAGAAGAAGGAGTGAATGTGACAAATTCTAGGGGTGTGATTTTTGACAGTTGTCATGGTATGGGGGGGGCACTACACATGGGGGCAGGTGCCTGCTTCATGACATACACGTTGGACGTGAATGATTCTCAAATGTTCTGCCAGATATTTAAGTAAGTACAAAACCATTCATAATACCCTGAGTGGAGACACTTATCTGCACTTTGTCCCATAAGTTTAATAAAAGTTTTCCAGGGCTGCAATTATTCTGTAAACCTGAGAAGTCGATATTTTGTTTTATTCAGAGCATAACCATGGGTTGCTTTGCAGTTTGTGGCAATCATATGATGGCCACAGTACTTCAATGGCTTTCTGAATGGCCGAGACTGCACACTTGTGTCCTCTTGCATTTGCCAGGCTGAATACTCAGTGAGGACACATTTGGGTGCAAGTGTGAGTGCTCAAATATTGACCTACTGGAGCATGCGTTCTTGTGAGTATAAATACATGTGTGTGCTCAGTTGTGCCCAACTCTTTGTGACGCTATAGACCCCAGGCTCTTTTGCCCCTGGGATTCTCCAGGCAAGAATACTGGAGTGGGTTTCCATGGCCTCCTTCAGGGGACCTTCCTGACCCAGGGATCAAAACTGTGTGTCTTATGTCTCCTGCATTAACAGGTGGGTTATTTACCACTACCGCCATCTGAGGAACCCTTGAGTATAAATGACCTACTCTTAGTTCTTAAAAAAAAAAAAAAATGTGGACCATTTTTGAGCTCTTTACTGAATTTGCTGTCATATCACTTCTTTTATGTTTATGTTATCATATCACTTGTTTTATGTTTTGGTCTCGAGACATGTGGGATCTTAGCTCCATGTAGATAGAAGCTGCACCCCTGCATTGGAAGGTCAAGTCTTAACCACTGAACCAACAGAGTGTTCACTCCCTATTTCTCTTTGTAGTACTGGATGTTGATCTCCAAGACACTTGTGTTTTTCTTTTTGTTTCTTTTTTAAAATTTCCTGGGACAGAACATTTTGGTTTTAAGGAGGTTTTATTATCCATTAATATTTCATTTCACGATAGTAAATGATCATTTCAAAACATCTGCTACACCACCCTGGGAAACCCCCTTTAACGTGAGAAAGCAAGTGAATAGCAGTGACAGCTCTATGGACTTCTCTGTCATTCTCCAGGTAAGAATGAGTGGGCATGTAGTGGGGTGCCCACGACAAGGAGCCTAAGCAAGTTCTCAATCTACCTTTGACAGAAGCAAAGTTTCTTTTGATCTCTGTCACATGCTCAGGGTAGAGGTTCTTCTCAATTAGATCTGAACTTGGAAAAAGGGCTCTAGACTCTCCCTCCCACCCCAACAGAGGACTTCACATAGGCTCACCTGAGACCAGCACTTGACCTGGTACACCAGTTCTGGAACCATGTGCTAATTCATTAGATTCACACCACTGATTTGGTCAGATCCTGGTGTATCACCTCTATCAATCAGTTCACTCGCTTAGTCATGTCTGATTCTTTGGGACCCCATGTAATGCAGTACGCCCTGCCGTAGGCTTACCCGTCCATCATCAACTCCCAGAGCTTGCTCAAACGCCTGTCCATTGAGTCAGTGACACCATCCCACCAGCTCATCCTCTGTTGTCACCTTCTTTTCCTGCCTTCAATCTTTCCCAGCATCCGAGTCCTTTCCAATCAGTCACTACTTCCAATCACATGGCCTAGGTATTGAAGCTTCAGAATCAGTCCTTCCAATGAATATTCCGGATGGATTACCTTTAAAATGGACTGGTTGGATCTCCTTGCAGTCCAAGGGAGTCTCAAGAGTCTTTCCAGCACCACAGTTCAAAAGCATCAATTCTTCAGGGCTCAGCTTTTCCCATGGTCATTCTTATAGCTATTATTAATATTGTCTCCTCCAAACTGAATATATGCCATGCCATGCCATGTGGCATGGGGGAACTCAGTTCCCCAAGCAGACGTCAAACCTGTGCCCCTGCATTGGGGCCCCTGAACCACCAGTGTTAAGGACAGCCAGGTAAAGAATTTCCTCTATATCGATTCATTGTTAAAGTTAAAGAAATCTACTTTAAAAATAAGTGCTTGGACAAAAAGTTGAAGTTGCCTCCGAAGGCCCCAGGCAACTCCATGACCACACCACCCCCACTCACACTGCCGTTTGCTTGGTGCATCCCTGAGGGCACTCTGTCTCTCCAAAGGAAGCTCCAACTTTTGGACCTTTGAACTCCTTGGTTCCTCTCCGGAAATTCCATCCCTTTTATGCTGACTTGGCTTAGTTCCTCTCCTCCCACCTTTGTCCTACTGTCACCTCAAAAGCAGGTAGGCCTTGATCACCACATACCCTCCCATCCTGCCTAACCATAGAGCCTGCTCTGTTCTCCATTCTCCACTTTATTTTTCTCCAAAGATCTGGTGGTCAACTGATAAGCTTGTTACACTTAGGTGCTGACTGCTTGTAGCCAGGCCTTGAGCTGAGTGATGGGTGAGACGGCCTGCATATTCTGCTCACTGCCCGTGCAGAGCAACTGTGCATGAGAGACCAGCACACAGTAGGTGCTGAGGTAATGGAGCTTACACTCCACGTGGAGGGTCGGTGATGAAGCCATATGTCACAAAGGTAACTCTTTCTTGACAAGAGGGGAGGAGGAATATTGGGAGCTGGGGGAGGGAAGTACAGGCAGGCCTGACTGAGCTGAAAGGTTGGAGTGCGAGCTGGGAGGGAATGCTTGCTCTGGAGTGAGGCCGAGGCTGGAAAAGGATGAGTCCAAAGAGCTGGGCAAGGGGAGGAGCCTTCCAGGAGGCTGGAATGATATATGTAAAGTTTTCTCAGCTTTCCCTCTCACGAACCCCTCTCTCAGGACCCTCCATCTTCTCGTGGATTTCACCTGCTGAGACCCTAACCATTTTTGCATTTCCTTAGAATCTGTTTCTGAGGCAGGAAGTGGAAAACCATGTCCCTCAAATTAAGCTCTGTGACATTAACAATCCACTTTCCAGGCCTCTTGGTGGGGTGGGGTCAGGAAGCTCTGTGGGGTGGTGCACACAGGTCCAGACCCAGGACTTTAGCAGCTCCTTCTTTTCCAAGAACAGAGCCGTGGCCACCAGAACCCCCTTGCAACGAGAAGCCCTTGCATCACAACTCTAGAGTTGACCCCTGCTCTCTGCAACTAGAGAAAAAGCTCATGCGGCAACGAAGACCCAGCACAGCCCAAAATAAATCAATAGAGAACTTATCGATATGAAATTCTTACATTACAGAGATGTTGCAAAGAGCAAAAGAAGCTATTACTCTTGGACAAAAAGCCTTCATAACAGAGCCTTTCATAGAGGACATGCTCAATAACCATGACCTATTGCCAGGGCTGCAACCACAGAAAAGACAGAAAATCTGTCCTGAAGAACTGATGGTCTATCCGCAGAAAGCAGACAACAGAGAAGAATCTAAAAAACTCTCAAGCAAAACTGAGAGGAACTAGTGATAAATGCTACTGAGTGCCTGCTGTACTCCAGGCACAGAATCCTGCCTTTTGTATGCATGAGCATCAAACCTTTCAGTCACCAGGGATGCAGAATTATTTTTATCCCCATTTCACTGACTTAGAAACTAAGGCTTGAGGAGTAAGAAAGTGGCAGCGTTGGGACTAGAAATGGGTTCTGTCCAGTCAGAGGCCCGAAGATCTTCCTGGGACTCTACTCTTCCTGAGAATGTAGCCAAGGTGCAGGTGGCACATTTTATTATCCACATACACAAATCGTATTCCCTTTACCAGCCAGTAGCTGCTTAGAGACATCGTGATAATCAAAAAGATCCCCACGTGCCTCCTGGGGGAGAAGAAGCCTCACCTGTAAAGAGTCAAAGACCTAGAGAATTCCAGAAATAGTGATCAAGGGTCATTGGTGAATCAACCCTGCCTCCGGCAACTTGCAGGTTTCTTGTTCAGTGTGATAAACCAATGCTCTCCTGACATGGTAGCTGGTGGCTTTCATAACTTGTGCACACAGTAGAATCCTCCAGGGAACTCAGTAAGTCCCATTGCCAAGCAGCGGCTAGGCCAAAAAAGGCAGAACGGAAAATTCCTCAGGGGATCCCAATAGGAGCCAAGCTTGCGAACCAGTGTTTTCACAAATCACCTGGGAGTCTCGTTAAAGACACAGATCTGACCCAGTTGCCTTGGGAGGAGCCTGGAGTCTGCATTTCTAACAAGCTCCCAGGAGAAGAACTCGTGTGGTTGCTTCAGGGACCACAGCCTGAGTAGTCAGGGAAAAGCCCGCGGTCCTCAACTTTCAACAAGCATCAGAATCACTGAGAAGTCCAGTTAAGATGGAGAGGGCCAGGCCCATCTCACAGCTGCAGATCTGACAGATTTGAGATGGGGACCTGAGAGTCTGCATTTGCAAGGAGCCTCCAGGTGACCTTGATGCTGCTGGTCCAAGGACCACATGTGGAGCACCACGGTGGGGCTCGAGGCATAATCATGGATAGGCAAGACAAGTCATCTCTCCGTCAGTGTCCCCAGACCCAAAGTGGGGATGATGAGTTCCTCTCCCAGAGGGTGTCATGAGGGCGACACTGAGTGGGCTAGGATTTGTAAGCCTCTTGGAAGCTGGCACCGAGCAGGTGGGATATGAGTGACAGCATCCATTCTTAATGAATTTCCCTTGGTCCTGGGGTGCTCCTAGAGCCCAGGCAGACAGACCCTTCAGCCACCATGGATGGCCCTCTCCCTGGCTCACTCATGGCTGACATTGTTCCTGTAGGTGTTGTACATCTCCTTCACCCAATGGTCGCGGAAGGCCAGCTTTCTCATCCAGTCCACACCATCGTGCACATTGGAACCCAGGTACAGCCTGGCTCCTGGGCGGAACTGTGGAAGCCATCAGTGGAGAAGTTGTAGGGACTGGGGAGATGGAAGAGGACATGGGGATGGAGAGGACACAGTGTTACTGTGGGGAGCTCGGAGCTTTTCACCAGGAGACCCATGGGTGAGCTTAGGGCTGTGTTTCACTATGTCCCCGAGTGCGTGAGGGTGCTGTGAGTATCTGGCTTCAGGGAAAAGCAGGATGAGAGCTTCCATTAACTTCCCAAACAATGGTGGCTTCCTGTGCTCGTGCCCAGTCAGCCTCCATTCTCTTTTCTTCTGGTATCACGGAGCATGTTTGGTTTTTTGAGAGGCAGTCATTTTGTCCCCTGCATGCAGTGAGTGGCCAAGCCAAAGAAACCCTCTCTATCTCCCACTTTGGACTTTGAAGCTCAAAGGCAATTCCAAAAAGTTATTGGCCTTGGCTCATCCCAAGAATAGGGTGCAGAAGAAAATATCAGTGGGCTCTTGATACTTTGATCTCCAAATTTGCCTGCTTCACATGCCTCAAAAGGCTTGGCTGCTAACCTTTTCTTCCTATTCTGTGAGCATCTCTCTATCTTTCTATAGGCATTCCTCATGTTAATTTCATCTTTTCAATTAGGTAGAGTCAGACTTCTCTGCTGGTCCAGTGGTTGGGAATCCATTTGGCAATGCAGGAGGAAACAGGTTCAATCCCTGGCCCCAGGAGATTTCACATGCTATAGAGTAGCTAAGCCCTCAGGCCACAATAACTGACACCATATTCCAGAATTTTGCTGTGCAACAGGAAAACCTACCTCAATGAGAAGACTGCACTGTGCAGTGAGAAGTAGCCTCTGCTTGCCCCAACTAGAGAAAGACTGTTCACAGCCATGGAGCAAAAAAAAAAAGTAATAATAATAATAATAGCAATAATAATAATCAGGCAGAGTCAATTGAATACGTACAGTGTACTTTGCATACATTACCCTCATTCAGCATGAAGCATGCCCTGAGACAACGTCCGAGTGTCATGGGATGTTAATGACAGGAGTGGCAGTGGGAGCCAGTAGGGGAATTGTGGGGAATTTGTCACCGATAGCAGCTAGAGTATGAAAATGAAAATCCCAGCTCTCATGGAAAACCATTTTCTTTCCCCCCACCAGAGGCCTGGTTTAGGTCTGCAAAATCACTGGACATCCCAAGGCAATGTCCAAAAACTTCAAAAGTGAAAGTCTTTTCAGAGAGAAAAAGCCTGGGTGGGGAGCAGTTCAGCATGGTACACCAGGGCCTCTCCATGGTTGGATTTGGCTGACACTTTTCTTTTTCTATTATTTTGTTTTTTCTGGATTTTCTTGTGATGAGTTTAAGCGTAGAGATATGAGGTACTAGAAATGAAACAACACTTGGGAATTGTACCTAAGGTATCCCCAGTTTAATGCCAGTGCTGCCACAGAGAAAACAAATTGGAAAATGGGAAGCACTGGGTCATACTCTCCTGTGCTTCAGGCTCAGCTTGAATATCAAACCAGGAACAACAAAACCCCTGCAGGATCCACAGAGATGCCTTGAGTGATACCTCAACTTCGAAAGCAAATTTCACCACTGGGGCAGGCAGACCAGAAGGACTCTGACTTAATCTGAAAGGGCTCAGTGGCAGACTAATTTGCACTTAGAAGTTGTACTTTTCTAAGAATTTGTCCACTTCTTCCAAGTTGCTGATTTTATTGGCATATACTAGTTGATAATAGTCTCATATGATCCTTCGTATTTCTGTGTTGTCTATTGTGATCTCTCCATTTTCATACCTTATTTTGTTGATTTGATTCTTCTCCCTTTGTTTCTTGATGAGTCCGGCTAATGGTTTGTCAATTTTATATATCTTCTCAAAGAACCCACTTTTAGCTTTGCTGATTTTTGCTCTAGTCTCTTTTGTTCATTTTACATTTATTTCTGCCCTATTATATGATTTCTTTCCTTCTACTTACCCTGGGATTCTTCATTTCTTCCTTCTCTATTTCCTTTAGACCTAGAGTTAGGTTGTTTGTTTGACTTTGTTCTTGTTTCTTGAGGTAAGGCTCTTTTGCTATGAACCTTTGCCTTTGCACTGATTTTATAGGGTCGCATAGGTTTTGGGTTGTTGTGTTTTCATTTTCTTTTATTTCTATGCATATTTTGACATTTTTTTGTATTTCCACTGTGATTTGTTAGTTGTTTACCAGCGTGGTATTCAGCCTTCATATGTTTGAATTTTGAATAGTGTTTCTCCTGCAGTTGACATCTAGTCTTACTGCACTGTGGTCAGAAAATATGCTTGGAATGATTTCAAGGTTTTTTTGAATCTACCAAGGCTGGACTTATGGCCGAGTATGTGATCTATCTTGGAGAAGTTTCCATATATACTTGAGAAAAAGGTGAAATCCATTGTTTTGTGGTGAAATGTTGTATAGATATCAATTATTTCTAACTGGTCCATTGTATCATTTAAAGTTTGTATTTCCGTGTTAATTTTCTGTTTACTTGATCTATCCATAGGTGTGAGTGGGGTAGTACAGTCTTTCACTATTATTGTGTTATTGTTCATTTCCCCTTTAATGCTTGTTAGCCTTTGCCTTACATATTGTGGTCCTCCTATGGTGCATGCATATGTATTTATAATCGTTGTATCTTCTTCTCAGAAAGAAGTTTTGATCATTATGTAGTGAGCTTCTTTGTCTCTTTTACAGGCTTTATTTTAAAGTCTATTTTGTCTGATATGTGTATTGCTACTCTTGCTTTCTTTTGGTCTCAATTTGCTTAGAATATCTTTTTCCAGCCCTTCAATTTCAGTCTGTAAGTGTCTCTTGTTTTGTGGTGGGTCTGTTGTACACAACTTAAACAGCAGTCTTGTTTGTGTATCCATTAAGCTAGTCTTTGTCTTTTGCTTGGGACATTCAACCCATTTACATTTAAGGTAACTATTGATAAGAATGATCCTGTTGCTGTTTGCTTTGCTATTTTGGGTTTGAGTTTATACAACCTGTCTGTGTCTCCTGCCTATAGAAGATCCTTTAGCATTTGTTGAGGAACAAAAAGAAGAGTTGGGAATAAAAATGTCTCTACAACATCTTCATTAGTCCAAGATTACAAGAAGCATGTTAAAACAAAGGGTAATGTGGATGATCAAATCTCTGACTTTCACCCTGAAACTAGAGGACAGAGTGTATTTTCAGCCTGCACAAGTTTAAGTGTGCCATTCATACGAAAGCCTTCTACCATCAGGATACCTGCTGATACAAGTGCCCCAACTGGAAATGATTTCTCTTCTCCATCATAAATATCAGTTAGACCGCAGGAGCATTTATTGTGGTACATCAATCTACGGCTGCTTTAATTGTTGCTGTTTTAATTGAAGAGTAATTGCTTTCCAGAATTTGGTTGTATTCTGTCAGAATCCAAAATCAAAAAAATAAAAAATCAACCATAGATGCACATATAACCCTTCACTTTTGGAATACCCTCCTATCTGCCTACCAATCCCACAATCTAGGTTGAGCATTTGTCATGGGATTTCACATAGTAGCTGCACTAAATCAAATAGCTCCAGTGAAAATTTTCCAGCTATGTCTACTTCTATTTCTCCGTACCACAACCTCTCTCCATTACAGAACAGTTAGTTTGGACTGAGAGTGGAGCCTTCTACCTTTCCAGGTTTGTGTGGTAATATGTCAGCTCATGACCATCTTTTCCTAAACTACAACAGTCAGGCAATTTATTTTTCCCAGTGCCAAAGATCCCTGATACATCTGCTGCTTTTCTTTAAAGATCCACTCATCAAACATCTTCATTATTTGAAAATTGGCCTAATACAACTGATCTACCAAATAGGTGTCAGATTACGGAGGATACTGAAGTGTAAAATTAATGTTGGGAGATGTCAACAAATTCCTACAATTCTCTTATTTGAAGAATAAAGTTACATATTCATCTTCATAGTGCCAATTTCTATTTTGAAATAATTAAGTTTAAAACGCTCAACCAGTTGAGCATGCTGCAGCTTAAATACACATGATTAATGACACAGATCCCGTGTCTATGGAATACATCAGAAAACAATAAGAGTTTAAACAAAAGAAAATGCCCAGGCTCAGGTAGCTGTAAGAATGCACAGGAGTTATAGCAGTTTTGAGTCTGAACTGTCCCTAGAGAGATCAATAGTCTAATTCTCTCCACCTTTGGAGAGCTTCCAAAAAAGATGTAATTGTCCTGTGACTTATGCTGGGGAGGACAGTGATCAGATGAGGCACTAGGGAATATGTATTATTCTTCTGATGCTTTGAATTCTTGTGTTGTCGGTGGACTCTTATTCTCAGTTGTAGGCTTCTTTGTTCCTACACATTGATTTGGTCTTTAAAGATTATTTCAACCAATTTTTTGTATATATATTTCTATTTTTATTTTGTTTTCCTATTTGCTGTGCCTTTTGATGATGTTGCGTATCTTCATTTTTTAAATAGATGTGTATTTCTCTATTAACTGTGATATTCGGCTATTCTGTATGAGCTGCATGTGTTCTTGTCAGATTTGCTTTCTTTATTCGTTAGTTGACACTCTACAATGTTGTTATTTTTTGCCGTGAGATTCATTTGATGAGTTTCTTTCTTTTTTTTCTGTTAAATTTGTTCTTTAATTAAATGACTACTTATTGCAGGAAATTAACCTGAGTATTACAGTTTCTTGGGGTGCAGGTAAGAGATTTTTTTTTTTAGAAAAAGGATCTGTGAAACAAGTGAAATATTATTGAGCCATCAGAAGCCAAACACAGAAAGGAGAATTCAAACTTTTTGTGTATTTTGTAAATTCTTTTAGTATTTGTGGTTTGTGCCTTAGGAAATATTGAGATAACAAAGGATCAGAAGAGACTACAACAAACAATTCTAAGTTAATAAAATTTAGAATCTGAAATCTATGGACAAACACTCAGAAATTCAAATAAGAAGAAACAGAAAATATGAACATAGCTATTAGAAACACTAACATTGAAAGTGTGATGGAAAAAAATTTTCCAGTAAGCAAAATTAAAGCCATATGGCTTAACAGGGAAATTTTATAAACCAGTCAGAGAACCACTAACAGATGAGCTTCTGAAACTCTTCCAAAATTCTAGAGAAGAAGGGAAACCCACAAACCCATCCTACAAAGTCACCATCACCCTGATACCGACACCAAGATAACACAGAAAAAGAAAGTTAGAGACCAATATCACATAGATGAACAGAGTCATACATCGTCAACAAAATGTGACCAAAAAAACCCCATCAATCTAAAAGGATTGAACACCATTATTAAGTGGGGTTTTTCCCAGATATGCAAACATTCTTCAATAGCTGCATATCAATATATATTGAAGGATTAAAACTATATGATCACCTAAATAGATGTTGAAAAACCTTTGACATAATTTAACAAGTGTTTGTGATAGAAACTCCTGAAACTGACCATAGCCAAAACTACCTCAACTTAGCAAAGGCACACAAATCAAAACTACAATGAAGTATCAACTCATACCATTCCCAATGGCCATCGATAAAAGCAAATCTACAACAGGAGACTTCTCTGCTAGTCCAGTGGCTAAGACACCATGATCACAATGCAGGGGTCCCAAATTTGACACCTGGTCATGGAACTAGATTCCATATGTAGTAACTGACATTTGTCACAACCAATAAAGAAGTAAATATATGTATATGTATATATGTATGCATCTGTGTGTGTGTGTGTATATATATATATATAATTGTATAATAATATATGAAGACGATGGTGTAGTGAATAGAGGATCCTCCTGCCCTCCTTCACTATTGTTATAAATGTAAATGAACGCTGCCAGGATGCCAAATATTATGAAAATTCTTTAGATAATTAAGAATGAAACTGCCATATAACCCAACAATCCCACTATTTGGTATATACTCAAAGGAAATTGAAATAGATAATTGATAATTGAAATAGACATAGATACCCCAGTAACTACTGCAACACCGTTTATAGTAGCCAATAAAGGGAAGCAACCTTAGTGTCCATTGAAAGAATGGATAAAGAAGCTATGTTACATATGTAGGATGAAAAATTACTCACCCATAAAAAGAAACAAAATTGGATTATTTGTAGAGTTATAGATGAATCTAGAGCCCAATATTCAATGAAATAATTCAAAAACAGAAGGACAAATATTGAATATTAATGCATATAAATGGAATCTATAAACCAGTAACTGAAGTACCCGTTGGGAGGGTAGAAAGAGATACAGTCATAAGAAACAGACTTGTGGACACAGAGTGGGATGGACAGAATGGAATGAATTGGACAAATTGCACTGACAGATGTAAAATACCAAATATGTAGTAGATAGCTAGTGAGGAGTTCCTGCTTAGTGCTATGAAGTGCTTTAGTGGAGTGTGTTGTGGGCTGGGAGAGAAGACCCCTGAGGGATATGGGAGGACTGTTCAAAAGGGACACTCATCTATATTCACTAATAACTGATTTATTTTGCTGTGCAGCAGAAACTAACATAACATTGTATATTTATTATACTCCAAATTTTAATCATTTTTTTCAAGTGAAGAAAGAAACTCAGTCCTCGGCCAATTTGTGCAAGTGACAAGAAAAACATCACAGTGTGTGTCAAGTAAAATGTATAACCATGATTCCTTTAGTATGTACAGACAAAGAGAAAAAAAAACATAAAATGCAGAGCTAAGTTACCCAGAATAAATCCAGACTCTACACTTAGGCGTCCCTTCACTTCCCCCTTGTCATTGTTTCTAAAAGTAAAGAAGATGTTTTTAAAATTAAAGTAAACATGTATGGCTATAGGTTTTCCTAAATTGATGTCACCAATTTATGAAAAGTTGAATTCCCACAAGTTTTAATAAATAGTAGCAAACTTTTCACTTTCAGAACAATGCTAAGTAGGAATTAGTAAACATAGGCTAAAGCTGAAATGCTGCACAAGAATCACTTAGTTTGCAATTCTAGCATGTGTGCTACTGACTGAGAATAATGCATAGCCTAAAAGTGACTAATTAAGTTTTCTTCCTCAGGACTTTCATCCTAAGAAGGATTTAATCATGTGGAGCAACTTCTCAAGTAATGTGAAAAGACTGCTCTGAAGAAGGATTGGAGGAGCCAGGTTTTACAGAAGTTTGGTACAATGATTAGGTATGGAGAAGGTCCAACTGTTATGGTTAACGAAATAAAATCAGAACACATCAAGTGAATGGATTGAGATATTTTCTACCTATGGGAAGATGCAAGAATCTGGGCTCCTTGAAATAATTCCTTTGTTAAGCACCTTAACTAGGGCTAGTTATGTATTCTTTCTGTCTCAAGTCAGTTTTTCGGGCACTGGTGACAGCTGTTGTAGCTAAGAACTTGACAGTGGCCAACCTGATTTCATCAAGGGTGCCCTCGTGTTTCACATTTAGAGATGGATACAATGACTTATAGCTTGATGCCTGCAGCCTCTTTTGTTTACTGATATGGCTGGCAACATTCTTG
Organism: Giraffa tippelskirchi; assembly: GCF_054371585.1. NCBI lineage: Eukaryota > Metazoa > Chordata > Mammalia > Artiodactyla > Giraffidae > Giraffa > Giraffa tippelskirchi. The sequence continues at coordinate 25,927,012 of NC_137290.1, forward strand.
ATTCACACTGTGCTCTAGTCCCTACCACCTCAGAAATAAGTTACTGTCTGTAGAGAAATTCTTATACTTAAAAAAAAAACACCAAAAAAAAAGGGGGACTGTTGGCTTCTCCCTCCACAGGACATAGAGTGGACCTAAGGTAATGTGAACATACTTAACACAGGTTTACTACATGTCCCAAAGAGACAGGAGACTGAATGCAATATATAAATTTAAAGAGCATCATCTGAAACACTTCAAGATCAAGGAAGGGTAAGTAGGAGGGGGATGTTAGGTTTCCAAGTGATGTATCTATATATACATATATATTGTATAGATACATTGTGTGTATACACATGCACACACATATATGTATACACACACACACACATATTCATAAGTATCTGAACATTCTCTCGAATATACTTATAAGTACCTTTTACATTAAGCCATAAAAAATCTTTAAGTATTTCAAATGATAGACAGTGTGTTCTCTGAAAATCAAGAAGTGCAGCTAAAAGTTGAAAATGGGATACGTGTTTGCAAATTTGTCAATCTGTGGAAAATTAAAGAATAAATTCCCAAAGAACAAATGTGTTAAAGTGTAAGTCACAATGGAAATTAGATACTGCTCTGAGGTGAATGTAAGCTAAAGCACATTTAGAAACTCATCAGATCCTGCAAAGTATATATCTACAGCTACATACCTTCTGCTAAATATATACTAAAATCTATACACAGCAAAATTATATATCTAAACTGTCGACATATACATAGGCATATATATGTGTAGGTATGTGTGTATATCAGTTCAGTTCAATCTCTCAATCGTGTCCAACCCTTTGTGACACCACAAATCACAGCACGCCAGGCCTCCCTGTCCATCACCAACCCCCAGAGCTTATCCAAACTCATATCCATTGAGTTGGTAATGCCATATAGCCATCTCGTCATCTGTTTTCACCTTCTCCTCACGTCTCCAATCCTTCCTAGCATCAGGCTCTTTTGAAATGGCTCAAATCTTTACATGAAGTGCCCAAGTATTGGAGTTTCAGCTTTAACATCAGCCCTTCCAATGAACACCCAGGGCTGATCTTTTTAAGGATGAACTGGTTGGATCTCCTTGCAGTCCAAGAGAATCTCAAGAGTCTTCTCCAACACAACAGTTCAAAAACATCAATTCTTCGATGCCCAGCTATCTTCACATTTCAACTCTCATATCCATACATGACTACGGGAAAACCATAGCCGTGATTGGATGGGCCTTTCTTGACAAAGCAATGTCTCTGCTTTTAAACACGCTATCTAGGATGGGCAAAACTTTCCTCCCAAGGAGTAAGCATATTTTAAGGCCATGGCTACAATCACCATCTTCAGTGATTTTGGAGCCCAAAAGGATAAAGCCTGTCACTGTTTCCTCATCCATTTCCCATGAAGTGATGAGACCAGATGCCACGATCTTAGTTTTCTGAATGTTAAACTTTAAGGCAACTTTTTCACTCTCCACTTTTGCTTTCATCAAGAGGCTTTTTAGTTCCTCTTCACTTTCTGCATAGAGATATTAAGATGCTAAGAAGAGGTGGCAATAATACTCAGAGGAATTATTCAAAAAAGATCTCCATGACTCAGATAATCACAATGGTGTGATCACTCACCTAGAGCCAGACATCCTGGAATGTGAAGTAAAGTAACTTTAGGAATCATCAATACGAACAAAGCTAGTGGAGGTGATGGGATTCCAGTTGAACTACTTCAGTTCCTGAAAGATGACGCTGTGAAAGTTCTGCACTCAATATGCCAGCAAATATGGAAACCTCAGCAGTGGCCACAGGACTGGAAAAGGTCAGTTTTCATTCCAATCCCAAAGAAAGGCAGTGTCAAAGAATGCTCAATCTATACCCAATTGCACTCATCTCACACACTAGTAAAGTAATACTTAAAATTATCCAAGCCTGGCTTCAGCAATATGTGAACAGTGAAAGTCCAGAAAGTCATGCTGGTTTTCGCAAAGGCAGAGAAACCAGAGATCAAATTGCCAACATCTTCTGGATCATTGAAAAAGCAAGAGAATTCCAAAAATAAAAATAAAAGTCAATTTCTGCTTTATTGACTATGCCAAACCCTTTGACTGTATTGATCACAATAAAGTGTGTAAAATTCTGAAAGAGATGGGCATACCACATCACCTGATCTGCCTCTTGAAAAACCTGTATGCAGGTCAAGAAGTCACAGTTAGAACTGGATATGGAACAACAGACTGGTTCCAAATAGGAAAAACAATAAGTATGTCAAGGCTGTATATTGTCACCCTGCTTATTTAACTGATACTCAGAGTACATCATGAGCAATGTTGACTGGAGGAAATACAAGCTGGAATGAAGATTGTCAGGAGAAATATCAATAACCTCAGATAGGCAGATGACACACTCTTATAGCTTAAACTGAAGAAGAACTAAAAAGACTTTTGATGAATGTGAGAAAGAAGAATGAAAATGTTGGCTTAAAGCACAACATTCAGAAAACTAAGATCATGGCATTTGTTCCCATCACTTCATGACAGATAGATGAGGAAAGAGTGGAAGTAGTGGCTGACTTTATTTTTCTGGGCTCCAAAATCACTGCAGATGGTGATTGCAGCCATGAAATTAAAAGATGTTCACTTCTTGGAAGAAAAGTTATGACCAACCTAGACAGCATATTAAAAAAACAGAAATATTACTTTACTGAAAAGGTCTGTATTGTCAACACTATGCTATTTGCAATGGTCATGTATGGATGTGAAAGTTGGACTATAAAGAAAGCTGAGTGCCAACGAATTAATGCTTTTGAACTGTGGTGTTGGAGAAGACTGATGAGAGTCCTTTGAACTGCAAGGAGATCCATCCTAAAGGAGATCAGTCCTTCAGCTTCATTGGAAGGACTGATGTTGTAGCTGAAACTCCAATATTTTGGCCACCTGATGAGAAGAGCTGACTCACTGGAAAAGATCATGATGCGTGCAAAGATTATGGGAAGGAGGAGAAAGGGATGACAGAGGTTGAGATGGCTGGATGGCATCATTGATCCACTAGCCATGGGTTTGAGTGGACTCCGGGAGCTGGTGATGGAAAAGGAAGCCTGGCATGATGCGGTTCATGGGGTCGAAAGAGATGGACACGACAGAGAGACTGAACTGACCTGAAGTCATTTTCTGTCATAAAGGCGGTGTGATTTTCATATCTGAGGTTATTGATATTTCTCCCAGCAATCTTGTTTCCAGCTTGTGCTTTTTCAGCCCAGTGTTTCTCAAGATGTATTGTGCATATAAGTTAAATAAGCAGGGTGACAGAATGCAGCCTTGATGTACTCCTTTCCCTATTTGGAACCAGTCTGTTGTTCCATGTCCCATTCTAACTGTTGCTTCCTGACCTGTATAAATGTTGCTCAAGAAGCAGGTCAGGTGATATTGTATTCCCATCTCTTTCAGAATGTTTAACTTTATTGTGATACACACCGTCACAGGCTTGGCAAAATCTCTCTCTCATATATATATATATATATATATATATATATATATATATATGTATATATGTGTGTGTGTGTGTGTGTGTCTGTGTGTGTGTGTGTGTATGTATAAACATATATATATATACGCACATTATATATGCGTGTGTGTGTGTATACACACACACATATACACACACATACACACAAACAAACACATATAATGTGTCACAGAGATGTAGGTTTGATCCATGGGTCGGGAAGATCTTCTGGAACTAGACATTGCAGCACATTTTATTTCTTCTCCTTGAGAATCCCACGGATTGAAAGTAAATGTGGGCAACAATTGTGTGATGAAGAGTGTCAGACAGGAGTGTAGTGACTTAATACACTTTAAGGTGTTACTAATATATATATATAGCACACCTGTGTCTTTAATATATTGCCAATGAGATACTCAGCACAAATAGCAGTATAGTATAGCATAAAAAAAAAATTCGGTTCTATGCAATTATTTATGAGCAATGCATTAAGCAATTCTAGTTTTTTTTTTATGAATCTATTTGTTTTTTCCAGTTTCCAAAATTGTTTTAGTCATTCTGTTATTCTAGCTATTTGACTGCTTCATATAGCTTGAGACTATTGTTGACAGAAATACCTTTCTTAAATACCAAAAATTCCTCTTTATTTAATATGTTTAAAAGCAGCTGAATTCTACCAAAAATTTAGAGGAGAGCTAACACCTATCTTACTCAAACTCTTTCAGAAAATTGCAGACGAAAATAAACTTCCAAACTTATTCTAGGAGGCCACCATCAACCTAATGCCAAAACCTGACAAAGATGCCACAAAAAAAGAAAACTACAGGTCAGTATCAATGATGAACATAGATGCAAAAATCCTTAACTAAACCCTAGAAAACACAATCCAACAACATATTAAAAACATCATACATCAAGACCAACCGGGTTTATCCCAGGGATGCAAGCATTCTTGAATATCTGCAAATCAATCAACCTAATACACCACATTAACAAATTGAAAAATAAAAACCATATGATTATTTCAATAGATGCAGAGAAAACCTTTGACAAAATTCAACATCCATTTATGATAAAACCCCTCCAAATAGCAGAAATAGAAGGAACATACCTCAACATAATAAAAGCTGTATATGACAAACCCTCAGCAAACATTATCATAAATGGTGAAAAACTGAAAGCATTTCCCCTAAAGTTAGGAACAAGACAAGGGTGCCCACTCTCCCCACTCCTATTCACCATAGTTTTGGAAGTTTTGGCAACAGCAATCAGAGCAGAAAAAGAAATTAAAGGAATCCAGATTGGAAAAGAAGACGGAAATATCTCACTATTTGCAGATAACATGATTCTCTACATAGAAAACCCTAAAGGCTCCATCAGAAAATTACTAGAGCTAATCAATGAATATAGTAAAGTTTCAAGGTATAAAATTAACACATAGAAATCTCTTGCATTCTGATACACTAACAATGAGAAAACAGAAAGAGAAATTAAGGAAACAATTCCATTCACCATCACAACGAAAAGAATAAAATACTTAGGAATATATCTACTTAAAGAAACAAAACTCCTATATATAGAAAACTATAAAACACTGGTGAAAGAAATCAAAGCAGACAGAAATAAATGGAGAAATATATCGTGTTCATAGATCGGAAGAATCAATATAGTGAAAATGAATATACTCCCCAAAGTAATCTATAGATTCAATGCAATCCCTATCAAGCTAGCAACGGTATTTTTTCAGAGAACTAGAACAAATATCATAATATGTATGGAACTACAAAAAAAACTCGGACAGCCAAAGAAATCTTGAGAAAGAATGGAACTGGAGGAATCAACCTGCCTGAGTTCAGGCTCTGTTATAAAGTCACAGTCATCAAGACAGTATGGTACTCGCACAAAGACAGAAATATAGATAAATGGAACAAAATAGAGAGCCCAGAGATAAATCCACGCACCTACGGACACCTTGGAGAAGGCAATTGCACCCCACTCCAGTACTCTTGCCTGGGAAACCCCATTGATAGGGGAGCCTGGTAGGCGGCAGCCCATGATGTCACGAAGAGTCAGACATGACTGAGCAAATTCACTTTCACTTTTCACTTTCATGCACTGGAGAAGGAAATGGCAACCCACTCCAGTATTCTTGCCTGGAGAATCCCAGAGACAAAGGAGCCTGGTGGGCTGCCGTCTATGGAGTCACACAGAGTCGGACACGACCGAAGCGACTTAGCAGCATCAGCAGCATCGACACCTTATCTTCGACAAAGGAGGCAAGAATATACAGTGGATAAAAGACAATCTCTTTAGCAGGTGGTGCTGGGAAAACTGGTCAACCACTTGTAAAACAATGAAACTAGAACACTTCCTAACACCATACACAAAAATAAACTCAAAATGGATTAAAGATCTAAACATAAGACCAGAAATTATAAAACTCCTAGAGGAAAACATAGGCAAAGCACTCTCCGACATAAACCACAGCAGGATCCTCTATGATCCATCTTCCAGAATATTGGATATAAAAGGAAAAATAAACAAATGGGATCTAATTAAAATTAAAAGCTTTTGCACAACAATGGAAACTATAAGCAAGGTGAAAAGACAGCCTTCAGAATGGGAAAAATAATAGCAAATGAAGCAACGGACAAATAATTAATCTCAAAATTATACAAGCAGCACCTGCCGCTCAATTTCAGAAAAATAAATGACCCAATCAAAAAGTGGGCCAAAGAACTAAACAGACATTTCTTCAAAGAAGACATCCAGATGGCTAACAAACACATGAAAAGATGCTCAACATCACTCGTTATCAGAGAAATGTAAATCAAAAGCACAATGAGGTACCATTTCACGCCCGTCAGAATGGCTGCTATCCAAAAGTCTACAAGCAATAAATGCTGGAGAGGGTGTGGAGAAAAGGGAACCCTCTTACACTTGCTGGGAATGCAAACTAGTACAGCCACTATGGAGAACAGTGTGGAGATTCCTCAAAAAACTGGGAAAAGAACTGCCACATGACCCAGCAATCCCACTGCTGGGCATACACACCAAGGAAACCAGAATTGAAAGGGACTCGTGTACCCCAATATTCATCACAATGCTGTTTATACTAGCCAGTACATGAAAACAGCCTAGATGCCCATCAGCAGACGAATGGATAAGGAAGCTGTGGTACATATACCCAATGAAATATTACTCAACCATTAAAAAGAAAACATTCAAATCAGTTCTAATAGGTGGATGAAACTGGAGTCTATTATACAGAGTAAGGTAAGCTATAAAGAAAAATACCAATAGAGTATACTAACACATATATATGAAATTTAGTAAATTGGTAAAGATAACCATGTATGCGAGGCTGAAAAAGAGACACAGATGTTTAGAACAGTTTTATGGAGTCTATGAGAGAGGTTGAGAGTGGGATGAGGATGATATGGGAGAATGCCATGGAAGCATATAAATCATCATATGTGAAACGAATCACCAGTCCAGGTTCGATGTATGATACTGGGTGTTCGGGACTTGTGCACCAGGATGACCCGAAGGGATGGGATAGGGAGAGAGGTGGGAGCGGGGCTCTGAAAGGTGACACATATGCACCCATGGTGGATTCATGTCAATGTATGGCAAAACCAATACAATATTGTAACTTAAAAAATAGATAAATAAACTAATTAAAATAAATAAAAGCAATCATATACTATTCATTCTCATTTCAGTAACTAAATCTTCTCTTTTTGTTTGTTTAGTTTACCTAATATTATTTTTACTAATTTTGTTTTTTGTTCAATTTTCTCTACTCCTTTACTATTTATAATATCTTATACCCATACTAATATTTATTGGTTTCCAATCAGGGCTTAATATTCATTGGAAGGGCTGATTCTGAAGCTGAAATGCCAATTCTTTGGCCACCTGATGCAAAGAGCTGACTCATTAGAAAAGACCCTGATGCTAGTATATCAGGTACCTCTGCCCTTCTCAGGATAGGCAGAGAAGGGGTCGACAGAGGATGAGATGGTTGGATGGCATCACCAACTCAATGGACATGGGTTTGGGTGATCTCTGGGAGTTGGTGATGGACAGGGAGGTCTGGCGTACTGCAGTCCATGGGGAGACAAAGAATCAGATATGACTGTGTGACTGAACTGAATATATTTAATGTCATTTGTTTCATATAATTTTTTTTATTTAAAATCTCTTTTGTCTACTGTTAGTATAGTAACTATGGCACTCTATCACTTATCGCTTGCATAAAATTTTGCTTACAACATAATGTTTAAAATGTATTCAATTGTAAGTGTTGTCTCTTTGACAGTCTATTGTTGCCATATTACAAAACAAACAAACAGACAAAAACATTGTCCTGTCTTCTAGTATACCAACTTAATGTGTTCTGTTGTTTTCGTTGTTTATATTTCTTTTACTAAATAGATTTTAGAGTGATTGTAAGAATTAACTCTAGATATTTTGATTGCTATTGTTCAGTCATTCAGTCATGTCCAACTCTTTTGTGACTCCCTGGACTGAAACACTACAGGCATCCTTCTCTTTCATGGTTTCCCATAGTTTGTTCAAACACATGTACATGGACTTAGTGAAGCCATCCAACCATCTCATCCTCTGTCACTCCATTCTCCTCCTGTCCTCAGTCTTTCCAAGCATCATGGTGTTTTCCAGAGTTGGTTCTTTGCATCAGGTTTGGAAAATCCTTGAGTTTCAGCTTCAGCATTAGTGATTCAATAGTATATTCAGGGTTGATTACGTTGAGGATTGATTGATTTGGTCTCCTTTCAGTCCATGGAAACCCTAAGAGTTTTATCCAGCAACTCAGTTCGATGGCATCAGTTATTCAGCTCTGAGGCTTCTTTATGTTCCAGTTCTCACAATCTATACATGACTACTCGATAAACCATGGGGGGTTGCGACTAAGGGGGACTTAGTTAATAAGCTGATGTCTCTTATTTTACCAAAAAAAGTCGAGGTTTGCCATTGCTTTTCCTCCAAGAAGCAAGTATCTGTTAATTTGATGACTGCAGTCTCCATTCACTGTGGTTTTTGGAGCCCAGAAAAATTAACTCTGTCACTGCACTTTTTTCTCTTCTATTTGCCAAGTAGTGATGGGGCCAGATTCTGTGGTGTTTGGCTTTTTGAATGCTGAGTTTTCAGCAAAGTTTTTCACTTTCCTCATTCATCCTCATCAAGACACTCTTTAGTTCCTCTTCACTTTCTCTTCCTACAGGGTTCCCATCTGAATATGTAAGGTTTCTAAAGCTTATCACAGAAACCTTGATTCCAGCTTATTATTCATCCAGCCCGGCATTTTGAGTAGTATAGTCTGCATATATTTCACATAAGCAGAGTGATTATCAGCAGTTCTGTCACTATCTTTTCCCAGTTTTAAACTGGTCAATTGTTCCATGTCTTTTTCCAGTTCTTCCATCTTGACCTGAGTACACGTTTCTCAGGTAAGAGGTAAGATTGTCTGTGACTTCTGTCTCTTTGAAACTGTCCAGAGTTTGCTGTGATAGTACTCAGTACTGTGTGTGACACACTCAGCCAATGTCTTTGGGGGAATCACTGAAGCAGAAGTAAATGCTTTTCTGAAATCCCGTTGTTTCCTCCAGGAGCCAATGAATGTTCCCAAATCGTTCTCTGGCTCATCTATTGTTTCCAAATTTAGCTTTCACATGTGGGATTTCTTGGTTTATATACTGCCTACGAATTTTGACTATTACCTAGCTAGCATGTGAAAGGAGCAAGAGTGCATGATTGTTTCATTTTGAGAATGTGCTACCATCCTCTACTGGCTAAAAGAATTTCTCCTGAAAGATCAGCAGCTATCCTTATGGGGATCCAACTGTATGATATTTATGTCTTTCTTCTCGTTGTACTTGATGTTTGCTTTTATTTGTGTGTGTGTGTGTTTAAATTTTCTGTGTTTGATTAAAATATTTGTTGTGGGGTGTCTCAGTTTGGGTTCATCATATGTGGGACTCTCTGGTGTGTTGACACTGAGGGAGTTATTTCCTTCCCCATTTAATGGAGGTTCTTCTTTTCTACCTCCAGCTTAATAGTTCTTTCTCTGTCTCAGTTATTCTACTGTTGGTTCCTTCCAGGATGTTGTTAATCTCCATTATTGCACTGACCATAACTGCTTGACTTTTCTTTATTCCTTATAGATCCATGGTAAATATGTTTATTTCTCCTCAGTGTGGGCCTCCAGTTATATTATTGGTGAGTCCATTGAGCTTTCAAGCGTTTTGTCATCTTTACTATAATTATTCTGAGTTCTTTTTCAGGAAGACTTTCTATCTCATCTTCTTTTGCTTATTTTGGTGGGTTTTTATCATGTACCTTCACCGGCTGCATATTTCTCTCCCATTTCATTTTGTTTAGATCCTGTGGTTTGAGTCCCCTTTCTGCAGGCTAGAGGGCTATGGCTCCACTTTGCTGTGGAAGCTGATCTTTGTGGGTGGGATTGGACCTGTAAGTCGTCAAGGTTTAATGCTTGGGGGATCTTGTGCCTGTGGTATGTCAGGTGGAGCATAATCACTGCTCTATGAAGTGCAATCAGTTGTCCTATAATGTGCTTTGTGGTGTCTGTGACTTTGATATGGCTTCATGCAGCACCTTTTGTAATATTTATTTTTGTGTTTGGGCTTTGCTGAAGAATAGCTGTGGGTTGTCGTGCACTGAAATTGCTGGCTTCAGCTTGGGGCTTGATTTCCATGTAGGCGTGGGAACTTTTAGATGCACTTCTCTTTTAATGTTCACTGATGTCAGGGGTTCAAAAATGATCTAAAGATCTGGAATTGACCTCGTGGCCTCTGGGTTTTGGTCCCCGAGTTACAGTAGCAACAAGAATTCTGTATCCACATTACAGAAGATAAAACCCAAGGTTGATGGTGAAGCAGTTCTTCACAGCCAAAAACAGTCAAAGGGATTCATAGAGTTATACAGAGCAGAACAAGGTGAGGAGGGAGATAGAAATTTCTAAGAGGAGAAAAAGGAGAGTAAAAAGTGAAGAGTACGATCAACTCAGGAATTAAATCCATAAATGGAAATCAATTCTAAAAATCGAATTCCTAAAGGTATAATCATTGATTTTAAAAAAATCAAAAAGCAAAGATTAAGAACCTAGAATAGAATTTAAACTACTATAAATACTGGGGAAAAGATGGAAGCCAAAGTCATTCTCAAAATATAACGGAGTATATAGAAACGAAAGTAAAGGGAATGATAAAGAACAACAACAACACCAAAAAATGAAAATAATAAGGTATAGTCTAACAATTTCTCTAAAGTAGCTCTGTGCTTTGTGGTGTCAGATCAGTGTCAGATAGTCTCTTTATCCTGCTTTTACTTGTTGTCAAAAGCCATTGTTGTCCCTGGATTACACAGATTCTGCATTAACTTCAGTGTTTCAATTTGTTGCACCTGTCACTTCTGGGCTACTTCATCCTTCTTTGATTATTCTTACTTCCTCAGTTCGCAGCTCTCTTTCGTGACTAATTTACTTATGACTAGTTTGCACCTGGAGAAGGTAATGGCAACCCACTCCCGTGTTCTTGCCTGGAGAAACCCAGAGACAGGGTAACCTGGTGGGCTGCCGTCTATGGGGTCACACAGAGTCGGAGAACAAATACGACTGGGATATGTGGGCTGGTTAAGGTTCTTTGGCCAGCAAAGTGCGCTTGCCACTGACAAATGTGACATATACTTTCTCGGTTCATCTTGCTCAGGTTCCCGGGTGATCCGCGAGGTCACTGTCCAAAGAGGGCCCTCTGATTCACACATTTCCCAAGTCTAAGCCACTCAAGTTCTCAGGTGGTGTGCAAGGGCACTGACCACAATTGACGATGTGCTTTGTTTCCATCCCAGGTCCAAGTTTCTCAGGCAAGCAAGTGGCAGGCAAGGCACTGTCCAAGGTAGGCCATGCATCTTAAGTATCTGTCGTGTTCCAGCCACTTGGTTTGTTTTTAGGGTAAGGGAGTTAGAGAAGGTGAGGTTCAGAAAAATAATGAGACTGGCACTTTATAGGAACAGGTCACCTTTAATGAGGCACAAAGGGGCAGCAGTAAGATAAATGAGCTGCTGCACTAACCCAAGAAAAGAGTAAGTATATACAGACTTATATGTGGAAAGCTACTGTCTTAAGGGGGCCTGTTCTTCTCCAAGGTTGTTTTGAGTAGATATCTCTTAAATGGCTGAGGAAAGGAATTTGGAAGATTGGCCAGAGGCTAGAACCACTTGGAGCTGGGTGTAACAGCCTTAATGTCCATGTTTTTTTCAGGTGAGACAGTTCTTTGTTTTTCATTGAATGGTTTAGAGGACATTAACGGGAGTTTTAACTCCAGGCTATTTAGTAGCCATGTAATTAAAAGACCCTTACTCCTTGGAAGGAAAGTTATGACCAATCAAGATAGCATACTAAAAGGCAGAGACATCGTTTTGCCAACAAAGTCCGTCTAGTCTGGGCTATGCTTTTTCCAGTAGTCATGTATGAATGTGAGAGTTGGACTGTGGAAGAATGCTGAGCACACAGGAATTGATGCCTTTGAACTGTGGAGTCCCTTGGACTGCAAGAAGGTCCAACCAGTCCATCCTAAAGGCGATCAGTCCTGGGTGTTCATTGGAAGGACTGATGTTGAAGCTGATTCTCCAATAGTTTGGTGACCTCATGCGAAGGTTTGACTCATTGGAAAAGACCCTGATGCTGGGAAGGACTGGAGGCAAGAGGAGAAGGGGAAGACAGAGGATGCGATGGCTGGATGATATCACTGACTTGAAGGACATGAGTTTGGATAAGCTCTAGAAGTTGGTGATGGACAGGAAAGCCTGGCTTGCTGCAATTCATATGGTTGCAAAAGTCAGACACGACTGAGGGACTGAGATTAACTGAACTGATTTAGAGACATGCTACTTTTCTTATGGAAGAAAGCAAAGAAGAACTGAAGAGCCTCCTGATGAAAGTGAAAGAGGAGAGTGAAAAAGTTGACTTAAAGCTCAACAATCAGAAAACTAAGATCATGATATCTGGTCCTATCACTGCATGGGAAATACATGGAGAAACCGTGCAAACAGTGTCAGACTTTATTTTTTTGGGCTCCGAAATCACTGCTGATGGTGAATCCAGCCATGAAATTAGAAGACACTTACTTCTTGGAAGGAAGATTGTAACCACACTAGATAGCATACTGCAAAGCAGAGACATTACTTTGCCAACAAAGTTCCGTCTAGTCAAAGCTATGGTTTTTACATGATGTATGGATGTGAGAGTTGGACGGTGAAGAAGCCTGAGCGCTGAAGAATTGATGCTTTTGAGCTGTGGTGTTGGAGAAGACTCTTGAGAGTCCCTGGGACTGCAAGAAGGTCCAACCAGTCCATCCTAAAGGAGATCCATCCTGGATATTCTTTGGAAGGACTGATGTTGAAGCTGAATCTCCAATAGTTTGGTGACCTCATGCGAAGAGTTGACTCACTGGAAAAGACCCTGATTCTGGGAAGAATTGGGGCATGAGAAGAAGAGGATGACAGAGGATGAGATGGCTGGATGGTATCACTGACTAGAAGGACATGAGTTTGAATAAGCTCCAGAAGTTCGTATTGGACAGGAAGGCCTGGTGTGTTGCGATTCATGAAGTTGCAAATGTCAGACACGACTGAGTGACTGAGCTGAGCTAAACTGATTTAGAGACATGTAACTTTTCTTTATTATTGGCTTTGCCATCAGGACAAATTGCAAAAGTGCATGTGTCTCTGGACGGGTGCTGAACTCAGGCTCTGACCCTTCTGTCCTATGTGAACTGTACATGAATGCATGAAGACATGAGTAGCAACTGGCAGCCTGCTCAGAACTTGGAGGGAGATGTTTGTCTCTGACGATGATATAACAGCACCATCTTGGCTTCTGTTCTCACTGATCCAAACATTCCTCTCTGCCTCCGTGGAGGAAAGGGCCATAAATGTTAGCTAGGTTACACATCTTTGATATCTGTAATGTGTAGTATTTTGTGCTGTGAGTGTGTCAGTTTTTGCTATGTGGTCTTAGAGACTTCTCTCAAGAATGGCCCTTGGACTGTAGCACATCAGGCTTCTCTGTCCCTCACCATCTCCCGTAGACTCCCTGAGATCATGTCCTATGAATCGTTGATGCTATCCAAATGTCTCATCCTCTCTTACCTACTGCTTCTCCAGCTTTCAACATTTTTTAAGATTAGGGTCTATTTTAATGAGTCAGCTCCTTGCCTCAGATGAACAAAACTTTGGAGCTCTATTTTTAGCACCAGACCTTCCAATGAATCTTCAGTGTTGATTACCTTAAGATTCACTGGATTGATCTTCCTGCAGTTCAAGGAACTCTCACTAGGCCACCACAGCAGAGTAGTTCAAAATAACCAATTCTTTGGTGTTCTCACATCTGTACATGTCTTTGAAAAGACAGTGGTTGTGACTCTATTGGCCAATCAGGTCTTAGTTTTTAAAAAAAAACTTTCTAAATTTGTCACAGCTTTTCTGTCAAGAAGCAACTGTCTTGTAATTTTAAGGTTGTTGTCACCATTTGCAATGTATTTAGAGCCACAGAAAGTGAACTCTCTCATTTTTTCTGCATGTTCCCATTTTATTTGCCTTGAACTGGTGGGAACAGACGCCATGATCTTACTTTTTGTAATATTGACTATTCAAATGTACTGTTTAGCAAATGTTTCCGTATTATTGGTGACAATTATTGTTTTCTCGCAACTAAGTTTTCCCTCAGTGTTTAGGATAAGAAATTACTCTCTGTGTGTTTTCTAACACAATAGCTACTCATTTCATATAATACTGATGATTTTAATTTTCCTACTGAAACCGTGTGTACCATGATTCTGTGAAAACTGGGTGAAATGTTGATAAAATACCCAACCTTTGAAATATTTTCACATTAATGTAGTGTGTTAAGCCTGTTCAAGATATCTAGTTTGTATTATTTTTTCCCTAATATGGATACTAGGCAAATGCAAAGTATGAGAATGCCAAGAAGATATGATGTGGAGAGGGGGCAGGCAGCTGAACTACCATGGTATGAAGGGACAGAAGTCTGGTTCATCCATGCTTTCTGTTGTAATATTTGGAGCAAAAATTTAGTGATGAAATAAAATTTTACCTACTGATGTATTGAGAAGATATTCTGATGTATACAACATTGAATTTCATTGTTAGGCTGTCTAGAATAGCCTGATTATGACCTATGCACTGTGTATTTTGCATCTGTTTTACCCAATAAAGGGAAATATATTTTTTTAAAAAAAGTATAGTAGCTGTATCCCAAATGTAACTAGTTGACCACTAGAAATATTGTTCAGATATGTTTCTTTGTTACTGGAACTTTAATTTTTAAAATTTTTATCCAATGTAAGGGTAGCAGCTGCTTTCATAGAACAATATCTTTAAACACTTTACAGTTGCAATTTTATGGGCTGAAGGTCTCATCAGATATTTGAAATCCAGCTCTTATTACAGAAAGAATAGCAGAAGATGAACAAGGTAATCGCATAGCCTTGAGCAAGAGGACCTAAAGTGTTCAGCCTGAAACAAATTAACAAATCTTGGATTGACCAAATAGTTCATTTACTCTCTTGGGTGTGGCAAATGTTTTGCCAGCTTAATAAACAGGCTTTAAATTACATTTGACAAAAAAAAGAGAAAAACTTGGAACAAGACACAAGTCCTGAAGCCATTTAAAGTTGTATTTACTGGCGATTTGTAACATATTTTACTTGAGGAGCATAATTTCTACTGTAATGCAAGTTTTTAAAAATACTAATGGGGGGGTTATTTGATGCTATTGGGAATAAAAATGTCTGTACAGTATCTTCATTAGTCCGAGATTATAAGAAGCATGTTAAAGCAAGGGGTAATGTGGATGATCAAAACTCTGACTTTCATCCTGAAACTTGAGGACAGAGTGTATTTTCAGCCTGAACACGTTTAAGTGTGTCATTCATGTAAAAGCCTTCTAGCATCCAGATAGCTGCTGATACAAGTGTCCAAACTTGAAATGGTTTCTCTTCTCCATCATAAATATCAGTTAGACCACAGGAGCATATTGTGATACATCAATTTGCTGCTGATTTAGCTGTTGTTGTTGTTGTTTTAATTGAAGTGAAATTTCTTTAGAAAATTTTTCTGTATTCTGTCAGAATTCAAAATAAATCAACTATAGAGGCACATATATCCCCTCCCTTTGGGAATACCCTCCCATTTCTCCCCCCATCCCACAATCTAGTTTGAGCATTTGTCATGGGACTTCACATAGAAGCTGCACTAAATCAAATGGCTCCAGTGAAAATTTTCCAGCTATGTCTACTTCTATTTCTCCGTACCACAACATATCTCCATTACAGAACAGTTAGTTTGGACAGAGGGTGGAGCCTTCTGCCTTTCCAGGTTTGTATGGTAATATGTCAGCCCATGACCATCCTTTTCCTAAACTACAACAGTCAGGCAATTTATTTTTCCCAGTGCCAAGGTCCCTGATACATCTACTGCTTCTCTTTCAAGATCCACTCATCAACCATATTCATTATTTGAAAACTGTCCTAAGACAACTGATCTACCAAATAGGTGTCAGATTATGGAGGATATTGAAGTGTAAAATTAATGTTGGGAGATGTTAACAAATTCCTACAATTCTCTTATTTGAAGAATAAAGTTACATATTCATCTTCATAGTGCCAATTTCTATTTTGAAATAATTAAAAGTAAAATGAGTCTTAATTTCAGTTCCTGTTTTACTCTGCATTAATATAAACACTTCTGTTCAAGGTCATACAATAAACATTACACTTGCTTTCACTGAAACCCACAGTCAGTTGATTGACTTTATTGCATAGAAGTGAGCAGACCCATGTTTGGGTTGGTGACAGTCTTGAATGTTAAGAATATGCATAGAAGGGTGATCAATCACTTTTATTTCAGGAACCAAGTAGACTTATTGATGTGATTTTTCTGTTTAAAAATTCTTTAGGAATGACATTTTGCAGGTTTCATGTTTTTGGTTACTATTTATGTAAGCAGACTTTATATTAAGTTGATGTAGAAGTAAACACTGGTTGAACATTGCCCTTCAATTGCTAGAAGACCAGTGACTTTATAATGTCAGAGCTACTCTTCAATTGCTAGGAGACCAGTGACTTTGTGATGTCACAGCTTTTTGACTTTGAGAACCATGCTAATGGTCTAGAGAGTTTATCTCTGTACACCAGCCAAGCAGCATTTGAAGTTGGTGTGTGTATAATCAGACAAATGAGGAAAGTATCTGAAGAAAGATTTCTCTGAGATGGCACATATTCCTTCAGAAATTCAAAATGTGCCTCGTAAAGATGAACCAACTGGTTCTGAAACCTCCATTAGCTCTTCTTTGTGTGATTACACACTTACTGGGGACTCAGTTTTGAGATCTATGATTGAAGAATATGCTTTTCAGGCTTTGTCTGAGGAATTTGGGATAAAATGGCCACGCTATGCATTTTCTGTCTCTGAAACAAATGAGTGGAATGATTTTCTTTCACTCACTTTTCCTCGAAAACTCTGGACTATAGTTGAAAGTGATCAGTTTGAATCTATTTGGTGGGACGAGAGTGGCACTTCTATAGTGATCAATGAAGAACTCTTCAAGAAAGAAGTCTTGGAAAGAAAAGTCCCTTTCAGAATATTTAAAACTGATAGTATGAAAAGTTTAGTTTGCCAGCTTAACCTTTAAGGGTTTAGTAAAAAGCGACAAACTTTTCAAAGATCTGCTTCACTACCTGACTTTCTGGAAGAAGAAAACAATGTCTCAGTTTTGAGCAAGTTATTCCAAATTTTCCACTTATTGGCAATATGTAAGATTAATTCATGTGACTTAGAAAGCATGTTCACATATGTAGCTAAAACTGAATTTAAAATTGAGATAGCAAATTGTTCAAAACATTTTATTTTTTGAAGTTGAGAACAGCTGGAGGTTAAAATATTTGATATTTAACAAACTCTCCTAGCAACTTGAAACCGGATACTTGTCCTCAAGCTACTTTAAGTGGTATTTATTCTATATATACAACATATTTTTTCGCTGAGGAGCATACCTGTTTCTAACACGTAAGGTGTTAAAACTACTAATGGAAGCCAGGACATGGAAGCAACCTAGATGTCCATCAGCAGACGAATGGATAAGGAAGCTGTGGTACATATACACAATGGAATATTACTCAGCCATTAAAAAAAATACACTTGAATCGGTTCTACTGAGATGGATGAAACTGGAGCCCATTATACAGAGTGAAGTAAGCCAGAAAGAAAAACAATACAGTATACTAATGCATATATATGGAATTTGAAAGATGGCAATGATAACCCTATATGAGAGACAGAATAAGAGACACAGATGCATAGAACAATTTTATGGACTCTGAGGGAGAAGGTGAGGGTGGGACGTTCTGGAAGAATAGCATTGAAACATGTATATTATCATATGTGAAACAGAACACCATTCCACGTTCGATGCATGAGACAAGGGCTCAGGGCTGGGGCAATGGGAAGATCCAGAGGGATGGGATGGGGAGGGAGGTGGGTGGGGAGTCCAGGAAGGGGAACACATGTAAACCCATGGCTGATTCATGTCAATGTATGGCAAAAACTATTACAATATTGTAAAGTAATTAGCCCCCAACTAAAATAAATAAATTTATTAAAAAAAATACAAAAAAAAACTACTAATGGAGATGTTTTATTTGATGCTATTTAATTTGTATCATTAAAGGAATACATGTTTATAGTTTAGCTTTGCCTGTCAGGTGTATCTTGGTTTACAAAAAATAACTAAATGATTGCATCTTTTGATTTTAGTTACAGGTCTACCATAATCCAAATTTCAAAAGAGATTTTCTCCAACTTTTAGTAAGAATGAAAAGAAGAGTTGGGATTAACAATGTGTTTCCAAAAAATCTTCATTAGTTCCAGATTACAAGAAGAAGCATGTTAAAGCAAGGGTCAACATAGATGATTGTAACTCTGGTTTTCATCCTGAAACTAGTGGAGAGAGTCCATTTTCAGCTTCCACAAGTTTAAGTGTGCCTTTCACAAAAAAAGACATATACCAACCAGATTGTCCCTAAAACAAGCACCCTATCTCCGCGTGACTTACCTTCTCCATCATCAATATCAGTTAGACAAACAGAACAGCATGTGGTAGATCAACCTGCTGTTTTAAACCAGTTGAGCATTTTTAATTGGCACACCCATAGCACCTACACTCAAGTAATGACCACATTGAGGACTTTGTTACTACCGCTACCTCAACTTCTCAGAACCACATTGTATCTCCTTTTCGGAGCAGTTCTTTTGGACTGATGGTGGAGCCTTCTACATTTCCAGATATGTATAACGATATGTCAGCCCATGACAGTCCTTTTCCTAACCAGCAACAGAGAGGCAACTCAAGCTCCCAAGTGCCAACGATCGCTTATACATCCACCTCCTCTCTTTCAAGTCAATTCATCAATGATATTCCTTATGTGAAAACCGTGCTAATTAAAACTAACCTATCAAATAAGTATCAGCTTATGGAACCTAATGAAGATTAAAATTTACATTGGGAGATGTCAACAAATACCTACAATTCTCATATTTGAACAATAAAATTACGTGTTCATCTGCACAGTTTTGTTTTCTATTTTGGAACAATGAAGAGTAAATTAAGGCTTTATTTCAATGTCTGGCTATTTTTCTGCACTCTTTTATAAACTCTTCAGTTCAAGAAAACATCCGTTAGGCATCCTAGGTAAATGGCACCTAATCTATTGTTTGTAAACAAGAAAATGAGAGCAAACGGAAAAGAGTTAATGGATGTAAAGTGATTTGGGAAATCATCCCTGCTGAAATGAATGGGTGTCTAAATGAGGATGGTATGGGTGAAGGAAGAGATACAAATAAAATTAAAAAAAGTTCACATACCCAGTACGTACCTTAGTGCATTCACAGTTACATGATATTCTTTTAGGTACAGGTAGAGCCTTAAGATGAAGAAGGATATGGTGCCCCGCTCCAGTATTCTTGCCTGGAGAATTCCGTGGAATGAGGCTCCTGGTGGGCTGCTGTCCATAGGGTCGCACAGAGTTGGACACAAGTGAAACGACTTAGCAGCAGTAGAGTCTTAAGACATTAGACAGGAGATTGTCTTCATTATAGAAATTCATTTCATACTTGAAAATATAGATATTGTAGCATGTCCAAAATTAGGATAACTGTTATACCATCACTGTGATACCAAAGATTACAGGACATAATCAGTGACTGGAACATGCTCAGCACAAGATAGGATTTTACAAGTGGTATTGTGTAGGGTCATTTTAGCTCTGCTGTCCTTAAAGCATACTTTCATTTCCTGCCACGGTGATTCCACCCTATATTTTCTAATGCACATGTAGATTTTGTTTATCTGTTCCCTCAGAGACAAAATAAATTCCTGTGGTGATTACAGCACCTCAGGATGGTTAAGTTCTTTGAAGACAAGATATTTGTTTTCCATAGTAGCTTCATTATCATTTTGTCACACCATTCTTCTGGAGCTACAATCACACAAACACTACTTTCAGACATGCTAAGCCCCTTCTTACAACTTTGCCTCAACCCTTTCTTGCGGTTGGAAGCAACCTCTGTTCGCCCTCCTACCAAGGTGAGCACAGGTATCAGGTCTTCAATGTGTTTTGCGTCTACCCTCTTTTCTTTATGTATCTTTCACATCAGCTAAAATGTAGACCATGCAAATGACATTTTGTAAGTACTTACTGAATTATCAATAATGAAAAGTAATCACCAATCCAATGCTATACACACTACTCAACAACATCCTATAACCTGCACTATTATCATAATTGGCCTTTCCTACTTACTGAGAATATTTTCTCAGTTGAGAAATATATATACATTTACATGAATGTGAAATGTCGGAATTCAAATTATACAATGATTGCTGCTCTTATGAAGTTTACAGTCTATAAGAACCCATACTAAGCATGTTGTTTCAGGCTGCAGTTCCCTAAAATTCAGTAGTAGTTATAGAGATACTTATGAAAAAGCAAACAAACAAAAAAACAGGAATCATTCATTATAATCATCTAGAAAAGTCATGGAGTAAGGAGGGATCAAAATCAATGGCTGATCCTTCATATAGTTCACAACGAAATACGATGAGCAGAATGTCTGCCTTTGGACTATGCAGACTGTCATGAACACTACCTAGGGATCTTGGCAATCTCCACTTTGTGGCCATTCCTTTAGACGGTGGTGGCAATATCAAGTCATGGCCCTGTTTTGGTATGGTAACCCATATAGGACAACACCAAGTTAAGTTCACCGTTCTCATGTTTGGGGCTAATGGACAGTGACAGCTGTGGAATATTTGTGTAGAAAAGGGAGGTGTCCACACAGCACACTCTTTTTCTTTCACTGAAAGTTTTCATTGAATTTGGCTGAGAATACTGTGCTTTAGAGAGGTAAGCATTTTGCAGCCATTGTAAGAGTTATTGAAATCGGTGTCCTTAGTTATCATTTCAAGCCCAAAGTCCAATGGTCTGCTTTTAGATTTCAGGTATCTTACTATGTAGTTAAATTTGCATGCTTTGAGAAATAGCACCTTAAAAGCAATCATGTCTTCTATTTCATTGCCGTGTACTTATTATTCCTTCTCACTTCCTTTTATCTTCTTTTCTGTTCTGTTTTGAGTGGCAGGTCCTTCTCAAAAAGAACAGGATTAACTCCCTTAGTGCTCTGTGGTAAGTGGGAAAGGCATGCATAAGGGCAGTCACTATATCATGTGGCAAAACTACTGTTTTTGTTCCCTCCTGAAAACATATTATTAAATTATACCTCAATTGCCCTACCATGGGAAGCCTGGTTACATGATACATTAGCTTGGTGATCAGTTCCCATATGGCTTTAACATATCAGTACCTTTAATTCTCAAAAGCTGATAGAGAAAACAGCTCAATATGTTAGGGAAATATTGTACAAGAGTTCAATTTTCTTTCCTTTACTTATTTATTTTATAATTGGTGCCTAAAATAGTAAAAGTGAGAACAAAAATTTAAGTGAGTTAAACACAGAAGATTGAGACAAGAAGTAGAAATTTGATGGGAGAAGGTTAGAGGATAAAATTGGATGCTTAAAATTTAACAAGCAAATGTGTAACTGCAGGGCCTAAATAGGTCAATATGACTTCAGTATTGTTACCCTACAAATTATTTTCATTTTAGCAAATCACAGAATAGTCTTAAATGCAAAATATTTTAAGATCCCATGGAATGCACGACAAAGTTATATCTTTTAAAACATTCTGATTTAAAAAGTCACTAGAGAGAAATCATTCAAGTACAAAATAATTTCCAAAACTAAGCCTAGAGACGTATCAGAGAAACTCTGGGAAGTTCATAGGTGTCCTTCAGTGAGTCCTTGGGTTTTCTTTTCTTTTTGTAATTGTGTTTAAGCATATAAGATTGTGACTGTGCTTGTCTGTGTGTGCATCAGATTAAGAATGTGTTTGTGAAAGTATGTCTGGGCTCTCTTTTGGACTTTTATGTTATCTGGCTCATGATATATCTTTTTTTTTTCCTCTCCAGGAGACTCTTTTTAATGATATTGACGTTGGCTATTTTTTCATCATTATGTTTTCTTTAATTTCTGCTCTGATTTTTTTACCATTTTCTCCCTTCTATTCACATTTAGGAGCTTTGTCTGCTTTTTCTTCTTTCTGTCAATGATTTAGATTTACCGAGGATGAGTTTGGGGGTTTTGCCACAAACATAGGTTAGGTTGATTACTTGAGATGTGTAGAATTTATCAACTTCACTCTTTTACTGCTTTAGTGTGCATCATAAACTTTAACCATGTTTTAAGTATTATTTGTTTCTAAATTTATTCTTTTATTTTCTCTGAATTCATCAGTGATTGCTTGGCCACATAGAGGTGTAGAGGTGTATTTGTTAGCGGACATGTAATTGTGTATTTTAGAATGACCACTCCTCCCTCCTGGCCAAAGTCTGGTGTAAATCATAGTATTGCGGTTAAAAAGAAAAAAAAAAATGCTTGATGCAATTTCCATTATCTTAAATTTACCAAGGCTTGATTTGAGATCCAGTTTGTGATTTATCCTGGAGAGATTTTGTTTTCACTTTAGAAAAATTTATGTTCTGCTGTGTTTGTGTGAAATGTCCTGTAAGTACCAAATAACTTTGTCAAGTCTGTTGTATCATTGAACACTTGTATTTCTTGTTAAACTTCAATGTGTAAATAGGAGGATGTTTTCTTTCCAATGTTGTGTTGGCTTCAGCAGTACAACAATGTGTATTAGCCTATAGTATACCAATGTCAGTTTTTCTGTTCTTAATTACTAGTTGTTGTTATTCATTTTGCCAGGCCCTTCAAAAATATTTCTTGTCTTTTCCCTTCTATTTCTGGAATGTTTGATCATCTTTACTATCATTACTCCTAAGTCTTTTTCAGGGAGTCTTCCCATTTCTTCTTTAATTATGTTTTGAGTTTTTCCCATGTCCCTTTGCCCACAACATATTTCTCTGTCTTCACATTTGCCTACTCACAGTGTTTACAGTCATTTCTTCCCAGACTTCTGGGTTATAGTTATTGGTCCTAGTGTCCACTCCAAGTCGATAAGGTTGGTCAAGTGGCTAGTGTGGGCTTTGGAGTGGGAGAGATGGCAATTATGTTCTTAAGTCTACAGCTGAGTCTTCTCTGTCTAACGGTGGGACCATATCTGTTTGTGTCATTCACAGGTATCTATTGGGTTAGTCTGACATTAGGCAGTCTATCTGCCGATGATTTGGTTTGTGTTTCTGTCATGCTTGCTGTGAGGCATGAGGCGTCAGCTCTGGGTTGTTCAGGTAGTGGGGTGGAGTGCATTTTAGATTAAAAAGGGAACCTTCATGGAGACTGTCCTAGTTAATATTCACTGTAGACAGGAAGTATCTGGTGTCCCATGATCCTGGTCTCAGTGCTGGGACCCTGCACGATCAGGGTCAACTTATGTTCAGAGAACCACAATACCATAGTAAGTGTTTGAGGAGATTTAAAAAGTAGCATAGATAACAAAACCAAACAAAACCAACAGTAGCACGCACAATAGACACAACAGCGGAGATGGCAGATTCATAGAGAAAGTTGATCAAATAAATCTCAAGAAAAAAACAATACCAGAGCAGAGCAACAACTGACAAATAAAGAAAGCAAATATGACAAGATCAGATACAGCCCCCACAGAATAGCAGAAAATCACAGTTAATATAGAAATATACATCTATTTAAAAATGAAGATAGGCAACATCAGCAAAAGACACAGAAAATAGGAAACCAAAGTAAAAATAGAAGTATATATACATAAATAAATGGTCAAAATAATCTTAAAATACCAAATCAATATGTAGTAATAAAGAAGCCTACAACTGAGAAAAATAGTGCACCGACAACACAAGAATTCAAAGCATCAGAAGAATAATACATATTCCCTTGTGTCTCATCTGATTAGCATCCTAGTCCCCAACATGAGTCACAGGAAAATTACACCTCTTTTGGAAGCTCTCCAGAGGTGGAGAGAGTTAGACTCTGGACCTCTCTAGGGACAGCTCAGACTCAAAACTGCTATAACACATGTGCATTCTTACAGCTGCCTGAGGCTGGGCATTTTCTTTCATTTGAACTCTTACTGTCTTTTGATGTATTCAATAGACACAATGTCTGTGTCATTAATCATGTATATTTAATCTGAAGCATGTTCAACTGGTTGGAAGATATGCTAGCCACTGCCTTATTGGCTCTGTTCCTTGATCTCAGCTGCAATTTTTATCCTTCCTTTACATGTGGTCACCAAAGGAGTCTACCCTGAGACACTTGTGGAGCACTGGGGTCTCTCTTGGTGAGCACAGGAGGTAGTACAGCTGCTTGGACTGCTGGAACGTGGCAGTGCCAATTATCAATAGGAGCTAGCAGCCATGGGCAGAAAATATTTGGCTTTAATGGGATCCTTTTCTATCCTGATGTTGAAGAAGCATGAGTGGTACTTCTGGCTGGTCTTTTTCTATTGCCTTGTAGTAGCTTTCAAAAGGTGGGAAGAGGAGGAGCTGCAACGGTATCTCTACCTCCTGAGTGTGACACAGCAAGTAAGGTCCTGCCTCTTTGGCAGTTTGGGAATGCTCAACAGGAATTTCCTACAGCACAACTAGTTGTACTTGTTCCATCATGCCATCTCCACATAGTCAACAACAGTGCTCTCCCAGGAGGGCTTTCTAAACCCTGTGTTCCAGCTTCCAGACCCCATGTACACAGGTTGAGCTGTATTGCAATTTAGGACATGTAGGGTCACATCACACATTGTCTGTGTGACTCTCGCTGTATACAATTTCTATTTCATCAGCTGTTTTACCATGCTTCCTTTCAGTCCAAAGTAATTTACCCTTTAGTGAAGGGGCTTGCCTTCTTCTGGAAATCTCTTTCCTGCTTCTCCATCTCCCACAACAAGACAGAGGTTTTTGTCTTGCTTCATCTCATCCTCCTTCTCCCATCTTAATTCCTTTCCATTCAGGTATGTCTGAGATCCACATGGGCCACTCTGGTGACCATGGTATTCTGTTAGTATTGATCTGATGCTCTGGGAGAACTATTTTCAGTCAGTGTAAATGTATAATTTGTAATCCATTCATTGAGAGAGACGCATTTCACGTTCTCCTACATTTCTGCCTTTTTGGAACTTCTCAGTTTTCCTGGCAAGCTCTGTTATTCTATTTTTTTTCTTGATAACAAAACATGAAATATTAGTTGACATGAATTAATCTATGTAATGGGAAGCCCCATTCATACACACGTAATTGGTACAACTTTGACTTCTGACTTGCAATCAAGCACATTTTGTTGTTGTTGTTGTTTTTCTACCGCCCTCTCCCTGAACTGTCTGTTAGTGAGGGATTGTCATCAACATGGAGGAATGCAGAACTTTTCCACATAAAATATAATAGCATAATTTGGTTCAAAAAGTCAGCACTTGAATATATCTAGCTATATTTTTAACGTTCCTAACATTTTCCCGGAGTACACATGCCAGATTTCGGATCTCAAAGTTTAACTCCATTCAGTCGGTGTTGAAGGCCAGAGACTGCCATGGGCATAATTTAATTCTTGTAGAAGTAATATGGGAAGTTCACAGGAAACTACCAGTTGTTGTTTGACTACTTGATAAAAACAGAAAACAACAACAGCAACAACAACGACCAAAAAAACCAAAAAACAAACAAACAACAAAAAAAACGGGCAAGTGTAGTTAGTGATTTAATCATAATTATTACTTGATTTTTGGATCGTAGAAAAAGCATGGGAATATGATAAAATCATTGTTATCTGCTTAATTGTCCTTATTAATGACGTGTGCACTGTGAAGCATACACACAACAACAACAAATTGTGGGAAATTATTAAAGAGGTAAGAATACCAGACTACCTCCTGGGAAATGTGTATGCTAATCAAGGCACAACAGTTAGAATTGGACATGGGGCAATTAACTGGTTCAAAATCGGGAAAGGAATATGTCAAAACTATATGTTGTTACTCTGCTTATTTAACTTCTGTGCAGAGAACATCATGAAAAATAAAATCCTAGAGGGATCTCAAGCTTGAACTCAAATTTATATGGGAGTTAGGAATAACCTTAACTAACATGATGACATCACCCGAATGACAGAAGAAGAATAGGAACAAGAAGCCTCTCGATGAAGGTGAAAGAGGAGTGTGGAAAATCTGGATTGATACTCAATATTCAAACAACTAAGAAAGCGGAATTTGGTCCATCATTTCCAGGCATATCAATGAAGAGAAAATGAAATCAGTGAAATATTTTGTTTTCTTGACCTACAACACCACTTCTGGCATGGATTACAGCCATGAAACTAAAAGACCCTGTCCCTTGGATGAAAAGCTTTGACTAATCTATTCCACATATTAAAATGTGAAGATATTCCTGGCTAAGATCTGAATATACAAACTCTTGTTTACCAACAGTCATGTATGGAGCTGAGAGAGGGACCACAAGAAACGAGCTTCAAAGCATCAATGCTTTGTAACTGTGGGGCTAGAGAAGAATCTTGAGAATCTTGTGAAGAGCAAAGAGATCAAAGAAATCAACCATGAAGGGAATTAACAATGACTATTTACAGAATGACCGATGCTGATTCTGAAGGTCCAATATTTGGTCACCTGAGGCCAAGAGCCAAATCACTGGAAAGAAGCTGACACTGGGAAAGATTGAGGGCTGGAGGAGAAGGGAAACACAGAGGATGGGATGGTTGCAAGGCATCACCGAATCGATGGATATGAATTTGAGCAAACTCTGCCTTATCTCAATGAAAGAGAGCCCAGTATAATGCAGTAAATGATCTCAGAGTGTCAGACACAACAGAACATCAAAAATTAAGTGTAGGCACGGCTTGTGGGATGGTTCATAAAGCATATTAATCTCTCATAGTACATAGTGTGATAAGTGAGATTGAGGACAGTGAGAAAGCACAGAGTTCTTGTCAGTTTCCTTCCTATCCTCCCTCAAAATGTACTTTTTACAAAGACTTTGGAGAGCTTTCCAGGGATGGAAAATTTCTGCAAAGTCATGTGGAATGCTGAGATGGAACCCTTACCCCACATACCACTTGAATGTACAACCTTGGTCTTCTGCAGCAGCAGACATTGTCTCTAAGTACTTCCTAGACCTCCCCATTTTTGGAGGTGTTAGCATGCCTGATATGTGACCTGAGGAGAAGATGAGAAGTAAAACACAATTAAAATATGTCAATCAAGCTCTGTAATCCTGGGAGCAGCATCTTTGACCTGTACATGCTAGTAGCCCTTAGAAATACTTATATGGGTTGACTTTGCTGAGCATATAGGAGGTAGGCCAGCTGCTTCATTTTTACTTTCCCTATTGTCTTCTCTGTGAAGAAGCCATTCCTCTCCTCTTAATGTTGCAGTTTTTGTCTACACATGAAGGGTGAGGATTGTGAAAGTAAGGGAATGTATATGGAAGCCTCATGAAATTGAAGATTGAGAGTACACAGTTTTCCACTTCTAGTCAGCTCTCAAGACGTGTCCTTTTAAAGACACAAACTATCAATGCATATCAAAATAAATTATATTCATAAAATTCTTATTGGCTGGTTGCCACAGACAGTTGAAGCCAGAAGTCCTGTATAGTCAGCAGCTTAGCAGTGGGGTGCAGATTGGAATTTGAAGATATTAGGTGAGAAGAATACAGATGTTATACCTTCTGTCTATTTTAACTCTCTTTCTGATACTCTTGGGCATGGGGAAGGTATGTTCCACCTTGTAGGGACAGAATTACAAATTTCATTCTTTGTTTCATTTGATTCCCAAGAGTATTTTTCATTATTAATGAGTGTGCAGCCTACCTGCTCTCCATAATTTTTAACAGTATCTTCCTGGCTAGAAAGGGAGGGAATATCCCATTACATGGTGACCTGATTGAAAATCCACATGTTTAATTAGCCTTCTCTGTCACTGCCATAATAGAGGTAGGCTGTTTTGTTATTGCCAGATAGTAGACATCTAAGGTCCCACTCAACTTATGCTTGGCTGTGAGAGCTCCATAGTTTTTAGCTGTGTTTTACTGAAGTAGCTTGATCATTAACTAATTGTTGTCAATCTTTTTAATTCACCCCTGTGAATAGAGAAAGTAGTCTTTTCTAAGGTCATTTTCATTTGTATTTCATTTCCCTATTTGTATTTCTGGGTTAATCATTTTTTTCAGGGAAAAATCTGTAAAGTGGAAGTCAAAAAGAACACCCAGACATACACAAACACATTTTATTCCTATGCACACACACACACAAGCCCTGCCACACTCTTATATGCCCAAATCACAAATAACAGAAAAAGAAAAAGAAAGAAAATTGAGAATTCTTACTCAGGGACTCTGACTAATTCCAATTTTTTTCCCTCTCTCTTTTTTTTTTACTTGACCAAATGTGGGAAATTATTTTTCTAGTTAAATGGTTTCACTCTAGTGACATCCTAAACAAGAACACTTTAAAAGATGCATCTTTGTTCTACATCTCAGGGTATCTTAGAATATTTTGTATATAAGACTATTCTGTGATTGGTAACATAAAATGATATTGTCGGGAAACAATATTGAAGTCACACTGACATTTGTGTCCTGCATTTACCTCTTTGCTTGTTATACTTTAAGCATCCAATTCCATCCTCTGATCCTACACGTCATGTTATCTGTCTTTTTCTCAAAATTTCTGCAGTTTCGTCCCAGAAATTTTCTTTTGCACGTTTACAATTTTATGCACCAGACTTAAAAAAAAAAAAGAAATCATGCACACTGTCTAACTAATATACTGACCTATATTTTCTTAATGTTTTCAGGATTGTAAACACTGATACAATACAGATATATAAGAATAGATCAAAGTTGTAATGTGTCATGAAATGTGAGGACGTAAGCAGGTTTCCCTAGGTAGGATGATGGAGACACAATTTGATAATATGTGCAACAATTTGATAATATTCAGGAGTGGATAGAAACACAGGTTTGTCAACTTGAGATATCTTGATGCCCATAGCCATGGCTTTTATTGGATATCCCAAAGATCTATGGAGATTAATCCTGTTATCTTTGGGAAGGATCTTTCACTCAAGGTAGACTATGAAAAGAAGCTGAAAGGGAGTCAGAAGGAGTAGTCTGCACAAGGCAAAGAAATAGAAGGTGCAATCACATTTATGTTGATTGTGCTCAAAGCATGCACATTTCCCTACATATCAAGATGCCTGAAATCTAAACTGAGGCCATTTAACTTAGTGCTTGAAGTGATAATTAAAGACACCAATTTCAGTGACTCAGATTTGCTGGAAAATGCTTAATTCTCTAATGCATAGTATTCTGACCTGCATTTTAAAGACAATTTTCAGTGCAAGAAAAAAAAATGTGCTGCTGTGAATGTGCCCTTATCTACACAAAGATTCCCCAGACCTCACTGTCAATTAGCTGCAAGAATGAGAATGACGACCTTAACTTGGTGTTGCCCTAGGTGGAGTATCACACAAACACACGGACATGACTCCGTTTCCACCACTGTCTACAGGAATGGCTACAAGTTGAGATTGCCCACAGTTCTAAATAGAGATCATAAGAGCCTGTATAGAACAGACCAGCAAGCAGATATTCTGCTCAGAATATTTCATTGTACAATATATTAAGGAGCAGCCATTGACGTTGGGCCATGTTTTCTCCATGACTTTGATAGATGATTAAACTGAATGCTTATTCTTTGTTTTATATTTATGTATAATTACTATTGAATTTTAGGCAAGTGCAGGCTGAAACAACACACTTAGAATGGGTTCTAATAGGCTGCAAATTTCCTGAAAGCATACAATCATTTTATAATTTGAATTACCTCATTTGTCTTTCACATAAATATAATATATATTTGATAAAGGAAAACATTCTCAGTCAATTATAAGGGTCAATTATAGCAATAGTGGAGGATATGGGATTTTGTTGAGTAATGAATATAGCTTTTGATTGGTTATTACATTTCTTTATTGCTAACTCAGGAAGTACTTAAAACACGTCATTTGAAAGGAGCTATGTTTGCTGATGTGCAACATACATAAGTAAAAGTGTGTAAACACTTCCTACTTTGGTAGGAAGGCTAACACATTCGCCTTCCAACTGCAAGAAAAGGTTGAAGCAAAGTTGTGGGAAGAGACTTAGCATGCCTGAAAATAGTTTGCCTTCCGTAGCTACAGAAGGACAATGAAAGAGGAACTTAGTGAAGCTACTAAGGCAAGCAGATATCAGGTCGTCCAAGAACATCATGATACCTGAGCAGGCTACACCACATATATTTTCAAGTGTGAAACATAGTTTCTAATGGAGACAACCTCCTGTCTAACCTCTCTTTATTTTAAGTGACAGGATAGGATGCACCTGAGACAGCTGTAAGGTATATATTGTGCATTTGCCTTGCCTCAGTTAGATTTGTATCTGTTCTTTCTCCCATATCATCCTAATTTTGATATCCATTCAGATCAGCCTGGATGGTTTCAAAAGTCACTTTATCCATTACTTCTTTTCCCTTTGCTTTAATTTCCTTTTTAAAAAAACAAGTGATTGTTTAATTTACATGGGATATATATCAAAAGTTTCCTTGAACTGAAGTGTTTATATTAAAGCACTGTCCAATAGTCAGACATTGAAGGAAATTCTAATTTTACTCTTATTAAAAAAAAAAAAACTATGAATATGAACATATATCTTATTGTTCAATTAAGAGATGTAGGGATTTGTTAACGTGTACCAACATTAATTTCACACTTCATTATCCTGCATATTTGACACCTACTTCTTAGATTGGTTATAATTAGGATAATTTTCATATAAGGAAGATGGTTGATGAGTTAACCTTGAAAGAGAGGCAGCAGATATATCAGCGGTCATTGGCACTAGGAACCATGAATTGCCTGCATGTTCCAGCTTAGAGAAAGTATCATATAGGGCTCACATATCTCTGTACCTAACTGGAAAGTTAGACATCTCAACCATTAGTCCAAAATAACTGCTCTGCCATGGCGATAAGATGTGGTACTGTGAAGTAGAGGTAGTCATAGTAGCAAAATTCTCAATATGACCTTTTGTTGGATGTAGCTGCTATGTGAGTGTTGATGGAAAAATGTTCAAGTGATTGTAAGCCATAGGTTGATCTATCACAGTTTGCGCTGATGTTCTAACTGACATTAATGATGGAGAAGAAAAATCCCTTTGATTTGGGGCACTTGTATTACCAGTTATCTGGCTAGTAGAAGGTTTTAGTACGAAAGGCACACTTAAACTTGTTGAAGCTGAAAATACAGTCTTCTAGTTTCAGAAAGAAAAGCAGATTTATGATAATCCACATTGCTCCTTGCTTTAACGTGCTTCTTCTTGTAATCATGAATTAATGAAGATACTGGAGAGACATTTTTAATTCCAGTTTATTCTTTTTATTCTTACAAAAAGCTGGGCATGGACTCGTTTAAAATTCAGATTATGATAGAACTGCATCTAAAACTCAAGGAGAAAATTTAGTGACTTTTTAAAGCACGGTAAAACCAAAAAGCATAGCTCAACTACAAAACTGATTCATTTAAGCATATAAAGTTAAATAGCATCTAAACACCTTCATTAGCAGTTTAAATACATACATATTAGAAGTTACACCCAGCAATCCCACTGCTGGACATACACACGGAGGAAACCAGAACCGAAAGAGACTCATGTACCCCAATGTTATTCACAGCAGTGTTTACAATAGCTAGCACATGGAAACAACCTAGACGTCCATTGGCAGATGAATGCAGAAGGCTCTGATCCATACACACAATGGAATTTTACTCAGCCATTAAAAAGAATGCATTGGAATCAGTTCTAATGACGTGGATGAAACTGGAGCCTATTATACAGAGTGAAGTAAGCCAGAAAGATAAAACACCAACACAGTATATTAATGCAAATATATGAAATTTAGAAAGATGTTAATGATGACCCTATATGTTAGACAGCAAAAGAGACACATATGTAAAGAACAGACTGCTGGACTCTGTGGGAAAAGGCGAGGGTGGGATGATTTGAGAGAATAGCATTGAAACACGTATAGTATGTGAAATAGATCGCCAGTCCAGGTTCGATGCATGAGACAGGGTGCTCAGGGCTGGTGCACTGGGGTGAATGACTCTGAGGGATGGGATGGGGAGGGAGGTGGGAGGGTCGGGATGGGGAACGCATGTACATCCAGGGCTGTTTCATGTGAATGCATGGCAAAAGCCACTACAATATTGTAAAGTAATTAGCCTCCATTTGATATAAATTTTTAAAAACAGGTAAAAAATAAAAAGAAAAATTAGAAAATATTTTAACTGAGTAATAATAAAAACAGTGTATCAGAATTCATGAGATGCATGTCTAGAAGTGTTCATAATTTTAAGTGTTTGTGTTAAAAAAGAATAAAAGCCTAAGGCAATGGAAAAAAGAAAAAAAAAAAAAACTCCCTCAAAGCGTTCAGCAAAGGCTATGTATAGGAAAGATGAGGGATGGATGTGATTAGCTCTTGCAAACTTCTTGGTGTCAGATCTTGTGTTCTTGAAGTAAGTGGTGGTCAGCTAACTATGTTCCTGTAATCCTAGAGGGAAGCAAATATTATTCCCTATTCCCTATTTCCTGAAAGGATAGGTCCCAAGCTTGACATTCACCCTCCACGGTACTGGTTGGGATGTGGGGGTTCCCTGTGCAGGCCGGTTATCCTAGTCATGGAGCATTCATCTAGAACCCACTCTTGTTACTTTCAGCAGTGCCCAGTCCTAGGTGGAAGAGGCAGTTCTCAGTTCTCTGTGCCCTCCTCTTTCCAAGGCCCCCATACACTGTCCAGCCACCTTCAATGAGGGAGCTAGGTACCCAGCATGTAGCTGACCCTCAGCCTCCTCAGTCTACCCAGTTGGAGAGCTGGGTCCTGTAGACTGTGACCCACGCAGATTGCCACAACCATTCAGTCATGGAGGTGGGAATGGAACACGTTGGCCATTGCTTTGAAATCTGGGCCAGACCAGTCAGTGGCTTCAGCAAAGGCTCTGGGACTCTGCAAGACACAGCCTGTTCCCAAGCTCCACAGTTCATTCCCCATCCCAAGGCCCAAGGGCCTAGAGGGCTCTGTGGGAAGGCTGTAATATATCTCACTACACTCTGCTCAGAGGCTTTCTGTGGGTGGTGTTGGGGTTTCTAACTCCACTGAAGGTCTTGGGCTGAGGCCTGCAGCACCGTTTTCCATCCTGCCTCTATTACAGTATCTTCCTTGATGAGCTTATTCAACCGGTGACTAAAAGTTGGTAACTTGGACCATCACGGGCCGTTTCCAGTAGCCCGAGGACCACATTCTACTCTGTTTCTATAATGCAGGGATTTCAACTTCACAATGTCATGTGATGTAAAAGATTTCATCTTCCTCTAACTGAAATATTTAACTTAGAATAATGTCCCCATGGATATATATTGCAAACGAGGCTACCATTTATTTATTCACTGCTGGAATTATACTTGGCATGTAATATGATTGAAACAATTATCATCAGGCTATAGTTGCATTACAATGTTGCTTTAGTTTCTGAGTACGTATGTCCAAGTGAATCCATTTTAAGTGTACATATATCCCCTCATTTTTGCATTTCCTTCCCATTTAGGTCACCACAGAGCAGAGTCGAGTCCTCTTGTTCTTTCACTTTTCTCAAACTGTAACATTTTCTTAAATGTTAACTGGAGGTTAATTACTATACAATATCGTGATGGTTTCTGCCATGCATCAACACTAATAAGCCATAAGTATATCGGGGTCCCGCCCATCCTGGAGCGTCTCTCACATCCCCTCCTACGCTATTTTTCTGGGTTGCTCGAGAGCACTGCTTTGCATTCCCTGCTTCGTGCTGAGGAAAATCCGAAAGATGATTTTTCTGTACGAAATATGTAATTTTCTCTATCTCACATGTGAGAACATGGGTGCAGATTTTTCTGCGTGAAATAGGAAATATGTACTTCATGTTTGAAAATCTACTTGTATAATTTTTTCATCATATATGGAATCTTGTCTGTTTCACATGTGGATATCTGTGCACACGTTTTCCTACATGAATGGGGAATTGTAGATATTTCAGATATGAAAAGTTGAGCATATGCTTTGCTCCCTGAACTCTGAAGTTGTATACATTTCCTATGTGAAAATCTCAGTGAAAATTTACTGACATGAAGTATGCAATTAAGATATGGGAACCAACAGGGAATTGGAATTCTATTTCATAAAAGAAATTCTGGGCACCACTGATTCTTCGTGAAATACTTAATTCTTTGTATTTCTTGCATAGAAAATAATGACTGTCCACCATGAAATATGGAGTTCTCTGTATTAACTGCATCAAAATCTAGGCACTAATTTTCCTTCATGAAACTTGAATTTCTCTATATTTCACATCTGATGATCAGAATGAACATTTCCCTATGAGAAATAAGGAAATCTTTGCATTTCCTGTAAACCGTTGGTTCTTCAGTCTCTGAAACACCTGTTTGCATTTGTATCCCTGTGCATTACACGTGTGGGTGTACACGTATGTGCTTGTGTCACCTGTTCCTGTGTGTGTGTGTGGCCTAAGTTAGGTGCTCAGTGTGAAACACCAGACATCCTAGGAGGCAGAGTGTGAGCGTTGTATCTATCCAGGCACTTAAGTTCAGTGTGCCCACGTTAGCTATGTGGCCGAGAGGATAAGAGTAAGCAATGGTCAGGAGGAGCACTTTACTCCACTTGAAACACTTGCAGGAGGAGCTCTGCTTCTCTGGGAATTGCATCCGCAGGAGCACATCATAAGCTGCCGGGGTACCTGCTCTAAGCCCTGGGCCAGGGGAAAGGCCAAGAGCTGACAGACAGCAGGCCAGGGGCTCCAGGGTGGTTTGGCTTGGGGCTGTGTTGTGGGGCCCGAAGAGCGAGCCGAGGAAAGTGTGCTGCTTCATCCTCAGAGGATTGCTGCATTCCTGACACTGCTCAAGTCTAAGGCACACGGTTAGGGACGGACTCTGCAGACGGTGAACTTTGGTGAGGTCAGCGGTAACAGCGTCTCCCCCACCGCCCCCCACCCCCCACCAAACCCACGCTCTGCCAGTGGCTTGCCGTTTAGATCCAAGGTGAGCACCTGTGTCCCTGACGTACCCACGAACCCTGTGTCACCTGTGTGAATCCCTGAGCACACAGAGTCGCCCGCTGCCCCAGTGGCAACTTCAAGCTTGACGGTGGCTGCAGTGTCACCTTCAGATTCCTTGCCTTCGACTCCAGCTGGCCTGGCTCACCCAGTCGCTGGTCTGGGACATCTACACTGTTGGTCAGGCAAACGGCTTGTGTGAACCGGCACACTGTGCACTGAGCCAAGTTGGGCCCCTGCGTACCCAGAATTCCAAGAGGTGTGTCCCAAGAGCGAGCACCTTTCGACTCCATTTGATGGGTGCTGTGATGAGGTCTGGGGGTCAGGGTATAGAGTTCAGCCCCTTCCCGCCATCATATTACCCGTGCGTGGTGGCACACGGTTCTGTGCATGCCTGTCTCCCTTTCCCTGCTCATTGGCTGTGGGCAAGTAACCAGTTGGTTGTGCCACGTAGACTGCAGCCGTTGGGCGGGATTTGACGGCCGCCGGCTGTGCTCTCACGTCCAGCTTCTTCGTGCCTCTGGGCTATGGCCAGAACACCATGGAGAGTGAGACGGGGCCAGAGGAAGGCGGCAGCACCCCGGGATCCTGGGTCTTAGTTGTGAGCCCGGGTCTTCACGAGGGAGGGTCTCTGAGGCCTACCAGTATGGTGGGGGCGGCAGAGGCAATGCAGGCTCCAGGTGGTGTACCAGGTGAGGAGGCCACCCTCTTCTGGGTGGAGGCGGTAGAGGAAGGTGTGGCCCAGGAGGAGGGAGAGTTGGCAGGATTCGGGCAGGAGTTCCAGCTGCTGGTGTTAGATGTCATGGAGGAGGTGGAGGTGGTGTTCTACGAGGAGCAGGAAGAGGTGTCCTCGCAGGAGCAGGGCCAGGAACATCCAAGCCCCAGAGCCCCCAGGGACCAGCCCACACTGGAGGCCCTGATGGCCCTGCAGGTGGAGCTGGATTCCGTGAATAAGAAAGCCCAAAGGGCCCACGTTCGCCTGAAACACAACAACTACCAGAGGCAGAAGCTGAGTCTAGAACAGAGATGTGCCATCATCGAGGGAACCCGTGGATTCTGGGTCGAAGTTGTATCCCTTGGTGTGGTGCTTGTAGATTTTTTTTTTTAACCTGGGTAATTGCAGAAGCGATTTAGAGATCTGGCAGTTCTGGTACAAAATGTATTTTTTGGATGCTGGGTATTTGTTACCGTTCTGTGTATCTATTCCCGATATTAGGTGTGATGTCCTTGTTGTTCTGGTTAGCACAAATTGCTACTTGGGCTTTACTTGCAGAGGTCCCAATCAGAATCGTCATTAGCACCAGGGACTCTTCAGAGAAAAGGCTTGTCTGGGATCCAGGTCTTCTCTGAAAAGCTTAGTGAATTTGGGGGTGAGGTTGGGATGTGTAAATGCTCATGCTATTTGTACGTAGGAGTGCCTGTTTTCCAGAAGTAAGCTTAGCTTTAGGAGGCTGAGATGGAGCTTCGGGCCTTTCCTGTTAGGAACAGAACCTCCTCTGGTAATGCATTCATAGGTACAGCCTTGGGGCTTGTCATGCCTTCATACAGTCTACGTTAACAGAAATGTGATGAGTTAACTCATCGCAAGTTGAAGTCAGATCATGCCATTCTACTCTGTAGGCTAGATTTATCCTTCCAGCACTTTTTTCCTCTAGCATCTAGAGGCCCCTTGACCTAAAGCAGTTTATGAACCACCCCCAAATGTCAGCTATGATGGCTGACCAAGATGAAGACATGCTTCACTTCATGACCAACTTGAAGGTCAGGCAGGGGACACTGATAATTGTTGAGGGAAGGTGACTGAGGAGGGGAGAGGACATGATTTACCTCTGAAAACAGGAAAGGACAGCTCTTCTATAAAAAAGTGTCACACCCACCCACCCCTACCCCACTCCCCGCACTTTGTCCTGGCAGGTGGAGGAACTCAGGCATCCCACTCATCACTGCAACATCACATTGTCCTTCTGGAAGAATAGGTATTTCCAGAATGAAGTGATTGTTAAGGACTTATCTCATTAATGCCACTGGTAAGAGGCAGCTCCTCGGATTTGGGGGGTGGGGGCAGAAAAGTTTAGGTTGAATTGGAAAGTGATTTAGGTCTTTCTTTGACCACAATTTCACAGGATCTGACCGGATTGCTGAGGTAGGGTCCCACGCGGCCACTGGGCCAGAACTGGTGATGTATGTTGGGGTTCTTGGCGGTGCACGGAAGGGCTCAGGGTCTGGCCAGCCCTGTGCTGACCTCGCTCATTGCCCTGACAGTTCATCATAAAGGATCTCTGGCCCAATCCCGTGCGGTACTATATGAGAAGGAAGGCTCTGCCACGAGAGGTACTGGGAGGACGAGAGGTGAGGATCCCAGGAATTGGGCACCGGCATAAGTGTTTTCCAGAAACTTGGGTCATTTATTTCACTTGTGGAGAAAGTGAGACTCCGTGGAATGCAGAGTAACACCAAGGAACTAGGGAATCCACAAGAGACAGCAGGAGTAGACAACTGTAGTGAAAAACAGGTTCTAAGTAGAGAAGCTTGAAGTAGATGAAGTGTCCTGGTCAGGGCAATGTCACTCTAATTTATATCTGACTCAGCTGCACATCTCTCAACTGGCATTCCATGGCCAACAACGCTACCCTCAGGCTCCTCTTAAATTGGGGCCCACCTACTGTTGAAGTCCCCTTTCTACAAAGATCTGTGAGCCTCCTTTCTGCTAGGCTGTTCCCCACTGACCATCATTTGATTCCATTTTGATCATCACACTTGTTTCTGGTTTTGTTTTCTTTTACATCTTTTTCACCTGCCACTATCATTCTGAGAATACTGACCACTGTGCAGGATTATGGAGAATAGTCTTTTAACTTGTTTATTTTACCTGGAGAATGATTACTTTACAAAACCATGATGGTTTTTGCCATACATTGGCCAACACGAATCACCCATAGATATACACGTGTCCCCCCAAATGCTGAACCCATCACCCACCGCCCTCCCCTACCTGTCTTTCTGGGTTGTCCCACAACATGGCTTTGGTTGCCTTGCTTCACGCATCAAATTTGCACTGGTCATCTATTTTGCATAAGGTAATATAAATGTTTCAGGGCTATTTTCTCAAATTAACCCAGCCTCACGTTCCACTATGGAGTCCAAAGTCTGTTCTTTATATGTCTGTGTCTTATTTGCTGTCCTGCATGTTGGATGTCCAGTACCATCTACGTGGTCCTAAACTCCATATATTTGTGTTAACATGCAGTATTTGTTTTTTCTCTTTCTGACTTACTTCACTCTGTTTAGTAGGCTCCATATTCATTCCAACTCATTAGGGCTGAGTTCAATGCATTTGTTTTTAGAGCTGAGTAACATAATATTGTGTATATGTACCGCAAAACCCTTAACACTTCATCTGCCAATGGACATATAGGTTTCTTGCATGTCCTAGTTCTTGTAAATAGTTGTATGGTGAAGATTGGGGTACGTGGTTTAAAAACCTGTATGCAGATCAGGAAGCAACAGTTTGAACTGGACATGGAACAACAGAGTGGTTCCAAATAAGAAAAGGAGTACGTCAAGGCTGTATGTTGTCATCCTGCCTAATTAACTCTACGTGCGCAGAGTACATCATGAGAAACGCTGGGCTGGAAGAAACACAAGCTGGAATCAAGATTATCGGGAGAAATATCAATAACCTCAGATATGCGGATGACACCACCCTTATGGCAGAAAGTGGAGAAGAGCTGAAAAGCCTCTTGATGAAGGTGAAAGAGGAGAGTGAAAAAGTCGGCTTAAAGCTCAAAGTTCAGAAAACTAAGATCATGGCATCTGGTCCCATCACTTCATGGGAAA
The DNA here is from genome assembly GCF_054371585.1 of Giraffa tippelskirchi. Lineage (NCBI taxonomy): Eukaryota > Metazoa > Chordata > Mammalia > Artiodactyla > Giraffidae > Giraffa > Giraffa tippelskirchi. Next base: position 25,966,162 of record NC_137290.1, read on the forward strand.
TAGATGGGGAAACAGTGGAAACAATGTCAGACTTTATTTTTGGGGGGTCAAAAATCACTGCTTATGATGACTGCAGCCATGAAATTAAAAGACACTTACTCCTTGGAAGGAAGGTTATGGCCAACCTAGATAGCATATTTAAAAGCAGAGACATTACTTTGCCAACAAAAGTCCATCTAGTCAAGGCTATGGTTTTTTCAATGGTCATGTGTGGATGAGAGATTTGGACGGTGAAGAAAGCTGAGCACCGAAGAACTGATGCTTTTGAACTGTGGTGTTGCAGAAGACTCTTGAGAGTCCCTTGGACTGCAAGGAGATCCAATCAATCCATCCTAAAGGAAATCAATCCTGGATGTTCATTGGAAGGCTTGATGTTGAAGCTGAAACTTCAATACTTTGGCCACTTTATGTGAAGAGTTGACTCATTGGAAAAGACCCTAATGCTGGGTAGGATTGGCAGCAAGAGGAGATGGGGATGACCGAGGATGAGGTGGTTGGATGGCATCACTGACTTGATGGACATAGGTTTGGGTAGACTCCTGGAGTTGGTGGTGGACAGAGAGACCTGGTGTGCTGCAATTCATGGGGTCAGCGACTGTGTGACTGAACTGAACTGAGAGAGGAAATGTAAAATTTCACAGGCTCTCTCTCCTGGGAACTGACTTGAAAGATTAAAGCTGTGTTTAGTATTGTTCAGAGAGGATAGGTTGACATATTTGTGTCTGTGTCTCTGTCTGTTTTGAAAGGAAACCCCCGATTTTGAGAAGCTTATGATGGAGTGCCCCCCTTTACCTAAAATAGAAAACCTAAGAAGGTGCTTAACATGAAGGTCAAAGGCCAACTAGTCCTCTCGGACAGGAAAGTAATGAAGAGTGGTCTGGTGGTGAAACAGATCGAGAGGGAGAAACAAGTAAACATGAAATAATTCCTAAGGATAAATAGAAAGCATCAACCATATGTGTCTGTGTATTGTTTGGCCAGGTCCTAAGGACAAATACTTCAACTCCATGTAGGGTTCTCGGTTTAACACGTGGGAATTACCAGACCATGGAGAGTTGTAGAGGGGGTTAAGTCATATGCTGGGGTTGTGTCAGGGGACACAGTTCTTCCTGTGGGGCGGGGTTGGGGAGGAAGAAAAAGGAAGAGGAGGGGCCATTAACTGTGTGTCTGGCAACTTTACAAGGGAAGTGTGGATGTTCATGGAAAGGGTCTGGTGAACAAGGACCGGAGATTTAAATAATGGGACACAACTTTATTGGAAGGTGGTGACCCAGGTATCATCACTGTTGGATATCATCAGGCATTTTAAGAATACAGGACAAGAAAAAAGCCTTAACATTCAACTCACTATGAACCACATAGCCTCCTTGTGTATATGACTGCACGGTTCAGCTTTGCTGAGAGTCAGCTTCCCAGAGCTAGGGTTCCAGGTAATATCTTAGGGGATGGGGGCATAAAGTATATGGAGGGGCTGTGGCCCAGGGTGAAAGTGAGGGGGTGGGAAGACAGTAAGGATATTAGTTTCTGGCAAAAGTGACCAGGGGAAAAGATAAATCACCAGGAAACAGACAGACAAACAAAACCAGATCCCATCATACATGTTTGAGCTTATGTGAACTCTGTTCTTTTTTCCAGGAACTCAGTCTAGGTACAAAGTCTGCAGGGGCAGAAGTTAGGGGAATGGGGATGTTAAACAGGCAAGGTCCAGCCTACCCAGCCGTGCACTCTGTGTCCCATGATGGCTCAGTGGTTAATATCCTTTTTTCCAGGAAGGCTTAAGCTCTATGCCCAAGGCCCTCTGTCAGGCCTAGGGGTAGAAATAACATTTTTCTCATGAACCCTGTGGTGACAATGTCTCTTCCTTGCTGAATGGCTCAGCACAGACTGTATAAAACCACAAGGGACCTTCTTCTGGGGCTTTGTTGCTACTCTGTGGGCCAAGGGCCAATTGGAACACCTGGAGAATACAGAGCTCACTGAGAGACTGGTCAGAACTTAGGGTGGCCCTTTCCAAGTAGATGGCTACTTTCCGGAATCACATCCACCTCTGGATTGGGAAAAGGACAGACTGGCACAAAGGGAGTAGGGAGAGTTTAACGTTTGTCCACTTGCCCCAGATACAATGGCTCCAACGTGGGCTTGCCTGAGGATGATATTTCTGTCTCACATGGAGTTCTCACTCCAAAAATTGTTTCACGACAGCAGCATCTCTTTTGAGGGCAAAAGGTAAAGGATGAACATCAAAGTTCATGGGTTCATGGATGCCCCCTTCAAGGTGCACTGAATGAGATCTCCTGTTCATGGCCAACTTTTGCATTTGACTATCTGCACCCTAGTATGCCCCTTCTGCAGAGGAGCATCTACAGTTCCAGAAGGCAAGGCTTGGCCTTCTCTGGGTGCTTTCTGTACAAGCAGCCCAGCAAACAATGGAAACATGTCTTCTTACATTCTTAATCTGTAATCTTCCAAGAATCCATGGGGCTCCGGCAGGCTGATACCTGTCTTTCTCAGCGCCAGTTCAAAACAAAACAATGCAAAGCAGAAACTAATGTGTAATAACTCTGCTGTGGGTGTGGGATGGCATATTGGTGCATGTTTTGGGGGACCTTAGACTGGGCTCATTCTAGTTATCCACATTCAGAAGTTTTAGTAAGGCATTGCAAAGAACTTAAAGGCAAGAAAAGTTAAGGACAGGGTGCCCCAACACCTAATATCGCCTGTCTTCAGTACCAGTGCTTCAGTACCAGAGGTGGCTTTACCTCTAATCTGTCCTGGAGTGAAGAGTGCAGAGATAGTCATGGATCGGTTAGTAAAACTGAACTGTGCTTGGTTGACTTGATGGTCATTCTCTGGAAACTTGCTGTGACATGTGTCCCAGTGTCTTTTGGGCTTTCACTTGGGCCCTAAGGTCTAGGTGCTATTAGATTTGACTGCACACTTGGACGTGTTGTGTAAGGTTTTCTTCCACTGAATATCAATGCGTGTGAGACTTGGCGGGTTACTGATGCTTTCTTGAGCATTCTGGCTCAATCATCCTAAGCTGCATTTGTTTTCTGTTCCCTGGATGTGTTCATGTTTTCCTCTGTTTAGAATGAAGATTGGGTGTCTCTGTTGTGCCTTCCCATGAATGTGAGTTGATGTTTCTTCCTGTGGGTCTACCTATGCCTCCTGTCTTCTTTGATATGGCACCCATGCCTGTGCCATTATGCACAGCTCTGCTGTAATAGCTGTGTCAGTTCTTGCACAGCTCTATTCAACATACATGAATTGTGTTGCTTGTATTCACTTTTGTTTTTTAAGTTTGTGTGTCTTTGTCAGATTGTGTGTGAATGGGATGATTTCTTTCATTCATGGATCAAATGTTTCCAACATCTTGAATTGTGACTTTTTTTAAAAGAGATACACGATATTTGTGAACAGCAAGAAATGCTTTATTGCAGGAATAGTTAACAGTGACCCACGTTTGGAAACAGCAATACCCACACAATTACAGAAATGCCCGTGGGGCAAGAATATCACTCATTGAAATGAGAATATTAATTAGGATTACAAAGGGCAAAGATGTTGCAGGAATGCATCTGTCAGAAAATTTTTCATCTGTCAGGAGAGATTCGGGGTTGACTTGTTAAGTTTTCTATAAACACTGCTGCAGGAAAGAAGGACATTGACTATTACCACTTCTTGCAGTGATCATTAACCTGACATTACCCATGCAGAATTTCTTCATGATTTTATGTGAAGCATCACTCAGGCAGTAAGAGCTGGGACTTGCCTTTCTGTGAATAGGAATTTGTTAAAGAATTCTTGTCCTCAGTGACCTTCTATAGCTTGGGTAAAGGGGGTGCATGATCAATTTCAAGTTCAAAGCCCCTTGCTATTTCTGTGCTTTTTCTGGAAGGAAACCACAGGGAATGGAATCATGGCAACGTGATTGGCACTGTGAACCAGTCTGTTGTGATGGGAGTAGAGAACACAGGCACACATCACTCAACCATCCACAGTGAGGACTTCCAACCCTGCCAACCTATTTGTAAGTCAGTCCCCCTCATGAGCAAATCCCATTCACCTTCCAGGATGTATCATAGAAGTAGAAGAGGATGCTGATTTGATCAACTAGTGAGTGAAAAAAATAATAATAACCGGGCCAAAAAAAGAGGGGTGCTTACAGAAGTCCATTATACTGGACAAGTAAACAGTTAGCTGCGCATCTGTGCAAGTTTCTTTTCAGGATTGTTTGTGTGTGTGTGGGGGGAGGTGGGTGGGTGAGCATGCACACACATGTGCTGACACAAATGTGTGTGTGAACTATCTTAACTGGTCTGGCTGGGGGATGGAAGAATGGACGCTAAAAATGTGAAAGAGCTTGTGAAAGGTAGAAAGATCATAGGGCAGCAGAAGCACTGACACCACGGAAAAAAGCCCAGGGATCTCACCGACAGAGCAAGCTGGAAGTGTAAACAGGCATGTAAATGTAAACATGGATCCCTGAGCAGAAAGGAGAGGAAGGAACAAAGCACCTGGGTGCAGTCAGGGAGGATGCGAAGGAACAGAAAAATGGAGTGGGCCAGATTCCCAGGCACAGAAGAGGGGCTATGCACAGCCCCTAGGACACCCAGCTACAAAGGGTTTTCTGTCCTTCTTAAGTGCAGGACCATTGTATCCTTGACATGATCAGGCATATGAGCACAGCTTGCCCTTTTCTGTAAGGTTTGGGAGACTGGTAGCACTGTTGCATAAGCACCTGCTACATGCAGAGTTTTTCAGTTTGAAACATCACTCCTTAAAAGGGTGTCTTGGGTTGATCCTCTTACCCCTCCCAGTCCCACAGGCCTGGGCTGATGGGGTAGGCTGGGCTGTGTTCTCACCTGGAGGCTGGGTGAGAACAGGACCACTGTGAAAGGGCCTCTGTACAATAAATGGGCAGACTTCAATTACTCTGGCAATGGAGAGCCATGGCCCTTGGTGGGGCACTATCCTTAGCATCTTTGTATAAATTTCTTTCAACAGAGAGAATTCCATGTCTGTATCACATTTTGACATGAGGGCGAAAGTGTTCTACGTGAAGCATGGAACTTGGTATTTCACATCTGAATACATGCATGTAGATTTCCTGAATGAAATACAGAATTCTCTGCATTTCACCTGTGAATATCTCACCACAACTTTCCAAATTGAGAATGAAATTCCCTATATTTTACAGTATGAAAATGTATGCACATATTAAAACATAATGCGACACACATGAGAAGCAAACTACTAAATGAAAGAAAAGATAAAAGATATACTCTCTCTATACATCCTAGCAAATCAGTTCATGAAAAAGTTTCCAAAATGATGAATAGTCCTCAAGTAAGACCTGATGAAAACCTTTGTCACACTTTGTCCTAAATTCACCTGGTAACTAGGAGAGCTCTCAGTGTCTGTTAACTTGCTTCACACACAATAAAAAACTGCTCATCCTTTTATGAGTGTATGTGGTTTTGAAATGAGACCTTCTCTCAAGAGATTTTAACATCCATAGACTTGAGAGATAAGGTGTTACTGTAACTAAATATCCTTGTACCCAGCAACCTTGGGCCAAGCAATATTGAAACAGTAGAGTTTAAAGCAGAGTATGTTTTATTGCAGAGCCATGCAAGAAGTGTGGCTTATGCCTTTACAAACCTCAATCTACCTAAAGAGACAAAAGAGCTACATATAGAAAACTGTAAAACACTGATGAAAGAAATCAAACAAGACACAAATAGATGGAGAAATACTCCGTGTTCGTGGATCAAAAGAATCAATATAGTGAAAACGAGTATACTGCCCAAAGCAATCTATAGATTCAAGGCAATCCCTATCAAGCTACCAGCGGTATTTTTCAGAGCTAGAAAAAATAATTTCACAAATTGTATGGAAATATATAAAACCTCAAATAGCCAAAGAAATCTTGAGAAAGAAGAATGGAATAGGAGGAATCAACCTGCCTGACTTCAGGCTATACTACAAAGCAACAATCATCAAGACAGCATGGTACTGGCACGGAGACAGAAACATAGATCAATGGAACGCAATAGCAATCCCAGAGATAAATTCATGCACCTATGGACACCTTATCTTTGGAAATGAGGCAAGAATATAAAATGGAGAAAAGACAATTTCTTTAACACTTGGAGCTGGGAAAACTGGTCAACCATTTGTAAAAGAATGAAACTGGAACACTTTCTAACACAGTACACAAAAATAAACTCAAAATGGATTGAAGATCTGAACGTAAGACTACAAACTATAAAACTATAAAAGGCCTAGAGGAAAACATAGACAAAACATTATCCGACACAAATCACAGCAGAATCCTCTATGACCCACCTCCCAGAGTAATGGAAATAAAAGCAAAAATAAACAAATGGGACCTAATGAAACTTAAAAGCTTTTGTACAATGACGGAGACTAGAAGCAAGGGGAAAATCCTGCCTTCAGAATGGGAGAAACTAATAGCAAACGAAGCAACTGACAAAGAATTAATCTCAAAAGTATACAAGCAACACCTGCAGCTCAAGTCCAGAAAAATAAGTGAACCAATTAAAAATTGGGCCAAAGAACTAAACAGACATTTCTCCAAAGAAGACATACAGATGGCTAACAAACACATGAAAAAATGCTCAACATCACTCATTATCAAAGAAATGCAAATCAAAACCACAACGAGGTACCATCTCACACTGGTCAGAATGCCTGCCATCCAATAATCTACAAACAATAAATGCTCGAGAGGGTGCAGAGAAAAAGGCCCTCTTATACTCTCGATGGGAATGCAAACTATTACAGGCACTATGGAGAACAGTGTGGAGGTTCTGCCATACAACCCAGCAAACACACTGCTGGGCGTATACACCGAGGAAGCCAGAACTGAAAGAGATACATGTACCCCAATATTCATTGAAGGCCTATTTATAATAGCCGGGACACGGAAGCAACCCAAATGGCCATCAGCAGACGAATGGATAAGAAAGCTGTGATACATATACACAATGGAATATTACTCAGCTATTAAAATGAATGCATTTGAATCCCTTCTAACGAGGTGGATTAAACTGGTGCCTATTATACAGAGTGAAGTAAGTCAGAAAGCAAAACACCAATACAGTATACTAACAAATATGTATGGAACATAGAAAGATGCTAACGATAACCCTATATGCGGGACAGCAAAATAGACACAGATGTGTAGAAGAGTCTTTTGGACTCTTTGGGAGATTCCAGGGGTGGAATGATTTGGGAGAATGACATTGAAACATGTATATTATCATATGTGAAACCAGATCATATGCCATATCGTATCATATGACAAACCATATTCGATGCATGAGACAGGGTGTTTGGGGCTGGTGCACTGGGAGCACCCAGATGGATGGGATGGGGACGGAGGTGTGAAGGGACTTCAGGATGTGGAACACATGTACACCTGTGGCGGATTCATGTCAATATATGGAAAAAACACTTAGATATTGTAAAGTAATTAGTGCCCAATTAAAGTAAATAAATTTATATTAAAAAATAAAAGTTACCTGAAAGTAAACTAATTACATTTTCATAAAAAAGAAAAAAAAAGAATGCTCTAGAACTAACAAATCCTGTGAATTGAACTTCGTTCGTCCCAGTCTGTCCCTTCAGTCTGGGCTAGGCATCAGTTTTTTTGGTTCTTTATTTGTTTTTTTGTTTGTTTGTTGACTACTGAAAAGATGGAGTAGATTTCCTTCCAGTCTTTACATCTACTTAGACATAATCTTTCACATTTTTATTGAACGAAACAATATATTTGTTTCTATTAAAATATTTATTGTGAGCAAAAACCAACCAAACAAACAGCAAAAAGGAAATTGGTGTCCAGATTTTCACATGAGAAACAGAGATAATGCCATCATTCATGCAGGAAAATCTGCACCCTGATTTTCAGATGTGAAATATAAATAAGTCCGTATTTTATGTAATGAAAACTGTGCTGTGATGTAGATGTTGGAAAATTTGAGAAATTCATATTTAATATAGGAAAATGGATGCCCAGATTTTCTGATGAGAAATACACAGAATTTCAAAACTTCATGTAGTAATACAGACATGCAGATGTTCATAAATAAAATACAGAGAATTTCATATATCATGCCCCAAAAAATTGCTTTCACAGTCTCATATGTGACATATACAGATGTGCATTTTTCATATGGGAAAATCAAAACCTAGAAATACAACTGTTACTCCAGAGATTTATGCAATTCATGTAGAAATATTGGCACCCAGATTTTCATGTGTGAAATATGGATTATTCCATATATCATGCAGGGCAGCCTTCACCCAGATTTTCAGAAATGAAATCCAGAGAATTCCAAACTTCAATAGGGAAATCTGTGCCCGGATTTTCATATATGAAATATAGCTTATTCTATATTTGACTGTCTGGCTCAGATGTTAATTTCCGAATCATGGAAAATTCCGTATTTTGTATGTCAAAATCTGACACAAATATTCACATGTGAATAACTGACATTTTGTGTCTCACATGAGAAAATCTGTCCCCAGATTTTCAAATGCAAAATATACAGAATTCCATATTTCATACTGAAGAGCTTCATGCAAGTTTTCTTGGGTGAAATACAGAGAGTTTCACACCTCAAGCATGAAAATCACTTTATGAATGAAACAGAAATTTCCATATTTCTTTAGGAAAATCGATGCCAAGTGTTTCAATTATTAAATATACAGTATTCTGTAGTTCATGAAGTAAAGTCAGTACACAGGTTTTCAGATGAGAAATATGAAAAATTCCATGTTTCATGTTACAAAATGTGTCCTTATTTATTGCCAATTCCATGTGAAATACAAGAATTTCATATTTCAGGGGAAAGTGCTCTGTGCCTTGAGTTTCAAATGCAAAAGTAGAGAAATCCATATTTCATGTAGGGAAATCAGTGCCTAGATTTTCATTCATGAAATATAGAGAACTGCATATCTCATGTAGGAAAATCACGACCCAGATTTTCCTAAATTAAATATAAAAAGTTCATTATCTTATGGATTAGGCCTCTGCCAAGATTGTTTTTTTTACATGAAATATAAAAGTCTATCCCACAAATGCAGATGCTGAAGAAGCTGAAATAATCGTTCTTATGAAGACTTACAAGACCTTGTAGAGCTAACATCAAATGAAAGATATCCTTATCATTATAGAGGGTTGGAATTCAAAAGTAGGAAGTCAAGAGGTACCTGGAGTGACAGGCAAGTTTGACCTTGGAGTAAAAAGTGAAGCAAGACACGGACTAATCAAATTCTGTCATGAAATGCACTGCTAATAGCAATCATCCTTTTACAACAACAGAAGAGACGACCTTACAGAAGGATGTCATCAAATGGTGTCTGCAGATATCAGATTGATTATATTTTTGGTAGCACTCAAGTGGGAAAAGCTGCATACGGTCAGCAAAAACAAGACCTGTGGATCGTCATCAGATCATCATCTTCTCATGGCAAAATGCAGGCTTAAACTAAATGGGGAGGAGTTGGGGTGGGGTGCAGAGGGCAGAAGGACTAGGTCAGCCAGGTACAACTTGAATCAAACCCCCTCTGAATATGCAGTGGAGGTAACAAATAGTTTCGAGGGTTTAGATCTAGTAAACAGTGTCTCAAGTACTGTGGTAGGAGGTCCAAAATATTGAACAGTGAGCAAACCATCCCGATGAAAAATAAAAGCATGAAGGCACAGTGACTGTCTGAGGAGGGTTTACAAGTTGCTGTGGAAAGGAGAGAAGCAGAAAACATGCAGAAAAGGCAAAGGTACCCCAACTGAGTGCAGAGTTCCAGAGAATAACAAAGAGAGACAAACAGGGCTTCTTCAATAAACAATGCAAAGAAATAGAACAATAGAAAGGAAAGACTAGAGATCTCTTCAAGAAAATTGGAGATATCAAAAGAACATTTCATCCAAAGATGGACATGATAAAGGATAGAAACAGTAAAGACCGAAAATAAGTAGAAGAGATCAAGATGAGATGAAAAGAATCTACAGAAGTGTAGAAAAACAGGCCTAAACGATTCAGATAAACATGATGGTGTGACCATTCACCCAGAGTCAGCCATTCAGGAGTGTGAAATCAAGTGACATGATGGAGTTCCAGCAGAGCTACTTAAAGTCCTAAAAGACGATGCTATCAAGGTGCTGCACTCAGATCAATTCAGTTGAGTTCAGTCGCTCAGTCATGTCCGACTCTTTGCAGCCCCATGAATCGCAGCACGCCAGGACTCCCTGTCCATCACCAACTCCCGAAGTTCACCTAAACCTATGTTCATCGAGCTGGTGATGCCATCCAACCATCTCATCCTCTGTCATCCCCTTCACCTCCTGCCCCCAATCCTTCCCAGCATTGGGGTATTTTCCAATGAATCAACTCTTCGCATGAGGTGGCCTAAGTACTGGAGTTTCAGCTTGAACATCAGTTCTTCCAATGAACACCCGGGACTGATCTCCTTTAGGATGGATAGGTTGGATCTCCTTGCAGTCCAAGGGACTCTCAAGAGTCTTCTTCAACACCACAGTTCAAAAGTTTCAATTCCTCTGTGCTCAGCTTTCTTCACCGTTCAACTCTCACATCCATACATGACCACTGGAAAAACCATAGCCTTGACTGGATGGGCCTTTGTTGGCAAAGTAATGTCTCTGCTTCTAAATATGCTATCTAAGTTGGTCATAACCTTCCTTCCAAAGAACAAGTGTCTTTTAATTTCATGGCTGAAATCATCGTCAGCAGTGATTTTGGAGCCCCCAAAATTAAAGTCTTTCACTGTTTCCCCATCTATTTCCCATGAAGAGATGGGAGCAGATGTATGATCTTAGTTGTCTGAACGTTGAGCTTTAACCCAGCTTTTTCACTCTCCTCTTTCACTTTCATCAAGAGGCTCTTGAGTTCTTCTTCACTTTCTGCCAAGGGTGGTGTGATCTGTGTATCTGAGATTATCACTATTTCTCGTGGCAATCTTGATTCCAGCTTGAGTTTCTTCCAGCCCAACGTTTCTCATGATTTACTCTGCATATAAGTTAGATAAGCAGGGTGACAATATACAGCCTTGACGTTCTCCTTTTCGTTTTTGGAAGCAGTCAGTTGTTCCATGTCCAGTTCTAACTCTTGCTTCCTGACTTGCATACAGGTTTCTCAGGAGAAAGTTCAGATGATCTTGCATTCCCATCTCTTTCAGAATTGTCCACAGTCTATTTTGATCCACACACTATGTCTTTTGACATAGTCAATAGAGCAGACATAGATATTTTTCTGGAACTCTTTTGCATTTTCGATGATTGAGCGGATGTTGGCAATTTGATCTCTGGTTCCTCTGCCTTTTCTAAAACCAGCATGAACATCTGGAAGTTCACAGTTCATGTATTGCTGAAGCCTGGCTTGGAGAATTTTGAGCATTACTTTACTAGTGCGTGAAATGAGTGCAATTATACGGTTTTTAAGCATTCTTTGGCATTGCATTTCTGTGACATGGGAATGAAAACTGACCCTTTCCAATCCTGTGGCCACTGCTAAGTTTTTCAGATTTGCTGGCATAGCAAGTGCAGCACTTTCACAGCATCATCTCTGAGGATTTGCAATAGCTCAACTGGAATTCTATCACCTCCACTAGCTTTATATGTAATGATGCTTTTAAGGCCCACTTGACTTCACATTCCAGGATGTTTGGTTGTAGTGAATGATTGCACCATTGTGATCATCTGGGGTGTGAAGATCTTTTTTGTACAGTTTTTCTGTGTATTCTTGCCACCTCTTCTTAATATCTTCTGCTTCTGTCAGGTTCATACCATTTTTATCCTTGATCGAGCCCATCTTTGCATGAAATGTTCCCTTGGTATCTCTAATTTTCTTGAAGAGATTGCTAATCTTTCCCATTCTGATGTTTTCCTCTGTGTCTTTACACTGATCACTGAGGAAGGCTTTCTTATATCACCTTGCTCTTGTTTGGAACTCTGCATTGAGATGGGAATATCTTTCCTTTTCTCCTTTGCATTTTGCTTCTCTTCTTTCCCCAGCTATTTTTCAGGCCTCCTCAGAAAGCTATTTTGCTTTTGTGCACTTCTTTTCAGTGGGGATGGTCTTGATCCCTGTCTCCTGTACAGCGTCACGTACCTCTGTCCATAGTTCATCAGGCACTCTGTCTATCAGATCTAGTTCCTTAAATCTATTTGTCACTTCCACTGTATAATTATAAGGGATTTGATTTAGGTCATACATGAATGGTCTAGTGGTTTTCCCTACTTTCTTCAATTTAAGTCTGAATTTGGCAATAAGGAGTTCATGATCTGAGCCAGAGTCTGCTCCCATTATTTTTTTGTTTGTTTGTTTGTTTTGCTGAATGTATAGAGCTCCTCCATCTTTGGCTGCAAAGAATATAATCAATCTGATGTCGGTGTTGACCATCTGGTGATCTCCATGTGTAGAGTCTTCTCTTGTGTTGTTGGAGGAGGGTGTTTGCTATGACCAGTGCTGCACTCAAGATGTCAGCAAATCTTGAAAACCTAACAATGGCCATAGGCCTGGAAAAAGTAAACCCTTTTCCCAATTCCCAAGAAGAGTAGGACTAAAGAATGTTCAAACAACCATATAATTGTGCTTGCCTCCCATGCTAAAAATTTATGCTCAAAATCCTTCATGCTAGGCTTCAGCATTACGTGAACTGAGAAATTCCATGTCTTCAGGTAGCTTTAGAAACAGCAGAGGAGCCAGAGCTCAAGTTTTCACCATTTGCTGGATGAGAGAAATAGCAAGTTAATTCCAGAAAAAACTCTGCTTCTTTTTCACTGACGACTCTATACAGTCTTTGATTGTGTGGATCATAACAAATTGTGAGAAACCCTTAAAGAGATGGGAATACAGGACCATCTTTTGCCTGGATCCTGAGAGACCTGTGGGCAGGTCAAGAACCAAGCATTAGAACCACATATGGAAAAATTGACTGGTTCAGGATTGAGCAAGGATGACAAGGCTGTTGATTGGCTGTTGATTGTCACCTTGTTTATTTAACTTAAGCACATAGCACATCATGACAAATGCCAGACTGGATGAGTTACACCTGGAATCATGACTGCTGCGAGAAATGTCAACCATCTACAATATGCGTATACATACCACTCTAATGATAGAAAATGAAGAGGTACTAAAGAATATTTTGATGAGGGTGAAGGAGGACAGTGCAAAATCAGGCATAAAACTCAGTACAAAAACGCAGATCACAATATCCTTTTCCATCACTTCATGGCTAATAGAAAGGGGAAACGGGAAAGCTGTGCCAGATTTCCTCTTCCTGGGCTCTAAAATCGCTGCAGATTGCATACACTGTTCTCTGAGGTAGAAAAGGTTAAAGCTTAGAGTTTGGCAACTGGTAATCTGATCCAATTGATAATCTAATCCACGGACCAGGAGCTGACTGTGGCTCAGATCATGAACTCCATTATACTCTTTGCAGCCAAAGATGGAGAAACTTCATAGAGTCAGCACAGAAAAGACCAGAAGCTCTGTGTGGCTCAGATCATGAGCTCCTTATTGACAAATTCAGACTTAAATTGAAGAAAGTGGGGAACACCACTAGACCATTCAGGTATGACATAAATCAAATCCCTTATGATTATGCAGTGGAAGTAAGACACAAACTGAAGGGACTAGATCTGATAGAGTGCGTGATGAACTATGGACAAAGGTTCATGACATTGTACAGGAGACATGGATCAAGACTATCCCAACAAGAAAAAGAAATATAAAAAAGGAAAATGGCTGCCTGAAGAGACCTTACAAAGAGCTGTGAAAAGAAGAGAAGTGAAAAGCAAAGGAGAACAGAAAATATATACCCATTTGAATGCATAATTCGAAAGAATAGCAAGGAGAGTTAAGAAAGCCTTCCTCAGTGATCAGTGCAAAGAAATAGAGGAAAACAATAGAATGGGAAAGACTCGAGATTTCTTCAAGAAAATTAGAGATACAAAGGGAACATTTCATGCAAAAATGGGCTTGAAAAAGGACCAAAAATGGTATGTACCTTACAGAAGCAAAATACATTAATTAGTGGTGACAAGAATACACAGAACTGTACAAAAAATCTCCATAACCCAGATAGTCACCATGGTGTGATCACTCACCTAGAGTCATGCATCCTGGAATGTGAAGCCAAGTGGGCCTTAGGAAGAAGCACTATGTACAAATCTAGTGGTAATTATGGAATTCCATTTTTAAATCCTAAAAGATGATGCTGTGAAAGTTCTGCACTCAATATGTCAGCAAATTTGGAAAACTCAGAGGTGCCCACAAGATTGCAAAAGGTCAGTTTTCATTCCAATCCCAAGGAAAGGCAATGCCAAAGAATACTCCTTGCTTGGGCATACAATAAACACTATACTGCACTTGCTTTCACCACAGCTCACAGTCAGTTGTTTGGCTTTACTGCACACAAGAGAGCACACCCAAGTTTTTTTGGTAAAAGTATTGACTTCTAAGAGTGTGTGTACTAAAGAGTGATACAATACTTTTATTTCAAGAACCAAGTATACTTATTGATGTAACTTGTTTGTGTAAAATTTCTTGAGGAATGAAATTTTGCAAGTTTCATATTTGTGGTTTCTATTTAAGTAAGCAGCCTATATTTTAGGTTGATATAATTTACTTCATAGTGAAGTGAACACTGGCTGAGTGTTACCCTTTAATTGTTAGGAAACCAATGATTGTGTGATGTCACTGTTGCTCAAATTGAGAAACAGTGATGATCTGTGATGATCTAGAGAGATTAGCTTTGTAGTGTAGTCATGCATCATTTGAATTTGCACTGTGTAAAATCAGACAAATTAGAAAAGTATCTGCAGAATGATTTGAAATGGCACATAGTTTTTTTCAGTAATTAAAGATGTGTTTCCTAAAGATGGATCAGTTGGTTCAGAAACCTGCGTTAGATCTCCTTCATGATATCACACAATTACTGGGAACTTGGTCTTGAGGTCTCTGATTGAAGAAGATCCTTTTCAGGCTTTGTCTGAAGAATTTGTGATAAAAGAACTATGTTATACATTTTCTATCTCTGATCCAGGTGAATCAGATGACTTTCTTTCACTCACATTTCCTCAAAAACGTTGGAATATAGTTGAAAGTGATCAGCTTAAATCTATTTGTTGGGGTGGGAGTGACCTTTCTGTAGCGATCAATGAAAAGACGTCAAGAAAGAGCTCTTCACGATCAATGAAAAGACGTCAAGAAAGAGCTCTTGACTCTTTGCAACCCCATGGACTGTAGCCTACCAGAATTCTCCGTGCATGAGATTTTCCAGGCGAGAGTATTCGAGTGTGTTGCCTTTTCCTTCTCTAGGGAATCTTCCCGACCCAGGGATTAAACCCGGGTCTCCTGCGTTGTAGTTAGACGTTTTACTGTCTGAGCCACCAGGAAGGGCCCCTCACAAGATATCTAAAACCGATAATATGAAAAATTTAGTACAACAGCTTAAATTTTATGGGTTTAGTAAAATGCGACAAACTTTTCAAAGATCTCCTTCAGTAGCTGACTTTCTGGAAGAAAAAAAAAAATCTCTGTTTTGAATATGGTATTCATATTTTTTTCACTTAGTTCAGGAATGTGTGAGATTAATCCGTGTGACCCAGTGAGTGTGTTCACATAGGTACTTAAAACTGACTTTAAAACTGAGAAAACATGTTATTGACATTTGTTTTCTTTTTTTTTCTTTTCTTTATTCTTTTTTAAGTTGAGAACAGCTGGATATCAAAACACTTGAGATTTCAAAAATTTCCTAGCAAGTTTCAACAAGACACAAATCTTGAAGCCACTGAAAGTGGAATTTACTGTAGATATACAACATGATTTTACTTGCAGAAGGGTCATATGGCCATTCTGTTTACAGTTTTTTAAGGAATCTTCAGGTTTCCTTTTCACTGGATGCTCTGGACCTTAGGGTGAGAAAGGAGCTGTAGTTGGGTGTCACCTAGGCTGTCTAACCAAAGCACTCCTTGCTGGCTTGCCCATTTGGTTAGGTCATTGAATGATGTGGATGAACTATGCAATCCATATCTTTCTTGGGTTCTTCCAGGCAGCTAGTCTAGCTCCTCGATTTGTTATTGTCAATAAGGAGTTACGGAGGACATCCTATCCCCCCTGCACTGTGCAAAGATTGCCCTGGAAGATTGAAAGTGTTATCAAACCCACTGTCTAGAGGAAGAAACTGAGGCTCAGAGAGGTAGTTCACCCATTCAGGGTCACACAACTAATAGAAGCAGAGGAGCAGGATCTGAATTCACCCCCTTTGGGCTCCAGTATCCAAGCAAATGTGGTCATGCTTGTCATTCTTGGGTCCGACCTTTAGTTACCAACTGGACCAGCTCTGAGATTCAGAAATCAAACCAGATTTGGTTTTTAGATTCTTTCCCTTTGAGCCCTGGAGGAGGTGGATATAGTTCACTCCTGATCCTGCTGGGCTGTTTGTGGCTCTTGCCCTTTTACGATTTTCTCTTCCATGATCCCACTCATGGTAACCATTGCTCTAGAATGAAGACAATACAGAGTTGATGGGGATTTCCTCTTTTCAAACTTGTAGGTAACGGATTATTTACCTACAGATGGATGACGCTCACTACTGGGAGTAGAAAACCTAAACAGGTTAAATGAAATTATTGTTAGAAATAGACTTTTCCCCATTTTTGCTTGTATATGTAGGAAACTCCTGTTGTTTTATCGGTTTTCCTTTTGTTTGAGACATGGAAATGGGTGCCTTTCCTCTGGACTCAGTTACAAGTAGAAAAACAGTAGAAGCACAATGGTGGTTGATCCTGCTTCAGGGCAGGGAGCAAGATGGGGGCTGGGCAGCTGGGTGACCTGGAGATAGTGCTCCCCCAACCGAAATGGGCCAGTAGTTCTCAGCCTCAGCCAGCCTTGAAGCCCTGTGACCGAGAATGGCCAGGTCTTCTGCTCTTTCAGGCAAGCCTAAAATCTTAATTTCTGTGTGAAACTTCTGGATTTCTGAATTGGCCAGCACATTCTAAGTTATAAGCAACAAATAACGAAAGATTGGAAAGCATTGGGTCAAATCATTGCTTCCTAAATAACACATCTGCTTGCCCCACGTGGCTCTTGGGCTGTGAGTTTGCGTTCCCTGCTTTAAGACTTGGCTTATTTCTTTGAGTCCTGGACACAAAGAGCAAAAGACTTAATGCTTTGGGAATATGTGGGAAGAGCCCAAGTGGTGACTCAAGAACCCATGTCTCTGGCCTTGCCTCTCTGTCTTGGTTTTCTTTGTGTCCCAGAACAAGGGATTTCTCAGGCCCTCTTTTATTTCTAATCTGTAAAATGGAAGCTCCAGCTGGAATCAAGATGGCTGGGAGAAATATCAATAACCTCAGATATGAAGATGACAACAACCTTATGCCAGAAAGTGAGGAAGAACTAAAAAGCCTCTTGATGAAAGTGAAAGAGCAGAGTCAAAATGTTGGCTTAAAGCTCAACATTCAGAAAACTAAGATCATGGCATCCGGTCGCATTACTTCACGGCAAATGGATGGGGAAAGAGTGGAAACAGTGGCTGACATAAATTTTCTGGGCTCCAAAATCACTGCAGATGCTGATTGCAGCCATGAAATTTAAAGATGCTTACTCCGTGAAAGGAAACTTATGACCAAGCTTGACAGCATATTAAAAAGCAGAGACATCACTTTGTCAGCAGAGGTTAGTCTAGTCAAGGCTATGGTTTCTCCAGTGAACATGTGTGGATGTGAGAATTGGGATAACAAGAGGGCTGAGAACAGAAGAATTTAAGCTTTTGAGCTGTAGTGTTGGAGAAGACACTTAAGAGGCCCTTGGACTGCAGGATATCCGACCAGTCCATCCTAAAGAAGATCAGTCCTGGACGTACATTGGAAGGACTGATGCTGAAGCTGAAAGTCCAATACTTTGGCCACTGGATGCAAAGAGCTGACTCATTTGCAAAGACCCTGGTGCTGGGAAGGATTGAAGGCAGGAGGAGAAGGGGACGGCAGAGGATGAGATGGTTGGATGGCATCACCGACTCAACGGACATGGGTTTGGGTGGACTTCGGGAGTTGGTGATGGACAGGAAGGCCTGGCATGCTGCAGTTCATGGAGTCGCAGAGCGTTGGACATGACTGAGGGGCTGAATGGAACTGAAGTGTCTTATGTGTGAACCTTCAAGTTGGGAATTTTGAAAGACGTGAATGTTTGCATGTTTAATCCTGTAAGTTAGTTTACCTCCCTGGCGTACATTGTCACCCGCACACATCCTCTACAATCTTTGTGCTTTGTGTGCTTTACTGTACAGAGCGCAGTATTACAGTATCTTTATTTCAAGAGCAGGATGTCCATAAGCAAGTATAAAAGCAGCAGTGATGTACCTGGTATTGTACTATCTAGCTGATTGTGTGAGTTGGTTGCTTAGGCTAATTTTGTTGGACTTCTACAAAGAAATTGGACTTATGAACGTACTCTAGGAATGGAACTTGTTCATAGGTAGGTCACTCACTGTATTATTTATTTTGAAAATCTGGTCTTTTTCACTTTAAATGGCTTTTACTGGAGCATCTGTTAGAAAAGATGGACCACTTGTATTTGTTTTTTTGTTTTTTGTTTGTTTGTTTGTTTAAGCAGAATTTCTCATGAATTTGAATTAAACCACTGACAACCATCTGGGGGAGGCCAGCAGAGACCAGGCTTCCCGCTCTTTGACTCAGCACATGACATTAATGCTATGGTGATAGCTGGAGCTTCCAAGCCCTATTGACAGCAAACACCCAGATGCACTTTATAAGTCTTTCTGTCTCCATACAGATCTGCAGGCTGAGGATTGAGATACAAAGGGGAAACCAGAATTGAAAGAGACATGTATACCCCAGTATTCATTGCAGCCCTGCTCATAATAGCCAGGATATGGAAGCAACCTAGATGTCAATGAGCAGACGAATGGATAGGAAAGCCGTGGTACAGATACACAATGGAATATTACTCAGCCATTAAAAGGAATACATTTAAATCAGGTCTAATGAGGTGGATGAAACTGGAGCCTATTATACAGAGTAAAGTAATCCAGGAATAAAAACACAAATACAGCATACTAATGCATATATATGTATATATATGTGTGTGTATATATATATATATATATATGATTCAGAAAGATGGTAATTATAACCCTAAATGCAAGACAGACAGGGAAAGAGACACAAAGGAATAGAACAGTATTTTAGACTATTAGGGAGAGGACAAGTGTGGGATGATTTGGGAGAATGAAATTGAAACATGTATATTATTGCATGCAAAATGAATCACCAGTCCATTTTTGATGCATGAGACAGAGTGTTTGGGGCTGGTGCACTGGGATGACCCTGAGGGATGGGATGGGAAGTGAGGTGTGGGTAGGGTTCAGGATGGGGAACACATGTACACCCGTGGCAGATTCATGTCTATGTATGGCAAAACCACTACAATATTGCAAAGTAATTAGCCTCCAAATAAAATAAATAAATTTATATTTAAAAAATTAAAAAAATAATAATGGAGAATTTGAACAAGGAATAAATATATAACTGTATGACGGAAAAAAATCTCCAGTGGCTGCACCAACAGGAGCTCTCGGGCATGAAATAGAACTTGGGTAAGTGCTACTGACCCAGTCTCCACTGCCAAAGGTTCTGGATAGGAACTTCTTGGTATGTCTAGAGTTAGGCCCAAATGTGCACTGAGTCAAAAGGAGGCCAGGCCACCTTACCACTCTTTGGGAGAACACAGCATCCTAGGGAGTCTAAACTGGAGAAATCAGGTATGAAGCAGGAGCTGGAAGAAACCCGTTTTCCTCTCTTCCAAATACCAACACCAGAAACAAATTCATCACAACAGCTGTGGTAGCTTCTCCTGCTTGTGAGCTCTGACCTGTTGTAAAATTGAGAGAACTCTCAGTAGCCTGAGCAGTTGGATAATTGTCCTGTCAGCCCAGTGATCAGTCCTGATGCCCTGTCTGGAAGATTAGATCTGCTGCCACTAAACACATCAAAAAGGAAATATATCCAAGTTGTAGCCCCAGCTCTGCTCATCTTAGCTGTGTGCCTCAGTTTCCTCATCTGTGAAATGGGTATTATAGGAGTATACAGCTCCTTAATGTTGGAGTAAGGATTAAAAGAGTTCATATTTATAAAGTGTTTACAACAGTGCCTACAGATCATAGGTACTCTGTATTTGATAGAGAAAGAAGCTTACACAAATGATAAATTTCAAAGTGAATTGAGTGGACATTTTTCAGAGGTTTTATGTGAGTACTTCCTGCAGAATCACCACAGGTCCGCATTTTCAGTACCCTCAGGACCTGATGTTCATGATCATGCTGACATTCATGGTCAGCATGGTGGATGCCCATTCTACAGATGAAGACGTTGGAGCTCAGGGAAGCTGGGTGAGTCTCTGAACGGGCTCATATGACCAGGGCATCCCCAACCCAAGGATTCACACCTGTTAGCATTCACCTTCAGACCTGGTGTGAATGAGCCCATGGCTTGGGATGGGCGATGAAGTCGGTATCCTCTCCCCTCCCCTTCTCTGGCAGAGCTGACCAAGGCAGAGATGCGGCAGAACCTAGAACAGGAGCAGGACCAGCTCATTGCTGAGGTGAAGAAGCAACTGCAACTGGAGAAGCAGCAGGCAGTGGCCAAGACCAAGAGGAAGCTGTGGTGTACCAACTGCAAGAAGGAGGCCGTTTTCTACTGCTGCGGAATACCAGCTACTCTGACTACCCCTGCCAGAAGTCCCACTGGCCCGAGCACATGAAGTCTTGCACCCGGTCAGGTGGGACGTAGTAGTGTCCCCTGGCCCCGACTGTGGTGGACAGGCCCTTGGCTCCTCCTGGATCACAGGGCACTTGCCACGCTCACTCACCACAAGTGACTCCTACATACATGAGAGTAGCAGGCAGACACATAGCCAGGTCTCCAGGCACCATTGTCTCCACCCTCCAGTTTACTTGGCAGCATTCACTTGTGTTTATGGAGCTTGTAATGACAGCCCAGATGTCTTTAGCTTCATGTCGTTTGCTGTGGTTCTCTGCTGGGGGCAATATTTGTCTCTGCCCAAAGCAATGTGGGCATCCCTGGTAGCTAAGATGGTAAAGAAACTGCCTGCAATGCAGGAGACCTGGGTTCGTTCCCTGGGTCGAGAAGATCCCTTGAAGAAGGAAATGGCAAGACACTCCAGTATTCTTGCCTGGAGAAGGCCACAGACAGAGGAGCCTGGCAGGCTACATTTCATGGCGTTGCAAAGCATCGGACATGACTGAGTGACTAAGCAGACACACACACACACACAAATCAAACGCATCTTCTACCCCTTTCTACAATGCACAAGGTACAATGTACAAGCCAGCCCCCACCATGGAGCCCATCTTGGACTCAAGGCTATAACAATCATTATTTCTTACATGAGGGACAAAGTGCTGCTTTGGAACTAATCTGTCTTTTAAATCTCTTTCCAAAGCACGGCAAGCAGATCCCAGGCCAGGAAACTCTAGCTGGAGACACCACCTAGTAAGACTTGATTAATAATATGTATTAGTAATATTTTATACTTAGTGCTCGTTTATAGCCAATACTAGATTTCTGTGTTTAGAAGTAGAAGTCTCCACTTCAAAGAATATATTTAAATACAAATAAAATAAATAATGTGACAAGGAAATGTGTCAGTGGATTGCTAAATTTTTCAAGGGTGGTAGATAAATGACCCAAGTTTGAGAAGCTCTAGGCAGGGGTTCATAAGCTTTTTTTATGAAGGTCAAGAGAATAAACGTTTTAGGATTTGTGGTCCCTGTGGTCTGTGAAAACCTCTCAACTATGCTGTAACAGGGTGATAGCAAGTGCAAGGGGGTGTACACTCGTCTAAAATAGGAAATTATGAAATTGGAAGAGTCGTACTGTTTGCTTCACGAACAAGCTTATATCTCCAGAATGATTTAATAAATCTTAAATCAGTTCAGTTCAGTTCAGTCACTCTGTCATGTCCGACTCTTTGCGACCCCTAGAACCACAGCACGCCAGGCCTCCCTGTTGTTCACCAACTCCCGGAGTTTCCCCAAACTCCACTGGATGGCGGTGCTGCCATCCAGCCACCTCATCTCCTGTTGTCCCCTTCTGCTCCTGCTCCTAATTATTCCACCATTAGGGTCTTGTCTGGTGAGTCAATTGTTCATATCAGGTGGCCAAAGAATTTGAGTTTCAGCTACAACATCAGTACTTTCAGTGAACACCCAGGGCTGATCTTTAGCATGGAGTGGTTGGATCTCCTTGCAGTCCAAGGGACTCTCAAGAGTCGTCTCCAACACCACAGTTCTAAAGCATCAATTCTTTGGGGCTCAGGTTTCTTCACAGTCCAACTCTCCCATTCATTCATGACTACTGGAAAAACCATAGCCTTGACTAGATGGACTTTGGTTGGCAAAGTAATGTCTCTGCTTTTTAATATGCTATCTAGGTTCGTCATAAGTTTCCTTGCAAGGAATAAGTGTCTTTTAATTTCATGGCTGCAGTCACCATCTTCAGTGATTTTGGAGCCCCACAGAAAAAAGTCTGACACTGTTCCCCATCCATTTCCTATGAAGTGATGGGACCAGTTGCCGTGATCTTAGTTTTCTGAATGTTAAGCTTTCAGCCAACCTTTCCACTCTTCTCTCTCACTCTTAAAAATGAACATATCTTCACACCTAGTCTGGAATTCCTGTGTCTGGGAAGGCTTTGATTCAGCTATTCAGGGCCCACACTGTAACCTAGGTGGAGCTGGTTGGTATGTCTTAACACATGGTGGTTTGCACAGAGCTGGGTTCCCCGCAGTCCTGGGAACTACTATGCTCGGCGTATATGTGACTTCTGTCCCCTTCTGCACTCAACTACCACCCCTCAGCAGGAAGTAGACCCCAAGGTGAACACGGAAACACTAGATAAGTTATCCCAAGGCACCTCCTCCGAAACTCAGGCAGCCCCCCCTGGAAACCAGCGCCTTGAAAGCGAAGAGGACACCAGCTGAGAAATGCAAGGACAGTGGCTCGATGAGTATCCATCGCACACACCTAGGGCTAAGCAGAATCTCAGAGGAGCCCCCTCCCAATGCCATGGTGATTCCCGTGATGTGGGAGGTTGTCTGTCTTCAGGCTGCATGTAGAGGTGACAGAGTCTCTGCAGGGCTTCTTCTCCCCAGGTGTGTGTTGAGGACAAGTGTTGTCTAGTAGAACCTTCTGTGATAATGGGAATGTTCTACATCCCCTTTGCCCATTGTGAGAACCTCCGACCAGCCTCTTGTGGCACTTGAACTATGAGCACTTGAACTGGGGTTAGTGTGACCAAAACCTGGATTTCAGGTTAATTTAATTAAATTAATTTAATGATAATTAATATAGATACAATAGCCATGGGTGGCTGGTGACTGTCATATTGGACACAGACATCAAATTTTTTATTTTCCCAGGGGGTGCCATATGGATTGCATTCAGACGTTATTTTAGAGGACACACTGGTCATTTTTTACATTTGTAGTCATTATGATTTTAATTCATGTGTATCAGGGAAAAACATCAATTCATCCCAGAAGTCAAACCTCTTTGACTTCATTGATATCATTGACTAGGAAGAGGTTATTGTGGAATAAAAGTGAATTGATATAATATGATTTAATATATAGGCAGCCTTCTCTATGCATGGATTTCTCACGTGTACATGCAACCAACCAAAATTCCATCTGTTTGGTTGAATACGTGAATGTGAAACCATTGGATACAAAGGCACAGTTTTATTCATCCTTCTAGGACATTTTATATAAGGAACTTGCACGTCCTTGGATTTTAGTATCCTTGGGAGGTCCTGGAACCATTCCACCTTGAGTCCTAGGGGGTGGCTGTACATCCTTTGGGGATAGGGTAGAAATCCAGAGAGTAGAATAGGTCAGAGAGGGGGGAGTTGAAAAACAGTGTTCTTGGAGCTGAGGCTCTAGCGTTGAGTAAGGGGCCTCCCTAGTCCTCTGTCCAGGGAGATGGAGCAGAATAGGGCACAGGCCTAGGCCACACTGACTGGCCTGGCCTTCCCTCCCTGAGCATGCCAGGCAGAGGGCTTTAAGGTGTTGTTGGGGCCATGATGAGCACCTCCATGGATCCCCAGGCTTCCCTGGGGCAGGGTAGGGGGGAGGCCCTGTTTAACACAGTACTTTGGCTCCATCTGTCTTTTTCTGTGTTTCTAGATCCTTGACCTCCCTGGGTCCAGGGAAATACCCTCTCCTTTCTCTTATGCTCCAAGCTAGACTCTGGTACATGGTCCCCTGATGGTTGTATGTACTCTCATGTTCCACAGGGGCAGAGGGGAGCCATCTCCTCCAGGGGAGCCTGAAGGTTTCAGGGAAGTGGTTTGCAAACTGTGGTTCCTTAGTGATCTTTGAGGGAACCCTGGGCTGGTCAGTAGAGGTGAGGGATGGCTGAGCAAGCAGCTTTGAGGCATTTCTCCAAGTCGAGAATTTACCTTATTTGTATGAGTTTTGGTTTTGTTTTTGTTTTTTTGCTGTGTTTTGTTTGTTTTTTTCAGTTCTGAATCAAAGACAGAGAGAGTTGCTATTGTTGAACTGGGGTGGGGTAGAAGATACATTTGGTTTGGACAGTTCTTCTGCCCTCAGAAATGACCATAGTAAATTAAACTGTGTGAACCTGTCCCTGAGGTCCCAGCACCCACATTCTGTGGAGGCCTTCAGAGAAGAAAAGCATTTCTACGGAAGTGATCTTTCTGTAGAAATTTTTCCTCTCGAGGAATAAGCTGGCAGGCTGTTTTGGGTAGATTATCTGGCACTAACTTTTCTAGTTCTCTTTTGTGGAGATTGAGCTGTGTTCTTTAGGCTTTCCCCTGCACCCTCCCAAATAAGTTTTAGGGCATTCTAAAATGGTTATTCCTCAGTGAGAACAGTTCTGCTTCTTTCAGGGTCCTTCAGCTCCAGGGTCTTTCTCTCTCCCAGATTATTCTCTTCAGCTGAAAACCAAATTTTCTTTGTTAGTTTCTGCATATTGAGTACTTAGAGTAAGAAATGATGTATCTTGTTAGGGTGGCTGGAGGTTTCCCAGTGGAACTGGAAGCAGGATTTAGGTCCGGGAGACAAGATGGGAGAGTGGCATGAGCTGATTATAGGGGGAATATGAACATGTATAGGCATGGAAGCATGACTGAACCGCCTGTCAATTCCCTTCTCACTCTCACTCGGGTCTTGTGACTGCATCTTGGAGGACACGTTGACTTTGGAGCTGAGTGTCTTCCCCATCCCTTCTTCTAGCTTCTCTCTTTTTTTAAAAATAAATTTATTTATTTTAGTTGGGGGCTAATTACTTTACAATTTTGTAATAGTTTTTGCCATACATTGACATGAATCAGCCATGGGTCTACATGTGTTCCCCTTCCTGAACCCCCCACCCACCTCTGTCCCCATCCCATCCCTCTGGGCCATTCCATTGCCCCGGCCCTGAGCCCTTGTCTCATGCATCGAACATGGAATGGTGTTCTGTTTCACATATGATAATATACATGTTTCAATGCTATTCTCCCAGAACGTCCCACCCTCACCTTCTCCCTCAGAGTCCATAAAATTGCTTCTCTTTTTAACAATGGCAGAGCAGACTTCAGACTTCAACAGCAGCGCAGCACCCACCTCGAATTTTCTGCTACAGTTGGGTGTTCATTATGTTGATTTGTAGAGTTGCCGTCTGTGTAGTGTAGGTATTCTGATTTCCTGCTTTTGGTGTTGATAGAAGAGTTTCTGTTTGACTTAAGTGGAATGTGAGTTTAGGAACACCAGCTGAGCCAAAAGTAGGGGAACTTTGGATGTGTCAAAGCCGTGGAGGTGGTTGGCCGGGGGAAGGGTTCAAGTTGGGAAAACACTGCTGCAGGCAGGGAGACCTGCTGGGGATTTGGAGCAGCCAGGTGGTGTCATCCACATGGGAAGATGAGGATTGGTGATGCTGTGGGGTACGGAATCTGGTGTGACAAGAGGCTTGCATGTACAAACTTGGTTGGGAGATACAGCATCTCCCAATTGTGAGGTGGATGAGGTGTTTCTTGGCCCAGGGGTTGTTGGACCACCAGTCTTTATCAGAACTGCTGTTGTCAGATGAAAGCAGCCAGAGATGGCACATAAAGAGATGTTCCTGTGCTGCAGTGAACTTGCACTTGGGAAAGCAGGCATTGGGCTGGATTTGGCCTGTGGACCATCATTGGTTGACCCCCCGACCTGAAGCACCCTAGTGTGTGAGAGGATGCAAAGGGAGGATGGAGAGAGGAAGTAAGAGTCTAGAGATGCTGGTGAGTTGGTGCAGAGGCTGGAATGGGGAGAAGAACATCTCAGGGAGCTCGATGACTATGGGGGAGGGAGGGAAGGAGCCCAAATTGTCAGCATCTATTAGGGAGTGTTTCAGGATTATTCTAGAGTGTGAGCTGAGCTGGAGGTTCCTGGAGGACTCATCAGGACTGTGAGCTCATGCCTGTTCATTTCCCCCTGTTTGCACTCCACAGCCATCTGGCTGAAGGCTTATGTCAAAGTAGACAGACCAGCTCATTTTGTCATTCCTCATATGCCTCCGGACTTCTGTTTGTGCTCACTGCTTGCTGACAGTGTAGGTGGAAGCTGGAGGAAAGCTGAGCGTTACAAACATGGAGGTCCTGTGCTCTTTATCAGCTTCTGGAAACAGACTGGTTAAGATGAGGGTCTAGTTGAGAGAAAGAAAGGTTAAATAGGAGATAGGAACTTCCTTGGGGTGTACATATGCCTTTCCTGTTCACTTGTCTCTTCAGCTTAAGATTTTAAAGTGATGCATGCATATTGAGTTGACCCTTGAATGACATGGGTTTGGACTGTGCAGGTCCAAGTCTGAGTGGATTTATTTTCCTGTAGTGAATACATTTCTACACAATCTGTAGCTGGTTGAATCTGTGGATGTGGATATGGAGGGCTGACCATGAGATTAAGTTTCCATGGAATCTGGTGTCCATGGTGGGTCGTGGAATGAATCCCCTGTACCATCCCTGATACGACGGAATGTGTGTAGTCAGAGAAAATAAAATCATACAGGGAAAAACAATTCCTCATCCCAGTCTTCATGGCTATTTTTTGCACCCTGTACTTATTTATAGATAACTTGTTTCCTCATATTTCTGTTTCTTTGCTTTATCTAGACATTGCGTGTTGACTTCTGACTTTAGAAGATGAGAATCGGGGTTACTTACCACCTTTCTTCTCCTCTCTCTTCCAGACCACTCTGTCACTGTTTGACGTGCTCTATGAGCTTCCTTGCTCCAATACAACACTTATTCCTTAGTTCTTGTTCTCCAGCTGGAGGAAACTGTCTCTGGACCCCTCTCTTGGTGCACATTTCCTCCCTCACCTCTCCTCCACTGTCATTTTCAGACTTTTCCATCTTCCTGCTCTGATTTCCCATCACCAAGGTGGAGAGAACTTGTGCATTCTATTCTATAACTGCAGTTGGTCCGTCTCAGTTCTGGCTGTTGGCTGAGTCATAAACGTTGCCAGATGACCATCTGTGTGTCCATCATTATGGTCGTTCTGTTTGTCTCAGAGTCAACTTGTGCACTGTGATTACATTCCCATCTCTGTATAGCCTTACTTTTCCCTGGGTGTTTCTTCTCCCCGCTCACCGCTCTCATATCTTCATCCATTTCCCTGCCATATTCTTTGTCAAATAAGTATGTGTCTGTGTCCTACCGTCATGGCTGAGGTGTGGTCCACTGAAATCTCACCTGTGGCTCCTTCCTCAACTCTTCTCACTCCATGCACCTCCATAATACTCTTTCCTGATCTGTCATCAGCCTTGGTAGTAGATTCATGATTATACTTACCCTAAATAATCTAGGTTCCTTCGATGGAGCCTTGCCACCTAAGTGTGGTGGAGCCAGTGCCTCCGGTTTCCCTGGATCAACTAAGCTCTTGGCAGAGTGGTTCTGAAGGAAATTTGCTTTCAAACTTCTGGGAATGTATGGCTTTTACATCATGGTATGCCTTATTTCCACCTGTAATCTCGTGCAGCGTCCAGAGATCTTAGTTCATGGTATAGTATACATTTGTAAAAGCCTTAGTCTTCTACGAATGCCTCAAGTTGGAAAATGGCAACACTGACCCAGCAGTTCTCCAGTGCTAAGATGAGTAGCCTGTTGGACAGCAGGATAGAGAGCTGGTGGGGTTGTACGGACTCGAGCTGTCTTCCATACTCTAGCCCTCTGCCAGTGTCTGAGGTTGCCTTGCTGTCTCTTCAGTTAGCAACAGGTGTGACAAATCACCTGCCTCTGCCCACAAACATCACAGAGCACCAGCCTCACCCAAAATACCCAGCGCAGAAGTGGAAGTATGAACCAACTTCATGGCAGCCAACGGGGATCTTTTCCCAGCAGGCAGTGTGCTCGTCTCTTGAGTGAGTGTGTGTGTGTGTGTGTGTGTGTGTGTTTTCTTTGCGAGCATGCCTTTTCCTGAGTGATGGGTCTTGGCTTTGCCTGGTTTCTTCCTCGCTGTGCTCCTGATGGCCATTGGAAGCAGCAGTAGGAAATGAGAGAGCGAGGATGGATGGTCTGGCCTCTGTCTCTCTCTCTCCTGTTTTTATTTTATTTATTTATTTATTGACCATGCTAAGCAGCTCATGAGATCTTAGTTCCCCAAGTAGGGATTGAACCTGCACCCTTGGCAGTGAAAGCACCAGATCTTAACCACTGAACTGTCAGGAAATTCCCGATCTGGCTTCTTGAAGAGGCTTCATCCTTACTCTTTTCATGATGAGTCCTGGATTAACACCCATTTCCTCAGCAGTCACTGGCTGAATCAGCCAGCGTGCCCTGTCCTGTCCACGGGAGAGGTCAGGCTCTGCACTTACTCAGGTGGCCTGAATCCGGGATGTGGCTTCTGTGCTAAGTAAGCTAAGCCCTGCTGCCTAACTGGTCTCTGCCTTCATCAGAGCTGGGGAGATTCGATGTGACTTGAGTATATTGTTGTCAGTTTCCGTGTCGTGATGACCAGCTCCATCACCGACCTTCCAAAGGACTAACAATGTAGGTGTCACGAGTAGGGAAGACTGTTTAAGAAGGGGTGGATTTGGATTCAAGAATCCTAAGAGAGCTTCACCCTGGACCCCAGCTCTGCCCACCACAGTAGTGCTCCCTTTGGGCCATAGATGCAAGTGATGAGGATGTGTTCTCTCCTGAGTGAATATGTGACTTGGGAGATCCTTATCACTGTCTTTGCTGCTTCTCTTTCAGAACCAGAGCTCAGAACCACACACATTCTGCCTATCACTAGGCAATAATAAGAGTACTTTCCCTTCTAGGTGATGATCCGGTCCCTTGCTCCCCCACTCTGATTCTGTCTCTAAGTTTGACAGTGGACTTCTTGTGTTCAAATATTATCATCCCACCTCAAGAAGTTAAAAAAAAAAGTTTTGTCCCAATCTGTCTGAATTTGGTAAATGATCTAACATATGATGAGATCTTAGTGATGTGCTGGCAGGTCTCTCAGAGTCAGCCATCCCACTGAGCCTGCAGGCTGGGTGTCTCCCCACTGGACAGACACCTCATTTGGCTTTTCCTTCAGTGTCCTCACATCTTAATCATCCACAATGTAGCATAAGGAGCTCCTTATGGTGCACATGTCCTTGAAACTCCCTTAGCCCTTACTGTGGGTCTTTCTTCCTTCTGTTGACCCATTAGCTTGTCCATCCTGGGAGCCAGGTGGGGTTAACCATTAAGCCCAGGTGGGCTTAATCATTCTGGTCCTCACTTCTTTTCCTTTGGCTGGTTGAGGTATAATTCTGCTTTCAAGTTGCCTATACAGTGATGAAACAAACTCCATTAACAGAATTAAGTAGATTGAACACCAAATCTCAGTGCCTTTCTTGATGCCCAAGGTTAAATATAGCAAGAGCCTGGGGTTCTTTGTGTCTACACATGCAGTAAGAGTGCCTGGACCCAGTTACTGCATAAGAAACCTCTTTCTAGATATGTTAGTACATTTCCCCACTCATCTTTATTTTCTCTGAGCACGAAGCCCTTCTGTTTTTCCAACCAGCTTTTATTAAATCCTTAAAGACCCAAAAATTCAGGTCAGTAGATGGTGGCAGGATTTTTCCCCTGTGTGTTGGAGAGTTGGGAGGGGAAGGTGGCTTCCTGGGAAAGCAGGTGCAGATCAAGTAGAAGGGGATGTGCAGGAAGGCTAAATCTCCCTTTCCCCTTGGCTTTCCCCCTCCCAGACCATTCCCAGAGCAGTAAATCCACTTGCTGGAGTGGCAGGGAGGAGAAGCGAGGCTCTGCCCGCTCTGAGCAGAACACTGGTACCAGTTCAAAGAGCCTCATCCTGAAAGAGTCCCACCTGGACACCTTCTGTACCTAGGGACATGCTAGGACACAAACCACCCACTCCATGGAGGGAAACAATCCAGACACCAGGGAAACCAGAAACAGCAAAGAAACATGAGATGGAGGACTGCCACCCTCTGACTTGGCCTCTGCAACAGGCATGGAGGGCAGGGCACATTATTTCATGTCTTGCATTACCCTTGACTGAGGACTCTTCCACCCACATGTAATCTTTGCTTTAGATGTAAATAATATACAATTTGTGACTGTCTTCAAGCCTAGAGTACCTTCCCCTTTTCACACTTGTACTAACTTTAACTTATTTTTAAAAAAAAGAAAGAGAGAGAGATAAAGAGAAAGAGAAAAACTAAACAAAACAAAAGACACACCCAACAACAAAAAGAATGTTTGGATGCTGGAGAAAGGATGGTCACCCAGCCAGTCTGTCACAGGGTTACAGAGAGGGCACAGGGGTTGCTTTACGGTGCACAGGTCCTCCTCTGTGACACCCTGTGAGCTGATTCCATTTGTACGTCTGTACACAGCACATTGGGATCAAGAATTTCCAGCACAGAATTTAGTGCTGCTATGGGCACATCACATGCACCCACTGGCCCCTTTCAAGTACTATGTTACCATGTTTTAAAAGGGAAGATCTCTGGACCAGAAGGGCACATAGATGTGCTCATTAATCTGATGTGATTTCCATGATGACTCTACTCCAATAAAAGGGACAAAAGAAAAAAAGAAACAATCCATATCTTTGTTTACAGATGATTAACTAGAAACAACCCTGCTCTCCTCAGTTTGCAGAAGAGAAGACCATAGAAACCATTCAAGTCCGAAGCTCCGAAACAGAGATTTTCTTTGCTTTGTGGTTCCTTTAAAGATACTCAAACCTTCTTGGTAAGAGATGGCCATGCCTTATAGAAGTGAAAAGTCAAAGGCAAGACACACGTGGAGGACATTTGAGCCTGAGATGAAGCATGTGTGTAATATTTATACGATGGAATTTCAGGTTTTTATGTCAGTATGAAACGAAGGCCGTTTGAGGGGAAGCAGGACACCACTCTACCGTTACACTCCGTATGCTGTAGTACCATTTTGTATGTATGCTCAAGAAGCATTGAACAAAGCAAAAAGGTGATGTATGTATAGGATAAAAATAAATTGTACGATATCATTCGAGTACATTCTGTTGTACATTTTAGTCTTGTTTTCTTTCTTTTCATTATTGATAAGAGGATGCAAACTGTACATTTTCCAGCTAGTTATTCATAATAGAAAATAAATAAAAAAGAGAGTACTAGAAGAAAACAAGAAACAACATTTGTTAATTGCCGTTGTCAAAAGACACAAAAACCTAGCCTTATTTGTGAAGCATAATTGCTTTTCACATACGGAAGTATTTTTTTCACAATTTTTTTAGATGACATTTGTATTAAACTTAAATATCCTGTCTGATGAGGGTGTTTCTTTGTGACTGAACCAGTGGATTCACGAGGTATGTTCTTATGGGTTCTCCCCACCCCCTAATTTTTCAGAATCTTCACCTTTTTTATTTTTTTATTTTATTTTATTTTTTTAAATAAATTTATTTATTTTAGTTGGGGGCTAATTACTTTACAATATTGTAGTAGTTTTTGCCATACATTGACATAAATCAGCCATGGGTTTACATGTGTTCCACTTCCTGGATCCCCCTCCCACCTCCTTCCCCATCCCATCCCTTTGGGTTATCCCATGGCCCCAGCCCTGAGCATTTGTCTCATGCACTGAACATGGAATGGTGTTCTGTCTCACATATGATATTATACATGTTTCAATGCTATTCTCCCAGAACGTCCCACCCTCACCTTCTCCCTCAGAGTCCATAAGACTGTTCTATGCATCTGTGTCTCTTATTCTGTTTCGCAAATAGGGTTATCATTACCATCTTTCAAATTCCATATATATGCATTAGTATACTGTATTGGTGTTTTTCTTTCTGGCTTCCTTCACTCTGTATAATGGGCTCCAGTTTCATCCATCTCAATAGAACCGATTCAAATGTATTTTTTTAATGTCTGAGTAATATTCTATTGTCGTTTTTGAGATTGCATCCAAGTACTGCATTTCGGACTCTTTTGTTGACCATGATGGCTACTCCATTTCTTCTAAGGGATTCTTGCCCACACTAGTAGATATAATGGTCATCTGAGTTAAATTCACCCATTCCAGTCCATCTTAGTCCGCTGATTCCTAGAATGTCAACGTTCACTCTTTCCATCTCCTGTTTGACCACTTCCAGTTTGCATTGATTCATGGACCTAACATTCCAGGTTCCTATGCAATATTGCTCTTTACAGCATCAGACTTTGCATCTATCACCAGTCACATCCACAGTTGGGTATCGTTTTTGCTTTGGCTCCATCCCATCATTCTTTCTGGAGTTATTTCTCCACTGATCTCCATTAGCATATTGGGCACCTACTGACCTGGGGAGTTCATCTTTCAGTGTCCTATATGCCCCGACCAGTAATGCCGAAGAAGCTGAAGTTGAACGATTCTATGAAGACCAACAAGACCTTCTAGAACTAACACCCAAAAAACATGTCCTTTTCATTATAGAGGACTGGAATGCAAAAGTAGGAAGTCAAGAAACACCTGGCGTAACAGGCAGGTTTAGCCTTGGAGTACAGAATGAAACAGGGCAAAGGCTAATAGAGTTTTGCCACGAGAACGCACTGGTAATAGCAAACACCCTGTTCCAACAACACAAGAGAAGACTCTACACGTGGACGTCACCAGATGGTCAACACCGAAATCAGATTGATTATATTCTTTGCAGCCAAAGATGGAGAAGCTCTATACAGTCAGCAAAAACAAGACTGGGAGCAGATTGTGGCTTAGATCATGAACTGCTTATTGCCAATTTCAGACTTAAATTGAAGAAAGTAGGGAAAACCACTAGACCATTCAGTTATGACCTATATTAAATCCCTTATGAGTATACAGTGGAAGTGACAAATAGATTTAAGGGACTAGACCTGATAGACAGAATGCCTGATGAACTATGGACAGAGGTTCGTGACATTGTACAGGAGACAGGGATCAAGAAAATCCCCATGGAAAAGAAATGCAAAAAAGCAAAATGGCTGTCTGAGGAGGCCTTACAGATAGCTTGGAAGAGAAGAGAAGTGAAAAGCAAAGGAGAAAAGGAAAGATATTCTCATCTGAATGCAGAGTTCCAAAGAATAGCAAGGAGAGATAAGAAAGCCTTCCTCAGCGATCAGTGGAAACAAATAGAGGAAAACAACAGATTGGGAAAGACTAGAGACCTCTTCAAGAAAATTAGAGATACCAAGGGAACATTTCACGCAAAGATAGGCTCAGTAAAGGACAGAAATGGTATGGACCTAACAGAAGCAGAAGATATTAAGAAGAGGTGGCAAGAATACACAGAAGAACTATACAAAAAAGATCTTCATGACACAGATAATCACAATGGTGTGATCATTCACCTAGAGCCAGACATCCTGGAATGTGAAGTCAAGTGGGCCTTAGAAAGCATCACTACGAACAAAGCTAGTGGAGGTGATGGAATTCCAGTTGAGCTATTTCAAATCCTCAAAGGTGATGCTGTGAAAGTTCTGCACTCGATATGCCAGCAAATCTGGAAAACTCAGCAGTGGCCACAGGACTGGAAGAGGTCAGTCTTTGTTCCAATCCCAAAGAAAGGCAATGCCAAAGAATGCTCACACTACCGCACAATTGCACTCATCTCAAATGCTAATAAAGTAATGCTCAAAATTCCCCAAGCCAGGCTTCAGCAATATGTGAACCGTGAACTTCCAGATGTTCAAGCTGGTTTTAGAAAAGGCAGAGGAACCAGAGATCAAATTGCCAATATCCGCTGGATCATTGAAAAAGCAAGAGAGTTCCAGAAAAACATCTGTTTCTGCTTTATTGACTATGCAAAAGCCTTTGACGGTGTGGATCACAATAAACTGTGGAAAATTCTGAAAGAGATGGGGATACCAGACCATCTGACCTGTCTCTTGAGAAACCTGTATGCAGGTCAGGAAGCAACAGTTAGAACTGGACATGGAACAACAGACTGGTTCCAAATAGGAAAAGGAGTACGTCAAGGCTGTATATTGTCCCCCTGCTTATTTAACTTCTATGCAGAGTACATCATGAGAAACGCTGGGCTGGAAGAAACACAAGCTGGAATCAAGACTGCCGGGAGAAATATCAATAACCTCAGATATGCGGATGACACCATCTTTATGGCAGAAAGTGAAGAAGAACTAAAGAGCCTCTTGATGAAGGTGAAGGAGGAGAGTGAAAAAGTCGGCTTAAAGCTCAACGTTCAGAAAACTAAGATCATGGCATCTGGTCCCATCACTCCATGGGAAATAGATGGATAAAGAGTGGAAACAGTGTCAGACTTTACTTTTTTGGGCTCCAGAATCACTGCTGATGGTGACTGCAGCCATGAAATTAAAAGACGCTTACTACTTGGAAGGAATGTTACGGCCAACCTAGATAGCATGTTTAAAAGCAGAGACGTTACTTTGCCAACAAAAGTCCGTCTAGTCAAGACTATGGTTTTTCCAGTGGTCATGTATGGATGTGAGAGTTGGACGGGGAAGAAAGCTGAGCGCCGCAGAATTGATGGTTTTGAACTGTGGTGTTGGAGAAGACTCTTGGGAGTCCCTTGGACTGCAAGGAGATCCAATCAATCCATCCTAAAGGAGATCAATCCTGGGTGTTCATTGGAAGGTCTGATGTTGAAGCTGAAGCTCCAATACTTTGGCCACCTCATGCGAAGAGTTGACTCATTGGAAAAGACCCTAATGCTGGGTAGGATTGGGGGCGGGAGGAGAAGGGGACGACAGAGGATGAGATGGTTGGATGGCATCACCGACTCGATGAACATGGGTTTGGGTAAACTCCGGGAGTTGGTGATGGACAGAGAGGCCTGGCGTGCTGCAATTCATCGGGTCACAGAGAGTCGGACACGACTGAGCTACTGAACTGAACTGAATATTCTATTGTGTATATGTACCACAGCTTCCTTGTCCATTCCTCTGCTGATGGACATCTAGGTTGCTCCCATGTCCTGGCTATTGTAAACAGTGCTGCGATGAACACTGTGGTACTCGCGTCTCTTTCAATTCTGGTTTCCTCAGTGTGTATGCCCAGCAGTGGGATTGCTGGATCATATGGCAGTTCTATTCCCAGTTTTTTAAGGAATCTCCACACTGTTCTCCATAGTGGCTGTACTAGTTTGCATTCCCACCAACAGTGTAAAAGGGTTCCTTTTTTCTCCATACCCTCTCCAGCATTTATTGCTTGTAGACTTTTGGATAGCAGCCATTCTGACTGGTGTGAAATGGTACCTCATTGTGGTTTTGATTTGCATTTCTCTAATAATGAGTGATGTTGAGCATCTTTTCATGTGTTTGTTAGCCATCTGTATGTCTTCTTTGGAAAAATAGCTGTTTAGTTCTTTGGCCTATTTTTTGATTGGGTCGTTATTTTTCTGGAATTCAGCTGCAGGAGGTGCTTGTATATTTTTGAGATTAATTGTTTGTCTGTTGCTTCATTTGCTATGATTTTCTCCCATTCTGAAGGCTGTCTTTTCACCTTGCTTATAGTTTCCTTTGTTGTGCAAAAGCTTTTCATTTAAATTAGGTCCCATTTGTTTATTTTTTGCTTTTATTTCCAATATTCTGGGAGATGGGTCATGGAGGATCCTGCTGTGGTTTATATCGGAGAGTGTTTTGCCTATGTTTTCCTCTAGGAGTTTTATAGTTTCTGGTCTTACGTTTACATCTTTAATCCATTTTGAGTTTATTTTTGTGTATGGTGTTAGGAAGTGTTCTAGTTTCATTGTTTTACAAGTGGTTGACCAGTTTTCCCAGCACCACTTGTTAAAGAGATTGTCTTTTCTCTGTTGTATATTCTTGCCTCCTTTGTCGAAGATAAGGTGTCCATAGGTGCGTGGGTTTATCTCTGGGCTTTCTATTTTGTTCCATTGATCTATATTTCTGTCTTTGTGCCAGTACAATACTGCCTTGATGACTGTGGCTTTGTAGTAGAGCCTGAAGTCAGCAGGTTGATTCCTCCAGTTCCATTCTTCTTTCTCAAGATTGCTTTGGCTATTCAAGGTTTCTTACATTTCCATACAAATTGTGAAATGATTTGTTCTAGTTCTGTGAAAAATACCATTGGTAGCTTGATAGGGATTGTATTGAATCTATAGATTGCTTTGGGTAGTACACTCATTTTCACTATATTAATTCTTCCAATCCATGAACACGGTATATTTCTCCATCTGTTTGTGTCCTCTTTGATTTCTTTCATCAGTGTTGTATAGTGTTCTATATATAAGTCTTTTGTTTCTTTAGGTAGATATATTCCTAAGTATTTTATTCTTTTTGTTGCAATGGTGAATGGTATTGTTTCCTTAATTTCTCTTTCTGTTTTCTCATTATTGGACTATAGGAATGCAAGGGATTTCTGTGTGTTAATTTTATATCCTGCAATTTTACTATATTCATTGATTAGCTCTAGTAATTTTCTGGTAGAATCTTTAGGGTTTTCTATGTAGAGAATCATGTCATCTGCAAACAGTGAGAGTTTTATTTCTTCTTTTCCTATCTGTATTCCTTTTATTTCTTTTTCTGCTCTGATTGCTGTGGCCAAAACTTCCAAAACTATGTTGAATAGTAGTGGTGAAAGTGTGCATCCTTGCTTTGTTCCTGACTTTAAGGGAAATGCTTTCAATTTTTCACCATTGAGGATAATGTTTGCTGTGGGTTTGTCATATATAGCTTTTATTATGTTGAGGTATGTTCCTTCTGTTCCTGCTTTCTGGAGGGTTTTTATTATAAATGGATGTGGAATTTTGTCAAAGGCTTTTTCTGCATCTATTGAGATAATCATATGGTTTTTATCTTTCAATTTGTTAATATGGTGTATTACATTGATTGATTTGCAGATGTTAAAGAAACCTTGCATCCCTGGGTTAAAGCCCACTTGGTCATGATGTATGATCTTTTTAATATAACGTTGGATTCTATTTTCTAGAATTTTATTAAGGATTTTTGCATCTATGTTCATCAGTAATATTGGCCTGTAGTTTTCTTTTTTTGTGGCATCTTTGTCTGGTTTTGGAATTAGGGTGATGGTGGCCTCATAGAATGAGTTTGGTACTTTACCATCTTCTGCAATTTTCTGGAAGAGTTTGAGTAGGATAGGTGTTAGCTCTTCTCTAAATTTTTGGTAGAATTCCGCTGTGAAGCCGTCTGGTCCTGGGCTTTTGTTTGCTGGGAGATTTCTGATTACAGTTTCGTTTTCCGTGCTTGTGATGGGTCTGTTAAGATCTTCTATTTCTTCCTGGTTCAGTTTTGGAAAGTTATACTTTTCTAAGAATTTGTCCATTTCTTCCAAGTTGTCCATTTTGTTGGCATATAGCTGTTGGTAGCAGTCGCTTATGATCCTTTGTATTTCTGTGGAGTCTGTTGTGATATCTCCATTTTCATTTCTAATTTTGTTGATCTGATTCTTTTCCCTTTGTTTCTTGATGAGTCTGGCTAATGGCTTGTCAATTTTGTTTATCTTCTCGAAAAACCAGCTTTTAGTTTTGTTGATTTTTGCTATGGTCTCTTTTGTTTCTTTTGCATTTATTTCTGCCCTAATTTTTAAGATTTCTTTCCTTCTACTGACCCTGGGGTTCTTCATTTCTTCCTTCTCTAGTTGGTTTAGGTGTAGAGTTAGTTTATTTGTTTGATTTTTTTTCTTGTTTCTTGAGGTACACCTGTATTGCTATGAACCTTCCCCTTAGCATTGCTTTGACAGTGTCCCATAGGTTTTGGGTTGTTGTGTTTTCATTTTCATTTGTTTCTATGCATAATTAGATTTCTTTTTTGATTTCTTCTGTGATTTGTTGGTTATTCAGAAGCATGTTGTTTAGCCTCCATATGTTGGAATTTTTAATAGTTTTTTTTCACCTGTAATTGAGGTCTAATCTTACTGCATTGCGGTCAGAGAAGATGGCTGGGATGATTTCAATATTTTTGAATTTACCAAGGCTAGATTTATGGCCCAGGATGTGATCTATCCTGGAGAAAGTTCGGTGTGCACTGGAGAAAAAGGTGAAATTGATTGTTTTGGGGTGAAAAGTCCTGTAAATATCAATTAAATCTAATTTGTCTATTGTATCATTTAAAGTTGGTGTTTCCTTGTTAATTTTCTGTTTAGTTGATCTATCCATATGTGTGAGTGGAGTATTAAAGTCTCCCACTATTATTGTGCTATTGTTAATTTCCCCTTTCATATTTGTTAGTATTTGCCTTATATATTGTGGTGCTCCTATGTTAAGTGCATATATATTTATAATTGTTACATCTTCTTCTTGGATTGATACTTTGATTATTATGAGTGTCCTTCTTTGTCCCTTTCACAGCCTTTATTTTAAAGTCTATTTCATCTGAAATGAGCTTTACGACTCCTGCTTTCTTTTGGTCTTCGTTTGCATGAAATATGTTTTTTCCATCCCTTCACTTTCAGTCTGTATGTGTCCCTAGTTTTGAGGTGGGTCTCTTGTAGACAGCATATATAGGGGTCTTGTTTTTTGGATCCATTCAGCCAGCCTTTGTCTTTTGGTTGGGGCATTCAACCCATTTACATTTAAGGTAATTATTGGTAAGTATGATCCCGTTGCCATTTACTTTGTTGTTTTGAGTTCGTGTTTAAACATCCTTTCTGTGTTTCCTGTTTAGAGGAGATCCTTTATCATTTGTTGGAGAGCTGGTTTGGTAGTGCTGAATTCCCTCAGCTCTTGCTTGTCTGTAAAGCTTTTGAATTCTCCTTCATATCTGAATGAGATCCTTGCTGGGTACAGTAATCTGGGTTGTAGATTATTCTCTTTCGTTACTTTAAGTATGTCCTGCCATTCCCTTCTAGCCTGAAGAGTTTCTATTGAAAGATCAGCTGTTATCCTTATGGGGGTCCCCTTGTATGTTATTTGTTGTTTTTCCCTTGCTGCTTTTAATATTTGTTCTTTGTGTTTGATCTTTGTTAATTTGATTGATATGTGTCTTGGGGTGTCTTACCGTGGGTTTATCCTGTTTGGGGCTCTCTGGGTTTCTTGGACTTCTGTGACTATTTCCTTCCTCATTTTAGGGAAGTTTTCAACTATTATCTCCTCGAGTATTTTTTCATGGCCTTTCCTTTTATCTTCTTCTTCTGGGACTCCTATGATTCGAATGTTGAGGCGTTTCATATTGTCCCAGAGGTCCCTGAGGTTTTCCTCATTTTTTTGATTCTTTTTTCTTTTTTCCTCTCTGCTTCATTTATTTCCATCAATCTATCTTCTACCTCACTTATCCTATCTTCTGTCTCCGTTATTCTACTGTTGGTTCCCTCCGGAGTGTCTTTTATCTCCTTTATTTCATTATTCATTTTATATTGACTCCTTTTTATTTCTACTAGGTCCTTGATAAACATTTCTTGCATCTTTTCAATCCTTGTCTCCAGGCTATTTATCTGTAACTCCATTTTGTTTTCAAGATTTTGGGTCATTTTTATTATCATTATTCTAAATTCTTTTTCAGATAGATTCCCTATCTCCTCTTTTGTTTGGTTTACTGGGCATTCCTTTACTTGCTGAGTATTTCCCTGTCTTTTCATCTTGTTTAGCTTGCTGTGTTAGGCATGGCCTTTCTGTATTCTGGTAGTTTGATGTTCCTCTTTATTGTGGAGGTTCCTCACTGTGGGTGGGGTTGAATGGGTGGCTTGTCAAGGCTTCCTGGTTGGGGGAGCTTGTGTCGGTGTTCTGGTGGATGGAGCTGGATTTCTTCTTTCTAGAGTGCAGTGGAGTGTCCAGTATTGAGTTTTGAGATGTGTATGGATTTGGTGTGCCTCTGGGCAGCCAGTATATTGATGCTCAGGGCTATGTTCCTGGGTTGCTGGAGAATTTGCACGGTATGTCTTGCTCTGGAACTTATTGGCTCTTGGGTGGAGCTTGGTTTCAGTGTATATGTGAAGGCTATTGGATTATCTCTTATTAATTAATGTTTCCCCTGGCTTTCAGTCTTATTCTTGCAGTAGCCTCAAGACTTCTCCATCCACACAGCATCAATAATAAAACTTTTAGATTAATGGTGAAAAGATTCTCCACAGTGAGGGATACCCAGAAAGGTTCACTGAGTTACATGGATAGGTGAAGGGGGTGGGGGGTGAGGTGACCAGGAGGGGAAGAGGGGGACTCCAACGTGGAGAGAGCAGTCTAGCCAGTAAGCACTTGCCTCTGTGCTCTCCACAGTCTGGAACCCTCAGAGCGGTTCACAGAAATACATAGAGAGGGGGGAGGAAGGTAATAGAGGTGAGCATAAGTAGAAAGGGAGGAATAAGGAGGGGGGAGAGAGATCTGGGCAGTATTCTGTTCCCGATGTGTTTTGCAGTACCCAGAACACCCTCAGAAATTCACAGAATGGGGTTGAGAAGAGAAGGAGGAGGGTGGGAGATAGAGGTTCCCTGGGGGAGAAGAAAAAGCATCAATAGTTGGAGAGAGTATTCAAGCCAGTAATCACACTCCTGAGTAAAAATGAGTCCTAAAGATTGGGTTCTTAAATGTGCAAAATTGATATCAAATATGTAAAACAAAGATTAAAAATCTAGAGTAGAGGTTAGCCTCTTATAAAACATACAATATAAAAAAAGAAAAAAGGAAACAGTGTAAAAAGAAAAAAAACAATAAAACAGTAAAAAAAAGAAAACAGGAAAAAAAAAAGTAAAACAGGAAAAAAAAACAGTAAAAAAAAAAAGAAACCACAAAAGGTATAGGACGTATGTATGCAGTTTGCTTTAAAAATAGGGTATTTTTTTTTGCAAGATAATAGTGAGTTATGAAAATGAAAGTTAATGGTGTAATAGAGGACTTCAAGAAAAAAGAAAGAAAAACAAAAAAAATTAAGAAAAATAATGATAATAATAAAAATATATATCCCGGACTTTCTTTGGAGCTGTTGTGATCAGTGTGGGGTCTGTTCAGTTTCAGATAGATCCTTGTTCCTGCTTATACTTTTCAAGATCTATAGGCCCCTTTCAATGTAGTCGGTGGTAACTACAGGGATTGTAATCTGTTGGCCTGTCACTTCCAAAGCGCTTCCCTCTGTTTATTTGGCTTCTGTTTGCAGGTCTCTTCAGTATCTAATTTCTGCCCTGCCACAAAGGGGCGGAGGTGGTCTCTTTAGGTTCGCTTGTCCAGTCATGCTGTGGGGAGGGAGGAACACTGCAAACCTCTATCACTGGCATGTGTCTGGCGAGCTCGCAGTGATTCGGCCGCACTGTGTTTGCCCCTGCTCATGGTGTGTGTGCTTTTCTCGTCTACTCTGCTCAGGCTTCAGGTTACTCAGTCGGGGAGTGGGCCCTGAGATGTGTGCACTTCCTAGGTCTAAGCCGCTCAGGTTCAGGCTCCCGGTTACTCCACAAAGGCGCAGACTCGGTTGCGCCCGTGGTTTGTGCTGTTCCCGGTCAGAGCAGCTCAGGCAGCCAGGAGTTTGGCGAGCTCACTCTCCCCAGTTGGGACAGTGCGGCTTATCACCTCCCTGGTCCCTGCCTCAGTTTATGGGCGCGCCCAGCTCTGGTGTGTTTTGTGTCGGTTCTGGGGAGCTGGTTTCTGGTTGCAACCCTCCCGGCGGCTGTCGACCCTCCAGGATCTCAGGCAGTCTTTGCTTAGAAACTGCGAGCCTGTTTGCAGTTTGGTAGTGGGTGCCCTCTCTCGGGCCGAGTTTGCCCCTTTCCGGCTTTGGCTGGCCCCGCCTGTCCGCTGTGTCCGGCGGGGGATGGGGCGGTCCACAGCCGGCTAGCTCTCCTCTGGTATCACTCAGTTCTTTGTTCTGTGAGCTGGCCGGCAGTGCCTTAGATTTGGGCTTTTCACGGGATAGTTCTCTCTCTCTCTGGCTGTCCCACAGTTTAGGTTACTATCTCACGTTAGCTCCCTCAGATTGCCCTCAGGGCATTCGGGCCCAGTCCTTACCCTAAGCAGTGCCGCTCGCTCCTCTCCGTTCAGTCCCCACTTGCTGTTGGCTGCTGCGAGTGTCTGGGGTTACTTGCTGGGAGTTGCGTTTAGGCACATTATCTGTGGGTTTTATTTATTTTTTCTCCCAGTTATGTTGCCCTCCAAGATTCGAAATCGTCCCCCAAACAAACCGGTGAGAGGGTTTCCTGGTGCTTTGAAATTTCTCCTCTTTTACAACTCCCTCCCCGGGATGGGCCTCCGTCCCTAACTCTTTTGTCTCTCTTTTTATCTTTTATAATTTCTCCTCTTTTTGAAGATAATGTGCCATCTTTGTGGATGCCTGACGTCTTCTGCCAGCGTTCAGAAGTAGTTTTGTGAAGTTTTCTCAGCTTTCAGATGTTCTTTCGATAAATTTGTGGAGGAGAAAGTGGTATCCCCATCCTACTCCTCCACCATCTTAGCCCCACTCCTCCTCTACCTTTTTTAAATGAAGCTGTTTTGGAAAAAAATGCCTTGTTCTTCCTCGAAATAGCTGTTTTCCATTTGGTCAGGATGGATACGTCAGGTTTGGGCCAAAGATGGAGATGGGGCCACATGAGGTCAGGAAGGTTTCTCTCCCCATTATAAATAAATGTCCCCTATGGGAGCTTTACTGGGAAGTCCAGTTCTAGAGAATTTACTGACAGAGATGGAGACAGAAGGGAAATCCGGGGTCACTCTCAGAAGAACACTGGGAGGGAATGAATTAGTCTTTCAGTGGCTAAGATGGCAACCTGAGTTACAAGGAGCTTTGTGGGCAATGTGTGACCTTGACTCTGTCCAGG
This sequence comes from Giraffa tippelskirchi, assembly GCF_054371585.1. Lineage (NCBI taxonomy): Eukaryota > Metazoa > Chordata > Mammalia > Artiodactyla > Giraffidae > Giraffa > Giraffa tippelskirchi. The sequence continues at coordinate 26,009,423 of NC_137290.1, forward strand.
CACATCCTGGTCATTTCATCTTCATGGGTCACATAAGTATTTTTCTTTCCATCATTTAAACATGGGAACACTCCTCAGCTCCATGGCTAGACAAAAGCAGGGCATGATTTGGCCCCTCAAGCCATCCCTGGCTGGTGCTGTGACAGGAATGGAATGGGACTGGTTTAGAGAGGACCTTACAAGAGCTTCCTTTCTGGGTATGGGAGCCTGCCACATGGAAGGTGACAGTGTGTGTCACAACTCCCAATTGATGCATATTCAGGTTGTCTGCTGACATCAGCCGTGGCCAGCAGACCAGCCTTGTGTGCAAGTCATGAGCTAGGTGAGGAACCTATGGAATTCATCTCAGGAGGTTACATCCAGGGCTCAGGGACTGGCCAGGACTTGGAGGTTCCAGACAGGGCAGCAGGAACTTCTGCCTCTGATTTTAATCTGAATGAGCTGTTCTTAGGGCTCAGTGGCTCAGAGTCTAGAAATGAGGAGGAGAGGGAGGCCACCAGCTGTCTGCCGTGGGCCTTGCTCCTGGCTCTGAGCAATGGCTAAGTGCAGGGCAGGATGGCCACCACCACCTACCCCCTTCTACCACTGCCCCGACCTGCACAGCTGGCCTGGTAGGTCTCCTGCTGCTGCTAAGTCCCTTCAGTTGTGCCCGAGTCTGTGGGACTTCATTGATGGCAGCCCACCAGGCTCCCCTGTCCCTGGGATTCTCCAGGCAAGAACACTGAAGTGGGTTGCAATTTCCTTCTCCAATGCATGAAAGAGAAACGTGAAAGTGAAGTTGCTCAGTCGTGTCTGACTCTTCACGACTCCATGGACTGCAGCCTACCAGGCTCCTCCATCCATGGGATCTTCCAGGCAAGAGTACTGGATTGGGTTGCCATTGCCTTCTCCACTGGTGGGTCTAGAGATGACCTTTAATGCAGCCAGGCATTATCGCCACCTAGTGGTCGTCTTGGAGAGCTGCAGCCCTTAGAGCTGGAGCTAGACCCAGGAGGGCACCGGTAGAGGGTCATTCATGAAACAGCTGTGTGCTGAGCATCTGTGGTGAACCAGGCACTGAGGACACAGGCTCTGCCTTCATCCATCTGACATTCTCACTGGGAAGGAGATCTGTATATGATAGAATCCTAGGTGGGATAGAATCAAATATGTAGAGTATGGAAGGGAAGTAGTTGGTGTGATTGGGGACAGCCTCTTGTAGAACTGGCGTTTGAACTGAAACCTTTATGTGGGAACTGAGCATGATAACTTTGGCAATGATTTCGTAGTGCTGGCTGAATGTTAGAAGCGCCTGGCAACAATAAATGTTCAGGTGCCACCCTCTTTCCCCAAGTAACGATATCTGACTCTCTCAGGTGGGGTTGGGGCATCCATAAGTTCTTCAGGTGATTCTGTTGGGCAGCTAGATCTCAGAGCCTGTAACCTGACTGTAAGAATACCCAAGCTAGAAAGGGGAGCAAATAGAAAAACCTGAGGGGGCTTCTGGATCTTCTCAGAATAAGAGGAAGGTGAGGGAGGCCAGAATGAGGGAATCAGCATTGGAAATGGAGCTGATGAGATCAGAGAATGAAAAGAAATCAAGGGGTATGGGGGCTGAATTATGATCAGAAGGAACTGGGAAGCCAAGGTGGTTGACATTTTAAAAAGGCTTTATTGAGATAGCATTTAAAGTGTATAATTGCTTTGGGTATTTTACATTTTTTTTAAAATGTGGTAAATGAGATGTAACAAAATTTGTCCTTTTAATCATTTTTAAGTGTGTTAGTCAAGGTCGGGGTTTAAACGTGTAAATCAGCAGGTAAAGGAACATGATAAATATGCACCAAACCAAACAGAAGAGGAGGAGATAGAGAGTCTTAAGGAAAAAGAATTCAGAATAAGGATGTTAAAAATGATCCAAAATCTGGAAAACAAAACGAAGTTACAGATAAATACCCTGCAGACAAGGATTGAGAAGATGGAAGAATCATTGAACAGGAACCTAAAGAAATAAAAAAGAGTCAATCAATAATGGATAATGCAATATATGAGACCAAAAACTCTCTGGAGGGAAACAAAAGTAGAATAACAGAGGCAGAAGATAGGATAAATGAGGTAGTATTGAATGGTAGAAATAAATGAAGCAGAGAGGAAAAAAAAAGAATTAACAGAATAGAGGACAACCTCAGAAAACTCTGGGACAACATTAAAGGCCCCAACATTCGAATCAGAGGCATCCCAGAAGAAGAAGAGAAAAAGAAATGCCATGAGAAAATACTTGAGGAGATAATAGTTGAAAAATTCCCTAAAAAGGGAAAGGACATAGTCACCCACATGCAAGAAACCCAGAGAGTCCCAGGTTGGATAAACATAGGGTGAGACACCACAAAACACATATTAATCAAATTAACAAAGATGAAACACAAAGAACAAATATTAAAAGCAGCAAGGGAAAAACAACAAATTACACACAAAGGGATTCTCATAAGAATAACAGCTGATGTTTCAACAGAAACTCTTCAGGCCGAAAGGGAATGGCAGGACATACTTCAAGTGATGAAGGAGAAAATGTTTCAACCCAGATTACTTTACCCAGCAAGGATCAAATTCAAATATGAAGGAGAAATCAAAACTTTACAGACAAGCAAAAACTGAGAGAATTCAGCACCACCACCAAACCAGCTCTTCAACAAATGCTAAAGATCTTCTCTAGGCAGGAAACACAGAAAGGTTGCATAAACCTGAACCCAAAAAGTAAAGCAAATGGCAACAGGATCATACCTGTCAATAGTTACCTCACATGTAAATGGGTTGAATGCCACAATCAAAAGACAATGACTAGCTGAATGGATACAAAAACAAGACCTCTAATTATGTTGTCTACAAAAGACCCACCTCAAAACAAGGGACACATACAGACTGAAAATGAGGGGCTGGAAAAAGAAACCAGAAGAAAGCAGGGGTAGTAATACTCATATCATATAAAATACAATTTAAAATAAAGCCTGTGAAAGAGACAAAGAAATACACTATATAATGATCAAAGCATCAAACCAAGAAGAAGATGTAACAATTAAAAATACATAAACACCCAACATAGGAGGACAGCAATATGTTAGGAAAATGCTATCAAGCATCAAAGGGGAGATTAACAATAACACAATAATAGTGGAAGACTTTAATATCCCACTCACAGTTATGGATGGGTCAAGTAAACAGAAAATCAACCAGGAAATACAAACTTTAAGTGATACAATAGAACAGAGAAACTTAATTGATATCTATACTAATTTCACCCTAAAACAATGAATTTCACATTTTTTCTCAAGTATACATGGAAAGTTCTCCAGGAGAGATCATATCCTTGGCCATAAGTCCATCCTTGGTAAATTCAAAAAACCTTGAAATCATTCCAAGCATATTTTCTGACCACAATGCAGTAAGACTAGAGGTCAACTGCAGGAGAAAAACTATTAAAAATTCAAACATATGGAGGCTGAATGCCGTGCTGGTAAATAACCAACAAATCACAGAGGAAATCAAAATATGCATAGAAACAACTGAAAATGAAAACACAACAACCCAAAACCTATGGGACACTGTAAAATCAGTGCTAAGGTGAAGGTTTATAGCAAAATAGCCTTACCTCAAGAAACAAGAACAAAGTCAAACAAATAACCTAATCCTATGCCTAAAGCAACTAGAAAATGAAGAAATGAAGAACCCCAGGCTTAATAGAAGGAAAGAAATCATAAAATAGGGCAGAAATAAATGTAAAAGAAACAAAAAAGACCAGAGCAAAAATCAACAAAGCTAAAAGCTGATTCTTTGAGAAGATTAATAAAATTGAGAAACCATTAGCCGGATTCATCAAGAGACAAAGGGAGAAGAATCTAATCAACAAATTAAAAATGAAAATGGAGAGATCACAACAGACAACACAGAAATACAAATGATTATAAGAGACTACTATCAGCAACTATATGCCAATAAAATGGACAACTTGGAAGAAGACATACGCTTAGAAAAGTACAACTTTCGAAAACTGAGCCAGAAAGAAACAGAAAATCTTTACAGACCAATCACAAGCACGGAAATTGAAAGTGTAATCAGTAATCTTCCAGCAAACAGAAGCACAGGACCAGACAGCTTCACAGCTGGAATCTACCAAAAATTGAGAGAAGAGCTAATATCTATACTACTCAAACTATTCCAGAAAATTGCAGAGGAATGGAGACTTCTAAACTCATTCTATGAAGCCACCATTACCCTAATACCAACACCAGACAAAGATGCCACAAAAAAAGATAACTACAGGCCAATATCACTGATGAACATAGATGCAAAATCCTTAACAAAATTCTAGCAAGCAGAACCCAACAACATATTAAATCAATAATATATCATGACCAAGTTGGCTTTATCCCAGGGATGCAAGGGTTCTTCAATATCTACAAATCAATCAACATAATCCACCACATTAGCAAATTGAAAGGTTAAAAAAAACCATATGCTTATCTCAATAGCTGCAGAGAAAGTCTTGAATAAAATTCAACATCCATTTATCATTAAAACACCCCAGAAAGCAGGCATAGAAGGAACATACCTAAACATAATAAAAGCTATATATGACAAACCCACAGCAAACATTATCCTCAATAGTGAAAAATTGAAAGCACTGCCCTTAAAGTCAGGATCAAGTTAACGGTGCACACTCTCAGCACTATTATTCAACATAGTTTTGGAAGTTTTGGCCAGAGGGATCAGAGCAGAAAAACAAATGCAAGGAATCCGGATTGGAAAAGAAGAAGTAAAATTCTCACTGTTTGCAGATGCCATGATCCTCTACATAGAAAACCCTAAACACTCCACCAGAAAATTACTAGAGCTAATCAATGAATAGAGTAAAGTTGCAGGATACAAAATGAACATGCAGAAATCCCTTGCGTTTCTGTACACTTACAAGGAGAAAAGTGAAAGAAATATTAAAGAAACAATTCCATTCACCACTGCATCGAAAAGAATAATATAGTGGAGGAATATATCTACCTAAAGAAACAAAAGTCCTATATATAGAAAACTATAAGATGCTGGTGAAAGAAATGAAACTGGACACAAATAAATGGAGAAATATACCATGCACATGGATTGAAAGAATCAATATAGTGAAAATAGGTATACTACCCAAAGAAACCTATACATTCAATGCAATCCCTATCAAGCTACCAACGGTATTTTTCATGGAACTAGAAGAAATAATTTCACAATCTGTATGGAATTACAAAAAACCTCGAATAGTCAAAGCAATCTTGAGAAAGAAGAATGGACCTGGAGGAAATGTCCTGCCTGATTTCAGGCTATACTACAAAGCTACAGTCATCAAGACAGTGTGGTCCTGGCACACACACACAAAAAAAGATATATAGAAATATGGATCAAAACCGCAAGCCCAGAGATACATCCACGCACCTATGGATACTTTATCTTTGACAGAGGAGGCAAGAATATACAATGAAGACAAGACAATCTCTTTAACAAGCAGTGCTGGGAAAACAGGTCAACCACTTGTAAAAGAATGAAACTAGAACACTTTCTAACACTGTACACAAAAATAAATTCAAAATGGATTAAAGATCTAAACGTAAGACCACAAACTAAAAAACTCCTAGAGGAAAACACAGCCAAAACACTTTCTGACAGAAATCACAACAGGATCCTCTATGACCCATACCCCAGAGTAATGGGATATTAGAAGCAAAAATACACAAATGGGACCTTATTAAACTTAAAAGCTTTTGCACAACTAAGGAAACTCTAAGTAAGGGAAAAAGACGGCCTTCACAATGGGCGAAAATAATAGCAAACGAAGCCACTGAGAATGAATTAATCTCAAAACTATACAAGTAATGCCTGCAGCTCAATTCCAGAAAAATAAATGACCCAATCAAAAAATGGGCCAAAGAACTAAACAGACATTTCTCCAAAAAAGACATACAGATGGCTAACAAACACATGAAAAGATGCTCAAATCACTCATTATCAGGGAAATGCAAATCAAAACCATAATGAGGTACCATCTCACACCAGGCAGAAAGGCTGCTATCCAAACGTCTACAAACAATAAATCCTGCAGAGGGTGCGGAGAAAAGGGAACCCACTTACACTGTGGGTGGGAACACAAACTAGTAGAGCTACTATGGAGAACAGTGTGGAGATTCCTTAAAAAAAACTGGAAATGGAAATGCCATATGTATCAGCAGTCCTACTGCTGGGCGTAAACCCCAAGGAAACCAGAACTGAAAGGGACACATGTGCCCCAATGTTCATCGCAGCACTGTTTATAATAGCCAGGACATGGAAGCACCCAGATGTCCATCAGCAGAAGAATGGATAAGAAAGCTGTGGTGCATATACACAATGGAATATGACTCATATATTCAAAAGAATGCATTTGAATCAGTTTTAACGAGGTGGATGAAACTGGACCCTATTATACAAAATGAAGTAAGCCAGAAAGAAAAGCACCAACAACACACACACGCGCACACACACACACACACACACACACACACACACATACATATGCCATATGTATATATATACATATACATATATATATATATATATATATAGGCTTCAGAAAGATGGTAATGATAACCCTATATGCAAGACAGAAAAAGAGACACAGATGTATAGAACAGCCTTTTGGACTCTGTGAGAGAAGGAAAGTGTGGGGTGGATTCAGAGAATAGTGTTGAAACATGTATATTTCCATATGTGAAACAGACCTCCAGTCCAGATCCGATGCATGAGACAGAGTGTTCAGGGCTGTGGCAATGGGGTGACCCAGAGTGATAGGATTGGGCGAGTGAGGGGTTCAGTATGGGAAACACATGTACAACCGTGGCTGATTCATGTCAACGTATGACAAAACCACTATAATATTGTAGAGTAATTAACCTCCAATTAAAATAAATAAATTTAAAAAAGAAAGAAAACTAAAAAATTCAAAACGAAAAACATGTAACTGTTTTCTAAACTGCAGCGTTCACAGACCATCTTTATCTTGGACTACATGAGGACACCACCTCTATTATTACTTATTTTTTTTAATCCAGCAAAAGAAAGTTCACTCTCATTTCTTCTAGCATCTCTGGTGTGGGTGTATCCCACGTGCGGAGCTGTGTGCTTGAGAGATTGCTCCGTACAGGAATCTTTTGGTCTCCATGACAACCCGAGGAGGCAAGTACTAATCACAGTCTGTTCTCGAGATGAGGAAAGTGATATGCTCAATGTCACACGACAGGTCAGTCAGCACCACAGCCTGGATTCAGATGGATCTACCTGACTCACAACTCAGGTCAGTGACCCCCTCAGATGGACACTGGCCCAGAGTCTGTGGCACTATAATAATTTGACAAAATGCCTCTCCCTGACTCCACTGCCCATGGGGTTGGACATTGTTCCTTACTTAGTCTAGTTTTGCAAAGAGGCTTGATGGTTAAATGAAGTTAGAGGGGTGTCAGCTTTCTAATTGAAAAGAATAAAATCCACTGCAGGTAACTTTGAGCAGGAAAGAAACTTATTAAGAATATTAAGTGACTCAGATTTCTGGGGGGGGGGCGGAAGGCTGGAGAGGCAGCCATGGACAATATAGAAATTAATTGCAGGATCTTCTGTCACTCATTGGAAAAGACCCTGATGTTGGGAAAGATTGAGGGCAGGAGAAGAAGGGGATGGCAGAGGAGGAGCAGATGGGATGGCAACACCAACTCAATGGACATGGGTTTGGATGGACTTTTGGAGTTGGAGATGGACAGGGAGGCCTGGCATACTGCAGTTCATGAGGTCGCAGACAGTCGGACTCGACTGAGTGACTGAACTGAACTGAACTGCCCCTACCACTGGCTCCAGACATAGTGGCTGTCACTAGTAAAATGGCTTATGTCTCTTCCACCTCTGCTAGATTGAATTCTATGCATCAGAATCCACTTGCCTTGCTTTCACCTGTAGGTATATCCATTGGTTAAGCCTGCATTCCATTTGGCTGTAGTAATTGAGTCTTAAATGCCATCTGGATGTATTTGATTGGCTGAGCCTGGGTACCATCTGGGTGCATCTAATTGATCGAGCCTAGGTCACATGGTTACGTTCTGACTGCAAAAGAGGTGGCAAAAATAAGATTCAGACTGTTTCTAGTGCAGATTCGTAAGATGGAAAATTAAAGCATTGACTAAAAAGTCTCCTCCCAGCAGACTTGTCCAAAGTCTCTTTTTCAGTCAGGTCAGCTTTTCAAAGCTCAAATTACCCTACTAAGTAAAGCAGAAGGGTTTAGTAAGTCAAGTGGTCTGTGCTCTGCTGTGTTAATTTGCCTAGGCTGGGGCTACATTTCCTAGAATCCCTTTCTTTGATTTTGGGTTCAGTCAGTCTGTTCGGCGGCTTAGTTGTATCCATTTCTTTGTGAGCCCATGGACTGCTGCAAGTCAGGCCTCCCTGTCCATCATCAACACCCCGGAGTTTACTCAAACTCATGTCCATTGAGTCGGTGATGCCATCCAACCAACTCGTCTTCTCTTGTCCCCTTCTCCTCCCACCTTCGATCTTTCCCAGCATCAAGGTCTTTCAAATCAGTCAGTCCTTTGCGTCAGATGGTCAAAGTATTGGAGTTTCAGCTCAGCATCAGTCCTTCCAATGAATATTCAGGACTGATGTCTTTTAGGGTGAACTGGTTGAATCTCCTTGCAGTCCAAGGGATTCTCGAGAGTCTTCTCCAACATCACAGTTTCACAGCATGTATTCTTCTGGTGCTCAACTTTCTTTCTACTCCAGCTCTGACATCTATACATGACTACTGGAAAAACCATAGTTTCGACTAGGGGATTCCTCTGCCTTTTGTAAAACCAGCTTGAACATCTGGAAGTTCACGGTTCACATATTGCTGGAGCACAGCTTGGAGAATTTTGAGCATTAATTTACTAGTGTGGGAGATGAGTGCAATTGTGTGGTAGTTTGAGCATTCCTTGGTACTGCCTTTCTTTGGGATTGGAATGTAAACTGAACTTTTCCAGTCCTGTGGCCACTGTGGAGTTCTCCAAATTTGTTGCCATATTGAGTGCAGCACGTTCACAGCATCATTTTTCAGGATTTCAAAATAGCTCAACTGGAATTCCAGCACCTCCACTAGCTTTGTTCCTAGTGATGCTTTATAAGGCCCACTTGACTTCATATTCCAGGATGTCTGTCTAGGCGAGTGATCACACCATTGTGATTATCTGCATCATGAACATCTTTTTGTACAGTTATTCTGTGTATTCTTGCCACCTCTTCTTAATATCTTCTGGTCTAGAGGCACACAGATACCCTCTGTGCCTGCCCAGTAGCTTCCTACTGGAGACATCAGTGCTCAGACCACTGGATGGGAAGTGATCTGAAGCTATTCCTCCACAGCCTCTTAAAAAAAAAAAAAAAGCCACGGAAAAGAGGTTGAAAGAAATTAAATTAAAAAAACAAAGTCATGTTGTAAGATGAGAACCTTGACAGTGGAGAAGGAGGAGCATGTGGCAAAAAGCATAGGTTCTTGGGGAATAGGATTCTTCTTAGTAACAACATTTGCATTTCAAAACTTTGGAACATTGCCTCTTATAATATATCTTCCTAGGGACATGGTCCTTGTATTGTAGTTTATCAAAATCCACTGACTTTCATAAAAAGTATGAATTTTTACAACATATGCAAAAAATTCTAGTCAAATCTCACTCGTTAGGTTAGTCATATCCATGGTTTTAAATACTACTTCAAAATGGAAAAAATTAAATGTCAGGAAAATGTGTTTTAATATTTTTTATAAAGCAACATGAAATATCCAAAATATTTTCTCTTACTGTATCAATGGATAAAAACATAAAATTTCCTTTACTTGATAAAATAATGAGTTAAAAATGAAAAAAAAATCCAGAGTAGAGGCCTTGTAGTTGTCTCTGTACAGCAAGCTATGTAATGATTTCCATTTTACATTAGTCATAGTGGTGGTGACTCTAATGAGAAGTAACCTTGTATTTATCGAAATACCCAATAAATCAAAATTCTCAGGTGGAAAAAAAATCATGGGTTCTGGAAAAGAGGAGCTCTGATAGGATGACATCACATAGACCCTTTCTCATAAAGTTAAGAATGTGCTCAAAAAGTGACCAGCACAGTGTGTAATCCTTACTAAATGGTTCTCTGTCTTTCTGATTAGATGTCATCTGCTCCCTTTCAGTAGTTGGGGAGTATTTTCTTTCTCTTTAGCCCCAGATTACTGCCACCCAATGGAGGGGCTGAGAAAAAAGTGACAGCAACACCTCTGTGTAATAAACCCACTGGCATCTTTCGTGGGAAAGAAGAAGGATTCCATAATTTCACTTGCTAGTACTCAGAGGAGATGGTGCCAGCATATGCAGAGCTTCCTGGCCACTATCCACTGCATCAGATCCACTGTGGAGGCTCCCTTGTAGTGCATGAATGGTGGGGAGGAGAGTCTGTGCACACAGAACAGCAGTAGGAGTGTTAACCCAAGTTCCTCTCGGAGACACAGGCGGTCAGCTCTGGGAACAGAGTCATACAAGCAAGTTATTAGAACAGCCACACCTTATCTCCATGCAGAAAATATTTTTTAGTAATCTTCTCAAGATCTCAGAAGTTAGGATGTTAAATACCATGATATCAAGCTAGTGGTTGATCAAGTTAATTGCACACAATTTTTATTTGATTTATTCATTTTTTTTTTTTTTGGACCTGGTACAGAGTTTATGGGCTCCTCATACCCTGACCAGAGGTTGAACCCACAGCCTCAGCAGGGAAATCACAGAATCCTAACCACTGGACTACCAGGGAATTCCTCATCTTTTTAAATCTGAGTAATTCGGTAAAGAGCAGAGCAGAGACGGTGATCACCCCCATGCCCACCATCTCCAAATCACCACTTACTGACATTACCACTTACTTTCTTCCAATCTTGTACACACTCACCAATGTCTGTGAAAAATGATTCAAGTGAATGTGTATGTGCTTGAGTATATGTTTACTGGGCATATTAGCAATAATATGAAGATATCTGAAGAACAGCGTCTGTCAGCCAGTTGGTATATCTGTGATTGTCCATCCAGCCTCTCCTGGAGAGAATGCTAGAGTCTGCCACTGAGCCCTTTCAGATTAAGTCAGCGTCCTTCTGGGCTACCTGCCCCAGTGGTGAAGTTTGCTTTTGAAGTTGAGGTATCATTCAAGGCATCTCTGTGGATCCTACAGGGGTTTTGTTCTCCCCGGTTTGATATTCAAGCTGAGCCTGAAACACAGGAGAGAATGACCCTGTGCTTCCCATTTTCAAATTTGTTTTCTCTGTGGCAGCACTGGAATTAAACTGGGGATACCTTAGGTACAATTCCCAAGCATTGTTTCATTCCTAGTACATCATATCTCTACCCTTAAACTCATCACAGAAAATTCAGAAACAGCAAAATAAGAGAAAAAGAAAAGTGTCAGCCAAATCCACCCATTAAGAGGCCCTGATGTACCATGCTGAACTGTTCCCCACCCAGGCTTTTTCTCTCTGAAAAGTTTTTCGAAGTTTCTGGTATACACATTGCCTTGAGATGTCCAGTGATTTTGCAGACCTATACGAGGCTTCTGGTGAAGGGAAAGAAAATGGTGTTCCATGAGAGCTGGGATTTTCATTTTCATACTCTAGCTACTATCAGTGACAAATTCCCCACAATTCCCCTTCTGGCTCCCAGCTGCCACTCCTGTCATTAACTTCCCATTACACTCGGTCGTGTTCCCAGAGCAGGCTTCATGCTGAAGAAGGGTAATGTATACAAAGTACTCTGTATGTATGCAATTGACTCTGCCTGATTATTATTATTGTTATTATTATTATTACTTTTTTTCTTTTTTGCTTCAACAATGTGAAGAGGCTTTCTCTAGTTGGGGCAAACAGGAGCTACTCCTCATTGCAGAGTGCAGTCTTCTCATTGAGGTAGCTTCTCCTGTTGTGGAGCAAAGGCTGTAGAATATGTTGTCAGTAGTTGTGGCCTGGGGGCTTAGCTACTCTATAGCATGTGAAATCTCCTGGGACTAGGGATTGAACCTGTGTCCCCCTGCATTGCCAAATGGATTCCCAACCACTGGACCAGCAGAGAAGTCTGACTCCGCCTAATTGAAAAGATAAAATTAACATGGGGAATGCCTATAGAAAGATACAGAGATGCTCACAGAATAGGAAGAAAGGGTTAGCAGCCATACCTTTCGAGGCATGTGAAGCAGGCAAATTTGGGGATCAAAGTATCAAGAGCCCACTGGTATTTTCTTCTGCACTCTACTGTTGGGATGAACCAAGGACAACCACTTTTTGGAGTTGCCTTCAAGCCTCAAAGTCGAAAGTGGGAGATAGAGAGGTTTTCTTTGGCTTGGCCACTCAGTGCATGCAGGGGAATGGATGACTGCCCCTCAAAAACCAAAGATGTTCTTAGATACCAGAAGAAAAGAGAATGGAGGTTGACTGGGCATGAGCACAGGGAGCCACTGTTGTTTGGGAAGTTAATGGAAGCTATGATCCTGCTTCTCCCAGACGGCAGATACTCACAGCATTCTCATGCACTCGGGGACATAGTGAAACACAGCCCTAAGCCCACCCATGGGTCTCCTGGTGAAAAGCTCCCAGATCCCCACAATGACACTGTCTCTTCTCCATCTCCCTGCCCTCTACCGTCTCCCCAGCACCTGCAACTTCTCCACTGATGGCTTCCACGATTCTGCCTCGGGAACCAGCCTGTGCCTGTGTTCCTCTCTGCACGATGGTGTGGACTGGATGAGAAAGCTGGCCTTCCGCGACCATTGGGTGAAGGAGATGTACAATGCCTACAGAAACAAAGTCGACAGTGAGTGGGCCATGGAGAGGGCCATCCATTGTGGTTGAAATGTTTCTGCCAGGGCTCCAGGAGCACCCCCAGACCAAGGGAAATTCATCAAGAATGGATACTGTCACTCATCTCCCACCTGCTCGGTACCAGCTTCCAGTTCAGTTCAGTTCAATCGCTCAGTTGTATCCGACTCTTTGTGACCCCATGTATCACAGCACGCCAGGCCTCTCTGCCCATCACCAACTCCCGGAGTCCACCCAAACCTATGTCCATCGTGTCCATGAGGCCATCCAACCATCTCATCCTCTGTCGTCCCCTTCTCCTCCCGCCCCCAATCCTACCCAGCATTAGGGTCTTCTCCAATGAGTCAACACTTCGCATGAGGTGCCCAAAGTATTAGAGTTTCAGCTTCAACATCAGACCTTCCAGTGAACAGCCAGGATTGATCTTTTTTAGGATGGATTGATTGGATCTCCTTTCAGTCCAAGGGACTCTCAAGAGTCTTCTCCAACACCACAGTTCAAACGCATCAATTTTTCGGTGCTCAGCTTTCTTCACCGTCCAACTCTCACATCCCTACATGACCACTGGAAAAACCATAGCCTTGAATAGACGTACTTTAGTCGGCAAACTAATGTCTCTGCTTTTAAACATGCTATCTAGGTTGGCCATAACCTTCCTTCCAAGGAGTAAGCATCTTTTAATTTCATGGCTGCAATCACCATCAGCAGTGATTTTGGAGCCCCCAAAAATAAAGTCTGACACTGTTTCCACTCTTTCCCCATTTATTTCCCATGAAGTGATGGGACCAGATGCCATGATCTTAGTTTTCTGAACGTTGAGCTTTAAGCTGACTTTTTCACTCTCCTCTTTCACCTTCATCAAGAGGCTCTTTAGTTCTTCATTTTCTGCCATAAGGGTGGTGTCATCCGCATATCTGAGGTTATTGATGTTTCTCCTGGCAATCTTGATTCCAGCTTGTGTTTCTTCCAGTGCAGCGGTTCTCATGATGTACTCTGCATATAAGTTAAACAAGCAGGGGGACAATATACAGCCTTGACGTAATCCTTTTCCTATTTGGAACCAGTCTGTTGTTCCATGTCCAGTTCCAACTGTTGCTTCCTGTCCTGCATACAGGTTTCTCAAGAGACAGGTAAGATGGTCTGGTATTCCCATCTCTTTCAGAATTTTCCACAGTTTATTGTGATCCACACAGTCAAAGGCTTTGGCATAGTCAATAAAGCAGAAATAGATGTTTTTCTGGAACTCTCTTTCTTTTTCAATGATCCAGCGGATGTTGGCAATTTGATCTCTGGTTCGTCTGCCTTTTCTAAAACCAGCTTCTAAGAGGTTTACAAATCCTAGCTCACTCAGTGTCACCCTCATGACACCCTGTGGGAGAAGATCTCTTCATCCCCATTTTGCGTCTGGGGAAGCTGATGGAGAAATGACTTGTCTTGCCCATCCATGATTATGCCTCCAGCCCCACCGTGGTGCTCCACATGTGGTCCTTGGACCAGCAGCATCAAGGTCACCTGGAGGCTCCTTGGAAGTGCAGATTCTCTGGTCCCCATCTCAAACCTGTCAGATTGGCAGCTCTGGGGTGGGCCTGGCCCTCTGCAACTTATCTGGACCTCCAGGTGTTTCTGATGCTTGTTGAAAGTTGAGGACCACGGGCTTCGCCCTGACTACTCAGACTGTGGTCCATGGAGAAGCCACACGAGTTCATCTCCTGGGAGCTTGTTAGAAATGTAGGCTCCATGCCCCTCCCAAAGCAAGTGGGTCAGATCTGTGTCTTTAACAAGACTCCCAGGTGATTCGTGAAAACATTGCTTCAAAAGCTTGGCTCCCATTGGGATCCCCTGAGGAATTTACCGTTCTGCTTTTTTTGTCCTAGCTGCTGCTTGGCATTGGGACTTACTGAGTTCCCCGGGGGTTTCTACTGTGTGGACAAGTTATGAAAGTGACCAGCTTCAGTGTCAGGAGAGCATTGGTTTATCACACTGAACAAGAACCCTGGAAGGTGCTGGAGGCAGGGTTGATTCACCAATGACGCTTGATCACTATTTCTGGAATTCTCTAGGTCTTTGACTCTTTACAGGTGAGGCTGCTTCTCCCCCAGGAGGCACATGGGGATGTTTTTGATTATCATGATGTCTCTAAGCAGTTACTGGCTGGTAAATGGAATACAATTTGAATAGGCGATTAATAAAATGTGCCATCTACACCTTGACCCCATTCTCAGAAAGAGTAGAGTCCCAGGAAGAACTTCGGGCCTCTGACTGGACAGAACCCTTTTCTAGTCCCAACGCTGCCACTTTCTTACTCCCCAAGCCTTAGTTTCTAAGTCGGTGAAAGGGGGATAAAAATAATTCTGCATCCCTGGTGACAGAAAGGTTTGTTGTTCATGCATACAAAAGGCAGGATTCTGTGACTGGAGTACAGCATACACTCAGTAGCTTTTATCACTAGTTCCCTTTAGTTTTGCTTGAGAGTCTTTTAGATTTTTCTCTGTTGTCTGCTTTCTGCAGATAGACCATCAGTTCTTCAGGACAGATTTTCTGTCTTTTCTGTGGTTGCAGCCCTGGCAACAGGGCATGGTTATTGAGCATGTCCTCTATGAAAGGCTCTGTTATGAAGGTTTTTCATCCAATAGTAATAGCTTCTTTTGCTCTTTGAAATGTCTCTGCAGTATAAGAATTTCTTATAAAGAATTTCTCTATTGATTTATTTTGGGCTGTTGCTGGGTCTTCGTTGCTGCATGGGCTTTTTCTCTAGTTGCAGAGGGCAGGGGTCAACTCTAGAATTGTGATGCAAGGTCTTCTCGATGCAAGGGGGTTCTGGAAGCCACGGCTCTGTTCTTGTAAAAGAAGGAGCTGTTAAGATCCTGGCTCTGGACCTGTCTGCACCATCCCAGAGAGTCTGCCAGCCCCCACGCCACCCAGAGGCCTGGCAAGTGGATCGTTAATGTCACAGAGCTTAATTTGGGGGACATGGTTTGC
This sequence comes from Giraffa tippelskirchi, assembly GCF_054371585.1. Taxonomy (NCBI): domain Eukaryota; kingdom Metazoa; phylum Chordata; class Mammalia; order Artiodactyla; family Giraffidae; genus Giraffa; species Giraffa tippelskirchi. The sequence goes on from NC_137290.1 coordinate 26,025,297, forward strand.
CACTTCCTGCCTTAGAAACAGATTCTAAGTAAGTGCAAAAATGGTTAGGTTCTCAGCAGATGAAACCCATGAGAATATGGAGGGGCCTGAGAGAAGGGTTCATGAGAGGGAAAGCTTAGAAAGCTTTACATATATCGTTCCAGCCTCCTGGAAGGCTCCTCCTCTTGCCCAGCTCTTTGGACTCCTCCTTTTCCAGCTCCGGCCTCACTCCAGAGGAAGCATTCCCTCCCAGCTCGCACTCCCACCCTCCAGCTCAGCCAGGACTGCCTGAACTTCCCTCCCCCAGCTCCCAATATTTCTCCTCCCCTCTTGTCAAGAAAAAGTTACCTTTGTGACACATGGCTTCATCACCGACCCTCCATGTGGAGGGTAAGCTCCATTAGCTGAGCACCTTCTGTGTGCTGGCCTCTCATGCACAGTCTCTGTGCACGGGCAGTGAGCAGAACATGCAGGCCATCTCACCCTTCACTCAGCTCACAGCCTGGCTACAAGCAGTCAGCACCTAAGTGTAACAAGTGTGTCAGTTGACCACCAGATCTTCGGAGAAAAATAAAGCGGAGAATGGAGAACAGAGAAGGCTCTAGGGATGGGCAGGATGGGAGGGTAGGTGGTGATCAAGGCCTGCCTGGTTTCGAGGTGACAGCAGGACAAAGGCGGGAGGAGAGGAAGTAAGCCAAGTGAGCATAAGAGGGACAGAATTTCTCAAGAGGAACCGAGGAGTTCAAAGGTCCAAAGAAGGGAGCTTCCTGTGGAGAGCCAGGGTGCCCTCAGAGATGCACCAAGCAAAGGGCAAGGGGAGGGTGTGGGGAGGGTGGGGCCATGGAGGTGCCTGGGGCCTTCGGAGGCACTTCAACTTTTTATCCAAGTACAACTACAACTTTAAAGAAGATTTCTACAACTTTAACAGTGAATTGATACAGAGGAACTTTGTTACCTGGCTGTCCTTAACACTAGTGGTTCAGGGATCCCAATGCATGGGCACAATTTTGACGTCTTCTTGGGGAACTGAGATTCCACATGCCACATGACATGGCATGGCATATATTCAATTTGGAGGAGACAATATTAATAATATCTATAAGGATGACCATGAGAAAAACTGAGCACCGAACAATTGATGCTTTTGAACTGTGCTGCTGGAGAAGACTGCTGAGACTCCCTTGGACTGCAAGGAGATCCAACCAGTCCATTTTAAAGGTAATCCATCTGGAATTTTCATTGGAAGGACAGATGCTGAAGCTCCAATACCTAGGCCACGTGATGGGAAGTAGTGACTGATTGGAAAGGACTCTGATGCTGGGAAAGATTGAGGGCAGGAGGAGAAGGGGACGACAGAGGATGAGCTGGTGGGATGACGTCACTGACTCAATGGACAGGTGTTTCAGCAAACTCTCGGAGTTGATGATGGACAGGGAAGTGTATGGCAGGGTGTACTGCATTCCGTGGGGTCACAAAGAATCAGACATGACTGAGAGAGTGAGCTGACTGATAGGGGTGATATATCAGGATCTGACCAAATCAGTGGTGTGAACCTAATGAATTACCACATGGTTCCAAAACTGGTGTACCAGGTCAAGAGTTGGTCTCAGGTGATCCTATGTGAAGCCCTATGTTAGGGTGGGAGGGGGCCCCTCGAGCCCCTTTTCCAAGTACAGATCTAATTGAGAAGAAACTCTACCCTGAGCATCTGACAGTGATCAAAAGAAACTTTGCTTCTATCAGTTAGATTGAGAACCTGCTTAGGCTCCTGGTCGTGGGCACCCCACTACATGCCCTCTCATTCTTACCTGGAGAATGACAGAGAAGTCCATAGAGCTGTCACTGCTATTCACTTGCCTTCTCACGTTAAACGGGGTTTCCTAGGGTGGTGTAGCAATGTCTTGAAATGATCATTTACTATCCTGAAATGAAATATTAATGGATTATAAAACCACCTTAAAAGCAAAATGTTCTGTCCCAGGAAATTTTGAAAAAGAAAAAAACATAAAAAACCCACAACTGTCCTGGAGATCAACATCCAGTAACACAAAGAGAAATAGGGAGTGAGCTCTCTGGTGTTCCAGTGGTTAAGACTTGACCTTCCAATGCAGGGGGTGCAGCTTCTATCCACATGGAGGTAAGATCCCACGTGTCTCAAGACCAAAACTTAAAACAAGTGATATGATAACATAAACATAAAAGAAGTGATGATAACAAATTCAGTAAAGAGGTTAAAAATGGTCCACATAATTTTTTTTTTTTTTTTAAAGAACTAAGAGTAGGTCATTTATACTCAAGGGTTCCTCAGGTGGCGGTAGTGGTAAAGATTCCACCTGTTGATGCAGGAGACAAAAGAGACACAGGTTTGATCCCTGGGTCAGGAAGGTCCCCTGAAGGAGGCCATGGAAACCCACTCCAGTATTCTTGCCTGAAGAATCCCAGGACAAAAGAGCCTGGGGTCTATAGCGTCACGAAGAGTTGGACACAACTGAGCACACACATGTATTTCTACTCACAACAGCGCATGCTCAAGTATGTAAATGTTTGAGCACTCCCATTGCACCCAAAAGTGTCCTCACTGAGGATTCAGCCTGGCAAATGCAGGAGGACACAGTGTGCAGTCTCGGCCATTCAGAAAGCCATCGAGGTACTGTGGCCATCATGTGATTGCCACAAACTGCAAAGCAACCCATGATTAGGCTCTGAATAAAACAAAATATAGACTTCTCCAGTTTGCACAATAATTGCAGCCCTGGAAATCTTTTCTTAAACCTATGGGTCAAAGTGCAGATAAGGTAACTCAGGGTATTATGAATGGGTTTGTACTTACCTAAATATCTGGCAGAACATTTGAGAATCATTCACGTCTAATGTGTATGCCATGAAGCAGGCACCTGCCCCCATGTGTAGTGGACCCCATATCAAGACAACAGTAAAAAACCACACCTCTAGAATTTGTCATATTCACTCCTTCTTCAAGAACTGCTGGTCTAGGGCTGCCCTCCCTTAGTGAGCCAGGAGGAGGTAGAGCTGACAGAGATGCCGCTTTATAAACTGAAGTGAAGTGAAGTGGATTCGCTCAGTCATATCTGACTCTTTGTGACCCCTTAGGCTATACAGTTCATGGAATTCTCTAGGCCAGAATACTAGAGGGGGTGTCCTTTCACTTCTCCAGCAGATTTCCTGACCCAGGGACCAAACCCAGGTCTCCTGCATTGCAGGCAGTTTCCTTACGAGCTGAGCCACCAAGGAAGCCCAGGAATCCTGGCTTAGGTAGCCTATCCCTTCTCCAGGGGATCTTCCCAACCCAGGAACTGGGGTCTCCTGCATTGCAGGCAGATTCTTTACCAACTGAGTTATGAGGAAAGCTGAATAAAATAGTTCCTTATTTTTTGAGATCTTAATTCGCCAAGCAGAGATTGACCCCATGCCTGCTGCAGTGAAAGCACAGAGTCTTAACCACTGGACACCCAGGGAAGTCCTGGAGGTGCCTCTTTTAATTCTGTGTCCCAGGTCCCTCCCTCGCATCACCCTGCAGCCACCTGCCTCTCACAGAAACAGGTGACCAGGAGAGCACATTTTGCCCTGAATCCCTGCTCTGCCATTGTTAGCTGTGTGGTCTTCAGCCAGTGGCAACCCTCTCTGAGCTGCCTTTTTCTCTGTCACACCTGCAGAGAACAGACGCCAAGGGGGCCAGTAGAGGACCTGTGCAGAGTTAGCCCTCAGGAACCCAAAGAGGGTGTCATTAATACCTCCTGGGGCTGTGGAGGTGGGGGGGAAAGCTAAATCCATCTGCAGAAACTCAGAGGAGGGTCTCTCTCCAGGGGAGTCAGCAGAGAAAGAAAACAGGAGCCTGACTTTGCACATAACAAAGGGGAAAGACTGAATGAGTAAGGAATGTAATTAAAAATAAAGCAAAGAAGAGGGGAATTCCTTGGGGGCTCAGTGGTAAAGAATCCACCTGCCAATGCAGGAAACACTGGTTCCATCCCTGATCCAGGAGGATCCCATATGCCATGGAGCAGCTGAGCCCATGCATCTCAACTACTGAGTCTGTGTTCTAGAGCACGGGAGCCTTAATTACTGAGTCCACTTGACCTGAGTCCCTGCTGGACAACAACAGAAGCCACTGCAATGAGAAGCCTCAACGCCACAACTAAAGAGTAGCCCCTGCCACCTTAAGCTAGAGAAAACCCTCATGGAAATGAAGACCAACACATGCAAAGATAAATACATTTTTAAAATACGGCAAAGAAGTGATACAAGAAAACAAAGGAAGTCTGACAAATAGAAGAAACAAAGTAAACTGATATCCAAAAAAAGCCAAATTTCATCACAATAAATGGGAATAAGGCAAACTTTCAAAGTAAGAGATTTTCTGACAGTTTTTGTTTGTTTGTTTGTTTGCTTGTTTAAAGCTGGCTGAATATGAAAGATTCCTAATATATAAAACAGTTGAAAAATACAGAATAAGAATTTATATATATATACTGACAACGAAAGCCAATGCAGCTGTACTCAGTTCCATTCAGTCGCTCAGTCATTTCCGACTCTTTGTGATTCCATGAACGCAGAACGCCAGGCCTCCCTGTCCATCACCAGCTCTCGGAGTTTACCCAAACCCATCTCCATCGAGTCGGTGATGCCATCCAACCATCTCACCCTGTATTCCTCTTCTCCTCCTGCCCCCAAACCTACCCAGCATTAGGGTCTTTTCCAATGAGTCAACTCTGACATGAGGTGGCCAAAGTATTGGAGTTTCAGCTTCAACATCAGTCCTTCCAATGAACACTTAGGACTGATCTCCTTTAGGATGGACTGGTTGGATCTCCTTGCAGTCCAAGGGACTCTCAAGAGTCTTCTCCAGCACCACTGTACAAAGGCATCAATTCTTCCGCCCTCAGCTTTCTTCACCGAGCAGCTCTCACATCCATACATGACCACTGGGAAAACCATAGCCTTGACTAGATGGAACTTTGTTGACAAAGTAATGTCTTTGCTTTTAAATATGCTAAGTTGGTCATAACCTTCCTTCAAAGGAGTAAGCATCTTTTAATTTCATGGGGGCCATCACCATTAGCAGTAATATTTGAGCCCCCCCCCAAAATAAAGTATGACACTCTTTCCACTGTTTCCCCATCTATTTTCCATGAAGTGATGGGACCAGATGCCATGATGTTAGTTTTCTGAACGTTGAGCTTTAAGCCAACTCTGTCACTCTCCTTTTTCACTTTCATCAAGAGGCTCTTTGGTTCTTCTTCACTTTCTGCCATAAGGGTGGTGTCATATGCATATCTGAGGTCATTGATATTTCTCCTGGCAATCTTGATTCCAGCTTGTGTTTCTTCCAGTCCAGCGTTTCTCATAATGTACTCTGCATATAACTTAAATATAACTTAAATATACAGGGTGACAATACGCAGCCTTGAAGTACACCTTTTCCTATTTGGAACCAGTCCATTGTTCCATGTCCAGTTCTAACTGTTGCTTCCTGACATGCATACAGGTTTCTCAAGAGACAGGCCAGATGGTCTGGTATTCCCATCTCTTTCAGAATTTTCCCCAGTTTATTACTGTCAAGCAAATGGATTTTAAGGTGAAAAAAGCATTACTAAAATTTAGAAGTATAAAAGTATTCACTTGAGCTAAATTTGCAAGTACCTAATAATTAAATGAGAAAAAAAAAAGTCTGCCCTCATAAACAAAACTCACCTCAATGTCTTGTTTGTGCAAAGTCCACAGGAGCAGTGTGTCACTAAATACAGGCTGAGGGAGTGGACGAGGTAGTCCCCAACAGGGCCAGTTTCTGTGAAATTGAGTTTGTGTTGCCAGATATGTCAGCCAGCAGCTTAAAAAATCGAGAGCTGTCTCTTTTTCTCATTAGCTGCCTATAGAGCTGGAAGAGCACCAGGGAAACAGGCGCCTTCTGTCTTGTTGCTCTGCCGATCCAAGTACTGTTCTTACCATACAGTCCACGCTGGCTTCTCAGCCCCTCAAGGTCTGCACTCCCCCTGCACCAGAAAAGTAAAGGGGCAGGGGAGAGGGATGGACTCTTCTTCCCTTTAGGAGCACAGCTGACACAGGTCAACATCGCTGTTGCTCAAATCTCAATGGCCAGATATTCGTGTCAGAAAATCACACCTTACCACAAAGGGAACTGCAAGATGTAGCCTTTATTCTCAGCCACTCCTGCCTAGTGAGGAAACAAACAAATACGGGAGCATTTTCTGAGAGAGATGGGGAGAACGAATGTAGGGAGCCAGCCAGTAGGCTCCATCACAGCCAGCAGGTGGGGGGGCTGTAACTGCCACTCTACCTAATCCCAGGCCTTACCCATTACTCTTTATTTACGAATATCATCACTTTATTTAATCCTCCAATCCCTCCCCTGAAAAAGTGGGCACCATCCCACTTCATTTTATAAAGGACATGTTTGAGATTCAGAAAGATTAATTAATTTCTTTAAAGTCACACAGCTGGTACAGGTAAACTGCTATGTGTTTTGCTCCAAACACCTGGTAGGGAGGAGATGGACTTAGGAATATCAAACACTGTCGTTCCCCAACCCTGAGCTGGTTAGAAGAGAGTGAACTCCACCAAAGAAAACTAGGATACAGTACCCCCATAAGACAAACTCCCCTGAAAATTCCCACAAGTGTCTGAAGCAGCAGCTTCAGCCCACTCATGAGAAAGTCTGTGTGCCAGCAGCTCTCCCAGCCTGATGGATGGGCCTCATTAGCCCAGGCCATGAACACCTGAGCAGTGTGTAATACGGCGACAGGAAAGGGGGCTTTGGCTGTTCCGGCTGGCGGTATTGTTAATATCTCCATTTTAGCAGGTCATTTGTCTCCACCTCTCCACCAGTTGCAAATCCCCCTGGGTTCTGCAGCCACCAGGCCTGGGAGGGAGGCTGCTGAGATAGTCTCTTCCCCTTTGCTCATTTCCTCCCAGAAAAAATAAATTACATAGTTTAAACAGGGACTGGATTAGCCATGCAGCCACCAACATCCATCTTTGCAAAGAATGAAAGGCTCATCCAGGCTGAGGGCAGGAGAGTGGGGGAGCTGAAAAGCATTAAAGAAATGGCATCTGTTGCCCATGATGGATCACTTTTTGCTTCATTTCCAGCACTACTGTCTTTTCCATTGAGTCAACCCTTCACATTAAGTGGCCATAGTATTGGAGTTTCAAGCTCAACATCAGTCCCTCGAATGAACACTCAGGACTGATCTCCTTTGGGATGGACTGGTTCGATCTCCTTGCAGTCCAAGGGACTCTCAAGAGTCTTCTCCAACAACACAGTTTAAAAGCATCAAGTCTTCGGAGCTCACCTTTCTTCACTGTCCAACTTTCACATCCCTACATGACCACTGGAGAAACCATAGCCTTGACTAGATGGACCTTTGTTGGCAAAGTAATGTCTCTGCTTTTAACTATGCTATTTAGTTTGGTCATCACCTTCCTTCCAAGGAGTAAGCTTATTTTGATTTCATGGCTGCCATCACCATCAGCAGTGATTTTGGAGCCCCTGAAAATAAAGTCTGACACAGTTTCTGCTGTTTCCCCATTTTTCCCCATGAAGTGATGGGACCAGATGCCATGATCTTAGTTTTCAAAACTTGTAGAGCTTTAAGCCAACTTTTTCACTCTCTTCTTTCACTTTCATCAAGAGGCTCTTTAGTTCCTTCTTCTCTTCCTGCCATAAAGGTTGTGTCATATGCATATCTGAGGTTATTGATATTTCTCCTGGCAATCTTGAATTCAGCTTGTGCTTCTTCCAGCTTTGACTACCTACCCTTCTATTTGCATGGCCCCAGCCTTCCCCTTTTCTGGTGCTTACTTAAATGTCACCCCTCCAGAGAGGCTGTCCTGACCCAGCTATCAAAAGTGTAGAGCCTTCAGAGGCAGGAAAGGGTGTATGGTGTTCCTGCAACCAAAAGGACACGTGTATAGTTTCTTCCCTGTAGGCATACAACGTCACAGTTCATGGAACTGGGGGCATTCATGTATATTCATCAAGCACCCTCTATTCACTCAGTAAAAGATTGAAGGCCAGTGACAATCTTGAGCTGGCCTTGAGTATCTTTTAGCTGTAATGAAGACTTAAACACTTGCTCACCTAACAAGATTAGACATAGGTGTACCTTAGGTTGATTCAGTTGAGTTCAGTTCCGTTCAGTCGCTCAGTCATATCCGATTCATTGCGACCCAATGAAGCACAGCAAACGAGGCCTCCCTGCCCATCACCAACTCCCGGAGTCCACACAAACCCAGGTACAATGAGTCAGTGATGTCATCCAACAGTCTCATCCTCTGTCGTCCCCTTCTCCTCCTGCCCTCAAACTTTCCCAGAATCAGGGTCTTTTCTAATGAGTCAACTCCTTGCATCAGGTGGCCAAAGTACTGGAGTTTCGGCTTCAACATCAGTCCTTCCAATGAACACCCAGGACTGATCTCCTTTACGGTGGACTGGTTGGAACTCCTTGCAGTCCAAGGGACTCTCAAGAGTCTTCTCCAGCACCACAGTTCAAAGCATCAATTCTTCTGAGCGCAGCTTTATTAATAGTCCAACTCACACATCCATGCATGACCACTGGAAAAACCATAGCCTTGACTAGATGGTGGAGAAGGCCGTGGCACCCTACTCCAGTACTCTTGCCTGGAAAAACCCATGGATGGAGGAGCCTGGTAGGCTTCAGTCCATAGGGTCACAAAGAGTCAGACACGGATGAGCGAACTCTCACTTTTCACTTCCATGCACTGGAGAAGGTAATGGCAATCCACTACAGTGTGCTTGCCTGGAGAATCCCAGGGATGGCAGAGCCTGGCGGGCTGCCGTCTATGGGGTCGCACAGAGTCGGGCATGCCCGATGCAACTGAGCAGCAGCAGCAGCAGACCAGACGGACATTTGTTGACAAAGTAACATCTCTGTCTTTTAATATGCTGTCTAGGCTGCTCATAACACTCCTTCCCAGGACTAAACGTCTTTTAATTTCATGGCTGCAATCACCATCTGCAGTGTTGTTTCAGTTGGTTCAAAAATTCATCAAGTATCCCTTTCCGCCAGACTTCCTGTCCTGCCCCTTGAGAAATCTGTATGCAGGTCAGGAAGCAACAGTTAGAAATGGACATGGAACAACAGACTGCTTCCAAATAGGAAAAGGAGTACGTCAAGGCTGTAATTTGTCCCCCTACTTATTTAACTTGTATGCAGAGTACATCAAGAGAAACGCTGGGCTGGAGGAAGCACAAGCTGGAATCAAAATTACCGGGAGAAATATCAATAGCCTCAGATACGCAGATGACAGCGCATATATGGCAGAACTTGAAGAAGAACCAAAGAGCTTCTTGATGAAAGTGAAAGAGGAGAGTGAAACAGTTGGCTTAAAGCTCAACATTCAGAAACCTTAGATCATGGCATCTGGTCCTATCACTTCATGGCAAACAGATGTGGAAACAGTAGAAATATTGGCTGACTTTTTTTCTAGACTCCAAAATCACTGAAGATGGTGACTGCAGCCATGAGATTAAAAGACACTTACTCCTTGGAAGGAAAGTTATGACCAACCTAGACAGCATATTGAAAAGCGGTGAAGTTATTTTGCCAACAAAGTTCTGTTCAGTCAAGGCTATGGTTTTCCAGTGGTCGTGTAAACAAGTGAGAGTTGGACTATAAAGAGGGCCGAGCACAGAAGAATTGATGCTTTTGAACTGTGGTGTTGGAGAAGCCTCTTGAGAGTCCCTTGGTCTGCAAGGAAATCCAACCAGTCCATCCTAAAGGAGATCAGTCCTGGGTGTTCACTGGAAGGACAGATGTTGAAGCTGAAACTCCAGTACTTTGGCCACCTCAGGTGAAGAGCTGATTCACTAGAAAAGACCCTGATGCTGAGAAAGTTTGAGGGTGGGAGGAGAAGGGGTCGACAGAGGATGACCTGGTTGGATGGCATCACCGACTCTATACACATTGGCTTGGGTGGACTCCAGGAGTTGGTGATGGACAGGGAGACCTGATGTTCTGTGGTTCATGGTGTCTTAATGAGTCGGATAGCACTGAGTGACTGAACTGAACTGATGACTAAATGGTGATATGGTGAGGTGGACTGATGGATGCTTGTCTGGATGTGTGAGTGGTTGCATGGTGAGATGGAAAGTTGGACAGATGTTTAAGTGGATGAATGAGTGGCTAAATGGATGGATGAGTAATGGAATGGGTAGGTGGATAGAATGACTAATGGTGGATGGGTGATTGATAGTAATACTGTGATGGTTGGATATGTAGTTGCAAGAATGGTATAATGGTTAGATAGACAGATATTTAAATGAAGGTAAAGAATCCCTAGAGTTAGCTGGCAAAAACACGGATCAACCTCACTGTAATCTGCTGAATTAGTTTCTTCTGATGAGTGTAAATGTTGTACTGAATGAATTGACTTCTGGCTGGAGAAGAAAGAGACTGGAGCAGAAGCATCCAGGGAATCAGTGATGTGCTCCTGGATCCTCCCTGTTTTCTCATTGTTTGATAACCTAGGCACCTAGGTACCCACTTTTAACCACACGTGCTATCCACTCTTCCCTTCCAGCCACCATCACACCTGCTGTCAGATAGAGAACAGAGTTGTAGTTGCCAAGGATGGAGGGGAGAGGGATGGGCTGGGAATCTGGGGTTGGTAGATGCAAACTACTACGTTTACAGTGGATACACAACAAGGTCCTAATGGATAGCACAGGGGACAATATTCAGTATCCTGTGATAAACTGTAATGGAAAAGAATGTAAGAAAAGAATGTGTGTATGTGTATAACTGAGACACTTTGCTGATTTGCAGACTGACATGGCACTGTAAATCAAGTATATTTTAACAAATTGAAAAAAAAATAACAAGAATAACATTCTCCTACCTTTTTTTCGGCCCTACTGATAAAAGAGAAACAAAAAACAGAAACAAATGCTTTCAAGAAAAATTCTGTTGAGAGTTAACAAAGACTAAATCACTTATAAAAAAAGAAATTTTATTTTAAAAGGTTTCCATTAGTGTCATGAATAGTAGACTCTTTCAGCTGTCCACACAGAGAGAGGTTTGTGATGAAACAGACATGTTCTTTACTCCTGAAATTAACTGCCTAGGTGGTCAAATACTTTTCTATTGTGATGATTGAATGTTAAAGGCTGGTGCTGACAGTCCACAGTCTGTAAATGTTTCATTCTGTATTCTGGGATGACTCGGAGTTCTCAGTGGATAAAGGCACTACTTTCTCATTCTATAAGAGAGATGGCAATTAATGAATGTTGGATGATAGATGGATGGATGAATGGATGATGGATGGATTGGAGGGTGTTGGGTAGATGGATGGATAAATGGGTGGATGGATGGATGGATGGATGGATGGATGGATGGATGGGTAGCTAAGATTCAGTGATCCCAGGCTTCTTGCCTTCACTCTTTATCCAACAGTATCTTGGATGCCTCTGGAACCCGCTTAGAAGTAGAGTAGCTGCACTATGCAAAACTCCCAAACAAAAACTCTTGGCTTTCTAGAAGTCTGAGCATGACACCAGAACTTCCTGGCTAGCTCAGCAGAAGGACAGAAAATCACAGAAGTTTTCAGGTCAAACTCCAGGGATGAAGGTGTTTGTTTCACAAGGGACTTAGAAGTCAGAGAGCTAACATGGGAATTTTTCAATTTCAAATAGCATAAGTACCATCAAAGTGGCTTTAAAAGAAATTGGCCTACTTGACTGAAAGGTTCAGGAATGTGTGATCTCAGACCCCATGACCACCAACACCCCAAATGCTGAATTCAACAAGTATCTTTAAATTCTTTTAAATTCAGTCTCTCTGTCTCTATCCCTCGACACTATTTCCTCTAACTTGGCTTCATTTGTAGACAATAATCTACATGGGGTAAAAGATGTGGCACGAATGATTAAACAAAGATTTCTATTGATTGAACATTGGTTAATTCTTAGAAGGACAAGTGCTTAGGAAAGATAGGTTAAATTTATTATGTGAGATTAAACTGCCCTTATGGTTGAAATATTTTGAGTTTCTTCTTCCTTAGTTATTTGCAGCCTAAAGCATCCCAATATATATAACACATAATAAATAGTAGTATTATATCTCATGGACTCAGATGTCTACTCACAAAATCAATCATTCAAGTGGAGCGGATATTTTTACTCCATCAGATATTAATTGAGCATCTACAGTGCACCAGCAGTGTCCCAAGAACAATAGACACATATTTGAATAAGACATGGTGCTTGTAAAAAACAAAACAAAACAAAGTTGAGAAATTTGACCACCTTAAAAAAGTTACTAGAATATATAAGTAAGGCTTCCCTGGTGGCTCAGTGGTAAAGAGTCCACCTGCCAATGCAGGAAATGCCAGTTCAATACCAGGTTTGGGAAGTTACTACATGTCTAGGGGCAACTAGACCCATGCACTACAACTTACTGATCCTGTGCTCAGAGCTCAGGAACCCCAGCTACTGAAGCCCACTTGCCCTAAAGCCTGTGCTCCACAACAAGAGAAGCCACTGCAATGAGAAGCCTGTGCACCACAACTAGAGAGGAGGCCCGCATTCCCCAACTAGAGATAAGCCCTGGCAGCAAAGAGACCCAGCACAGCCGTAAATAGATACTATTATAAAAATAAAAATATGAGACAAAAGTCAAATTGAAATTCAAATCACAGACAACAGCAAGTGTTAATCCCCCTTGATATATAAAAATCTCTTAGAAATAAAGAGTAAACCAGCAACCCAAATAAAAAAATGATCCTAGGTCATGTACAGACATTTTAATATATTTGTTAAAAAGCGCAGCTGTTTCTTAAACTTATACAAAGATGTTCAAGTTCGCTCATCATAAGAGAAATGCAAAGATACTGAGATACCACTTTTCGCATCAGATTGACAAACGTTTGAATCTTTAATGACTCACAGTGCTGGTTGCGCTGTGGGGCTTCGTGCATTGCTTGTGGAAGCTGAAACTGCTACAATTCCTAAGGAGAAAAGTTGGCAATATTTATGCAATTTGTAAGTTCAACTCAGTAATTCCACTTCTGAGTATCTATCTACAGATATATTTAAGTAAGCATGCATATTCTGTATAGAGTTCTTTTCTACAACACCGTCTGTAACAGCAAAGAATGAAAACAAGCTGAATATCCACCAGCAGTGGACTGATATTTATTGGCTGTGGGACTTTTTACTCGGTTGGAGTTTGGATCTTTTTCCAAATCCAGTGAGAAGATGCCAGAGAGTTTAAAGGAGGAGACGGGCATAATCCGACTTCTATTTTGAAGAATCAGCCTGATCTGTAAGAAAATATCATGATAACCACTTGAGCTTGGTTCAGTAAACTTTGTGTAGTTTACAAAATGAGAAAATGCCCTCACGTTCCTGAGAAAGCCCATGACCAGCTGTTTTTGACCAGACACCCTGCTTCCATCCTTCCCGCTGGAAACCATTCTCTCCCGACGAAGATGAGGACGGACGACGTCCCCAGGTCCCGTAAAGGACCCCTCGTGGTCCTTCCTAGCTTCTGCCGTGCCTTCCACCTCGCTCTTGATTTCTGTCACCCCAGATCTCCAAGCCCTTATAAACGGACCCATAGACAATACAGCCTGCCATTTTAACTCACAACGATTTGGGGAAACTCCTAGGATGTGGATAGACAGACAGTTCGTTCTTAGTGAAGGGAAATCTGAGTTCAGAGCGCTCCTCCATTCTGCTGCAGCGCCCACAGCACCGACGATGGGGCCATTCAGCACCCGTGAAGCTGTGCTCGCCAGTGACCACCAGAGAGCAGTGCGACCCCGCCATCGGCCCGAACTGCCCGCAGGAGCCACCAAATGTTAGGCATGGAAATAGCACTGCAAGGATTCCAGAAGTATCTTCTTGGGCTGCGCCCCTGCTTTGCGGGAGTGCTTCCCTGATATTGCAGCACCTTCGAGGATCTGTTCAGGCCCCAAAGTTAAGGATTAAGTGACCTGCTGTGGTCACAGTGGGGATCCCAGCCGAGGGCAGCATGATGGCCTCAAGAGCGATCAGCAACCACGACCCCGGAAGCACTTCTTGCCACACTCAGCCCGATTATAAAAGATAACTGCTCTAATGTTTAATAAAACCGTCGTCGTGATGGTTTAAATTGTTTGACAAAATGGTGTGTGTGTGTATGTGTGTGTGTTTAATCCATAAATTCAAGATAGCAAAATATGTAGCAGTTCATTCAAGGATGATCGATAAGCCAGCTCCAACCAAATACTGATTTTAAAATGTAACCATCAAATATTTGGGCAAAAATGAGTATTTGGGGAACTCGGACTACAGGGCAGGGGTGTCTTTTTGCCCTTATACCCCCTTCACCGCCTCACGTGTATCAGGACCACAGAAGCCCAGCCCCCCTCTCTCTCATAGCTCATGGGTTCCTATACACCACATGGTGTGGCTGAATAAGGAGCTGCACACACAAGTCTGGCTTCTACATTTATTAAACACCTGCTCTGTCCCAGGCACCCAGCTAAGCCCTTCACTTGCGTTAGCTCCTTCATTGTGATCACACAGGTGCTGTCTGGAGAGGTCAGACAGCACATGGTTCAGATGTGGCCTGGGGTTAAGTCCCAGCTATTCCTTTTCCTGTTTGTGGAAACTTCACTCTCTGCACTTCAGTGTTCTCACATGTAAAATGGGGTTGAGGCGAAAACCCACCTCACAGAAATGTTGCCGGCATTGAGCACATTAAGACATGAACGACACTTTGTTTGAAAGCTTCCCTTTCAGTCCCTCTGCCTAAGAAATGCATATTACATCAAGACCCAGTATGATATAGATATATTTGTGTGCATATAATGTGTGTAACTAAAATATGTTCCACAAGGTAATGTTAACCTATAACAACATGATACATCCTCTTAGATTCAATCCTGTCCTGTTTTCTATTTAATAGATGCAAGTAACAATCTACTAAATTGACTCTATGACCCACTGTTTAGAAAATATTGGTTTAGTAAAGGGTTCGGCAGACCATGTGGTTCTCAGAAGTCCCATTTTACAGAATGGGAAACTGAGGTCCAGAAAGTGTTGTGGCTTGCCTCTGACCCCAGCTACTGGAAGGCAGCAGAGCCCAGACTCCAACCCAGCATCTCTGATATCTAAATTAAGGCTCTTCCACACAAGATGCAAACTGGCAGCTCACAGGCCAGATCTGACCCACAGAGACGTTGGCCTAATTTTCACAATAGCTTTGCAAGTTTTGTTACAACTATATAAAGTGTATCATAGGAAGACATAACTCAAAATATGAATTTTCAACTTTTCACTGAAAGTGGGCAATCTGGCAACACGGGGACCTACGTATGCACGTGACCAGCAGGAGCCACACCCGAACTGCCACTTCCAGCTGCTCTCCAGGTTCATTACTTTGAAACAGTCCCCACCGTGCATGGACAGAGGGACCTGGCAAGTTTCAGTCCATGGCGTCTCAAAGAGTCGACACAACTTAGCAACTAAAAAGCGACAATCACAATGCCATTTTGTGTCCCAGACACTGAGACAAACCATCAATTGCCATAGTCTGTGTTTTTTTCAGACTGGAGAAATATTTTTCAAGAAGGAAAAACAGGACTTTCCTGGTGGTCCAGTGGTTAAGAATCTGCCTGCTAGTATAAAGGACACAGGTTCAACCATTGATCTGGAAGATTCCACATGCTGTGGGACAACTGAGCCCATGAAAACTACTGAACTTGCATTCTAGAGCCCATACCCTGGAACAAGAGAAGACACCACAAGGAGAGGCCCATGCACCGCAACTAGAGAAAGCTCTCTCTTGGCAACGAAGAACTGGCACAGTAAAAAATAAATATATTTTCCAAAAAAGGGAAAGCAAAAGCTAAACTAAGGGACTTACATTCAAAAAAAAAAAAAAAAGTAGATGCACAAATCTTTTCTCACGTATTTAAATACAAAGAAACCACATCAATATCAACTTACCGCCAAATCTGTTTCACTTGTTTCTAGTCCCTGACTTGTTGAGCGTTTACAACCCCCATCTCAACCAATACCCTTTATCTACCGCCACCTGTTTTGCCCACCATCATGTCCCCAGCACCTGAAACTGCTCAGCCAAGAAAAAGTGCGTAATTAGAATGAATGGCTTTTATACAAAAGCTTCTCCCAATATTAGCAGACATACAGTAATGGTGAGGAGCAGGCATTCTTTGGTCCACAGGATGGCTCAGGTCCAGCTTCTGCCATAACGAGCTATGTGACCTGAGGTAGTTTCCTCAGTCTCTCTGGGTCTGATGTGTCCTCAGCTGCAAAATGCATGGGATGAGGCGCTATGTACATAAGTGACCAGGAATGTGAAAAACACTGAATAAATAAAGTTCACTTCTCCTCCTTCATTTCATCAAGGTGAACCAAGGTCAGTACTCGATCATATTAATGAGTCTGGTGACCAGTTAGCCTGGCCTTGGATTATCTGCAGGGCTGGGGAGGCAAAGATCTCCCACTACCATCATGGCCTGACAAGGAAACCCTGGGCCAGATGGCAACGTCAAAGATTCGATCCGCAGGCATATCTCTGTGTGAGAATTGGCTTTTCAACATGCATTCCTCTTGCTGCTCACCCTCCTGAATTGAAGAGGCTGGAGAGCTGAAAATTCCATTTCCCAGACTCGCTTGCAGTCAGGGATCTGAAGCCTTTAAGGGCCCACTCATCAGCTGTGTCCATGAGACAACTGCACTTATGCAAAGTTAAGAAAGGAAAAATTGCTGGGGAGAGGAGTAGGGCCTCGTGATCCCGTGGCAGTGGTCCCTTGGGGCCCAGTCCTGCAGTGTGTCTTTCTGAGCCTTCCTGTGAGTCTGTGAATACTCATAACATTATCATTCATGCCCTAGGAAATTTGAACAAAGTCACAGAGAAAGTGGAGGAGAGAGGAGCCTGAGATGCTGCAGTCCACTGGATTGCAAAGAATTGGAAAGACTTACCGACTGAACAACAATAAGTCACACCCAAGAAGGGAAGCTAGATCCAGCCCATGTGTTTGGGGTATGGTACTAGTGATGAAGAAGCCATGTGCAGGAGATGCCAAATATGTGAGTTAATCTTCTCTCTGTGTGGAGAAGATTCCCTGGAGGAGGACGTGGTAACCCATTGCAGTATTTTTGCCTGGAGAATTCTATGGACAGAAGAAGCCAGAGGTGGGCTACAGTGCACAGGGCCACAAAGAGTCGGACATGACTCAAGCGATTTAGGACACACATGTGCATGCACAAATTATTATGAGAATTATTAATGAGCCTTCTATGTCAGCTGTGGGAGCAGGTTGAGAAGTGAGGTCTGAAAAGGAACTTCTGGAGCCACCAACCAGGCAAACGGAGAGACCATAGAGTCTAGTCACCAAAGTGAGGCTGCTGAGGGCCAACAGTAGAGAAATGGAGAGGAAACCATTACCTCTGCAGCCAAGTGTCCAGTTACAGGGCGGGTGCTGATGTCCAGGAGTCAGGAGGGAGTTGTGGATGCATCCCAGATGACAGCAAGGACACGCCAGAGCCTGCAGGCCTGTCTGCGCCTACTTGTCACCACATCAAAGCACAGCACCCTTGCAAGAGGAGAGACTGCTGCTCCCTTTCCACTTTCAAACCCTCTCTCAAGTTACTCTTTTGGTCAATTCTACCTCGGAACTTTTCCATACTGTTCATGGGGTTCTCAAGGCAAGAATACTGAAGTAGTTTGTCATTCCCTTCTCCAGTGGACCACATCTTGTCAGAACCCCATGAACAGAAATAAAAACAGGACACTGAACGATGAGCTCCCCAGGTCAATAGGTGTCCAAAATGCTACTAGAGATCAGTGGAGAAATATCTCCAGAAAGAATGCAGGGAAGAAGCCAAAGCAAAAACAATACCCAGTGAGGGATGAGACTGGTGATGGAAGTAAAATCCAGCATTGTAAACAGCAATGTTGCAAAGGAACCTAGAATGTTAGGTCCCTTAATCAAGGCAAATAGGAAGTGGTCAAACAAGAGATGGCAAGAGTGACCATCGACATTTCCGGAATCAGCAAAGTAAAATGGACCTGAATGGGTGAATTTAACTCAAATGACCATTATATCTATTACTGTGGGTAGGAATCCCTTAGAAGAAATCTACCCCAATGTTCACCCTAGCACTGTTTATAATAGCCAGGACACGGAAGCAACCCAGATGTCCATCAGCAGATGAATGGATAAGAAACTGTGGTACATATACCCAATGGAATATTACTAAGCCATTCAAAAGAATGCATTTGAACCATTTTTAACGAGGTGGATGAAACTGGACCCTATTAAACAAAGTGATGTAAGCCAGAAAGAAAAACACCAATAACACACACACACACACACACACATATATGGAATTCAGAAAGATGCTGTTGATAACCCTATGTGAAAGACAGGAAAAAAGACACAGATGTATAGAAGAGTCTTCTGGACTCTGTGAGAGAAGGAAAGCCTGGGATGGATTCAGAGAATAGCATTGAAACATGTATATTTTCATTTGCAAAACAGACCTCCAGTGCAGGTGCAATGCATGAGACAGGGTGCTCAGAGCTGGTGCACTTGGGTGACCCAGAGGGATGGAATTGGGAGGCAGTGGGGTTCAAGATGGGAAACCCATGTACACCCGTGGCTGACTCATGTCAATGCATGACAAAACCACTACGATATTGTACCATAATTAGCCTCCAATTAAAATAAATATAATAAAAAAAAGAAAACTAAAAAATATAAAACCAAAAACATGTAAATTTTCTAAACTGCAGCGTTCATAGACCATCTTCATCTTGGTCTACATGAGGACATCACCTCTATTATTATTTATTTTCTTTAATCCAGCAAAAGAAAGGTCACTCTCATTGCTTTTATCATCACTGGTGTGGGTGTGCCCAACATGCTGAGCTGTGTGGTTGAGAGATTGCTCCGTACAGGAATCTTTTGGTCTCTATGATACCCCCAGGAGGCAACACTAAGCACAGTCCATTCTCGAGATGAGGAAAGTGATATGCGCAATGTCACACAACAGGCCAGTCAGCGCCACAGCCAGGATTCAAATGTGTCTACCTGACTCACAACCCAGGTCAGTGACCCCCTCACAGGTGACACTGGCCCAGAGTCTGTGGCACTATAGTAATTTGACAAAATGCCTCTCCCTGACTCCACTGCCCATGGGGGTGGACATTGTTCCTTATTTTATCTAGTTTTGGAAAGAGGCTAGATGGTTAAATGAAGTTAGAGGGGTGTCAGCTTTCTACTGGAAAGAATAGAATTCATTACAGGTAACTTTGAGCAGGAAAGAAACTTATTAAAGGATATTAAGTGACTCAGATTTCTGAGAGGGATGGCTGGAGAAACAGCCATGACCAATATAGAGTTTCAGTGCTGGATCTTCTGTCACTCACTGGAAAAGACCCTGATGCTGGGAAAGATTGAGGGCAGGAGAAGAAGAGGATGACAGCGGATGAGATGGTGTGATGGCATCACCAACTCAATGGATATGGGTTTGGGTGAACTTCAGGAGCTGGTGATGGACAGGGATGCCTGGCATGCTGCGGTTCATGGGGTCACAGAGAGTCGGACTCGACTGAGTGACTGAACTGAACTGTCACTACCACTGGCTCCAGACACAGTGGCTGTCACTAGTGACACGGCTTATGTCCCTTCCACCTCCTCTAGATTAAATTCTATGCATCAGAACCCAGTTGCACTGCTTTGACCTGTAAGTGTACCCATTGGCTGAGCCTACATTTCATGTGCCTGTATCTAATTGGCCTTAAGTGTCATCTGGATGTATTTGATTGGCTGCGCCTGGGTACCATCTGGGTGCATCTAATTGATTGAGCCTAGGTCCCATGGTTACGTTTTGACTGCAAGGCAGGTAGGGAATATGACATTCAGACTGTTTCTAGTGCAGATTCATACGATGGAAAATTGAAGCAGTGACTAAAGGTCTCCTCACTGTAGACTTGTCCAAAGTCTCTTTATCAGTCAGGTCGGTTTTTCAAAGCTCAATTCACCCTACTAAGTAAAGCAGAAGGGTTTAGTAAGTCAAGTGCTCTGTGCTCCGCTGTGTTAATTTGCCTAGTCTGGAGCTACATTTCCCAGAACCCCTTTCTTTGATTTTGAGTTCAGTCAGTCTGTTCAGTGGCTTAGTTGTGTCCGATCCTTTGCGAGCCCACGGACTGCTGCAAGTCAGGCCTCCTTGTCCATCACGAACACCCTGGAGTTTACTCAAACTCATGTCCATTGAGTTGGTGATGCCATCCAACCAACTTGTCCTTTGTTGTCCCCTTCTCCTCCCACCTTTGGTCTTTCCCAGCATCAGTTAAGTTCAGTTCAGTCTTTCAGTCATGTCCGACTCTTTTCGACCCCATGGACTGCTGCAAGTCAGGCCTCCTTGTCCATCACCAACACCCCATAGTTTACTCAAACTCATGTCCATTGAGTTAGTGATGGAATCCAACCAACTTGTCCTCTGTGGTCCCCTTCTCCTCCTGCCCATAATCCTAACCAGCATTAGGGTCTTTTCCAATGAGTCAACTTTTCTCATGAGATGGCCTAAGTATTGCAGTTTCAGCCTGATCATCAGACCTTCCAATGAACACCCAGGATTGATCTTTACAATGGATTGACTGGATCTCCTTGCAGTCCAAGGAACACTCAAGAGTCTTCTCCAACACCACAGCTCAAAAGCATCAATTCTGCGGCATTCAGCTTTTTCACCGTCCGAATCTCACATCCATACATGACCACTGGAAAAACCATAGCTTTGACTAGACGGATTTTGTTGGCAAAATAATGTCCCTGCTTTTAAATATGCTATCTAGGTTGGCCATAACTTTCCTTCCAAGCAGTAAGCATCTTTCAATTTCATGGCTGCAATCACCATCAACAGTGCTTTTGGGGCCCCCCAAAATAAAGTCTGACACTCTTTGCACTGTTTCCCCATCTATTTCCCATGAAGTGATGGGACCCGCTGCCATGATGTTAGTTTTCTGAACGTTGAGTTTTAAGCCAACTTTTTCACTCTCCTCTTTCACTTTCATCAAGAGGCTCTTTTGTTCTTCTTCACTTTATACCATAAGGGTGTTCTTTCTAATCAGTCAGTCCTTCGCATCACGTGGCCAAATTAGTGGAATTACAGCTTCAGCATCAGTCCTTCCAATGAACATGCAGGACTGATGTCCTTTAGAGTGGACTGGTTGGATCTCCTTGCAGTCCAAAGGACTCTCAAGAGTCTTCACCAACATCACAGTTTCAAAGCATTCATTCTTTGGTGCTCAACTTTCTTTCTACTCCAGCTCTGACATCCATACATGACTACTGGAAAAACCATAGCTTCGTCTCGACAGTTCCTCTGCCTATTCTAAAACCAGCTTCACCATTCGGAAGTTCACAGTTCACGTATTGCTGGAGCATGGCTTGGAGAATTTTGAGCATTGATTTACTAGCGTGGGAGATGACTGCAATTGTGCGGTAGTTTGAGCATTCTTTGGCAGAGCCTTTCTTTGGGATTGGAATGAAAACTGACCTTTTCCAGTCATGTGGCCACTGCGGAGTTCTCCAATTTTTTTGGCGTATTGAGTGCAGCACGTTCACAGCATCATCCTTCAGGATTTCAAAATAGCTCAACTGGAATTCCAGCACCTCCACTAGCTTTGTTCCTAGTGATGCTCTGTAAGGCCCACTTGACTTCATATTCCAGGATGTCTGGCTCTAGGTGAGTGATCGTACCATTGTGATTACCTGCGTCTTGAAGATATAGATATATAGATATAGCTATAGATATAGATATATACAGTTCTGTGTATTCTTGCAACCTCTTTTTAATATCTCCTGCTTCTGCTTGGTCTCTATCATTTCTCTCCGTTATCGAGCCCATCTTTGCATGAAGTGTTCCCCTAGTAACTCTAATTTTTTTGAAGAAATCTAATCTTTCGCATTCTGTTGTTTTCCTCTATTTCTTTGCATTGATCGCTGAGGAAGGCTTTCTTATCTCCCCTTGCTATTCTTTTGAGCTCTAATTCAAATGGGAATTACTTTCATTCTGTCCTTTGTTTTTCGCTTCTCTTCTTTTCATAGTTATTTGTAAGGCCTCCTCAGACAGCCATTTTCCTTTTTTTTGCATTTCATTTCCATGGGGATGGTCTTCAGTCATGAACTTCCGTCCATAGATCATCAGGCCACTCTGTCTATCAGATCTAGTCCCTTTAATCTATTTCTCATTTATGTTGTATAATCATAAAGGATTTCATGTAGGACAAACCTGAATGAGATGGAATTGCCAACATCCACTGAATCATCGAAAAAGTAAGAAAATTCCAGAACAACATCTATTTCTGCTTTATTGACTATGCCAAACCCTTTGACTGTGTGGATCACAACAAATTGTGGAAAATTCTGAAAGAGATTGGATTACCAGACCACTTGGCCTTTCTCTTGAGAAATCTGTATGCAGGTGAGGAACAACAGTTAGAACTGGACATGGAACAACAGACTGGTTCCAAATATGAAAAGAAGTACGTCAAGGCTGTATATTGTCACCCTGCTTATTTAACTTATATACAGAGTACATCATGAGAAACGCTGGGCTGGAAGGAGCACAAGCTGCAGTCATGATTGCTGGGAGAAATATCAATAACCTCAGGTATGCAGATAACACCACCCATATGGCAGAAAGTGAAGAGGAATTAAAACACGTCTTGATGAAAGTGAAAGAAGAGAGTGAAAAAGTTGGCTTAAACTTCAGCATTCAGAAAACTAAGATCATGGCATAGGGTCCCATCACCTCATGGGAAATAGATGGGGAAACAGTGGAAACAGTGTCAGACTTTATTTTGGGGGGCTTCAGAATCACTGAAGATGGTGAATCTTGCCCTGAAATTGAAAGACCCTTACTCCTTAGAGGGAAAGTTATGACCAACCTAGCCATAATATCAAAAGGCAGCGACATTACTTTGCGAAAAAAGGTCCGTCTAGTCAAGGCTATGGTTTTTCCAGTGGTCATGTATGGATGTGAGAGTTGGACTGTGAAGGAAGGTGAGCGCCGAAGAATTAATGCTTTTGAATTGTGGTGTTGGAGAAGACTCTTGAGAGTCTCTTGAATGGCAAGGAGATCCAACCAGTCTGTCCTAAAGGAGATCAGTCCTGGGTGTACATTAGAAGGACTGAGGTTGAAGCTGAAGCTCCAATACGTTGGCTACCTCACGTGAAGAGTGTACTCATTGGAAAAGACCGTGATGTTGAGAACGATAGCAGGCAGGAGGAGAAGGGGACGACAGAGGATGAGATGACTGGATGGCATCACCGACTCGATGGACGTGGGTTTGGGTGAGCTCCAGGAGTTGGCGATGGACAGGGAGGCCTGGCGTGCTGTGATTCACGGGGTCACAAACAGTCGGACATGATTGAGCGACTAAACTGACCTGAACTGAACTGACTAGAGGGACCTTTTTTTTTGACAAAGTAATGCCTCTGCTTTTTAATAAGCTGTCTAGCCTGCTCATACCTTTTTTTCCAAGGAGCAAGCATCTCTTAATTTCATGGCTACCATCACCATTTGTATTGATTTTGGAGACCAACATATTATTTGTCACTGTTTCCACTGTTTCCTCTTCTATTTGCCAAGAAGGGATGGGACCAGATACCATAATTTAGTTTTCTGAATGTTCAGTTTTAAGCCAACTTTTTCAATATCCTCTGTCACTTGCATCAATAGGCTCTTTTGTTCGTGCTTTCTGCCATAAGGGTGGTGTCATCTGCATATCTGAGATTATTGATATTTCTCCCAGCAATCTTGATTCCACTTTCTGTTTCCTCCAGCACAGCGTTTCCCATGAGGTACTCTGCATATAAGATCAATAAGCAGGGTGACAATATATAGCCTTGATGTACTCCTTCCTGATATGGAACCAGTCTGTTTTTCCATGTCCAGCTGTAACTGCTGCTTCTTGACCTGCCTACAGATTTCTCAGGAGGCATGTCAGGTGGTCTGGTATTCTCATGTCTTGAAGAATTTTCCACCGTTTTTTGCGATCCACACAAAGGCTTTGGCATAGTCAATAAAGCAGAAATAGATGTTTTTCTGGAACTCGCTTGCTTTTCGATGGTCCGGTGGAGGTTTCAAATTTGAGCTCTTAATCCTCTGCCTTTTCTAAATCCAGCTTAACATCTGGAAGTTCATGGCTCACAATCTGTTGAAGCCTGGCTTGGAGAATTTTGAACATTAATTTGTTGGCATGTGAAATGAGTGTCATTGTGCAGTAGTTGAGCATTCTTTGCTATCGCTCTCCTTTGGGATTGAAAACTCATCTTTTTTAGTCCTGTGGACAGATTTGCTGGCCTACTGAGTGCGGCACTTTCACAGCATCATCTTTTAGGGTTGGAAATAGTTCAACTAGAATTCCATCACCTCCACTAGCTTTGTTTGTCGTGATGCTTCCTAAGGCCCACTTGACTTCACATTCCAGGATGTCTGGGTCTAGGGGAGTGATCAGATCATCATGTTTATCTGGGTCCTGAAGATCCTTTCTGTATTATGCTGTGTATTCTTGCCACCTGTTCTTCATATCCTCTGCTTCTGTTAGGTCCATGCCATTTCTGCCCTTTATTGTGCCCTTCTTTGCATGAAAAGTTCCTGCGTGTAAAGTTGGTCACTCTAATTTTCTCAAAGAGAACTCCATCTTTCCCATTCTATTGTTTCCACTATTTCTTTGCAGTGATCTCTGAAGAAAGCTTTCTTACCTCTCCTCGCTATTCTTTGGATCTCTGCATTCAAATGAGTATATCTGTCCTTTCCTACTTTGCCTTCCGTTTCTCATCTTTTCATAGCTCTTTGTAAGGCCTCCTCAGAGAACCATTTTGCCTTTTTGGGTTTCTATTCCTTGGGGATGGCCGTGATCCCTGCCTCGGGTACAATGTCATGAACCTCTGTGCATAGTCCTTCAGGCACTCTGTCTATCAGACCTAATCACTTGAATCTATTTCTCCCTTCCACTGTGTAATCGAATCATAGGGATTTGATTTAGGTCATATCTGAATGGTCTAGTGGTTTTCCCTACTTTCCTCAAGGTAAGTCTGAAATTGGTAATAAGGAGTTCATGATCAGAGTCACAGTCAGCCCCATGTCTTGTTTGTGCTGACCCTATACAGCTTTTCCCTCTCTGGCTGCAAAGCACATAATCAGTCTGATTTCAGTATTGACCCTCTGGTGATACCCATGTGTAGAGTCTTCTCTTGTGTTGCTGGAAGAGGGTGTCTGCTCGGACTGGTGCAAAAACTCTTTTGCCAAATTCGCTTAGCCTTTGTCCTGCTTCATTCTGTGCTATTAGGCCAACATTGCCTGTTACTCCAGGTCCTTCCTGACTTCCTACTTTTGCATTCCAGGACCCTATAATGAAAAAGACGTCTTCTGGGGGTGTTAATTCTAGAAGGCTGGGTAGGTCTTCATAGAACCGTTCAAATTCAGCTTTCTCAGCATTACTGGTTGGGGCGTAGACTTGGATGATCATGATATTGAATAGTTTGCCTTGGTAACGAACAGAGATCATTCTGCCCTTTCGGAGATTGCATCCTAGTACTGCATTTCGGGCTCTGTAGTTGACCATCAAGGCTACTTCATTTCTTCTAAGGGATTCCTACCCACAGTAATAGATATAATGGTCATTTGAGTTAAATTCACCCATTCAGGTCCATTTTACTTTGCTGATTCTGGAAATGTCAATGGTCACTCTTGCCGTCCCCTGTTTGACCACTTCCTATTTTTCAGGGACCTAACATTCCAGGTTCCTTTGCAATATTGCTGTTTACAACGTCGGACTTTACTTCCATCACCAGCCTCATTCCCCACTGGGTGTTGTTGTTGCTTTGGCTTCTTCCTTTCATTCTTTCTGGAGATATTTCTCCACTGATCTCTAGTAGCATTTTGGACACCTACTGACCTGGGGAGCTCATCATTCAGTGTCCTATTTTTATTTCTGTTCATGGGGTTCTGAAAAGACATGGTCCACTGGAGAAGGGAATGACAAACTACTTCAGTATTCTTGCCTTGAAAACCCCATGAACAGTATGGAAAAGCTCCGAGGTAGAATTGACCAAAAGAGTAACTTGAGAGAGGGTTTGAAAGTGGAAAGGGAGCAGCAGTCTCTCCTCTTGCAAGGGTGCTGTGCTTTGATGTGGTGACAAGTAGGCGCAGACAGGCCTGCAGGCTCTGGCGTGTCCTTGCTGTCATCTGGGATGCATCCACAACTCCCTCCTGACTCCTGGACATCAGCACCCGCCCTGTCACTGGACACTTGGCTGCAGAGGTAATGGTTTCCTCTCCATTTCTCTACTGTTGGCCCTCAGCAGCCTCACTTTGGTGACTAGACTCTATGGCCGCTCCGTTTGCCTGGTTAGTGGCTCCAGAAGTTCCTTTTCAGACCTCATTTCTCAACCTGCTCCCACAGCTGACATAGAAGGCTCATTAATAATTCTCATAATAATTTGTGCATGCACATGTGTGTCCTAAATCACTTCAGTCATGTCCGATTCTGTGTGGCCCTGTGCACTGTAGCCCACCTCTGGCTTCTTCTGTCCATAGAATTCTCCAGGCAAAATACTGCAATGGGTTACCACGTCCTCCTCCAGGGAATCTTCTCCACACAGAGAGAAGATTAACTCACATCTTTGGCATCTCCTGCACATGGCTTCTTCATCACTAGTACCATACCCCAAACACATGGGCTGGATCTAGCTTCCCTTCTTGGGTGTGACTTATTGTTGTTCAGTCGGTAAGTCTTTCCAATTCTTTGCAATCCAGTGGACTGCAGCATCTCAGGCTCCTCTCTCCTCCACTTTCTCCGTGACATTGTTCAAATTTCCTAGGGCATGAATGATAACGTTGTGAGTATTTACAGACTCACAGGAAGGCTCAGAAAGACACACACTGCAGGACTGGGCCCCAAGGGACCACTGCCACAGGATCATGAGGCCCTACTCCTCTCCCCAGCAATTTTTCCTTTCTTAACTTTGCATAAGTGCAGTTGTCTCATGGACACAGCTGATGAGTGGGCCCTTAAAGGCTTCAGATCCCTGACTGCAAGCGAGTCTGGGAAATGGAATTTTCAGCTCTCCAGCCTCTTCAATTCAGGAGGGTGAGCAGCAAGAGGAATGCATGTTGAAAAGCCAATTCTCACACAGAGATATGCCTGCGGATCGAATCTTTGACGTTGCCATCTGGCCCAGGGTTTCCTTGTCAGGCCATGATGGTAGTGGGAGATCTTTGCCTCCCCAGCCCTGCAGATAATCCAAGGCCAGGCTAACTGGTCACCAGACTCATTAATATGATCGAGTACTGACCTTGGTTCACCTTGATGAAATGAAGGAGGAGACGCGAACTTTATTTACCCAGTGTTTTTCACATTTCTAGTCATTTATGTACATAGCGCCTCATCCCATGCATTTTGCAGCTGAGGACACATCAGACCCAGAGAGACTGAGGAAACTACCTCAGGTCACATAGCTCGTTATGGCAGAAGCTGGACCTGAGCCATCCTGTGGACCAAAGAATGCCTGCTCCTCACCATTACTGTATGTTTGCTAATATTGGGAGAAGCTTTTGTATAAAAGCCATTCATTCTAATTACGCACTTTTTCTTGGCTGAGCAGTTTCAGGTGCTGGGGACATGATGGTGGGCAAAACAGGTGGTGGTAGATAAAGGATATTGATTGAGATGGGGATTGTAAACGTACAAGTCAGGGACTAGAAACAGATTTGGGGTTAAGTTGATATTGATGTGGTTTCTTTGTATTTAAATATGTGAGAAAAGATTTGTGCATCTACTTTTTTTTTTAATGTAGGTCCCTTGCTTTAGCTTTTGTTTTTCTTTTTTTGGAAAATATATTTATTTTTTACTGTGCCAGATCTTCGTTGCCAAGAGAGAGCTTTCTCTAGTTGTGGTGCATGGGCCTCTCCTTGTGGTGGCTTCTCTTGTTCCAGGGTATGGGCTCTAGAATTCAAGTTCAGCAGTTTTCATGGGCTTAGTTGTCCCACAGCATGTGAAATCTTCCAGATCAATGGTTGAACCTGTGTCCTCTATACTGGCAGGCAGATTCTTAAGCACTGGACCACCAGGAAAGTCCTGTATTTCCTTCTTGAAAAATATTTCTCCAGTCTGAAAAAAACACAGACTGTGGCAATCGATGGTTTGTCTCAGTGTCTGGGACACAAAATTGCATGGTGATTGTTGTTTTTAAGTTGCTAAGTTGTGTCCAACTCTTTGAGACCCCATGGACTGTAATTTGCCAGGCCCTTCTGTCCATGTACAGTGGGGACTGTGGCAAACTAATGAACCTGGAGAGCAGCTTGAAGTGGCAGCTCTGGTGTGGCTCCTGCTGGTCACTTGCATATGTAGGTCCCCCTGTTGCCAGATTGCCCACTATCAGCAATAAGTTGAAAATTCATATTTTGAGTTATGTCTTCCAACGATGTTTTATATAGTTGTAACAAAATCTGCAAACATATTGTGAAAATTAATCCAATGTCTCTGGGGGTCAGATCTGGCCTGTGAGCTGCCAGTTTGCA
The DNA here is from genome assembly GCF_054371585.1 of Giraffa tippelskirchi. Lineage (NCBI taxonomy): Eukaryota > Metazoa > Chordata > Mammalia > Artiodactyla > Giraffidae > Giraffa > Giraffa tippelskirchi. The sequence goes on from NC_137290.1 coordinate 26,053,882, forward strand.
TCTTGTGTGGAAGAGCCTTAATTTAGGCATCATAGATGCTGGGTTGGAGTCTGGGCTCTGCTGCCTTCCAGCAGCTGGGGTCACAGGCAAGCCACAACACTCTCTGGACCTCAGTTTCCCCTTCTGTAAAATGGGACTTCTGAGAACAATGTGGTCTCCCTCTGCGTTGCTTTTACTAAACCAATATTTTCTCAATGGTGGGTCATGGAGTCAATTTAGTTGATTGTGACCTGCACCTTTTAAATAGAAAATAGGACAGGATGGAAAATAAGAGGATCTATCGTCATATTATAGGTCAGCATTGCCCTGTGGAACATATTTTAGTTTTACACACATAATATGCACACACATATATCTAGGTTATACTGGGTCTTAATATAACATGCATTTCTTATGCAGAGGGACTGAAAGGGAAGCTTTCAAACCAAGTGTTGTTCATGTCTTAATGTGTTTGATGCTGGCAACATTTCTGTGAGGTGGGTTTTCGCCTCAACCACATTTTACAGGTGAGAGCATTGAAGTTCAGAGAGTGAAGTTCCCACAAACAGGAAAAGGAATAGCTGGGATTTGACCCCAGGCCACATCTGAACCGTAGGTAATCTGTCCTCTCCAGACAACACCTGTATGATCACGATGAAAGGAGCTAATGCAAGTCAAGGGCTTAGCCGGGTGTCTGGGACAGAGCACGTATTTAATAAATGTCGAAGCAAGATTGTGTGGGCACCTCCTTATTCAGCCACACCATGTGGCCTATAGGAATCCAAGAGCTATGAGACAGAGGGGGGCCGGGCTTCTGCAGTCCTAATACCCATGCAGCAGGTAAGGGGTTATAAGGGCCAAGAGACACTCCCGTTCCTGCAGTCCGAGTTCCCCAAATACTCATTTTTGCCCAAATACTTAATGGCTACATTTTATTTTTTATTTTTTTTATAAATTTATTTATTTTAGTTGGGGGCTAATTACTTTACAATATTGTAATACTTTTTGCCATACATTGACATGAATCAGCCCTGGGTTTACATGTGTTCCCCTTCCTGGACCCCCCACCCACCTCCCTCCCCATCCTATCCCTCTGGGTCATCCCATTGCCCTGGTCCTGAGCTCTTGTCTCATGCATCGAACATGGAATGGTGTTGTTTCACATATGATAATATACATGTTTCAATGCTATTCTCCGAGACGTCCCACCCTCACCTTCTCCCTCAGAGTCCATAAAATTGTTCTATGAATCTGTGTCTCTTATTCTGTCTCGCATGTAGGGTTATCGTTATCATCATGGTTACATTTTAAAATCAGTGTTTGGTGGGAGCTGGCTTATCCATCATCCTTGAATGAACTGCTACAAATTTTGCTATCTTGAATTTATGGATTAAACACACACACATACACACACACACACACACACACACACACACCATTTTGTCAAACAATTTAAACTACCACGACAACGGTATTATTAAACATTAGAGCAGTTATCTTTTATAGTTGGGCTGAGTGTGGCAAGAAGTGCTTCCGGGGTCATGGTTGCTGATGGCTCTTGAGGCCATCATGCTGCCCTCGGCTGGGATCCCCACTGTGACCACAGCAGGTCACTTAATCCTTAACTTTGGGGCCTGAACAGATCCTCGAAGGTGCTGCAATATCAGGGAAGCACTCCCGCAAAGCAGGGGCGCAGCCCAAGAAGATACTTCTGGAATCCTTGCAGTGCTATTTCCATGCCTAACTTTGGGTGGCCCCTGCGGGCAGTTCGGGCCGATGGCGGGGTCGCACTGCCCTCTGGTGGTCACTGGCGAGCACAGCTTCACGGGTGCTGATCCGGCAGCATCGTCGGTGCTGTGGGCGCTGTGGCAGAATAGCGGAGCCCTCTGAACTCAGGTTACCCTTTTCCTAGAACGAACTGTCTGTCTATCTATATCCTAGGAGTTTCCCCAAATCCTTGTGAGTAAAAATGGCAGGCTGTACTGTCTATGGGTCCATTTATAAGGGCTTGGAGATCTGGGGTGACAGAAATCAAGAGTGAGGTGGAAGGCACGGGAGAAGTTAGGAAGGACCACAAGGGGCCCTTTACGGGACCTGGGGACGTCCTCCGTCCTCATCTTCGTCGGGAGAGAATGGTTTCCAGCGGGAAGGATGGAGGCAGGGTGTCTGGTCAAAAAGTGCTGGTCATGGGCTTTCTCAGGAACGTGAAAGCATTTTCTCATTTTATAACCTGCACACAGTTCACCGAACCAAGCTCAAGTGGTTATCATCATGATATTTTCTTACAGATGATTATACTTGGGTACCCATCCCCCAGATCAGGATGATTCTTCAAAATAGAAGTCGGATTATGCCCGTCTCCTGCTTTAAACTCTCTGGCGTCTTCTCACTGGATTTGGAAGAAGATCCAAACTCCAGCCGAATAAAATGCCCCACAGCCAATAAATATCAGGCCACTGCTGGTGGATATTCAGCTTGTTTACATTCTTTGCTATTACAGATGGTATTGTAGAAAAGAACTCTGTACAGATTATGCATGCTTACTTAAATATATCTCTAGATAGATTCTCAGAAGTGGAATTACAGAGTTGAACTTACAAATTGGATAAATATTGTCAACGTTTTCTCCTTAGGAGTTGTACCAGTTTCAGCTTCCACAAGCAATGCACGAAGCCCCACAGCTCAACCAGCACTGTGAGTCATTAAACGTTCAAACGTTTGTCAATCCGGTGTGGAAAGTGGTATCTCAGTGTATTTGCATTTCTCTTATGATGAGCTAACTTGAACATCTTTGTCTAAGTTTAAGAACCAGTTGCACTTTTAACAAATACATTAAAATGTCTGCTCATGCCCTTGGATCATTTTTTATTTGGGTTGTTGGCCTACTATTTATTTCTAAGATATGTTTATATATCAAGGGGGATTAACACTTGCTGGTGTCTGTGATTTGAATTTCAATTTGAATTCTGTCTCATGGTTTTATTTTTATAATAGCATCTATTTATGGCTGTGCTGGGTCTCATTGCTGCCTGGGCTTATCTCTAGTTGGGGAGTGCAGGCCTCCTCTCAGTTGTGGTGCACAGGCTGTAGGGCAAGTGGGCTTCAGTAGTTGGGGCTCCTGGGCTCTGAGCACAGGATCAGTAAGTTGTAGTGCATGGGTCTAGTTGCCCCTGGACATGTAGTAACTTCCCAAGCCAGGTATCGAACTGGCATTTCCTGCATAGGCAGGTGGATTCTTTGCCACTGGGCCACTAGGGAAGCCTTACTTATATTTTTTAGTAAGTTTTTTAAGGTGGTCAAATTTCTCAACATTTTTTTTTTGAAAGCACCATGTCTTATTCAAATATGTGTCTATTGTGCCTGGGACACAGCCAGTGCATTGTAGATGCTCAATTAATATCTGATGGGAAAAATATCTGCTCCACTTGAATGATTGATTTCCTGAGTAGACATCTGAGTCCATGTGATATAATACTACTATTTATTATGTATTATATATGTTGAGATGCTTTTGGCTGCAAATAACTAATGAAGAAGGAACTCAAAATATTTCAACCATAAGGACATTTTAATCTCACATAATAAATTTAACTTATCTTTCCTAAGTATTTATCCTTCTAAGAATTAACCAATGTTCAATCAATAGAAATCTTTGTTGAATCACTCCTGCCACATCTTTTACCCCATGTGGGTTATTGTCTACAAATAAAGCCAAGTTAGAGGAAACAGTGTCCAGGGATAGAGACAAAGAGACCGAATTTAAAAGAATTTAAAGACACTTGTTGAATTCAGCATTTGGGGTGTTGGTGGTCATGGGGTCTGAGATCACGCATTTCTGAACCTTTCAGTCAAGTAGGCCAATTTTTTAAAGACACTTTGGTGGTACTTATGCTATTTGCAACTGAAAAATTCCCATGTTAGCTCTCTCACTTCTAAGTCCCTTGTGAAACAAATACCTTCAGCCCTGGAGGTTGACCTGAAGATTTCTTTGATTTTCTGTCCTTCTGCTGAGCTGGCCAGGAAGTTCTGGTGTCATGCTCAGACTTCTAGAAGGCCATGGGTTTTTGTTTGGGAGTTTTGCATAGTCCAGCTACTCTATGTCTAAGAGGGTTCCAGAGGGCTGCAAGATACTGTTGGGTAAAGAGTGAAGGCAAGAAGCCTGGGACCACTGAATCTTAGATACGTACCCTTCCATCCATCCATCCATTTATCCATTCATCTACCCACCACCCACCAATCCATCCACCATCCATTCATCCATCCATCTATCATCCAACATTCATTTATTGCTATCTCATTTATCTAATGAGAAAGATAATCCCTTTACTCACTGAGAGCTCCAAGACATCCCAGAATTCAGAATGAAACATTTACAGACTGTGGACTGTCAGCACAAGCTTTTAACATGCAATCATCACAGTAGAAAAGTAGTTGACCCCCTATGCAGTTAATTTCAGGATTAAGGAACAGGTCTGTTTCACCTCAAACCTCTTTCTGTGTGTACAGCTGAAAGAGTCTACTATTAGTGCCACTAATGGAAGCCTTTTAAAATAAAATTTCTTTTTTATAAGTGATTTAGTCTTTGTTAACTCTCAACGGAATTTTTCTTGAAAGCAGTTGTTTTTGGTTTTTGTTTCTCTTTTTAGGTAGGGCTGAAAAAAGGTAAGACTATTTTATTCTTGTTTTTTCAAATTTTTAAAATATAGTTGATTGACAGTGCTGTGCCAGTCTGCAAATTAGCAAATTATCTCAGTTATACACATGTGTACATTCCTTTTTTGCATTCTTTTCCATTACGGTTTATCACGCGATACTGAATATTGTCCCCTGTGCTATCCATTAGGACCTTGTATATCCACTGTAAATGGAGTAGTTTGCATCTAAAAACCCCAGATACCCAGCCCATCCCTCTCCCCTCCATCCTTGACAACTACAACTCTGTTCTCTAACTGACAGCAGGTTGTGATGGTGGCTGGAAGGGAAAGGTGGATAGCACATGATTACAAGTGGGTACCTAAGTGGCTAGGGTATCAAACAATGAGAAAACAGGGAGGATCCAGGAGCATTCACATCACCGATTCCCTGGGTGGCTCTGGTACAGTCTCTTTTTCTTCTCCAGCCAGAAGTCAATTCATCCAGTACAACACTTCCATCCATTTGAAGAAACTAATTTGGCAGATTATAGTGAGGTTGACCCATGTTTTTGCCCGCTAACTCTAGGGATTTTTTTTACCTTTATTTAACTATCTGTCCATCTAACCATTATACCATTCTTGCAACACATATCCAACCACTACAGTATTACTATCAATCACCCATCAACCATTAGTCATTCTATCCAGTTATCCATTCAATTACCCATCCATCCATTCAGCCACTCATTCACCCACTTAACCATCTACTCAACTTTCCATCTCACCATGCAACCATTCATTCATCCAGACAAGCAACCATCCATCCACCTCACCATATCACCATTTGGTCATCAGTTCAGTTCAGTCGCTCAGTCCTGTCCAACTCTTTGCGACCCCGTGAACCACAGCACACCAGGTCTCCCTGTCCATCACCAACTCCTAGAGTCCACCCAAGCCCATGTCCATAGAGTCGGTGATGGCATCCAACAATGTCATCCTCTTTCGACCCCTACTCCTCTGCCCTCAATCTCTCCCAGCATCAGAGTCTTTTCTAATGAGTCAGCTCTTCGCATGAGGTGGCCAAATATTGGAGTTTCAGCTTCAACATCAGTCCTTCTAATGAATACTCAGGACTGATCTCCTTTAGGATGGAGTGGTTGGATTTCCTTGCAGACCAAGGAATTCTCAAGAGTCTTCTCCAACACCACAGTTCAAAAGCATCAATTGTTCTGTGCTCAGCCCTCTGTATAGTCCAAATCTCACATCCATACACGACCACTGGAAAAACCATAGCCTTGACTGGACGGATCTTTGTTGGCAAAATAACATCACTGCTTTTTAATATGCTGTCTAGGTTGATCATCAGTTTCCTTCCAAGGAGTAAGTGTTTTTTAATTTCATGGCTGCAGTCACCATCTGCAGTGATTTTGGAGTCTAGAAAAATAAAGTCAGCCACTGTTTCTGCTGTTTCCGCATCTGTTTGCCATGAAGTGATGGGACTGGATGCCAGGATCTTAGTTTTCTGAATATTGAGCTTTCAGCAAACTTTTTCACTCTCCTCTTTCACTTTCATCAAGAGGCTCTTTGGTTCTTGTTCACTTTCAGCCATAAGAGCAGTGTCATTTGCAAAGCTGTGGTGATTGTTATTGCTCCCGGCAATCTTAATTCCAGCTTGTGCTTCCTCCAGCCCAGAGTTTCTCATGATGTACTCTGCATATAAGTTAAATAAGTAGGGTGACAATATACAGCCTTGACGTACTCCTTTTCCTATTTGGAATCAGTCTCTTGTTCCATGTCCAATTCTAACTGTTGCTTCCTTACCTGCATACAGATTTCTCAAGAGGCAGGTCAGGAGGTCCGATGGGAAAGGATACTTGATGAATTTTTGGACCAACTGAAACAACACTGCAGATGGCAATTGCAGCCATGAAATAAAAAGATGCTACTCCTTGGAAGGAAAGTTATGAGCAACCTAGACAGCATATTAAAAGTCAGAGATGTTACTTTGTCAACAAAAGTCCGTCTAGTCTGCTGCTGCTTCTGCTAAGTCGCTTTGATCATGCCTGACTCTGTGCGACCCCATAGATGGCAGCCCACCAGGCTCCACTGTCCCTGGGATTCTCCAGACAAGAACACTGGAGTAGGGTGCCCTGGCCTTCTCCACCAGCTAGTTGAGGCTATGGTTTTTCCCGTGGTCATGTATGGATGTGAGAATAGGACTATAAATAAAAGTGAGATCAGAAGAATTGATGTTTTGTACTGTGGTGTAGGAGAAGACTCTTGAGAGTCCCTTGGACTGCCAGGAGATCCAACCAGTCCACCTTAAAGGAGATCAGTCCTGGGTGTTCATTGGAAGGACTGATGTTGAAGCCGAAACTCCAGTCCTTTGGCCACCTGATGCAAAGAGCTGACTCTTTAGAAAAGATCCTGATGCTGGGAAAGATTGAGGGCAGGAGAAGGGGACGACAGAGGATGAGATGGTTGGATGGCATCACTGACTCATTGGACATGGGTTTGGGTGAAGTCTGGGAGTTAGTGATGGACAGGGAGGCCTGGCATGTTGCGGTTCATGGGTTTGCAATGAATCGGACATGACTGAGCAACTGAAGGGAACTGAACTCAACTGAATCAACCTAAGGTACACCTACTTCTAATCTTGTTAGGTGAGCAAGGGTTTATGTCTTCATTACAGCTAAAAGATACTCAAGATAGTCACTGACCTTCAATCATTTACTGAGTGAACGGAGGGTGCTTGATGAATATATATGAATGCCCCCAGTTCCCTGCGCTGTGAGGTTCTATGCCTACAGGGTAGAAACAATACAAGTGTCCTTTTGGTTCCACGAGCACCATACATCCTTTGCTGCCTCGGGGGCTCTACACTTTTGATATCTGGGTCAGGGCAGCCTCTCTGGTGGGGTGACATTTAAGTAAGCTCCAGAGAAGGGGAAGGCAGGGGCCATGCAAATATGGGGGTAGGTAGACAAGGCTGAAAACACAGCAAGTGTGAATGCCCTGAGGAGGGTTTGAGCTTGGAAAGGCATGTTCACTGATGCTTAGTATGCCTCTTGGCCCACAGTGGGCACTTAGTATTTGTGGAATGAATGAAAAAAGAAAGGCAAGGAGAAATAGAGGGAAGGTGAGTTTCTCAAAGCAAATCTTCAGTGGTCACATCTTTTTCTCTTTTGCCCAAAGGAAGCAGAAAGTGATCCATCACGGGCAACAGATGCCATCTCTCTAATGCCTTTCAGCTCCCCCACTCTCCTCCCCTGAGCCTGGCTGAGCCTTTCGCGCTCTGCAAAGATGGATGTTGGTGGCTGCCTGGCCAATCCGGTCCCTGTTTAAACTATGTAATTTATTTTCTGGGAGGAAATGAGCAAAGGGGAAGAGACAATCTCAGCAGCCTCCCTCCCAGGCCTGGTGGCTGCAGAACCCAGGTGGATTTATCACTGGTGGAGAGGTGGAGACAAATGACCTGCTAAAATGGAGATATTAACAACACCGTCAGACAGAACAGCCAAAGCCCCCTGTCTTGTTGCCGTATTTCACACTCATCAGGTGTCCATGGCCTGGGCTAATGAGGCTCATCCATCAGGCCAGGAGAGCTGCTGGCGCACAGAATTGCTCAATGGGCTGAGGCTGCTGCTTCAGACACTGGTGGGAATTTTCAGGAGAGCTTAGCATATGGGTGTGCTGTATCCTGGTTTTCTTTGGTGGACTCCACTCTCTTCTAACCAGCTCAGGGGTGCGGAACAACAGTGTTTGATACTCCTAAGTCCACCTTCTTCCTACCAGGTGTTAGGAGCAAAACACATAGTAGTTTACATGTACCAGCTGTGTGACTTTAAGTAAATTAATTAATCTTTCTGAGTCTCAAACATGCCCTCTATAAAATGAAGTGGGATGGTGCCCACTTTGTCGGGGGAAGGGTTGGAGGATTAAATAAAATGATGACATCAGTAAATAAAGAGTAGTGGGTAAGGCCTGGGATTAGGTAGGGTGGCAGTTACAGCCCCACCACCTGCTGGCTGTGATGGAGCCTACTGGCTGGCTCCCTACATTCGTTCTCCCCTTCTCTCTCAGAAAATGCTCCCGTATTTGTTTCTTTCCTTGCTAGGCAGGCACGGCTGAGAATAAATGCTACATCTTCCAGCTCCTTTGGTGGCAAGGTGTGATTTTCTGACACAAAAATCTGGCCAATGGGATTTGAGCAGCAGTGATGGTGACCTGTGTCAGCTGTGCTCTTAAAAGGAAGAGGAGTCTGTCCCTCTTCCCTCCCCCTTTACTTTTCTGGTGCAAGGGGAGTGCAGACATTGAGGGGGTGAGAAGCCAGCTTGGACTGTGTGGTCAGAGCAGTACTTGGATTGGCAGAGCAAACAGACAGAAGGTGCCTGGGTCCCTGGTGCTCTCCAGGCTCTATGGGCAGCTAATGAGAGACAGAGATAGCTCTTGACTGTTTAAGCTGCTGGCCGGCATCTCTGGCAACACAAACTCCATTGCACAGAACCTGGCCTGCTTGGGACTGCCTCATCCACTCCCTCAGCCTGGATTCAGTGACACACCCACTATTACATTCTTTCAATTCATAGGATTCAAATGTTCATAAAATATTTCTTTCTTTAAAGCACTTTATCTGTTCACTTTTCTTCACAAACTGTCCTTTTGCCAGAGAGCAGCTTGGATTTATGTACTACAGGGGCTGGTACAGAAAATTCTCCAGGTCAGAGGTGGGCAGACTATGACCATCCAGCCCAGAGCCTGTTTGTGTAAATGAGGGCATGTTGACACAGATACACTCATCCTTAGGCACAGTCTGGGATGCTTTCAGGCAAAAGAGGAGCAGCTGTGACACAGGCCTGATGGCCCAGGATTCCAAAAGACCTTCCACACACCCTGGCCAAAAAAGGTGACTGGCCCCAAAATGATTGTAGGCCAAACTGAAATCAATATGGGTGAGGGTGTGAGAATGGTTAGAAAAAGGAGGGAAACTCTTGAACTACCGTGACTGTGAGGCACACTGTAAAAGATATTTTGTGTTTGAGTCCAATACACATGCTATTAACACATACGTGTGTTTCTACCTGTGTGGAATTTCTTCACACTCTAAGAACAAGTTTAGAACTACTACTCCCTCTTACTGAGTTATTACAAATCCTAAAGGATGATGCTGTGATAGTGCTTCACTCAACTTGCCAGCAAATTTGGGAAGCTCAGCAGTGGCCTCAGGACTGGAAAAGGTCAGTTTCCATTCCAATCCCAAAGAAAGGCAAAGTCAAAGAGTGCTCAAACTACCACACAATCGCACTCAACTCACACACTAGCAAAGTAATGCTCAAAATTCTCCAAGCTAGGCTTCAACACTACAACTGAGAACTTCCACATGTTCAAGCTGGATTCCGAAAAGGCAGAGGAAGCAGAGATCAAATTGTTGACATCTGTTGGCTCATAGAAAAAGCAAGAGAACTCCAGAAAAATATGTACTTCTGCTTCATTGAATCTGCTAAAGCCTTTGACTGTGTGGATCACAACGAACTGTGGAAAAATCTTCAGGAGATGGGAACACCAGACTACCTGACTAGTCTCCTGAGAAATCTGTATGCAGGTCAAGAAGCAGTAGTTAGAACCAGACATGGGAAAACGAACTGGTTCAAAACTGGGAAAGCCATACGTCAAGGCTGTATACTGCCACACTGCTTCATTAACTTATATGCAGAGTACATCATGCGAAATACCAGGCTGGATGAAGCACAAGATGAAATCAAGATTGCCGGGAGAAATATCAGTAACCTCAGATATGCAGATAACAACACCCTTATGGCAGAAAGCAAAGAGGAACTACACAGCCTCTTGATGAAAGTGGATGAGGAGAGTGAAAAAGTTGGCCTCAAATTCAACATTCAAAAAACAAAGATCATGGCATCCGGTCCCATCACTTCATGGGAAATAGGTGGGGAAACAGTGACAGACTTTGCTTTCTTGGGCTCTAAAATCACTGCAGATGGTGAGTGCAGCCATGTAGTTAAAAGATGCTTACTCCTTGGATGAAAAGCTATGGCCAATATAGATAGCATATTAAAAAGCAGAGACATTATTTTGCTGACAAAGGGCCATCTAGTCAAAGCTATGATTTTTTCCAGTAGTCGTGTATGGATGTGAGTGTTGGAGCATAAAGAAAGTGGAGGGCTGAAGAATGGATGCTTTAGAACTGTGGTGCTGAAGACTCTTGAGAGTTCCTGGACTGCAAGGAGATCAAACCAGTCAATCCCGAAGGAAATATGTCCTGGATATTCATTGGAAGGACTGATGTTGAAGCTGAAGCTTCAATACTTCAGCCACATGATGCGAAGAGCCGGGTCACTGGAAAGATGCTGGGAAAGATAAAAGGCAGGAGGAGAAGGGAGTGACAGAGGATGAGATGGTTGGATGGCATCACCGACTTGATGCAGATGAGTTTGAGCAAGCTCCAGGAGTTGGTGATGGACAGGGAAGCCTGGCGTTCTGCAGTGCACGGGGTCTCAAAGAGTTGGAGACGAATGAGTGACTTAACTGACTAACTGACTTAGTCTTATGACGTGCACAAGGTCATTCTCTGCCTAAATCTGTTTCTCTAAGTAACCAAACACAGAGGCCCCAGACCCTCCCCCCGCCCCTAAAATCAAGTTGCCGCGACCCTTCTGACGCCCGTGCTGGTGTCAGATGCGGTTTGAACAACCTGAATCGGCCTTTGGCATGCGGAGGGGGGCGGGGCTTGGGGCTTGTGCGTGACTCCAAGCCGCTGAGCGCTGTTCATTCGCGCGCGCATTTGTGCACCGCGTCCCGGAACATCTCCGGAGCCGGCTCTGCTCAGGCGCCAAGGACGCCCGGGGAGTTAGCCCGCCCGCCCTTCCCAGCGGCCCAGACCGAAGCGGGTCTCGAGGTCAGTCCCGCGGCCGCCGCTCCGCGGGGTCTGAGCCAGCAGGGCGGGGGCTCTGCGCAGGGCGAGGGGCGCGGGAGGGCGCGGGAAGGGGTCCCCTCGGGGAGAGTGGGGGCGCCCCGGGAGGAGGTGCGGGCGCAGGGGCTGCTCCCTGGGAGCTCCGAGACCCCAGGGCGCGAGGCGGGGGCCCTGCAGGAACCCAAGTCTCCCCTAAGAGCAATCCAGTCCCTCGGATCCTTTGAGCCCTTGGGCAACTCCGGGCCGCAGGCTTTCTGGGGCCACTGGAAGGAGCGAATCCTGGAGGGGACAGAGGAGTGGGTCCCCCCTCAGACTGGGATGTCCGGAGGCGGGAGTGGCGAGAACCCCCTCCAGGACAGGTGGAGGGAGGATGCTGGTTCTGGTCCCCAGGTTTTGGGGGCGGGAGGGGCAGACCCGGGGACTTTGGGATTTGATGGAGGAGGAGGAGGTACGGGAGCTGCTTGCAACCTGGGAAGCCAGCCATGTGTCAGGGGTCAGGGAGCAAATGGGCCGAGTAGAACACGGGAAGTGATGCCATGGGGATGTTGTGGGGAGTCTGGGGGGCACTTTGAGGGGTACGGAGCAGGGGGGACCCTCTGGACGTGTTTGCAGGTGCGCTGAGATGCATCAGAGGTTTGCAGATGAGAAGGGGGCGTGGGAAACAGCTTTTGCTCCGGTGGTTCTGTGCACCTGCGTGGCTGCAGGTGGGGGCTGGGAGCACGTTGGGGGCGCCCGGTTTTGAGGGGCAGCCCTTGGAGGAGGTGCAGGGCAGGGCTAAAGGTGGGCCTGAGTGTCCGCCAGAGGGAAGTTGTGTTGGGGAGGGTGAGGGGTCGTTTCAGTCTGTAGGTCTGCCTTTGGGCCTGTCTGGAGGGTGTGTGTGTGTGTAGTACTGCCTGTGAGGAGTGTGCTCAGTTCTGAGAAGCAGGCCTGCCCACCTGAATGGTGGGGGTTTCTGAATTTCCCTGGACTTGTCTGCAGGTGTGTTTGTGTTACGAAGCCCTGATTTCCGCAGCCTGCATCTGAAAATGTGTATTACTAACAATTTTGCGTGTGTGTAACTGGTTGACTGTTCCCACTGACGCACCTGGCTTTTGCACAATTAATGTGTGAGAGTCTGCGGTGGGTCAAAGGATTCTTAAAAAGCCTTAAAGGAAGAGGTTTGACTCTACATTACCAGAGTGTTCTGAGTATGTGTGTGTATTTAATTATACTTAATTTTCATGTGTCATCATTTAGAGTCCTCATTTTCATGAGGAGAAAGCTGACAGCACTGAAGGTTAAATAACCCCTGAACCAGGAGCTGCAGGTAGAATACAAGGCACCTGTTTAAATATGAATGTCATCTAAATAATGAATTATCTTTTGGTAGAGTTCAATCGCTCAGTCGTGTCCGATCTTTGTGACCCCATGATTGCAGCACGCCTGGCCTCCCTGTCCATCACCAACTACCAGAGTCTACATAAACCCATGTCCATCGAGGCGGTGATGCCATCCAGCCATCTCATCCTCTGTCATCCCTTTCTCCTCCTGCTCCCAATCCTTCCCAGCATCAGGGTCTTTTCCAATGAGTCAACCCTTCGCATGAGGTGGCCAAAGTATTGGAGTTTCAGCTTCAACATCAGTCCTTCCAATGAACACCCAGGACTGATCTCCTTTAGGATGGACTGGTTGGATCTTCTTGCAGGCCAAGGGACTCTCAAGAGTCTTCTCCAACACCACAGTTCACAAGCATCAATTCTTCAGCACTCAGGTTTCTTCCCCCTCCAACTCTCACATCCGTATGTGACTACTGGAAAAACCATAGCCTTGACTAGATGGAACTTTGTTGGCAAAATAATGTCTCTGCTTTTAAATATGCTATCTTGGTTGATCAGAAATTTCCTTGCAAGGAGTAAGTGTCTTTTAATTTCATGGCTGCAGGCACCATCTGCAGTGATTTTGGAACCCCCAAAAATAAAGTCTGACACTGTTTCCACTGTTTCCCCATCTATTTCCCATGAAGTGATGGGACTGGATGCCATGATCTTTGTTTTCTGAATGTTGAGCTTTAAGCCAACTTTTCCACTCTCCTCTTTCACTTTCATCAAGAGGCTTTTTAGTTCTTTTTCATATTCTGCCATAAGGGTGGTGTCATCTGCATATCTGAGGTTATTGATATTTCTCCCAGAAATCTTGATTCCAGCTTATACTTCATCCAGCCCAGCATTTCTCATGATGTACTCTTATTAGATCTTAGGAATACTAATTTTAAAGAGACAACATAATAAATTGTGCAAAGCATAAAATATACACATACAATAAGAATTGTACACAGTACAATGGAATATTAGCCATTAAAAAGAATGAAATAATGCCATTTGCAGCAACATGGATGGACCTAGAGAGTGTCATAGCGAGTGAAGTAAATCAGACAGAGAAGGAGAAATATCATATGGCATCCCTCATATGTGGAATCTAAAATGAAATCATATAAATGAAGTTACAACACAGAAAGACTCTCAGACTTAGAGAACAAAATTATGGTTTGTTCTTATGGATAAACTTACGGATAACCAACAAAGTTTTACTGTATAGCACAGGAAACTTTGCTCAATGTTACGTGGCAGCCTGGATGGGAGGGGAATTTGGGGGAGAATGGATAAATATATACATATGGCTGAGTCCCTTCACTGCTTACCTGAAACTATCACAACATTGTTAACTGGCTATACCTCAATAAAAATAAAAAGTTGTTTTTTTTTAAGTTGTATAAAGGTATGATGACTGAGTAAAATATTTGCATGGGAGCAAGAACCACAGGGGTAATACCATATTCAGGGGGATGATTCTCCTTTTTGTCTTAATAATATTTTATTTCAGCAAATGAAAATCAAGATTCAAATTTGCATAAATTGCTTTTATATGATTACATATTGTGACATCTTAAATATGTATGAATATATAATCCCTTTATCTACTTTTGCTGCTCTGATTTTAACATAACGAGTTAAAAAACCATTTAAGACAATGTAACCTCCTACTTATGATCTCTTAAGAGGCATTGCTAATAAATCGAACATGAAGTTTTTAACTTTTTATTTTATATTGGAGTATAGCCAGTTAACAATGCCGTGATAGTTTCAGGCGGACAGAAAAGGGACTCAGCCACAGATGCACAAGTATCGATTCTCCCCCAAACTCCCCTCACATCCAGACTGCCACTGAACACAGAGCAGAGTTCCCTGTGCTCCACAGCAGGTCCTTGTTGGTTCTCTGTTTTAAATACAGCCATGTGTACATGTCTGTCCTACACTCCCTAACTATCCCTTCCCTGCATCCTTCCCCTCAGCAACCATATGTTGAACATACAGCTTTTTCACACTTGACTCTGTGTCATGCCCCTGGCAGGCACCCTGGACAAGACACCCATACATAAGAAAATATTCCTGAGTTACCTTCAGCCTAAAAAATAAGAACAAGGGAGAAAAACAAGATCCAGAACAAGATATGAATTTCCAAGAAGTTGATGTGCACGTAAGTTATGTGTGTGACTTAGAGGTGGGAGTCTCCTGACCTCTGGATGTTTCATGTGGATTCTGAGAAAAATGTCTGCTTCTTTAATTAGATGGAAATGTACACAACAGAGAGCTTTGCATCAAGTCTGACATTTAGTGCATGACTCCCTGGGACATTCCAAGCTGGGTTGTTGACCTATTTTTCCTCTGGACCCCAAGATGTGTTAACTCCTCACTGGCTTCTAATCCGGAATCAGCAATCCCTGTTGGGAACGCCCTTGTTGCTTCCCCCTTATCTCCATTCCTCCCTCAACCACTGTTATTTCTTACCTTTTAGGTTGCTGTGGTTGTTCATCACCAAGTCACATCCACTTCTTTGCTACCCCACGGACTGCAGCATGCCAGGCTTCCCTCTCCTTCGCCATCTCCCAAACTTTGCTCAAACCCATGTCCATTGAGTCGGTGATGCCATCCAACCATCTCATCCTCTGCCGCCTCCTTCTCTCTTGCCTTCAGTCTTTCCCAGCCTCAGGTCTTTCCCAATGAGTCCACTCTTCTCATCAGATTTCCAAAGTATTGGAGCTTCAGCTGCAATGTCAGTCCTTCCAATCAATATTCAGAGTTGATTTCCTTTAGGATTGATTGCTTTGATCGCCTTGCAGTCTAAGGGACTCTCTAGAGTCTTCTAATAAAACTGTAGCCAACATATATAAACTGTCTGTATAGATCTCAGACACCACTTTAATCAATTGACATGTGATGGGGTTCAGGATACCTCACCCCAAACTATGGCACCTGACATATTGAAGGTGAAGCAGTTTGAGAAAACAGCAGAAAGAAGAGGTTCACTCTCACTTCCCCTTCCCCCTTCTTCCATGAAACAAGCCATAATCCCCTCATGGGAGAGGTACCCTCCCTATAGCAGGAGGAAAGGAGCATTCTTAGCTCCAAAGGGTGAGGAACACTTCCAAGAGGAAGCCTAACGCACAGGCCTTGCTAAGTTTCTGCCAGCTTATTACACTCACCTCTTATTCCTTAACTGATCATATTCTTCCACAACTGTCCACACCTCATCAAACCTAGCTTGAAATACTCAGGTCTGTTTCTTTAGGCCTTCATTTCCTTAGGAAGGCTCCTGTGTCACTTAAAACATATTAAAATAAGTTGTAAGCTTGTCTCCAGTTTATCTGTCTTTGTTGATTCATTTTCAGACCCACCCAGCGACCCTCAGCATGTGGAAGAAAAGATTTTTCCACCTCTACATATTTTAATCCTTACATTTAGTAACTTGCTGTCCTTTTAGTCTAGAAGGGCAGACTGAGGCTCAGAGAGCTTTAATGACCTCCAAATTTCAGGTTTTCAGATACAATACGTAGAAGGGCACTTCTGGGGAATCCCCCACACCAGGGGTTTGTGAGCTGCACGTGTATACCTAAAATGTCATCACCAAATCTCAGGTCATAGGTTTTCTCTTAAGTTCTCTTCCTGGAGTTTTCTAGTTTTGGTGTTGTATTTAGGTGTCTGATCCATTTTGAGTTAATTTTTGTCACAGGTATAAGGCCAATGTCAAGAATATTAACCATTATGCCATCATCATCATAATCAACATCACAATGCCTAAAATACTTATTGCACCTTTCACTATACTTTCCCTACATATCTCGAGGCCCTGATAAATGTTCTTTAGTTAAACACAAATGGCTCCTCAACACAGGAAAACATATTCTACCTTGCTCCTGAAAAATTTCTCAACCCTAGTTTTGGAAAAACTGAAAAAGCATCCTATAACACTGAGAATGCAGGTTTGCTCACACAGGCTGGTGGGGGTCTCATATGCAAGCGTCTATGGAAGGCAGCTTAGAAATCTCTGTCAGAATGACACACACATGTGAACCGTGGCTCAACAATTCCACTGCAGGGGATTTATCTTCCCAGAAGGTTTACACACCAGCAGAACTGCTGAAGCTCCTAGTTTTGCACAGAATACTGGTAGCAAAGGGCTGAAAACAACTCAACCACCCAGTAGTCAGGAATGAGGTAAATAATTCAAGTCACAACAACAGTACAACAGAATTCAAACAGCTGTTCAAAAGCAGTAGGCAAATTCTCTTTGTACTGATATGAAAAGTTCTCTGAGATAGGAAAAAATGAAGGCATAGAACAATGGGTACAGTCTGCCATCTTTTGTATAAAAAAGGTAGGAAATGAGACTATGAGTATTTTGCAAACTAAAAATGTTTCTACTCTATTTGTATAAACATATAGTTACATATAATATGAATCTGTGTGTGATCATGATATACTTGTTATAGTTGGTCTGTCGTGTCTGAATCTTTGAGATCCCATGGGCTCGACAGTCCATGAAATTCTCCAGGTACGAATACTGGAGTGGATAGCCGTTCCCGTCTTCAAGGGAGCTGCCCTACCCAGGGATCGAACCCAGGTCTGCCTGCGTTGAGGGTGGATTTTTCACCAGCTGAGCCACCAGGAAATCCCAAGAACATAGGAGTGGGTAGCCTATCCCTCCTCCAGCAGATCTTCCTGACCCAGGAATCGAACCAGAGTCTCAGCCATCAAAGGCGGATTCTTTACCAACTGAACTTCCAGGGAAGCCATATATTGCTATCAAGGGAGTACTTATATTACTTAAGTACACATTTTAAGCTACAGTATGTATCACATTGTGTCACATTATAGGTTGTGTTACATCGTCACACTTCTTATTTAGAAAATATGTTTTATATTTTAAAATATTTATATCTATTACAGATAAATATCTACCGAATTTATAGTATAGATAAGTATAATACGTATCAATGATAATGACATATATGTGTGTATAACGCACAAATGTATCAGTTCAGTTCAGTCGCTCAGTCGTGTCCGACTCTCTGCGACCCCATGAATTGCAGCACGCCAGGCCTCTCTGTCCATCACCAACTCTCGGAGTCTACCCAAACCCATGTTCATTGAGTCGGTGATGCCATCCAACCATCTCATCCTCTGTCATCCCCTTCTCCTCCCTCCCCCAATCCTACCCAGCATTAGGGTCTTTTCCAATGAGTAAACCCTTCGCATGAGGTGGCCAAAGTATTGGAGCTTCAGCTTCAACATCAGACCTTCCAATGAACACCCAGGATTGATCTCTTTTAGGATGGATTGATTGGATCTCCTTGCAGTCCAAGAAACTCTCAAGAGTCTTCTCCAACACCACAGTTCAAAAGCATCAATTCTGCGGCGCTCAGCTTTCTTCACCGTCCAACTCTCACATCCATACATGACCACTGGAAAAACCATAGTCTTGACTAGATGGACTTTTGTTGGCAAAGTAATGTCTCTGCTTTTAAACATGCTATCTAGGTTTGCCTTCCAAGTAGTAAGTGTCTTTTAATTTCATGGCTGCAGTCACCATCAGCAGTGATTCTGGAGCCCAAAAAAGTAAAGTCTGACACTGTTTCCACTCTTTATCCATCTATTTCCCATGGAGTGATGGGACCAGATGCCATGATCTTAGTTTTCTGAACGTTGAGCTTTAAGCAGACTTTTTCACTCTCCTCCTTCACCTTCATCAAGAGGCTCTTTAGTTCTTCACTTTCTGCCATAAGGGTGGTGTCATCCGCATATCTGAGGTTATTGATATTTCTCCCGGAAATCTTGATTCCAGCTTGTGTTTCTTCCAGCCCAGCGTTTCTCATGATGTACTCTGCATAGAAGTTAAATAAGCAGGGTGACAATATACAGCCTTGATGGACTCCTTTTCATATTTGGAACCAGTCTGTTGTTCCCTGTCCAGTTCTAACTGTTGCTTCCTGACCTGTATACAGGTTTCTCAAGAGACAGGTCAGATGGTCTGGTATTCCCATCTCTTTCAGAATTTTCCACAGTTTATTGTGATCCACACAGTCAAAGGCTTTGGCATAGTCAATAAAGCAGAAATAGATGTTTTTCTGGAACTCTCTTGCTTTTTCGATGATCCAGCGGATATTGGCAATTTGATCTCTGGTTCCTCTGCCTTTTCTAAAACCAGCTTGAACATCTGGAAGTTCACGGTTCACGTATTGCTGAAGCCTGGCTTGGAGAATTTTGAGCATTACTTTACTAGCATGTGAGATGAGTACAATTGTGTGGTAGTTTGAGCATTCTTTGGCATTGCCTTTCTTTGGTATTGGAATGAAGACTGACCTCTTCCAGTCCTGTGGCCACTGCTGAGTTTTCCAAATTTGCTGGCATATCGAGTGCAGCACTTTCACAGCATCACCTTTGAGGATTTGAAATATCTCAACTGGAATTCCATCACCTCCACTAGCTTTGTTCGTCGTGATGCTTTCTAAGGCCCACTTGACTTCACATTCCAAGATGTCTGGCTCTAGATGAGTGATCACACCATCGTGATTATCTGTGTCGTGAAGATCTTTTTTGTACAGTTCTTCTGTGTATTCTTGCCACCTCTTCTTAATATCTTCTGCTTCTGTTGGGTCCATACCATTTCTGTCCTTTATTGAGCCTATCTTTGCATGAAATGTTCCCTTGGTATCTCTAATTTTCTTGAAGAGGTCTCTAGTCTTTCCCAATCTGTTGTTTTCCTCTATTTGTTTGCACTGATCGCTGAGGAAGGCTTTCTTATCACTCCTTGCTATTCTTTGCAACTCTGCATTCAGATGAGAATATCTTTCCTTTTCTCCTTTGCTTTTCGCTTCCCTTCTCTTCCCAGCTATCTGTAATGTATATACGCATATATATACAAATGTATATATGCATATATCTCTATTTCCATATACACAAAGATACTGTGGAAGGACACTGAAAACATGTTCACGATTTCATAATTATTTACGGTTTCATAATTATTCAATATAATTATTTATACATATTCAATCAATTACACCGGTCACCTGAGTGTTCCGTGGGTTTATAGCATGAAAAAACGTTCGGTGGCACACACAAAGTGAGAAGGCTTTTCACTGCATACTGTTTATTTTAAAACCATTTTAAACCACGTACTAAGTACTGCAAGTCCGAGGTGGAGAGGTTCCGTCAGGCGAGGGTGTCCGTCTGCGAGGTGAGCGCGGCGGCCAGGGCCCGGACGCGAGAGAGGGGCCCTGGGGGTGAGGGCCCGGCTCGCGGGCAGGGAGGCGCGGGCGTCCCCTCAGGGACGCCGGGGCAGACGCTCCTCTTCGCGGGGAAGTCGACGGGAAGGGAGGCGCGAAGTAGCGGCCCTGAGGGGAAGGGGTGCGGGAGGCCGCGCGGGCGAAGTCAGCTCTGAGGGGGACGCGGCGGCCTCCCTGTTGTTCACGCCCCGGCTTCCTGCCAATGCTTCCCCGGCCGGAAGGCCTTCCGCCCGCCCTCCTCCTCCCGCGTCGAGCACCTCTTCCTCCCCGCCCCAGGACCCCCACAGACCCTCCCTTTTTAGGGCCTCTCCGCTCTCACCCCCAAGAACGCGCGTTCCTTGGTCCCTGAGGACCCTCCCCGTCCTCCTCTCGGATCCCTGCCCTCCCCTTCGAGGACCCCACGGGCCTTCCCCTTCAGACGCACCTGTTGGCCTCCTCAAGGACTCCCGCCCTAGAAAACCCTCCTTCCCCCTCGAGGACCCCCTCCCTTCCCTTCCCTTCCCGTCCCCCCCTCCGTTTGGAGGATCCCCCCAGTTCACCCCCTCAAAGACCCCCTGCCTTCCCCTCAGAACACCCTCCTTCCTCCATGAGGACCTCCACCCTCCCCTTCGAGGATGCCCCTCAGCCCTCTTCTTCTAGGACCCCACTCTCGCTGTCCCCCACCAGAACCACCCTTCTTCGCCTTTGAAGACCCCCGTTCCTCTCCAGACCCCCTGCCCCCTCCCCCCAGCCTCCCCCACATTCAAACGCCCCTTTTTCCTTAGGACCCCTCCTCTCCCCTCAAGACAGTGCCCTCAGTCTTGGCCCTGCCATTATCCCTCCCCTCTGTCCTGCTCCTGCCTCTCTCCGAGCTCCACTCCCTTTATGGCAGAGGAGCTCCTTCCTTCAGCTCCCCCTGTACCTCCTGTCCCACCTGCCTCCGTGTTTTCCCCCTGGCAGTGGCCCACCTCTCCTCTCCCAGCCCTTTCCTTCCCGCAGCCTTCCTGCCGTCCCCCACTTCTGCCTTGGCCCTGGTCCCTCCTTCCTGCCCCTCTTGCCTCAGACCTCCTCCCTCCATCACACCTCTCCTCTCTATATCCTTTCGCTCAGTCCTGGCCCCCTTCCTCTCCTTAGTTCTGCCTCTCCTTTCTGCTCCTCCTTTGCCTCAGTCCCACCCCTCCTCTCTGGGTGCCTACTCCCTGGACCCCTCTCCTAGCCCAGACTGGTTCTTCCTCTTTACCTTGCCCCCCTCCTCCTCCTCTGGTCCAGCTCTGCATTCTGCCTGGCCTTGCTTTACTCCTTTCCCCATCCCTCAGCACTTCTCTTTTGGTGGCTCCCTTCAGTCCCTGCTTCCTCCTCACACAGCATCTGCTCACCTGCAATCTCTTGGCCTCCACTCCCTTCTCCCAGCACTCATCCCCATTTCTCTGAACTTTCTTCCCTACTCTGAAATCAAGGAACCCACCACCACTCATGTTTTTTAGGGATTCTTTGGCTGTTTTTTCTTTTCAAGTATTTAACATTAGCTGCTTTTATGCCTTCTTTTCCCTCTCTGGGGGAGGAGAAGGGATTGTGACTCTCTGCTCTAGCTTGGGACCTGGCTAGCCTAGAGAAGCAGGCTGCCAGGATTTCACAGTCATTTCTGCTGCTCCTTTCTCAGAATCTTACGCTGCAGCCTGTAGAGATGGAAATTCAGTGGGGGTATCGTACATCCAAAAAAAGGAAGTAATAGCAAATTTTAAATTGATGGTAGGCAGAAAGGTATTAAGAAAAAATTACAGTCTTCTCATATGTTATCCCAGTCTAACTTCTAGCGAAAGAGTTAAAATGTTTAAATAAAGAAATAAGAAAATAAATTTGCATATTTAAGTGATCTCTGCCTTTTTGTTACAGACTTGTTTGATTTCTTTATATGTTTTGCATAGGGGTGCAGTCCTTTGTAGGATGAATGTATTGTAACGATCTTTCCTCGTTTTGTATTAACTCATGTTTAAAAGGATCTTCTTAGGTGGTTCATGAATTCGTTCAGTTCGTTATGGTTTGGGGTTCAAGTCTCTTCCCTTCAGTGCCATTTCTGAGATTTTGGTAGCCCGTGTCTGTGGATGTTCTAGACCTGACATGGTGACTGAGGCAACAACCAGTCTGTAAATGTGCAAATCTGTGTGAATATTCACTTAGGCATTTGTGTGAAATGAGCTAACTTCCTTTGACTCACATAACCTCTACTGTCCAGTTAAACTGTGCAAGCCATTTGTGAGTCTCTCTGTGTAATTTCTGCAGATCCTAAGGTTTCTGACTCTCTTCTTCATCTGATAAAACTCAGCCCACCATCTTCCCCAACAGTGTGCTTTGAAGCAGCCTGCCTTTTAGAGTATCCCCCTCCTTTGAAGGGTCAAGCTGTAAAAATGCTCCACGTGAAAGAGGTTTTGGATATCTCGAGGAATCCCCAGCTCCTTCATCCACGTGATCAAGAAAAAACTCCAGAAACCACCCCCATAAGAAACCCAGAGGCTCCAAGAGTTTCTCATCAAAACTTTAGCTATCTTCAGTCCCTGTCGGTTACAGGACCTCACCAAGCTGTGAGCCAAATCCAGGAGCTCTGCTGGCGATGGCTGCAGCCAAAGAGCCGCACCACGGAGCAGATGATGGAGCAGCTGGTGCTGGAGTAGTTTCTGAACACGTTGCCAGGGGAGGTTCAGACATCAGCGAGGTCAAAGCAGCCCAAGAGCAGCAAGGAAGCAGGTGACCTGGTGGCAGACTTGATCCAAGCATGTGAGGAGGAAGGTGAGAGAAGGGACTTTTTGAATATTTGCTGTATGCCTGGCATGTAAGAGGGAGGTAAGTGAAAACTTGTTCAGTGAATGAATGAATGAATTTTATACTCGCCAGTCTAATCTGCCTAATCCTATGTGACATGAAAGAAACTTGAGATTTGGCTTTTGCTTTTCATCCTATTTTCGGAGAGTATGCCTTCGCTCTGCTTTGTTCCCCACCCCTCCACGTTTCATTTTGAGCCTAAACCTTAGTGTCAACACAAAACAATACACAGTCAAAAAAAAAAAAAAAAAAAAAAGAGGGCATGCAGTGTGAGAGATAGGAGGCCTGAAATTTAAATTGTCAAAATTTGACTGGTCTCTTAGAAACTCACAGTTACTCGATTGTAACTAAGGCCATCTCACTGATGATAAAAGAAAGCTATTCACTCCTGATAGGCCTTTGAATGAAATTGATACTAAATCAAAGCTTTGTGTGTGTGTGTGTGTGTGTGTGTGTGTGTGTGTGTGTATATATATTTATACATTTATATATACGTATATATAGAGAGACAAGGAGAGAAAGGCAAGGGAACAAGATGCGGATGTGGACCAGTGGGATGGGTTGATTACTTTGAAAAATATAAAGAAGTAAATTTGAAATAAACATGAGGGTCATGCATGGCTGAATGGTGATATATCAAGGATTATGATCAGTCCAGTTTTGTGCACCTGCATTCATTAAAAGGATTTTGAAGATGCTAATAGTAAACATGTTGGACAGTTAAAATGTACTACATTCTAAATATGTTATAATAGTGCTTTACCTCTCTTAGTAGTTCTTGAGATAGGTATTACCCTCCTTCCAGAGATGAGAAGAGAGAGGCACGGGGAGGCTGAATAACTCACCCGTGAACGTGTTAGTCATTCAGTCGTGTCTGACGTTTTGACCCCATGGACTGTAGCCTGCCAGGCTCCTTGCCAGTGGAATTCTCCATGCAAAAAGACCGGAGTGGGTTGTCATTTCTTTCTCCAAGGGATTACGTCTGAGCCACCAGGGAAGCCCAACTTGCCTGTGGTCCACAATTATTAATAGTAATTGGCAGTCAGGATTCAGACTTCCATGGCTGGCTCCAGAGTCTTGTCATCTTATTAATCGTGGCTGTTAACACCACCTCCAGTGGACATAGGGCATGTGGTCCCACAGAATTTTTAAACTTGGTCAAAGACACAGCCTTTGATGGAGCTGAAAGTCAAGAGAAGGGAAAGAGCTTGCTACGGTATGAGAAAGAAATTATAGAATAGGGAAAGGTACTCTTGGAAAGAGACCACAAACAAGGAAGGACTTCAGGTTTCCTGAGGGAAGGTGGTGGTTGTCTTCTAGATCCCTGAGTGAAAAAGATGTAGTAATAAGACTTTTCGTCTTTCTTTCTTTCTTTCTTTTTTTTTTAACTACTGTGTGTTAGTCGCCCAGTGACCATGGCGTCTGGGGCCATCACGTCATGGCAAATAGATGGGGAAAGAGTGGAAACAGTGGCTGACTTCATTTTGGGGGGCTCCCCAATCACTGCAGGTGGTGATTGCAGCCATGAAATTAAAAGACACTTACTCCTTGGAAGGAAGGTTGTGACCAACCTAGACAGCGTATTGAAAAGCAGAGATGTTCCTTTGTCAGCAGAGGTCCATCTAGTCAAGGCTATGGTTTTTCCAGTAGTCATGTGTGGATGTGAGAGTTGACTGTAAAGAAAGCCAAGTGCCGAAGAATGGGTGTTTTTGAACTGTGGTGTTGGAGAAGACTCTTGAGAGTCCCTTGGACGGCAGGGAGATCCATCCAGTCCATCCTAAAGGAGATCAGTCCTGGGTGTTCACTGGGAGGACTGGTGTTGAGGCTGAAACCCCAGTCCTTTGGCCACCTGATGCAAAGAGCTGACACACTGGAAAAGACCCTGTTTCTGGGAAAGATTGAGGGCAGGAGGAGAAGGGGACGACAGAGGATGAGATGGTTGGATGGCATCACCTTCTCCATGGACATGAGTTTGGGTAAACTCCGGGAGCTGGTGATGGACAGGGAGGCCTGGCGTGCTGCAGTTCATGGGGTCGTAAAGAGTCGGACACGACTGAGTGAGTGATCTGAACTGAACTGAACGGAACTGAGTCGCTCAGTTGTGTCTGACTCGTTGCAACCGCAGGGACTGTAGCCCGCCAGTCTCCTATGTCCATGGAATTCTCTAGGCGAGAATACTAGAGTGGGTTGCCATTCCTTCTTCCATGGGATCTTGTTGACTCAGGGATTGAACCCGGGTCTCCTGCATTGCAGGCAGATTCTTTACCCTCTGAGCCACCAGGGGAGCCCCAATATCATCATACATTTATCTCTTCTACCATAAATGAGTGTTTGGGTCTTTCCTAGATTTTGGAGGTTGTAAGACAGTACACATGAGCAGATATACCTAGGAATAGGTATATTTCTGGACCCCAAAGTGGTTTACCAATTTACATTTCCCTGGTGGCTCAGATGACGAAGCATCTGCCTGCAACGCGGGAGACCGGGGTTCAATCCTTGGATCGAGAAGATCCCCTGGAGAAGGAAATGGTGACCCACTCCAGTACTCTTGTCTGGCAAATTCCATGGATGGAGGAGCCTGGTAGGCTGCAGTCGATCGGATCGCAAAGAGTCACACACAACTGAGCAACTTCACTTTTAGCATCTTTTAAGAGGTCTCAAAAGTCCACATTCTAAGGTTTCCTAGGTGGCTCAGTCAGTAAAGAATCTGCCTGCAACGCAGGAGATGGAGGTTCAATCCTTGGTCAGAAAGATCCCCTGGAAAAGAAATGGGAACCCGCTGTCTAGTATTCTTGCCTTGGAAATCCCGTGGAGAAAAGAGCTTGGCTACAGTGGATGGGTCTCAAAATGTTGAGTCAGGCACGACTGAGCAACTACACCACCACCACCAAGAGTTCCCCTTCTCGACACTATTTGGTATTGTCAAACGTCTTAATTTTTGTCAGTTGAATCGGTATAAAGTCATACTTTGTCATTTTGAAATGCATTTTCTTATTATAATAAGATTGGCCATCTCTGCATATTTATGAGCTGTTTGTGTTTTGTGGATGAGTCACTGAGGCTTAACCTATCCACACTCACAGAGCTTGTAAGAGAGAACCAGAACGTAAACCCAGCTGTCTCTTTTTCCTGGGATTGGGGTATACTGCTCAGCTTTTATTTGCATTTTTTTCTCTCTTTATTAAGGAACTTAAAAGGATCTTTCTCCTCCAACACAGATCTCTAGAAGTTCGCAGCAGGAGCTGTCTTAGAAATATTCCCACTTCTCTCAGACTTCAGGACAAAAGAAAGATATACTTATTTTTTTCTCTTTCTTTTTTATGTTTTAAATTATGAAACTATGATAACACATTTACAGGAGGCTTGGAGAGTTCAGAACAAAGTTACATATAGTTCCACTGTGTGGTGGTTGGTGGTTTAGTCGCTAAGTCATGTCGACTTCTTGTGACTGCATGGACTGTAGCCTGCCAGGCTCCTCTGTCCATGGGATTCTCCAGGCAAGAATACTGGAGTGGGTTGCCATTTCCTTCTCCAGGGGTCTTCCCGACCCAGGAATCAAACCCGAGTCCCCTGCATTGCAGGGAGATTCTTTACCAACTGAGCTATGAGGGAGCTATGGGGGAAGTTCTACTATAAATTACCATTATTTTTAAGTAGATAAATTACAATTTTTAGTTGGACTTTCAATATCAAACTCAAAAAATTAATGGAATGAATAAAAGTAGAAGTCTGTAGTAGATCTGAAAAGCAGTATGAACCAATTCAGCATACTTCAGATTTACATAGTTTTCACACAACAAGAGAATCCAAATTCTGTTCAAGCTCCCACAGACTATAAACTAGGAGACCCTGGAACGTATCCAGGGACATAAAGTGCAAAAATTTCATGGCCTGAAGGCATTGAAATCATATACAGTCTGTTCTCTTATGACTGTGGAATTATGTTAGAAGTTAATACCAAAAGATATTGGAAAATAACCCACATATTTTCAAGTGCAGTGTGACGTTTCCCAAGAGAGATCTTTGACTTAGCCATTGAAAGCCTCTCTAAAGTTAGAAGACTGAAAGAAACAAGAGGGTGATTGCAGAGAAGAAAATGTTTTAATGAGAAAGACTTAAAGGAAAGAAACCCTTGTAGGTCCCTGAAACCTTTGCGTTAGAGTCTTTCTGCTTGTCTGAATGTGTGCTTCATGGTCAGTCCCCTCTTATCAGGCACCTTTCCCCCTCTTTGGGATAATTCCAGATTTCAATCATTTAGGAGTATATCTGGTATTTCAGGAATTGATGACTTTCGAGGATGTGGCTGTGGACTTCAGTCCAGAGGAATTACCCTACCTCAGTGCTTCTCAGAGGAAGCTCTACCGGGAGGTGATGCTGGAAAATTACAGGAACCTGGTCTCCCTCGGTAAGCTGTGATGACCAAAATTGTTTCCAGACATTGGCATATGTCCCTAGTGGCAGAATCTTTGGAAACAGGCTTGATTTTTCTTGTGTGTAAATTTGCACTTGCCTGTTATCTCAGAGCCTTTAGAAAGCAGGCTGGGAGTTCCTGAGGGTACAGGACAGAACCCCCAAGTTATCAGTCTCCTTCTTCAACAGGGTACCAGTTCCCTAAACCTGACATTATCTCACAGCTGGAAGAGGAGGAGTCACATGCTAGGGAGGAAGACGGGAGTGCAGTGACATGTCAAGGTGAGCAGTGAGACCGGAATCTTGGGGGAGACAACCCTGCTCAGTGAGCAGGGGCTGGGAGCTGGTCCTCAGAGCCCACTCAGCTTAGGGAGAAGGCCGGTAAGTGCTTTCACCTTAGGGGCTCGTGTGGCCTCGCCACATCATGCTCACTCAGTACTTCTTTTCTCTCCTCTCTGAAGCTCATCTCTTCCTCTCCTGCTCAGCTCCAGGGAGGCCAGTTTCCCTATCCTCTAATGTTCAAGCCCCTGCATTCATTTGTGCCTTTCCCCTGACAGCTAGAAATCAGAGGTCTTTCCTCTGTCACTGAGACAAGCGAAAACCTTGGTGTGATACCACTGCTCTTTCCAGCCCTCAGGGAGTTGACTTTATAAAGCACACATCAGGTTCTTACCACTCCCAAAAGGAAATCCAGACTTCTAGCAAAACGTTTAAATCCGTCCCAGTCTGGCCCAAAAGTCACATCCAGCTTCATCTCTCATAGATACTCCTAGTAGAACCCTGCACTGCCGCTCCCCAGGACTGTGTACTTTCACAGTCAGTGTCTGCTCAGAATAAGCTTGCCGCCCATTTCAGTGCTTGCTGAGCCCTAATGCCTTCCCCTGCCTGATCTTTTTCTGTTCCCAAACGAAATTCCCCAAACTCTCCTTTTGTACATTTATAGCCTGATTAGAGTCTCTATACAGACTTATGAACATGCAGGTGGATAACGCTTTGCTCAGAATCAGCGTTTAATAAATGTTGAATTGAATGGGTAAAACGAGAGATTGGGAGCCAAGAAAAGAGCTGGAATTCTCTTGCTTTATTCTGAGTGAGAAGGTGTTGACCGGGGTACTCCAGTGTTTCCCCAATAGTCCTACAGCATTATGATAATAGGGGTTCTTTACAAAAAAACACAAAAACTGTTGCCTAACAAGATCAGTTCGAGAAATGCTACCTCTTACATTTCCCCTCTTTGAGATCTGAGATGCTGGTTAAGGGATCTGAAGAGTCCTACAAGAGTGAAAGCTGACTTGCATCGTACGGTATCTCCCGGATTGACCTGACAATAGAATCCCTTTATGGCCACAGTTATACTAGTTCCTCCAAACAGCAGTGATGTACCAAGCATGGTCTGGAAGTTGCAGCCAAACCCCCGTCCCCCCCTCTTTCTCTGGTTTCCTTCTCGTTCTCTTGTCGGTGCCTCTGGCATCTTTGTCAATGTTCAGTCCTGCTAGATGGTCTTTTCTGCCTCACCCTCACCTATCCTTGCTTACTGTCTTCTGCATCCTTCTCCCACTCTCTCCTTAGGTTCCCAGACAACTCTCAAACCTCTGTACTAACGCGTCTGTAATGTTTGGTCTCTTTCTTCTGTTTCTACTATAATGATGTTTTTCTCTGAGTGAAAAATAATAGAGGACCTTTTACATTTCTTTTAGGTTGGGAGGACCAATCTGAAACCAAAGATCTAACTCCAGAGCAAAGCCTGCCTGTAGAGAAATCATCCTCGGGGGCAGGAATAGAGGATTTGGAGGCAGGTGACTCCTCGTGTGCCCACACGAGAGAGTCTTGTGCTGATGATCCGCTGGAGTTGCGCCAGGTCAAGCTGGCAGAAGTTTTGAGTCCCACAAAAACGAGGGACCCCAAGACCCTTGCTCAAGAAGGAAGCCACGAGGGTGATCAACTAGAGAAAAGCTCAGAACTTAAGAAACCATCGGAGAGTCTGCTAGGAAAGGGTCCCCAGGAGCACACTACTCTTGGAGTCTGCACCAGGTCCCGGCTGGCCCACAACTCGTTTTTCCTCCGAGAGAACAAACGCCACAGATGTGACTTTTGTGAGAGAGACTTCAGTACCCGACGAGGCCGGGAGAAGCAGCAGCAAATCCACACGGGGAAGAAGCCCTTTGTATGTAAACGGTGTGGGGAGGCCTTCTACCTCATGCCGCACCTCAGCAGGCATCAGAAGACTCACTGGGACGGGAAGTCCTTGACCCAGCGTGCAGATGTCTACGGCCGCGTGAGCGTTCAGAGGCAGGACTGCCATGAGCGTCTCCAGCGCGGCGAAGCTTTCATCCAGGCCGTGCATCGTCTCCAGCATCTCAAAGCCCACGAAGCCGCAAGAGCCCTGCCACGTGAGTTACCCCGAGACAAGATGTATTTGATTCGATATAAGCGGCAGCACGACTACGTTGGAAAAAGAGCCCGTCAGTGTTGCGACTGTGGCAGAAGGTTCCGTCAAAGTTCACACCTCATCCAGCACTACAGGATTCACGCTCAGGAGAGGCCTTACCAGTGCCAGCTGTGTGGGAAGTGTTTCAGCCGACCCTCCTGCCTCGCTCAACATTACCAACTCCATTCTCAAGAGAAGCCCCTGGAGTGCCATTACTGTTGGAACACGTCCAGTCGGAACATTCTCAACCTCTTAGGCTTTCTCCTGGAGAGAGACCCTTGGAGTGCTCTGAATGTAAGAAGGTCTTGCACCCGCCCTCCCACCTTGTTAACAACTTGAAAACGTGTCATGGTGTAGTCAGAAAACAGCAAGCGGTTGCAAGGGGATAGAACAGTCTTTTTGCAGACGGACAGTCAGCACGTGTGTCAGTCACGGAAGCAGAAAACCTTACAGAGTATTTCTGTCACCTGGGAAAGAAGCCGATAGATTTTGTCCTTCTCTGGTGGTGTCCATAGAATAGAGGTCCTCGATTTTGACATCCCGACAAAAAATGTGTGACTGGCAGGTGTGCTCCAGACAGGAACTCTGTTGCCTGAATTTTTACAGAAGTGTTGACATACAATATCTTTACCACATGGGATGCATCAGCAAAGGGCATCGTAAAAAGGTGTGTGAGGTGTACCTCTGGTGATAATCCACAAAGCTGAAGTAATTGGTAGTGTACTTACATAGTAGTTCATAATTCTGAAAACATTGCCATGTGTATTACTTGATCTCTTCAGGAATGCTGCACTGCACCTGTGTTGAGGATATTTATTTCATATGTACAGATAGAGCAAACTTGAAACTCCAGGTTGTCATTTGATTTGACCTGGGTTGTAAGTGATGGGGCAAAAACTGAACCCCGGCTTGGTTTGGTTCGATTGTTTGGTTTTGGAGAGTCCCCGAGATACTTATTTTAAATCTTAATGCTCAACCCAGGTTTGTTTTATTCCTGCGACATTCTCTCTGAAGAAAAGTAACATCTGTACTGAGCGAAGCCACCTTTCTTTTTAGTAATTTCAGTGTTATTTCATGTTAAATCAGATGGGGACACTTGTGGAATTAGGGGGTCAAGGAGATTGTTAAAGTGAAGTTCAGATAGCCGTTTCTCTTACAATTTAGGATTAGATGAATTTTGGGGACACTGATCAGGGAAGTATATTTTTGCTAAACACTTTCTTATAATTGGTCTTGTAGATCGTAAATCTGCTGCTGATCAAGTAGCATTTTTTTGTAGTTTTATATGTGAGTGTTCTGTATTTTTGAAAAAAGAAGGGGTATTTGAAAACTGTTTCTGTTGTTGGGCTCTGGCATCATCAGCACAGCCAGCTTCCCCTCAAGTCCTACTTCTGTGCTGGGCATACTTCACTCAAAAGTATGAGCCATGAATTGCACTAAAAATCTCTTTCATGCCATACTGTTCTAATGTAAAGAACTGACTTGAATGGTGGTCAGATGCAAACACACCTGGGAACCAGGTGACCTAGTGTCTCAGAATCTGACTCCTTGCCTGGCAGGGTGGGTTGTGTCTGTCATTATTCACTGCCGTGCTTTTTCTCATCCTGCCGTTTGTGATCTGTGATGTGTGGCCCCAAAGTCATGAAATTAAAAACAAACATGAGTCATTAGGGCCTGCACCAGCCAAATGAGCACTTGATCCACACGAGCGCTCACGACACAGCCCCTCTTCCTTGTTTCCCAAGTTCCTGGTGGAACAGCCCTCACTGACTGGCCCTGTTTCCTCCCGTGGACCACCCTCCCACCCACTGTATATTTGTTTCTGATCCTGCCACCACTGCCTCAAAGGAAGATAACCTCAGTGTGGCTTGTTGATGTTGTTAATTAACCTTCATTTGTTTCTCTTAGTAATTAATAAATATCTCTCAGGAGAAACTTGCAGGAGAGCTTCCAATTTCTCCTCCAACTTTTACCTACTGAATTCTAGAATCTAGCAAGTGGATTTTACCTACAGCCGTTTTTACTCTGTCGTACTGGTGATTTTTTCATTTTTCTCATCCCTTCTACGTTTAGTAATTAGAATTCTGTGAGGAAAAGTTGCTCCCCTAGATTTTTATTCAGTAATTTATTTTTATAGCATGGATTTGTGGCATGGGCTGTAATTCAACGTGACCATTACTTAATTTTAGAATTGTTCCAGCTCTGGCCACTGGGAGTCCTTTCGAGTTGGCTCCTGTGCCTTTTCGACAAGACCCCATCCTTTTTCTGAACGGTTGTAACTGTAACCTCCGTGCAACTCCAGGAAAACCCTGTCATTTCTTCATGATAACTTCTACCTCACCACTGCCTTGTGAAATCTGCTGCTTTCCCCAGGATCATAGCTTTACTCACACCCTTATCAGTCTGCCATCCCATTTCTTCCTTCACCATTTTTGCTAAATCTCCATACTACCTCAATTATTATTTGCTTAACACACTTTCTTTCAATTGTGTCATCTCTGTTCTTTAAACTTCAGTATATCTACCTAAAAAGGAAAATTTTAAATCAACTCAAACAAAGTGTCTTACCCAGACCGTAATCAGATTTTCCTAGTCATTGCCGAGATGTCCTTTTATAGCTGGCTTGTTTGAACCTGGATCCAAATGTGCTCTATTGATTGCATTTGGTTGTCTGACTTCAAGTTTCTCTTAATCTAAAGCAATCTCTTCTCACTTTTTCTTAATGCCTTGTGTGACCCCAAGAATAATGTAGAAATGTATTTCCCCCCTCTCTCCACCCAATCCCTAGTATAGCTAACAGCTTTTATATTCCTTATGTTAAGGTTTAACTGTTTAAATTTAGAAGCACTCGTTTTTTTTATTTATTTTTAATTCTGATAAACACATGACGTAAAATTAACCATCTCAGACATTTTTAAGTGGTCAGTAGTGTTAAGTAGAGCCACATTATTGTGCAGTGGATACTCGGGACTTCTCATCTTGAAAAAGTCAAATTCTGTATCCATGAAACAAGAACTCCCCATTTCCCCCTCCCTCCAGCCATGGCAACCATCATTCTAGCTCTCTCTCTCTCTCTCTCTTTTTTTTTTTTTTTTTAAGCTTTGTGTGATTAAGCAAGTAGTCCTGGAAGAAACTAGGTCAGTTGTCCTGTGGAATGTCCCCGCTTGTAAATGTGTCTGTTTGCTTCCTGTGGCATCCTTAACTTGTCCCTCTCTCCCTGTATTTTCTGTAAATGGAAGTCAGTGCTAAACTCTGGAGAATTTAGTTTGATTCGTCTTCAGCTGCTTTGGCAGGAATACCTCCTAGGTGGTTTTGTGTACTTTATATCACATCCCGGTCAAGTTTTTTGCCCCTGCCAAAGGTCTAGGCTCTTGAAGTCATTCTCCAAGCCACTGCACCATTCACAGGCAGGAGGGTTTCAGAGTTTTCACCATCCGTGGAGTCTTCATGATCCAGCTGCATGTTCCTTCTTCACCACCTCTTCTAGACTTTTCTTTATGTGCCTCCCCCCGTTACTCCATCCTGGTCTTTAGATATTTGGATTAAGAGGTGATGGAGACTCCTCGAGGGGGTCTGCTGTGGGCCATTTGTCGAGGGCCCTGGGCCAAGGCTTCTTAAGAGACCTTAACTCTAGAAAGCCAGGGGCATCAGACTTGACTCTGTTCCGATGCTGCTTTCGTACCACAGATGGCAGCGGTGACAACATGGATAGTTAACTCGGCCGGTCATCCCTGGACTAGTTGGAATTTATGAAATATGCACAAGCCACTGCCTCCATACTTTTCAAGATGAACTCTAGTGGCCTGTGGTGGCAGGTACCTCAGCCTGTTATCTTTCACCTTGCTGCTTTTCTTGCTCCTATTCTAGTGGGCCCCCAAGGATAATGCTATTCTTCGTGGCTTTTCCCAACCAATTCCGGATACATCAGACAGTTTGAGCACTGCTCTTATACTCAGGCTATTTTTTTTTTTTTAATGTAGAAACACTCATGTTTTAAGCTTTCTTTGATTATGCAAGTAATACCTATCCGTTGAAGACGATTAGAAAATACTATCATCTTTGAGGTTTTGGGTGTTTGTTTTGTTTTGTTTTTTAATATTTGTACTTCCCTGTCTTAGATAATGCTTGCTGCTAAAAGAGGTATGTGCTGTTCAGACATTTTTTTCCTGCGTATAGGTCTATATCGATTTTTAAATAAAATACATACTATTTTAAAGGTGGCGATTTTTCTTCTAATGTATCATGAACATCTTCCCACATTGCTAAATGTATCCCCCAGTTTCACCTTTCAGGACTGCCTGACACTTGGTGGCATAGATGTGGCCTAGTTTATTTCACTAGACTTTAAGGTTTGGAAACTGGGGTTACTGTTCTTTATCTCTTTTTTCATTCCATTGCGAACCTTTTATTTTTTTTTATTTAGTTATAATTAACATACTGTATTATATGAGGATGGGGGGATAGACCAGAAAGGTGGGGGGATAGACCGGAAAAGTGAGGGGATTAAGAAGTACAAACTTCCAGCTATAAAATGAGTCACAGGAATGTAATGTACAAATAGGGAATATAGCCAGTACTATTGTGACAGCTTTGTGGTGGCAGATGGTAACTGGGCTCATTGTGGTGATTGTTGCTGAATGTATAAGAATGCTCACTCCCTGTGTTGTACACCTGAAACTTATCTCGTACATGTGCACCGCTTCCCCGTTACCTCCTGAGTCTTGGAATTTCCATCAGCAACTTGCTCTGATGTCTTTGCATGTGGTTGTGTGCCCCAGGGAGAACTCCCTAGCAATAGACTTTCTGGGCCAAAAGGTATATGCATCTTGAAGGCTTTGGAAGCACCCTTGGCCTTCTCTCCTCAAGGTCAAAAAGACGTGTACACTTGT
The DNA here is from genome assembly GCF_054371585.1 of Giraffa tippelskirchi. Lineage (NCBI taxonomy): Eukaryota > Metazoa > Chordata > Mammalia > Artiodactyla > Giraffidae > Giraffa > Giraffa tippelskirchi. The sequence continues at coordinate 26,088,551 of NC_137290.1, forward strand.
TTTTTTTTTCTCTTGGGAGCAACTGAACTACTCAACTCTCCGTGAAGAACTACTACACTACTACTACACTACTACACTATTCTCTGTGAAGAATTTGCACTCTTAACCCCGCTTAGGGAATTAAGAGGCCTAATGTCAGGCCTGGAAAGAGCCACAGATGAAGTAGTTTGTTCACACCCTCATTTTACCAGTTGTGTTAGGTTTACTTTCCTCATTAAACAGTAGTAAGCATATTAAAAAAAAAATTTCAGAAGCACAGCAGGCTAATAAACTCCCCCCCCCCCGCCCCGGGTGGTCTCATCAGAGCACACACCCAGGACCATGCTTGTGTTCACTGGCTGAGGAGCCCCTTGCCAGGTCAGGGAGAGCGTGGGCTTTGGAGCCAGGCGGACCTGAAGCCAGAGCCGGCCCTCTCCTCAGAAGCCACTTAACCTCACTTTCTCAGGAAATGCAGTAACAGTGCCTCCCCTTGGAACTCTTGAAAGGCCTGGAGCTCGTCTGTACAACAGTGCCTGGTACATAGTTAGGCACTCGGGGTGTTCTTAAAGTTCTCTTAGTGACAGTTGCTAAACCACAGAATTACAGACCACAGTCATATGTCCGATACAACCACACCTTAGCACATTGGAGTATTCACTGTACTTGAAATAGTTTTTCTGAGTAAACAGTTTTCGTATAATTACAGATTTGGGGTTCTCTTTTTCTCATTAATTTGTAATGACAGTGATATAAAGGTTGGATGAACAGATCATAAAGCATTGCATTTATAGTTGCTTTCTGAAGGTAGATTTCCAAAAAAGTGGTATTACCAGATGAGACAGGAAAAGCATTTCTGTGGTTCTCAAAAGATGGTGCAGAATTTGTTTCCTGAGGGGCAGCACTCACAGCCGCCAGCTACAGGCAGGGCAGGAGGGGGGTGGGCAGGGATGTGTATAGCTAATCAGTCACGCTGGCCCTGAACCTGAAGAATGGCCCGAAACCTTTCTCAGCATAGCACTCCTTATCAGACAGACTGAGCAGTTCATATTTGCAAAGAAATGGCTTTCCCACGCCTGGTATAAAGAAGCCTTTGAACAACATTACCAGCATTGGATATTTATTACTTAAACCAAGAAAACGTTTGCTTGTTTGATAAGCCAAAAAAGTGATTCTTGCTAACTCATGGATTCCCTCCTGCCCGTGTATGCTTTTAAAATTCTCTGTGTATAATCTAGGCCTTTTGCCCGTTTTACTATTGTGTCTGTGCTTTTTTTTCTCTTTTACTGATTTGCACAAACTGGTTTTCCTTTTTTTTAAAAGGATTTTTAAAAGGATTCCTATTGTTCACTTGAGAGCAGTAACTTGACTCATTAAAAACAATTTCAGTTTTATGAAAAGGTAGATCTCTCTCTGCCTTGCTGTCCCCCGCCCCCGACTCCAATACACCATAAACAGCGTTAACATTTTGGTCATTTTGCTTTGGTTTCTCATCTTTTTTCTTTTTTTTTGGCTGCACATACTGCATGCAGGATCTTATTTTCCCAAACAGGGATTGAACCTGAGTCCCCTGTGCTGGGAAGCACAGGTCTTAACCACTGGACCGCCACAGAAGTCCTCTTGTTTTCTTATAATTGAAAACTAATCGCCAGACTAAGGAGGTGCTTGCCTCTAGGGAGTAGTGGGGAGGAAGTCTGTCTTCCATGGTACCTCTGTTCGGTCTCACCTACTCACACATGTGGCCGTGTTACCTCTTTTAAGATGGTTATAGTTTTCATTTAGCTGTGATCATCCCATGTGTGCATGGCATGTTTTTTCCATGTAACCGTACACCTCACACACTGCTCTGTCCCCGGGCAGTCGTTTTCACCTTGCTCATAGCTGCAGAGTATGCCCAGAGATTTATCTGTGTGGCCCTCCCTCTGTTTGAATGTGTCATTTAGTTCTGGTTTTTCACAATTGTAGAGGATGCTGTGAGGAACATTTTGGTCCTTAAAATATTTTTCTAAACTTAGGAGTCTTTTAAGATTTTGCCAAAGGGGAGTTCCTATATCAGAAGAGGAATCATTGTATTGGAAGGGCTATACTTGTCTAAGTTTCCTGATACAGATCTAAGTTTTCATTCGAAAACATATCGATTTGCACTGCCGCCATTAACTCATGATGGTGCTTTCCACACATTCTTGCTAGCATTATGTACTAAGAGTACTTTTCACCTTTGCTAGTTTAACAAGAGAAAGGACATCTAATTTTAATTTTATTTATTTCGTTTTTAAGGACACTGAATAGTTTCCTCTGAGCTTCTTAGGCAATTATATTTCTCCTCTTTGCATTCATTGTCTGTGTGGCTTTAATATCTTCCAATCAATTTGAGCAGTCTCTTTATATAATAAGGATATTATCTGTCTTCATTTTGGCCATAAACATTTTCCCCCAGTTTGTTTGGATAATTTTTTTCAGAAGGGTTCAATTTTTATATAGCTCAATTCTTCTGCTCTCTTTTCTAAAGCTACAAAACCTAACCACCGCTAAACATTAATGTTTTATTCTGCAGTTTTTAGTACTTATAAAATATACTTTAACTGTTACTGAATTTACTTCAAATGTATTATGTGAAAATAAAAATGGTCTCCCATAAACTGCCTCAGCATCAATTTTAATAAGTGACACATCAAGTCGTAATATGTTATTTTATAATACAGTTGCATATCTGTATCATCCAAATTGTTTTGTCACCCTTTACGCATCCTAGATCTGCATTTTTAACTTGTATATAGCCTTATTACTTTACAATATTGTAATAGTTTTTGCCATACATTGACATGAATCAGCCATGAGTTTACGTGTGTTCCCCTTCCTGGACCCCCCACCCACCTCCCTCCCCATCCCATCCCTCTGGGTCATCCCATTGCCCCGGCCCTGAGCCTTTGTCTCATGCATCGAACATGGAATGGTGTTCTGTTTCACATACGATAATATACATGCTTCAATGCTATTCTCCCAGAACGTCCCACCCTCACCTTCTCCCTCAGAGTCCATAAAATTGTTCTTTGCATCTGTGTCTCTTATTCTGTCTCGCATATAGGGTTATCGTTACCATCTTTCAAATTCCATATATATGCATTAGTATACTGTATTGTTTTTCTTTCTGGCTTACTTCACTCTGTATAATGGGCTCCAGTTTCATCCATAACTTGTATATAGCCTTAGATGAGTGTTCTGTCATCGTACCTTTAAAAGTGTATTTATATGTATGTGTACTTACATGAGAAAGATATGATGGTTACTCTTCTGGATAAAAAATTTGTTTACCAACTAAAAACAGCTTTTTGATGATTATTGAAGCAAACTCACAAATCAGGCAGAATTGACATTGTTACATTTATTAGCATCCAGGAATATGATGTTCTTTTATGTATTCAAGCATTCTTATCAACTGGTAAAGCTTTGTGTTTTCAACAAAGCTTTTGTTTTTCGCATCAGTTTTCCTTGGTTATTCCCACATACTGTTGCAGTTGTAGGCTTCGTTGTGTAGCCTTTTTCTCATTGGTTATAATTCCCCCAAACGCCAGCATCCCAGGAATGGGGTTACTATTCCTAGTGTTGCCCCGCTGCATGCAGTCAAGCTAGCCAAACCCTGTGCTTCCAGAGGCAGGTGGGGGCCACAGATTCTTCGAAGGAAAACGCAGAAAAAGCTTAGCATTAAGTATGTGAGCACACGTATAGACACAACTTATAAATACCACCCCCATACCCCGCCCCCAGCCTCAGTGTTGAATCTCCTCTCACTCTGGTTCCAGGGTGGGGACCAGGCCATCTGATTATCAGGTCTCCTCCAGGGGGGACCCTGAAAGAGGGAAGAAGTACAGGACCCACTGGCATGATACCTGGCCCACTTCAGCCTTTCAGACAGAAGACTGGTTTGGATCAGTTGACCATAGGCTTTGTCGTTTGTTTAGTTGGGCTTTGGGGTTTCTTGTGGGGTGGGGCAGGATTGGCCATACCACATGACCTACGGGATCTTAGTTCTCCCTACCAATTGTAGAAGCCAGCCGGTGCTCCAGAGGGTGGCGCCTCACTGGGAAGCACTGTCTCCTGCTTTCTTTTGGTTTCATTCTATTATAGAATGCAAATCAAAAATTAGATTTCCAGTTTTAAGCCACATTAAAAAAAAAAAAAAACCGCCAACCCGGTTCACACCAAAATTCCAGGCCTTCCTACCTGGAACTTCGCCTAGGTCCTTTGCCTAGAAAAAAGGACCATCTGTCTCTTCAGTGGACCATCACTTAATATAAGGAGATCCAGATATTGCAGGAGGAGAAGGAGGTGACAGCGGATGAGGGGGTTGAATGTCATCATCGACTGAACAGACATGAGATTGAGCAAACTCTGGGAGATAGTGAAGGACAGGGAAGCCTGGCGTGCTGCAGTCCATGGGGTCGCAAAGAGTCGGACGCGACTTAACGACTGAACAACAGATTTAAGGGAGAACTCACAGAGTCACCTGAGGGCGCTGTGATGGCGAAGGGGCTCAAAGGGCCCGTGCTTGGTACCGAGCGCTGGTCCAAAGTAGACTCCAGGTGAACTCAGGTGGGCTTTTTGGATATCCTGCTGTGTATGCCAAGCAGCACCAATGAAAATAATAATAGTCTATAATAAGAAGAGAGAAGAGTTGTGTTTACTCATGATAGAAAAAAGTCTTGATTTCTATAAGCCAAACGTGGCCAACCTGAAAGTCATCTTCCCAGATTATTCTGAGAAGCTGCTCCACGTTTTCAGCACGGTTTTATATATTGTCAGAACAAAGGCTGTCAGAAGGCTGAGTGCTGAGGAATTGATAACTTTTGAACTGTGTTGCTGGAGAAGACTCATGAGAATCCCTTGGACTGCAAGAAGATCAAACTAGTCAATCCTAAAGGAAATCGACCCTCAGTATTCATTGGAAGGACTGAAGCTGAAACTCCAATACTTTGGCCACCTGATGTGAACAACCGACTCTCTGGAAAAGACCCTGATGCTGGGAAAGATGGAAAGCGGGAGGAGAAGGGGGCGACAGAGGATGAGATGGTTGGATGGCATCACCAACTCGATGGACGGGAGTTTAGGCAAACTCGGGAAGATGGTGGACAGGGAAGCCTAGTGTGCTGCGGTCCATGATGTCACAGTGAGTCAGATATAACTTAGCCACTGCAAAACAACAGAACAAAAACATTAAACGAGGCAGGGGGGTTATATTTCTTCAGTGTTAAAAGAGAGACCAGCACATACATATCGAGTCAGTGTGGACCTGGCACCTGGGAAGGGAGTCTTCCTATCAAAGAAGAACAAGCCCTAGTGACCCAGAAGTAGGGTCCTTAATCTTTATTTTTAACATGGATATTATTTCTGGTCAAGGTGCCCTTTTCCTGAATAATTGAAGCAGATGTACAATGCATATAAGGGAGGCCAAAAAGATGCTGTTTTAGTTAGTTCGAGTTTGCTCAGACTCATGTCCATTGAGTCGGTGATGCCATCCAACTATCTCATCCTCTGCTGCCCTCAATCTTTCCCAGCATCAGGGTCTTTTCCAGCGAGTCAGTTCTTCGCATCAGGTGACCAAAGTATTGGAGCGTCAGCTTCAGCATCAGTCCTTTCAATGAATATTCAGGATTGATTTCCTTTAGGAGGGTACTCTCAGGAGTCGTCTTCAGCACCAGGTATGAGACCTCGGCAAACTGTTTAACCTCTGTGCCTCATTTTTCTATCTGTGAAAGGGGGAATGATAAAATGGGCCCTGCCTCCTGGGGTGGTTGGGAGAATTAAGTGTGTCATATGCAAAAGCACTCACTCGGGTCGGTATCTGGCTCGCAGGAAGCAATATTTATTCATTTTTAAAGATTTTTTAAATGTGGACCATTTTTATTGCATTTTTTTTGTTTTACCATACTGGTTCTGTTTTATGGGGGGGTTTTGGTCACAAGGCATGTGGGATTTTTATCTCCCGGACCAGGCCTCGAGCCTGCACCCCCTACATTGGAAGGGGAATTCTTAGGAAACAATATTTAAATCCTCGTTGTCACTCTGCTGATGCAGTATCAGGGATTCAAGACTGAGGGGTCAAAGCGGCCAACTTGGTGCTTCTGTTGCATGGGAGCCAGATCCCTCTTTGCTGTGGGGGTGGTCCTGTGCACTGCAGGAGGTTGACCAACATCCCCTGTCTCTACCCAAAAATGTCCCCAGATGGCGCCACAGATCCCTTTTAGGGGAGCATGGTCATCCTTGTCTGAATAACCACTGTTCTAGCTGAGATCCCCGTGAGTGGAGGCATGTAAGCCAGAGCTGTGAGACGGCAGGATGGAAATACTGCGGGCAGTGCTCGTGGAGAGGCAGTTCCTAAAATCTCATCCTACCCCCATGCCACTCAGCAGCCGAGCTGATGTCTCTCGTTGGCCGATGGCTCAAACCCAGGGTGTCTGCTCCCCTCCACGGCTTCAGATTGTGATGCTTCTTAAGTTATGCGTTTGCTTTTGGCTGCACTGGGTCTTCGTTGCTGCACAAGGGCCTTCTCGAGCTGCAGCGAACGGGGGCTATCCTGGGGTTGCGATGTGTGGCGTTCTCATGGCGGCGGCTTCTCTGTTGCATAGCACGGGCTCCAGGGTCCACAGGCTTCAGTAGTTACAGCACACGGGCTCAGCAGTCGTGGCTGGCGCACAGGCTCAGCTGCCCTGCAGCATGTGGAATCTTCCCAGACCAGGGATCGAACCTGGGCCCCCGGCGTTGGCAGGCGGATTCTTCACCACTGGACCCCTAGGGAAGTCCCCAGTCGTGGTGTTTGCAGCAGGATTGTTATTTATATCCATGAAGAGGCCGTTCCACACAGTTCTGAGAAACACAGACTCACCCATTTGGAGAAAGCAGTAGAGACACAGGGTTTTACGTACCAGGCACGGTTCTCACAGTTACACCTGTACTAACTTTACTTAATCCTCATGATGATTCTCAGAGAAGGCAATGGCACCCCACTCCAGTACTCTTGCCTGGAAAATCCCATGGGCGGAGGAGCCTGGCGGGCTGCAGTCCACAGGGTCTCTAAGAGTCGGGCAGGACTGAGCGACTTCACTTTCACTTTTCACTTTCAGGCATTGGAGAAGGGAACGGCAACCCACTCCAGTGTTCTTGCCTGGAGAATCCCAGGGACGGGGGATCCTGGTAGGCTGCGGTCCGTGAGTTGGACACGACTGAGCGACTTAGCAGCAGCAGCAGGATGACAATTCTATGGTGGGTGAGGGGACATTGTTATTCCTACATGTTGCAGATAAAGAAGCCAAAGCACAGAGAGGTTAAGCAACTTGCCTAACGTCACACAGGTGGTACGTGGCTGGGCTAGGATTGAGCCTTGGAGGCGGGTATTTGACATGCACAGTGCCATTTCCCTTTCTTCTTCCCTCTGGTTGGTTAGGATCTTCCCAACCCAGGGAATGGACCCGAGTCTCTTTTGTCTTCCCGCGTTGGCAGGCAGGTTCTTCACCGCCACCTGAGAAGCCCTTGATAGTTGAGTTAACTGCCGAGTCAAGAAGTTTAAATAACAGCCTGGAATTTGGGTTCTCTTGAAAAGTATCAGAGAATCTGGCAGTGCTTGGTCCACCACCACCAGCTGGCAGGAGCTTGGAGCGGCCGCCTCATTGCAACAGATTCCGTTTCTCCAGAGCCCCCATCACTCCCTCTTCTATCAATCGGCTGGATTCACTAATTCACTAATACTTCACTGGATGTCTTTGCCCAGCCTCTGCAGATATTAGATTTTCAGACTTCCAGGGAAGACAAATCATGCGTGTGTGGTTTTGTCTGTCTGTTTCTTTTTGTTTGTTTTTTAGGAGCCTAGCCATACTAATCTTTAATTCAGTCCTGCCCATGTTACCGAGGATGGCTGATTTCAGTTTCCTTCCTGTGTGTGTGTGTGGGCATGCTCAGCGGCCTCCGACTTTTTGAGACCTCGAGGACCGTAGCCGCCAGGCTCCCCTGTCCAGGGGATTCTCCAGGTGAGAATACAGGAGTGGGTTGCCATTTCCTCCTCCAGGATTCTTCCCGACCCAGCGATCAAACCTGTATCTCCTGCACTGGCAGGCAGATGCTTTACCACTGGGCCACATGGGTAGCCCCAGGACAGGGGAGGGATCCAGAAACTCAGCCTCACAGGCTGATGTTCCCTCACAGGCTTCACATTTTCCTTGTGGCTTTTGCAAATAAAGAAGTTTTCACATATTGAGACCTAGGGAAGCCATTCCAGCTCATACATGGGTTAACCTGATACTACATCAGCAGAATGATAATGAGGATTTAAATACCATTTCTTAAGACTGCTCCTTCCAATGCAGGGGTGCAGGTTCAGTCCCTGGTCGGGGAGATAAAATCCCATATGCCTTGTTACCAAACAAAACAAAACAAAACAAAACAAAACAAAACCATAAAAGAGAACCAATATTGTAAAACAAATCCAATAAAAAATTTAAAAAATGGTCCACATTTAAAAAAATCTTTAAAAGATAAATAGTGGTTCTTGAAAGCCAGATACCTACCTGAGTGAGTTCTTTTGCATATGACACACTTAATTCTCCCCACCACCCCAAGAGGCAGGACCCATTTTATCATTTCCCCTTTCACAGATAGAAAAACTGAGGCACAGAGGTTAAACAATTTGCCGAGGTCTCATACATGGTGCTGACGACGACTCCTGAGAGGCCCCTGAACACAAGGAGACAAAACCAGTCCATCCTAAAGGAAATCAACCCTGAATATACATTGGAAGGACTGATGCTGAAGCTGACGCTCCAATACTTTGGTCACCTGATGCGAAGAACTGACTCGCTGGAAAAGACCCTGATGCTGGGAAAGATTGAGGGCGGGAGGAGAAGGAGACAGCAGAGGATGAGATGGTTGGATGGCATCACCGACTCAATGGACATAAGTTTGAGCAAACTCGGACTAACTAAAATAGCGTCTTTTTGGCCTCCCTTACATGCATTGTACATCTGCTTCAATTATTTAGGAAAAGGGCACCTTCTAGGAAAAGGGACCTTTTTCCTGACAGGTGCCTGTGGACCACCAGGACAAAAGCGGGAAGGAGCGGCTCACGACCCCCGCACACCCCCGGTCCACACGGGTGCTCAGATCGAGTGGTTAAAACTGCCTGAAACAAGTTTGTTGTTATCAGGGTTGGAGGACTGGAAATTCTGGCCTCACACCCACTCTGTGAGCCTAACGTCCTGGCATCACTGTCTCCCTGGTGGGGGGTCCCACCTGGGCCCCCACCCTCGCCCCTCCCCTCCCCTACCTGGTCCCCGCCCGGGCCCAGGTCTTCCAGGAGGCCGGACGTGGGGTTGACAGGAGAAAACCATGTTATAGTGCCAAGCTGCGGAGACACAAGGGCCTGGATGCCCGGGGGTGGGGGTAGGAAGGGCCGGGGGCTGGGGTCCCACCCTGCAGAATCACCAAATGCACAGTGACCCCCAGGCACGTGGTCACCCCTCTCCCAAACCCCCACACACTCATTGCTGCTCACAATGGCCTACTCACAAAACCCCCAAGATGGTGGCAAGTGACACTCTTTTGGAATGGGCACACACTTGCCGAAACACACCCCGCCTGGCCTATGTGTTGAGGATGGTCCTTACCCTTAAGGACGGACGCTCATCAGACCTTAAACAAATGGATTCCCAGCACAAAAGCTGAGAAATGCTGTGGGCATTTGGGTAGCTGGCACTTTGGGACTATTATGAATGGACCAGTTAGGAACATTCTTTATACATATGCAGGTATATATGTAAGGTTTACATACATATATGTGTGTGTATATATATATATATGATTGATTGGAAACACTGATGCTGAAGCTGAAACTCCAATACTTTGGCCACATGATGTGAACAACTGACTCATTTGAAAAGACCCTGATGCTGGGAAATATTGAAAGTGGGAGGAGAACAGGATGACAGAGGTTGAGATGGTTGGATGGCATCATCAACTGGATGGTCGTGACTTTGAGTCAGCTCTGGGAGTTGGTGGTTGACTGGGAGGCCTGGCGTGCTACAGTCTGTGGGGTTGCGAAGAGCTGGACACGACTGAGTGACTGGACTCAACTGAACGGATGTATACATGAGTTAACCTATAGTTTTGCAGGCAGATTCTTCGTGGGACCCCCTGAGCTATGCAGCAGGACCTTATGTATTTTTGTATATAGCAGTTTGTATCGGCGAATCCCAAAGGCCTAATTTATCCCTTCCCCTTCAAACCAGTCAATCCCTAAGGAAATAAGTCCTGGATATTCGTTGGAAGGACTGATGTTGAAGCTGAAGCTTCAATACATTGGCCACATGATGCGAAGAGCCAGCTCACTGGAAAGATGCTGGGAAAGATAAAAGGCAGGAGGAGAAGGGAGTGACAGAGGATGAGATGGTTGGATGGCATCACCGACTTGACGCACATGAGTTTGAGCAAGCTCCAGGAGCTGGTGATGGACAGGGAAGCCTGGCGTTCTGCAGTGCACGGGGTCTCAAAGAGTTGGAGTGAATGAGTGACTTAACTGACTGACTGACTTAGTCTTACGACATGCACAAGGTCATTCTCTGCCTAAATCTGTTTCTCTAAGTAACCAAACACAGAGGCCCCAGACCCTCCCCCCGCCCCTAATAATCAAGTTGCCGCGACCCTTCTGACGCCCGTGCTGGTGTCAGATGCGGTATGAACAACCTGACTCGGCCTTTGGCATGCGGAGGGGGGCGGGGCTTGGGGCTTGTGCGTGACTCCAAGCCGCTGAGCGCTGTTCATTCGCGCGCGCATTTGTGCACCGCATCCCGGAACATCTCCGGAGCCGGCTCTGCTCAGGCGCCAAGGACGCCCGGGGAGTTAGCCCGCCCGCCCGCCCTTCCCAGCGGCCCAGACCGAAGCGGGTCCCGAGGTCAGTCCTGCGGCCGCCGCTCCGCGGGGTCTGAGCCAGCAGGGCGGGGGCTCTGCGCAGGGCGAGGGGCGCGGGAGGGCGCGGGAAGGGGTCCCCGCGGGGAGAGTGGGGGCGCCCCGGGAGGAGGTGCGGGCGCGGGGGCTGCTCCCTGGGAGCCCCGAGACCGCAGGGCGCGAGGCGGGGGCCCTGCAGGAATCCAAGTCTCCCCTAAGAGCAATCTAGTCACTGGGTTCCTTTGAGCCCTTGGGCAACTCCGGGCCCCAGGATTTCTGGGGCCACTGGAAGGAGCGAATCCTGGAGGGGACAGAGGAGTAGGTCCCTCCTCAAAGTGGGGTGTCTGGAGGGCGGAGTGGCGGGGACCCCCTCCAGGACAGGTGGAGGGAGGATGCTGGTTCTGGTCCCCAGGTTTTGGGGGCGGAAGGGGCAGACCCGGGGACTTTGGGATTTGATGGAGGAGGAGGAGGTACGGGGGCTGCTCGCAACCTGGGAAGCCAGCTGGGTGTCAGGGGTCAGGGAGCTAATGGGCCGAGTAGAACACGGG